>NC_090930.1:1008383585-1009633585 GCF_040938575.1 Ambystoma mexicanum
GCAGTATTCACATTTACCAACTGGGTACAGAGTCAGCCACAAACATCTGCAGTATACTTACAATTGTTTTATTATATCTCTCAACCCATTCACTCGATGCAGGGCGGTAAGCGGTATGAAGCTATCTTTTTAGCACCAGAAGCTCACAAATCTTGGTCATCACAACACTGGTTAAATGACTGCCTCGGTCCAACTCGATCCTTTGTGGGAGGCCAAAATGAGAGAAGATGTGGTTGATAATTAGCATGGCAGCTGTTTCCACCTTACAGTTTGGGGCAGGATGCCTTTCTACCCACTTTGTAAACAAGCCTGTTACAGTCAATATGTACTTGTTTCCTCCAGAGGACCAAATCACTGACCCGATGAAATTGATGTGCAAATCTGACCAAGGTAGTGTTATTCTCATTTATTGTAGGGGAGCTCTGTGTGTGGGGGAATTCAGCTGAAACTGAGCACATAGCAGACACCCCTTTAGCTGTATGTTGAGGTCCTTGCCCATTTGTGGACAGTATGCAACCTCTTGCAAGAATACCAATGTAGTGTGAAAAACCCCATGACCGTCAGTGGCCACATCTTGGCTTGATTCAACATCAGACTCCAGAATGAGGTATGCACCACCCACTGGTCACATCCAGATAGGGATAACTGTGCAAACAAACCTCTTTACCGGTATAAGCTGATTCTGTTAGAGGAAAACTAATGCGCTCTTCAATGTGTTGATAGAAATTTCCAATAATAGGGTCTTCTTTTTGTGGAGTGATCAAATCTGCATCCAGGGCATATTTACTTAACTGAGCAGTTGAGAGTTTTCTGTTGGCATGAGTTTGAGACCTGGTCACAGCTGTGACTTGGATTTCACCAGGCAGGGATTCTGTATCTATGAAACCCCCCTGCAGATCTCTAATTTTAGCCAACTGATCTGCCAGGTTGTTCCCAGTCTTATCCTGACCCTGTATTTTGGAATGACCCCTAATCCTCTTCCACTAGATGGTCACCCTATTGGAGGTCACCAGATCATCAATAGACAGGATCAGATGTCCATGTTTTTATGGTTTGTTGTTAGCACAAACAACGCCTCTATGTTGGCAGTTAATAAGGTGTTCCACAAACCCTTTCCTGACATAGTCAGAGTCAGTGATTATCACCAGTTCCTTGAGTTGGTGGTGTACTGCAGTGAGGATGGCTTGATGTACGGTCGTCAACTCTGCCACCTGGCTACTTTGGAGTCCTATTTTGAAACCAGCAGAGGGCTCTTGGGTAATATTAACCCAGGCATTCCCAATGCCAGCCACTAACTCTTTCTTCCCATTACTGCCAGCATGGTGGGAACACCCGCCCACAAAAGGTGTGGGTATCCCCTGACAAGTGTCTTCTTCATAGACCTTGTGTGGGGGTGTTAGGTACACCTCCATATTGTCTTTGGTTATTAGACATTCGTCGTCGAGACAGTTTTCTAGAGCACTATCATGCAAGTCTGCCAAGCCTTGTATTAGAGAACTCTTCATGTGTTGTCCATACCTGACCGCCACAGGAAATCCTTGCATGGACAGAATCCAGGAAGTAATTCTCGAATTACTTACATTCTCTGCCTGGATCCTGTCACTTTGTACTGCAAGGGTTGTTGAGGAGTCTCTATGATAATGTGCTCCCTCTGGATAAACATGCTGTAATTTTTCAATGCCCAAACCATTGCAAGGAGTACATTTTCTCAGTCATTGAATTTTTCCTCCACAAATCACAAAGTTTTGCTTGAGTAAGAGATAACTTTGTTCACCATGTCATGTCAGGCAGGTATCTGAAAACCCTGTCTCCAAGAAGAACATCTTATTCTTAATGGGGCAAGCCAAACAATGAGTTTAAGAAAGGCTTATTTTCAGTTGTTTAACTGCCTTGGATGGTTCTGGACCCCACTTCCACTTCACTCTGGACTTTGATAAATGGGTCAAATAACCTCTGTGTAGTCTTCAATGAACTTTTGACAATAATTAGTGAGTCAAAGAAGGATTCTCAATTCTCACAGAGTAGTAGGGTCTTTTAATTTCAGTAAGGCTTCCACTTCTTTCACCTGGGGGTTGAGACCCTCTGGGATGATTGTGTGCCCTAAAATGATCACTTGGGTCTTACACCTCTATGCCTTCTGAAAGAACACTTTTGCTCCGGCTTTCTGCAACTGGTTCATTACATAGTGGATTTCTGCAATATGTTCTTCCACAGTTGAGCTCTTGATCAATACATCATCTACATAGGCCAGGTGTCCTCTTTCACCCAATTTATGAAGGAATATATTGAACTAATTTCTGGAGTTTATATATCCAAAGGGTGTTAGGATCCAGGTATATTGTTGCCCCACAAAAGTAAAGTCAAGATTGTATTGGTCTTCCCTACTCACAAGTACTATCCAGTAGCCGTTGGTCAAATCAATGGCTGTGTAAACGTTTGACTCATGGATCTGTGCCAGCCTTTGATGGAAGTAGGGAAGTGGCCATTGTGAAAAACATGAGGGGTTGTCCCTTCCCACTGCTGGTGATCCTCTAAACAGATGGCCAGGAGAGGGCTGTCACTTTTGCATCCCGATCCTAGGGGCAGACTAGCGAGGTAGTATCACCTGGGTAGCGGGTCCTCTGGGATTGGGGAGGGATTACCCAAAGGTGAGACACGGTATACCCCCTTTTCGAACACCCCCTACACGACTTTCCCTCAGCCTATATAGCTTACTGTTCCCCAGACACTGACCCATTCCTTTGACGAAAGGACTGAGACAAGGAAGAGGAGAATTTCACCAGTATACTCTTCCTTTCCGAAACATCACAGTGCCATTAAAACAAAACCACATTCAGAGACACTCTATTATTTTCATGAATGTCCCACTGACAAGGTCAAGTGAAGTCAGGCACTCGGGGAAGATTGTGTCCACTTGAAGCCTGTTAATACTCCACTGGTGAATAAAAGGAGCAGCTGCAAGACACAGAGAGAGCAAGTTGGAGCCCTAGAAGGAACCCGAGTCAGAGAATGAGCTGAAAGGCAACTCAGAAAGCCTGAGCACCCCAAGATCTGCTGTCGGAGAAAAGAGCACTGAGACGCTGTAAGGCAGTGGTTTGAGAAGGCTAGAGAAGGCGTGCCAGGGAGCTGTGTCTCCAAGGAGACAGAAGGGGATTGCATGGTATGCTGATCTCTGAAGGGCAGTCCTTGAAGATGTGATCGAACCCCTGGGCCAGCGAGGCATCCCAGGAGTGTCTGAGGGGCAGGGGAGGAGGTCCCGACCTTGACATGACATAACCACAAGAAATACACTTATGAAATCACAACCGGTGCATTCAAAGTGAGATAGGAGCCTGGTTGGTGAAAAACGCAAAGCATGAGAGATAATTTCTTTCAAGTGAAGGACAAGCTTATGATGAAAGACACGCTGATGAGAAAGCTTTAATTGTCCACTGTGAGCTGTAATGTGAAAGTGATAATTGTGAAAGTGAATGAAACAAAGTAACAGAGTGGTCGTTTGTATGTTTTCACTTTGTCAAAAGACCCTGTTGAAATTGAATCAGTCTTTGAAAGTGCAGGGGAGCTGCACGAAGCTCAAAATAGTAGCAACATATAAACCATGAGAGGGGAGCTGCACAAGATGGGAGAAGCCAGCCGAAACCCTGAAAGAAGCTAAAGCATCTAAAAAAGTGCCTGGGGCACAAGCCTGTTTGTAAAAAGTAAAGAAGCTTAAGAGTGCCTGGGGCATGACCCTGTTTGTGAACTGTGGTTAAAACGATAGAGTGCTGGGGGCACAATCTCATGAAGCCAAGATATCAGAGTGGTTCCACACAGGGCTGAGCCAAATTGTGCACTCTCGAAAGTCTCTGATATGAAGGGCTGTTGAGTCTTTAAGAACAGTTTAACTGTTGGGGACGGAAAACACGGTTTTGAACAAGAGAATCTGATGTGAAGAGACACCATTGAAGTGTCAAGTTGTTGGGATTTTGGGGGAGGAAACCCCTGATGAAACCAGAGTCTTGTTAAAGACAAACATTGGGAACTGTGAAATTCCTGAGAGAAAGTGACAAGAAGGGCTTCTAAGTCTGTGCAGAAAGAAAGCCCTTAGAAACCTGAAGGAACTTTGTGTGAACTATTTAAACGCAAGGAACTTTGTTGAAGCCCAAGTAACTCAAGATTGGGGAAGGAAGCTGTGGGACAGCTCAAGTGCCATCCTGATATTATTTCGACTCACTATTTCATTTTGATCCAATCCCGTTCACACTATTGCTCTAGAAGAAAGTGAGGGCAAGCATAGGCTTGACACATACATGTTTATTAGTTTGACTGACAGACATTTGAATACCTTTTGACTTACTTAATGGTTGAGCCTACTCCCATTTAGAAATAGGGACAGTTAATAAGTCTACAACCCTTTTTTAAAGTTATTAAAGGTTTTACAATCTTGCATCGTAGTGTCTAACTGTTTCTCTAACTCCCACAGGTCTGCACATTGCCCATTTGGTTTTAGTATCACCAGTAATGGGTTGTTAAAGGTACTGTGGATCAGATGAATAATCCCACAGGATTCCAAATTCTAATAATCTCCATGAGTGACTCCATGGATGCAAGAAGCAACCAGTATTTTTCAATGAATACCTGAGCCATCTCTGGATCTGTGTGTATGGTGGTTGAATGAATAGATGTACGTCCCTAGTCATATGAATCTACTGAAAAAATATCCTGGAAGTTCAGGAACACCCGTTTCAGCTTTTGTCCTTGCTCCTCCATCTCACAGGCATCAGCGAGATTGATCTGCTCCTAAATGATCTGCCTGAAACCTGGAAAGACCTCAGGCTTAGAAATGTCAACGGTATCTTCAAGCTGTGTGTAGAGATCTCTTGATGGTGTTTACCTGGACATGAGGTTCCTCAGAATAGAGGTAGTTGTTGTTGACTCTAAATACCACCTCATCGTTCCTGATCTCACAGGTTACATGTTTCACCCCATAGTAGCATGAAGAGTACATCGAGAAATTCCCCCCCACCCCATGAAGGGTAAAAATCATTTCTGGAGAAATACTGTCACCAGTGTCATAACAATGGTGAGGAATTGGTCCAATTGTTTAATCACCTAAATCAACAGAATATTGTTAAGCATCAACTGCTATTATAATAATGGTGTCATGTTCTAGATCCACTAAATGTGTTGGATCTAAACATAAACCTTGCTGTTGGAGGTGAGAGTTCAAATTTATGTTTGAGTTTCTGTCCTTGCTTATTTTTTAGGAGGATGGTGAATGGTCACACCTGTCCTGGGATGGTAACCTCTTCTCCCTCCTGAACTTGAACTGCATAAGGCAGCAATTGGGTTGACCAAAATATTCTTTCCGCGTTGTCAAAGTCTATGGGGTTACCGAAGACACGTGACCATGCTTTGTTGTTGATCAAATCTAGACAAATTTTGAATCGATTGAGAATGTCACTACCCAAATAAACATCAGAAGGGACATATCTAACAACCTAACAATTAAGTTCTATAGTTTTATCAGCCATGGAAATCTTTAGCATACACCTGCTAGGCAGGAAATGTTTAGAATTTGGGGTTTCCAGGCCCACTTCCTATTTATCAGTCAAATTAAATGTGGAAATGGTCTGCAGCATCATTATGAGTTCAGCGGTAACCGAGCCGGATAAACCGGCAGGGTACCGACGGATTCGTATTACCATTCCGCCTCTGTGATTCTCGGAATTACCGGGGCATTATGACCCCGGTGACCTGGGAATTCCGCAGGCGGAATTGTGTAAGTCCCCTTTTCCATGGGGTCCCATAGGACTTCATGGGGATGGGGACAATGGAAAAACCGGTTCCGTCTATGACGGAGCCAGTGTTTCCATTTCTGGCTGCAGGCGGGTGTTGTTAAACCCGCCTGGTCAGACCTGGCGGGAGTGTTACCTCCTGTCTGCAGGACTCTTAATCAGCCGGTCTTGAAAGAACGGTGGTGGCAGTTGTCTCCTGCCCCTCATTTATCTGAATGGGGAAAGATAAGTGTTCACCCTTTTTCTGAATGCCGGTCGGACTTTGAGCTGGTTTTTCCTCGTCCTCTTGCAAGGGATTCAGTGTTTCTTCTGACGGTTGACTGGTATACAATTTCAAAGTGTTCCCTTCCAGTGTTGAATACCACTTGCAACTGGGAGGAAGGTTGATTTTCAATAGTTTAGAAGAGTTCCCATAACCAGTTTGTTCTCCTGTAGAGATGATGGTGATTTCTGGGACTTGTTTGTTCTGGAAATGAAATTCCAATTGATCGGTATGCCACTCAATAAGATGGTAGGAGCCATTTAGACTCACATAATTTGTACTTCTCTTTAGTTTGATGGGCAGGTTAATCTGGGTCCAGAAGACCTGGTTAACACAGTCGATCCGAGTTGATAACCTCCGAAGGAAATCTTTTCCCAGTAAACAAGAAGTACCCTCTGGAGTCATGACTATCGCCAGGTGTTTTAAGCAATGTTTTGGATTTGTGCAGCAAGAGGTAAGAAGAGAATCTGGCGACTATCCCCCCGTTCCTAAATTCAGTTGCTCAAAAGCCTTTTTGGACAGGAGAGTAGGCTTTTGATCCAGTATCCAGCAGAGACGATAATTCATACTGGCCCTGTACCTCGACCGGGGCATAACATCTACCCTCTTTTTCTTCAAGTGTACAAAGAAAGTGTGAGTCAAATGTCATCTCTGTGGTCATTTTCTTAATATTGAGCTCTGTCACACTTCGATCTTGGGTGATTGTCCATGTCAGAGATCAGGATCCTGTAGGAAGTAATTTACATTTTGTGATGTCTGTAGTTGGGGGATCCTCTTTCTCAGATTCTTTGCTGTCCTCCCTTTGTCTGCAGACAGTTCTCAGAACCTGTTTGTGGGGAGGAAACCTTTACAGTCTCTGTATGATCTGGCTCACATGGTTGGTGTCAAGGAATCTCTTGACCTGCGTCAGTCTCCATACATACCCTGTCGGACGTAGGGTCTCCTGGGTCCCCTTTTTCTTTGTGAGGGATCCCATCACTTCTGAAAGCGTATATTTCCTTCCTTTAATCCTCCGGGCATTCTGCTCTTTCAAAGGCGATGATCTTATTTTACATCTTCAGAAAGATGGGCTTTTCTTTAACCTCTTCTACTTACCCTCTGTTCTTTGGGTTCTAGCTTCTCGGGTGTAGAAGAGTCACTATCAGGCTGAGAGGTTTCCATGGGTTCTGTTCTCATAAAAAAGGAAGCTTCCACAAAGGGTTGGCATCTCCCTTCAACCAGGGCCACATGCACAGGAACCTGTTGATCAATGGGATTTTCCTTCAGTCATTTCCCCCCTGGGCAACAGACCCGGTTGTTGGTGCACTCTAGATGTATGGTCTGGTTGAGGGTTTGACTGAGAACCTCAGCATGTGCCCCAGATCTTCAGTTAATTGTTGGACTTGTGGATACAATTGTGTATCTTTTTCTTTGGTTTCTGAGCTATAGGGAGGTCTCTGCTCATACCTCTGCTGCTCCCTCTAAGGGTAACTGTCCTTGTCACGGTTTGACCGTGGAAGGTTTGGCAAAGATAGAGGCTCCATTGAGCCACCGCATTCTTGGTTCAGCGTACTAGTCTCCCAGAAACTTTTGTTTATAGTGAGACCATGCCCCCTGCCCATCGATTTGCAACTCACTTGATTCAGTCCTCCCAGACCGCTCTCCCAGGTCTCAGTTCTACTTGTTCTCTGAGTATTTTTCTTTCCTTTCCGGGCTGTTACCCGGTACTTTGCCCAGTCCCTCTCTGTCACTCTCTCTTCATTGCTTCTCTTCTGGTTCTCCCGTTTTGTTCCCTCAAGTTTCCTTCCTTTTCCTTGTTTTCTGCTCCTCCTTCTTTGTTGCTAGGAGCAGTGCCTTCATAGTACTTTCTGCCTCTTTGGACCTTTTTCCCTTCTTGCTGTCTATCCGCTCCCGCTTCCTGCTTTCTGTTCATTTGTGGTAGTGGCTTGTTTGTTCTTTGTTTCACTGTCTTCCTTGCCTTACACAGTAGACCATGTTCTTTAGCTGTCTCTGTATCGTTTTCTTCCCTGGGCTTTTCTGCTTATCGCCCTGTCGCTTCTCGACTTATTTATTTATTTTTCTATTATTTTCTTCTTCCACTCTCCCTCTCTAGTGCCCTACTATTTTCCTAGCACTTCTTCCCCGTACCTTCTTACCTGCACTTACCTGTGTTTTTTCCCCTCTGGATCTTCTCGAGGCCATTCTGCTTGAAGCCTCTCTGCCCTCTACGTTGGGTTCTCGCACAGCTATTTCTTCAGTTCTGGCAGTCGTATTCTACTTCCTTACCGACTTACTAAGGAACAGCAGTGTTTTCGCCTTCCTTCATCTAGTGCTTCCTAAGACTTCATAAAGGACTGTTTTACCAGCCTCTCCAGCCATCACTTCCATTACTTGTTCATACCAGTTATTCCAATCTCCTATCACACAGGTTTTTTTTTTGCCTCAACCAGCTTTTTCCCTGTATTCTGGGGCAGGCTCCTCTGGGTCCGCCTGGCTGCTGTCACTACCACAGTCAAGGTGGCCTCAGGCAGAGCTCGTCCTTATCTCTACGAGCAAAAGAAAGGGAAGAATGTTTCGAAGACAGAAGGAGACCAGGAGTCCTGCAAGAAAGACAAGAGAAGAAGACCGAAAAAATCCTTCCAAGAAGATCCAGGTGAGGAGATACAGGGGGAGGAAGTCACAGATTCTGACAGCCGCTCCTAGTGAAGTAACTCAGGTATTGGGAATTTCCAACATCATTTACAGTCCTGATTCTCTGTTGAGCATGGTTCAGGGATCTATTGTCCTGGAAGGTGTTATTCTGCACAAACTTACGCACAGTAAGAACCCGACTCCTGGGTAATTGGAGTGAGCGTCACCTATCCCTCAACGCTGATGAGTGGTGGCAACACATGCTCAGAGGAACGGACATGAAACTGATACTGCCGCTGACAAACCTTTTGGCGATAATCGAAAAGCGTTTACTGGAATAATGGGATGGAATATAAGTGACGTAAAGTGATGTAATGTAATGAGGATTAATGAATGGTTTTATTTTAAAGGTTTGTATGTAAACCAATAAAATTAATTTAAAAACAAAATTTGTCCTGGAAGCAGGGAGATGGAGGAGGATTGTTTTGGAAGTTAGAATTTTGAGGGTAACTCTTTGAAAGAATTAGGTTGGGAGTTGAAGTGGTATTTCTCTCCTGTTTCAAATTTGATCGAAGTTTCCTGGTGAAGTATTTACCTGGTTTGACCCACCCTTTGTGCCGGGGGAAATTACACATACCCCGGAATTGGTTTTGTACCCTTATATCGAGGACTCATGTAGGTAGCAGGATCAAGGTGGGTCATTGTTCTGATAACTACCTGACTATCATTCAATTGGACCTGGTCAGAGGGTCTCCTCTGCCTCAGATTCTTCTTATCAGCTGGAGGAGTATTTTTAGGATGCCCTATCTCCTGCTCCATAGTGGAGTAGTTTTCACCTCTGCCATCTTTGCAGTGGCAGGTGTGGTGGATGGTTCGGTGGTTGTTTTTATTATCAGTGGGTTTCTGGACCACATAAATCTGGGTGGCTTGCTCTATTACCCAATCCAGTGTCCTGTGTTCATCGAAATGCTGAACTATTTGGGTAATTATATATTTGGGAAGAGCATGGTAGTATGTGGTCACAAATGCCCTGCTATTTGTATTTACCTGCCTGAAAGTCTTTGCAAATGCACATTTTAATTCTTGTGCAAACTCCCTAGGTGCCTGATCTTCCCTACATTGGAAGTTATACTCCCCTTGTGTGCCTCTTGTGGGTTAATGTAACTGAAGAAGTGTGTTAAAATGGCTGCCTTATGGATGGACTGTTTGTAATGATGCTGGTCTTCCAGTCCTGCAAAGAACCTGGTGTACTCCGGAGAAAACGTCAATTTCACAAACTCCATGCATTGATACAATTTGTGATTTCAAATGATCGCATCATTACTTCATATAGTTCCAAATGTTCCCAAATGGACTACTTGGCGTTCTTGTGTTATGTGGTCATAGAGCTCTTTATGGGCTTAATTTGCCTAATGAGGTTCTTAACAAAACCTTTTCTTTGTTTGATATTTCCTTTTCAACTCTGAACCTGCATCCATTCACCTTCAGAATTGATGCTACTATTTAAACTCCAGTCCCCATCTTTTGGGTGCTCTCTATCTCTCTGAGATTGGGACTGTCCTCCTTTTGCCTGTTCTGCTGTGAGCTCTCAGGGTCACTTTCTGTGTCTTCACTTTTTAGGCACAGTATAGAACACTGTCTCTTCTTCAGACTAATGCCAGTGTGTACTATCCCTCCTTTCAGGTAGTCTGGGGGAATCCACCCATTCACCTGAATATGTGGAGGTTTTTAAAATGCCCTTCCTAATCTCAAGCTATTGCTTTACTCTTTCAGCAAAGTGGGATAGGCGGTCTTTTTACAATATCATTTTATGTGAATCTAACTCTCTGATTTTCTCATCATATTTGTTTTCAGGGTCCGATGTACTCACAGGACAGTTTTTGGTCTCCCTCTTTTTGTTAGAGGTGAATATTCATCAATGTCAGTTAAGGGCTGGCCTTCCTGATCAGGTTGGCTAGTAAAAGGCGAGGCCAACTCTCTCATGTTTCCCATTCCTTTATAAGTGGTATGTCCGTACCTGGGAGCTCATAGGTGACTGGCATGAATTTCTTGCTGGGATGGGCACCTCTCCTTTTCATATGGCCCTATCCCATACCCTGATTGGTCAGGGTGTTTCAATGCCTGTTTATTTTTTAGGATTTCATTATTTAATTTCTCACACTAGTTTCTCTTCGCCAGGATTTCCTGCTTACATTCAGAGAGTTGAGCATTTAACTCTGGCACAGATGTTTGGCTGGCTCCAAGCACATTGCTCTGAGCCACCATTTTATTCTTTATTTTCTGTTCTTCATTTGGAAGGATTTCATATTCCCTCTGAGATTCCTCTGTTATTCATTCATTCTCTGGGCTATTTTCTTTTAAAATGAAAAGCTTTCTCTCTTGACTGTCTCTACTACATGCTGCCTCCACTAGGTCAGATTCTGCTTGTCTCAAATGTTCCATGAATTCTATATTTTCTTCCCTGGTTCCAGTCAGCTCCTGAAAACCAGGCTGCCTCTTTTCTGCATGAATTTTCATATAATTCACTTTTGGTAACAGGACACTGTTATCCTGGTGTAAAAAATGTTTTTCCTAAATCAGTTTAATTTTCTGTTGTTTCATTATATTTAAATCCTGGCACATCTGATCAAAGCCATTTTGGGAGTCCATCCCTTTTCATAATTAACTGGCTGCTATGATGTTTAAGATCCTTCATGGACTGTTTGGAGGTCACAATTTCTTCCAACAATGCACTGTTATATGCAGTTTGATTATTCAACTTGTGTTGTTGTTAGCTCAAGGTTTCTACACACTCTTTTTACATATCCTGGAGTGTGGATAACTGTATTTCTCGCTCAACACTCTCTTGTTGATACGTTTGTACGTCATTTTTGAGTTGCCCAATGAGGTTTTCGTATTGAGCTCTAAAATCTGGCTTTGTTGTAATTTGTATTCCAATTACATGAGTTATTGCTGGGCCTTTTCCAGGTCTCCAGTCTGATTCAGCACACTGGCCTCTTTATTTTGCAATCACTGTTCAATTATTTGCAAATGAAAATATAGCTGAGCCGTGAGTTGGGCCATTTCAGTCTGCACCTCATGCACATTTTGAGTCATGTAAAACTCGTCCAGAGCTTGACGTAGAATCCCACGATCATGCCCCAAGTCTGTGCCTACTGATGTCATTTCTTGTACCGTTCTAGCCTAGCAGCACCCAGCCTCCTGCTCACATCAGTCTCCCCAAATGAATACCTTGACTAGGAGATGTTTTCTGGCCTTATCCATTTCAATGGCACTCATTTTTAAAAGTGTCTCTCTGCAACCTTATGAACTCTCTCTACACAGGAACAAAATCCTTGCACTTTATTCCTTCTAGATTCCAACCACCAATGAAAAATCTAATTATTTTTGTATTCCTCTGGACACCTCCCTGACTCTCAGGGTTCCAGCAAACAGTGGCACTTTAACAGTGCATCAACAACCTGCCATGTACCTTACTGACTTTTCACTAGAACAAATTGCCTGTTAACAATGCACATTTATGTAGGAGATATGTATGTGGCAACAACCCCCAATCAAAAGCACCACACCACTAACTCAATTCATTGGATTTTTCACCAGCCATGCCACTGACCAATTTCACACCTCTATCGGCCCTCACCCCTATGCAATAGCTACACGAGGAATCAGGCTGGTGTGCAAAAGACACTATATTTATTAATAAATAAGAATATAAATGTTTGCACAAATCACAACACACGCCACTACATTCGGTGGCCCAAATGTTTTCTTTCCTGACAATTCACTTTTCACACATATTGAAAATACCAGTTGGTTTATTATAACACTGATCCAAGACTCTGACATGATCGAACAATTTAACTTCGCAATATACTTTGCATGGGGTTTACTTCATAACATGAAGCACCTTAAAACCTGACCGGATCCTACGCTTGGCAATACACTTTACATGAAGTTTAATTCAAATAACATGCAACACTTTTCTATTGGCAAAAGCAATTTGACGCCTGCAGTGCCCATTATGTGTGTGCACTTGGCAATGCTGTGTTGGAGCACAACCGACTTTAAAGAAAAAAAAACATTTTGACAGAGAGAACCCGTTTTCCTCCACGACTACACAATAGAGAGTGTCTCTTCTATAAGGGGTCACTAGCTCACCTTCTGCAGAGGGTATGCCTTGAAATTAGGGACTTCACTCTATTTAAGTTGGCAAGACACTTTTCTGCCCCAGCACAAACCCAGATATTAAGTTTACTATGGAAAATGCTCTGCTTTAAGGCAAGGTCTGGGGAATGGAAAGCAGTTCGGAAATGTCATTTTTAGGCACCCCTCCACATTAGGGAAATTTAGGCACAGTTAAAAAAGTATTAACAATTAACATTGCTGTTATTATTATGATTAAAACAATGAATAATTAAACAGGTTGGTTCAATCATACACTCCATATCATATAGAAAATTGCAAACAATCAAAGTGCAATCTAGGAGAAAACAGGATGGGATCACTGTCATTATACATTTGTTAAAATCCGAACATCATGGTTAAAGTACACTAAAATCAGTTCACCTAAAATCAAATACAATGTCACAGTCATCGCAATTTAAAGGTGCAAAATCCCTTAGTCTCAGTACCTTACCAGAAATTAATCGAAGGGCCAAACAGGAGATTCACAGCCTTATTTTATATATAAAAACCAGCTCTGATATGTGTATCCACACTGGAAGCGATGTTGACTTTGAATGTCAACAAAATCAATCCATGTCAGCTATAGGGGAAATAATGTAATTATTACTTGTTACGAGAATGCTAGGGATCTACTTCCTCACCCCACTCAGTAAATAAGGGAAAGGTATTAACTCAAACAGATCCCCACAAGACTTAGCATGGTTGGACAAGTTAACTATATAGAATATCTCTGGGTTTTGTGCTCAGGAAAAAACGCCATCTCATTGGGGAAAGGACTGGGATCTGGTCAGGCTGCAGCCTCAGTCATGGATAGCCTGCAACATCAATCCCCCTTGATTTGCCTCTCCTTATATGGATCCCAGCTTCTGTCTTTCCCTGGTTTCCTCCAACTCCCAGGCAGTGTTGGTTCTCCAGCAAAAGAAATTTCAGCAGGTCCCACTGAGATGATTACAGACAGCGCTCTCCTTTTACCATTGTGCGACTTCATATACATCTTCAGCCACTACCCAAAATATTCAAATTAGGAGAGATTGGCTAATTTGCTATTAATTCCGATTTGGTATCTATTTTCCACAGCATAGCCTCTTCTCTTTGGATTGGTTGCTTTAGCTAATAAGAATCAATCCTTAAGAGTTATGACTCCACCCCCTTGAATTATCATTCTGAACAATTTTACTTTACAGTTGCAGATAAATCTACAACATGACTCTATCTTTTTCAATTTACAAATAAGCATCATAGAAAATATATGTCTGAATTTTTCTGACCATGCCGGACTCAATGAAACGTGTCTGGCGTCGGCAAGATTTTGCAGGTTCAACTCTTCCCCCTTACTCACGTGGCAGTCTCTCTAATTTGTCAGTTGTTAGTAAAACCCTTGACTTCACCAGGAATCGAATTGTAATTATATGTATTTGTAAGAGTTTACCCCTATTAGCTGGGTCTCAAGTTTAAACATTGGCCATCTGTTCACCTCATAAACATTTTAGTCTGGCACAAGCTCCATCCTTTTTTTGGCTCTGTGAGGTTCAAACATTTTCTTAGATAAAGAGAAGAGCAGAGCTTGACCCTTGCATTTGATGGGGGAAGGTGAGCGGTTCTTGGCCTTTGAATCTCATGAGACAAATCTTTTTTGGGGTTTGCGCCGTATTTCTTCATGCAGAGAAAACTGGTATTTTTTAATGTTGCAATTCCTTTACACATGAGGCCTGCTTTAATATCTCTCATCATGGTCATCAATGGCTAACTTCCCATTAAATTATACATTTGAATGGTTCGGGCAAGGAGGTTTCCTCTGTAAAATAGTTCCTTTCAACCCAAACTGCCAAATGTATTCATTTCTATGACAGCTTTCTCTTTGGGTAAAATGCATTTCAATGTCTCAATAGCCTTCAATGGAAGGAAGCACTCATTTCCTTTCAGCCTCGTCATTCACTCACAGGCACTTTTAATAGTATTTCTCCTTTTTCTGACACCACTGTTGAGGTATTTGGCAGTGTTGACATGTCCATGCTGGCCTTTTGGTCTGACAGTCAACTGTGTGCGTTCAAATAATCAGAAAGTATTCTTGTATTTTTAGGACCCACTCAACTGAAAGCAGTTTCCTTTTGTCTTGGGGCTGAAAGTTCCTCACACTGGCACTTTGACATATTGAAAGATAGAATAACATTATCTACTGCACATTACTGCTCATCTGATTTTAGAAAGTATGCCCAACAACATTGAGCAAAGGATATTATTGAGTGTAACCCCAACTATTTCACTATACTGAGTTTATCATCTAGACCGTGTACCCAAATAGCATTGAGTGTACCATATCTGTTTCCACTGTGTTGAGTCTCACTTCTAGATAGTGTGCCCAAATATCACAGAAGGTACCCCAATTGTTTCACTGTGTTGAATTTCACATCTTGACAGCATGCCCAAATATCATTGAGTGAGCCCTAATTGTCTCACTTTGTTGAGTTTCAATGCTACCTAATACCTGTATCGCCTATATATGTCATGTACCAGTATCCCCTTAGGTATCTGTACCCCATATATACCACTATCCATCCTGTCGCTATATATATATGTATGTCACTATGTTCGTCCCACTGTCCTGCTCACTGATATCCAACATATCACACCACTATGCTTACTCTCTGCTATACACCATCATTCAAGTAGAACACAGCTACACCATGATGATTCGGCCTAGCTGTTCTCATAGGAACACGACCCCACAAACACCTCATCACCCAAATAAAACACAGCTAGCTGAGCACATTCCAGCTAGCTTAGGCGTTCTTCAGGCCTAACTCAGCCAGAGCCCAGTCTAGGTGTCCACCCACCAGACTGAACACATCCAACTGAATTTATCAGCACCACACCTATCGCTAGAAAGCAGCTATCATCCAACAACCACACTAGCTGCACACATATCCGGTGCACCCACGCACCATACCACACTCTTTCTCTCTACTGACTTCAACTACGGTTCTGGAGGTCTTTCAACCTACCAGCGCTTTGAGATCATACCAATGATACATAAGGCGCTATATAAATGCCAAGTAACATAACATAACATACCATATACAATAATGTTCAACATTGAATTTGGGACAGCAAAGCCATGAGCTGTGACACAGTTCTTTCATCTTCCTCCAGAATCAAGGCATCAAGGATCTCACATAGGTGTCCAAAAGTGCATCTAAGGTAAGTGAACAGATATTGCAATGTTCAGAACCGTCCCATTTTGTTTCCCATATACATATGCAGCATAGCACAATAGGACAATCAGTACAGGAAACTGGAACATAAAGAATGTTCACATCATGATGCCTAATTATCCTGCTCTGTGGGTGTGCTGTCCCCATAGTGAGGTATTAGATAGCAGACCCCATGATGGAAATTCCAAGAGTTAAATTTGAAACCAATATTTTGGACATTTGTTCATATTATCATTTTAGGTCACACAGTTGACAAAAAACAAACATATTTGTTGGAGGTGCTTGTAGAGCAATAATACAGAAATGAAAACAAATTTTGTGTGAGCTTTGGTTAAGATGGAAAAATAACACTTTGTGTAAATGATGATAATATTGTTATTTTGATTGTCAGCAGTTAAAAGCCATAATTTTCACATCATCTTTGTTCATAACGGTTCAAAATAAAATAGAAGTATGAACAGAGATCCAGATTCCATTGATGCCTCATTTTGTTTAAATAAAGTGATCAAACCTCTGAATTACCAATGTTGTTCTCATGAAGTGTGCTATAATGTAAATATGCTCAAACCCAACAAGGTATCATACTATGTGCTCGGGGCCATCTTGCGGATGGATTTTAGTGCCTAATCTGCAGGATGGTAGATTATTTAACATATTGGTGATGGCTAAAACCGTGCACATGAGCAGTATAGTTTGCATTTATTGCTACATCACTGAGAGAGTGGAGAGGTATGTAAAGTAAGCAGGGGGGTATCTGTACTCCTGCCCTCTATATGGGAGAGTAGAAGTACAGAGGACCCCAGCCAAGGTCCTCCGTATGGTACCTATGGACGAGCGACCAAGGCTTAGGCTCTCAGGAGGTGATGCAGGCTGGTTCTTAAGTACAGTGTAGTCCCTAAGCCCCCACAAAGGAATGTCCACACACTATGTTATGTGCTAACACAGTTCTTTATATAAAAATAAGGTTCAAAATATATACATCAATGAATAACACACTTTGTACTCTGGCAATTCTAAAATGGCAAATATATACAATGTCTAGGTGGTACCACACACAGCTATTGACTCCTTTAAAATGCATCAACTGCTGACAGTTATAATGACATACAAAGCATACTGCAATGTGTATCAGCATAGATCATAGGAAGGAAGGCAGGTTAGGTGTAACAATGGCAGAATGTTTTCCACCTCTACCAAGGCACAATTCTGAGTGAGGGTCCCCCCAGCTGGGCAACCTGTAATAAAGAGTACTAACAAGCCTAATAAAGAGTACAAACAAGCCCAGTCCATTAAAGTTTAAATAGTCTTCTTTCCTGGTTAAAATGTTCAACTACCAAAATGTAACTGATTTAGAAGAGTTTCTTCTATGGTTTGTCAATTGATCCCTAGAGAGTGGAGTCCCTTTAAAGCAGGAGCCACAGGGCATCGAGATTCCTCAAAGAAATGTGAACACTGGCGTCGAGACAGCAGCTTCAATCTTTGTGGAGCTCTTTGATGATCGGTCGTGGAAGTCCTGTGAAGATGAGGCATGCAGTGCACCTCCAGGCAAAGGGTTTGGTGCTGCAAAGAAGACTCAGTGAAGAACGTAGGCCCGGCCGCGGGTGTCGGGTGTCTGTGTCAGCGTTGCTGATTGGGACTCGAACATGGCTGGATTTCAGATCTTCACTTGTCAGCGTCTTTGTGGACTTAGGGTGTCGGGACACCCATTGTCTGACTTTTCTCGGTCGTCGACAACCTTAAATTTCTCCGGCGGGACAAAGCGGTCGACGGTGATGACAAGGGAGCCATTCGTTCAATGTTCTTAGACGAGGTGGAGCTGTGTGGCTCCGGTCGTCGAGCTGCACAGCACCAATCTGTCCCCACTTGTGGGCAACATGACTTGACAGGCTTGCAGCAGTTACGGAAATCCTCCAGACCCAGGTCGATGGCGATGTACTTCGACAGCCTTGATGTCCTGGTGCTTTACTTCAAGGATTCTCGGTCGACAGCCTTTCAGTACTGACTTCAAGGGTGCCTTGATGAAGATCAGCTTCTGCATGATGTTTCCTCATAGCTCGCAGAGAGGTCTCCTAGCCAGGTCCTCTCTTGGAACAGTCCTGGACAGACTCAACAGCTTTCAGATTTCGTCAAAGGAAAGCAGCAGCAATTCTTCTTCTTCCAGCTGGGCTTGAAGGATAAGCAGCTTCAAGCTTTAACTTCAGCTTCTGAACAAATTGGGATGTGAGAGGTCCCCAGATATACCCATCTGACCGTCATTCACTCTGCTGAGCCAAGCTCAGACGGCCAATCAGACAGAAGGGCATTCAGGCAGGCAGGCAGCCAATCAGGCTCAAAGGCATTCAGGCTATTCACTTCCACCCAGACACTCATAACATGGAATGTGGATTGGGGCAAGCACCCAGCCTTTCAGCACACCATACTTCATTCATGTCAGTTTCAGGCAGGGCTGTCTCATTCTTTGTGTCACCCACACAGAAACCAACATAGAATGCATATTGGTCACACACTCTATTCAATCAGGTCCCACCCCAAGGGTGTACCCACAAAATACAGTCACTGAAAAAGGCTGCAGCCAGTCTGGCCTGGACTTGCCCACAATACTATATATGGTTATTCCACCTAACAGCCAGTCAGGGGAAGGGACAGAGCCAGGGCCTCCGAGGACTTTGGGAAACAAGGTAACAGGCAATAGAAACCAAGAGTCCACAGGGGCTGCCTTCTATCAGGAATCCATGTATTCCTATGATAGGGCCTGGGCATCCCAAAATGGAGGATACTCAGAGCACCTGTCAAATCCGGTATGGAGCTGCCACCAGTCCATACCCTGCTCTGTGGGCCACACACAGGTGCCAAACACATACACTAAGGGCACAGGATTGTACCCCCACCCAGGGGTGCAGGGTCTCTGTTCACCACAACTAAAAAGTGGAAGAGCTCCACTGCCAGGAGTCCAACTGATCTCCTTTGCGGAAAACAACACAGAACACACATGCTAAGGGAGTACAGGACAAGGACATGGAGGCCCTGACCCTCAATGCATTTCCAGCATCACAAGGTGTAATTAGGTCTATAAGGAATGGGGGAGAAAGCAAGAAACTTGTTAGAGTTTACTCGCAGAAACACAGAGTCACAAATTGTGACAGTCTGTGTCAGCTGATATTACAAATGTTCATGAGAAATATTGTACCTGGTACCTAATTCACAAAGCATATGACTAAAGCACATATTGAAATGCCTAGATCATCTTTGAGCTACTCATGTGGAAATGTGATTCACAAAGATGTGTGCACAGGCATCTTAGATTTACTCCAGGCATCTCTGAATGTGCGTCAGTCTTTTGCCTTTGTGAATTAAGTGCATGTGTGCACATCAGGCCAGTTTTTGACACCTTTATCACAAATATGTGTTTTCTATTTCCTGTGTGGGAAGACCTGGGGCCGGTTTACATTGTGGGGAAAATACTACTTTTACTGTCTCTAGCACAAGCCATGTCTGTGCTAGAAATATTTCTTTTGCCAGGAAACATGACTCACTGAGGCATGTTGTAGAGACATCTTTGGAATGCATCTTTCCCTCCACTATAGGTCCTCCTTCGCAAACTTTGTCAGCAAATCACTAAAAGGTTCAGTGAAATGACAAATGCACAGAGCTTTATCACAGGCACCAAGCACAAAGTAAAATGGATGGGATTGGGCTAATGCATTCAGCTGGTAAACATAGTGGTGCAGGTGTAAAATACAATTAGAGATGGCTATAAATTCAGCACATATATTCACCAGATCAGAAACTGTCCACTCTGTGTTACTCTCTTTCTGATTTTTCTGCTGTGCATTGGTCCACACGTTGGAATTCTTCAGCTGATATTCAACAAAATGGCTTCCTTCACTTCAATTGCTTTAGAGAGGTCTTTATATATGTCGCAAAAAACCAAGACGAAATCTCCCAAATTAATGTCACAAGATGGCAATTGAGTTCCGCCGGTACTATCCACAATATGTTAGGCCATATATATTGTTAGCATCAAGGTGATTTACTAAATTAATAAAGCCAGTGCGGCCGTGTATTTGTCTCCTTTACAAATCAATATTTATTTCTGAGTTGTGGCGTGCAATAATACCGTAAAACAATATTTTCCAAGCCCTTCTCAGTTTGAATCATTTTGATTGATTGATTAATTTATTTCTACCATAACTAATGTCAGTAACCCTAGCGCCTAACCGCTGCCAGACATACTTCCATGGAACAGAACGTGAATCCGCGCGGCTGCTGAGGACCAAAGAGCAGGAGGCGATAGGCAAACGAATATGGCGGAAGATGGCCTAGCACCCACATGACCTACATTCAGGAGGATGAACGAAGCAACACGTGACTGTTCAGGAAACTGTGAAATTCTAACATCTGCACCTTGAGATGCCATATAGATAAAAGAGATACACACATTGAGAGCCTGTTTATACTTATCGCTTCCTATCGCATTTTTTGCTATTTCATAGCTTTGTGAAAACAATGAAGTGCTAATTCCACTTTCTATAATGATAACCGGTTTATTGTCCTCAGAGGATCTTCTTACGGTTTGAACCCAAGACCTGCAGGTTGAACAGAAACCCATGTACACTCGCTACACTGCGCCTATACAGTCGCCTCGGTTCTTCCCCCGTCTGATGAGACACACACATTGCAAAGACTTTTTAGGGTTGGAAGACCAGGTGCCGATTATATTTAAACCAAGAGACTGCACTTGTGTTTCACGGAAAGAAAAAATAAATAACTGTGACAACAAACGTAACGTCTTCAATTACAAAATCGATTTTTGAAATCAAAATGTAAACAACCCATGAACAGAAAAATGTATACACCATTCTTCTAAAATGTGTAAGAAATGTGGTAACCTCTATCACCCACAATCACAATTCTTCAACCCACAACAATGGCATTTGCAGTACTAGTGATAGAGTGAAGGGCTGTGCAGGTGTTGGGTTGGCAATTGGTTCTCATTATGTGTGGTGTTGACAAGGTGTTTTCCCTTGAGGCATGGTGCTTCCAGGAAGGTATATGAGTAAGTGAACTCGCACATTCCTGTAAGGACGTGGCAATTGTCACCTCCAAATAGACTAGAAACTCAGACCTTTGCACTAAGTATGTACCACTTATGTTTGTAACCACTTGTAACCTAGTCGTTCATGTAAACCAGTGCCCAGATGCCCCAGGGTTCGGTGCCCTTTATAAATATCAAATTAAATAAATACATATGTTAACGTGCTTGGGGAGCACAAAGACGACACACAGACTATTGTCTTTGCATCAGAGGAATCCCTGCCCATGCCTGGATGGGGCCTCTCTTTATTCTCTTACACACATTGGCCATCACGTGACATACGTGATGGCCCCCATCACAATATCCCATCAAACCTCCCCTAAACAACCCGTAAACAGTGACAGTTGAAGGATATACCCCAGCATCTCTGGCACTGTTTAATCTAGATCTTAGTCCTCGAACCTCTCCGGGGGTCGTTGCTCCACTTGCTGCAAGTACCTTCTCTCTGGTACTTCAGAGACATCATCTGGGCGTCCTAGCCCTGGAGAGTCACCTCAGCCCACACCTGGCCTGATGGGTTGCTCTTCACCTTGATCACTCGGGGTGTCCACGTCCTCCTCTTCGCCTGAGGCCGGGTGTGGCAGCACTTGCCGGAACCAGCAGGAGTTTCTGTCATTGACTCGCATCCCCATCGTGCTGTCACCATCGATCCTTTCCTACTCACAACTGTCCACGGTGCTGTTTTGTGAGGGAGGCACAGCTTGTGGGTGGGGTTCTTTGTTCTCGCCAGTATGGAGTCACTGACCACCACCGAATCAACGGCCAGCCTTCGTCTGACGGACTTGCGCATGTAGTCCTGCTCCTTGTGCTCTCGCCACCTCACCGGGTCTGGGTTTGTGATTCCACGGGACTGGTGTTCGGGGATGAGCGATGCAACTTTCCACCCTAGAAAGGCCTCGGCCAGTGATATCCTATTGGATGCATGCAGTGTCATCCGGTATGTCATTAAAACACTGTGAGAGGTCCAGGGGTTGCTCCTTGTCATCCTCAATCCCAAATGCCTTATTTAGTGTCCTTATGGGCAGTTCCACATCCCATTTGCAGTAGACCATCACAGGGTGATGCGTTTGTGTGTGATGCCAAAGAACCGCAGGAACCATTCAAACGCAGCCCCTTGGAAGGGTGGCCTGTTATCAGACATAGAGGCCTTCAGCACCGGAATCATCTGCGTGGCGGCCGTCGATTCCACAAACTGGACAATCTGGTATCTTGAAAACTCATCGAGCACCACCAGGAAGTGTTCAGACTACAGTATTGTCCCGAAGTCTATGCCTAGTGCCTTCCATGGTGTCATAGACCTTGCCAGTGACTCAATGGGTGGCACCTTGGCCACTGGTCTCGCTGCTTGGCACCAGGTGCACGTGGCCAGGGCATTATCCACCTTGCATTGTAGGTCGGGGAACCATACCTTTTCCCGGAGTCGTGTCTTGGTCTTGCTTGCTCCTTGGTGTCCAATGCGTGCCAGCGCAAATATTTTCTCCTGTAGTGCTAATGGGATGACCTGTTGAGTCCTTCTCAACAGGACGCTCTTGGGTCCTACTGATAGCTCCGGGCAGACGCTACACAGCCCCTGCAGAAACGCCTGAGCCTCAGGTGCGGGATGTTGGGTTGCCGACAAGAAGGACTTCCACCGGCAAGCCTGCAGCTGAGCCATTAGATCCTGAAGACCCGAGTTACTCCTGGTCTCCCCGTCGATATCCTCCAGCGACATCGCGTTGGGGACTGCTGCCCTCGTTATCATAGAGACAAATGCGTCTGTGTCAGTCCCATCATCTTTGGGGACACCTGCGTTGCCCGCACACACAGGATGTCATGAGAGTTAGTCGGTGGGGTTATCCGCCCCGGCTCTGAACAGCAGAGTTACCCCATACTCCTGCAGCTGGAGGAGCCATCATTCCAGATGTATCGGTGCACTTGGAGCCGACCCTGTCATGATTGGGATGAGGGGGTTGTGGTCAGTGTAGACCATTACGGGGGGAACAAAGATGTAGAGGTGGAAATTTTTACAGCCGCACAAGACTGCCAGTGCATCCCGCTCAATCTGGGAGTAGCAGTGTTCCGTATTAGACAGGGCCTTGCTGGCATACATCACCAGTTTTCTCACTCCTTGGTCATTGACCTGCAGAAGCAACCCAATGGGGCTGGCGTCTACGACAATCTACGTTGTGCGGGCTCGGTCAAAGTAGGCCATGGCTGAGTCTGTGACCAGTGCTGCCATCACCTTACAAAACGCTTCGTCTTCCACCTGCCCCAATGCCAATCCTAATCTCTTTTAGTTAGCACCGGTAGGGGTTCCGTGATGGGTGCCAAATTGGGTATGAACCCACAAAAGTTCACCGTCCTGTGGAAGCTCGACACCGCTGAGGGTGACTCTGGAGGATATGCCATCTTGATGTTGTTCACTTTATTGGGGTCTGGGGATAACCCTCCATCATGGAAAATGAATCCAAAGAAGTCCACCTTGGGCTGCATGATCTTGCATTTACGTTTGTTGAGCATCAATCAGTGACTGGTGAGGTGCGACAGGACCGCCTCCAGTCATGGGAGATGGTTTTTGTGTGATCTCAAAAAGACAAGTGCATCTCGGTAACCTTCAGAACTACAGGGATCCCCACCAAAACACCCCTGATGGTGTGCTGAAAGACTTCTGCTGCTGAGAACACCCCGAAGCTCAGTCGTTTGTACCTGAACAGTCTGATGTGGGAAGAAAACTCATGATGGGTCTGGAGTCCACGTGCAGTTGAGTTCAAGGGTGGAGAAGATCTTGGATCCTAGCAGATCAGCAAAAATGTCATTGAGGGTCGATGTGGGGTGGCACCCCCTGCAGAGGGCCCTGTTCGGCAGATGCATGTCAACTCATACTCTCTCTTTTTCAAAGGCTTTGGGCTTGGCCACGACCATCATCGGGGACAACCATGGTGTGGGTCCTACCACCCGTTCAATGATGTCCGCTTTTTCAAGCTTCTCCAGCTCCATTTCCACTGCCTGCTGCACTTTTTGAGGTATACAGCAGCATTGCAGGGCTACCGGCTTCACGGATGGGTCAATAGAAAGCCTCATCTCCTTGTCTTTTAGACAACCAACCCCACTGAACAGGTGTACTAATCTTTCAAGCAGGCACACCGAATCACCCGCGTATACCTGGAATGCAACCTGCACTAGACCAAGGTCCTCGCCCATTGCATGGCTCAGCTGAGAGTCCTTTGCTTTGGGAGTGACATAAAATGTGGTCTCCACCGACCCGTTATCGTGTAGTACAGAAGTGCGGAATGCGCCATCCAGTGGTAGAGGTGATGCGCCCCGTAGGTGCAAATCCGAATCCTGGGGCGGTGCGCAACGGGATTAGCGAAAACCTCTTGAATAGCACTGCCGGCATCTTGTTCACTGATGCCCTTGTGTTGATGAGCACCAGTATTTCTATCCCCAGCACAGATGCCAGGCATTGTGGCTTGCGTCGGGTGCTCACGTCCTCCAAGCAGATTGCTGATACAAAGTATGCTTCTCTGATGCCTGCCATCCTTCCAAGCATGAGAGTGATGGCACCTGTTCCTCCGCGAGTGGCCACTTTCCTTTGCCATGGCCTGGGCGGGGTAGGCGATGCTCTTGCAGCTTGCTGGCCAGGCCTTGGTACCTGGCACATCCTTGCAAAGTGGTTAGGCTTGCCATACCTTCCACAGCTCTGGCATTCCTGATCGTGGGTCGTTGGGCCACCACAGTTGTTGCATGCCTTTTTCTCACTACCTTCAGCCAGTCCGCTTGGCCTTCTCACTACCCATGAGGGTCATTCCCCCCTGGCTTTGGTGCTCCTCCTGCAGTCACAGCACTTACCGTCTCAACCCAACCAGCATTCAAGGCCTCTTACATCTGCGCAGCACAGAACGATTATTGCTCCTGTGCCCTGCCTAGCTCCAGGATTCGTTGTAGTGGGACATCAGGTTCCTTTAGTATCTGTCACCGTAGGGCCGTCGATGTGTAGTGTTGGATTATCTGGGCACGGATTTCATCTGTGTCTTTGTTGAGACAGCAGGACATTGCCAGGTGGCGGAGTTGCACATGGTATGCGCCCAGTGTTTCCGTCAAGTCCTTGTGTGCTTGTCGTAACCTGAATCTTTCATAATACCGATTGAACATGGGTCTAAAGCATGCCTGGAGTGCTGTGTTTGCTTCTGCTTATGAATTGTCTCCTGGTCGTAGGGACTTGAATATCTGGTGTACTTCACTCCGTGTGTAGAAAAGGAGCATTGCCTTCATTTTCTGATCGTTGTCCTCCGCAGACTTGGTGAAAAACCTCTCTAGCCTCTCGACCCACAAGTCCCACCTGGGTCCTAGCGTTTTCGGTGCTCCTGTGACATTGAATTCTGGGACAGGGGCACCTGCGAAGCCCCTCAGTGATCCTTGCACCCTCCCTGAGTTCCTGGACATGGCATGTGCTTGATGCAAAGGTAGCATGGGACGTGGTTGCCCTATTAACTTCCCAGTCATTCTCCATGGTTGGTTGGCTCTCTTCGTGATGCCTTGCGCGAGGCATGTGTTCACAAACTGTGACAACTTCCAGTAGGCGCACAAGCACACAATGAGGGACGCAAGCTATTGGTATTATAGGTCCTCTGTGGGTCCTAATTTGCTTTGTCAGGTTGTCCCCTGCCCTTCCACCATCTGAGGGCCTGTGATATGGCCAGTGAGTCTGTGTGGGCGGACAGGAAGGCAGAGGAGTTGGTGTGATTTGCCTGAGGCCACTGGCTCTAAGTCGCAGGGTGACTTTAAGCTCTTTTTTTTTCTTTTCTTTTTTCCTCTCTGTTTTCCGCATGCTTTAGGAGGCATCACAGGCCTCCTTTCAGCAGCGTGAACTGCAGCACTCTGAGTGTTTACAGTGGACCCCGTGGTGCACACGCTGCACTTGGCTGCCTCACGGTTCCACAGAAATTGATCAATCCGCTCGCTTGCCTCGGTGGGTTCCTTGGTGTTGTGCTTCGGGCGGGGTTATGGGTCTGTCTCCACCTCATCACCAGTTGTTAACGTGCTCAGGGAGTACAAAGATGACACACAGAAGAGTGTTGTTGCATCAGAAGAATCCCTGCTGCGCCTCTCTTTATTCTCTTACACACGTGACGTGGATCATCTATTGACACACGTGACGGCCCACGTCACAACAGTACCCCGGCCCAAGATGGCAGATCAGTCTTGTGACATGAAGTTCTTCCTGTGACTCCAGTTCCAGGGCATGGGAAGGGGCCCTAGAGCTTCAGCGATCATCTGCCTTTCAATTTGAAACATTTCTCATGTTGCTGCCCTGTTGGTTCCAGCGTGGGTCTAATTTGGACTATCAATGTGGTCAAAATGTATGTTGCAAGACCTCAGAGCTCAGCCTGATCCCTGCTATGGTTAAGAACACTACTTCACTGCAGAGAAACAACTTGACTGTGATCATAAAAGTTACAATTGAAAACATCTTCCCAGCACGTGAAGGTGAAACTACATCTGTGGGTAGCTATTGCATAGTTGCCAACAAGATCCATTCCAATCTGTAGGTGCTTACCCAGTCCTGTTTTTTTTCTTTGCATTCTGGGACCTATTGTTCTGCTTTCCCATTATAAAACTCAGACTATAAAAGCTGTACTGGATAGATAAGCATCCACAGATTGGAATGGATCATGTTGGCAACTATACTAATATCAGAAGTCTTGTTTGGTCACTGTGGGTTTTCCATAGCTGCCCTGCATATCCTTTTATGAGTGAACAAAAGACATGAGAGTTGCTTGTGAGTTGATTGTTTTATGCAATGTGCAGATGTACCAGTCCTCTCAGAGAACTGAGCATAAGGCAATTTGAGCCTGGGGGTGGTGTACTAACGAAGAACAATATCCTGCACGCAAGGGTATAAAGTGGAGTAACATTTAGGAAACTCTCCAAAAAGTAATTACCTAGATTACTAGGAATGAAAAGCGAAAGACCAATTGCAAGTCATAGAACCCATTCGGAACACAAAGGTCACT
Source organism: Ambystoma mexicanum (assembly GCF_040938575.1). Lineage (NCBI taxonomy): Eukaryota > Metazoa > Chordata > Amphibia > Caudata > Ambystomatidae > Ambystoma > Ambystoma mexicanum. The sequence continues at coordinate 1,008,410,720 of NC_090930.1, forward strand.
CTGCAAATTGTTCTGCATGGTACTTGGGTAGGTGCTAGCATTAAAGGTCAGGACGATTTTTCAGACAGTTTGGATGTGGCCCCCAGTAACGAGACAGTACTCTAGTCTTGGAGGTAATTATCCTCGAGGAGTATTACACCCTGCAGACACCATGCAGAGGCCACACCAGCGATTTTCCAGGAGGTGAAGCAGGAAGGCGGTTGGACGATTTCCAAAGAACTTACACAATTATTATAACCATTTGTTGTGTTTTACAGCTGCCTGTATCAGAAGGAAACGCAGTTTTGTTTATTATTTCATCCAAATTCATGGAGCTGAACAAAACCTGAGATAACCAACTTCCTGGGGAGCAGATGAGTCTTGAAGGGTCTGTGGGACAATGCAGCTTCCATGGACCAGCTGCCCCTAACCTCAAAGCAATAGCATGTTCTTCCACAAACACAGGATGGCTCTGGGTGCCAAAGACAATTGGAATCTCTGAGTTCAGAGCTACCAACCCAGCCCTTTGGCCCTACTGCATAAGTGCCAACAGGTAGGGCCGGGAAAAATTGGCATATAAAATCATAGAAATGGATGGCGGAAGTGGTAGTAAATTCTGCCATATACTTCCACTTTTTTGGTAAGCTTTCGACCACAAAAGCCAAAATCACACTGGATTCCAATGCTTAAGCCTATAGAAATAAGCAAGATCATGAAATATGAAATATGCATACTGGTGCCTAAAGTGCGAGCAAATATTTCGGTTTCGGGGAAGGTGGAATTAGTGTGTAGAATACATTTCTCACACTGAAAAGGGTTAGGTGAAGTATGCATCTGTTTTGCTTCACCTGCAACACGTGTGTCCAGCCCTACCAGCATGTGAGCGCCCAAAAGGCCCACAGCTCAGTTTGACAAACAGCTACGACTGCCCAAATCCAAAGCAAACTGAGCATTACAGATTACAGATAAGGCCCCTGAAGTTTGACATCATTCCGTTGAAATAATCATTGAGGACAATCACTATTACCATAAGCAAAGGGGAAAAACACAAAACTAAAAAAGGCTTTTAGAAAATACATTCAACTAAAAAAATACATACTTTACAACTTTAACAGAATATGGGAGGCTGGGAAAAGTCCACTGCACTTTCAGGGTAGACCTTGGCCACCAGGAAGGAAAGAGGATGAGTCTTGTCTCACGTACATTGTATAATGGCCGGAACGCATTGGTGGGCCCATTACATCCTGGAAGACACCCACAAGTCCTGTGCCATGCCACCCCACCCTGAAGTTTAATATCCACGATGACGCAAAGGCAGGGGTGACAGCTCCTTCTGGCAGGCCGGGACATCTGTTCTCCCAGTTGTGTAGCCCTCACAAAAGCCAATGATCAGCCAGGAGGCCCAATTGCTTCCCTCATCAGAAGTGCACAATAAAATATATATTTTAGCGATGGAAGCCCAACAGCCACATTTATTTTCAAAAAATATACTGTACTTGACTGAAATAAATAAACGGGGCTAGACATATAACAACAAATAATACATTACAAATTATTGCACATAAAATAAATGTAAACAACCGACCAATGGGAAAATGATAAAAGCAATTTTGCAAAGAATAAGTAAAACATGTGGTCTTTATTTATCACCCATTGTCATAATTCATAGGAACAAGACAATGCTGTTTGATGCAATACAGTAAAATGCCCTCCCATCCTGTAGGGGAAGTTCTGAGCCCATGCACAGTTTTGATCTTTGAGCCCAGAGCAGTGCACCCAGAGCACGTGAACCTATGAAGATCAATGTCAGCAGGTAAGTGCCCGGCGGTCACTTGGAACAGATGCCACCGATCACAGACCCATAATGGACAAAGGAAATCAAGCAAAAAAAATGCAAATAAGTTTTATGAGAGTTAGCAATATTCAGCTACAAATTCGCAAAAGGCAAGGAGCACTACCACATGTCCAACTGTCTAACGGTTCTCCCCTATCAGTTTGCATAGTTACCAGTGGTCGAAGTGAACGAAAAGAAATAGTGGAACTATGTTCCTTGCTGGCCTGCATCCACTCCCCACAAACCCCATCACCACGCCCTCTCCCACACACAATACAAACCCCCAAACACCTTCACCTGCTCTTCAAGGGAGCGTTCAGTGCTGTGTACTGAAAGTGCAAGCTGCAACGTCTTCCTACACTTTTATTTTAAAACGAAACCATTCCGGAACGGTTTCTTTTTTAAATAAAAGTATAGGAGCTGTAAAACGTAATTTAAAAAAGTAGAGGAGCACCGCTCCCGATCGCTCCCACTCACTTCGACCACTGAGGTACAATTGCTCGAATAGTTTTGATGGATGCCAGAAACCCATCTATGAAACGTCAGTACATTCCATAGAGATAGAGTGCATCTTTCTATGGAATGTACCCGCTGATTCCTGTTGTTATGTGTCTCCAGAATGACATTTCCATGCAAAAGACAGGCAACCGTGGGCACTCTGTGAGGTGTGCCTCAATTAGGTCCCTTCTACCCCGCACTCCCAGGTCATTGCTCCCAATGTGCCTCAGAATCCAAAACAAAAGAGGTGATGGCTGGAAGGTTTGGGATGAATCCTAACCTCTGGCATTGCTCTGGGAAACTCTCCAGACCATTGTTCTTTAGCCTGTCAAGCCATTACAGAAATGAATTAACTATATGCAAATCAGTCTTCGTCCCTCCCCAAAAGGGGCAGTCCAGCTCGAACTGCTAGGTCACATCCCTTCTGCACAAGACAATGTCAATCAGAACGTTGGAGCTGCACTACGAAGTACCAGCACAGCCACCTCCATCATTCTGCCAGTATTCCAGAAGCCAGATGATGCTGTCCCCGGGCTCTTCCAGGGCCTCCTAATTGGTGGGGTAAGGCCTTTAATCTAGATCCAGCCTAGGAGCCGGAAGACAACACAGGCCCACCCAAAGGACCTTCTTTAAGGGCCAGGGTTATCCCTGTCTGGACCTGTCCGGGCATGGGAGGGCTCCCTGCCTTGGCTGCTGCTCTGGAGCTACCTCATGACTCCAAATGGCACTCCTTGTTGTGTCTACAGGTAAGCACCCCCACCTTACCCCCTTTCTCAATTTGGTCTGGTGGGTTCTAATTTTGCCCCTGCTCTCTTTAAGCACTTCCCTGCTACCCCCTTAGAGGTGGCCCCTTCTTCCTCCATCTTGTTCTGGGCCCCAGTTCTGCATGACAGTTGTCCCTATCCCCTCCTCATCACAGCAGTGCTCCGATCCCTCTCCCGGAGTCCTAACCTACACACAACTGATTTCTCCAGGCCTCGACAGCCCTGCTCCTTACTTCACTCCTCACTCCATCTTGGTTGCATCCAAACTGCCTATAATCCATCCTGCACTGCACAACTAACTTTTATAAACCACACTGCCGCCTAACGTTTTATTCTAAGTGGTCCTGAGTGGAGCTGCCCCCTCCTCTGAGTGCCATTCTGCACAGGACTCTGTGACTGGTTATGTCAATTGATACTTGACACTATGCTACCTTTTCACCTGAGATATTTCTATGGCTGACATGCTCTGCATCGTCCTAATCTCAGCCTGCACTCTTGTTACTGAATCCAACATATTCCAACTGCATGCTCGACAACTGCTGCTTTTTTATGTAACTTGTAATGCTCTTCACCTCAATTCGAGATAGTCAAACTGGCTTGTTCTGAATGTGCTGCTTACTTTACTCAAAAGTTGCATTTTGACTGTAGTTTTGAAAATGTAGTGTAGATGTTTTTGATTCGGCTGGCTTTATTTAAATATTGGCTTTGACTGCATTTTGAAAATCGAATCTGATTGTTTTGGAATCTGCTGGCTTTTCTCAAAAGTCGCATTTTGACTGTATTTTGAAAATCAAATCCTGTTGCTCGAAATACTTGTGCTGTGCTAAAATGCAAGGCTTTTTTACTCAGTTGTGAAATTCAAATTAGAGTACTATTTGTAGATACTGCTGTGTTAATTTACTAGGCCTTTTATCTTTATCTTGACTTTAATTTCTGGATGCTCACATTACTGGCTGGGACTCCATATTTGTGAAATGTTCATGATCCCCGCTGCCTGCTGTAACAAAGACCCTATCACTCATTACCCTTTGATTTACTGTTTCATTTGTTGCATTTGACTCTTCTTCTCCTGACCTACTGCTAGGCCGGTTGGTATGTTCCTTGTGCATTGTGCAGTCCCTATATCTGCTCTCCATCCCCCTGTGCAACTATGGTTCTCTCCATCTCTCCTATCTAATTTAATTGCTACTATCTACTCTAATTGCTACTATATCGCCTTTCCTACTTCTCTCTCCAAACCTGGAAGGAAAGAATGTAAGAAAGCACTCCCAGTCGCCACCCTATGAATGCCTATTGCTGACACCTATGTCAATGCTTCCTCCAGACAAACTATCACTGGCATACTCTTTTGTGTTCTCTCTCCTGACCTATGGACTCCCCATTTGGTCTCTATACTCTCCCGTTTTTCTTCCTCGCCCCTAAATGGTGGAACCAAATGGAAAGTTCTCTTGGAACACATCCAATCATCTAGGTGCATTATTAATGTCTGCCAGAATGGGTAATCATGGCCAGGGCTCTCAACCCAACTTCCTCCTTCTTGACAGGCATCTTCCATCTTTCATTAATGTCCTCTCTTCTCTTGCCACTCCATTTGCTTGCCACCGGTCTGGCCTCTTCACCCCCACCAATGGGTGTACCTCATCCCTGCACCCCACCTCAGAAGATGTTTAAAGGTGGCAACCAGTTTCACCTAGCTGCCCTCAATGCTCGCTATGCTTTCAAACACTCCTCTGACAGCTGTCACCTCCTTGAAGACTTTGACCTTGATGTCCTTGCTCTCACTGAGATGTGGTTCAGTGCCAGCTCAGTCATTGCTTTTGACACTCTTCTTCCTGAGGGCTACAAGATCCTCTTCAAGCCCAGGTCTAACAGGTCTGGAGGTAAAGTGTCCCTTGTCTTTCCTGAATGGGTCCCTGCTTCCATCATAGACACTCAATCCTACTCTTCCTTTGAATGTCTTGTCTGCAAACTTGGTATTTCTCCTACCCTCTCGTTTACCCTCGCTATCATCTTCAGGCCCCCTGGGCCGATCACCCTCTTCCTTTCATATTGGGCCAACTTTGCATCTTCTCTTCTGACCTCAATCACTAAACATCTCCTCCTCAGAGACTGCAATATTCATCCTGACGCTCTTGATGAAGCCACTTTACTCTTCCACACCTCTGTGAATCTCTTTCCCTCACCATTCTTTCCTCTGGTTAAACCCACTCAGCCGGGGCACACCTCGGATGCGCTCATTTCAGCTGATATCGCCTTCTCTAACCCTCTCAGTACTCCTCTCTCTGTGTCTGACCATGCTCTTCTGTCCTCCCATCTGGAGCTCCTGCACTCCCCGGCTAAGCCTCCACCCGCACTGCCAGTCTCCTCCGTCATTCGACCGATGAAGCGAGTGTCAGTAGCTGTCTTTGTCACCTCCTTCATTCACCCCAATCCTCCTATTGACTGACACTGACTCAGCTCTTGCTAACCTTCACCTACCATCTCCAACATCCTTGACATCTTTGCCCCTGCCATGAGGATCTGCATGAAGCCTGCTTCCAAGTGCAATACTTGGTATGATTCCGACTTGGCCTCGCTGAAATGCAAGTGCAAAGATGCAGAATGGAACTGGTTGACTACTAGCACATCCTCTGATAAATTGGCCTGCCGCCTGCTGCAAAGGTAACATGGACTCTCGATCTGCTCTAAGAAACAGGCCCATATATAAGCCCACATATCTGGGCAAAAAACAACACAGCTGAACTTTTCAAAATATGTAAGGAACTTGCCAATCCTGCTGCAGTCTCCACTTTTCCTCTTCCTTTCCAGGACCACTGCACAGTTTTTGCCTCCCATTTCACAATCCAAATTCAGAAAATCCTGTCTTCTCTCTCCTCTGCCCATCACTTCTCTGCCTGTACCCAGGCCTCCCTTAGCCACAATCTCTCTTTCCAGCCTACTCTCCTCCTTCTCACCCATAGCACTGGATGAGGACACCAAGACAGTTTTTTCCATGAAAGTCTCCTCCAAACAGGTGCTTGCCTGCTCCTCTTGAACTATCATCAGCAATATTTCCTCTCCCACTCCCTCCTTGGCCTGAGTTCTGTAACCATTCTTTTGACATTGGTGCTTCCCAAAAGCAATATGTGGGCCCTTCCTGCCTGACTAACTACCACCCTATCTCCACTACCGCCTTCTTGGGCAAGCACATGGAGAAGTTGGTCATCTCCCAACTACTCCATTACACTGAATCTGTTGGCTGTCTCCACGACCACCAGTCTGGCTTCAGAGCAGCCATAGGCACATAAACTGCTCTCCTGAACACCTGTGATGACTTTCTCTCAAACCTCGACTCCAACTCTCCTTCCATTCACATCCTCCACGACCTGTCCTCTGCCTTTGACACAGTCAATAATTCCACCCTCATTCAATGGCTCCATGATACCCTTGGCCTCACGGATTGGGCACTGGATTGGTTGACCTCTTTCCATTCGAGTCGGCCCTCCCAAGTGGAACTGAGCTCTATCCTCTCCTCTACCTCACTCTCTACTTGTGGCATCCCTCAAGGCCCTATCCTCTCACTGTGGCGTATCAACATTTTACCTTGCTTCTCTTGTCCACTTGATCTCCACTTTCTCTCCTCATTTCCAGTGTTATGCTGGTAACACACAGCTCTCCTTTAAGCTTCCCTCCTCTTACTCCTCGTCTTCGTCTCTCATATCCGACTGTCTGACCTTCATTCAGGCATGGTGTGCTGGTAACAATATCTGCCTTAACGCCAGTAATACTGAGATCCTTCTCATTGGGACTGCTGCCCCCTCCTTCTCTCCTACTCTCTGGCCACCCTCCCTGGGCCCAATCCCTTCACCCGTGTGTGAGGCAAAAAACATGGGGTGTCATCTTTGACTCCTCTCGCTCCTTCTCACCTCATATCGCTGACCTTGTCAAGAAGGCCCACTTTTAGCTACACCCCCTCAGAGGCATTTTTCCTTTCCTCACCTTCCTCCAGAAACTCAATGTCAACAGAGCTCTGGTTTTCTCCAGGCTGGATTACTGCAACATCCTCTTCCTTAATCTGTCTCTTTCCTGCCTCCATCGTCTTCAACAAATCCAAAATAGGACTGCAAGATGTATCCTTGGCTTCAAGCCCAGGGACCTCCTCTCTCCAGCTCTAAAATCTCTCCTCTGGCTCCCAGTGATTGCAAGGATCACATTCAAGACCCTCTGCATCACCCACAAGGCTTTCTCGGGCCAACTCTCTCTCCCTAAATACATCCCTGCTAGAGACCTTCGGTCCTCTAGCTCCAACTCTCTGCAGATCAAACGTTTCTCCAAGCAGAGAGTGGGGGCGGGGGTAGATCTCTTTCGTCAGCAGAAGCCTCCTTCTGGAATTGCCTCCCTACCCCTCTCTGACTTGAGCCAGATCTCCTTAAGTTCCGGAAGCTTCTCAAGACCTTCCCTTTCTCCTCCTTCCTTCTCCCCATCGCTTGCTAGACACCATCTGCAGCTGCGACTGGTTGCCAGTATCCCTTATGAACCTTACAGGGGCCAGGCCCTCCTTTGACCAGTCATCCCACACACCCTTTTTTTACCAACTCTTGCCCTCAGGCACCTTTCCCTGACTAGCCTACTGAGTCTGGTCCACACTCGTCTTCACACAAGTTGACCCAAATCCCTAGTTTCCCCAGGCACCTGCCCTCCTGGGTTCCCCTTAGCTTTTGCCCAGCCCCTGAGGGGCCCTATCTCATGCATTTCTCCCTCTGCCCCCTCACCCTATCCCATCCCTTTGCACTGATCTGCCCTCTGTCGCACATTTCTTGTTACTGCACTTGCACGATCAAAATGTCACAAGGCCTAGTAGTACCATTATTGTTATTATGTTCCCCTCTGCCCATTCCCCATCCCCCTTTTTGACTTGTGATGCCTGGAAACACTTTCTGCTGTATAGGCGCCATACAAATGTTCAATAAATAAAATAAAAAAACAATGGCTTGGCAGGTGAAGAGCGATGGTCTGTATGGTTGCCCAGAGCAATACCAGAGGTTAAGATTAATGCTAAACCTTCCAGCCATCATCTCTCTTGTTTTGCTGTAGTCACCCGGAGGGGGACGAGTGTACCCAGATATGGGTCCCTTGCCTGCTGGGCCTAGAGACAGAAGCTACTCCTCACTGATGAGGCCCAATGAGGCCGAAACATGTTTGGGGATGCTTGTGGTCTCAAGCAGAAGGGATGTGCCCAGTTTGGGAAGAACTGCCCCTTTTAGGGTGGGACAAGCCTGATTTGCATATAGTCTTCCCCTTTTGTAATGGCTTGGCAGTTGAGGAATGATGGCCTGGATGGTTGCCCAGAGCAATGCCAGAGGTTAACATTAATTTTCAACCTTCCAGCCTTCACCTCTCATGTTTTGCTGTACTCACAATCCAGACATTCTTAAGAAAAAGCCACCTTTGTAAGTATGAACGAGAAGAAAACACACTAGCTGGAAATGAAACTATTACTGCCTAAGCAAACAGTTTGAGCTTTTGTTTAGGTATGTGATAAGCATTTGGTAAGCACTTATGTAATGCAAGTACCTGGCCATGACATAATAATAGCTGGAATATTGAGTGAATACCTGGGCATATGATGTCAGTGCCCTCAGTTTCCTATCTAATGCCTCAACCAAAACTGTTGGGTTTGTCAATGCTTGTTTTCATTATGACATCAGTGCATGAAAGATATATAGGTACACATGGTTAAGACATTTTTAATATACCAGTACCCAGGGGATCGGTGGGGGGGTATGGGGGTATGGAGGGGCTGTAGTCCTGGGTCTTTTGGTTGTAGACCCGGATAGAAGCTCAGGAGCTACAACCAAAAGGCTAGCTATCCCGAGTCCTGACAGTCTCAACATTAGCATATCCCCAGATCTTTTACAAACCTAGCAACACCCCTGCCAGTGCCCATTTACAGGTGCAATTAAGCCCATACGATGCTTGGAAAAAACACTGTCAGGACCAAGTCTGATGCTACTGCTTGATAGTGCAAAATCAAAGAGTTCTCAGGGTGATGTGTTTTGCATGGGGAGGAGCAGGTAGTTGGTGGAATGGCTATAGGGATTAGCATGACCATGAGCAGTCAATTCAGTGGGTAAATAATCAAACAACACCATTGAGTTGTGTGTGCCTCCTCACAATCCCTCTCCCTCCTACCTGTACTCAATGTCAGAGCTCTCCTTTCAGTATGCGGGCGTCAAGTGTTTGACCAGCCATGTAGGAGAGAAGTTCTTCCCACCAATGTACCCCCCTGGTTGCAATAATCTGACAAACAGAGGAGTCAATTAGTTGAAAGACAGAATGTGGCACGAGACACTGATGGCTGCAAAGGAAAACAAGAGTTATCAACATACAGCTCGAAATAACACTGTAGACTCACAGATTAGTACGGGACTGACCTGTGCGTTTCACACAGAAATAATGTAAGACAGTAGATCATTTCAACAGTGGATGCTGGTTAAGGCCACTGGCAGTGTTTCTCTGTAAGGAGAGACCCAAACAGGTGAGAAAAAGTATAGGCAGGATTTGCAGAGAGACCCAAATCAGATGAGAACAGTTATAGGCAGGACTTACATAGAACCACAGGACAATGAGCTAACCATGTTGTGGTCCTGTCTGCTCAATGTCAAGGAATCAGAAGTTTATAGAAGTAAGCAAAGTCCGTGGGTTCAGTTGCAGCAGGTCGAAATGAAATCCCTGCCCCGATGGCACGTAGACGCCTAAAGGTGAAGTACACTCAGGCAGTCTCTAGTCCGTGTACATAATATGGAACAAGGAAGTCCATGTAAACAAAGTTCTGGGGAATATCCAATTACAATCCTTTAGCAGTGGGCGTCATGAAGTATGCAGGTGGTAAAGTACAGAAAGTGAAGAGAAGGCAATCCATGGATAATCCGGTTCGTAACAGGATAGCGGTCTGAGTCTGAGAAGGGCAGGCCTAAGAGAAGTCGAGGATCGTGCAAACAGTCGTTACCGTAGATCCACAGAACAAAGGGCAAGGCAAATCTCCCATTTCCACAGTGATGAACCCTGTGGGATGTTTCAACCCACTAGTCCAGGCCCTGCAACATTACTGTGCATTGCTTGCAGCAGAAATATCAGAATGGCCGCCGGTAAGCATGCTGCTCGCTAAAAATCACCAGAAAGTGCGCAGTAAAAATCTGAAAAATAGGCCGCCATCCACTGTTACCTATGTCAGTGGGAACACAGGAGACCACTGCCAAAGCCCATCATTTGGCTGCCCACAGAGCAAAATCATTGCAAAAGAAACGCAGAGCTGTTTTAAAAATCCGTTTTTCCCTGGCTGTCAAATTTGCAAAATTCATGGCTCACAAACCACCCAAAAAGATCCAACCTCCTTGTTGGGTGGTGAACATCATTCTACTTCAAGAATCCACATAAATGTAATGTCAGCAGATGTATATGTTATCTGAACAAAGTCCACTTTTGAAGATGGTTGCTGGAAGAAATCTGTCAAAAATGGGTGTAGTACCGTTACTCACCTCTGTCAGAAGCCGGCGATTTAAAACCTGTCATGTGTAAAGTTGTACATTGAACTCAAACTATGCCAAAGAAAGACTTGCTAGCAGAAGCCTAAGAGGTGGATACAATTCAAAACTATATTCTAAAAAGGTTTGAAGTAAGAAATTGGTTGATGTATTTGTTAAAAATGTCAGTTATATTTTAAGACAAGACAATTTCAGACATTGGGTTTAAAAGTTAAAGTTTCCCACACTGGGCTTCAAACACATTCCACACCTCCTCCCTAAACAAAGGAATCTTCTCTCCTGTGCTCTGCTAAGAAACTGGCAGGCTGGTGTGAAAAGGAACTAGGAGGGGCACCCTGGCCTGTTGCTCTGAGAGCAGACAAAGGGCTCCCTTGAGCTGAATGGAAATGCTAATTTGGGGCGTCAATAGAAACTGCCCTCGCAGGAAAAAGGCCATGTGACTCTCTGACTCAGCCAAGATCTTGGAGGCGGGCCAGACTGAAAATGTGGATTAAAACTGGACTAAATATATGTTTAAGGAAAAGACTTATAACAAATTGTACGGTACTGACAAAAATATGAAACTTAGGGATTATTAAAATGAAAAATTTGCTCACATTTTAAAACTAATCTGGAATCTGAGCGATGTTCTGAGACTGAACCACAAAAGTTTTTAATATTGTGGCTATTGTAGTTGTGCTAGGAACATGAAAAATTACATAATTATGACCAGGTGGTATGTGCATGTATATGTAAAAAATTGTACAGATCTGAAAATATGTAACCAACCAAAAGTGCAAAAAAAACTGTCATTTGTGAACTGAAACTCATAGGGATATGGGACTTGAACAGAGGTGTGCCTTAATCAATCTGTGATGTGTATATGTAATATTAACAAGCTATGCATATTGGAAATATGTTTTTTGGGAAAAATAGATTTTCTGGGTAAAAGCAAAGGGGTAGTTCTTCCCTGGATTGTAAATGGCAGCATCACTCTGACACATGATGACACACTGTCCCCTTCTCAAATTAGGGGACAGGGAATTCTCTGACCTATCAGATCCCCCCACTTTGGAAAATGGATAACTAGGGACTGTTGAAGACCCACAGACACACTTTCTCACTCATCAACTGATCCCCTGGCGAAGCACCCTACAGGAAGATCCAGACTCTAGACTCCAGATCCAGACTCTAGAACCAGACTCTAGAACCCTGAAGCAGAGGCCTAATCCAAAAAGCTGAACCCTTTTCAGCAGGCCTTTAAAAGCGAGCAACCTGATTTTAACCCCTAAACTTCCAAGGGGTACCACAAAATCCAACAGCCTGGCTGAGCTGTTATGCTATTCTAGGTAAGAACCTCTACTAGAACCAAGATCCAGACCCACAGAGCAGAGCTGTACCCAGAACCAACCCATCAGATCCAGTCCAAGAGGCTGTGCAGACCAGAGGGCCTTGCTAAGAGCAGAACCCAGTGCCTGAGACCTGTCCGGTGGCGAGAGAATCCCAGCCTTGACCAGATCTTTGACGGCCCATTCCATTCCAAAGCCATAGGAGTGAGTATTTAGTATAGAACTGCCCATAGTCATCTCTTAGTTTAAAGTAATATTCAATCCTATTCAATCCATTTTAACCTATCCAGAACTGCATTATAAAATCTTGTGTCCATCCTGAATTCTTCTCATTATATAGTCTGTGATAATTGTAGCAATAATCATCTGTGCGCTGATATTTTCTGAAGAAAGTCCAGTGTCCTGGCGCACAGCAAGAAGAGGGAAGGTGCCCTGTTCTGATGGTTGTCCCGTTGGATATCGTGCACTTTCATAGCTCCTTAGTATAAGTCCATCTTGGTTTCTAATCTTTAAAGCTCATCTTTCATTTTGAATCTTGACTCTGTTTCTGAAAAATCTACCTTCACAAAAACCTCTGTAGCTTTTGAACCATACGTCCTAGAACAAAACTTAAATGTCATTTTGAAGGTAGCATCCTCTGCTTTCGAACAAACATTCCAATTCCTTATAACACACGGAAAGGTTTGGCTCAATTTCACCACATGGAAAAATAGCTATTTCTTGCTTTCAACTTCTGAATTTTGTTTTCCATCTTCTAATCATTCTATAATCATTGCTAGTGTTGACCTGAACCAATCCAAAGAAAATCTCACTAGTTCGGAATCCATTTAGTGAATTAAAATCATTTTTAGCATTTTTCCCATTCAATTCATACCATATTTAAAAGTAATTGACCTGTTTTAAAATCATACCTGTTCTCTCTAAGCTTGCTGGGGGAATTGGGATTGAACTGCATTGTTGAGTGTTATTCCTGAAACGTGTATGCCCTCATTCCATATCTCCATATTGCATATTAGAGGGGAGTGAGTAGTAGCAGAGAGAAATAGTGATCACATTGTCTTTGGTTAAATTTATATCAAGTTATTTTCTGTGTTGGATTCTTTCATATCACTGCATTTTCTTGAACCATGCAAAGTATTCTCTGCTACTTTAATCTTCCTATTCCTACTGCTAATTGATTAAAGAGATTGTTGATATTGTAATATTACCCATTGCTGATCATTGTTCATATTCATAAGTGTGATATTCAGATATTACTCATATTCATAAAAGTGTAATCTATATATTGTTCAATTCTTCAAATAAATCTTTTAATTTGCAAAAAAAACCTATTTCTTGGTTCAGTGAGACCGGGAGAATTCAAAGAGAGGGGCATTATATAAGGGTACATCGTCCAGAATTAAACTAACTTTTGACATAAAAATATATTAATAAGGGTTTCCATTGGGTATCCCATCCTAGGCATTGACTTAGTTGGAGTGCTGGATTGAAATCACTTACACATTGGGGGTTCGTGGCCGGGATTTCTGGATTAGAACTACCACTTGTGCAGCTTAATACAGTGTGCTAACTGACAGGATACATAAATCCTGTTGGGCTACTATGCTGTGTTACACTGTAAAAGCACCCTTCAAAAGGGATCGGTCTAAGGAAACGGTCTCTTTTGCAAAACAAAAAAAGAAAACTTCTGTAAATCAGGAAGGAAATCAATATTTCCAAAATGGTGACATTGGTAGACATCAAGATAGCTAGAGAACACCTTTTACATACGTTGTTTGTGAGAGGTGAGTGGACTGAGCAGGACCAGAATGTGTGGTTGCAGGCAATCACACAACAGATCACTGCAACATGCTTAGATATCTGGAGAGATCAGGGTCCCTTACATGTGGCCCTGATGAACTATATATGGCCCCTAAGGCCAAGGATGAGCAAAATAAGATTGCCAAGATAGCTGCATATCTATATTTATCTATTGGAGCCATAGAGGATAAATATGCTGAAGGCCAAGATCTGGCAAGTAGGCAACTGATGGCATTAGAAAGGGCCCAATCTGATCTGGACTCTTCTGAGCAGAGGATGCAGAAGAGCCAGGAGTCAGAAAATGATGGCATAAGAAGGGGCCCAATCTGATCTGGACGCTTCTGAGCAGAAGCTGCAGAAAAGCCAGGAGTCAGAAAATGAAAGCAGGCAGTATATAGTTAAAATGAAAGAGGATATGGGTATCCTGCAGCAGGAAAAGGCAGAACAGGATACCAGAATTCTGGCCTTGCAGAAGGAGTACCAAGAAGTCTGGACTATCTACTGCAGAGCCAGAAAAAGCTGGAGCAACAACTGGACTTCAACAGGGTATGCGCAGAGCAGGTAGTCACCCTGCAAAGCCACCTAGATAGAGAGAAGGCAGAGAGCAACAAATTAATTCTGAAAGACCTGGACACCCAGACAGAGTTTGACGAAGAGCGCCAGAAAGCTGGTGCCCTTCAAAGACAGAGGGACGACCTGGCGGCACAGAGGCAGGCTCTTGCTCAAGAAAGAGACACCTCAGGCCTGAAAGTATGTCACTTAAAAGGGAAACTGGAAAAAAATCACCTGGCCCTCCAGGGACTGGGTGATCTCCAAAAAGAACATGATAGATTGTTAGAGCACACCAGGAGGGTGGAAATGCTTTGGCAAGGAAAGAACAAGCTAGTATGGACAATACTCAGGAGGTAACCCTCCTGCAGAAAAGACTGGCCCAGTACTCAAAGACAAACCAGGAAGCACAGAGAGAAATGAGGCTCTCTGTGAGAAAAATGATAGGCTCCACAGGCAGGTAGCGATGCAAGAGAGGCTGATAGAGACTAGTAAGGTCTTGATTGAGGAACAGAAAGCTCAGGTTCTTGCATGGCAACAGGGAGCAGGGGCTGATAGAGATGAGGTTCGCTGGGAAAGGGAAACACCTGAGCATAATCTCAGGAACCCTAGGACCAGAGGCCTTCATCTCTTCCAGTCCCTGGACTCTGCCACCCCCATGTCCACTGGCGCACATGAGCCCAGGGCCACGGGGATGGCAGATTACTATCCAGTCAGAAGTATGGGCTCATAGGCCAGTACCTCCCAGGAATGGATGGGCGAGCACCTGGGTATGGGCACCCAAGTACTGTGAAGTTTAGTGGGGAACTCCAGGAGAGTAGGCCCACTAAGGGCATCCTAAAAACAATTGCCTGACTAGGACAGTGGGGGGGTACCCATCAAATCCTGGGAGCAAGGAGGAATCAGAAGACTCCTCTGAGCGCCCCAGGACACTGGACACTAAGTCCCCACATTCTGCCAGCCATTCCCAGGCTCGCAGAATCCAGGAGAACCTAGAAGACCAGACGGGCACCTCTGGGGGCAGTGCCTCTGAGTCAGAGGATGAAGGGGCCAGGGTTACCCGAACCAAGAAGGCCAATAAGGCAAAAAGAGCCTTGCTTAAGGACCCCTTAAAACAGATCAAGGCAATTAGGAGCGTCATCACGCCTTATCATAAGAACTCCAAATATTCTGTTTGGGAGCACTTAGAGCTCTTTGAGCAGATGATGGAAACTTTCCATTTGAAAGACAGTAGTAGCAGCATTCAGTATGTGAAATGGACATTCTCACCAGAATACTCCAGTTTCTTTGCGGGGCTGGAGGACCAAAATCATTCTAGATGGTCCACCTATAGGGCGGCCATCTTGAAACCTTTTTCTGTACACAGAAATCCCCAAGAGGCTCGCAAGGCAGCCTACAACTTACAATGTGGGGAGGATCAGGCCCCACAAGAATTTGTGCAGGAACTAAAGCGTGCCTTTGCGCAGACTACCAGAAGGGTGCGCATGGACAGCAGAGAATTTGTTAATACTTTTTTCCACGCTCTATCAAAGTACATCATGACCCAGCTAGTGAGAGATTTTCATGAGAAAAGATCACTAGACTGGGTCATTGAACAGGCCACCCGGATCTATGAGTTGCAAAAGCCCATAGACAACAAGAATACTCAAAAAAGACCGAAAACAACCAACCCCCCTGCTGCTGCCAAGGTGGCATAGGTAAACGTTGCCCCCATTTTAGAATTGGAGATGGGGGGGCCAAAAACCTGCCTGCACATCAGAATAATCCCAAGCCCATAAGGCCCTCGGGCGAGTCGCAGACAGGGAGCCTAGGAGGTAGTCCCACAAATGGGATCCCTCACTCCCCTGACTATTTAAGTCCCCGCTACAAGGGGAACAGACCCATCCTGAGTTATGTATGGACTCCTCCAGCCCATGGGGGAAGGGGGATCCAACCAAGCAGCACCTAACCCAGGGAACTTCCCTGCTCACTTCCCACAGGAGGGCAGAAATTCCCCAAATCCTGGGCAGAACTTTTCCCCCAGGTACCCACAGAACTTCCAACCCCAGAACAATCCATCCTTCTTTCCCCACTTTCCTGAGCCCAGACAACCTAATCGTGGACAGGGGAGGCCAAGAGTGGAGGGGTACCCAAATCTTCCCAACCCGGGGTATTACCAGAGAAGGGATAGCTACCCTTCCCGGGATCAGCCCAGGGGAGAAAACAGAACCCCGTATCAGCCTGAGCGGGTGTCACAGTTAGAGCGCCAGGTCGAAAACATGGCACAGGATTTGGGTCGCATGCTGAGGGCTCAGCAGAACCGTCAGATGAATATGCCGGCACATAATGTCCCAAACTCTGGACCTGGTGCTCCAGAACAATGACGGGCGCAGCACCCCGACAACCCACCGGTTCCCAGGGAGGAGGCACATGGGGAAGGGGGGTATAAAACCTTGGAGGAAGCTTCCTTCCCCACTTGTAAAAAGCCGCTGGAAACCCAGGAACTGGAACAAAAATCTCCTGCCCCTGAAATTTTGCCACCCAAGGAGCAGAGGGGGGTAGGAGAAACAAAGGATCCAAACAGACCAATTTTGTGGAGGAGGTACAGATCTTCCAATTTGAAGGAGAGGGGTCCTCAGAGGATCCTGGGAAAAGGATCTTCTCCTTCAGAGATGGGGGAACTACTCCCAAAGAGGAATGGGTCCCAAAGGATTCTAATCCAGACTGGGTAGATGTGGGGACTGAGCTAGCACCGGCCATCATCCAACCCCAGAACCAACAGCATGAAAATCCCCTGGTTCAAACCCATCCTGGTGACTGCCTCCAAAAAGGGGAGGGGGGCGGCCCAGAACCAGAACTAGGGGAACTCAAAACTTCTCCCATCTCTAGTTGTCACTTTTTTCTTCCAGATTCCCAAGACTCCCCACGGGATTCTGCCCAAATCTCTTCTCTTTCAATGTCCAAAACTAAAAAACTCACCCACCAGTGGTCCAAAAATGTACATTATCTGTGCCCCCTTGCGGAGAAGGAGGGAAGATACTATGCCCCGGTACAAATACAGGGGCAGGGTCCAATTTTGGCACTGGTGGACACTGGATCCAAAGCTACCCTTCTGTCCAAAAAGGCCTTTGATAAACTGAATTCAGGAAGGGAGGATAATTATCAAATTCCTCTCACCTCTCTTCCTGGACAACTTCAGAACTTTGACAGGAAGGAAATTCCCGTCGAGGGGACTGCGGATTTGGACATTGAAATTGGGCGACACAAGGTGAAGCACCCGGTCATAGAGGGACCCCCTTGTTTACTAGGGAATGACCTCCTGAGAAGGTTGTCACCCCTAATAGACTGTGTAAACAAGGTCCACTGGACCCAGACTAGCCGACCAATAAAATTGAAACAGCGTCAACCATGTTAGTTTAAACGGCACATGCCACATGGTTGAACAAAAATCTGACCAAGTAGAATTTCACTTCCAGAACAACCAAATTCCAGATGTGACAGTAATAGCAGTAGGAAAACAAATTGGTGATGGGGGTCCTCTCTATTTCTGAAAATCAACCTTCCTTCCAGTCTAAGGTGGTCTTCCACACTGGAAGGAAACACTATGAAATTCTTTACCAATCCACAGTCAGACATTCCCACTCCTATAGTCCAGAAAGATGAGAAATAAGCTCAGAACCTGGCTGATATTCAGAAAATTGGAGAGCAGTTGTTCATCCCTGTTCAGTTAAATGAAGGGAAGGACTCTGTTCTCGCCCGAGTATGTGTGAACAACGGTAAGAGCTTCATCAGCAAAGCCATGTTCTGCCAACTTCCAAAAGATCCAGCCATTCCCACCTTTTGACTGATAGACAAATGGGAAATGGATCTGGAAGCACCCAATTCCAAACATCTCCTGCCAAGCAGGTGTATGCTCAAAATCTCCATAGGCTACAAGAGCATAGTTCATAATTGTTGGGTCGTGCGAGACGTCACTGCCGCCTTTTACTTAGGCAGTGACATTCTCAATCGCTTTGCCATTAGTTTGGACGTAATTAACTTCAAAGCTTGGTCCCAATTAGCGGATAATCCCATGGGCTTTAATGATCCAGAGAAAGCATTTAGGTCAGCACAACTGCTGCCTTATGCAGTTGAAATTCAGATAGCAGAGGAAGTCACCAACCTAGAAAGGACCCGACAATTCTCCCTGGAAGTGAAAGTTAAGAGGACAGAAATTGAAAAACCCTGATGCTTATATTCATCTAAATGCTTCTCTCCAACAGCAAGGGTTGGGGGTAAACCCAACACCACTAGTCAACATAGAACATGACACCATTCCAATAGAGGTGGATACAGTGACTTAAAGAGTATCACTCTAGCGGCAGGCACCATTATTGGAATGGTGGTTGATGACCGACATTTTTCCATTGATTTAGGCAATGAACTGTCAGGACCAATCCCCAAGGACTGTTTTGACAGTGACAGTGATGACAACACAACACCAGACAGGATCTTTACCCGACATGGGGGGAAGTTCCTGGTGTACACTTCCTGCCCTTATGGTAAGGAAGATATGACTTGTGACTTCAGGAGGGATGAGGTGATTTTGCAGGTCCATGAGGGCTGCCTTTCTCACCTGAAGCCACCAGTCCAAATCAGCATTTTGACCAGGACGTCTCCACCCAGCGGGAGGAGGCCGCTGAGATAGTGAAAGCAGAAATCTTTCCAGGCTTCAGGCAGATGGTTGAATAGAGAGTCAACCTAGCCGATGCCTGTGAGACTCTGGAGCAGAAGCAAAAGTTGAAACAAGTTTTCTTGGATTTTCAAGATCTCTGCGGTGGACTCATATGACTGTGGTCGCACTGACATCCACACAACAACAGTTCCCACGGACCCTGGCATGACTCCAGTGTTTGTGAAGCAATATCGCTTGCCTCTCGCATCAATGGAGTCCCTTACTGAAATAATTAAGAACCTTGAGTCCCGTGGGTTAATCCGTCCCGTCCACAGCACCTTCAATAATCTGGTGCTGGGGATATTGAAGCCAAGCGGCCAGTGGAGACTCTGTGCCGACCTTAGGGAGCTCAACAAACGTGTCCATACTTCCAGATGGCCTCTTCCCTACATTGACCAAGGGCTGGCCCAGATCCAGGGGTCACAGGTATTCACTGCAATAGACCTGACCAATGGATACTGGACTGTACCTGTCAGTAGGGAGGACCAATGCAAGCTGGCCTTTACCTTTGTGGGGCAGCAGTACACATGGACCCGGACTCCCTTCGGATACATCAACTCCGGCAATGAATTCAACATTTTCCTACATAAGGCCATGCCCGACCTGGGTGAAAGGGGTAACCTGGCCTATGTAGATAATGTTCTCATCAAAAGCTCAACTGTGGAGGAACACATAGCAGAGATCCGTTTTGTTCTGACACAGTTGAGGGCTGCAGAGCAAAACTTTCCTTTCAAAAGGCACAGTGGTGTAGAACCCATGTAAATGAGATTACTTCTCGGGGTCTCTGTCCCCAGGAAAAGAAAGTGGAAGCACTCCAGAAACTGAAAGACCCCACAACTCTGCAGGAGCTAAGGAGCCTCCTTGGACTGACTAATTACAGCAGAAAGTTCATTGAGGGCTACGCAGAGATTGCCAGAACCCTGATTCATCTTTTGAACGGGTTGTCAATTGGGAATGTGGTCCAGAACAAGCCAAGGCAGTAGGACAACTCAAAAGAAGCCTCTCACAAGCGCCCTGCCTAGCTTACCCTCTCAAAAACAAGGAGTTCTTCTTGGAGACATGGTTCTACAATACATGCTTGACTGCAGCATTATGCTAAAATCATGACAAGGTCAATAAAGTAATCTCCTATGCGAGTAAAACTTTATCCTCTGTGGAGGAAAAATTCAACGATTCTGAGACGGCACTCCTGGCAATGGTGTGGGCATTGAAGAATTACCACCCGTTTATCCAGGGGGAACACATCATAGTGGAGACTCCACACCAGCCTCTGCAATATCTCCAAAGTGACTGAATCCGGGCCGGAAATGTGAGTAATTCCCAAATTACTTCCTGGATTCTGTCAATACAGGGCTTTCCTGTGGAGGTCAGATATGGCCAAAACCAGAAGAGTCCCCTCACGCAAGGTCTGGCTGACTTGCATGATTGTGCCAGAGAAAACTGTCTCGAGGACGAAAGTCTCTAAAAATCAAGGACAACATGGAGGCATACCTCAATTCCCCACACAAAGTCTTTGAAGAAGACAAGGGTGAGGGAATGCCCACTGTCTATGTGGATGGATGCTCTTACCATGTTGACAAAAACGGGGAAAAGGAACGTGCGGCTGGCATAGGGAATGCATGGGTGAATGAGATCCCAGAACCCTCTGCTGGGTACAAGATTGGTCCCCGTAGTAGTGAAGTGGCAGAGTTGATGGCTGTGCATCAAGCCATCCTCACTGCTGTCCAACATCAACTCCACGAACTGGTCATAATCATTGATTCGGATTATGTACGGAACGGGTTTGTGGAGCACCTGGTTAATTGGAAAACCAGAGGCATGCTATTTGCTAATAACAAACCCTTGAAACATGGGAAGTTAATTCAAAATATGGATGATCTGGCCACCTCGAATGGGATGACCATCTACTAGAAAAAGATCAAGGGTCATTCCAAAGTAGAGGGACCAGACAAAACTGGAAATGACCTAGCTGATCAGCTGGCCAATACCGGGGCCATCCAAGGGGAACTAATTGAGATTGAGTCCCTGTTGGGGGAAATCCAGGTCACTGCTATCACTAGGTCCCAGACAAATGCTCAAAATAAACTCTCAACTGCACAATGGAGTAAGGAGACCCCAGATGCTGCTTTGATTATGGCTCAAAAAGGGGATCCAGTAATTGGTAAGTTTTATCAACACATTGAGGACCATGAGAACTTTCCCCTGACAGATAGCGATTACATAGGGAAAGAGGACCTCAGAGTGTTGATGAAATGTCCAAAAATGTTCCGAATCCAAGACGGTTTGTTGGTAAGGAGATCCCTAGCTTGCCATGATCAGTGGGTGGTCCCTACCTCATTCTGAAGCCTGATGTTAAGTCACGCCCATGATGCGGCCACAGCCGGTCATAGGGGATTTCATACAACACTTGAAATATTAAGAGAGGTTGCATACTGGCCACACATGGGGCAGGACCTCAACCAATACTTGAAGGGGTATCTTGTGTGTGCATAATTTCAGCCAACAACCCTCAGGCACCGTGCGCTTCTCCAAAGGAGGGGGATGACAATGCCATGGTCAGATTTGCAAGTAGATTTCATCGGGCCCATGATTCGCTCCTCTAGGGGGAACAAGTACATGTTGACCGTGACATGCTTGTTTACTAAATGGGTGGATTGTCTACCGGCCCCAAACTGCAAGGCAGAATCAACAGCTGCCCTGATGATCAACCACATCTTTTCGCGTTTTGGACTACCCCAAAGGATCGAGTCAGACAGAGGTAGCCATTTCACCAGCGAAGTAATGACAAAGATGTGGGAGATACTTGGGGTTAAAAGGAAGCAACACGTTGCTTGCCGACATCCTCTAGTGGGGCAGTAGAAAGATACAACAGAACCATTGTGAGCATATTAAAAAAGTTTGTGGCAGATTCTGGGCCAAGTTGGGATATTCGATTACCTCTTCTCCTAATGGCCATCAGATCTACCCCTTCATCTGCAACTAAAATGTCACTGTTTGAGCTGATGACTGGACGCAGGATGGTGCTTCCCCAGCATCTGCTCTACAGGACCCAGGAGCAGACATTGATCAATGCCTCAACAACTCATGAGTATGTTGAAAATCTAAGAAAACACCTTCAACATGCTTTTGCCTATGCTCAGCGAAATCTAGAGAAATCTGCAGACAGCATGAAGACCCACTATGACTTAAAGACTACCAGAAAAGAATACAATGTAGGTGACCGGGTCTACTTATACAATGTCCAAAGGAACCAGGCCAAACAGCGAACATTTCTGCCTACCTGGAGGGGTCCTTTTGAAATTGTAGACAAGATCTCACCAGTCGCCTACAAAATCCGCATCCCCAAAGGCAGTTTGGCAGAGGGGGAAGATAAGTGGGTCCATATTAATCAACTAAAGTGTTGCCATCCTAGGCACACTCTGCAGCAACTGGAGGAGTCTTCTGGAACCCCAGAGGGGGCCACTCCAGCTCCATAAAATTACAACTCTAAAATATTCCATACATAGTCTAAAAAATATAATAATAAAAATGTGTCCTGATCATCAAAATGTATGTGTCCGCCCCACTACATTAATAGTGGTGGGGAAATGTCTACACATATGTTTTTTGCTTTGTCATCCTAGGAGAGATAACCTGTAGTTGATTGGAGACCATGGAGACCAACCAAGGAGGACTACCCGGCGACCGGGAGCAAAGATCTGAGGGGCCCGGAGTATTGCTCAATACTCCCATCAGGACTGGCGAGGAGAACCGATCGATCCACCCCTGATGGAGGAAAAGATGAGGAACTTTCCATTGGTGGAATCAGAAGAGATGAAACTGACATCCCAGTCTTGCAAATTTCCAGTGATGGTCGATCAATGCCAATCGCAAGAGGGGGGGCTTGTGGGATGTTTCAACCCACTATTCCAGGCTCTGCAACATTACTGTGCATTGCTTGCAGGAGAAACATCAGAATGGCCACCGGAAAATATTTTGCTTTCTAAAAATCAGCAGAAAGTCTGCAATAAATATCTGAAAAATAGGCCGCCATCCACTTTTGCCTATGTCAGTGGGAACACAGGAGACCACTGCCAAAACCCATCATTTTTTCTGCCCACAGAGCACAATCATTGCAAAAGAAACACAGAGCTGTTTTAAAAATCCGTTTTTCCCCGGCTGTCAAATTTGCAAAAATCATGGCTCATAAACCACCCAAAAAGATCCAACCTCCTTGTTGGGTGGTGAACATCATTCTACTTCAAGTATCCACATAAATATAATGGCCGCAGAAGTATATGTTATCTGAACAAAGTCCGCTTTTGAAGATGGTAGCTGGAAGAAATCTGTCAAAAATGGGTGTAGTACGGTTACTCACCTCTGTCAGAAGCCGGCAATTTAAAACCTGTCATGTGTAAAGTTGTACATTGAACTCAAACTATGCCAAAGAAAGACTTGCTATCAGAAGCCTAAAATGTGGATACAATTCAAAACTATATTCTAAAAAGGCTTGAAGTAAGAAATTGGTTGATGTATTTGTTAAAAATGTCAGTTATATTTTAAGACAAGACAATTTCAGACATTGGGTTTAAAAGTTAAAGTTTTAAAGTTTTCCACACTGGGCTTCAAACACATTCCACACCTCCTCCCTAAACAAAGGAATCTTCTCTCCTGTGATCTGCTAAGAAACTGGCAGGCAATTGTGAAAAGGAACTAGGAGGGGCACCCTGGCCTGTTGCTCTGAGTGCAGACAAAGGGCTCCCTTGAGCTGAATGGAAATGCTAATTTGGGGCGTCAATAGAAACTGCCGTGGCAGGAAGAAGGCCATGTGACTCTCTGACTCGGCCAAGATCTTGGAGGCGGGCCAGACTAAAAATGTGGATTAAAACTGGACTAAATATATGTTTAAGGAAAAGACTTATAACAAATTGTACGGTACTGACAAAAATATGAAACTTAGAGATTATTAAAATGAAAAATTCACTCACATTTTAAAATAAATCTGGAATCTGTGCGATGTTCTGAGACTGAACCACAGAAGTTTTTAATATTGTGGCTATTGTGGTTGTGCAAGGAACATGAAAAATTACAGAAGTATGACCAGATGGTATGTGCATGTATATGTAAAATATTGTACAGATCCGAAAATGTGTAACCAACCAAAAGTGAGAAAAAACTGTCATTTGTGAACTGAAACTCGTAGGGACATGGGACTTGAACAGAGACGTGCCTTATTTATTCTGTGGTGTGTATATGTAATATTAACAAGCTGTGCATATTGGAAATATGTTTTTTGGGAAAATAGATTTTCTGGGTAAAAGCAAAGGGGAGGTTCTTCCCTGGATTGTAAATGGCAGCATCACTGTGACACATGATGACATGCTGTTCCCTTCTCAAATCAGGGGACAGGGAATTCTCTGACCTATCAGATCCTTAGAGGGTTGGGCATAGACAATCAGCCTCCCCACCCACTTTGGAAAATGGATAAATAGGGATAAATAGGGACTGTTGAGGACCCACAGACACACTTTCTCACTCATCAACGGATCCCCTGGCGAAGCACCCTCAGGAAGATCCAGACTCCAGACTCCAGATCCAGACTCTAGAACCAGGCTCTAGAACCCTGAAGCAGAGGCCTAATCCAAAAAGCTGCACCCTTTTCAGCAGGCCTTTAAAATCTAGCAACCTGATTTTAACCCCTTAACTTCCAAGGGGCACCACAAAATCCAACAGTCTGGCTGAGCTGTTTTGCTGTTCTAGCTAAGAACCTCGTGCTAGAACCAAGATCCAGACCCACAGAGCAGAGCTGTACACAGAACCAACCCGTCAGATCCAGTCCAAAAGGCCGGGCAGACCAGAGGGCCTTGCTGAGAGCAGAACCCAGTGCCTGAGACCTGTCCGGTGGTGAGAGAATCCCAGCCAAACCCTTGACCAGATCTTTGACGGGCCCATTTCATTCCAAAGCCATAGGAGTGAGTATTTAGTATAGAACTGCCCATAGTCATCTCTTAGTTTAAAGTAATCCTATTCAATCCATTTCAACCTATCCAGAACTGCATCATAGGATCTTGTTTCCATGCTGAATTCTTCTCATTATGTAGTCTGTGATAATTGTAGCGATAATCTTCTGTGCGCTGATATTTTCTGAAGAAAGTCAAGTGTCCTGGCGCACAGCAATCAGAGCGGAAGGAGCCCTGTTCTGGTGGTTGTCCCCCTTGGGTATATTGCTCTTTCATAGCTCCTTGGTATAAGTCCATCTTGGTTTCTAATCTTTAAAGCGCATCTTTCATTTTGAATCTTGACTCTGTTTCTGAAAAATCTACCTTCACAAAAACCTCTGTAGCTTTTCAACCGTACGTCCTAGAAACAAAAAACTATAAGGAATTTAAATGTCATTTCGAAGCTAATATCCTCTGCTTTCAAACAAACCCAAAATGAGTTTCCAATTCAATATAGTTTTTTCGTAATCAATTTCACCACATGGAAAAATAGCTATTTCTTGCTTCAACTTCTGAATTTCGTTTTACATCTTCTAATCATTCTATAATCATTACTAGTGTTGACCTGAACCAATCCAAAGCAACTCTTACTAGTTCGGAATCCATTCAGTGAATTAAAATCATTTTTAGCATTTTTCCCATTCAATTCAAACCACATTTAAAAGCGATTGACCTGTTTTAAAATCATACCTGTTCTCTCTAAGCTTGCTGGGGGAATTGGGATTGAACTGCATTGTTGAGTGTTATTCCTGAAACCTGTGTGCCCTCATTCCATATCTCCATTTTGCATATTAGGGGGGAGTGAGTAGTAACAGAGGGAAAGAGTGATCGCATTGTCTTTGGTTAAATCTATATCAAGTTTATTTCTGTGTTGCATTCTTTCATATCGTTGCATTTTCTTGAACCATACAAAGTATTCTCTGCTACTTTAATCTTCCTATTCCTACTCCTAATTGATTAAAGAGATTGTTGATATTGTAATATGACCCATTGCGAATCATTGTTCATATTCATAAGTGTGATATTCAGATATTATTCATATTCATAAAAGTGTAATCTATATATTGTTCAATTCTTCAAATAAATCTTTTAATTTGCAAAACAAACATATTTCTTGGTTCAGTGAGACCAGGGGAATTCAAAGAGAGGGGCGTTATATAAGGGTACATCATCCAGAATTAAACAAACTTTTGACATAAAAATATATAAATGAGGGTTTCCATCGGGCATCCCATCCTAAGCATTGACTTAGTTGGAGTGCTGGATTGAAATCACTTACAACCCCTTGGGGAGTCGGATGACACCGTGAATGGAACCCCGGATGACACTGTGAATGAAGCCCCTTCCAGCTGCGTATCAATGGTCTGTTAAACCCAGTCTTGGTACTAGTGACACGCGCGTAACAGAATGGATTCCTGACACTCCAATACAATAGTTTTGATTTGGTTAAGGTAAGTGGCATCAATAGACAGCCATTTGTTATGAAAGTGCTTTGTTTCCACCAGTAGAGCTTTGAAAAGGAAACTCACATGAGAGTCTTCTACTCAGCCCCTGCATTTGCACATATGAATTACTTGATATTTTTCTATGAAAGGTGGCTAATTCACATTTCTGCTGCTGCAATGTTTGGAAACTGTGCACGGCAGAGATGCACATATGTCCACTATACAATTGGCAGTAATCATGTTTCACACTCACAAGGTCTGAAACCAGCCCTGATATAATCACTGCCAGTGTCCTTTTACTAACAGAGCATATGTGGAAATGATGGTTGTTTAGCATCACCACTTTCCTGCAGAGAATGCACCTTCACCTTGCAAGGCAAACATCTGAAAGGCTCGGGATTCTATCTTCACAGATGGCATTCTATCACAGGATAAATTGCGTAGGGCCATGGAGTTGGAGGTCTTACTTGGGTTCCTATTGAAGCAGAGATTGCATTGGGAACAATGTGGTAATCCCTTCCCTCATTCCTGTAGGGACATTGGGTAGACAGAGCATCCATCGCTTAACTCTCCCAGCATCAAACTGTGGGTTGCCATACCCTGACCCCTTTCTTATCGCTTCCCACAAAGTGTGGTTCAGAGTAGGGACTTTGGCAAAGGTGGCAATTGCTGGCAAGGGAGAGTATCTCAATAAGAGTTGACATTACCCCCACATTCCTGACAAAACAAGTATTTACGAAATCTCTGTTAGGTTATCTGGAATCAAATTATAAAGAATACAAGAAATGTTGACTAAAAACAATCATGCAAATGGCAGTGCACTGATGGAAGGGGAAACACATCCCTCAATTAATAATTCAATAAAATAATCCTTACTCAATTGATACTAGTAAGTGTAAAATATTTAGTAAGTAAGGATATTTATTCAACCAAAAGACAAAAAAAGATTACATTCTTTAAATGAACAAAGTATACATCCTACATGGACTGTGGATTGAGGGCTCCATGATACATGTGACATTCAAAAATCAAAATATATTCGACCCACTTTTCTCAAATAAGATTCTCACAAAAGAAGACATCAACAAGTTCCATTGGAAGTCAAACAAATTACAAGGAGTTAATTTGAGTCCAAAATATGTTTTCTTTCGAGATAGATTCTGAACTAAGTTAGCTTTGGCAAAGGCTGCAATTGCTGGCAAGATAGAGTATCTAAGTAAATGCTGACATTATCCCCACATTACAGACAAAACAAGCATTTAAGAAATCTCTGTTAGGTGATTTGGAATCAAATTATAACAACTTACCCATCTGTACTTGCACACATCTTGGCACATTGTCTTCCAGAAATAACCTCAAAATGCTATTTTTTGTAGGTGTGGGGAAAAACTAAGAATTTCAATTTGTAACACTCCTCAAATACCCCTGCTGCTCTGCTTGTTATGAAATGTACTTGCTATCTGCCATGTTCGGCAGTGCCTTATTTACACAACTGTATTTCTCCTATGCTATTATACACATGTCCTAAACACAAACACGCTTTGCCTTCTACTACATAACGATACTCGCTTTCATAGTTGTTACTTGGTATGTATTTCCTTTTTGCCATATTGAAGCATATTCTAGAGGATTGCCTTGCTAGGCAAAGCAGCTTTATCTTGCGGAAATAACCATAGTAAGCGAGACATCTCACCCGGAACCTTGTGAGAATAATGGAGGTAGCATACACAGCAGGAATTGTAATGTATTTAAAAAAGTTTTTCACTAATATAAAGATTGTGCCTTTCCAGGAGTGAGAGCATAGCATCTGCCTTTGACTTGCATGCTGAGAAACTGTGAAGAGCCTCCCAAAACAATGTTGCTTGTCAATCTCATGCAATGCCTAAGCAACCCCTTCCATTGAAATGCACGTGTACTCTTCTGGATAAAAGCACTGTGTGAGCGAGGGAGTTGCTGCGCCGAGTCTCGTTCTTCCATTGGGTTGCTGTTTGTCCTGTGTATGCTCGCATTGGTAACTATTATTAAAGACATTAACCAATCCATCTGAAGACTCTCTGATTGTTTTTTTTTCTCCCACAACATAGCTATCCTTGTAACTGAATTACTCTTTTATGCTTCTTCTCACTCTGCTCGTTTACCATTCGCCTCCATCCTTGTCCGACTCCACCCATCACTTTTCTTTCACCCCTTTCCAGCAATATTCATTCATTGATTTTTGTACAAATCAAAAATATGTCACACCTGGAATGATCCCTCTTTTTCACTATCAAAAGTGCCCAGATACCACTGAGTCTGTAGCATTAAATATAACAAATAAATAAATATGTGCATTTAGGCACATGCGGCCACATTAGCTTCTTCTCTAATGGCACATTCTGCTAACCTTGCAGATTTGCATTAGTACTAAGAACAGATGTTGAAGGGCAGTCAAAGCAAAACGTGTGCTCTTCATGTTTGTCACAACCTGGGGAGCCTGAGACACCTTACAAATGATGGTGATAACAGAGACAGCACGGCTCGAGACCCGCTGCATTGCCAATAGAAAATCACACACAGCACTCATTGCTCTATCAGATGTGCTGCACCATTCTAGATCTCAGCAGCGAAACTTACATGCATTCCGCTGGGCAAAACCTGGGGTTCCTCCGATATGGGCCAAAATGGCAGTGCCATGCATATGACACGAGAAACTGTTCATAACCCCCCCAGCCTAATAAATGAAGAGTGTCTTCAACGTGCTTATGAAGGGAACTAGCATTGTGCAAGTGCATCAACAGAACCGCTTTGCTTTTAGTGCCTTTGAGCACCTTGAAAACCATGCAGTCCTATGTTGTGGGTGACCTCTCTTGGAGACATGCTACTAATACCCCGCAACTTGGGCAAATGTCATATGCGATTTTACTTCCCAACCCCTAGGTTCCTACTCCCTCCCTTGCCAGACCACCCAGTCTGCCCTAAGAAAATGTATGGCACCCAGATCCCTATTCCCCATAAACAACCCAAATTCCAGTTAGCCAATTAAGCACATTTATGATATCCTAGAAAATATGAATTTTTATTTCCTTCTGGAAAATGAAATATGGTTTGCTAACTATTACACAACCTTTGTAGCTTTTATTTTACCAATTGGATCCAAGGTCCAAGTGGGTAGTAGGCAGGGCAAGACAGGGGTTGGGGTTGCAATGATATCCACAGCCGTTGTCACTACTCCTCGATGCCCACTTTGTCCTTTGAGTAGTTGGCTGGTAATTGCTTACAGGTTTCTAGGAAGTGTCTTACTACTACCTGAATTGAATATCACCCTCCCGCACCCATGACAACTCTGCCCTCTTCTGACTAGAAGTCACAGTGAAACTGCAAATAGCTTCAAACAAGATGTTCATCATTGGTGATTTTTCTATCTGGTAGGCCTGCCCTGACACATGGCCCACTGCCCTCTTCTGAATCATTGGTGTGGCTTGTCCATCTTTGGCTGGCCCTCCCCATCCACCCACTTTGGTGTCCAAACACTTAATGCATGCCTGTTGTGAAACCTGCCTCCACTATTATTTGTGTTACTTCCGACCCCTTCCCAGGCCATACCAACAGGTACTCATGTCCAGGCTGTCTAGATATGGCAAAGTTCACAATCCCCTTTTTTTCACAAGATGAAGAGCTTATGCTGGTGAGGACAGTGAGATATGAGTCTACAGTCCTTTTTTCTGAAGTCTTTTTGGTCATGTCCATCTCTAATTCCACCTCTACAGGCGCCATGGGGAGATCACAAAAACTCGTGATATCTTGGCTCCCATGATCTGTAAGAGAAATACACCTCTGCTAAAAAGAAACAATTATTTGGACACTAAGCTTGCCTTCATAAAGAGAAAACCGGGAACTACAATGTCCCTGATATTGAACACGGCTACAGGAAGATGCATTGAACTGCGTGAGAGACTTGAGATGTTATCACCTACTTTTAAACATAAGAAAAGGCCTCTGTGCATTGCTTCATCTCTCAGGCACCCACCTTTGGATGAAGTATTCCAAATCTGCAATTCCTGATCCTTCCTCCAATTGGCTGCATTGTGCCCAAAGCATCGCAGGAACTGACAGACCGCATAGCCACCTTCTTGAAAGAAAAGGTGAGGACTACCCAAAGCAGCATTTTATGTCACCAGTGTTCCTCCACCCCATTTCAACATCCCGCTCTCCCCGCTGTCAGCTTCTTCTCCGTTAAACTGATAATGCCACTGGAGATAATAAAAGCTGTCCAGGAAATGCTGGCTTCGCCTGCCCAGACATGCTTATCAAAGAAAGGATTGTGTCCCTTGGTTCCTAGCCCAGTGGCCCTTGCCAATAGCCCCTTCAGTGCTAATATTTATCCCATGACCCTGCAGAAGATATGCACATATCCCCTTTTGAAAAGTCTATCAAAAAACTCCACCAACAATCTATAGGCAATGCACTGTTCCTGGGAATAATTCTGGAGAAGATTGCAACCCAACAACTGGGTGCTAAAGTGAGTCAAAGTCCTTGCTTCAAGCCCACCACTTCTTTCCCCTTGGATTTTTAAGGCCCGCTTAAAACTGCCTGCTGCCCTTATGTCTCCATATTCCTCTGCTTTCCAGACGTATGCAGACGACACCCACATTGGCCCTCATTACGACCCTGGCGGAAATTGAAAAACGATGGCGGAAATGCAATACCGCCATCGAATAGCGCTCGGTGCGACTATGACCCGTCACCGCAAAGTACGAAGCCATTAGCGACACCGTAGTGAACGCCAACGCTAACTGCACCAAGCACGCGCGCGCGCGCCATGCCAAACCGCAAACACCACCATGGTGCAACGGTACGCCAATTCCGACCCTAGCGGACATGCACCTAACGCCATCAGGCATGGCGTAATGTACCATTCCGCCATGGCGAGAAGTACGGCATCGCGAATCAACCGTAAACGGCCCCACTGAGTGCCTGTACACCGCTCCCTGCCCACAAAGTACAACTCCCCGTAGGTGCAATGAAGCCACAATGCAACCATTGAAATGTACAAGTCACCCATGCATGCCAACGAACAAAAGAAACACAACAGGGGCCAATGGGAGCTGCAGGGCACAGATGGCACGAATACAGAAGCACATCATTCCACCAGTCCACCTGGCTGACCGGCATCTGTCACACAAAACCCAATCCCCCGCCCCTGAGCATGACAACATTCAAACTGTCATATTGGCAGCCCCCATCCCTGACCTCACTGGGCTTCGTAGGCAAACGCGGCCAGTACAGTACCACGCAACTAAACCCCGAAGCCGGAACCCGATGCAGATTTCCTCACAATACATCGCCCCCCAAATTGGCATATGCCACATCACTTGCAAAGAAAAACGCTACACGGGCCAAATCCGAATAGAAATTTAATGCACATCAAAATCACCAAGCCCATACAGCCATCAGGCCATGAACTCCAAAACACCAATCACCATTGTGGGCTGCTTCCGCAAGAAATGACCAGCCACTACCTGTGTGTCGCCCTGTTCCCCCATGGTACACAGAGCCACAATCACGTACGAAAAGGCAACATGGAAGCGCACAGAACCGCAGGCCCGTCCCAATGGGGAGGCACTAGTCCAGCTGAAAGGCCGAAATGTTGCTCCGAGCCACCAGTACTGCGTAAGGGCATGTGGCCCATTGGCGATCGTCCCATAAGATCATAATGCTGCTCCACTGATTAACACGAAGCAGCAGGTGTCGGGAGTAAAATCCATCTGCAGGAGTGGCATACAGATGGCAGTGGCAAAAGGGGAGGAGATACCTGTCAACCAAAAGAAAAGAAAAAGAACAGAATGGCCATCAGAACTACATTCCAACTACTCACTTCAATGATCTTCAATGATCACACTAAATCCACAGCCATATGCATGCTAGCCCAACCAAAAGGATCATCACCACCCCAAAACCACTTGCGACTCATAACCATCTATATCGAGGTGCAAACACCATCACAAACGAGTGTACCTGTGCATGCGTCTGTCAAAACAGATTCCATCAGATGGGAATGTTAACGTGCATGGACACAAGTGTCTGAGGGCGCCTCGAGACAGGGAGGGCTCAACAAGGCCAGATGGACGATGGTCCCACAATGGCAGCCCTGCATCACATAGCGTAGGGGAGGCGGATAGATCCCAAGAAGCCCTGTACATGGCAAACTCTGTATCAAATCACCTGCCCATGCATCCATCCATCATTCCCTCATCCCGGGATCAAAATGCCTGAATAATTACTCACATAACATTAGAAACATCCATTGAGTCCGTGCGTTATGCAGCCTGCTAAATCCACAGTGCCCCAGCCCGTAATTCCAGTGTTGTGACGTAACATGTTTTTGGGAACGGACGGCCTCATCGCCCACGTAGCTATTGCGCATCCCAAACTATTCATATCAATCATTGCTCCCTCGCCATGGGCCCTGTCTCAAGGACATAGAACAATAGAACGTTACATTTGCAGTCAGACCTGTGGGCATCTCCTCGCCGCTAGCTGGAAACCGAAAGCGCCGCCCCTCGAATTCCTCATTTGCAACATCACGTCGAAAAGGCATCTGTGGCCGTTTGAAATCACTAATTATTCCATCGAGTGCGGCTGTGTGTGAAAATGGCAACTGCCTTCACCCACGAATGGGACGCCCCGCCCGTCGTTGAACCTCGGTGCAGTGATGCATGAGGGTCCACCGTTACTCGAGTACTACGTTCCACTGACCCCTCACAAGTCAGTTCGCGACTGCACAGATAGTATGTGAAACAATGGGACCACAGCAGAATGAACATATCAACCAATCTTACACGGCCATCGGGTACAAATACATGATTGCAATAGCAAGATACAATTCCCCGAATTGCAGCGTTGTGCGCGGGACGTGCTCGGCCAAAGGGGAGAGCAGTTTGCACAGGTGGAATCAATCACCACAGGTGGAGGCCATACAGCCTGAAAACACATAAATTGCACATCCAGTCTCCTCCCACAACCACACCGAAATGCTACCGGCAGGACTCGCGATGTTGGCCCTGGGGGACCTGATAGCACTGCAAGCGCTCCGACTCCAAGAAGAAGACGAACACCAACTACAACCAGCCGCACGGAGGAGACGCAGGAGGAGGAGGAGGCCAAGGCAGGGCCAGCAAGGGCTGCCAGCACAGCCACTACCACCACGCAGGCAGCCCGCAATCCCACGCCTCCGAGCACATCCGTTCAACCTCACTGATGAGCAGATCCACACCCTCTACCGTCTGGACCAGGACACCATAACCGCCATTGTGGACATGACACAGGCTGACCTTGTCAGCATGATAGATAGCCCAACCGCCATCCCACCCCTACTGAAGGTGGTGTCTGTACTCCACTTCCTGGCCACAGGCACCTACCAGCACACAGTCGGACAGTTGCATGGCATTTCTCAGCCACTGTTCTCACGGACACTATTGCAAGTGCTCGATGCCCTCCTGAAGCACGCAGACGACTACATCTCTCTACCACGCTCGGAGCAGGAAATAACCAACACAAAAGTGGGATTCCATGCACTTGCCGGCATACCGGGTTGCATTGGTGCCATCGACTGCACCCATGTTGAATTGGTCGTCCCACATGCCATGGAGGCCCAGTACCGCAACCGAAAACAATTTCATTCCCTGAATGTACAGATGGTGTGTGACTCCAACAGGATCATTACACATTGTTGTGCCCGATTCCCTGGATCAACCCATGATTCGATGGTCTTGAGGAACTCTACAATACCACGCTACATGGAGCGACACGCAGGGAACAGATCCTGGCTACTCGGTGAGTCTCATTACATGCATGATGATGTGGGGTATGTGAATTGGCATTGACCTGCCAGGAAGGGGGGGGGGGGTGCGTACGTATCAATGGCATTCCACATCATACGTTTCTCGTCCACATACAGGTGATGCTGGATATCCACTGAAGAGATGGCTCCTCACACCAGTCCGGAACCCACGGGACCAGCATGAGGAGGACTACAACCATGCCCACTCACGTACCCGTGTAGTCATTGAACAGGCATTCGGCCTACTGAAGACCCGTTTCCGCTGCCTCAGCAGGTCTGGCGGGGCACTCCTGTACCGCCATGAGAAGGTTGCAAAGATGGTGATGGCATGTGTCATGCTACACAACATGTGCGTACGTAGAAATGTGCCCATGCCCCCTGACGCAGAACTGCAAGCACCTGATGATGGTCATGATGAGGGTGGGGATGTGGCAGCACCTCATGGAGTCTGCGAGGCACCGGAGGCCCGTGACATTCGTCAGCATCTCATTGATGTATGCTTCTAGCACTCACGCCTGGTGGCTGATACATGGACACGGGACTCGTGGCACTGCGTGTGTCTGGGACATGCACAATATGGACTGTACGCCTATGATGGCCTAGTACACAAAGATCAATGTCCACACTTCTCATTGGTTGATCGTGCACTTTTTATGGCATATGTGATATCATGTTGAACACCCTATCGACCCGCCACCCAAGTGAGCCCAACACACCCCCTCCACCCTCCTACCTCCCCCCCGAACACCAGTGTCCAAAGATGCTCATTGTAAGTGGGCTGTCGCTATTGCATGCCCCCTCTGCGGGTATCAGGGGCACCCCTGCCTGTGGAGCGCAGGTTCCTCCCAGATCTACGTTGGGGGCTGCCCTGGACGGAACTTGCAACGGATGATGTGTCTGCCTGCTCACGTCCATGCATGTCCCTAAGTGTTTGCGAGAGCTCAGTGAGCACACGGCGCACTGCGGCAAGTTCGGCACATACGTCTTTGGACGTCGCATGCAGTTCCCCCCTCAGGCTCTCGGTGCTTCTCTCAATTTGTGCCCTTAGCGTCTCTGTACCTCTCTCCATTTCTGCCCTAAGTGTCTCAGTTGATGTTTCTATGTCTGCCTTAGTGCCCCCACATTCATCGGCATGGTCCTTGAGGAGTGTGGCCAGTTGCTGCTGTTGTTCGATCAACTGGTCGAGGGACTGTTGCCTCTGCTGGGCCATGGCCATTTGCGGGGGTGTCACAGAGGGGCTGTTGTCCTCATGTTGCCTTGCCACAGGGCTTGTGGGGGATGGCCAGTCGTCGTCTGGTGGGTGCCCCTGCGTGGTATCCTCATGTTGTACGGGATGGAACAGACAGGGGGATTGGGACAGGTCATGGATGGATCTGACTTCGGCATCCCCGTTTTCTGTGTCCGAGCATGCTGCCATCAATGGGGTGTCACCTATGGTGCTGCTGCCACCAGAGGCAGTGCCTTCTGTGGCATCCATTGGGGGGACCTGTGGTGGTGGTGTTGTGGGCATGCTGGCTGCTGGGGTGCCTGTTGATGTTCCCTCCTCTGTGCTGCCACCTGATTTGTGCTGCTGCCGTGTCTTGATGCGTGCAGCTGAGGTGGAGGGTCTCTGGCCGTTGGTCTTGGCCCTCTTTGCAGGTGTGCTGGTAGGGGTGTCCTGTAGCTCGTCGTTTGGATCGGACCCTGTGGTGGAGTAAAGGAGGGCGAGGGTTATTGATGGGTCTGTGGGAATTGGAATGGCATTGTATCACATGCATTGGGGTGGTACCTGAGGGTGATTTGGGTCGGGGCCTTGGAGGTGCTTTGATTTGTGTGTGGAGTGAGGGTGCAGTTGTCTGGCAGCCTGCAGTTAGGGTGTGCCTGCTGCACGTGTAGTGCGTGTATTAGGGGTTTTTAATTATTTATGTATTTATTGTGGGTTTTAACGTGCGCTTGCAGGCCGATGTGTGTGGACGTTCTCCTGGACATGTGTTTCTGTTGCACTATGTGGACGCATGGTACTTCACATGGATGGACTGTGTGGATTTGGCATTGTTTTATCTGGCCCACCTACCTGAATCTTCGGATGTCTGCACTCCTTTCTCCATCCCTCCGACTCCCTCTATACTCTCCATTCCGATGGTGGAGGCACAGATTTCTTCCCAGGGGGTCAACTTGATGGGTGATTCAGGACCTCCCCCGGTTGCTGTGGCAATGTTGCGGTTGGCAGAGAGTATGCTGCGGACGCGTATCCGCAGGTCGTCCCATCGCTTGCGGCATTGCTGTGGGGTGCGGGGTGCGGTCCCCACCGCACTTACCCGCTGTGCCACCAGAGCCCATATGGCCTTCTTGTTTGCAAGTGCCGTTCTGGTCATTTGCGTGGAGAAGACGACGGCAGCATTCTCCTGGAGGGTCTCTGTTAGCACGGTGAGTTCCTCACGGGAGAAGTGGACCTGCCGCTTGCGGTCACACGCTTTCTTCGCTACTTTTCCCATTTTTCTTGGTTTCGCTAGGGTGGTTGACGGGTTGGGGTGTGTTTCAGGGTAGTGATTTTAGTGGTTGTGTGGTTTTAGTGTATTTATAGGTGTACGCCGGGATGTTTCCCGTTCCGGGCCCATGTTTTAACTTCCGTTTCCGTATATTTCCGGCCACCGTACTTTCCGGTAGGCGCACACTGCGGTGACCGCTAAGAGGGGTGGCGGTATTGCACCTAGGGCGCCGTACGGCGGCGGTGTGGGCCGTTTTGGGGTCATTTCCGCCATCGCGGACTTTGCACTTCCGCCATGCCGTGGTGCTCGTGCCCGATGGGTCGGAATGGGCCGCACTTTGCTCCTTCGTGCAATGGCGGAAACGCTATTTACGCTGTGGCGCTCCGGTCAGTCGCTTTCCGCCAGGGTCGTAATGAGGGCCATTGTCTTTAGATTGGGTGACCTCAGTGCAGATTCTGTAGCTGTCTTATTCTGTGTCTCTCACATTGGATTAATGACAATAGCACCCACCACTCCCCCACATGTTGCTGTTATCCCGAGATGTATTCCCTCATCCTGCAGTTATAACATGCTGCATTCTTGCACTTCATTAGTAATGCATCTCTTCTGCGTTTTAGCTATTCTGCCACTTCCCTTCAGCCTGCACTTGTTTGATGTGGAATGTTCCAAGGCCTTGAAAGATCAATCCTTGCTTTCTTTTCTGCTTCCAGTTCACCTTACCCCTTCCGTCCGCTTGGGGCGCGCGCATTGGTGGTTGGCACTTTATAGAACACCAATAATTGAATTCATATATAATTGAAATAATAGCAGATCGTGTAATCTGCAAGTGTGCTAGTAGCAGCTGGCCTATGATGTGATTGCCTAGTCATATCATGACTGACAAACAATAGAAGCACCTGAGCAAATGATGACCGTGCCTGCAGTAAGATGGCAATGCCTAGTACATAATATGAGTGCCTGAGGATTTGATGGCAAGACCTGATACAGAATGTGATACCTGGCAATGTGATGGCATTACTTTAAAACAAATATCTACACCTGGGAATATGATGGGCAATTCCTGAAATATAGTAGCTATGCTTGCCAAATGAAGCGAGTGTCTGGGAATTCCTTTACCTAGCACATTGCTTTAGCAACTTAGCATAACATTGAAAAAAAAGGTAAATTACGGTAGGTTTTGGACATATAGGGCCTGATTCCAGAGCGTTCTTCTATGCGATTGCAGCATTATAAAACACGTCTGTGAATCCTGCCCATAATGTCAATACTTGCCAAATGGTTTGCACACTGTCGCATTACATGGCGATATCAGAAAAGCAGAATCGTTCCCACTTCTTATTTGAGCTGTACCTTTGCCACACGTGTTGAGTTCTATGTCTATGAGTTTAATCATAAAGTGTACAGCATATTCGTCTCCACTGCACTGTTGCAATTACTGATCTGTATCAGGACACACTCGTTTACATAATACGCATCTTTAAGCATTATGAATTTGAGCCATTGTGTCATGAGTTGCCTAAGCCAGTGCTGAAAAGTTTGAACTCAAATTACTTTAAGTGAAAAAGCACAGTGGACATATCCCGACGCCGAGGAAGGTTTTTGGTTCCTAAACTGACTGAGTGAGAAGATCACACATGTAGGTAGACCGAATCAACGGCGTGGGCTCCTGGACAGAGTGGGGAGCTTGCAATTAGCAGGACATGAGTTGCAGAGTTCAGATAGTGTGTTGTGCATAGGACACATTGGCAACAAGGGCGAGAAGCTTGGGACACATGGGAAAACATGAAGAGCTGCTGGCATGTTGACAGACATTGTGAGGAGCTTGGATCACCTTGACAGAGGGTTGAGGAGGATGAGGTAAATGGACAGGGCATGGGAGGTGCTTGGACCACATAGATACATATTATGAAGAACTTTGGCACATCAGCAGACAGTGTGGGGAGCTTAAAGCGAGACACATTGATAGATTTGGGTTTGTGGACAGCCAGAACATGGACCGCGAGTGGTCATGCACGGGCAAAATGGGTAGGGATGGTGCATGAGCAGGGTCCAGGGAGCTTTGAACACATAAACAGAGAGAGTGGGCAGGTGTGTATTAGGGATTTGTGGCACATGGATACAAACAGTAGGATAGCTGGTGGCACAATAAAAGCTAGTTTGGGTGCTTGTGGCACATTGGCAAACTGCAAGAAGCTCTGAGCATGTCTACAGACACTGTAAGAAGAGTAGTAAACATGGACAGAGCAGGTAAAAGTCATAATGGGTCTAATAACGAGCATGGCGGTGCAGAATAAAATTGCCAGTAACAGAATTACCGGAAGACACTCTAAAGTGGGCGCCACCATTGTTTATAAGGTTTATAATATTTCTGCAATTTACAGTAGCTTATGTGGTCCTGTTGCCAGAAGTGGCTCCTCTTGCATGAAGTGCCAAAGTACAAGATTTGCAGGTTCCTTGATTTAGTGATCAAGGCGATTCGAGGGAACTCCTGTGCAAACACACAAAAAACTTCTATGTCACGTCAGTGGTTCTTTAGAACATTTCCTCCAATCGTAGATTCAAATCACAAGTAGAAATCTCACACAATCCATTCATGTTTTGTAAGGACTAGTTTATTTTAGAGACAAGGGCAATTGTAGAGATCTGATGCATTTTGGACTTGAGTACTTCTTTGGGGATCACAAACTATAAAAACGTAAAAATAAAAATATAAAACTAACATTCTGACCAATATATATATATACAGTGTATTACAAAAACACTGAGTGCAAAGTTCCATGTCAAAAGTGTCTACCTGCCTATCTTTGCACCTAAATAATCCAGAGTAATGCTGGAAATAAAAATCATAACAAGAAGCACACGTAACATAACTTTACAGCCACTTTTCCTGCTCCAACATACTATGATTAACTTACCTTAAGTGTTACCTCCAGCATCACGTTGGAGGTAAATCCTCCCACTTTCTTCTGAAAACCGTCAAAATTAGTGAAATGACCATTGTGGTAATTCCGCCGATGGTAATTCCACCAAAAATACCCCATAGAGTCCATTGGACCAAGTGGCACTAACAGTACATCCGTTGTGCGGTATTCTGACAGATTTACCACTGGAATACCACCCAACTCGCAATGAGCCCCATAGAGTAGGTAGCCATGCTGGTTCGGGAGGATCGTGGGTCATTAAGCACAGCTTACCTGCATCTAAATGCATGTTTCACCTTTTACGTTATGTTAGGTACTAAAGCATAATGCCCCAGTGCGTTAAAGGGGTAGTTAGACATACGTGAGGTGCTACCACTCAAAGGTATCTAAGCACGCTGCCCAGGAGCGAGAGTGCATCAGTATGTAGTAAGACTAGACAAGAAGGGTGTTCATTTTCTTCCTTAACGTCATCAGATTTTTCATACATCGGATGTCTTCAAGGAAGGAGTTCCAACGTTTGGCACCTGCAAGTTCACAGCAGCGGCCAAGCCATTTAATGCTTTAGAAATAATCATAACATTTTTGTTTACATTTTGAACCTGACCTAGTAAACAAAATGGGCATTTTTCAGCATGGTGTAGTCACGATTTTTGTTTAGGGTGTTGCTTTGGTGGTTCATCAAAATAATGGTGAAGAGGAAATTCCGGTGAAACTAGAATGACATGCAGGATGTATAAACCTTACTCTGTTCCCTCTTTCCCTTACTTTCATCACTCTTTCTCTTTCTCACTCCATGGTCTCCTTACTGTTCTGTGGTGAAAATATTGAGTGATATTTGCAGCCTGTTTCCGCTTCCTGTCTGTGTCAATAAAAAGTTGAATCACGGTGATGAGTAGCAATTTCCTTTTGTTACAGATTCCTACCTCGTGTCTGCCAAGAGAAATTCGGCTGCTGCTGGTCCATCAACTTATTTGTTCCGACAGTAACTTTAAATTGATCTCACAATTGAAAGTGTGGACAGGTCTAATCAAGTATTAGTACTATGTGAAATGCTCGAGTAGAAAAATATCACCAACATAAGGGAGGAAGTCAGGTAGATAATGAGGTGGCTAAGTGTAAGGATGAGGGACCATTAGGGGAACCCAGAGGAACTGTGGATACTATCCAGAAAATGTAAAACAATTAGTGCTTTAGAAATCATAATATTAAGCAACTCTGGAAAATAACTAATTACAAAAGGTCAAAAGAATACGAGAACACATCAGCTTATTAGTACAATTCACACATTGTAAAATGCTAAAATAGCACACCACAGTCACCAGCATAGAATAAGACCAAACATTCAGTGAATTCATTTTACGTTCCTTGAAAATTCATTCAAACTCAGGAGTTTATGTGAAGTAATTGTCACGACCCTCGCCCTAAACCCCCTCTGGCAAACCCATTGGCCAGGTGGAGTCAGGACTCGGGCCTCTAGAGCCTGGCATCCTCTGCAAAAGCCTTCATGGGGCCAGTCCTGGCGCCTATGGCACCAGGCTCATACACCATGAAAAACAATGTGCTTGGGAACTACTTTATTGTATTGTCAGCGCCAATATGGAGGCATCCACATAGCTTGGTTCCCAAGAACCAAGCTATGCGGTCTAGTGTTTTGGGTGTGGTAGCCTAGGGACTACTTTACCTGGACTATTTTGTTGGGGCTATTTAAACCACACTCGAGCAAGACAACACGCTTCGCGTTACTTTGCAGCTTGCCACGTGACGCTCACCGTGTCCAGCTATTCCCTCGAACCTCGGAGAAGCAGAACCTGCAAGGAGAAAAAAGGAACATCATTAGCAGCAGCATTTTACCTGCAGTCTTCATCTTTAAACACTCGCAGCTACTGAGAACAGCTTCCTTGAATCTGCACTCCCGGACAGAACGACCTGAAAGAGGAAGATAGAGGCAACATCAAAGAAAGCAGTAGAGACATTTACAAATAACAAACTGCTCAAAAGGCTTACCTGGCTGGTCGCCTCTCGGCTGGCACCACTCCAGACATTCCACTCGCGCTGAAGAACACCGTGACCTACAAGGAAGGAAAACACAGGTTAGCAAAGGCAAGACTTTGCAGCGCTGCGCATAGCACTTACTTACCGCGTCATAGCGCTCTTAATGCGCCATCATTTACCAGCGGGGCTCAACCAAGCCAGTTCGCCACGCTGAAGCTCTGCATAGCTAAGGGAGAAAAAAAAGACATTTTAAACAAAGAAAGGCATGCAGGACAGCAACAAAACTAAAGAACAGCAATAAGACCTACCTGAACAATGTCAAACGGACCGGCGTCAGTGAAGTAACTGGACCGCACTCGCCCATAAAAGATAACGCGCCCTTGCAAAGAAGGCAGGATGGAGAGCACGCCTAATTCTACCACAAGGTGAGGAGAGGACGCCGGAGGGACTGAAAGCATATTGAGGTGGAGGGAGGATACTTACCCCAGTCGGTCAGTCTTGAACACAGTCCTCCTGTATTTTCAGGCAGAACCTTCCCCCCAGACCACACCAGGGCAAAGCTGAGAAGCATACCAGTGAGTAACCCGGCTGGGTGGCGTCCCTGTGGATACCAGGTGAGCGTAACAGTAATACAGCATTACATTGATTAAGGGTTTATGTCTAAGGGTTTATATCTTCCCTGTTGCATATTTTTTATAGCCTTTTCATCATCATCATAATTGTTCTTTAATAACGCGCTCAATACCAGCGAGTGGTTTCTAATTAACCGCAGGATCGGGATTCAAACTTGTGTTGCACTGCATTGCCTTGCTTCCAAGACAAACGCGTTGCCCTTAAGCTATCCTTCCTCCCCAATAGTTCCATTGAATCACACTTACTAAATTAAAAACTTAAATACTCAAAGAATTGAAAAAAACTATTCATCAAAAGGAAAGTAGTTAGAAACATAGATATATCACATTAAGATCAAGATAAAAGACATAACATGCTCCCAATCAATAAAACCTATAATTTGTGTCTAATTTCATATATTATATAAAATCTGTGCAATGCAAAGTTTTACTCAAACTAGATAAACCACCTATCATGTTATTACTACATTAAATTCAAAGGACATGCAGGCCAAACACCTATACATTATCCCTATTTGCAGAAATTCTAAAGAAGCGTCCAAGATCAATCTATGGACTACCCATGTGACCTCTCACAAGGTTACTTCTGGGTTACTGTGGGTATATAAGCACTGTCCTTAGGGCATGCGTTCACCCGGGCATCCAGAGCAAAGGGAAGACAGAGCTAAGAGTTGCTACTATATCCTTTTCTATTTCATTCTGTGATCCCTATTAGCCGTTACAGGCCACATGTTGCCACAAAAATACATAGCATAACAACATTCAAATCAAACTCCAACACGCCAATAAAACAACTATTTTCATTTGCCACACCTTTGAGTATCCCTAGCCCCCTAACTACTGTACTGTCTCTCCAAACTGTGCTACTCTCCTATAGTGCATTAACTCCTGCTCCTCCTGCTGCTCCTCCTACTCGCCTCTTCCTATGTTTTCTCCAATCATGCTACAACTTCCTCCTTTCCTATCCCTATTATAAAACTCACAACTTGAAACTCCCAATACTCCATCTCTTTTCCACCTCCTTCCAACAAGCAAAGCTGACAAGCTAACCATAGCTCCTCTAAGACCTATCCACCTCGCCTCTCTTCGTCTGAGACTCAACTTCTATACTCTTCTTTACCTCATAAACTGAACATTGCACTCTGGAATGCTCAGTCTGTATGCAACAAAACTTCCTTTATCAATGACTATTTTCACTCCAGCTCTCCTTCCCTAGACCTTCTTGCTATCACTGAAACTTCAATTTCTCCATCTGGCACTGCCACTCTGGGGCACTACATGGCTCCAAAATAACCGTCATTCACTCTTGTCAACTGACTGGCAGAGGTGGAGGCATCCAATACCACATCCTCTCTTACCTCTTTTGAATTCACCATCTCCTCTATTCCTCTGCCTTACTCAGTTCACATGAGCTCCATCCTTCACCCTCCTGGTACCACTGGACCATTCTTTGATGATCCTGGGCAACTCCTTGATTCTCATTTCACTAAACATCACCTCATTCTCATATGTGACTTTAATCTTCCCCCTCCAACCACTTCTCAGAAATCTGACCTTCAGTCTTTTCTTAGTTACCACACCCTGCATACTATCTATAACCTACCTACCCACATATGGGGTTACTCTTTGATTCTCTGATTCATCTTCACCTCTCTCTCAGCCAATACTACTGTCACACCATCCATATCTGATCACGCAATTGTTTCCATCTCCATCACCATCTCCTTTCTACCCTGTGACATTTCCTCACCATTTGAGTTACTTATTACTAAAAGGAAATATAAACCATCTCTCATTCCCCCTTTCTATCTGACCTACAGTTCTCACTCTCCTCCTTCATCCTTGATGCCTCTTCCACCAACACTGCCTTCTCCAGCTTCCAATACCTTATGTATAACTCATTCTGCTCTCACTTCCCACTGCTAAGTTTCTCCCCTAAGTCTCTGCATCCTCAGCCATGGGTCACCCCATTCATACACTCTCTCTGCACAGACATACAAAGGCTCCTATGTAAATGGTGGCGTACCCACTCGCATGATGACCTGCAACTCTACATTTCTGCCCTAACTCTCTGAAGTTCTCTCTTGATAGAACAAAAAGGGAATTCTACCAGACCCTTGCTGACTGTCACTCCAACCATCATCGCCAGCTACAGGGCACCCTAAACTCACTCCCCACTCCTCCTAAGTCTATTACTATCAACTCCACTCTCTCAGCTAATGATCTTGCTGTAAATATTTCCAAAATTAGAGACCCTCTTTTGACCTTCCTCACACTCCCCCTCCCACATTTTACACCTTTGCCTGCTCTGCCATCATCCTTT
This sequence comes from Ambystoma mexicanum, assembly GCF_040938575.1. Lineage (NCBI taxonomy): Eukaryota > Metazoa > Chordata > Amphibia > Caudata > Ambystomatidae > Ambystoma > Ambystoma mexicanum. Next base: position 1,008,455,266 of record NC_090930.1, read on the forward strand.
ACCTCTATCTCCTACTTTAGTCACACTAATACTAATGAATTGCTATCTCTACCGATGAAGGATAACCCCTCTTGTGCCCATGGGACCCTCTTGCTCCTCAGCTAGCCAATTCTATTGCCCCTTTAGTGGCCTCACACCTAGCTGAACTTTTTAACCTGTCCTTTGACTCTGCTTGCTTTCTGTCTGTTTTCAAAACAGCAACGGTCATCCCGCTCTTAAAAAGCAAAGGGCTGACTGAAACCTACCGGCTAACTTTCGTTCTGTATCTTTCCTTCCCCACTACTCTAAAGTGCTCGAAAGGGTTGTGTTCAACGGTCTTACCAAGGTCCTAGACATCCACAACCTTCGACATCCCCTACAAGCAGCTTTCCACTCCTGTCACTCCCAGAAACTGCTCTCATGATTGTGTGCAACTTCATTGCTTCTGCGAAGCACTCCCACCTATCCTCTATCCTAATTCTTCTTGACCTGTATGCTGCCTTTGACTCTGTTGATCACTCTGATCTCCTTAATACTCTCTTTCTTCTTGGGATTCATGATCAAGCCCTTGCCTAGACTGAATCCCACCTTGCACCTCGCCAATTTCCTGTCTCCTGGAGCACCAACACCTCTCAACTCACTCCTAGCAGTGCACTGGCCTACTCGGAACTCTGGCGATTTCCCAGTAGGCCCCTGCAACCTGGGCTTCTTTTGTGTGGTATTTCTACATTTTCACATAGGAAAAGGGTTGCACTTACTGAAAATCAGTAATTTGTATCCACTTTGAACATTATTTTGAGGGACTCTTTTGATTCTGAGTCTACTCCTGCTCACTACTTTAAGTGTTGGTGTTCCAAAAGGCTTTGTCCTGGGTTCACTCTTCTTTACATGCTACATCTCTGCTCTTGGGGCACTAATCTCCTCCTTTGGGTTCTTGTACAAACTCTTTGTGGATGACACTCAAATCTTCTTCTCTTTTCCTGAAGTCTTCTCTGATCTCTCTATCAAAATTTCCAATTGTTTCTCTGCCATTAAATATTGGACGGCTTTCCACTCTCTTATTTCAAATTCTACCAAAACAAAGGTGCTCTTTTTCCCTGCAGAAATCTCTCTCGTCTCTTCCTCTGCCAATCAAGTTCACACCTGATGCTCTCCCCTACTCTTCTTCAGCAAGAATCCTCTGCTTCATCTATGACCCTTCTCACACCTTTTCTACTTTCATCTCTGGAACTGGAACAGCAGCTTGCCTCAACCTCCTTAATATTAGGAAAATCAAGCACCTCCTTCCTTTCTAAACTGGGCTACTGTGTAAGCATACTCTTTGACCTCCCCAACTATGCTTTCTGTCCTCTCAACAAGATCAGTAACTTTGCTACCAGAAGTCTCTTTGAACTTGCTCATTTCACACCTTCTCCCTTGTACCATCACCAGGCTAATGATGCAAAACAGGGCCAGATGTAAAGGTCTTCTCCTGGTTTACAAATGTATCCACGTTAAGGCACCAATGGATCTATCCTCCTCTATCCAAATCTACAAGCTTTCTCGTAATCTCAGCTCTGTCTTTGTGTCTCCTCACCCTCTCTGTGCTTCCTCTTGCTTCTGCTCTTTCTCTCTTCTTGCTACACTTGCCTGGAATTCTCTTCCCCCGTACATCTGAGAAACAGTCCACATAGATTTGTTCAAAACCAAACTAAAAGCCTCTCTCCTGGTGTCAGAGTTACCCTTTTAACCTACCTCGCATCTGCCTGCTAGCTAACATGTTTCCCTCACCTCTAGCCTGACTCTGTCCAACAATTGCTATGCCTCCGCTCTAGTACTTCATCCATCATGGTCACATCCGGAGCACATCTGGCTATACTGTCTACCTGCACTTACAAATGTCCAATGTTCATTGTCCTTAATCTATGTATAATTCTAATTATAATGGGTTATTTATAACGCGCTTAATGCCAAGAGGTTTCTAAACGTGGACCCGGGGATCGACCCTGTGTTGCTCTGCATCATCTTGCTGCCAAGACAAGTGCGTTGCCCTGTCTACTTATGTATTATCCCCGGTGACTGATCTATTTACTCCCCACCATAACCTGGTCAGAATGACCCTCAAACTCATGCCATTGCAAAAAGTTCACTGCTCACTGCTTCCCGTAAAATTTGATTTCTTATTTATCGTATGTTATTTTGTGATCAAAAGAGCATTATTCCTCCTATATAAAACAAATAGATAATGACATTAAATACATTCTGTGCCAAAAAGATATTTAAATTAATTTCATGTTCAAAACACACCTCAGTTAATCTAAAAGCTGACAATCTGAAATAGGAGATAATCCATCATCATCAAGAAATTAAAGGAAGCAAATTCAGATACCACTTTCTCATACTCTAAGCCCTAAATATAAATTTAGATGTTGACACAGCTACTTCTATTGTCTTACAGGCTTTTAGAAACACCAACTTCTCAGGTACCCTTCTAATATCCCTCTTTTTCAAACATGAATTGATCCATTTTTTTTCCTCTGTGATCTATGTGTTAAACGGGAAATCATATTGTGCCTCCCTTTCTTATATATATTGGCCTAAGACCAGTCGCTCTGCGAAGAAAACCGTGTTGCAAAGTTCCAATTTTAGATCGACTTCCCATTTTGGGATCATCCACCATTTTGATTTCTGTTCAAATGTAACTCTGTGTTCTAAAATGGTGGACTGTGTTTCCAACTTGTAACCGAGCTGTCCCGACCCTTGCACCTTAGTTAATGTTTAGACTGTCCGCAGGCCGAATGTTTAGACTGGGTAAAGAGACCTTGTCCCATGACTGACTTGTAGTCCGAGGATTGTCTGCACCAACAAGCCTCATCCACGAACATACATCGAAACAATGTAAAGTAAATATCGAACGTGGACACTGGCTGAACTGCATTGTGAGGGACATGTGTTAAGGCTTACTGTTAAATCCGGGAATACACTGTTGCCATTGTAACTTGTTTGAACGTAAACCAAATTTAATCCGTGTGCACATTGTTGTATAAGCCATAAGTGAACTCGGCACAAACTCTAGACCATGGATTATTAACTTGCAGAGGTGCTGGACATTATTACTGAAATTGTATAAATGCACGAATGTCTAGATGTCCAGTACCTCTCACTTCTCACACTGAAGGGCTGGTATTCGATGTAATGTACTGAGGGCCAGATAGCTATCTGATTTGTTTCTTTGTAACTGCGCAGTAGAATTAAAGATCTGTGAATCTTTATAAGCCTGTGTTAGGTGTATTTCCTTTTGTGGTACTCAACCTCGATATTTCCTCTTGCTTTTACAGATGGCGCCCGAATAGGGACCCTCAAGATTGATGCCATCTCGTTGAAGGTTGACGCGGCTATCGGACCGGGATCGGATGGTGAAAAAGGGGGCCCCTTTCTTGGATGAGAAGCGATACCTCAACAGTACTGCACGACCCGATCTCTGGACGGTGAGCCCGCGGTCCGAGACGGCATCTTGACAAGAGTCCATGGGCCTCATTACACGGAAGGTGGTGAGCCATGGCGCTATTAGCACCATGGCTCATGCCGGTAAAATACCGGCACCGCCTTGGCGGAAAGGGGATTTACCGCCCCATTCCAAGGTTGGTGGGGCGGTAAATCCCCCTTCCGCCATTGCCCTTCCCTATTCCCATTTCTGCCCCATAGGGCTCTATGGGAATGGGGAAGGCGCTATTTACGGCACCGCAATTTTGCGGTGCCGTAATTAGCTCCGAGGTCCCTTAGCGGGTTGGTTTTTAACGCCTGCAAAAAGCAGGCGTTAAAGCACCAACCCGCTAAGGGACCTCGTAGTACGGCGGTAAGGGTTAACGGTCACCGTTGCCATTAACGGTGACCGTTAACCCTTACCGCTGTCCGTGTAATGAGGCCCCATATATCGAGGCGGGCAGTTTTGCCGAAATCACCAACCACGTGGGACCTTTGATAGTCCTTTGTAATCCGATCAGACCTCCCTTAGTTCTTTGATCAGGTGAGTCGTGACCTGATTCTTAAGTATCCTGATAATTTGTTTTGGGGCATTGCACTCGCGAGTACAATTATTGACCAGGTAACACCAGTGATCTGACATGCCTGAGAAATTGTCTACCTGCTTCAGGGCGTTATTCCGCAGTGATAGACAATCTTTGGAATTTAGCCGACCAGCGCCAATGGAGAGGTCTCCGGCATGTACTATGTACTGTAAGCACGGCATTGGTAGTATAGTGTTAAATGATATTTGGCACAGACAAACTAGACATGCTTCCAAAATTCAGTGGCCAATCAATGGTAGTTTTGAAATTCCTCGTATAGAATATTTAGAGTCTATGTTATTAAAGAAAAAGGCTAGACGTGCAGCATTCGATGTATTACAGAATTGGAAAAAAGAAGCTATGCAGCAACTTAAAAGTAGTGAAAAAAATGTGCGCCGTCATATGACCAACGCCTAAAAAGCGTTGCTGTATGATCAAAATAAACAGTCTGAGTCAGTTAGAAATATGGATAGGGCTTTTTCACTTGGTATTCAGAAAATGTATCTGACTAAAGATTTTCATGTATCTGATGAGCTAATTGACAAACTTCTAAATGAACGAAGGCCTGGTGCCACTGCGCCACCTCCGTATGTTCCTATTCCTGCTGTTTTGCCACTTCCTGCTGTTGTTCCTCCTCCCGTAGTTGTTCCTGCTCCTCCTATCGTTCTTCCTAATGTTCCTCTTCCTCCGGCTGTTGTTCCTCCTCCTATTGTTGCTCCTCCACTTGCTCCTCTGCCTTTACCTGCTGTTTCGGGTTTGCTAGATTTGCCTTCTGCACCAGTGATAGCACCTTTGTTACCGAATGTACAAGATTTGTCTACTCTTTCTCTTTCAAGTGGTTCCTTACCACTTGTAGTTGATAAGGGAGCGAATCAAAGATTGTAACTCGTAATACTGTATCTCAAGAGAGAAAGCGCGATTTGACTGCATGGGCTAGACAGTGCATGGAGAAGGGTGAACAAGCTGATGTTTTCGCCACACTCTCTAATCTAGCCAGTTTTCCTGAGAAAAACGTTTTTATTGAAGGGTTGGGAATTCATTTACGTATAATGTGGAATAGATTAGATGATATAGATCTCCCACAAGGGTTGAAGGATCTGAATGTTTTAGCATATTCAAGAGATACTGCGGAGAAAGTATATGAGCACGTCGAGAGGGTTTTTGAGTATGGAAGGTAGTTGGAAATGTTACAGAATGAAGAAATTGATGGTGATAGTTTGGACGCTATGTTTGTACAGAAACAGTTCCTTCCTTGTTGTAAGCCAATAAATGAGGAAACGCGAATTTGCACAAAGGATGCACTTAGGTGGATTTCAGACATGTCGATATCTCCCGTAGAAGTATATGACACGTATAATCAGTATACGCCAGAAATGCAGAGGAAAGTGATACAGGTAATGGTAGAATACCTGCAGGATGAATGCATAAAAAGAAAGATTTGTTGTCCCGCAGAATTATTGAGTATCTACAAGAGAGCTTTTTTGTCTAACACTCCTTCAGCTGCTTTAGTGCTCGATTTAGCTCTGTTGCTCAGTAAGCGTTCAGAGTTTCCTATTTCTCAGTTGCCTATGAGAGAGGTTCCTCTGACATTTGTCCCAAAAGTTGAAGTTCCAGCTAATGCCGGAACAGGTGTAGCTGCTCATGAAATTCCTGCACATTATGTGTTGCAGTTTGTTCACGTCCCGTTCTCAAAACAGGAAGTGAACACCATTAAACAATCCATTCCTGATATTAGAAAGAATGCAAAAGGGTTCTATAAAGAGATAGAATCTGTCTTGCAGTCATCAGTATTTACCTTGAGCGATATTGATTTGTTATTTCCCGTGCTCCTACCTATTGATTTGTGGAAACAGATTAGGACTGTATGATGTACCTACGCTAGGGGATACATGGGTAGATATAGTTCGATTAGATAGCGAAAGGCCAGCTGGCGAGAGACCGTCACAGTTAATACTGACTTTGCCTGATAGACTAGTCACAAAACTAAAAGCTAGAATTCCTGAAAGAAGGATTATTTGGGACAAACTTACTGCTTGTGTCCAAGGGAAATCTGAGGGTGCTACCGAATTCTTTAATCGGTTCGAACAAGTGTTTTCGGATTTTAGTGGACAAGATTTGAGCACAGAGTCAGGAAAACAACTTTTTGTGGACAAGTTTGTGCGTGGATTGTTGCCTGACATCCAGTCGCAATTTATGTCTTCGGAGAGCGCTTGGCAAGCTAAGTCTCAGTCTGAAGTATTGCATATGGCTCAGTACTATGAGAACCGAGTCAATACGAGAAAGAAAGAATTGAAAAAATAAATGGAGACCTGAAAACTAAAGTTCTATTGCAACAAATTGTTAGAGGCCCTAGAGGGGGTACTTCACAATTTAGGGAACAGTATGCTCCACAGGGAAATGTGCCGTTGCGTCCTGTAAACGTGAACCAGTGTGCTTATTGCATACAAGAGGGTCAATGGCAAGCACAATGCCCGATCCTCCAGCAGAGGTCGAATATTGCATTTGGTAACATGGGTTGACGATCCAGAGGCCGCCCTGGGGCAAGGGGTCCTGGTAGAAGTCAGTTTTCTCAAGATTTGCAACCTTTTTCACAGGATAATCAGGCACCTAGTGTGGATAATAGAAACATTTTTGATCATCCTTCTGCTGCATATCTCTCTGAAGAAATTCCTTTTGATGACATTCTGTTTTGCAAGGATTGCCCAAAACAGGGTTTGGAACCGACGCTTATTCCCGTAAATCAGAAAGGTCCCTACGTTGAGATGATAGTGGGAAATCGGAAACATCTATTCTTGATAGCTAGAGGAGCACATAAGTGTTCCATTGACCATTCACGGGTTCCAAACATTCCACTTTCAAAGAAAACCAATGTTTCTGTAGGGTTTTCTGGTACACCAGTAGTTTGTCCAGTTTCTTCACTGGTACAGATTACATTGGGTCCATTCACGGACCACTGTCCATTTATTTTGACTACGAACTGTGGAGAGAATTTGTTGGGGTTGAATCTGTTGAAGCAATTAAATGTGGTAATTCATTGTTCTTCGGATGGAGTGCGTTTGACGATTTCACCACAGCAACTTTCTGTCTCTCAGTTCTTGAGCAGACCTTTGCCGCCGGAATTTAGTGATGTTCCAGAGTATTTGTGGGCAATTGATGATAATGATTTTGGTGTTCTACAAATTGAGCCTGTTAAGATCATTTTGAAACATGGAGTAAAGTTGCCACGTATTCCTCAGTATAAGATTTCGGTTGATGGTGAGCAAGCTTTGAAATACATAGGGGCTCATCACGACTTTGGCGGTAACGCAGCAGTTTTCCCGTCGGATGTAAATAGTGCTAACGCCAAGTCCCCAGGCGGATAATCCGCCAAATCACGAGTTATCATGCACGCGCCCCGGTCCATGGTGTTATCGCAAATAGCGCAAACCCTTAAATCCGACGGTCCGTTCGCTACCGCCATATCGTGCTAATAGCGCGCAGTATGAGCGTGCGCTGTAAGCGCGGGAAACGCGTCACCGCCGGAACGGGAAACAAAGCGGCAGCCATCTTGGAAATCACAATCCGTCGGCTATCACAGCCCCTGGAAGCCAACCACGCCATCTGAAACCAAAACATGTCACAGGAGTGCACTAGGGGCAAGGCTGCCCTGGACAGGGTGAGAAAGCCCAAATTCAGCGACCAGGAGCTAGCTGTACTGGTGGAGGAGGCTGAGACCCATCAAGAGGAGCTGCAGCAGCGCAAAACCAGTGGGCAGCGCAGAGCACAGATTTGGCGCACCATCAGCCAAAGGGTCACTGCTGTGGGGCGCGTGTCCCGGGATGGAGTGGATTGCCGCAAGCGCCTGAACGACCTTTGCGTGCGAGTCTGCGGCATCCTGTCAGAGCACAGGAGTGCAAGCAGGCGCACTGGAGGAGGGCCACCACCACCCCCACCCGAACTCACACCTTGGGAGGAGAAAATGAGTGCCCTGATAGATGTTGGCACCATCGAGGGAATTGGTGGAGCGGAGGCAGGCAGTGGCATTGATCCAACTGCAGGTGAGTCCCACCCCCGAATGCATGCAGATGAAAGTAGCACACATGCAGACCCTGAGTGAATGAATGTGAAGAAATGTGTGTGAGGAACTGCATACACCCATAAGTGAGGCCTATATCCATTGAACTGTAGCGCTGCCTAGACGACCCTGCATGTGCAGTGCATGAATGACAGGGGCAGGGGATAGACATCCATAGCCATGGGACAGCTACGTAGAGTTTAAGTGTGCATGAATACATCCCCAAAATCCTGAGCGCAGTGCACCCCAACCACGCATGCAATCTTGTCACTCCGACATTCCCATGCAGTGTACCCCCATACCCACTCACAACAAGCACCACATGGCGACTGAACAGAATACAAGTTGAATGAGTGATTGATACTGTCTTCAATCCCACTTGTTGGCATGAAATGCATCACACAAATGTAGGTAGCATTGAACTCAAACCACACCCTATGTACCCCACAGGCACACGTCAAACCCAACAGGACAAGGATGATGGGGAGGAGGCCACACCAACACAGCGCCCATGGCAGCAAGCCTCCACCAGCACCACCACCGCATGTAGCGGCTTCATGTAAGGGAGACGACCCAGGCCAACCCTCACTTCACCCCAACGCAGCCCTACCAGATGGCAGCAGCACCCACATGGCTGCAGGGAAGCCACCGCCAGCTCGCCCTAAGCCACCAGACACAGCCCCGATGCAGAGGGACTGAGCTGTGGATCAGATCCCGACGTGGGAGTTACGCCTCCACGTGCTCATCATGCAGGAGGACAGCATTCACCCAGAACGCCGAAGGGATGGTCACACCACAGGGAACCCCAAGGCCTGGCACACAGCAAGCACAAAGCCCACATGTGCCTGTGCGTCGTGTCCGCACACCACATCCGGACGAGGACACGCCATCATATGGCAGCCCACAAGACTGGCACTCAGAGCCTGGCAGCCCAATCCAAGCCGGTGCCATGTCCCCATGCAGCCCCCCCCCGACAGCGCACAAGTCGCAGGCCAGCACATGACACACCAGGGGTGCCCTTCGTCACAGGGGCAGCAGTGATGGGCCGACTCGACGTTATTGAGGCTAAACAGGCCAGGGCGGAATCAATGGCCAAGGTGCAGAGCCGGCACATCAAGGCTGTCAGTGAATCTATATGGCATGGATGCAAATGCATAGCAAATACATAGCGTGTGACAATGCGCACACACGCAGTGTCGTAGAACAATGTACCGCTGCCCTAATAGGGTTTGGACAATGAGTGAGGGAGTTGAGCGAGGCAGTGTCAGCACTTGCTGAGCAAACAAGGGAGGGAAACAACCTCATGCGACAACACATGCAGGCCGCTGCTTCAGTCCCGTCAACATTAACCACACCCATGGAGAGTTCCCTCGAGCCATCTCCTAGGCGCCGGTCTATGTGCCGCCTGAGGGCACACACACCAGAGGGGCCTGGAAAAGGAAAGCGCCCATGACCATCCTAGTGGTGCATGGCATCGTTGTTGGTGCCCTGATAAGACACATGCACCTATCTGCACAGTTGAGGGTAGTTCACTGGGGGGAGGGGGGATTGTGTGCTGGGTGTTCACTGGGGGAAGGGGGGATTGTGTGCTGGGTGTTCACTGGGGGAAGGGGGGATTGTGTGGTGGGTGTTCACTGGGGGAGGGTGGATTGTGTGGTGGGTGTTCATTGGGGAGAGGGGGGATTGTTGGACTGAAAATAAATCATGTTTGAAAAATGACAAGGCATGGACAATAGTGATTGTTGACAAATCCAATTTGATCTTGAGGTGACATCTGTTCAATTTACCCATCACCCGTGTTAGAAAAATGCATCAATCAATCCCTGTCTGGCCAACATCTCCTCCCTCAGCCCAAAATTTTGTGCATGAGCAACACCTTCTGGCACGTCATCACCCTCACTCCCATCCTCAGGTGGCTGCACATGAGCATCAGGGGGCAGTGGCACATTTCTGCGACAGCAGATGTTGTGCAGCATGGCACATGTCAGTACAATTTTGCCAACTTTTTCTGGTACATACATCATTGCCCCTCCCGTGCGGTCGAGGCACCGGAAGCGTGCCTTCAGCAGTCCAAATGCCCTCTCCACGCAGATCCGTGTACGGGCATGGGCAGGATTGTATGCCCGCTCTGCTGCCATGTGTGGATGACGCACAGGGGTCATGAGCCACGTGTACTGGGGATATCCAGAATCACCTGCATGGGAGAGAAAGCCAGTATGGGGACAAGATGTTTGAGAGCTGTCGCTGTCGCTGCTGCTGCTGCGTCTTTAAAACAGAGCGAGGGTATGGTCTTAACCCATGCTTTAACCCTGACGGTACCTCACTCTGTAGATGTTCTATTAAACAGAACACAAACGCAACACCTCACCTCCCCACGAATAACGAGATACAAATTGATTTTGTTTGCTCCGCACATTAGAATTCAGAGGTGTTGTGTTCTGAATCCGGCTCATTACATCACTGCCTTTACACCACAGAGCAAGAGACTAAAGGCAGAATTGATCTGAAAGATACTCCTTTGAACAATCCACAAGGGGAGCTGTTTTTTGATGGCTCCTGTTTCAAACTTCTGGATGGTACATCCACAGCTGCTTATGCAATCACCACATTGAGCACGATTGTAGAGACAAAAGAATCACGCATAACTCTGCGCAGGCCGCAGAGATGATAGCATTGACTCGAGCTTGTGAACTTTCCGAAGGGCTTAGAGTAAATATATATACTGATAGTCAGTATGCTTTTGGGGTGGTTCACAACTTCAGTAGACTTTGGGCAGAACAAGGTTTCTTGACCTCACATGGAACTAAGATCCAGTGTGGCTCCTTGATAGTACGGTTACTCTCAGCACTTGCACTCCCCACTCAGTTAGCAATCATGAAATATGCAGCGCCTCAGAAAATCATAGATGATGTGGGAAAAGGGAACACTTTCGCTGACCAGATAGCCAAACAGACTGCCACTGATCTCTATTCAGAAATGTATACTTCAAGGGCAGCCACAAATGTTTGTACTTTGGATGAGGGTATGGAATCTGCAAAAAGTATTCAAGCTGCTGCCACGTTAGAGGAATCTAAACAATGGGCTGAGGGTTTGGCAAGATTGGATGATGATGGATGTTGGGTGGACAAGTTAGAAGGAAAATGGTTGTTGCCAGACGTGTGACATTGAACATGTACTTCTTTCCGACTACTGTGACCGATTAACTGAAAATCTGGATTTGATTTATCAACAGGTGTGAGAAGCCTTCCCCATCAAGTACGAGGGCCCAGGTCACAGCATAAGGCCTGGAAGCTGGGTGCTGATCAAATTATTTGAAAGAGCATCCTGCCTCGCACCGCGTAGGAGGGGCCCACATCAGGTTCTATTGGCCACACAGACAGCAGTGCAAGTGTCGGGGCGAAAGCATTGGATTCGCGCGTCGCATGTCAAGAGGTTTCCCTTCCCTTTGCCGCATGATACAGAAGACACAGATACCCTTACTTGCGCTGCTCCCAACGATCCCTTAGCATTGAGCAGCATCGAGAGTGCTTCGGAGACTCTCCCTGAGCCCGTGGGGCCTGGGGAAACAGCCACTTTATCTCCACACTCTCCTACAGATCCTTTTTTACCATTGTCAAAGCTGTCACAAATCCACCACTTCCATCAGTAAGCAATGACACATTGTTCACAGATCACGCAGTACCAGGAGTCACAAGGTATGATCTGCGTCCGTGGAGCTAGACTTATTGCACGGTTCAGCTGTGCCACCAGGAAAAATCATCAGAGGGCTTGTCTTTTGGCCCTGTTCTTTTTGCACGTAAGGGGATTCTGTTGGCTAAGGTTAGGGAAGGACTAAGAAAACGTACGATCAGGCGATCGCCAGCAAATTAACTCTGGAGTGTTTGTTTGAAGAAACAATGCCTGCAATCGCTCCCACTCGTATGGAACAAATAAGAGACTGTGTGTCCGATCGTAGCAATGAACAATCGAATGCATGGGCCCCAAAAACGCATTGTTTTCTTGTGATTATGTTAACCGGCTTCACAATAGTAATTGCCTTAGGATTTTGGTATTTGGAAGAAGTACATCCGCTTGAAATTCTGTTAACCACTGAAAATGTACCTACTGCTTCTACACCTTTCATGCATCTACACACTCTATCTCCTAGAGACTCTCAGTACAGACAGAGTTACCGTAACAACACTTTGTTACTCATTATGAATGCCACACATGCAATTTTTAACAAGTCTAATTGTTGGGTCTGCTCGCATTTACCGCAACATGGAGACAAGGGGTTGGGCTGGTATATTCATCCTTTACCTCTGACTACTGCATGCTATGCTTCTTTAAGGGAACTATTCTTTGGCCGATGGAACGATAGCATCACTGGAATCTTTGATGGGACTAATCTGAATGATTTTGAGAAACAAGTTCTAACGCCCCTAGGATGCTCACTTTTTGCAAATAGGAGTAAGCTTAATGTTGCTTCTATTAGGCCTTCTGATAGACTGTCTCTTCCTTTTCAATCTTTGATCTCTTTCAGGATGGCCTCTATAGGCAATAGGGATGCCACACCACCTTCCTACACTGTTAACCACAGCCCTAATTCAGTTTCTTTCTGCATACAGAGGAATGGTGCTCAGTCAATGGGTGATTTCAAGGGCTGCGTCAACGTTGCAAACTTGACCAGTGAGGACAGACCTTTGTATGTAGGCGAACCTGTCTACTTTGTTTGCGGTAATGAGGCTTTCCCATGGTTACCTAGGGATTGGCAGGGAACCTGTTATTTAGGAATTCTGTTACACGGGGTATTCATAGCAAGCACCATAGAAATCTCTAAGGCTCGTCCAAGGCGTGACGAGAATGGCGATACTTCAGCACAAGTTCTGGGTGACGTAGCTAAATCCTTTGTACCATTTTGTGGGCAAATATTAATATCTGAAGATATCAGAAGACTAGCGAAAGTACTGGAGAGGACCATCAACCGGACCACTTACATACTCTATAACATGACTTTAGAACAGAAAGCGATAAGGTTAGTGGCACTTCAGAACCGGATGGCATTAGACATCATCCTGGCTGAGCGTGGTGGGGTATGTAAATTAGTGGGGTCCGCTTGTTGCATTTTGTGCCAGATTCCTCCCCAAACAAACTTTAAGGCAATACAAAATCTGCACATCCTTAATTCAGAAGTGCATGTTCCCGATGGAAACTGTGATCTTAGTGCTTGGTTCTGGGACTTCTGATGGTCTTGGGGATGGAAGCTACTTTCAGTCTTGCTGATCATTTTGGGTATTCTGTTGTTTTTCTGTTGCTGTATACAGTGTCTTCCTGGCATATGTTCGGTGTTAGGAGGATGTTGTGCACAAGCGATGGGAACGTTAAGACAAAAGGTACGTGCCCCGGAGAAAATGACAAAAAATTTGTGTTGAAAGAAATTTCTGTTTCTGACCTCATGGCGATCGATATCTCCGATGATAGTGATTCAGGGTGTATGGACATTGAGACGTGGAGTTACTCGTAAAGTGACTAGAAGTAGTTTAGCACTTGGCTTAGGTTAAAAGGAGGGTTTGTTAAACCGGAAATCATATTGTGCCTCCCTTTCTTATATATATTGGCCTAAGCCCAGGCGCTTTGCGAAGAAAACCGCATTGCAAAGTTCCAATTTTAGGTCGACTTCGCCGCCATTTTGGGATCATCCGCCATTTTGATTTCTGTTCAAAGGTAAATTTGTGTTCTAAAATGGTGGACTGTGTTTCCAACTTGTAACCAAACTGTCCCGAACCTTGCACCTTAGTTAATGTTTAGACTGTCCGCAGGCCGAATGTTTAGACTGGGTAAAGAGACCTTGTCCCATGCCTGACTTGTAGTCTGAGGATTGTCTGCACCAATAAGCCTCATCCGCGAACATACATCGAAACAATGTAAAGTAAATATCGAACGTGGACACTGGCTGAACTGCATTGTGAGGGACATGTGCTAAGGCCTACTGTTAAATCCGGGAATACACTGTTGCCATTGTAACTTGTTTGAACGTAAACCAAATGTAATCCGTGTGCATATTGTTGTATAAGCCATAAGTGAACTCGACACGAACTTTAGACCATGGATTATTAACTTGCAGAGGGGCTGGACATTATTACTGAAATTGTATAAATGCACAAATGTCTAGATGTCCAGTACCTCTCACTTCTCACACTGAAGGGCTGGTATTCGCTGTGATGTACTGAGGGCCAGATAGCTATCTGATTTGTTTCTTTTGTAACTGCGCAGTAGAATTAAAGATCTGTGAATCTTTATAAGCCCGTGTTTGGTGTATTTCCTTTTGTGGTACTCAGCCTCGATATTTCCTCTTGCTTTTACATATGTAGTGGACAAAATAAAGGAAATGGCCAACTGTTTCAATCTCAGATAAGCAAAATATTTAAATGTGGAAGTGCACTATTCAGGTGTCCATTCTGCAAGCACTACAATTATCAAACAAACTTTTAATAGTAGGGTTCTCAAATGTGAATTTCTGATCCTGGGTCTAAGCCCAAGACATCTTTGTTTGTCAGGTACACTATTGTTTTTTGACCAAAGCAATTCCCTGGCAATGATTAGGCCACGGCCCTCATTATAGGTTTTGCGTAGCAGGAAAAGTGTCAGTAAAAGTGGTGGTAATTCCGTGGCCGCCACTTTTTCTGCATCGCAAAACTATAAGTTTGAGCTGGAGGTAAATCAGGCCCAAACCGGCAAAAAACAGATGGAGTTTCAGGAACCAATTTTACTGATGCCAGAAACACCAGCAATTCCCCCCATGGAGTCCTATGGGACTCCGTGGAATGGGTATTGACTGTTGTTGCCGATATGTGTAATATCCCATAACTACTGGGATATTAGGTGCTGGTAACGGTACGTCTGTTTCCGGGGATCCCACTGAATTTACTGGTGGGATTCCGGGAAACCTATAATGATGGCAAAAATAGTATTTTCTGTCATTAGGGTTATTTTCAACAAATAATAAATTATTGTGAACTAAATCAAATGAAAGGCATTAGAAACACTTAGGCTATTTCCAATGATACCCCCTGGGTCTTTGATCAGATCCAAAAAATCTTTTTTATAAAGTTACAGGTCAGTGGACTGATTCAAGTGAAGCCAGAAGATAAGAAGCTGCATTTGGGGCCGATATATGATAGGGCATAAGCCCACTTCCAATTAAACAGGAATTGTGGGAGGACTTGGTAAAGGTTTTAAACGTTTCTTCAAAAACTTCTTCTCAGCAGTCTATAATACTCTCACTGAGGTGTGTCCCCAGTGTTCAGCCTCATTGGGAGATGTCAATTGTGCCTTAATTTAAAAACCTGTAATGTGGGTTGTATGTACTTTCCACCAAATGTGTGTGTAAAATGTAACACGTGGTGCATTCGCTTTTCTAAGTTTTTGATAAACCTTCTCTGTATTGAAACCATTTTGTAGAAGAGCAGAAGCAACTTTCTCAAAAACTATCAAAACACTAGTGTATATGAGCGGAAATCCCAATCCAAGGTCTACTATTGCCTATTCAATTCTGTACCCATTGTTAGTCTGAATTAGATTACAATTGCCTAGGTTTGGACTCAATAATATTCCCTCCAGTTTCACTCAGAAAATTACTCTTTCATGACTGATTTAAGGTTTGTGAAACATTCAACCCTTGGTCAAAATGCCAGCGACTTAAATCCAGGAGAATGCAATCCAGATTTGACCTTGCTGAAGCTTTGAAAGGTAGCACAATTTACAGGGGTACCCCTTAAGTATACAGGTACCCCTAATCATGCTCACACCAGATTACAGTTCACCCCTCTAGGGAATTAAGGCCAAGAGTCTTTATCTTGCAAGGATAACAAATGTAATCTTTACAGAAAATGAGGAGGGGGCAAAGAGCTGTGCCCCTGAATGGCATTATGTCCCTCACCGTTCCAAGCTCCTGCAGACTGGTGCCAAACAGGAGCCTTATATACTGTTTAACTTGGATACTGGATACTGGCATGGCTCATCCAAAACTGTCCTTCATCCCTTACAAGTCTTCCTTCTTGCATGCATGGCCAGTTTTCCATTTAGGACAAACTACTTTGCTAGCTATGCAAGAATACATTGTTGCTCCTGTTTATCATCATTTTGCTATATTATAAACATTTATATATAAACACACCTTCCCGCCGTACTCTCCACACTTCACTCATTATACTCATATTTTATCTGATCCAGTAATTCCCCTTAAAACCTTATTTTCACATATTGCTGCACTGTGTGCATGAGCATGTACAATCCCCTATGTTTAGTCTGCATGGGCTTTTGATGGACGGGAAACAGCTGTTCAGCCACTTGGTGTGCTCTGCCAGAGCTAGCGAACACCAGGCAATGCCTATAGTCTATTTTTAGTACAGGCTGCATTCACAGAGCATTCTGCGTTATACCGTGTTTTGAGATTTTGAAACTTTATAGAATAAAATTTACAAATTCATTCAGATAATGATTATGTGCAACTTACATTTAAATACTATCTTCATTTAGTGGCCGGCCACGTCTGTGTGTGATTATTTTTGCATGAAAAAAGCTTTCTCAGTGCTCCAGTTTTTACAGAAGTCTTACCTAATTTTAAAGTGCTTGGGGGTCCATGACGGCGCTAGCTCCTCCCCAACACCTTTCTTAAATGTAGGTGCTGTTGGGTGATCCCCAGGGGGTCAGCCTTTACTTACTCTCATCCCCATCTGCAAAAATAAATTGAACAGTTGTATCACATCTGTATTCTGATGGGACAGGTGGGTTGCTAGCTTCTAAATTTGATATATTCCATGCTTCATCCTCAATAGTCAAACACACATTGGGCAGTCAGGTCACCAACAATACAGTCAGAAAACCAATTAGTTTATGATTTGAATTCTGTCAAAAGTTGGTCTCAGACCACCTGACGTTTATGATCTAACTTACCTCCAGTTCATCTCACAAACACGTTCAATAACATCAGTTGTACAATAGTGTATTCCTTAAACTTCAGGCACATCCCACCAGGACATACTGTCTCAACATGTTCACTTACATGACCTAGCCCGATGAGTAATCCTAATGCTACACCTCCACTTGGTCTCCACCTTTGGGGCTCAGTGGCAAAAACATACAAATTCTGAAAGCCAGATGTCAATAAGCTCATGCCAATCCTGGTCCTCCATTTTAGGTATAAGGCCAGCAATGTTCAAAGAAACAGTTAAAATAGGATGACTCAACAATGAGGGGTCTTTACGATCTTAACATTATCAGCAAGCGGTGGAACACTGAATCATGCAACTGTACCAGTATCAGCTATAGAATTATACATTCTACCAAAAGTTAAATTAACACCTTCAAACATCTATGATCTAACTTATCTTCAGTTGGTCTCACATAGATGTTAAGTAAAATATCATTTTTACAATAGTTGATGCCTTGAACGTCAGACACATCACATAAGGGCAAACTGCGTCAATATGTTCAATTCCAAAATTTAGCCCGATGCGTACCCACTCTGCAACGCCCCTATTTGGTCTCCAACTTTGGCCTTTAGTGGCAAAACATTTTGAAAACCAGTTGGACTACTGATAATATTACTCAAATTTCTTGAAAGCACACAGTATGAAGAAGTTTTATGAACTCATGGCAATTCTGATCTCAGTTTTAAGTATAAGTCCAGCAATGTTCTAAGAAACAATTGAAATAGGAAGATTTGAGCATATGGGGGTCTTCAAGATCTAGATATTAGCACCAAATGGCGGAGTACCGCATCAAGAAAACTTATTGGTACCAGCTTTAGAATCTGTAGGTTTCCTGATTTTGGCAGTGGGCTGTGGCTGTTAATTTTTCTTATTTACAAAATTAGAAAAAGTTTCCGATCCATCTGCCATACTAGTTATAGGCATTGCACTAATGGTCTTTCTTCACACAATGGCAATTCCCTTTGGGAGATAGGTTCTAAAATCAATCAAAAGAAGGCCTCCTACAAGACTTTACTTAGAGAATGCTATGTTTATAATGAAGGGTGCACTGGCCTATAGGGAACTCTGGAAATTTCCCAGTAGGCCTCTGTACCATCAGCCTCTTTTGTGTGGTAACCTACGTTGTTTCCACAATTCTCATAGGAAAAGGTTTGGGCTTGCTTAAAATGTGTAATAATGGGCCACTTTGAAAATCATTTCCAGGGCCTCTTTGGGTTCCCAGTCCACACCTGCTTATAATATCATAATGATCACTTAATGGGAGTGGGTGACATGATGCAGTTACACTATCATCACAAATCATAGAACAACAGGCTTTTCAATGGCAAACCGAGTGCATGACTTTACTAGTCACCCCATCAGTGTGCTTGGGTTTTAGATCAACTTGCCTTAGCACCTTTGTCATAAAAACACATTAGGGGGCATATCATTTAAAGGTTCATCACCCTGGGACCCACTCCTCTTTGGAATACGATCATCATTAAGTTGATGAACTCCTACCTGATTATTATGGATAAAATAAACAGAATGCATTATTTGGTTCTTGGACAACACCATAGTGGGACTATTATCCTGAACTCCAATTTTACGGAATTTAAAGTATAATTTTGGGCTTTATTGGAATGTTTATTTTGCATACTGTGTGAAATGTAAGGATGATTGCACAAATCTTAGAGCCACCTGACGAGATAGAAATCCATATTTACAAAAAAGATTGGCGCTGAGCTGTTCATTTACTTGAGGCTCATTCAATGGGGTTGTGTTCTAAATCAAAAGTAATTGTATTACATAAAATGCCCTTTTCAGGCCATGCATTCTTTTCAGAAACTCAATGTCTGCCTGAAGTTTTACAACTTAAAGGCATGGTCCAGTAATAAATGTTATTGTCCCTACGGGTCGGCCATGTTTTTTTAAGCCTAAGTGGCTCGATTTTAGAAAACTTTCCTATGGACCTTACCCGAGTTTTCGTCCATTAAACGCACGCGAAAACAGGCACCAGGGAGCCGCCATTTTGTGATAATCCTATCACTTGCCGCATCGCCCTGGCTGACCTGCTTCTGCGGCACTAAATCAATTCCCCCGCCCCTGAGCCTGTCATCAGCAGACTCGTACCGCCCATTTCCCAACGCCAAAGCATGTCTTGGGTGAACATTCGCTGCGCTTCAGCTAATGACGTGTCGCCATGGAAATGGCAGGACGCCTCTTTCCTCAATAAGTATAAACAGACCGTTTCACAACACACAGCAGCAGATTTTCGATTCCATTCCTCTCTCTGTGTTACTTAGAGTATTTTGTGACTCGTTTCTGTGCTCTGGTCAGCTACTTTTGCCTCTTGTAGCCCGTGTGAACACCTGTACCATCTCGGTAAATTATTTTACTTTGTTTACCACACAATGACTACAATAATGCCCTACATGTACGAGCCCGACTATACCGAGGAGGAACTACTGGAAAGGGAAGCATGCGGAAACGATGGGGATTCGGACGGCAGTTGGCAGGACGAATCAACAGATGAAGAGCCTGGGCCTAGTCGCATGGACGGCGTCTCCACCTGGTGCACATGCATTCGGTGCGAGCTAATGCCAACCGAGGAGGAGAACTGCTGCTGCCGAGAAAACTCGGGATGCCTGGCCTACATTTCGGAAGGGGAGCCACGACCGCAATGCATCACCGAGCTGCCAGACTTCAGGGCAGCCTGCCTCACACGGGCCGTGTTGAGAATAATGATGGTGCTTATGCACGAACTTCGCGCAACTGTTCGTCCTCATAATCCGAGTAACGAGTAAGTATACTCTGCTTGTCATGCCACTCCTATTTCATGTTCTTCTGCTATAACCAAAATTATATATTCATATCATAGTAACGCATGAAAGTTGTTCAATAGTGTGCATTGTCTAGATAGCATTTGTTCATGCAGAATGCCATTAGTTACAAGAATTGTCATTGACAACAAACGTTTATTAAACTTATCTTGGTCATTTAAAAACAGTTTGTTTCATTCCTTTTCACAGGTGGTACAGGCTGGTGGCCTATCGTTCCTTTACATGGTGGCTCCACGGGAGGCTTGGACACCGCGTTCGAAGAGTGATACCCGCCTGTGCCGTTCGTGCCATAAGAGAAACGTTCCCGAGTGACAGCGGTCAGTACAGGGGATTTTCTCTCGCTGTGCTGCAACCTGACCTGTATAATCTTTAAAGTCTTGTATTTTTGTGTCATGAAAATAAGATACAAAATAAAACACCACATATATTTTAACAATGGTTGTTTCGATTTTTTAAATGAATCAAGTGTGTCTCCATTCAAGGATGGATGTCAGACATCTGTGCTCCGAATGGGTGAAGGTCTGGTCGCTGTGAAGCAGGGTGGTCACTATCTATCTAAGCTAACATAACATATTCTCGATAATGCATGCACTACATAGCACTTGTTCAAAGTCTTTCAGTAGGTTATGTCTCTATAAAAGTCACACATCTATCTATACTTACAATTACCATTGGATTATACAGGCCTTAGGGTCTTGACCACTATAATACACCGGTTGAAGTGTGGGTCTGTGCTCACAAGAATCTCCGGTATGTGGCATTTGTTATTGATAAGAAACGATATACTATCAAAGGCGGTTCGCACCAGTGGATGAGCGCTGGCATGGGGGGCTGTTACGGGCGCGAAAGGCCAAGGTGCCAAACTGCATGTACACTTCAAAAGGTATCCCACGCCCAGAGGCCATCGGTCACATGGCCTCCTCAGACCCCGTGTCTCCAGCCAGGCCTCCCCTTGAAGCAGACCGCCCCCCTGCAATCCACATAAGTGTGTCTCCATTCAGCAGTCTTCCTGTGCCTTATCTGCACACCCCAGGCCCCTCCATCCCACCCACCCTCTATCAAAGGCAGTTCGCGCCAGTGGATGCGCGCTGTCACCGGCACGAAAGGCCAAGGTGCCAAACTACATGTACACTTCAAAAGGTATCCCACGCCAAGGGGCCATCCGTCACATAGCCTCCTCAGACCCCGTGTCTCCAGCCAGGCCTCCCCTTGAAGCAGGCCGCCCCCCTAATACCACGACATACATACGTCATTCATTCACAAACACACCCCTGTTTCTAATACTTTATAAACCACTTGATATGTCTCATGAGAACATCTTTGTGCTTTGCAAGTCAACTCCTGAACGTGCTACCTGGCAACCACTGAGATCTACGCTAATCTGGTCGTTGTCGTGCTATCCGTGAACTTCTGTGACCGCTTAGAGCAAACCCATCATTGTGCTACCTGTGGCCCCCCACCTATTCTCCTGCAACATACTGCTCTGCTTGCTGAATCCAACTGTTTGTTGGTCAAGGTAAGGCCATGTATCCTAGTCATATTTCGCAGATTTTTTAATTTCTATCTGTTTGCGAGTAGAGTACACAATAGTGCTATGTTCATTGGTCTCATTGCTATTGACTAGAGTTTCCATTGCTATGCTATCATAGATCTATTTATTTTCATCTGTGTCTACTGTCATCGAATTGCATCCTTCGGGGGTCCAGTCTATAATGTGCGCATGTTTCCTTCTCGTGCAAGACAGAACATCCAAGGGACTAGTCACATGTTCAGATTTTAGTCACATCATTTATACATTTCTGCAATTTATGCAAATACTAAGCCGCACATAATTAACTGGTATAGTTCCTGCGACCAAAACAAACGTTGCATTGATCATTGTATGATTCATTTACTTTTGTATCAAATCTTTATTCTTGAAGATTGTATAATAATGTTGATATTTACTTTTCAGATTTATCAACAATGCCTGCCTGTTCGATTAGCGGTTGCCCTTCGAAGACCCATGCGAAATGTGAAAGCACTACAATGCATGTATTCCTGAAAACTGTTGATCGAATAAGAGAATGGGTCAGACATTGCGGATATCCACTGGATGAGCTTGAAAGTAGAGTCCAACAAGTCTTACAGGACAAGAGGGGTGATCGATACCACATCACACAACATCTTGGGTAACAAAGAAGAATAAACGGCGAACGACACGGAAATTGCTCGAAAACGCTATTCCCACTCTATTCGTGCACATTCCGCCACTGGTGAGTCAAGTGTCCGGATTTAGCTTGAGGCCTTGCGGTAGTGTGT
Organism: Ambystoma mexicanum; assembly: GCF_040938575.1. Taxonomy (NCBI): domain Eukaryota; kingdom Metazoa; phylum Chordata; class Amphibia; order Caudata; family Ambystomatidae; genus Ambystoma; species Ambystoma mexicanum. The sequence goes on from NC_090930.1 coordinate 1,008,477,440, forward strand.
AGGTAGCCGAATGGATTAATTGATATTGTAGGTGTTCTATCCCTTGTAATAATTTTGATATTGATATGAGTGTATAGTTTTTTGAATAATGACATTTATCAATATATTCTTTTTCGATTTCATAACCCACAAACGCAATGTATATATATGGGAACAGGGAACTGTGCTGTATTGAGCATTTTTCAAGTATTCTGTCGTTTTACATGGCTATTTTTAATATTGGCATTTCATTATCAATCATTAATTTACCTTTACAACTTCTTGACTATCCCTTGAATCTGAAGCAAGACCATTCTACATCCTTGACGTGGTTGCAGTTATCAACCACTTCTAGCGCGTATCAGGTAATCTTACTAGGCTAATCCGCTACAGACTTGTTTTATGCATGTCAAGTAATAGTTTTATTCTATTGTGTAATTATTTTACCGAATGTTTGGTTAGTGCTTTCCAATTGATATACACCTTAGTTATCGTCCACTGGTGTTTGTTTTCAGTTATAATTAGTGTTATCCATACCAATGCAAGTACTGTCTTTCAGGGAAATGCTGAAGCGTCCGCCACATCTACAACATTTCTAGATGTTCTTCAACAGCAGGAGGTATGGATACTGACAGCTCCATCGAGCGTCATCATCAGAGCTGGAATTCTTGTCGTTTGATTGTTCTACACAATGTTTCATTCTTGGTTAGCCGTTGATATGTACCTGTGCTGTCGACCCCAGGTGTGTGTTATGTTTTCACTATTGTAATCCTCACTAATGCAAGTACTATGTTTCAGGCAGTTGATGGAGCGTCAACCCCTGCACTTGATGCAGAGCCTGACATTCAAGTAATTCCAGGGGAAGTGGAAGTGGGACCATGCGTATACCAATCAGCGCAACAGCTTTCGGAAGTGCGCACTACATTTGCAACATCCATAGATATTCTTCAGCAGCACGAGGTATGGATACTGACAGCTCCATCATGCGTGATCATATAACGTGATTCCATTTGCTATACTTTCTTCCCTATTAACGCAAGTGCTGTGTTTCAGGGAGACGACGGAGCTTCCACTACAATCACAACATCCCATTTAGATGATGCAGATGTAAATAAATCGGAGAAATAAGTCAATGAAATGTGATCATATTTAGATTTTCCTTGATTCTTTTAGACAATGCATTATTTATGGTTATCTCTTTATATGCACCTGTGCGTTCGACCCCAAGTGTGTGTTATGTTTCCAATATTGAAAACCATACTAATGCAAGTACTGTGTTTCAGGGAGACGACAAAGCTTCCACTACAATCACAACATCCCATTTCGATGATGCAGATGTAAAGGAATCGGAGAAATAAGTCGATGAACTCTGCATATTTATATTTTCCTTGATTGTTTTAGACAATGCATCATTTGTGGTTATCTCTTTATATGTACCTTTGCCGTCGACCCCAAGTGTGTGTTATGTTTCCAATATTGAAAACCATACTAATGCAAGTACTGTGTTTCAGGGAGATGCTGATGCCTCCTCTCCAATACAACCATTCATGGCAGTCCATTCAGAGCCAGAGGTATGGATACTGACAGCTCCATCGAAATAGATCATCACTGGTCGAATACTTGTCGTTTGATTGTTGCACACAATGTTTAAATCATGTTTGGCTATTGAGATGTACCTGTGTGTTCGTCCTCATGTGTGTTTTATGCTAACAATATTTTGATACATAGTAATGAAAGTACTATGTTTCAGGGAGACAATGGAGCCTCATTCTGTGCTGTCTATGCGGATACAGAAAATATAGTTGTTGTAACGCAAGAGGAAGGGAGGACATGCAGAAACTAATCCGAGCTACAGCGTGCAGATGTTGAAGGTCGAGTCAAAAAAGTTGCAAAGAAAAAAACCCCAAAAAAGGTTAGTTACAAACAGTTCATAACTTTAAAAAAATGATTGTGCTGGGGACTATTTTATGTTTTTTTCCAGTCAATTGGACTACACTTTATCTTGTGTTTAAACTGAACATCCCTTTTCCAATCTCTCCTCTAGTTACCCGTGGGTGTCAGAACTATACATACACAGACAGTGAAGCGAATGAGAGATGTTGCTTGCCAGACCATTTACACTATGGAGGAACTATTAATTGAGGCGAGGCGTGTTCAGTCTCAAGATGCTCATGTCCAATGGCCAGAACATGAATTAACTGTGTTTGGAGAATACAGAAAAGTTGCATTGGACCATTGCTACAGTGCGACCGCACCACCACAAGAAGATGATATTGAATGTATTGAAGATAGCTCTGAAGTAGTTGCAGATCAATTCACACAATCTACACCCGCCAAAATATTGCCACCCAAAAACCTGTCGACATTGTTGTGTTCTCCCATCAATGTTGAAGTAACAGATGTCGAAATGACAGAGAATGAACCATAGACGCATCAGAACTTGATATCAGTGATATTACTTTCCAATGTGTTGAAATCTCCGCAACGTCACAGGCCCAAACAACGTTGACGCAGGATGACAGTCTAATGAAAGAGAGCAAATACATTGTATTCGACAGTTGTTTGATGGAAATTATAAGTATGCTGAAATGTGTGCATTCCGTTAGAGGCAAAGTATGTGGGAAGCCATTGATTAATGCGACTCGTCAAATAAAAGGCATTAACGTCAAAATAAATGCCGCCTGTAGATTAAATCATAGGTTCTCATGGTCTGCACAAACAATGCTAGGGAAAATGCCAGCAGGCAATCTACTGTGTGCAGCTGCATCACTTTTTAGTGGCTCCAGTTTTAGAAAGTTAGAGGCTTTCTTTCAGTTTGTGGGACTCCATTTCATTTCTAAATCGCTGTACTACATATACAAACGTGATTATCTGTTTCCGGCCATTAGTGATGCTTGGAAAATTGAACAATTGTCTCTAGTAAGTACATTCGAAGGGAAACGTTTCAGGATAGCCGGCGATGGACAGTGCGACAGCCCTGGATTTTCTGCCAAGTACTGCACCTACCACTTTCAGGACATGGATAGTAAGAAAATTGTGAGTTTGGTGGTCGTGCAGGTAACACAATGTACATCCTCAGTGGCCATGGAGAAACTAGGATCTATAAAATCAGTGGAATATCTACAATCAAGGGGAATGCACATCGACCTCACAGCCATGGACAGACACGTTTCAATTGCCAAGACAATGAGAGAGCAGTTCCTGCTTATTAATCATCAATTTGACGTATGGCATCTTGCTAAATCAGTAAGAAAATCTCGGCTGCAGGAAAAAAAAAAAGGTTTTGAAAGTATTTTGCAGTGGTCCCAGTCTATCACCAACCATCTTTGGTGGAGCTCAAAAACTTGTGAAGGGTCAGTGGAAATACTACTTGAAAAATGGCGGTCACTGATGCACCACTGTACCAACGTTCACCGCTGGTCAGAAAACCTACATTTCCACCAATGTGAACATGACCCTTTGTCCCCAGAGGAGGCACGGAAGAAGAAGTGGTTGATTTCATCTTCACCTACACACAAAGCCATTGAGAAGATTGTTTTCGACAAAACTCTATCAAGAGATTTGAGAGGACTGACAGAATTCTGTCACAAAGGAGATTTGGAGGTGTTCCACAATATGTGCCTAAAGTACAGGCCAAAGCGCTTGCATTTTAGCTTTCGGGGCATGAAACATCGCACTCTACTAGCGGTCTTGGCCCATAACAGCAATGTCGGACGTGAACAATCTAGGACTAGGGGTAAAGTAAGGATGCCTCGCTACACTAAGGTGTTTTCAAAACGAAGTAAGCAGTGGGTGATCAAACCAGTCTATGATGAAATGCAGTTCGACTTTGTGAAAGGCCTTATTGTTGCTGTGTTAGAGAAGCACAGATATGGAATTTTGGACGTTTCTGTGCAGAGCACTGATCCATTGCCACCGAACATTGCAACTGTGCCATGTCCACCAGAAGCACAGCTGGTTGTGAAGTACAAATCCCAGTTTAAATAATTGCAATACGATTGTCTTTTTGTAAATAAATATTATTGTACAGTGTACCTGTAACCCTAACCCCTACCTTCACCATCATGGTTGGCGAACAAGCTGGGTGTCATCTTTGAATTCTCTCTATTCACCTCATATATGTGTATGTATATATTTTTCTCATGTCTCATCTCATGTAAATGTAAATGCTGCGCACTGTTGCGCACTGTTAATGGAGGGGAGGCTTGCGTATTGCAAATAATAAAACAAACAAACAAACAATAAATCTCACTTTTAACTCAACTCCTGTGGTACTTTATACTTTCCCTGACCTTCTGCCAAAAATTAAATGTCTCCATTTGGGCTGCAAAGCTCGCAGACAACGGGGACAAATTGGGGGCCTTAGAACGCGCCAAGCGGGCCGTGGCATTTGGGAGAGAAGCCAGTTCGCATTTGCACATTGAGGCGCACTACATAGAGGGATTCTAAACTTCAAGTTCTCACAGATGCCTTTACTACGGGATGTTGCAAATAAAGAATGCGAAGGACAGCGGCTTTGATTTTCAGCTCGCGCCCAGAAGAGACCCACAAGTCGCACTGGAAGTATAAGGGTCTATTGTTTTTTGACCTTGAGACAGGGACCATGCCGAAAGAACTTCATTTGAAGGGGGTGCGCAATAACGTAAGAGACGATAAGGCAGAAAATTCAGAAACTAGACCGAGTTTCATTTTAGTTCAGTATACGAAAAATCGTTGTCAAGAGCATGGTCCGTTTTACAGACTGCATTACGCAGAGACACAATGGAAATTTCAAATATAATGTGAGTAAATCTTTAGATGCTTTTATACCGGAATGAAGAATTAATGAATGGATGCATGAATAAATGAATGAATGAAGAGCTAGGGAAAGCAAGGAAAACGTGTTTGTAGTGGGCACATGGGCATGCAGGTCCACTGGTCTCACCGATCTCGGTCATTGGCCCAGCCACTTTTCCCTGCACTGCCTACCTGCACTACGGGATTGTCTCTGTATCCTTTAGGCCCTTTCTCCCGGCATTTACCTTGCACTTGCCACCAGCAGGCCCTATTATTTATCTTGTATTCTACTAACCATGTACAGCACTTTTACCCCCCTCTCCCCTTCCCCATGCGCGATCTGAAAGACACCTGGCCTAGTAGGATCGTTGTCTGTCTGCCCTTGTTCCCCCCTGCCTCGTCGCGCCTTGAAACACTTGTGTATAGGCGCGTTACAAATGCCATATCATATACCATATCATTCCACACGCATGTAGACTAACTGTCGTTTCTCATTGTGTGTTGGTCTCGATTTATTTCGTTACTTTTCGCATTGATTTTAGAGCCGAACATACTCCATTGAACTATCCTTGCAAGCAAATAGTTTCTGATCGGCCGTAATAAATAAAATGAGTAATATTAATGAAGATCGGCTGGTGAGACTAATTATAATTTTTTTGTTTTCATAACAGGTATTTGCTCCCCTTCTGCTACTGTCATTGGTTTGAGACACCGGCAGACGGATTCTTCAATAGACACCTGCAGCTTTGTGTGAACAACTGGAGAACGTTAACCATATTATGGGACGATCGCCAAGGGCCCACATGCCCTTACGCTGTACTAGTGGCTAGAAGCAACATATCAACCTTTACGATGGACTAGTGCCTAGTTGATGGAACAGCCTTGCGGTTCACCGTGCTTCCAAAGTGCTTCTTTTAACGAAAAGCAACACCCTGTGTACCATTGCGGATACAGATAAAAGAAAATAAATGGCTTTCGGAGTTCATATGGCAGTTGCTGAATATTCTCTAAACATTTAATGTCAAATAAATGTATTTTACCAAATGTACCGTGTTGCTGTTTGATTTTAAAGTACAGTTTCATATTCTGAATTGTGGTGCGCTGTGTTGTGAGATGGTCTGTGTTGGTTTCCGGGTTCTGTGTGGAGTCGCGTAGAAGACGACTGGGCGTGTTTGCCTACGCAGCACAGTAACGTCACGGAGAGAGGCGGGGAATATGAATGTTTTGATAATGTCAGGCTCAGGGGCGGGGGAATTGATTTAGTGCCGCAGAAGCAGGTCAGCCAGGGCGATGCGGCAAGTAATAGGATTATCACAAAATGGCGGCTCCCTGGTGCCTGTTTTCGCATGCGTTTAATGGATGAAAACTCGGGTATGGTCCATAGGAAAGTTTTCTAAAATCGAGCCACTTAGGCTTAAAAAACATGGCTGACCCGTAGGGACAATAACATTTTTACTGGACTATGCCTTTAAGACCGTGTTTCAGTTATTTATAATAATAGTATAACATGGGCAACTCAAATTTGCTAGAATAACAACAGCTGATTATATTGTGTCACTCATCAGCATCCTTAATTGATCTTCATCAGCATCCTTAATTGATCCTCCATAGAATGTGATACAGAACACTGGGTTATTGATTTTGGCTGTATTTCTGCAGAACTAGCGAAAACATGCTTTTCATTTTGACCAGTGATATCAATAACTTTAATATTGGAGGCCCCATAGCCACCATTGGCCAAAGCAATGCCCTTTGCAATCCTCACAAAATCTGGGCCATCTCCCTTCTCAAGCTCTCCGCTCATCCACCTCCAACTCTTTGAATGTCAGACACTTCTCCATTCAGACAGTTGGTGGCAGATCTATCGCCTTGGCTCAGGCGTCCCTCTGGAACAGCCTCACTGTCTCTCTCAGATTGGAGTAGAACCAGATCCAGTTTCGGAAGCAACCCAAGACCTTCCTTTTCACTTCCGCTTTCTCTCTTCCTCTCCCCTGCTGATGCACCTGACTGCTCCGCGCACTGGTCACCTGGTCAACCTCTGAACTCGGGCATAGGCTCTTGAATGCTCATTTGCCCTTGCACTGCCTCCGGGCTCCCCAGCACTTAAGGGTCTGTATCTACAACCCTACAGTGCCTTCTATCTTCACTTATGAGCCACCTGCTGGCTGCACTTGTGAGTTAACAACAATTTCCCCTTCCCATTCCCCTGGCACTTCTCCCCTTCCCTCTTCCCCGCACTTGCACTATCTGAATAATACAAGGCCTACTAAAATAGTTATTTTGTGCTCCCTTGTGTCCCCCTCCTTGTCTTATCAAGCCTAGAAACACATGCGTACAGGTGTGTTATAAATACCACATCATATCATATCACTCCTTGACTGGTGGACTTGGGCAACATTATGCCAGGCATGCCACACAGACGAAGCGCTACCGGAAGTGTACTTTAAAAGCATAGAGTGTTCGGGTGTTTGGTGTGCTGACCGAATTTGTGTCCATTGAATTTGTTACTTGCACGAAGGAGAAGAGTGGAGTCTTCCAACACTTTTCACCACCGAGGAAGGCATTACACCTTTAAAACCCTCTTGCACCACAGAGCTCACGCAGCATATAGAGTGTTTTGGTGTTCTCGTGTTGCCATGTGGAGGTGTATCATCGCACCGAAGCAAGGCCAGCCCAGCGATAGTTCAGCTTGTGGCGGCTTGAAAAGCTTGAGAAATTCTAGGAACTTGGAGTTAGTCCTTTATCTTTGATATTTTGGTATTTTACAACTTGGCAACAACATTTATCTTTCGTTACAATTGTTTCAACAATGCTGGTTCTCCCGGCCCCCGTTGTCTGATTGCTACTTGTTTGAATCATATTCTCTGCTACAGATTATACATGTATCTATCACTCACTACATCAGACATCCGTTTTGATTCAATCTCCCTAAATGCTAAGGCTACATGGCTACTCAGCAAGCGTGTCATGAGCACTGAAGGTGATTTGGTGTTTGACTCTATTGACACTGTGCACCTTAGTTTGATTGATCCAACAAACATAGATGTGTCTACTCAAGGTTGTGCACAGAAACTTAAACACAACAAACAAGTTAAAATAACAACTTTTTGTAAGACACGAGTATCTGCACGGGTCACACGAGCTCCTTTAACCACAATGCCACCAGAAGTCAGCGGGAATATGACACCATCTATGAACTCTTTAAACAATCTGGCTACTACTAAATAACTACTAAACAATCTTGTTCTCCACCGAGTCATGTGTAAGCACCTACAACCCCCCATTTGTAGAACAATAACGGAAGCTACTGTAAGTCCTGCTACTAGGCTAGCGTCCTCCACATCAATCGTGTCGCCAGCAATAAACAGTTCTTCTGCAAAAAGCATTAAGTCAGCAAAAAGGATGGACATTAGCCCAAACAAGGAGCGGGACAAATCTCTTGTTCTGGATGAATCTTTTTTATGCCTTTTCAGAGAGATGGGTGATCTGGGTGACAATGGCGAGCCTGCAGGTACCTTTAACAACTCTGTACTTCCGCCTATAAACCAAGGCAGCCTGCCAGAGTGGGATGCCCAAGTACCCATGAGGAAATCCACTCTAAAAGCACCCAGCAATATTGACTATTTTAAACACCCAGGAACACACAAATGAGACACAACTCCAACATGTTGCCAAACCTGGATTCTCCTGGGTCAGAATCCATATTGGCTTTGCCCTTGAGGCTTGAATCCTTGCTGAGATTATACAACATCATAAAAGACATAGTGGAGGACAACGCTTTATAAATCGCAGCATCGGATCACAAAATGCAAACCTTACTGGACCTTGCAACAAAGAACAAACGCAAATAGGTGGAAAATCGACTGGGTTCTTTGGTTTTTGATTTAGAATATACAACTCGATGCCAGTGGAGGTGATGATGGCAGCTCAACCATTAGCCGTGGCTAGTCAAACACCTAACAGTCCATCTCCACTTGTGGACTGTTACTCTGTCTTGAGAGCCTGACCAGTGCTGTTTCAGACACCAAGAGCAGAGCGCTGCCTGGACCATGAGGGACCAGGTGTACGCCCTAATGAATCAGTGCTGCATTGCCAGCTACAAAACTAACCCGAAAAGTAAAGCAACCAGAAAGAACTGCCAGCAAAAAAGGAAACCAAAGAATGTAGCAGCGCTCAATCGAAAACAAACGGAAAGCTCTCCTTACATTTTTAAGATTTTTGCCAACTGAGGGTGAGGTTATTGTCTTAAATACCCAGGAGTCCCAAGGGAAAATGCAGTATTTGTGGCTGGCCTGTCTCTTGTGGGAGGCTCACTTGCATCAGGCCTTCTGGTGGAAAAAGGCAATCAGAGCACCATCAGCACCTTCTTACGAACAACAAGGGACGCTGCTTCAGACCCCCATTATCAATTAATTGAAAGCAGTTCCATTATAGACAGGGTGGAAGATACTACAACGACAAAGTCCACAATTGATCTTGTAACTATGCAGGGAAATACCCTACAAGATTGGACTTGGACTTTTGAAGATTTGAACAGACAATTGAGGTCCCAGGGATGAATGGACGAGTTGCAGTGCTGATGGACCGATATTGGGCCTGTGGATCCAGAGCTAACATGCAGTTGCCTAAACATTGGGGAGGAGTATGTTCCATTGTACCAATACATGATTCAGAATTAGTGATTACTTATAGTGATCTCAATATCAATACATTTCCGAAAATGAACAAACACCAGAGAAGGAATTGATCGCTCCTTCTTCATCGGCTGACGGGCGAGAACATCTTCTCATAAAAATCAATAAAGTCATATGAAGACATTCCAGTTGAACAGAAATTGTCCAGCAAGACAGCAATGATAATGACATCTATATTCATGCCAGGACTCCAGACTGCCGTGAACTCCAAGTGGCTGCAGATTACCAGAAGGGAGATGTTACAGATGATCAATGCAACAATAAAAGGTTTCATCACACTCAGAGAAGAATTGGGAGCCATCAGGCTGAAGACTCTCCTGAATAGATATGAACTTGAATTCATTACAGCAATGGATGGAGACGTGCATGCCAAGATTGGTCCTTCTTGCTGTCCCTTCTGACCTTCCCATGATGGAGAAAATGGAACCCATAACTATGCTGACAACCCTGCATACAAAGATTGAAGATGTTGTTGATGAGACAGCAGGAGATGACTGGTTTCACTTCTGTTATTGTGTATTCCAACCTGGGTGGCAAATGCGTTCAAAATACTCAGAGCAACATTAGTGTTGGTATTGCTGGGATTCTGTCTTAAAAGGATAATCTTGATACAGTGCTAGAAGACAGCCAAGAAACCCTTTGGGGTGAAGATAATGATCGATATAGATGCCGGAGCTGGTGAGAAGATGCAGGATGTGGAAAGCACTGTTAGAACATAATGAAAAGTCCCCTGGCACCTTCAGGAACAAAAATCTACTACCCTAAGGATCATAAATAGGACATTGGATATTCTTTCCACCATCAGGAGAATGCTGCCACATGATCTGGAGTGTGGATGAATATATGAAAAATGCACACCACCTGAGGGGGTTGACAAAGTTATGGATCCCAAAGAAACGATAGTATGAAGAGACGGTGAAGGAGGTTGAACAGGAGAATATGGTTGAGGGGTCAACAATAGGGGGGAATGTAGAGGAGAAGGTGGATGAGTGTACCCTAGCTAGCTCTCCCTCACCGCTGTCATACTGGAATGGCAGGAGAAGAGCTATATGTGGGACTTAATGTGTTATGCTTATATTGCATCGAGTGTATGTGAGACGATGTGCACTTAGGCAACCATATCGAATGTACCCTCGTACGGAAAGAGTGAAAGGATGTCAGCATGCACCATTGGACATCATGTAATGCTGAGTGAAATCTGACGAGGGCAGAGTGATTTCATAAAGAAGATACACAAGGACATACTGAAATGATTTGAAAATACTTAAGAATAACGGGGTAACTGAATGACAAGACAGGAGAATCATGTACGAAATGATAAAGTAATCATATACAAATAAAATTAAGTCACTTTCTGACCAATAAGTATAAATACGCTGTAACGTAAGGTAGATGAGACATATAGAAGCTTGCTATAGAATAAAATAAAATGTGGCAAGGACGGCCATGATAGGAAAATGGATGTCGGCTCATGTAAAGATTCAATCCAGCTTCCTCAGAAACAGACCAAGGCTGCAGAGTCAGGAGACGATGGGGAAATAGCTTCGTGTGCAAAATAAAGAGGAGTCTGTGTTGGCCTGGGATCAAGGATGCTTTGTTAAGGAATAGATGTATGGCACAAAGCGAGGCAGACGGATGAGCTATATACATAAAATACATTTCTCTTAGATTAAACAAGAAGAACACTTTAGCAAGAGCAGTCTAGTTGGTATTTAACAATGGATAATGATCCTACAAGATGGAGTGAGCAAGTCTCTAGAGGCCAAGAGGCCCTTTGGTCTCCCCTTTCAAGGTTGTCATAAGTTCTCTTTAAACCGAGGAAGGAACTGTATTGAAAAAAGAAAACAGAAACAACTTAGCTTCCAGCAGTTTAAATGCAACTGTAACATGTGTGATTCACCATTGTTGTTTCACCTCTCGCTCTTAAAGGCACTATCATTTGACTCAATTGCCTAGTCAGCCATAATTGTTGGTTTCTTTGTAGAAATGTAAGACACTGTTTCCTTAATGAGGGAACTCTTTGAGAATCTTTCAATCAATCAGTTGTTTGTAACAATGTTATATAGAATTTTGTATATTTAGAATATTTTTCTCTTTCCTTTCCATTTTCCGTTTCCTTTATTTTCAGCTTCGGTCTTGCATACCATCATAATTGGGTCTCTTTCACTGTCTTGTTTCTTTAAATATCACAACTTACCTTTGCACTGTAATTCTGACCACTACACACAAACAATTTGTATTGTACCAGAATTCTTGATGTTTATGTTTATCTATGAGCCATAATTAAAATGTTCTGTTTTACAATGTTAATAAATTACATTTATGTCCAATAGAGCCCAGTTTAGTGGTCGGTATGATATTCCTGAACGCAATTACTATTTCATTGAATTATAGTTTGATTACATGCTGATGCGACAAGGTTCTAAATTAATAACCAAACTGATATCAACATTAGGCAGCAATACTTCTTTGTGCCTTCTAGAGGCCAAGAGGAGCAAGAACACCCACTATAATAAAATCAAATAGCAGTAAATAGGAGGTCAAACTGGACACATTTGCGATCTCCTCGCAAGTGTTTCATAAGTCGAAAACAAGGGCTATTCATGAAGCCTCGAATGAAGATAGTGATGTGCATACACTCCCTTGAATGTCCCAGAACAGCGAGCAGGCTACAAGGTAAACTACAGACAGGACATTTTGGCTTATGATTGGACTGATGAAAGATGATGGACTCGGAAAGTGGGGAGTAAACTGACTTGACTCAAGCAGCTGGGTTTCATTTTGCTTGTGCGCTGCTAGCGAGCCAAAAGTCCAACGTTGGATGATCATGCCAACCAATTAGAGGGTCTATAGGGCAACATGCTATGCAATGTTGCATAAACCAATGTGGTGCCATTTTCTTTGCTATAATTAGTATTATACTTATTTAGAGGTAGTTGAAGGCATGTTCTACAGATAAGGGTCAGCCAATGAAGTACTAACCCATATGCTTTCCATAGGTACATATGTTCCCCTAACCAATTCTTCCCATCAATAGATTGTGTAGTTTGCCATGTAGCATGATTTCATAGATGATTCACATTGGGGTCTATAACCTCTGTGAAATTAAGTTTCTTTGTGAGTGTGAGCATCATTCTGTTGTTCATCAGTTCGCCCTGCTTTATTGAATTAAGAATAAAGTAGTAATTTGCCAGATTTTCTGAGTCTGTCTGTTTATTTGGTCTGATATCATTATTGGTAATTCCATCTAGCACAAGAGCCGCTTCAAGGGGCTAAAGCATGTAACACTCAAGAATTTTAGGCCATCACGAACAATAAGTTGGGTATAGTTAAATCGAATATGGCATGTCCTGTTTCAGAACAGTCTTGGACAGACTATTAGCTTGACAAGTACGCAAAACTAGACAGGGATACTCAGACAGACTACAGGATAGCCGGGCCTGTGGTTCCTTGTGACTGTCCATGGACTGAAAAGGACCTTTTATGGGCAATTACCACTGCAAAGGCTTCTAGGGTGCCAGTCCTAGATAGCCTGGCACCCGTGTTGATTAAGAGTGATCTGCAAATATAGGTAGACCATTTAAAGACACAGCTTAAGTTAATCTTTGCTAGTCACTGTCGTCCTCCAACGTGGTTTCAGTCCATTACAATCCCCATATATAAAAAAGGTGATACTAATGACCCTAGGAATTACAGGCCCATAGACTGCCTTGATACAACAGGTAAAATGCCTGCATCCGTCTTGTTAAGGGACTTAAATAGTTGGCTTATGCATCTAGGCATTATTACTCATTACCATGTGGGTTTTCGTGGTATCCGGTCATATTTTCGAATGACCATTATGTTGAAAACATTTTGCCGAAAAATATTTTTTTGAATGTTTTTTTTATTTTATATGTTTTGTTTTGGGTTTCGTTAGTAAAATAAAGTGTAAATAAAACAAAACAGTGGTTTGGGGGGAACCCCCCCATTTTAAAAATAAAATTAAAAAAAAAACATTCGAAAAAAAATAAATTTAGCAAATTTGGTGTCGAGAAAATGGCATTCGAAAATATGGGTTTCGAAAATATCACTATAAACCAGTTTTCGCTCCTTTATGTACATATTGCTAAATTGTTACCATTATGGCCCCTCTTCAGCTAACTGTAAAATAGGTTCAAGTGGCACCATATACATGGCATCAATTGATATGAGCAGTGTCTTTGACAGAGTTAACTACGCTGTGGAACAAATTGTTGACTTAGAGTGTGCTGTTGAAATTGGTACAACTTGTGGTGGTTATGTAATATGACACTTCCATCACAGCCAGGTTGACATGGGAGGGTATGGTGTCAGGACGAGTCGAGACTTTTGTTGGCCGTAAATAGGGATGTGCCCTGGCACCTGCCCACTTTAATCCATACATTTGTGACATCAGTAGCCTCTGGTCACAGGGTATTACTTATTCGATCAAGCTCAACTGGTTAGCTGTTGCTGATGACCGGGTCTTCTTTGATAAAACTCTGATCGGATTACACAGAAATCTTGACCTGTCCTTTCAATATGCTGCAGAGAACAACCTCCTGGCTAGTGGTATTAAGGCCAACGTCATCATTATTTCAACAAAAATAAGACCAAAAACTATATACTGGAGATTGGGAGAACAAAGGCTGCAAAGAGTCTCATCTGTCAGATATTTGGGTTATAATCGTACCAATAGCAGCTCTATATCTGACTGGAAGGCCTCCTAAAGAGCATCTGTCTAATATCCCACCTACAAAGAATATACAATAAGCTGTGTAAATTCTTGCTCCTTCCACTACTTCGGTTCTACCTGGCCAAAGTGGAACCAATTATTTTATATGGTCTGGACATGACAATGGCAGATTTGGGCTTGCACCTAAACATTGTTCAGGGAGTTATCTGGTAGGAAACCCTTGGTTTATCCAAGCAGATCCCAAATGTTGTCTTATGACATGAATTTGGCTTGTTTTTTCTTCAATAAAGGGCTTTCTGGAGACAGTTATCTTGTTAAGCCAAAATAATAAACCCTCTGGCTAACTCCTTGTATATTGACTTGGGGAATTGTAATAGAAAAATCTGTGGACATCTTCAAAGACAACATGACAAAGCTCTTAAACGATATTCAATCGTCTGAGGAGGAACTCATTTTTAGACCTGACAAGACAAAGCTGAAATAGTTTACTATGGATTGGTCTAATACAATAGAACATCTAGACTTCTTTAGTACTTATAAGGAATATGCCAAATTACCCAGGAAAAGAAAAAATAGACCAAAATATATTTATCTCTTTCCTTGCAAAAGGGTATGCTGTTCCTATCTGCATTTTTGTTTAAACTAAATGCCCACCCTACAAAGTATTTGGAGTTGGAATCCTCAAGTGGCCCAATCCCTGCATTGTAGATTATGTAAATATAGATCTACTCCAGAAACAATCAAAGACGCAGCCCTTTCTTGCCCTAAACTTACCAGCATTAACATTTATTATTTTAAAACGGTTGTACCTTAAGGTCCTAATTGGCTGGGGGAAATATTCTTGGCACAAGTAATGTGGGGGTGACAGCGTTTCACTGATCTTAGATTTGTATAGTTTCCTCTTGGAAGTCTTCAGGATTCTTGATGAAGGATTGTAATTGTTGTTGCTCTAATGACTACATATTAATGAAATCAGTCACGCCTTAAATGTTGGTGCTCTTTTTTCCTTATTTTCTTCCTTTTTTGTTTTTGCATTGATTTTATCTTACAGTGTGTTTAGACTTATTTCTTTTAGTATTCTATGTACACATTTTACTTATTTATTTATGTCATGGATTTTATGAATAATGTTTTATACATTAATTTTTCTCTAGACAACATTTTTCATGAAAGGTTTACATTTATAAAACCACACCACAATAACAAATATTTTTTTTTTAAATCACCCCCTCTTGATTATTAAGGTGAGCTATTTCAAACAATAACATAGACTTGGCTGGAAAATCCCTCCGATTTTTTTTGCAAAGTTCAGCATTGATTGAGTCATATTTTACTTGGTTTTGCTAGGATTAATACAGGTTTCTGTTACTTCTATTGAGTGATGTAAATGGGTTTACAACATGCATATCCTCCAGGAGAACCTCAATATCAGGCATAAGAGCACTGACCTCATTTATTGGAGTTCAAATGGGGATTGATTTGTTTTCCAGGTCGCAAGACGGGCAGCATGTTAGCCTTCCTCATCCCCATTATTGCCTATCACTTTCTGATAAACCAAAGCTTGTGTACTCAGCTAACTGTCTGAGCACTTGTTATCGATAATTTGAAAGCAAAGGGCTCATAAAAAGTCTAACAGATCCATGCAGCCAAGCCCCACACCCACACAATCAAACACCAAACAGAGCTGACATACACAAACATCCATAGTGCAGACATGGGTGCTAACACGCTAGCTCCGACCCTCTTCACCGGTCTCCACAGGCATGGTAGGGTCTGATGCACATTAACAGCAGCTTCAGGAGAGAACACCAACAAAAACAGCAAACTTGCAGCAGGTTCCACAGTGCTGACAGCCTTTTAGCCTACTGACATGTTTGACAGTAGGGCAACATGTTTGGTGCCCATTCTTCATCAGGGTAAAAACAACATTTCAAGTCATACACCTATGAGATGTATGCCCAAATATACCTATAATTAGTTTATAGCTGTTGAAGGGCACATACCATTAAATATGCACGCATTCATATGATGAGTACTGATGCTTTAGTCTTAGACATTATCTATGCATAAAAGAAACACTGGGAGCAGCAGAATAAAAGAACTTTATCAGAAGGGCCAGATGTGTATGTGGAGGCAAGTCGCAATTCAGATCAGACATACAAAACCCAATAGAGCAAAATGTGTCCAGTGTCTGGCATTAAGTGCTCAGTAAATGAGGACTGTTGACAAATAAGATTATATAAGATAGCGGTGTGTGAATGTGAATCCTCTATGATGTTATGCTTTCCTGGAATTAATGTCAATGCCCTGAATCATGAGTGTGGAGGAACCTCTGCATTGCATCTTGCAGTTACATACTGTAAGCAGATTCAATTCAACACTACAGCTGATGTCAATGCCTAGTCTGGGATGCTGAGGGAAACCCTTATTGATATATTTTTATGTCCAGTTTGTTTACTCTGGATGACTACCCTTATATAACGCCCCTCTCTTAGAATCCCCCTGACCCCAGTGAGCCAAGAAGTAGGTTTGTTTTGCAAATGAAAAGGTTTATTTGAAAATTAAACAATATATATATCTATCACACTTTTATAGTAAATTAATATTTGATAGCACACTTGTGAGGATGATAGTGATCAACAATGGATAATGTTACAGTGGTACACTCTTTTTGATGGCTTAGAAGTGATATAGAGAGGATGAAGTAGCTGAGAATGCTTTTATGGCTTCAAGGGCAATGCAACGATGAATGAAAATGCAGTACAGAAAATAAACTTGATGTGACTTCAACAAAAGACAATGTAATCACTTTTCTTTGACAATTCACCCCCCCTCTTAGGCAAGGTAAAGAGATGGGAGGAAAGCACACAGTTCTCAGGAATGCAATCAAATATAATTCAGTTCCCCCCTAGCAAGCTTAGAGGAAAACAGGTAGGAGTTTTAAACACAGGCAAGATACTTTGATGTGGTTTGCAAAGAAGTGAAAAATATACTCAAATTGCTTTGCATAGGAGGTTCAGGGTACGTGAGAGATACTTAAATTAATTCAGGATCACTTTAGCAATGCTCTATGAATGATTGTCAGGTTGCACACGAATTTCAGCAAGGAAAGCAAGGACAAATATTTTTACACGTGGCTGAAATTAAGCAAAATGTCAAATCGCGGCAAATTTAGATGCGTGCGCCGAGCACAATTACGGAGGCACTTTAAGGAGTAGGAAGTCTCCTTGGAAAGCTTAGAATCTTAGCTTTAAGATGACAGTTAAAACTCACTCCTGCCCAAACGGTTCCGGAGATACGGCTGATTTAGTAAAGGTAGTTTTTCAGATTTGAAATTTTAAAGCTCAGAATGACAGATGACAATTTTCAGTTTTAAAGACGACAGAATGACACGATTCTAGGAGGCAGTTCCAATAGGCTAAAATAGTTTGGATTAGATTATTTTAATTAGATTGGATTAGATTATTTTAAACTAAGATTGGTTTTGGCACAGTGCTAGCTGGGTACTCACACTAGATTGTGGACAGGAATGAGACTTCGTCACCGATCGGGTCAGGATTGGCTGGACTTCTGCTAGCAGTTCTTCACAGCGATCTGGTCTCTGGTTCTCTCTGGTTCTGGATACAGCACTGCTTTCTGGATACTGCTACAGGTTCTTGCAAAAGTTCTTGGCAAAGAATTCAAACAGCTCGCCCAGCTGTTGAATAGTTTGGTTGGTTTTGAGGCCTGCTGAAGAGGATTCAGCTTGTGGATTCAGGTCTCTCTGCTACAAATTCTTGAGTTAATTTCTGGTCTCTGGAGGTTGATGGATTTGAAGTCTGGATCTCTGGATGTGAAGTCTGAAGTTTCCCGGCAAAGCGTCCCGCAAGAAAGTGGAAAGTGACTGTCTCTACCTGGGTTTCAATGTTCCTTTTATGTGTTTTGAAAAGGGTGTGTGCCTGGGCCTAGCTAAGCCTGCCCCTCTCACTTATCATTGGCCAAGCATTCCTCTCTCCCTTGAATGGGGGAAAGAAATGGAGTGTCAGAGTGATGCTGTAGGTTTTATGGTCAGAGGAACCTCCCCTTGTCAAATTGCACACAAATCTATTTCTGACCCAAATACATATTTATCTATGTACCATTTTTCTAATATTATAGGTCCAGTTAACATTTTTTCTGTAGCACCAAACCATCCGATCCCTGTCTTGGTACGATGTCGTGTCCACTTATGACAAAATTCTCCCCTTTTCATCCAGATAACGACCTCTAAACCTTTCCAGATTTTACACAGATGTACACCAGGGATATGGGTTTCAGATGATAAAGTGTCAGATTTTTAACATGCATACATTTGGAGTAACAACCCCTTTTTCCGCTACTATCCCCAAGAACATACCACAGGGTCCTAACACCTCTTAAAATGTGCACAGAAAAATCACAAGAATGATTATGTTATTTATATAGTTCTGACAAGTCCGCACTGTGAATTATCCACCTTTTTAAAATCATGATCTGGCCCCAAAGGGGTGTGGTTTTCCAAAGCACATGGTGGAATTTCTGGTTTATCCACTTACCCCAAGCTCAGCTTGCTTCTCACAGGCACTGCCCCTCCCAGTTTCTCCCAAGATGAAGCTACTTTACGGCCCCCCAATATAACATTTGCCTGAGCCAGTGACGGTGCTTTGTTTAGTTTCCTGTAGTCCCCAGGTGCCACTCCCCTAATTCAATCAGAGAGGTGTCATCTCCTTTTTGCAGGGGCAGCAGAATGCAGCCAGGCCTGGGAAGAGTGGCTGAGCAGGTTTCCCTCCTGTCGGGGGTAGTTGCCGGGCAGAATTCACTCTCTTGAGCCAGGCTTCAGCTAAATGTCCCTTTAGTTCCCAGTTTTCTACATTCAAATCCAACTTACAATTTTTGCACATGCAGCTAGAATGCTGATTCTAAGTTCAAAACTATGACATTCAAACAATTGCATCCTATGTGACACTCACAAATAGGTCACTCATTTATTCTAAACATTTCGATTTGAGTGGATTTAAACCCAAATTCACTTAAGCTGCTGACATCCCCAGCTATTTCTTATATATACAATAAATAATTACTTCCTTCAAGTCATTTCAGAATATAGTTTTACATTGTATCCATCTCTTAGCAAGTCTTTCCTTGGCCTGGTTTGGGTTCATTTGTTCAGTTTTACACAAAAGTCTGGTGGTTTTAAAACGCCGGCTTTCTGATAGTGGTGAGCACCAGTATTGCATCAATTTTTGACATTAAGAAAATGAATTCCCCACAGTTCTGGGTTACTTTTGGCAATCAGCATTGCCATTCCCAATGGTTTCAGGCTACTGTGTGTGTAGCCCAATGGTGGTTTTAGGCAGTGCCCTCCTGTGCTCACAACATAGGCAAAAATGGGTGGCAGCCTATTCTTCATGTTTTCCCTGTGCACTCTCTGGGGAGTTCTGGCCATCATGATGTTTTCAATGCCAGTTATGCACAGTTTTATGGTAGGGCTTGGATGCATGGGTAAAAACATCCCACAAACCCCCCCTCTTGCGATGGCCATTCCGATCTTTCACTGATGGAACTCGCAAGATCTGGGATGTTCGCCTCATCTTCTTCCAATTCCGTAGATGGCACAGTTCAGCATCTTTTCCTCCCTCCAGTCGATCAATCAATTCTCCTTGATGGTCCTGATGGGAGGATTGGGCGGTACCCCGGGCCCCTCGGATCTTCGCTCCCGGTCCCCAGGCCGTTCTCCTTGGTCAGTCTCCATGGTTTCATCTCTCCTAGGATGATAAAGCAAAAGCAGCAATACCTATTCGTAGACATTTCTCCACCACTATTAATGGTGTGGCGAACACATACATTTTATACATCCGGTTACATTTTTCAGTCTTGTTTTAAAAAACAAGATATAACATGAAACGTTTTTTTTTCAAATCATAATATTTTAGAGACTATATGTGGGATATTTTAGGATGGGAACTGAATTAATCTGGAGCGGCCCCCTCTGGTATTGCAGAGGACTCCTCCAGTTGTTGCAGAGTGTGCCTAGGATGGCAACACTTTAGCTGATTTATATGGACCCACTTGTCTTCCCCCTCTACCGAACTGCCTATGGGGATGCGGATCTTGTAAGCTACAGGGGAGATTTTGTCTATAATTTCAAACGGTCCCTTCCATGTAGGCAAACATTTTCGCTGTTTGGCCTGGTTCCCTTGGAAATTGTATAGATAGACCCGGACTCCCACAGTATATTCCTTCCTGGTGGTCTTCAGGTCGTAGTGGGTTTTCATGCTATCAGCTGATCTTTCTAGATTCCGCTGAGCATAGGCAAAAGCATGCTGAAGGTGTTTCCTTAATTTCTCCACATACTCATGAGTTGTGGAGGCATTTATCAGTGTCTGCTCTTGGGTCCTGTAGAGCAAATGCTGGGGAAGCACCATCTTGTGTCTGTGTCTGGTCATCAACTCAAATGGTGACATTTTAGTTGCAGATGACGGGGTAGATCTGATGGCCATTAGGCACAGAGGTAATCGGATATCCCAACTTGGCCCAGAATCTGCCACAAACTTTTTTAAGATGCTCACACTGGTTCGGTTGTATCTCTCCACTGCCCCAGAAGAAGCTGGCCTGTAAGCAATATGTAGCTTCCTTTTGACCCCCAGTATGTCCCGCATCTTTGTCATTACTTCACTGGTGAAGTGGCTACCCCTGTCTGACTCAATCCTTTGAGGTAGACCAAAATGGAAAAGATGTGGTTAATCATCAGGGCAGCTGCTGTTTCTGTCTTGCAGTTTGGGGCCAGGAGACATTCCACCCACTTGGTAAACAAGCATATGACGGTCAACATGTAATTGTTTCCTCTAGACGAGCGAATTACAGGGCCAACAAAGTCGATTTGCAAATCTGACCATGGCAGTGTCATTCCCCTCTTTTGGAGGGATGCCCGGTGTGTGAGGGATGTTTGCTGAAATTGTGCACACACAAGACACCCCTTCAAGTATTGGTTGAGGTCCTGGCCCATATGTGGCCAGTATGCAATATCTCTTAAGATTTCAAGTGTTGTATGAAACCCCCTATGACCGGCGGTGGCCGCATCATGGGCGTGACTTAACATCAGGCTTCGGAATGAGGTAGGAACCACCCACTGATCATGGCCAGCTTGGGATTTCCTTACCAACAAACCGTCTTGGATTCCGAACCTTTTTGGACATTTCATCAACACTCTTAGGTCCTCTTTCCCAATGTAATCGGTATCCGTCAGGGGAAAGTTCTCAGGGTCCTCAATGTGTTGGTAAAACTTACCAATTATTGGATCCCCTTTCTGAGCTGTAATCAAATCAGCATCAGGGGTCTCCTTACTCCATTTTGCAGTTGAAAGATCATTGTGAGCATTTGTCTGGGACCTAGTGATAGCAGTGACCTGGATTTCCCCCAACAGGGACTCTATTTCTATTAGATCCCCTTGGATGGCCCCGGTTTGGGCCAGCTGATCAGCTAAGCCATTTGCAGTTTTGTCTGGTCCCTCTACTTTGGAATGACCCTTGATCTTCTTCCAGTAGATGGTCATCCCATCGAGGTGACCAGATCATCAATGTTTTGAATTAACTTCCCATGTTTCAGGGGTTTGTTATTAGCACATAACATGCCTCTGGTTTTCCAATTAACCACGTGCTCCACGAACCCGTTCAGTACATAATCCGAATCTGTGATTATGACCAGTTTGTGGAGTTGATGTTGGACAGCAGTGAAGATGGCTTGATGCACAGCCATCAACTCTGCTACCTGACTACTTCGGGGACCAATTATGTACCCAGCGGAGGGTTCTGGAAACTCCTTCACCCATGCATTCCCTACGCCGGCCACCAGTTCTTTCTCCCCGTTGTTGTCAACATGGTAAGAGCTTCCATCCACATAGACAGTGGGCATTCCCTCACACTTGTCTTCTTCAAAGACTTTGTGGGGGGAATTAAGGTATGCCTCCATGTTGTCCTTGATTTTTAGACTTTCGTCCTCAAGACAGTTTTCTCTGGCATAATCATGCAAGTCAGCCAGACCTTACGCGAGAGGACTCTTCTTGTTTTGGCCATATCTGACCTCCACAGGAAAGCCTTGCATTGTCAGAATCCAGGAAGTAATTCGGGAATTACTCACATTTCCGGCCCGGATTCTGTCACTTTGGAGATATTGCAGAGGCTGGTGTGGAGTCTCCAATATGATGTGTTCCCCCTGGATAAACTGGCGGTGATTCTTCAGTGCCCACACCGTTGCCAGGAGTGCCTTCTCACAATCGTTGAATTTTTCCTCCACAGAGGATATATTTTTGCTCACATAGGACATTACTTTATTGACCTTGTCATGCTTTTGGTATAATACTGCCGTCAAGCACGTATTAGAGAACCCTGTCTCCAGGAAGAACTCCTTGTTTCTGACAGGGTAAGCTAGGCAAGGCACTTGTGAGAGGCTTCTTTTGAGTTGTCTTACTGCCTCGGCTTGTTCTGGACCCCATTCCCACTTGACCCCCACAGTCAAGAGATGAATCAGGGGTCTGGTGATCTCTGCGTAGCCCTCAATGAACTTTCTGCTGTAATTAGTCAGTCCAAGGAGGCTCCGTAGTTCCCGCAGAGTGGTGGGGTCTTTCAGTTTCTGAAGTGCTTCCACTTTCTTTTCCTGGGGACAGAGACCCTGATGAGTAATCTCATGCCCCAAGAAATTAACACGGGTTCTACACCACTGTGCTTTCTGAAAGGAAAGTTTTGCTCCGGCGGCCCTCAACTGCGTCAGAACATGACGGATCTCTGCTATGTGTTCCTCCACAGATGAACTTTTAATGAGGACATCATCTACATAAGCCAGGTTACCCCTCGCACCCAGGTCGGGCATGGCCTTATGTAGGAAAATGTTGAATTAATTGCCGGAGTTGAGGTATCCGAAGGGAGTCCGGGTCCATGTGTACTGCTGGCCCCCAAAGGTAAAAGCCAGTTTGTATTGGTCCTCCCTACTGACAGGCACGGTCCAGTATCCATTGGTCAGGTCTATTGCAATGAATACCTGTGACCCCTGAATCTGGGCCAGCCCTTGGTCAATGTAGGGCAGAGGCCATCGGGAAGTATGGACCCGTTTGTTGAGCTCCCTAAGGTCGGCACAGAGTCTCCACTGGCTGTTTGGCTTCAATATTCCCAGCACCGGATTATTGAAAGTGCTGTGGACTGGACAGATTATTCCCCAGGACTCAAGGTTCTTAATTATTTCAGTAAGGGACTCCATGGATGTGAGAGGCAAACGATATTGCTTCACAAACACTGGAGTCATTCCAGGGTCCGTGGGAATTGTTGTGGTGTGGATGTCGGTGCGACCACAGTCATATGAGTCTACCGCAAAGAGATCTTGGAAATACAAGAAAACTTGTTTCAACTTTTGCTTCTGTTCTAGAGTCACACAGGCATCAGCTAGGTTGACTCTCTCTTCCACCATCTACCTGAAGCCTGGAAAGACTTCTGGTTTGGCTATCTCAGCGGCCTCCTCCAGCTGGGTGGAGAAGTCCCTGGTCAGAGTGCTGATTTGGACAGGAGGCTTCAGGTGGGAAAGGCAGCCCCTGTGGACCTGGAAAATCCCCTCATCCCTCCTGAAGTCACAAGTCACATCCTCTTTACCATATGGGCAAGAGGTGTACACCAGGAACTTCCCCCCATGTCGGGTAAAGATCCTGTCTGGTGTTGTGTTGTCATCACTGTCACTGTCAAAACAGTCCTTGGGGATTGGTCCTGACAGTTCATTTCCTAAATCAATGGAGAAATGTCGGTCATCAACAGCCATTCCAGTAATGGTGCCTGCGGCTAGAGTAATACTCTTTAAGTCGCTGTTATCCACCTCTATTGGAATGGTGTCATGTTATATGTTGACTAATGGTGTTGGGTTTAACCCTAACCCTTGCTGTTGACGGAAAGCATTTAGATGAATATAAGCATTAGGGTTTTTCCATTTTTGTCCTCTTTTAACTTTCACTTCCAGGGAGAATTGTCAGGTCCTTTCCGGGATGGTGACTTCCTCTTTAATCTGAATTTCAACTGCATAAGGTAGCAATTGAGCTGACCTAAATGCTTTTTCTGGATCATCAAAGCCCATGGGATTATCCGCTAATTAGGACCAAGCTTTGAAGTTTATTAGGTCCAAACTAATGGCGAAGCAATTGAGAATGTCACTGCCTAAGTAAAAGGTGGCAGTGACGTCTCGCACGACCCAACAATTATGGAGTATGCTCTTGTTGCCAATGGAGATTTTGAGCATACACCTGCTTGGCAGGAGATGTTTCGAATTGAGTGCTTCCAGGTCCATTTCACATTTGTCTGTCAGTTTGAATGTGGGAATGGCTGGATCTTTTGGGAGTTGGCGGAACATGGCTTCGCTGATGAAGCTTTTACCATTGTTCACACACACTCGAGCGAGAACAGAGTCCTTACCATCATTTAACTGAACAGGGATGAACAACTGATCTCCAATTTGCTGAATATCAGCCAGGCTCTGAGCTGATTTCACATCTTTCTGGACTATAAGAGTGGGAGTGTCTGATTGTGGATTGGTAAAGAATTTCAGAGTGTTTCCTTCCAGTGTGGAATACCACCTTAAACTGGAAGGAAGGTTGATTTTCAGAAATAGAGAGGACCCCCCATCACCAGTCTGTTGCCCTACTGCTATTACTGTCACGTCGTCTGGAATTTGGTTGTTCTGGAAGTGAAATTCTACTTGGTCAGATTTTTGTTCAACCATGTGGCAGGTGCCGTTTAAACCAACATGGTTGACACTCTGTTTTAATTTTATTGGTCGGCTAGTCTGGGTCCAGAGGACCTTGTTTACACAATCTATTAGGGGTGACAACCTTCTCAGGAGGTCATTCCCTAGTAAACAAGGGGTGCCCTCTGGAGTCACTACTATGACCGGGTGTTTCACCTTGTGTCGCCCAATTTTGAGGTCCAAATCTGCAGTCCCCTCGACAGGAAATGTCCTTCCCGTCAAAGTTCTGCAGTTGTCCAGGAAGAGAGGTGAGAGGAATACGGTAATTCCCCCCTCTTCCTGCATTTAGTTCATCAAAGGCCCTTTTGGACAGAAGGGTAGCTTGGGATCCAGTGTCCACCAGTGCCAAAATTGTACCCTGTCCCTGTACTTGTACCCGGGCATAGTATCTTCCCTCCTTCTCCTCAAGGGGGCACAGATAATGCACATTTTTGGACAACTGGTGTGCTAATTTTCTGGTTTTGGACATTGCTAGCGAAGAGATTTGGGCAGAATTCTTTGGAGAGCCTGGGGAATCTGAAAGAAAACGTCGGAAACTGGAAATGGTTTCGGGTTCTGGGCCGCCCCCCCTTTTTGGAGGCAGTCATCAGGATGGGTTTGACCCATGGGATTTTTGTATTGTTGGTTCTGGGATAGAATGATGGGCGGCGACAGCTCAATCCCCACATCTACCCAGTCTGTTGATTCGGTTTTAGGTTCCCCTGGTTCCAGTTCTGGGCCGCCCCTGCCTTTTTGGAGGCAGTCACCAGGATGGGTTTGAACCAGGGAAATGTTTGATTTTGTTGGTTCTGGGATAGGATGATGGGCGGCGACAGCTCAATCCCCACATCTACCCAGTCTGTTGATTCGGTTTTAGGTTCCCCTGGTTCTGGTTCTGGGCCGCATCCCGCACTTTGGAGGCAGTCACCCAGATGGGTTTGAACCAGGGAAGTTTGGTTTTGTTTATTCTGGGATAGGATGATGGGCGGCGACAGCTCAATCCCCACATCTACCCAGTCTGGATTGGATTCTCTTGGGACCCATTTTTCCTTGGGAGGAGTTCCCCCATCTCTGAAGGAGAAGATCCTTTTCCCAGGATCCTCTGAGGATCCCTCACCCTCAAATTGGAAGACCTGTACCTCCTCCACAAAGTGGGTCTGTTTGGGTCCTTTGTTTCTCCTACCTCCTCTCTGCTCATTGTGTGGCAGACTTTCAGGGGTAGGAGATTTTGTTTCCGATTCCTGGTTTTCCAGGGGCTGTTTACAAGTTGGGAAGGAAGCTTCCTCCAAGGCTTTACACCCCTCTTCCCCTTGTGCCTCCTCCCTGGGAACCAGTGGGTTATCGGGGTGCTGCCCCCGTCATTGTTCTGGAGCACCAGGTCCAGAGTTTGGGGTATTCTGCGGTGGCATGCTCATCTGAGGGTTCTGTTGAGCCCTCAGTATGTGACCCAGATCCCGTGCCATATTTTGGACCTGGCGCTCAAGTTGGGAAACCCGCTCAGCTTGATACTGGGGTTCTGTTTTCTCCCCTGGGCTGATCCCGGGAAGTGTAGCTATCCCTTCTCTGGTAATACCCCGGGTTGGGAAGATTTGGGCACCCCTCCACCTGTGGCCTCCCCTCTCCCGGATTAGGTTGTCTGGGCTCAGGGAATTGGGGAAAGAAGGATGGATGGTTTTGGGGCTGGAAACCTTGTGGATAACTGGGAAAAAAGTTCTGCCCAGTGTTTGGGGGATTTCTGCCCTCCTGTGGGAAGTTAGGAGGGAAGTTCTCTGGGTCAGGTGCTTGGCTGGATCCCCCCCTTGGGCAGGAGGAGTCCACACATAACCCAGGATTGGTCGGTTTCCCTTGTAGCGGGGACTTACATAGTCAGGGGACTGGGGGACCCCATTTGTGGGACTACCTCATCGACTCCCTGTCTGCGACTGGCCCGAGGGCCTTCTGGGCTGTGAATTATTTGGTGCAGGCAGGTTTTTAGGCCCCCCTATCTCCAAATCTAAAACGGGGGCAACCTTTACCTCTGCCACCTTGGCAGCAGCAGGGGTGCTGTTGGTTTTGGGGTTTTTCTGCGCATTACTTTTATTTTCTATGGGCTATTGCACCTCATAGATCCGGGTGGCTTGCTCAATGACCCTGTCTAAAGATCTTTTCTCGTGAAAATCTCTCACGAGCTGGGTCATTATGTACTTGGAAAGAGCATGGAAAAATGTGTTGATGAATTCTCTGCTGTCCGTGCACACCCTTCTGGTGGTCTGCGCAAAGGCACGCTTCAATTCTTGCACGAATTCTTGTGGGGCCTGATCCTCCCCACATTGCAAATTGTAGGCTGCCTTGCAAGCCTCTTGGGGATTTCTACAGAAAAATGTTTCAAGATGGCCGCCCTATATGTGGACCATCTTGAATGGTTTTGGTCCTCCAGCCCCGCAAAGGAACTGGAGTATTCAGGGGAGAATGTCCATTTGACGTACTGGATGCAGCTACTGCTGTCCTTCAAATGGAAAGTCTCCATCATTTGCTCATAGAGCTCCAAGTGTTCCCAAACAGAATACCTGGCGTTCTTATGATAAGGCGTGATGACACTCCTGATTGCATTAATCTGTTTTAAGGGGTCCTTAAGCAAGGCCCTTTTCACCTTATTGGCCTTTTTGGTTCGGGTAACCCTGGTCCATTCATCCTCTGATTCAGAAGCACTGCTCCCAGAGGTGCCCGTCTGATCTTCCAGGTTTTCCCGGATTCTGCGAGCCTGGAAATAGCTGGCAGAATGTCGGGACCTGGTCTCCTGTGTCCTGTGACGCTCAGAGGAGTCTTCAGATCCCTCCTTGCTACCAGGATTTGATGGGTACCCCCCCACTGACCTAACTGGGCAGAGGTTTTCAGGATGCCCTTAGTGGGCCTACTCTCCTGGGGTTCCCCACTAAATCGCACTGTACTTAGGTGCCCATACCCGGATGCCTGCCCATCCATTCCTGGGTGATACTGGCCTATGAGCCCCATTCTTTTGGCTGGATAGTAATCTGCCATCCCTGTGGCCCTGTGCTCATGTGCGCCAGGGTACATGGGGGTGGCAGAGTCCAGGAACTGGTAGAGATGAAGGCCTCTGGTACTAGGGCTCCTGAGGTTATGCTCAGGCGTTTCCCTTTCCCAGCGAACCTCATCTCTATCAGCCCCTGCTCCCTGTTGCAATGCAAGGGCCTGCGCTTTCAGGTCCTCAGTTAAGGCCTTACTAGACTCTATCAGTCTCTCCTGCATGGCTACCTGTTGCTGGAGCCTATCATTGTGCTGGCAGAGAGCCTCATTCTCTCTCTGTGCCTCCTGATTGGTCCTGGAGTACTGGGCCAGTCTTTGCTGCAGGAGGGTTACCTCCTGAGTCCCATCCCTACTGGCCTGCTCCTTTCTTGCCAGAGCCTCTTCCACCCTCCTGGTGTGCTCTAACAAGTTATGATGCTCTTTTTGGAGGTCACCCAGCCCCTGGAGGGCCAAGTGATTTTCTTCAGTTTTTCTTTTTAAATGGCAGACTTCCTGGACTAAGGTGTCCCTTTCCTGACTAAGAGTCTGCATCTGTGCCGCCAGGTCATCCCTTTGCCTTTGAAGGGCACCAGCTTTCTGGCGCGCCTGATCAAACTCTGCCTGGGTATCCAGGTCTTTCAGTATCAGTTTATTGCTCTCTGCCTTTTCCCTATCTAGGTGGCTTTGCAGGGTGACTACCTGCTCAGCACATGCCCTATTGAAATCTAAGTGTTGCTCCAGCTTTTTCTGGCTCTGCAGTAGGGAGTCCAAACCTTCTTGGTACTCCTTCTGCAAGGCCAGAAATCTGGTATCCTGGTCAGACTTTCCCTGTTGCAGGATACACATGTCCTCTTTGATTTTAATGAGATACTGTCTGCTCCCATTTTCTGACTCCTGGCTTCTGTGCATCCTCTGCTCAGAAGAGACCAGGTCAGATTGGGCCTTCTCTAACGCGATCTGTTGCCTATTTGCCAGATCTTGGCTATCAGCACATTTGTCCTGCATGGCTCCCATATATAGATACAAATATGCCGCTATCCTAACCATCTTGTCGTGTTCATCTTTAACTTTAGGAGCCATGTATAGTTCACTCAGGGCCACATGTAAGGGATCCTGATCTCTCCAGATATCTAACCCAGTTGCAGTGACTTGTTGCGTGATTGCCTGCAACCACGCATCCTGGCCCTGCTCAATCCAATCACCTGTAAGAAGTGCTCTCTGGCTATTTTGATGTCTACCAGTGTCGTCATTCTGGAATTTGAGTTCCTTCCTGAAAGGTGTGCTTTCACAGTGTAAAACAGCGTGGTGATCTAACCGGATATGTGTATCCGGTCAGTTGACACACTGTATTAAGTTGCACAAGTGGTAAAACTAATCCAGAATATCCCAGCTACGAGCCCCCACTTTGTAAGCGGATTCAATTCAACACTACAGCTAAGTCAATGCCTAGTCTGGGTTGCTGAGGGAAACCCTTATTGATATATTTTTATGTCCAGTTCGTTTACTCTGCATGACTACCCTTATATAACGCCCCTCTCTTAGAATCCCCTGACCCCACTGAGCCAAGAAGTAGGATTGTTTTGCAAATTAAAAGGTTTATTTGAAAATTAAACAATATATATCTATCAAACTTTTATAGTAAATTAATATTTGATAGCACACTTGTAAGGATGATAGTGATCGACAATGGATAATGTTACAGTGGTACACTCTTTTTGATGGCTTAGAAGTGATATAGAGAGGATGAAGTAGCTGAGAATGCTTTTATAGCTTCAAGGGCAATGCAATGATGAATGAAAATGCAGTACAGAAAATAAACTTGATTTGACTTCAACAAAAGACAATGTAATCACTTTTCTTTGACAATTCAACCCCCACCCCCTCTATGCAAGGTAAAGGGATGGGAGGAAAGCACACAGTTCTCAGGAATGCAATCAAATATAATTCAGTTCCCCCCTAGCAAGCTTAGAGGAAAACAGGTAGGAGTTTTAAACACAGGCAAGATACTTTGATGTGGTTTGCAAAGAAGTGAAAAATATACTCAAATTGCTTTTAATTCCCTATAGGAGGTTCAGGGTGAGTGAGAGATACTTAAATTAATTCAGGATCACTTTAGCAGTGCTCTATGAATGATGGTCAGATTGCACACGAATTTCAGCAAGGAAAGCAAGGACAAATATTTTTACACGTGGCTGAAATTAAGTAAAATGTCAAATCGCTGCAAATTTAGTTGCGTGCGTCAAGCGCAATTACGGAGGCACTATAAGGAGTAGGAAGTCGTTTCTAGGCTTGCTGGAAAGCTTAGAATCTTAGCTTTAAGATGACACTCACTCGTAGCCCAAACGGGTCCGGAGATAAAGCCGTTTTAGTAAAGGTAGTTTTTCGGATTTGAAATTTTAAAGCTCAGAATGACAGCTGACAGTTTTCAGTTTTAAAGATGACAGAATGACACCAATCTAGGAGGCAGTTCTAATAGGCTGAATAGTTTGGATTAGATTATTTTAAACTAAGAGATTGGTTTTGGCACAGTGCTAGCTGGGTACTCACACTAGATTTTGGACAGGAATGAGACTTCGTCACCGATCGGGTCAGGATTGGCTGGACTTCTGCTAGCAATTCTTAACAGCGATCTGGTCTCTGGTTCTCTCTGGTTCCGGATACAGCACTGCTTTCTGGATACTGCTACAGGTTCTTGCAAATGTACTTGGCAAAGAATTCAAACAGCTCGCCCGGCTGTTGAATAGTTTGGTTGGTTTTCAGGCCTGCTGAAGAGGATTCAGCTTGTGGATTCAGGCCTCTCTGCTACAAATTCTGGAGTTAATTTCTGGTCTCTGGTGATTGATGGATTTGAAGTCTGGATCTCTGGATGTGAAGTCTGAAGTCTCCCGGCAAAGCGTCCCGCAAGAAAGTGGAAAGTGAATGTCTCTACCTGGGTTTCAATGTTCCTTTTATGTGTTTTGAAAATGGCTGTGTGCCTGGGCCTAGCTAAGCCTGCCTCTCTCACTTATCATTGGCCAAGCTTTCCTCTCTCCCTTGATTGGAGGAATGAAATGGAGTGTCAGAGTGATGCTGTAGGTTTTATGGTCAAAGGAACCTCCCCTTGTCATATTGCACACAAATCTATTTCTGACCCAAATACATATTTATCTATGTACCATTTTTCTAATATTATAGGTCCAGTTAACATATTTTCTTTAGCACCAAACCATCCGATCCCTGTCTTGGTACGATGTTGTGTCCACTTATGACAGAATTCTCCCCTTTTCATCCAGATAACGACCTCTAAACCTTTCCAGATTTTACACAGATGTACACCAGGGATATGGGTTTCAGATGATAAAGTGTCAGATTTTTAACATGCATACATTTGGAGTAACAACCCCTTTTTACGCTACTATCCCCAAAAACATACCACAGGGTCCTAACACCTCTTAAAATGTGCACAGAAAAATCACAAGAATGATTATGTTATTTATATAATGTTGACAAGTCCGCACTGTGAATTATCCATCTTTTTAAAATCATGCTCTGGCCCCAAAGGGGTGTGGTTTTCCAAAGCACATGGTGGAATTTCTGGTTTATTCACTTCCCCCAAGCTCAGCTTGCTTCTCACAGGCACTGCCCCTCCCAGTTTCTCCCAAGAGAAAGCCACTTTACGCCCCCCCAATATAACATTTTCCTGATCCAGTGACAGTGCTTTGTTTAGTTTCTAGTAGTCCCCGGGTGCCACTCCCCTAATTCAATCAGAGAGGTGTCATCTCCTTTTGGCAGGGGCAGCAGAATGCAGCCAGGCCTGGGAAGAGTGGCTGAGCAGGTTTACCTCCTGTCGGGGGTAGTTGCCGGGCAGAATTCACTCTCTTCAGCCAGACTTCAGCTAAATGTCCCTTCAGTTCCCAGTTTTCTACATTCAAATCCAACTTACAATTTTTCCACATGCAGCTAGAATGCTGATTCTAAGTTCAAAACTATGACATTTAAACAATTGCAACCTATGTGACACTCACAAGTAGGTCACTCATTTATTCTAAACATTTCGATTTAAGTTGCTTTAAACCCAAATTCACTTAAGCTGCTGACATCCCCAGCTATTTTTATATATACATTAAATAATTACTTCCTTCAAGTCATTTCAGAATATAGTTTTACATTGTATCCACCTCTTAGCAAATCTTTCCTTGGCCTGGTTTGGGTTCATTTGTTGAGTTTTACACACAGGTCTGGTGGTTTTAAAACACTGGCTTTCTGATAGTGGTGAGCACCAGTATTGCATCCATTTTTGACATTAAGAAAATGAATTCCCCACAGTTCTGGGTTGCTTTTGGAAATCAGCATTGCCATTCCCAATGGTTTCAGGCTACTGTGTGTGTAGCCCAATGGTGGTTTTAGGCAGTGCCCTCCTGTGCTCACAACATAGGCAAAAACAGGAGGCAGCCTATTCTTCATGTTTTCCCTGTGCACTCTCTGGGGAGTTCTGGCCATCATGATGTTTTCAATGCCAGTAATGCACAGTTTAATGGTAGGGCTTGGATGCATGGGTAGAAACATCCCACAATACGGACACATGGAGATTTGTGTCTTACTAGTAGAAGCAGGAGCCGATACAGAAGCTACTGTGGAAAGGGCCAGACCCGCACAAATGGTGCGCAAACTTGGCAATGAAGATATTGCTGCACTTGTTAAACACTACACTACAAATAAACAATATTATAAATAATGATTAAAAATGTGTAGCAAATCTCTGTCTGTACTTAATGTTCCAAAGCATAATCTACAAAGAGCAGAATGCTGTTGTTTTACTATACTGTACATGTCACCTTTTTCACACGCAAGGTATTGGTATGGCTATTGTTAAAAAATAAACCTGCTGAGCACAAATAAATAACTAAACCTTTAAAAAAAGAATCATCTATAAAGAGTTTACAGCCTGTTTGGTGTATTTTTGGAGTGTTCTATCTATGTTTTTAGTGTGATTTCCAATCCATTTTTTGTGCCGGATTACTCCTAGAGGGCACTGCCTTTGTTTGTTTCTGTCCTTTTTCTTCTCCCCTCCCTACTTCATTGCAATTGACTAACAGAGCCAGGTGTTTCTGTCCTTTGTTTTTGGAGCCTTTTCTTACTGCTTGCTCTTGCCTTTGTGATGGTAATCCATATCCATCCTGTACAGCAAGCTCTTGGTAAGAAGTTTACAGCCTGTTTGGTGTCCTTTGGGAGGGATATGTCTGTGTTATTAGTGTGATTTACAATCTAGTTTTTTTGCTGGAATGCTCCCAGGGGGCACTGCCCTTTGTTGCCTAGTCCATTGTTTGTTTCAGTCGTTTTTCTTCTTCCTTCATATCTTCATAGCAATTGGCTGAGGCAGTCATGTGTCTGCCCTTTGTTATTTGTGAGTTTCATACTGCTCTTGCCTGCCTTCCTGATTGTAATCCATAGCCTTCCTGTACAGTATGCACTTGGTAAGAAGTGTATAGACAGTTTGGTGTCTTTTAGGAATCTATCTGTGTTTTAGTTGTGAATTCCAAACAATTTTTTGTGCTGGATTGCTGCTAGAAGGCACTGCCTTTGTGGTCTAGTCCTTTGTTTCTGTCCTTTTTCCTCTCCCCTCACACTCTCCATTTCTTAAGCACTGCTACCAGGCCAGTCTTGTCCTCGCAGCCAGCAACGGGCACAGGCTAAGGGGGCCACCTTATGGTGACAACCATCCATGTTTGACTGTTCACCTGGTGCCACAGCCTTGCAGGGCACCACACTCTCCGTCAACAGATACATCCATGTATGGGACGTCTTCTATGAATCTTACAACTTCTGTATTCTGCCACATGTGTATAGTGGTTACCAAGGTGTTCCAACTAGGGGTTTGTAACATTAAATCTTACCACATTTTGCCACTCTTGCAATTTGCGGGACTTGGTTTCCCAGTTTAATCTGCTGCTTTAAAAATTGTTACTGTATAAGCTTCCAACACTTGCATTTTGCCTCCCAGAGTTACCCAAATCTAGTGCACCACCTTTTGAATGTTGCTGCTGCATGGGCGTCACACCTCTATAATTGTTATACTTTTGAGGAACACCAGATTTGAATTTTGACACAGCTTGGGTTGAATCACAGACGATTTTTGCTGCGACGTGGGTTGCACCACATTAGATTTGTTCTCCTGTGTGAATTAGTTAACGCCGCTTTTGAATTTTGCCACAGGAGAATTGTACTGAGTTAGTTAACACTAGTTGTCCACTGCTTTTGAATTCAGCCACACTAGAATTGTAATGATTTAGTGAATTTATCCACACTACAACTGTAAGGATTTTGTTAATGTTGCTTTTGAATTTAGCCACATTAGAATTGTACTGATTTAGTAGTTTAGATTTAGATTAGATGTATGCCTCCACAATCCATACACCAGGGCCAAAGGAGACAATATAGAATGAAGAACCGACAATAAAACTACTCAACAACCAGAAATCACCCAAAACCAACTAACTACCGTCTCTTCCCTTTTCCACACCCTCACACCTCTTACGTACCACGTAAAACAACCCACCAAAAGCATGCACACTGCACACCCTCTGTCTAATCATACTACAAACCCAATACCTGCAGATAACAAACAACTCAGGCACTGGGCGATATCTTTACGGACCCAACAAGCCCAGGGTGCATAACAAAGCACACCTAGAAGCTAACATGCAAATATGCCAGTTTCTCCTGGTTCTGCAGGCATCAACAGATGAGCACAAATTCTATCCTATTTCCCTCTCCCTCATTTACCAACGCTACCCACTTTCCTTATAGAGCCAAGTGAGCGCCTGGAGACCATGCAAATGGCAGCAGTGCATGGTATAAATTAACATAACATAACATGTAAATAAGTATATACATTTACAGGATTCTTCCTCACATGTTTTTTGTAAACAAAGATAGATCAATCCAATGGCATTCTTCAGCTTTTAACAATTTTCTAGCAGACCTCAATCGGTTGGTTCATTTCTTCTATGTCATCTCTTCCATTATTTTTTCAGCACTATATGTGCTTGCCCGTAGTATCAGATTGTTTGCCATTATCTACTCATTATAGCAGATCTGAAGTGCAACTCACCATATCCATAGATAATTGACCCTACGCTTCAAATATATCTGTTTGCTAAAAACTTTCTTTCTAAATAATTTCTAATGGGCTACATTGCTGGAATTGTATACACTCTCTTTATTAATTTATTTTGTTTAATAGTATCTTTGCTTTTGTTCCAACGCATTTCAAGGTAACCCTTACTTTTTTAAAGATATTCATCAGGTAAGCCGTCATATTAAACTCAACAGCAAAAGATCTAATTTGGTTAATGCAGATGCAACACCACGCATCCATAACTCACTGTGCATGCATTCTACCAACAGGTTTGAATGCATCAGCACAAGAGACATTAAGAGCAACACTAATGAACAAGTCCATGCGGACTATGTTTACTACCAGCATTACTACAGTACATGTTAGTAAGTATTATATTTAGATGCCATGAATGATCCTTCATAACTTAAGCTATTGAGTTAACTATATAATCAAAGAATGAATAATTTCAAACATATACATCCGTATACTTTCTAGGCAATTACTATTGCTATTTAGAATTGAAAGAAGCTTTGCAACTGAGAGGAAGTGAATCCAAAAGGCAAAGTCATCACCAACGACAGTGGAATATGTTCACAAGGTAAAACATCCCCCTTATAGACACCCAGCTAGTTAACTCCATGGGAAGTACTAACACACAATAAAATAGTATAAATATGTATTCAACAGGTCGACCCAAAGATTAAGTGACTGTGACGTTGATCCCAAAAAGCACTAAGTTCAAAGGTGAAGTACCTACTAATGCACATTAGGAACAGTTGCTCTATCTTCCACTATGGATAGCCTAAACTAATACGTGATTATTTGTAATTTGTTCATAGAGAAGAGATTTCAATTTGAAAATTGAAGACGAAATATAATTGTTTGCTCCTGAGGAAGAGAGAATTCTCTCGAAACGTGTCGATCTTTCCTTAAATTCTTTTTTTATTGAATCTGTGTACAAGAAAATATGTATTGATGAAATCAATGTGGTTTAAATTGATGTGAGGAAATATTTCTTTAATTTATTGATTATAATGTGTGATACAACATACCATGACAAAAACAAAAAAACATGTCTAAATATTAGCCGGTCAAGTGGCACAGCGAGTAGAGCGCTCGCTTTGACATCGGTGCAGAGCCTGCGAACGCAGGTTCGAATCCCGGCAGCGCCAAACTCAGCGTTTCATCCTTCCGAGGTCGATAAATGAGCACCACACACCGTGGGTAATAATAAGCAGCGCTCAGATACCTGAGGGTTCGTAGCGCTATATAAATGCCAAATTATTATTAGACATTATGAATAAATTGCCTGATTTGGTTAATTAGAAACACACTTGAATCTTTTCATTCTACTTATGGGTCAGCACATAAATGTACAACAGTATATGAATCCACCTAAACACTTTGACTGAAATGTATGTTCAGTAAATAGAGGTGTGCAGGGGACGGGAGGGGAGAGCCATGGTTGGGCAAATGCTATGGGAAGGCCAGGAGGGCAAATGCTATGGGGAGCTCAGGAGGGCAAGTGCCAAAGGATGAATGGCATCCCCCAAACTAGTGCATCGAAGGGGGGGTGGACCGGAGACAAGAGGGGGCCAACCCTCCAGTCGGGTTACAGAGGGGGCCCAGTAAGGGCAGTGCTAAATTGGGTGGGTGCTAAGGAAGACTGGTCGAGGGGGGCCTGAGGCCTTGTAGGACTCATATGGGACCAGGCTGTCAGTCACAGCAGATTGATGGTGGTATTAGCATGGGAGGGCGAGAGTGAAGGAGGAAGAGAAGAGAAGGGTCATGATCTGCTTCCGTAATTTAAGGAGATCCGGCTCAAATCTGAAAGAGGGTGGGAGGCCATTCAAGAGGGAGGCTCCTGCCGAAGATAGAGATATATCCCCCACTCTCTGCTTGGAGATATGACTGATCTGCAGAAAGGTGGAGCTAGAGGACCGAAGTGCTCTAGCCGGAAGTATTTAGGGAGAGAGAGTTGAATGCAGCGGGGTCCCTAGCCCCAGAAAGCCTTGTAGGTGATGCAGAGGGTCTTGAAATTGATCCTTGCAGCCACAGGGAGCCAGTGAAGAGATATTAGGGCTGGAGAGATGCAGCCGCTGGGCTTGAGGCCAAGGATAAGTCTTGCAGTCCTATTCTGGATTAGTTGGAGGGGGCTAAAGGAGCAAAGAGGCAAATTCAGGAAGAGGCTGTTGCAGTAGCCCAGCCTAGAGAGCACCAGAGCTCTGGAGTCATTGAGATTCTGGGGGAAGGTGAAGAAAGGGAGAATGCCTCTGAGGAGGTAGAGCTGAAAGTTGGCCTTCTATAACAAAGTGAAAGTATTTTCCTATGTTTTAGCTTTCTCTTTGGTATGTTAAAAATGATGTTGCAGTGGGGGAAAAAGTCCTTCCATAGAGCCATGTCTTGCATACAGAAATCTTGCTTTAAAATTGCATCGATGTGGCCCTGCCTGCTTTTGAATACAGCAGGGTAAGTTCAAAATGCAGTCAACATCAGTAGCTATTGACGGCTTTCGGAACATACTGATTTGCTGAGAGGAGGTCAATAACGATCTCCATGTGCTAGGGCATTACCTGAAGCAGTAATGCCTCCCTCCAGAGGGCTTATTGATAGTAGTACTCCGGCCCGTAAGAACAGGGGCACTAAAATCAGTTTTGCAACTGAAAAAAAAAAATGAAAAAAATGGCCGACAAGGAATGGGAATGAATTTTGTTCTCCCTTTTCATGGCGGCCATTGTAAATAGTAAAACAAAAGTAAACAAACATGGAAAGGGAGAAGGGACCATATGTATTCCCTTCTACCTTTCCATGATGGCCATTGAAAAAAATAGGAAAAAAAGTTAAGAAAAAAATGGCTGCCATGGAATGGATAGGTGTCGTGTCGCAGATCGGGAGCGGCCCGCTGGAGACAGAAGTGTTTCCAGCGTGCCCGCTCCATAAAAGGAACCCAAAAGAAGGTAAGTTGGAGGGAGGGGAAGGGAGGGAAATCTGTGCAAGGGGGGAGCACTTAACTAATTACACAGTGGGGTAAATTGGCGGCCTCCACCCCTGAGGAGGCTCAGGGTGGCAGGATTACCGCCCAATAATCCCCCCATGCCCCACCCCCCCATTCCAAACCTCTTCATTGGCTGGCAGGCTGCCACTCCCTCTCCCCCGCCATGTACTGACACAAGTTAATATAAAAGACGGATACTTAAAAACAAATGCTGGAATCCTGTTATTTTTAAGTTGTACTACACATACCTGCTTGCAAATACCAT
This sequence comes from Ambystoma mexicanum, assembly GCF_040938575.1. NCBI lineage: Eukaryota > Metazoa > Chordata > Amphibia > Caudata > Ambystomatidae > Ambystoma > Ambystoma mexicanum. The sequence goes on from NC_090930.1 coordinate 1,008,515,696, forward strand.
TGTGCAAAGGCATTTGAGAAATACATTGCAAAAAAGAAGTCACGACCATTGTATGAACACGCCCGCTATTTGCTTACATGAAGGTGGGAGCAGTATTTGTTCCTGTTTCCTGGAAACCATACTACCTATTGACTCCAGTTTCTGCGGAAACCCAGTCTTGATGCTGAACTTGAAATAATGAACGTCGCTAACAGATAGCGCGGCTGATTTATCTTGTTAGTGCAATAAGACAGTTGCCAAACATTGCTGAAAACGAACTAATCCCGAGAACTCGAGCGAACATGACAAGGAGAGAGGCCCATTGGGGAGAGAGAGGATAACCAACAGAGGTTAGGATTAAAGACAGTCAAGCGTTCACCTGACCGCTGTCATCAAGCTTGTTCTGTTAAACACTATCTCCCCCTCTGTCGAACTCCTGCCCCTCCCCCTTATCGCCACTTACCCACCCCTGCTTGCAGCCAGCTCAGCATCGGGCAATGACAGTGAAAAAGCTCAGGGAAGAAGCGGCTTTTGATGGCTCCCTGGTGGATGTAATTGTGCTCATTACAGCCCATTTACATTTCATCACCCGATTATCAGAAATGCCTCATTACTGTTGATAAGGCCCTTTGCTGTTGAACGGTTTGATAAGTGCTCTTTCCAGGCCCCTCTGCTGTCACCAGGCAGGCCCTGCAGAGGACGGGGAGGGGGCGGAGAGAGCGGGGAGTCGAGGAGGTGAAAAAGGTCTTCTTTCAGATTTGATTAAAGGCTGAGATTTAAATCGATATTTAATAAAGTGTCTGCTGCCACATAGCGCGCGCAATTCCCCGTGCAGTCGGAGCCATGATTTCGAGGCCCTCACAGTCTGCTACATAACTCAATTGGGTTTTGTGCATTGGTCTGGCACCTGTGTCCCTGAACACAGTGCCTCTGAGGTAATAGGTTTATGAGCCGATGAACAGAGATGAGAGAGGTTCTAAATAGATGAAGTAGGTGTCTGTGATCCGGTGATGAATACATCAGGCACAAAAAAGTGCGCATAAGCAGGGACTGATGGCAAGTGTTGACAGACACCGTGCACGCCGCGAACCCCACGGGGTGAAACGCTGCGCAGCTTCTGTCAGGCAAGCAGTCAAGGAATTATGGGTGAAGATATCAGGCAAGCGAGGTTTAACGAGCCTGCAGGTGCCAGGTAACACAGGCACTCCTGCTAAGGAGACGTTAAAGCTGCCTGGCTCCTCTCACTGGCGACTGGCACGTGCAGTAATCTCGAGTTTAGTAGACGGAACTGGTGACATATTCTGGAAGCCCGTGGCTATTAGTATGCAGCAAATTAGGGTGAGGTGGGCACGTTGACGTTCAGCGAAAAAATCGACCCCCTAATACTGTGATACAAAGCAATACCCTCATCTGTGTAGAGTTGAAGTGATGGCTCATCAAGTACTCGAAAACACCGCTCCTAAACTTTGCTTTATGGAATTTAAGAGAGGCAAGAATACAACAAGCTGCATGGTAGCATAAAATACCCCATTATTGAAATATCCATATTTTTGGTTCTAGTGTATATACAAATACTGGAGCCGGAGGATCCAGGTTTTTGATTGAATGTTAAATGCGGACCCAAGTAAATTGTTTGCAAACATCGGTTTGTAAAGTCGGCAGCTACATATTATTCAAGGCAAACAGGAGAGGATTTTGCAAAATGAATACTACACACACAGTACACGCGGAGGATGCAACACCGAACCTGGCACAGGTAACACAAATCGAGTTTCCAGAGCCCGAATACATGTTGATGCCACGGTATCATTTGAAACTTTTCTACCACTCCCCCCGCTCAGGAAAATCAGTTCATGGTATTCTCCTCTGTGGCATTTATCTGTTTTTTTTTTTTATTGCTTGCTGAAGCCAAAGAGGGATTTTTCACACACGTATTTTGACGCGGTTTGGTGCTTTACCCCGATTTGTTCAAAGCTTTGGTGTGTTTAGTCCGCCTTCTTATTAACCATTTAGGTTACCTGGTGTCGCCCTTTTGAGCGTTGCTGACACCCCCCATTATTTTGTGTCACTCTATTTTCCGCTTCATTTCTCAATTATCTGTCCTCTTGTCCCCTTTTCCGGAGGTGTAGTCCAAGTCTGGACCATGGTCACTGACCTGGCTTTCCTAGTAGACAAACTTTTCTGAGGTTGCCTGTGGCTGTGATCAGCAGGCGTGTTGTTCTGTGTTCTGAAACGTGTTCTATTCTCTGTGCCAGGTTCGATATTTGTTGATGAGAGCATTTCCATTAAAGACATGGTGCACAATTCTAGCCTCCCAGTATGAACACAACCATGATTTGCTAAACACTACCTTGAGGACGTCTGCATTTATTATTTATTGTGTATGTATTAAGCTGTTTTTTTGCTATTATGTCATTGTACACTGTATCCACTACTAGGAAGAACCTAACATGGAATAACATAACAACCTGTTTATTTTCTTTTTATTGTGTCTTGTTTTTTGTCAAAACTATTACAACACCAACGTATGCACCATTAACAAAATAAACAAGCATGTAAAATAAACTTTGTATAATAATATAAAACAACTCACTGGAGATAATACATCAACACATTCTCTACAAAGTAGTTTGTGCTATGATTGGCAATACCGTTGTTTCCTGCATGCAACAAACCCAGAATTCATTTGTCACAAGCGTAATAAGATCATATACAGCACATGCGAAATGAAACAGCCTTCAGGGTGAACAACTTGGACAATTGATATACATGTGTTGTAGGGCCACTACATCAGATATATTGTGACAGAATCAACAATATTGCATGATACTGGGCATTGTGTAACATGCCCAAATTACTTCACGCGTCTCAAGACGATTGAAGATACATAATTTGCTAACCACTTATCTGGAAATTGTCTAATGTATTTTTGTGTTCTGCGTAATGGGGCAAAATGCAAACGTATTCCGATATATGTGAAAACATTCTAAATGTAGGCAATTACAATCCCAATGTTTTGATAGGATTATTTGCATTTTTCTTTTATAAACGTATGGCAGTACTTATCAGGATCTAACATGTATTCTCCTCTAAAGATTAATTTTCCTCAGTGACAATTTTAATGCATAGGCCTTCATTACGAATCTGCCGGTAGTACCGGCGGGTTACCGGCAGACTTTCCTTACAGTTTCCACCGCCTGATATCCCAGTACTACCTTGATATTACAGACGGCGGAGGAACGATACATTCCCATTCCCGTAGAGTCTGATAGGACTTCACAGGAATGTGAACCCTGAAGCACTGACACCGTTAGTAACGTTGCAGGTGCTTCAGTGAAAAATGTGCTGGTAGCAACCAGAACTATCGGCAGGTCAGGCCTGCCAGTAGTTCACAGCCCCTAACAGCAGACGCAAAGTGAGCCGGTCCGTTACCAGCACCTTTATTTTTCTGGACCGGCTTACTTATAATGAGGGCCATAGACTTCTTTTTCTCAGTGTGGCCACAGTACGTAAGGAGACATGTCCTATCTCCAACCTGATTACTTGTAAAATCAAACATTGGGGTAGATCTAAAAACAATCTCCACAATTTTCCCTCTACATTATCCAACCAACCAAATGCCAGTACTTTGACTTAATTTCTAACCAGATAATTACATCTGAGATTTGACTTAGAGCAAGAGATGGAAAACTCAGAACATTGTGAGTGTTGATATTTTTATCATTCTTACTGAGATTATCATGCTGTGATGGAAAATGCATTAGCTTTCAAAAGTCCTCAATAACTTCTCCATCAGATGGTAATAGGCAGAAGTGGGGGAGAATTTTCAGATTTTTTTAAAAACTGGACTAACACAGTGGCAAACCTTTTTACCTAGCTAAGTATTGCAACGTCTAAAAATAAAAAAGTCTTCTACTAGTTTCAAAGGAGTAGATCAAAAGACCAGATAATATCCACCTTTTCCTGACAGTAGAAAATCTGATAATTTATTATTTGCTTAAATTTATCTCCAGGTGTTCCTGTTTCGTGTATGACTTTACTGCATTGATATAGCATTGTAGGTCTGTTAGAGTCTGATCAAATACCACTAAGGGCATAGGATCGCACCAAAAAGTGTTACTTTATCCTGACTTGGTGGGTAAATTCACCACACTTTTTAAGACCCCAGGTTGGTCTGTCTAATCAAGGTTGCATACACAGAGCCACACTACGCAGCCCTATTTAAAACACTGGCTGGTGGAAGGTCTTCAGCGAAAACTAATTGATTTTAATCTCTGTGAGATCGTATTGTCAGTATGCAACAAAATTACTGAAGTCAGTTGCCGCCATTCAAAATCCGATTCGTTGGCTTCATCAATAATCTGACTGTAGATATTAATATCACATGCAGCAACACCAACAAGATAAACTGCATATATAAGGTGGATGTTCCTTTTGAAGGTCGTTCTGTTTGAACAGTTTCAACAAAAACCCATTGGAAGTAGTTCTCAATTTTTGAAATCCTGTTCATCTCCTGCACACTTTTAGCGTCGATTAGATAAATGAGGCAACTATTTTTCTCTTAACATCAAACATGGCAACAGATCTATAATTTGAAGGGTTAACCCAGCTCCCTTGTTTGAGGTTAGGAATACTATGAAACTTATGCATTTAAAGGAGCACATGCTGGAATGTAATCATTTTTCCAAATAAAAAAACAGTATGTCACACCACATACATAGGTTGGCTAGGCTATCTGGGGCTGGCTCTCTTGAAGATTTCAGACTTCTGATTAGATCTTGTATGTTCTTTCTAGAGAAAGTAGTTACTGATGTGGTCAAACTATGCTGTTCTCCCTATTCAGTTTACACACTCACATATTTTTGGGAGAAAAATAGCGTTAATTCTCTTGCGGTTATCAGGTTGAGTAACCTTGGGTGTTCTCGTCAAGTTTAAGAAGTGCCCAGAATGTTTTTATGTCTTTGGCTTTTAGTCTACCACTTGCTGCCAACCCGTTTTCCCACATGCTTTTTACATGCTACTAGCAGAAGTATCTTTCTGCGAATGGGTTCTCTAGACAGACATGATAAAACTGATCCATTTGCGTATCACTTGATGTGCTTTGCACGCTGAAGTAAACTGTACTGAGAATGGGCATGTGTGGCTGGCTGACATGGCCTGGAGCAGACATTTGGGGGATGTGAGAGTTGGTGTGTTGCTGCATACTCTGACCTACTGTGCTCTCTCCTCACCTGTCGCCTCACCCTGGCATGGTGCAGTTCATTGCAGTGCGAATACCTTGGCAACTGTGCATCCTAGGTTCTGGACCTCGAGTTGTGTTCCTCGTATTGGGACCGGTCCTTCAACGACCACATTGATGTATCATCGATTTCAGGCAACCATCTTATGTGCGATGGTGCTGAAATCCATTAAAGGCTTGGGGTGCCCTAATGTCATGTAGCTAGTAATGTCCGGAGTGTCCTAAAAGGTAACTGTGTAAAATGTGGTGCAGATTGGTAAAACGGTGTGGAATTGTATAAGGAACAACGCTTCGCCAAGCCACAAACCCACAAACAAATTTTGACTTGTGCTGAAATCTGGGGAACAGGGTGGGGTGTCCAGATACCATGTAGCCAGAAATGCCTGGTGGGTCCTAACAGATAAATATGCAACATTTGGTGTGGATTGGTGAAACGGTGTGGAATTGGGTATGCAATAATTTTAACGGAAAAAAATGAATGAAATAATAACAACAAAAATAAAAAAGAATAAATATAGGGGACGGGGGTAAGGGGTTAAAACCTGTGGGGGAGTTGGGGCAGGGTTCGGAGCCTTGTGGAACTGGAGGTTTGGGGGCATGGTGGGCAGGCCCCCAATAAAAAATAAAAAAATGTAATTGTTTTTCATTCTTTATTATTTAATTAGTTTTAATTTCATTAGTTATAATCACATGTAACCATGGAATTGTTTAAGGGACAATGCTTCGCCAAGCCACAAACCCACAAACAAATGTTCACTTCTACTGAAATCCAGGGAACGAGGTTGGGGTGTCCAAATGTCATGTAGCCAGTAATGTCGGAGGATTCTAACAGGTAACTATGCAAAATATGGTGTAGATTGGTGAAACGGTGTGGAATTGTGTAAGGAACAACGCTTTGCCACAAACCCGCTAACCCACAAACACATTTTGACATTTGCTGAAAACCGGGGAAATGGGTGGGGTGTCCAAATTTCATGCAGCCAATAATGTCTGGAGGGACATAACAGGCAACTATGCAACATTTGGTGCAGATTGGTGAAATGGTGTGGAATTGTATAGGAAAAACGCTTTGCCACAAATTGTGTGTCGCCAATGTGTCACCAATGATCTCTTCCTTAATGCCAGTAAGACTGAGATCCTCCTCATTGGGACACCCGCTTCCTCTTTTCCAATCTCTCTCTATGGCCGCCCACTCTGGGCCCTCTTTCTGCTCCTTCCTGTGAGGCCAAGAACCTTGGTGTCATCTTCAACTGCACCCTCTCCTTCTCTCCTCACATTTCTGATGCCTCTAACAAGTCAACAGCCTCTTTCTAAATCTTCCTGCCTCTACTCTTCGACCTTTACAACCTATTCAGAGCAGAACTGCCCAACTTGTCCTTGACCTCAAACACAGGGATCATATCTGTCCAGTATGAAATCTCTTCACTGGCTTCCCATGGCTGCAAGGATCAACACCAAGACCCTCTGCATCATCCACAAGGCTTTCCTGGGGCCTGGGACCAATCTGCCTCCAACTTTCTCTTCCAAAACATCTTCATTCTCGAGCTCTCTGCTCATCCACTTCAAACTCTCTGATGGTCAGACTGTTCTCCAAGCAAAGAGTTGGGGGCAGATATGACTCCTCGGCTGGGGCCTCCGACTGGAACAGCCTCCCTGCCTCTCTCAAACTTGAGCCAACCACCTCCAGTTCTGGAAGCAGCACAAGACCTTCCTTTTCGCCTCCGCTTTCTCTCTTCCTCTCCCCTGCTGATGCACCTGACTGTTCCCCGCACTGGTCACCTGATCACCATCTGATCTCAGGCCCTGGTTTCTGCATGTCCAGTTGCCCTTGCACTGCCTCTGGGCTCCCCAGCACTTAAGGGTCTGTATCTGCAACCCTAAGGTCCCTTCTCTCTTCACTTATGAGCCACCCGCTGCACTTGTGAGTTAACTGGAGTTCCACCTTTCCCTCCCGCCGGTACTTCTTCCCTTCCCTCTTCCCTGCACTTGCGTGATCTGAATGGCACAAGACCTAATAAGATCGTTATTTTGTCCTCCGTTTGTTCCCTCCATGTCTTGTCCCGCCTTTTCAACACTTGTGTACAGGCACGTTATAAATGCCACATCATATATCAATTCATATCACTGATCAGCCACTAGTCATTGGCTTTAGCACAATACTGGCCATTGGCCACAATCTTTGGCTGTGCCCACTATATATTCTAATATATAACTGGGACACTAGCCATGCCCTTTGACCATGAGCAGTTTGTACATCTTTTGGCCATGCCTACTGTATATTTTAAAATGCCATAAGCGATGGACTTTGGATTTGCCCACTATGTATTATACAATGCTAACAAGCCCTCATCTATCTTCTTCAGCTGTGCACACTGAATATTATATACACTAGACAGCCACTAGCCATCGGCTTCAAACAATATTAGCCAGTGACCACGGCCTGTAGCCGTGCCAACTGTACATTCTAACATATTAATGGGCACAACCTATGGCCTTTAGCTATGGCCACTGACTACAGATTTCAATGTTGGCCACTGTATATTTTAAAACTGTAACGGGCCACGAGGCATGGCTTTTGGCTTTTGGCCATGCACATTGGTATTTTGCAACACTAACTGATCACTAGCGATGGTGTTTGGTGATGGCCGTTGACCCCAGACTTTATCATGGCCAAGTCCATGGCCTACATTTTTTTATGAGCTAACCAATGAATCATGTAATGTCTAGTGCTATTATTGATGTAATCTGGTATATACAATGTAGTTAGTGTTGTCACCAGTGATGTTATCAGTGATACAATTTGGAATGTTATCAGTGTTCTCATACAACATGTAATGAGTGATGTCATCAGTGATGTGATCTGGGATGTCATTTCAAGGGTTTTGTTATTCCATAGATTTTTAGAATGCTTCCAGACCTCATGGTCTAGTGATGGCCTTCGGTCATGGCTGCTGGGCCGGGCCGAACACTCCCATACACTCCACAGGCACTCTATATTTTAAAACACATGCAACCCATCACTCAAAGAGTTTCATCAATCACAAACTGATGTTGTCCTGTTTTGAAAGTGGTATTGTTATGAATAAATGATTGCAGGATTTGAGAACTCGTAATCTTTTTAAGCAATGCAAAGTGAGATTACATTATTTGCCATGGACCACATACTTTCGTTAAGCAGCGTTCTCCAAGCTCCTTGTTTTAGGGCCGGTCTCTTAGTGACTGTTGTGATACATCACACAAACCCTACTAACCACCTTTAAGCAGCACGGAAACAGGAAGAAAATGACCGGCTTCAAGAATAACATATGCCCTTGTATTTTCTGCACCCATAGCTTAAATCAAAAGCTGGCACCCATGAATATACGCACAGTGGGCCTCATTACGATTTTGGCGGTAGCCATGCCGCTATTGGCAGCATGGCTGCCTCCAAAATCAGGTCTGGGTCCGGGTTCCCAGAATGGGGAATTACCGGGCCATTCCGAGTTCGGGGGGCCTGGTAATTCCTCCCTCCAGGAACCCGGGCCCGGACCTTCCCCATTCCCATTTCAGCCCCCATAGTGCTGAATGGGAATGGGAGAAGGAACAAACAACGGGCCGATTACGAGCGGCCCGTTGTTTACTCCCTCTTCCCCTTGCGGGACCCGGTAAGCATGCCTGGTTTGACCAGGCGTTACTTACGAGGTCCCACTAGGGGAGCTTGTAATGAGGCGGAATGGGTTTAACGGGTCCACCTCCTTTAGTGGGTCCCGTTAACCCGTTCCGCCTCACTTGTAATGTGGCCCTTTGAGTGAACATATATCTTAAAGTGAAATATGGAAATGTAGTTCATTTGACCTTCCCCTTAGAAGAAAGTATGCAAGACAAAATAGCATCGGACTATATAAAAAAGTAATGAACACCAGAAAAATAACCTGAGAGAGGAAATGTTCAAATAAATATGCTGGTAGTGTATAAAAAGTGTTCACCTTTTAAACCCAGAAATCTGTTGTGAAATATTCCCTGGTATACAAAATCCCAATGCAAAACAAGTGCTTGTCGTCTTTTGGGTAAGCATCTGCACTGGGAACATAACAACCTGAGTAAAATCCTGGTAGCCAAATACTTAAGCAAGCTTACTAACCTAAAAAATAAATATGTGTTGCATCCGCCCTCTGAAGAAAAGTTACGCTCTTCACCCACTTGAACGTGTCCTATACTTGAACCCTGAAAAGCAGCCACAATAAGGGGAAAATAACTGCACCAGTGTCAGGAATGCAAACTCTGTTGCCACATCATGGGAAAAAACTCATGACTTACTTGCCCTCTGATCATTTCACCTCCTTACCTCCATGTCTGGCTTTCAACAATACTCAGCTTTATAAAGCTAACTTAAAAAGTACACATACCATAGTGTCACTCAAATATATAAATCGTTGTGGAATTATGCAAAGCAAAATGTGTAACAATTATGGCATTATTTCCCCGATCTTGACTGTGAGAATACAAATACCAGAATCCAATTCAGCAAAAGGCACAAGAAAGGTCTCTGAGTGCAAAACTTTCAAGCACTGACAGTACCATGGTTTCAAAAAGATAATGTGGATGCTGTGTATTATGAGATATTTAACACAAAGAAAACACATAGCATTTGGGACTGTGGACTGTCTTGCATACATGCAGTATCCGGGATCGCCCCTGCTTAGTTTCAAAGTGAGGAAGGATCGAGACCCCTTTGGCCACATTCCTCTAAGTGGTCTGGTAAGGTGGGCTCATTTATAAGGCAACATGGACTAAGGGGGCTGACCCCTTCCTTGCTTTGAAGCTAAGCAGGGTTGTCCCAATTACTGCAGGAAAGGGAAACTCACTGTTGCTGTAAAAATATCTATTTAGTTTTGCAAAAGGCAAAATATTGTCTCCTAGTGGAGTACTTTCAAGGACTGACAGTAGCACGGTTTTAAAAAAAAATATTATTCGGATTCCCATTCGGTCACACAGCCGTACAGTAACCAGGACTGACCCTGCTTAGCTTCAAAGCAGGACTGACCCTGCTTAGCTTTAAAGCAAGCAAAGGCTTGGCCTGTTTTTCTAAGTGATCTTGTAACTTTGGCTCGTATATTGGGCAACATGGTCTGAGGAGGCTGGTCCCTTCCTCACGTTGAAGCTAAGCATGAACTGTCATTGTTTCTGCATGGATAGGAGACTTGGATGGCAATCGTCTCACTGGCCATGGCAGTGATTTTCCACCCCCAATGTTGATATGGCTGTAAAAATATCTTTAAAAAAAAGTAAACTGTAACCGGGGGTACTGAACTACACGTACCCTCGGCTATCCTTAATCGTTTATAGCCAAGAATATGGGAAAAACAGCTAAGAAGAAATGTTTTCCTGCCCCCCATTCCCTTACCAAGTGCCCCCTCATCTGTGCCAGCTCTCCGTGCCCCCCAGATGGACTCCTCACCTCTCGTACCCTCTCCCTTTCCCCCACAACACATTCTGTTTCTGTGAAAAAGTTTGCTTTCAGATGTCAGCTGTTTGTGGCTATAGCAGAGGCTACAGAGAGCTTTGTGTTGCAAATTCAGTCCCTAGACACCCTCCAGCTCCCAAATTTCACTTGGTGCCCTCTAGACACCCCCCACCTCCAGCCTGATGGCATCTTCATGGTTTTAGACCTGCAAATAGCTTTTTCCTGTGTTTCATTATCCTCTGCAATAACCTTGAATATCTCTTGCATCGAAAGAAAAAATAAGATGGGAGCTTTTTCATTTCTGAAAACCATGATCATGTAATGCACCATGGGAGATATAACTATCCATTTTTGAGAAGGGGCCCCTCCCTTCTCTGTCAAATATTTAAATAACTACTTCACGGGATAACCCCAAACTACGCATTGTATTACAAGTCAACGCTTCATGCCCGAGTTGTTTTGGACCTGGTCCAAATCCGGCCAGAGGTTTGGACTGTGCGCTTTGGCAAATATTGACCTTGTGTGTCTATGGGAAAATGAATGGGAAGTAAGCTGCAACTTTGGAAAAAATGTATTTTTGTTTTCTTAATAACTTTCTTATTTTTTTAACATCTCTTTACGAACCTTTGCAGTCTGTGAGGGCACGCAAGTCCCTAATCACTTTCAAAATTTCAGTCAAGTCATTGCTCGAATCAAAAGTTATTAACAATAGAATTTTGAGGGGTTCTTATTGAAGTCCGACTCACCTTAACTATAGGGTGGCTATGCCCACCCTATAATATATATTCACAGAAAAAAAGTTGTTAAAGGTATGTTATGGTTAAGTTGCTCTTATAAAAACCTATGAAAATCAGTGAAAAAAACGTTGTTAAAGGCACGTCATGCTTACGTTCCACTAATAAAAACCTATGAAATTCAGTGAAAAAAACATGAATCCAAGAACTAGCCACTGACCACAACCACCACAATACAATTAAATCATATAACAAGTATGTACAATCCAACTTCAGATAACAACACTCACCCAGAACCCCTCCCGACCCCTAATCCCAATAATGTCCACAGACAGAACAATTAACGACACAGAAGCAGCACTTGCACAGCTTTTTTTCACATTTACAAATAGCTCTACATCAAGTTTTTTCCAGTTCCCCCACCCTTTCCAAGCCCTCTTTCATCCACAAAATAACCCCAAATATATTTTCCAGACTTCTTTTCCTCACTGCGCTGTCCGCAGACAAAGGCTATGATCCACCCATCCAATATGAAGACCCTTTCTAAAATGATGACGCACCTCATGTGTTCAAATATCAAATCCGCATTCGCCTCTCTGCAAAGTCATTAGTCTGTTATTTGAAATGTTGATTATCACTCTTCTACTTGTACCTATTCCCTTCGCCCAGCAATCACCCAATCAAATTAAAAAAAACATGAATCAAAGATGCTTTGATGAAACTTCTTTTCCTCCCTCCCAAGATGATGACTTTATTGAAATTCCAAACTCTCCCATTTATGTTTCCCATTCTACTACCCGATTCCTTACATAAATACATTAATTCTTTCTACTACAAATATCTTGTATATTATTGTGTAATAAATTCTTATTTTTTTCTTTAAAATCCTAATAATAGTCCATGGACATTACGACTGTTTGGAGGGTCCATTTACGCAAAGGGGCGTCCGCTGACATTGCGCCCTGTCCGGACATGTCTGGTTTCGGATGATGCACTTTTAATGACTCCAGAGACAACACGCCCATTTGGTACATCCACGTGTATGTGTCCTGTGTCTCCCGCTCAATGAGGTCCGCGGACACCTGCCACATCCGGGGACGCCCCCAGATGTCATCAAGTGACCACACCCATGAGCCATGTCACTGTGTCCTCAGATGGTGTTCATCACTGCAGACATTTTGAAACTCCATTCTCAACCAATCTAGTGTGTTTCAAGTTCAAAGTTTACCCTTCCAAAGCTCCTTGTCCCATTACTTGATCATCTGTCAACTTTTTACAACTTTACAAGTACTATTTTCGGTACGGTTGTCCGCAGATAGTTCCTCTGAAGGGACCCGCCCATAACTTTTTGTCATTCTTAATTTGGTACACCAGAAGAGGGCATCTTTTCACAGCTACTTCCAATAGTTTGAAAATGGCATCTGTCATGGCCATCCCACCTTCCCAGGAGCCACCATCACCACCACCACCATCACCACATGGAGGGCATGGACAGGGGAACAGACGTGATTATCAGGAGGAGGATGAAAAGGGACATGAGGTAGAGGAAGTCCCTACCTCCAGCACCCAGACAGAGTCCCCAAAAAAATATAAAAGCCAGAAAGACAAAAAAGGTTCCTTTAGGGCCCACCATTCACAGTTAGAATTAGAACAAAAAATATAAATCAAAGGACATTTAGCAGTCTGCATAGTCCGCGGACAGAACAAACATCCACAAACACCTGGAAAATTCCAGGCATGAGGTGGGGGAATTAAAATCAATTCACTTGTTTTTTGTTAAAAAATTGTGGCTCTTCAAAGAACTTTTTTTTGGGGGGGGTTATATACTGAATTAACAAATGTTCTACTAAGCTTAATACATTTTTGTAACTTTCACAAGAACTGCTTAAACATTTTTTCTGGTTTTGTTTTTTATTTACACCAACTACTAAAAAATACTTCAAAACATATTTCAAGAGTTCACAAAAATTGTTTCAGTGCATTTTGGATATTCAAAAGAAAAATCTGATTTCTGATATCAGTTCAATACACTCCATCTTCTCTAAAAATGTTCATGCCCTCCAACTTGATGTTTTCGCTGTCAAAAGATGCAATTCCTAAAGCATATAAAAAACACATACACCTTTATTGACATGCTGTCTAGCTTCTTCCATTTGAGGAGAAAAAAAGTTTGGGTGTCTCCATATTTGTCTTCGATTGATTTCAGACAAAATAATCTTCGCAGCTGGAAACAGTTCCATTACGCTTCTGAACATATCCTTCATGGAAAACTGCAAAGATCCTGCAGTCAAACAGCCCAAACTGTTGCCTCCACAATGCACAATAATAATATCTGGACGTTTAATGTGAGTCATACTCCACAGAATGGTAATAAAGTTACCCAGTTTAAGCCACAATCTGCAGACCACAAAACTTCTGCTTTGCCCAATCCAATAGTAGCAGAGATGCCACGACATTAGGTATACATGTTTAATGAATGGATCAAAGAATCTCCCACCATCCACACACTCTACTTCTTCTGAGCCATAGCCATAGCCACCTTCTCTACACTCAACAAAGAAAACACTTCCTAAACAGTATTCCTGTCCACTTCAACTCCTCCTCCAAACCCACAAAACTTGATTGGCTAGTACCAAAATATCCTCTTTCCATTCCAGACATCCTTAAAAGACCCTGATGGCACGTGCAGGTCCACGGACTACCGAGATGTCTGCAGTCACGGCGGCACATGCAACTATTTTTTTCACCTATAAATCCAGCTTCCTATCAACTTTTTTCCACTCTCGACCCTTTTCAGGCCCTCTTTTGACCAGGAAATATTCCCAAATGTGTTTTCCAGACTTCTTTCTCACTCTACTGTCAGCGGACTACTGCAGTAGTCTGCGGATCCAAAATGGGGACCATTGAAAAAAATCGAAATCACCTCATGTTTTTAATTGAACAATCGGCAAGCATTTATAATGTCTGTGAACATTACACAGGTCTGATTGGTCAAGAGGTGTCAGCGGACACCGAATCAACAAATGGGTCTACCGAATGGACCCAGATATCACACATTTATGTTGTACATACTTTTTGGCCATTTTTTAAAAAACTACCTGGCCGGTTAACACACAATTTCCAAAAGCATGCTTGTGGAACCAAGCCACCGCTCCTCATGCAAGTTTGGTGAAAATCCATTCAGCAGTTTGGGCTGTAGGCATGAACAAAGATTTTTTCCATCGCATCTATGAGGATTTAAAAAAAATGTGGGAGCCCAACTATAACTTTGCCCCCCCCCGGACAAAACTGCAGCAAACTTCATTCCAATGGGTCCATATAATTTTTTGTTTGCAAAGTTTGATGAGTATTCGTCCGGGGTGAGGGCAAAGTTATAAGCCACCCAAAAAGTGCTATTTCTATGAGTTGAGCAACTTAACCATAACTACAGGGCCGCTACCGCAGGCTCTGTAGAATATATTAGAAAAACATACCCATTCTCTGAGCAGGTTCTGTGAACAGTCATGACAACCCTCTCATAAATTGTTGAAAATCAATGATCCTGTAGGTCGCTGTTCCGGTTCACTTATCACTTGATGTGCTTCACACTCTGAAGTAAACTGCACTGAAAATGGGCATGTGTGGCTGGCTGACATACCCCGGAGCAGACATTGGGGGGAGGCGAGAGTTAGTGTGTTGCTACATACTGGGACCTACTGTGCTCCCTCCCCACCTATTGCTTCACCATTGTGTGGTGCAGTTTGTTGCAGTGCATTGTGGTGCAAATGTCCCAGAAGCCTTGCATTCCAGAGTTGAGGACCGGTCCTTCTATGATCACATTGATGTTTTGCCGATTTCAGGCAACCGTCTCATGTGTGAAGGTGCTGAAATCGAGGGAATGGGGTGCAGTGGCCAAATGTTATGTAGCTAGTCATGTCTGGAAGGTCTTCTCAGGTAACCATGCAA
This sequence comes from Ambystoma mexicanum, assembly GCF_040938575.1. Classification (NCBI taxonomy): domain Eukaryota; kingdom Metazoa; phylum Chordata; class Amphibia; order Caudata; family Ambystomatidae; genus Ambystoma; species Ambystoma mexicanum. The sequence continues at coordinate 1,008,531,036 of NC_090930.1, forward strand.
AATGTGGTGCAGATTGGTGAAACAGTGTGGAATTGTATAAGGAACAGCAATTATCCAAGTGCTGCAATCTGTGGAAATGGGGGGGGGGTAAATAGGGGGATGTCATGTAGCCAGTAATGTCTGGAGATTCCTAATAGGTAACTATGCAAAATGTGTTGTAGATTGGTGAAAAGATGTGAAATTGTATAAGGAACAATACTTTGGTTAGGGATACTTCCCATTCATTTTCCCGTAGACAAACAAGGTCAATTTTTAACATTAGTGAGGTCACCAGCGATGACATCTGTAACATCATCAGTGATGGCATCTATGATGTTATCATTGTGGTCATAGGCTGCGCAATGGGGGAACAAAATTAAGAGGTGACTTTAGCTGAATTTCATAGGTGTTGTTGCATTAAGTGCTCACCTTAACGTCCTTGCATTTCAAGGGTTTTGCTAGAATGTATTGCTCACCGTAACGTCACTGTGACTAAAGTTTTTTCATATATATATATATATATATATATATATATAGAGATATATATATATATATATATATATATATATATATATATTCACAGAAACGTTCAACCTCCAAGTACCGTTTGTTGTTATTAAACGGTAAAATCCTGGGTGACCATAATAATGCTAGAGCACTCGGTCTTATAAGGTGCCAAACAACTTTACTTTATTTTGTCATAAAATCAGCATATAAAACGTATTTTAAAAACCAACCTGGTCTTACTGAACAGCTGATGCAGTCTACCGTGTCAAATTATGCCACGCATTCCATCCCTACCTCAGGGACTTCTTCAGACGAAACTACCAATGTGTTGTTGTAGGCTGTTTTTTATTTCCACACTCCTTCAAGTCAGCTGGTATACCTAGTTATGTGACTTATTTAAATCTGGCCAAAAAAAATCTGGCCGCCATTTTATAGTGTATAGTAGTTAGTAAATACTAGCTAAACATTCAGTTTGTGCCAATATTATATTTCACTTCCAATAGAAATGCACTCTTCTGTATAGGTATGACTCTAATGTGCATTCTTTATTTAATCTCTATTCTCTCCGCTTATTAGCCCAATGGATAATTATAATGTATCAATTCCCCACTGCAGTTACATCTGAGTGGCACGCTCAGGCGAGCACCAATATTTATGTATGTATTTATTTATAATTTGTGTAACGCACTAAATCACCCATGGGCCTCAGAGCGCACATAGTTACATACAAGCCATAAGACATAAAAAACAGGAACGGCATGGAGGGAAGACAGATATAAGATTTAATTAGGAGCTAAATTAAAGACAAAGGTCTTAACACTCTTTTTAAAGGAGGAAAGTGAATGTTCCTGTCTGAGATAAAGGGGAAACTTGTTCCAGGCTGCTGGTGCTTGTCCATCAAATGTTTTTCATTCAAATCTTGTAAGCTTGAATCTTGGCTGTGTACTTTTAGGAGTATCAAATGAGCGTAGGGGATGACTCGACATAAGAGGAGTCAGCCGATCGCATAAATATTGTGCAGACTCCTTATTACCGCATTTATGGGTCAATGATAGAATCTTGTGGTTGACCTAGTGTTTAACCGGGAGCCAATAAAGTTCCCATCTGGCCTCTGTTACATGATCATTTTGAAGAGACTGAAAACAGCTCTTACGATGTGATTCTGAACAACTTGAAGCACATTGAGGTTAGCTTTGGAGGTTCCTGCCAGAAGACTATTGCCATAATCGACACAGGAGTTAATCAGAGCTGTAGCCAGAAGGGCCCTGCTTTTAAGGAAATGAAAGGACGAATATAGTTGAGCAATTTAATGGTGTATCCACAAGCTGCTCAAACTTGGGCAACATGGGGCTTCATGGACAGTTTGGCATCAAAAGTGACACCTAGTGTCTTGACTGACTTAGATACTCTATGATGCCGACGATGCTGAAACTTTCATATTCGGAACCAAGTTTTTTTTATCTTATTTCCGGAATAATATTATTAGAAGTTCAGTCTTGTCAACATTTTATGCTACGGAATTGGTTACCATCCACACTGTATGGCATGATATATGGAGTTAACAAGTAGGGTATTTGTAGAGTAGCAGCCTGACAGCTCGATTATTACCTGAGTGTCATCGACATAATTAGTACATCGGACACCCAGGTCATCAAGCAGTGCAAGGAGGGGCATGGTATAAATGTTACATAAGGTTAGCGAGATACAAGACCCCTGGGGCACTCCACATGTGACTAGTGTGCGATTTGGACTAGCATCTATTACATCCACTCTTGCGTTGCTAGGCCCTAAGAAGGAAGAGATCCAGGCCGATGAAGACTGAGAGCAGTGAACCTGTTCTGCCAATTTGGTGACAAGTCGCACATGAGCCACCAAGTCGAACGTTGCAGATAGATCAAGCAACATCAGACGTACCGGACTGCCGCTATCTGCCATGCTGGCGATATTCAATTTCAGAACCAGGAGCGCAGTCTCCGTCCCATGTTTAGACTGAAACCGGATTGTTTGGGATACCGGTGATTGTTGCTTTCAAGGAAGACCTGCACTTGGTCATATGCAACTCGTTCTAAGATCTTCAGCAAGAATGGTACATTGGTAAATGGGTGGTAATGTTTAGATATATTGGGATCCAAGAGTTCTTCTTGAGGAGGGGGGTAATCCATGCCTCCTTCAAGATGGAAGGTACATTTGCCTCAGCAAACTATAGATTAACCATATGTGTTACCCAGGGTACTAGCATATTCATACACTCTTTAATTACATTGGATTGTATCCTTGCCTCGGCCGTCTTTAACTTTTTCATTCACGATGTGATGCATGCTTTTATCCCCGTGCCATCAGACCCTCCGAAAATGAATGGTGTTACAATTAAGGCATTGTGGTATGCAGATGACCTGGTGTTAATTTCTAAGACTCCCACAGGTCTACAACTTCTGTTGTCTTCATTGAGCTCATACCTAGATACAAATAAGCTAGTGTTAAACATAAAGAAAACTCAGATAGTGTATTACGCACCGCAAATGTCTAGAAGAGCGAAGATGGATTGGAAAATCAAAAATGTGAGTGTGGAAGTGGTGGCGAATTATTTGTATTTGGGGATCTTGGTTGATGGATCTGTGCAAACTGATTCACAGTTGAGGTCTCTTGAACATAAATTGGTTTCAGCCATTTCACAAACAACACTGATACTATACAAGTATGGGAAATGTTCTATCAGCCCCGCCATTACATACTGGCGACCGAAAGTGCTGCCCGGAAATTCTTTATGGTCTGGAGACCAAAAACATAATTAAAACATCTTTTCTAAATAAGTTAGAAGCCAAATTTTGGCGGGCGGTTCTTCATTTGCCGCAGTGTGTACCGGGACCATGGCTGAGACATGAGTTAGGTCTCACTTCTTTGATGGCAGAATATGAGTGGCGGCTATGTGCACTTTTTCGTAAATGTTTAACATACACACGAACAGATAACATCTTGGCCACCCTTTCTGTCTATATGTTAACATCGTCTCATAGTTTTGTCCACTCTTGGTCAACATATATTATGAAAATCCTCGCCAATGCAGATGTGAGTATTGAGACTCTCATTATGAATCCTATTAAAGCCAAAGACAAAATCTTTAAGAGGGACTGGATTATAACCAGGAATCTGTGTCTTACTTATAAGGATTTTGATGCGACTGCCTTTCCACATAAAAAATGAAAAGATCTGGAAAGCTATTTGTATAGAGCTCCATCACCCCAGATACGTTCCTCCATCTTGCGCCTTCGCTTTAATCTAGTCCCTACTCGGGACGTGTTAGCAAGGAGACATCTTATTAGCGGTGAAGAGAACTTTTGCAGATTTTGTGCGGATTCAAATATTAAGGAGACATTAAAACATATAATAATTGAATGTCCAGCACTAATGGATTTAAGAGTCACATTCTTCTGGAAACATCTGACCTTTTTTGGCTGGATGACCCCAGAGTATAGATGGCCAACCATCCTATCCACCAAAATTATTAGTATCCGTATTGCAACTTACAATTTCATGAATTCTCTAAATTTGAATGGGGATACTGAATCACTGATGGCTTAGAAGCTTATAGGCTGCAGAAGACCACAACAAGATAAAGACATTTGGTCCGAGCTTTCATAATCACCACATAACGTGGTGTACTTTGTGTGAGAAAATCTATTTCTGCATCTTTTTGAAGGACTCATAGATCACTCAATATTGTGTTGTGTAAATATGTACTTATATGGGAATAAGGTCTAATGATTGGATTTTAAATTATATTTTATTATGTAAATATGCGTATGTGTATATGAAGGTGTTGATCAACTTTTGTTAGACCTGTTTTTCTCTTTCTTTTAATTCTGACTATGATCGATTTATTTGTTTTATCTTTGAGTCTGATGTTTCCTTTGGATAAGAGCTTAATTGTTGTTTCATATATTTGGAATTTTTCTTTCACAAAAAAATTGCTAATTTTTGTATGCTTCCTTTTTTTAAATTTTGTAAAATGTGAATGAGATGTTAAATTTGATAAAAGTTGTGTTTCTCAGCTAAATTCAATAAAAAAAAAAATTACATTGGATGGACAACTATCCCCTAAACAGGATGTTGTTTTCAAAATGGCCACTGTTTTGAGGATATGTTCATCCCAACATGGTTTAAATTGAAAGGAGATTTGCTCATGTTCATTATTAGGGATGTAGTCTATGCTGTTCAGGGTATCAGTCATAATCGGACATGGGGGCTGATCATGGTCTTGTTGTGCTGCTATGGATTCTAGATGTCCTGAGACGTTCTGTTTGAATTAATTGTGTATTGTTTGGCACCATGATGAGTCCTTTTTCAGAGTAATTGCATCTGGAGTATTTCCTTCACATTCCTTGAGGATTGTGAATAATTCTTGCACATTCGATTTTGCAGTAGAGATCCTGTTATTAAAGCTTTGGGACTTAGCATCAATGATTGCGTTATTTAAGTTAAGAACAGATTGTTTATATAAGGAATGACGAAGAGAAGAACAGTTCTTTAACCACTTTCTTTCTGTTTTTCTCTTCAGGCGGCGTAAGCCAACAATAGAATAATTGAACCAGGTACTGTTACTGGTTTTAGATTTCATCGGTCAATGTTTTTTGGGAGCCAAGTTGTCAATGATTGTGTTAATCGTGTCAGTAACATGGATGGCCAAGCCATTGGATTTGTTAAATGTATCAGCTACTCTAAGTTTGATAAACAACTGAATTGATAGAGATTGTGACGTTATTTTCTTCAAATTGCTAACCATGCATATTGTTTGCGAGTAGGTTTGGAATAAGCGGGGCTGACTGGTAATAAGATGGAGCGGTTCACCAACATGTGATCTGACCATGGGCAATCATCGATGCTAGTTTCGGTCATAGAGAAACAATGGGCCTCATTACGAGTTTGGAGGTAGCCATGCCATTTTTAGTGGCATGGCTACCCCCAAACTCGGGTCCGGGTCCCGCAAAAGGGGATTTACTGGGCTATTCCAACCTTGGAGGGCCCATAATTCCCTTTCGCGGGACCCCGACCCGGTACGTCCCCATTCCCATTTGAGCCCCCATAGGGCTCAATGGGAATGGAGAGGATGCTAACAACGGGCACGTTAATGACGGGCCTGTTGTTAGCATCTTGGACTGCTGGTGGGTTCCGTTCTGCACGTCTGGTCTGGCCAGGCGTCCAGAGCGGGACCCGCTGCAGAACTCGTAATGTGGTGGCCCGGAATGAACGGTGCCTGTCCCTTACTGGCACGGTTCTTTCCGTGGCCACCACATTCATAATGAGGCCCAATGTGTCAAAACCCAATCTTAAGTGTGTCCTGCCTTATGGATTGGAGCACCCAATTGAATCCAATAGAGCTCAGCGCTAACAAAAGGGAGGACGCTCTTTTATCCATGGGACCATTAGCCCAAAGATTAAAGTCACCCTGTACAATAAAAGGTGTATTGGCTTTAGTAAAGGACGTGAGCAAATTGATAAATTGTTCCCCAAAGTATAACATGTCTGAAGGAGGACGGTATATAATAAAAATTGTTAAGGAATTATTCTCTGTTATCTTAATTTAAAATAGGAGGCTATCACAACCATCCAGGCGGGTGTGAGAAATGTCATGCAGAGAAAAGCGATTATTTATAATGGGCGCCACTCCACCGCCCCTGCGATTAGTGCGGTCTGCTCTCTGAATAGTGAAATCGGGGGAGTTGGCTAGTAGGGTGGGGAAGGGGTATAAGGACTGAGCCCTGATTCTTTAATGTCATATGGTTGCATTGTGTCTCAATAATGTGGCCATGTACCTCAATGCCATGTTTGAGTACAGACCTTGTATTTAAGAGGGAGACACGTAGAGTAGTATGCGTATTATTGTAGTTAGGTATGGAAATGTGTTGAGAGGTCGGCGGAGGAAGTATTGCACAGGATGGCGTATATGAAGCTTGGGGGTTAATGCTTCCTGTGTTGGCACTCTTGGGGTCTAAGGTGACTTTAACCGGCTCTTTGGGGAGGGACATAGGAAGAACGTTTGCGACATGACCTAATTGTGGATTGGGTAGAGCTGTGGCTGAGGGTCTAGTGTCCGACATCTGTTTAGTGATTAAGGTTACAGCATCTCTAGGGAACAAAACTCCAGAGGTAGAAAGCACGTCTGTGTGCACTTCCATGGGTATTATACCATATTTGTGTTTTATATCTGCAAGCCTTCTCTGGTATGAGGTGTTCTCGTGGATATATTCAGAAGAGGCGGCACAGCATAATGCGGCTAGTGTCTCATGTATGGAAGACAGAGAGCCTCATGACAAGTTTGCCAGTCTGAAAATAAGAGTGCCAATAAGCTCACCAGCACCCTTGTTTCCAGACTGGCAAACTACGTGTTTGCCCACTGGAGCCAATGTGCCCGACAGGTCTGACCGCGCCGGCGCAGCGGTTACAGTAAGCAAGCCCATCACGGAAGCACCGGCACCATTAGCAACAGTGCTGGTGCTTCCGTGTCCCCACTCCCATAGAGTCCTATTGGACTCTATGGGAATGGGGATTAACACATTTAACTGCCGCTGGACTGGAAATGAGCTGGTGGCACCGAAAAGTCAGGCGCTGGTACTCCGGACCCATTATGAGGCCCATAGTGTTGGTGAAATATAAATACCTATATCTGTTTCTTGTATGCAAATAAGAATAAATGGAAGAACTACAGAGCTCAAGGGAACTGTAGTTCTGTCCAGACGGTGGCGATGAGCAAAACAAAATGTGTTTGCTTAGCAAGGCGAAGGTGTAATACTCAGAGTGAACTGTTCACTCAATAGCTTGCAGAGGAAATTGTTACCAATCGAATCTACTAATGATAGTCAGACAAAATGCTAACTAATAAACATGGTTTTAGAGGGGTTTCAAAAGTTTCACATTTATTAGCAGTTCAAATAAAATAAAAGCAATCAATTACTACGTTTGCTACACAGTAAAACGATGTTTTTAGAATGCTCACATTAAAATGCTCACATTAGAAAAACAAAAGAAACAGCGACAAACTAAAGCCATGATGTCATGTCCACCCACGTGGGCTATATGATGTACATTACACATCTTATTGTAGTATTGACCCTCATAATTAGAATCAAGCCCCTGGGCCTAAATTAAAGTGCCATGTGCTAATATGAAAGAGCTATAGTTCCTATTACGAGGCCCAAGTAGGCTAAAGTGCAACAAACTCAAAATTGCCAAGTGCTACATTTCAAAGGATAAAACCACATCTATCAATAATTTCATCAAGTCATAACATTTCAATGTTAACATGTTATTCACATAAAAGACAGCCTTTATTCATTATTGCCAAGAACATATATATATATATACGAATCATTTGTTTTCTAATAAATGATGGCTAGTTCCTCATTTGAATTGTGGCAGAATCTTTTTTTAGCATTGAATTCAATAATAAGTTTGGACTCAAACTTGCATAACCTATGCTCTCGATTTCCTTTTCTAATCTGTTCGGGAACATGTGCTAAGGTAAAACCACTTCATAAGGGTTGCATCACTATTATGTCTTTCAACAAAATGAACAGCCAACAAATAATTCTCATCCTTGTGAAAAATCGCTCGATAATGCTGTGGGGTGCGAACCTTTAATTGAAAAATAATGGGCCCTATATATAGTTGAACACACGGACATTTGATGGTATATATTACATATCTAGTTAAACAATTGATCTTAAGTGTGATATACCATCTCTCTTGTTTCTTAGTCCCATGTTCAACCATCATTTTCTGTTCAGCATATTTACACATTTTGCATGCATTACATTTATCAAAACCGTTTTTGCATATCAAACTCTGTAACAAATTAGCTTGTTGCTTTACTGGTTTGAACATACTAGGCGATATCAAATCTTTCGTAAGTTTGTATTTGGAGAATGTAATTTGTGGACATTTCCCCAATATCTCATCAAGATCCATTTCTGCTTTCAAAATGGACCAATGTTTCTGTAATGTGTATCTAATCTGTTGTCACTGGAGAAAGAATTGTGTAATGAATCGTATGCAGTTTCTGTCTTGTTTCTTCTGGTTAACTAAAAGGATCCACTCTGTCAAGTTGTGTAGTCTTATTATAGGCATTGGTGAAACATTGTCTTGTACAGCTTCTTTTTAACAAAACGTGCTTCCATGTTGGTCACCTCATCTTGAAAATCATCATCCAACAAACAATTCCTCTTGGCTCCATTCATTTCCCCGTAAGGGATACTTTTTATCAAACTTTTAGGATGATGACTTTTACCATATAAAATAGTGTTAGATGCAGTACATTTCCTATGTAATTTACTACATATCTTGTTCTTCATAATTAACAGTTGAACATCAAAGAACACCAATTGATTGTGACTGCTGGAGAAAGTCAACTTAAGATTTAGTTCATTGTTATTAAGGAGGGAAATATATTATAGTAATGATTCTTCTGTCCCTCTCCAGATTAAGAACCAGTCATCAATATAGCTATACCAAGAGACTATCTGTCCCGGGTATTACTCAAACCTTTTGACCAAGCAACCTCCTGCTCCCATCATTCAAGATAGAGATTTGCATATGTGGAGCTATGCAGGACCCCATTGCTGTCCCACATTTTTGTCTGTACAATTTGTCTTCAAACAAAAATAAATTATGTCCAGACAAAATTTGAGGAGTGTGGTTATAACCTTTTTTTGCTGTTTAAAGCTTATGGATCTGGAATTGATAAAAGACTCACATGCTTTGAGGCCATTGTGGTGTAGTATTGAGCTGTATAAAGGCACTACATCCATCGTGACCAAAATATATTCCTGTACTTATTCTATTACCTGAACCTTGCTCAGCAAATCTGTAGTATATCTAATGTAAGAGTTAACATCTTTTACAAAGGGTTGAAGGAAAATATCTAGATATTTCGATACATTTTCCAACAAGAAGCCTCATGAAGAGATTATCCGTCTGACCAGTGGTGCCTCAATATGTTTATGTATTTTAGGGATAAAGTAAGGAATAGGTGTTATAGGAAAGTCTTTAGTCATAAATGAAACTTGAGAAGAGGGTACACAAGAGGGTGCTTCAGGGGGGAAGGGAAGGTTCCAGTGGCAAAAGGGTGATTGCAGAAGTCAGCCAAGGCTGGAGCAAGGGTGTCAATGTGGTACTTGATGGTTTTGGAAGAACAGGGAAGAACCTGTTTTGATGAGACTTTCATAGATCAGACTTGTCTAGAAACCTTGTCAGGGGTGAATAGAGGAAAGGCAGAAAAGGACAGCGGAGAGGTGGCCACAGGGAGGCCAAAGGTAGAGGAGAAAGAAGAGGGAGAAGGAGGAGAGGATGAGAGGGTGGACAGGGTGTCCTGGATTTTAGAAAATTAAATGAGAATACAGGGCCATGCAGAGGGCCTTGGAGGAGACAGGAGAGGTAGAGACTGCAACCGGATTGGCCAGCTCCTTGCAGATTCTAAAGAGTCCGGCTGAGTTGTTATATGCTGCAGAGATGCAGGCTTAGATGTGAGCTCTCCTCTTAGTGAAGACAGAGAGTTGGCACTGCCTTTGGAGCAGGCGGCAGACCAGTTTGTAAAAAGGATGCACAAGATGCCAGCCATTTCCTCTCAGCCACCCTACACTTGTGTTTAAGGGTGCACAGTCTGAGTCGTACCAGAAGTTGCACTTGGCTTTTGGCTTCAAGCAGATCCTCATGACAGGGGCAAGTACATCAAGAGTATGAGAGATAGAAGAGTGGCGCTTGGATAGGGCTGTGTCAAGATGTGAGTCAGCCAGAGGTGCAGGAGGGGGAGAGAAAGTGGTGGTGAAAGCCAAAACTGACACGCGCTTCATGGGTCGGATGACCAAGAAGGTGGTTGGCAGTGTGTGGGTTGGCTCTGCCTGAGCGGTAGAGAGAGAGAGATCAGAGGAGAGGAGAAGGGGCCACTCCAGGAGAGAAGGCGTGGTGAGAGGGTTAGAGAGTTGGAGGTCTCTGGAGATCAGAACATCCAGAGTGTGCCCTGCAGAGTGAGTCGGGCCATAGGGAACAATAGAGAGAGAGAGAGAGAGAGAGACAGAGAGAGAGAGAGAGACAGAGAGAGAGAGAGAGAGAGAGAGTCACAGAGGTCGCGAAAGAGTCCAGAGGTGGGACAGGAAGTATCCAGGTGGAGGTTAAGGTCTCCAAGGAGGAGGAGTTGAGGGGCCGATACCAGGAGGGAGGAGGAGAGGTCTGCACACTCAGAGAGGAAGGAGGTTATCTGACCAGGTGGCCAGTAGATAGTAGCCACAGTGAGACAGCAGACAGGAGAGAGAGAAATTCAAAGGAGGAGTAGACATGCATAGGAATGATAGAGGCAGGAATCCACTGCAGGAAGATCAAGACTACACCCCCACCGGAACAAGTGGATCTGGGCATGGAATGGATCTTGTATCCATCAGGGAGGAGAGTGTCAATACTAGTGACAGAACTGGTTGTGAACTATGTCTCGGTGAGATTGAGAACATCAAGGTCGAGTTCTTCCAGGAGATGGCATATGTCAGAGGAGTGTTTGACAGCTGAGAGAGTGTTGAGAGTAGCAATGTGGAGAAGGTTGCCACCCGTGAAAGACTTCCGGGAGGGGTAAAAATCAGAGGTATTCCCTGCGGAAGTGTAGAAGAAGCCCGACAGAGGGCAAAAGAGGAAGGAGGAGAGGGAAAGGAAACCAAGGAGAAGGATGAGGTCACCACAGAGGTGGCATAATAAGAAGGCAAGGAAGCAAATGAAGGGACAGCAGGAGAGGAAAGGAAATTGTTAAGGTGAAGGAAGTGTCTATCAAAGAGGAGGAGGTTGGACTGAGGGGCCTTGGACCAAGACAGTCCATTAAGGTAAACATTAATGATGACCTTAGAGGAGTGGAAGAAGGCCTGGAGGGCCTCCCACCAGGTGCCACCAATAATGGGAGATGAAGAGAAAGAAGACAGCACAGAGACCATATGAGGAGTCCATAGGTCTGGGAAAGAAACGACAAAGAGGATGTTGGTGAGGGTCTGTATGGCGAAAGCTCTGGTATAGGTTTCAGTGATAGGGAGGCCTGTGTTGGGGACCAGGATATCCTTTTGAACTTCTTCCTACCAGACTTAGTGAGAAGGGCAGGATAGTCAATAGAGAAGCAGTTAGAGAAGATAGGAGAAACAGAGAGCACAATAGAGGATGTGGAGGGGGGAAAGAGGAGAGAGTAAGAGGGGGATGAGGAGTAGGAGAACAGTACGGGGGAGACACTGGGGCAGACACATGGGGGGTGCAAGCAGACAAGACCGAATGAGACAAGATCAAGTTAGTCAATAATAAACTAATTTAAACGAAGGGCACAAAGGGACAAGAGAACAGTAATCAAGTAGAAGTGAATAAACCCAGTTAACAGAGTAAGAACTATGGGACCTGAAAGGAAAAAAGGACACAGCAGTGGAGCAACCGGCAGGGCAGGGGCTGGAAAAGAATGACGATCATGGGAACCTAAGGAGAAGCATAAAAAAACATACAGAAGAAGGAAGTACTGTATATGGCAAGAACGAGGGAACCTGAAAGAAAAGGACATGACAGGGAACAACCAGGCAGAGCTAGGATTAGATAAATGAGCAGTGATCAGGGAACCTACACAGAAGAGTTAGAAAACAAATGGAGGTAGGCAGTGCACATAACAGTAGTCAAGAAAGCAAAAACAAAAACAGGAACAGTGAAATAAGCAAAGGGGCCCAGAAGAAGTAACACAGAGCCACACAGCGTAGCAACAGGGCCTGCGAGGGAAACATTGGATGCATCGCTCAATTCTGATACACATGTTAATAAAATTGTAAAAAATTCCTATTACCATTAAGTTCTGTGCCAAATCAACAAACTGGTCTCACGCATGAACTGTGAAATCTTAGTTACAGCTATCATAATGCCGCGCCTGGACTATTGCAATGCCTTGCTCAGAGGAGAAAGCAAGAAAAATGTGTATAAACTTCAGATTGTCCAGAACTTTGCAGTCAGGATAATATGCAACTCCTCTAGAAAAAAAAAACATTACCAGCTTCCAGAAAGACCTCCATTGGTTGCCTGTGGAAAAGAGGATTCAATTAATTAAAAACCCTTTCACTGACCCATAAATGCCTACATGGTATTGCCCCGGGATACTTAAAGCAATCATTGACGCAACCTAAAACCTGCAGAAACTTGCAATCTAGCACAGCACACCTGCTCACCGTTCCCTGGGTGAAAAGAACCAAAGGTAATGGCAGATCTTTCCCTCTCAGGGCTGCCAGTGCTTGGAATGCCCTGCCAGTGAGCCTGTGCAGGGAAGACAAATTCATAGTTTCAGAAAAAAATGAAAACACTTTTGTTTGAATAAATCCCTCCTTGATCTCTGACCTCTTTTGTCTCGGTGTCTCCTGAATGTCCTTGTGTAAATGTGCACCTGATGCCCGCAGGCTATGGTGCATTAGAAATAAACAAATATATAATACTATTAGAGTGACTATCTGGGTGGCAGTTTTGAACTTTAAACATAAGCATACTTGAATTTAGGGTATGGCAGCTAGTATTTCTCATAATTATTAAAGGCAAAACTAAATCTGTATTATAAATGTGGTAATACTCTGAGCCCACGCCAGCTGTGGACAAGCTGTTTATATTCCCCCTAGACTGGCTGTCTCTTATGCACCCAGCAGTGCTGAAGTCATGGGCGTTTACTCTCTCCGATCCTTTATGAGGTCAGGTAACACATCTCTCCTGCCAGATAGCCCCTTATCAGGAGCTGTCCTAGGAAACAGGAATAAAAGGGCACACCCTGCACAAAAGGACTAGCCTCACAACATGCTCTTGTAAACCAAATAGCCTTGATGCTCTGGGTCAGGAAAGGGGTGGGTTTAGTGTAGACAGAGGGAGCTTAGCATAAGTGGGGAAGGGTGTCACCATCTTGTTTATCTCTGTATGTCTCTTTCCTGTCATCTCCACTTTCTTTAGCACAACTCTCTTTGGGTATGATGCAAGCACCTTTCACAACAACAGGGATTGGACCCCTTAAAACAGTCTTGCTTTTGTCCAATCACCTGTGCATGTGTGCCTGTAAAAAGGGGTCTCCCACTCCTTCTTTGATTCACTTTTGGACCATCCAGACCTAAGGAAGAGTTAATTTGCACCTCATTTGTGAGAGTTGGCTTTCAAAAGCCCTCAGCCATTGAGGGGAGGATGGAGTGCTTCAAGGCAGTGGCAAGCTCTGATCCCTTCCCAATCCTAGCGCACATTGAGGGTGACCCTTGCTGAGGACCCAGTCCTGCCACTCTGCTGCCAATCTCCCTATGCTGGCAAAGAAGAAAGTGTTTTTAACAAGGTCACTTTGCTCATTTGCACATAACTGCGACTGATCGCAGGCATCCTGTAGCCAGCCTCACAATAAGCACCGATCCATGGATGCTTTGGCATTGTAATGTGAAGCGAGGTTCAAAGGCTAGACAGCCCGCAGCCACCTCCTGCGTGTTAAAAATATATTGCGAAGAGCAGACAAATTGGTCAGGTTTACTACTCCAGCCAAAGTAACCCAATCAGCAAGACGCTCCAGTGATTTAAATATTTGTGTCAGAGCATAAGTGGACGAAATGTGTAATTCGTATAATGAATTGCAATATTCTAGAGGTTCAAAGGCCACAGGCCCGCAGTCTCCTCTAGAGGGGGAGAGTAAATAGCAGTCTTTAAAAGGCAGCCAGCCTTGGCAATTAGCTGGAGGCAATTTCAATATTGGCGCCTTTACACAACTGAAACAATTTGTTTATTTTTATTACTTGCATGATTTTCCTGAGGGGTTTAATTGTCCATACCTGCATCCAAGTTGCTCCCCTTTCGGAGGAAAACCACAAAAAAAAAAACACACAGCCCTGCACAAAGCACCGTGCTCTGCACTAGTGTGAGCCTTTTAGCAGAAAGCAGGACCGCCTCTAAGTAACAGTAAACACCAAGGGCAGACTTCACAGCTCCTCCAGCAGGGAAACTTGCAAGTACTGGCAAACACTATACATAACCACTCTATATGATTCTTGACAGGTACATGTACGCCATAGTAGTTAATGTTGGATTCTAGCCACCACATCCCTATAACTTAATCATTCTTGCATGATCATTAAATGGAACAGATCCAGAGAAAATGTATCATTGTGCACATTGTTTACATGTGAGATCATCGTGATGACGTCCTCTATTTATAGATGCCATTTTGAATCAGTCGCATGTTGATCTTGACTCACTATTTGGATTGCACTATACCCTATGACACCTAGGGATCTATTGAGGAAACCATAGACTAAGGAGAGACACTCTTGCCCTCTTTGCAGGACTGATGTGTAGCCGCATAAGTGGATTGGATGAGGAACGTGCATCTTACATCCCATTTCCCACCCATACTCGACCTTATGAGAGAGGTAATCCTGGACCCTAGTGATTTGTAAACTGCACAAGGTTGGGTTCACTCCAGCACATTGGACATTAAACCTAGATTCTGTTGATCCCTTATAGATATACTGTGGGAGGTACGGTCACTTGACATTTTTTGACTGACTTGGGAAGCCATGGAAGCAATTGAGGTATGTACCAGACCAGAGAGCTATGTTCAGTTATACATAGGATGGAACTTCTTGAGTGTTATCTCTGCAGGGCAACATATAAACAAGACAGCAGAATGCTCTTTTTCAAAGGGAGAACGTATTAGATTTGAAGATATCCCAGTGGAGGTTCTGCTACAGAACTACGTCAGATGAATGGATTTTAGAGGGGTCATGATATACAGATGTTATGCCAGTGCTGGTAGTGACCTGTATTATGTAATTCATACTATTAACTAATATAGGTTCCTTTTATCTTGGGATTGTAGATTACTAAAAAGAAGCTGCAAAGATTAAAAAGAACATTTTGTTTGCTCCCGATGAAGGGATTAAGATCCTGAAATGCGTAGCGCTTTAATTGAAGTGAATGATTTTGAATTAACAGCTATTTCTTTTAAAGATTTTGCATTTATTTGAACGCATTGCATATTTATTGCATAATGAACTTGTAAATCTGCTTCCTTTGTGAAAATATGACCTTATAATCATTTGGTCTTTAACAAAGATTACATCTATAAATGGATAACTTAATTATTGTTTGTCTTTCAAACATTTGGTGTGCAGGGAATGCAAGTGTTCCACAGACTGTGGACACCGATTTCTTTTATTGTCATTGTACATCCTAGTGCTTGGGGTGTTTTTCTCCCCCGCACCTGCTTACCTATACAAATAGTATTGAATACCATTTTCTGAACATCGGTAGCACACTGTATCAGCTTCAGAATCAACCATCCGGTGCCAGTGCAGACATGAGCCTTAGGAACATCACTACCCACTGCATCCTAGCTGAACAGGTGAATTGCCAAGTAGGCAATAAGCCTCATGGACTTTGCCTGTGGACTAAAAACAAGTTTATGAATGTTCTTTCGAAATTCATAATGCTTTATTTGGGACACTGGGCACCAAACTCCAAATTTGGATTTGTTGCTTAAAGAACCAGGGAGGACCAGGATCTGGCTCTTACAGGTACTTAAGTATCTTTTGCTTTGGACTTTCTGAAAGATTCCTGAGAGCTACTGATGTGCTGTGTGGGCATAACTATCCTAAACACAACTGATTTACTTGTATGCACATTTTTGGCTCCTACGAGAATTGCTCCGGTTTTTCCTTACAACCCTTCTAAAGACCCATTTGGACCATGTTCCACATCTAAAAGTAACAAAACATGTGTGCAATGTTTCAACCACTAATGACAGGAGTTTATAAACAGCTAAGCCTTGAGCTCAAATACCCACACACTGCTGTGTGTTCTGAGATAAAATGTAAAATGCAATAAGGCATCACAACAAGATAAAATTAAACAATCAAATCCTCGGTTCCATGGCAGCCATCTCCCACACATAATATGGATAAAAGGCGGCCATCCCATGCCAGGGATGGAACCCACAGTTCATTCCTGTTTGTATCGACATACACAATAAGACACTAAAACAGTGATGGAAAGACTGGGAATAACCGACAGGTTGTTGTTCTCACCAGCCAACTTTACAATTGAATACTTTAAAGGAATAGTGCGCTCAAAAATGTTATTGTCCCGAGAGTTCAGGCATGTGGTGTTATGCAAACTGTGATTGATCGTAAAAACATTTCCTGTGCACCTTACTTTCGTTTTCCTCACATTTACACATTTGAAATCAAGAAGCGGGCGCGGCCATCTTGTGCTAATCTTATCCGTTGCCGCATCGCCCTAAGTTGAACTGCCCTCGCGGCACTAAATCATATCCTCCACCCCTGAATCTGACATCAATAGATGTGTATGGGCCATTTCACAATGCAAATGCACGTCTTGTGTCAATGTTCTCTGTGCGCCAGCTAATGATGTATCTCCATGGAAATGGCAGGACGCCTCTTTCCTCAATAAGTATAAACAAATCGCTTCTCATCAGACAACATCAGAGTTGCTTTTTCAATCATTTCACTGTCTTGTTTTATATATCCTGTGACTCGTTTCTGCTCTGTTCAGCTATCTTCATTGCTCGTAGCATGTGCGAACAAATACTAGTACTAGCATTACTATCGATTTTAATTTTGACATATAATGGCAACAATACAGCCCTACCAGTACGAGCCATAGTATTCCGAGGCGGAATTAGTTGAAAGAGAAAGATGTGAAAACAATGGGGCATTGGGCGACAGGAGGAGGAATCAACAGCTCATGAGCCTGAGCCTAGTCACATGGAAGACGTCTCCACCTGGTGTACCTGCAATCGGTGCAAGGTCATGCCAAGTGAAGAAGAGAACTGCAGAGAAAACTCTGGATGCTTGGCCTGCATATCGGAAGAGGACACAGCACCGATATGCGTTACCGAGCTGCATGACTTCAGGACAGCCTGCCTCACAAGGTCCGTGTAGAGGATTATGATGGTGCTTATGCAGTAACTACGTGCCACATTTCGCCCTCCCAATCCAAGTAACGAGTAAGTGTACTCTAGATGTGATGTCGCTTCAGCCACTAACCTTTCATGTGTGTCTCCTATATTGTCATAACTTTGATCTATCACTGCCAAATGTATGTAGTCTGGCAATTCAATACATCTCTCGCGATTTTGGGAAATCATTGTTGTCATCTTGTGTGTCTTTCATGTACAACCAAGAAACAATATTTCTCTGTGCCCCAAACGTTATGGATTGCATGTGTCTTCACTTGTATGTGTCTACACTTTAAAGCCAAAGTTGAATGATCCGTGAAGTAACATTTGTACTGGCAACTAAGCGATAGGATACAAGATTGCATTTTCAACTAAGGTTTGCACACTTATCGGGTTCATTTAAATACAGTTTGTATATTTCTCTTCCACAGGTGGTACAAGCTGGTGGCCTATGGTTCATTTACATGGTGGCTTCATGGGAGGCTTGGATACCGCGTTCGACAAGTAATACCCGCCTTTTTCGTTGGTGCCATTCGAGCCAAATTCGCCAGTGACAGCATTCATTACAGGGTATTTTCCTGCAATGTGCTGCAACCCGAAGTATACTATTTGTAGTACATTTGTGCCATCAACATCAGCAACAAAATAAAATAAAAATCATCTTTTATGAATAGTTTTTAAAATGTTTTAGTGAATCAAGGACACGCTCACTTGTCCTGGCAGGGCTGGCAGGGTGGGAACGAGGAAGGTGCCAAACATCATGAACACTTTAAAGGTATCTTTGACACAGGGGCCATTGTTCATATGGCCTCCCCAGACCCAGTGTCTCCAGGCAGGCTAACCTGAAGCAGAGAGCGCCCCTGCAATACACATAAGTATGTCTCTCCCTTCAGCAGTGTTCAGGGCCTTGTCTGCACGCCTCATGCCCATCCATCCCCCCTCCAATATCAATGGAGGTTCGCACCTTTGGCCGGGCCCTCCCAAGGGGGCTGGCAGGGTGGGAACGGCCAAGGTGCCAAATACCATGTACACTTCAAAGGTATCTTCCACACAGGGTCCATTGTACACATGGCCTCCCCAGACCCTGTGTCTACAGGCTCCGCACCAGAGACATGTCACACATTCACATACACACCCACTTTTCTAATCCTTTATAAACCCCTTCATATTTATCCGGAGAACATCTCTGAGCACTGGAATTCAACTCTTGATCGTGCTACCTGTGAACATCTGTGAGCACTGGAAGTCAACTCTTGATCGTGCTACCTGTTCTCCTGCTACTAACTACCCTGCTTGCTGAATCTAATTGCTTGTTAGTCAAGGTAAGAGCAGGTCACCTAATCATCTCTTTCTGACCTCAAAATGTCTATCTATTTAGAACGAATGTACCCAGTAGTGTAATGTTCATTCATCTCAATGACTTTACAATTTTCTACTGTTTAAAGTGTTCTGATCTCGATATATAGCACATTTCATCAGTGTCAATTGTGATAGAATTGCATCTTTCTCGGACCATGTCTATAAGCATGTTTCCTTTTGATGCATGAAAGTACATTCAACAGACGAGTAACACGTTATGATATCTGTCGCATCAATCAATTCTGTATGAAAGTTATCCCAGTGTATATTCAACTAAACTACACAGGTTTTGCTTCTTTGACCAAAACAAACATTGCATAGAAAACTTTGATATAATTCCATCAATCTCATGCATTCAGTAGAATATTATTGCAATTATGTGTACTTTTTTTATACAGATTTTTCAAGAATGCCTGCTTGTATGGTTTTTGGTTGCCATTTTAGGAGCCATGTCAAAAGTAAGGGCACAATCATGCATACATTCCCGACGAATATTGATTTTATAAGAGAATGTGTCCGACATTGTGGATTTCATGTGGACGAGCTTGAAAGTAGAGCCCAGGGTGTCTTGGGATACTCGAGGGCCAATCAATTTCCCATCTGCAGCCTACACTTCACCCCGGATATGTACGACCAATCGCAGTATACAAAAAAGCATTGGCTCAGAACGTCTCTTAAATTGCTTCCAAATGCAATTCCAACTCTATTCATGCACATGTTGCGCCATGTGAGTCCCGGCTGATGAATTAGCTGTAGGAGGTAGGGTTTACTGAACAGGTAACTACATGAACGGATTGGTGCTTTCAGTGTAAATGTGTCTTACTAAAGTTTGCATATTTACCAGATTGTATTACTTTTTAACTATACAACATTTTACTACACATCTGTACCTTGTTTATGGAGCATCATAGAACGTAATTATGACCATAGAAAACAATGCCAAACTGCCCTTCAAAAGAAGCATAATCTTTTTGTAATCGGTTGCTTGACATGTCCATTTTTTAAGGAGAGCATACTGATGGATGTACAGACCCTCGCAAGTGACAAAACCACTGACATGTCCAGTGTACCAATGGTGAGCCCTACATACTTGCAGAAGTTCATATTTTCAAGAGTTGGATCTTCCCACATATCTAATGCAAATCTAATTTTCCCTTTTACCACTTCGTGACAATGCACTGAAAATGAAGGAGCAAGATTCTGCATCCATTTCTTTTCCGGAGTCAATAACAACTTTGAGCATCTATCAGGTAATATTATTTCACTTTTCAATTATGAGAATGTATTGTGCTTGGAATTTAAAATAATATAAAATTGTTTATGTATCCTGTCGGTTGTTTACACTATGGGCCTCATTACGAGGTGGGTGGTAAGGGGTTAACGGCACCGATAAAGGTGCCGGAACCGTTAAGCCCTTACCGCCCTATTACGAGGTCCGCTCGCGGGACCCACTCTGGACGCCTGGTTTTACCAGACGTCCTTAGCGGGTCCCACGATCGGCTGAGCATGCTAACAATGGGCCCATCATTAACAGGCCCGTTGTTAGCATGCTCCCCATTCCCATTGAGCCCTATGGGGGCTCAAATGGAATGGGAATGGTTTGGGTCCAGGTTCCCTGAATGGGGAAATACCGGGCCCTCCAAGGTCGTAATGGCCCGGTATTTCCCCATTCAGGGAACCCGGACCCGAGTTTGGAGGCCCTATGTGTCATTTATAGGTTTCTCTTTATATGTACCATTGTCTGCATCCCATTGTCTCTGTTCCATTTTGCTGTTTTTCTCCATACTAAAACAAGTACTGTGTTACAGAGTGATGCTGGTATTTGGACTACAATTACATCATCCTTTGGAGCTGGGCCAGAGTATGAGGTAGGCATACTGACAGTTCCCTTG
Source organism: Ambystoma mexicanum (assembly GCF_040938575.1). Lineage (NCBI taxonomy): Eukaryota > Metazoa > Chordata > Amphibia > Caudata > Ambystomatidae > Ambystoma > Ambystoma mexicanum. The sequence goes on from NC_090930.1 coordinate 1,008,551,742, forward strand.
CATGGAAGAAAGTAAATCCTACATACAATACTATTAGACAGTTACATTCATATATACGTGCAGTGTTTCAAACTTTTATGTTTTCAGCTTTAACGTTACAATTTCTCCCTAATGCAGAATACACTGCAAAATCTTTGAGGGCAACATTATAATCAGTATGTTTTGCACTGCAGTCTCTGATCGAGTACACTTGCCCTCAATCAGGTGAAATTTGAAATGTATATTTTCACTAAATGGCATATACTGTAAAGTAAGGTAATTATGTGAGTGATGTGTGCTATGTAATATTTGAATTTCAAATATGTTTGACTTTTTTTTTTTTTAATGAATGTTCTATTCAAGGAATGTATACAAGGTTGGGAATTGGAATAGGAGGCACATGGATCAGAGATGGTGGACCAGCTTGCTGGTCCGGTCATTACAGAGAAGACCATGGTTTCACAGAAAATCAAGAAAACAAGCGTAACTAACAAACAATTTCCTTTTCTAGAAGTGTTTTCGGCTGGTGTTTTCTTCACAGCATGTTTTTTTTTTAATTTAAAGTGCTATCTACTGTATGTGTGATTTACATTGAACATGTTTTTACAATCCATCTCCTAGAGGCCCAGAAGGAAAAGAAGTATAAAAACACAGACAACAAATGAAACCAAAGATGCTGCTTGCCAAAAAGATTTCACCATGGAGCAACTACTATTTGAGGTGCAACGTGGACCAGTCAATAAGCAGACTTGAGATGCTTATGTCCAATGGGCAGAAACAGAATTGAATGTGACTGGTGAAGCCTGCAAAGTGTAGTTGGACTATTGCTACAATGTGAGAACTGGACAAGATGAAGATGAAACTGAATATAATGAAGATGTTGTTGAATTCCTCCCTGACCACTTGACTCAATCTAGATCCGCAAAACAAGGTCCACCCAAAAAACAATCGACGTTGATGGTTTCTCCAATTCATGTGCAAAAAACACAAGCTGAACTAACAGAGACTGAAGCTTCAATGCAATTGACTAAGGAACTTGCCAAAGATCTCGACTACAGTTTGTCTAGTTTGGGCTATTTGTCCACCACAGCTGAGTCACAAACTACATTCATGCTGGACGATTGGCTAATTAAGGAGCACAAATACATTGTATGTGACAGCTGCCTGGTAGAGATTATATTGATGCTGAAATGTATCCATCCAGTGAGGGGGAAAATATGTGGGGAGCCATTGGTGAATGTGACTCGTGCATTACAAGGCACTAACCTGACAATCCAAGCCACCTCTGCCCAACTCCATGAACATTTTCATGGTCCGCACAACTGATGCTGGGCAAAGTGCCAGCTGGAAATCTACTGTGTTCAGCAACTATACTTTTTAGTGGCTCGACTTTTAGTAAGTTGTGCAATTTGTGGGACTTCAGTTCCTTGCTAAATCACAGTACTGCAAATATCAAAGAGAATTCTTATTCCTTCTATTAGTCAAGCCTGGAAAATGGAACAAATGACAATTGAAAGGACATTCTCTGGCAAATGGTTCAGGCTAGCTGGCGATGGACAGTGTGACAGCCTCAGATTTTCAGCAAAGTACTGCACATACCACTTTCAGGACACTAAACAAAATGGTGAGTTCGGAGGTTGTGCAGGTGTCCGAATGTAAATTCTCAGTGTCCATGGAGAAACATGGTTCCATAAAATCCCTCAAACATCTTCAAACATCTTCAATCGAAGAGAATGCAAATAGACCTAATATCCACTGACAGACATGTTTCAATAGCCAAGGCCATGCGAGAGCAGTTTCCAAATATTCTCCATCAATTTGAGGTATGGCACATTGCCAAATCGATCAATTAAAAAATGACAGCTGCTGGTAAAAAAAGGGTTTGAAAAATATTTTACAGTGGTCCCAGTCTTTTAGCAACCATCTTTGGTGGAGCTCCAAAACTTGTGATGGGTCTGCAGAAATTCTACTTGGAAAATGGCGCTCAGTGATGCACCACTGTTCCAACGTTCACTCATGGACAGAAAACCAACATTTTTACCAATGTGCACATGGACCTTTATCGGAGCAACAGGAACGCAAGAAGAAGGGCTTGGTTCCTTCTTCACCTCCACACAAAGCTCTTGAGAAGATCGTGTTTGATAAAACTCTTTCAAGAGACCTGAAGGGACTCACAGAATTCTGTCACACCGGAGATTTGGAGGTGTTCCACAATATATGCCTAAAGTACAGGCCTAAGAGGTTGCATTTTGGCATAGACAGTATGCAATCTCAAACATTACTTGCCGCATTAGCGCATAACGAGAAGCTAGGCAGAGAACAATCGAGAACTGCAGGAAACTTTGGAATGCTTCATTACACAATGGCCTTTGCAAAACGAAGCAAAAAATGGATAGCCAAGTCGATATACCAGGAACTCGAATTCGATTTTGTGAAAGATCTCACTTTTACTGTGTTGGCCATGCATACTAATGGAATCGATCCTGATTTTGTTCCTAGGACACATACATTGTCACAAAATATAGCAAACGAGCCCTGTCCACCAAAAGCGGACCTCGTTGAACAGTTGACTTCCCGGTATAAATGATTTGCAGAGGTGTGTATGTTCCCCAATGTTTGTACATTGTACATGACCAATGGAAATCAATTTAACTTGAATTTGAAAGCTAGTAAAAGTTTTAAGAAGTATTAAGCATCCAAATTGTCTTTTCAAATGTATCCTCTTTGTAATTTTTTTTTTGAAAGAAGTACCTATTGGAGGATGCCATACAGTAACTCTTTGTTTTCCCCCTTCCCGGTTTCAGCCAGCTCTTGTGGGTCCTTCACTGATCCGGGCACAGGAGGGTGAGATGGATATCTGCATGAAAGCAACTGTGGGGTCTGCAGTTGACTTAGCATGCACGTGTCCAAATAGAGAGAATAAATACGGGTTCCACTAGGGAATGAGACGTAAGCTAAATAACAAACTCGGCATGCAAGAGGTAAGGACTGTAAGCAAAACACTGCATGAAAGGGGGCTGTTGGTGTGAAATAGGTGCATTCTGACCTATATTTTTAGGGGGGCATGTGTTAGTGGTCATTCCTTTCGGGTGCCTTATGAGAAGGGAAGATCTTTGATTTGCGGCCTTTGGAGTCTTACAATTTCAAACACAATGGTGATAGGTATTAGTGTTACCAAAATATATGGGCACTCTAGATTAGGTATATGGTAGGTGAATTGGAGGTGGTGCGGGGGTAGGGTCTGGTGACCAAATGCATTCAAAGGGAATAGGGGGCATGGGTTCAGGGGACCACAGCCTGGCAGGGAGGGGGTGGAGATGGCATGAGTCGGTCAGCACAGATGGATGGGGCACTAAGGTCGGAGCCAGTCTTGGTCTCACATTCTTGGATGAGCAGATTTTGTCAGGGCTCGATACTCGTTACTTGCAAAAGTGAATACCTGCATTTCCATGAGAACAGGAAACGCGCTGAGCTGACAGAGGACAGAGGGATGGGGGCTAGCTGTGTGCTGCGCTCGGAGAGGGAGAGTCAAAATTTTGCTAGAGGGGCAGAGGGCCTAGAAAAAGATCCCATTTGGAAGGACACAATGGAGTTCAAAGTATACACATTAGCACAGCGTGAATACACTTATATGAAACATGGGTGATGCAAATAGGTACAGGAGGGGTGGAGATGTCTCCCACCTAAGCTTGAACGTCATTTGCCCGGTACAAGAATGGTGCAGGGGGGCGGGATACACCGCCTCTCTTCCAACATTTGTTAGTGCACGGGAAGTTCAGTGGAGATGGAAGGGTACTTGGATTTATGACTTGTCAGTGTCTCATGTTATCTGCAGAGCACATTCCTCTGTGAAAACAGGGCACATGCAGACGTGACAATGGGGAGGACTCTAACTGGAAATGTTGGCCTAAATAACTAAATCACTATCAATATAGATGAGTAAAACAAGTATTCACGATAGCGCAGCATTGGTGGATGCCGGCAAACAATTTGTTTGTTTTTCGAACATATTTTCAATGCTGTGTCGGACGGCCGGGCTAATCGCTGCCATGGAGTGAAGGTCACTGCCTTTGATGTTGCTTATGGGCAGTTATATGTGCTCCTAAGAAGGTTCAATTGTTGTTCGTCTGTTGTTCGTCCTTGCATGAAATGGAGGATTCGCTATTGATTGAAGTCGGGAGATGTGTAATACTGGCAAAAATGATAAGGTTCACCATTTTAAAACTGGACAAAGGAACGTGTAATTTCGTTTCATGAAAACCGTTGATCTGAGCAGACACTCTGAGTTACGCCAAGAGAATGGAAATATTAAATGTAATGTAAGTTTTACTGTAGACGAGTTTATAGACGAACATGTCAAGGTTTCATTTTCTGATGATGTCTGGTTTACCAAACAGCTTGAAACACCTGTTGGTTCACTGGTTGCAATAGAGCACTGTCCTCACAGTCCTATGATGGCGTGGACCCTTGGCAGGATGATTCAAGTTGCTCTTATAGAACAGCTGAGATTAACCCAAGGAAAGCACTGGCTCTTTTGAAACATTACACTTTGATAATGCCTAAAATCTGAATATTCAACCACGTGCCCATGGCTGAAAGTGCGATCTTTTTCAAAATAAGTGTTACCAATGACAGTAAAGGAAAAAGCAATAGCCATCCATGATAATTTTGGCATATGGGTAGGCTTCAGTGGTCCCTCTGCAGCTGGCCTGAAGAGTATTTATAAACCCTTACTGGGATCAGGTTACACGATGATGCCCCAGACATCGAAAGGGCAGATGCCAAGTCAGACAGTGAATTAAAAAAAAAAGTGTCAATGTCTTCCAGTCCTTTTCAATGGATGTGTTCTTATCTGTACCCCTTCACCGCCTGGTGTACATTAATAAATACATCACAGCTCTGATTTAAGTGCATCTCATCCTCAGACTGTGCAAGTCATGTATGTTTAAAATTACACTCTGTTCCTAAATAAATAAATGCAAATGAACACAGAGATTTCAAAATGCAGCAATTATGAACAATATTTTTTCACAGAGAGAGAGAGTGTGTGTGTGTGTGTGCGTGTGCGTGCGTGCGTGCGTGCGTGTGTATAAGAGAGTGAACTTAAACTATCATGTGATATTTATCTTTGACAAGACCTGGGTCAAAACCGGCCAATGTGGTTCAGCAGCCACTCTTGGTTCCTGCAGCACCGCGCTCTGCAGCATGGGAAGCCTGTGAGGGTGAGACAGCAGGAAACCCTTGGACACTCTGGCTGCCCATCAGTTGTGCAGTCAGAGATGTTCAATGCAGTCTTGGGGTCGCCCTAGTGCAAAAACATCCAGCTGCTTCTGATCCTTTGTATTCTATGTCTCTGATGTTTTTCTTTGGAGTCTGTGTGAGAGATTGTTTTTTAATTATTATTTGAGATGGTTGGAGAAGTGTAAATTAATTAGAACTATCTCATTTGCAGTTTGACATAATGTTTTTTATTTTTTTATTTTAGAAGATGGAACTTGTATTGTCTGCCCTTTTATCTTTTTCTGTTTTCTTTTTCTGTTGTTTGAAGTGTTTTGAATTGGTTTAAATCATTCTATTGTTTTAATGTTTCATAGTATAAATGAATTATGAAATGAATTATGTCGATGTTCACTCTGTTTTATATAAGGCCGACTTGTTCGTCTAATTCATAATAAAAACATTAAAATAAAAACATATATTCGTGTATAGTAGGTATGACTCGTGCCCCAGGCCGTTGCAGAGGGACTTTGAGAGTGAGAGAGGAATTTCACACAGATCTTTAGGGGATGCAGTTAATTGCTTTAAAAGCAGTTATAGTGAGCGCCTGTGCGCCTATTCACAGTGGTCCATGGGCTGCATTTCAAGTATCCATGGATACCCGCCCTTCTCCTACCCCAGCCCATGTGAGGCACTGGAGGGGGTCCCCTAGGAGGACTGCGGTGAAGGCCACGCGCCATTTTGTGGGGTCCTCATGCCCACTGGAAATTAAGCCCCACACTCTTAGCTACTCCAGGCACAAGCTAAATGAGCGTGGGTCTGCCCGCTGTGGAAGGGCACCCGTTATGTAATTTGGCACTGGGCTTCACACTACACAGCGCTGGGCCCGGAATCATCAACTGCTGGGTTACGTAACTGGATTGGCCGAGCCGTCTGGCAGATTAACAGGGCGATGCTATGAAAACAAATGACAACCGAATTATCCCCATCCATCTGCCAATGAAGCTGCGCGTTATTTCACTTGCTGCTTCGGTTAAGCCCTGCTCGTGTGCCGTTTCAGGATATCCCCAGCTATAGTTACAGCGCCGTGCGTTTTAAAGTCTCTCTAAGGCGCTGCTGAGAGACGATTCTATTTCTTGAATTCTTCGCTTCTTGTCTGCCAGCACAGAGATGGTTTCTGACACCTGCCCGATGAAAGGCACATGCCGATGCTTCGCCTTGGCCTTTTGTGCCTGGGGCCATGGCTTGGAATCCAGGCGGCCCGGCCTGGATCGGGTCGCAGGCCCCTCAGCCTTTCTTCTTTCCAAAAGCCTCCCCTCGCCCCATTCTAATGCAAAGCTAACACAGCTAGATAAACAGAAAGCGAGATCCAGGCGGGCGGGGCCTGGGACACGGAACACTCTACCCCTCCTTGTTTTATTTTAAGCGGAATATACCATCACTCTTCTCTGGAGTACGCGATTCTTAGAACCATTGAGCACTCTGCGTTATAGAGTTTGCACAGTTGCACATATACGTTAAATACAGCACACAAGCTCCGCCTTAATCCCTGTGGATCGCCTTCATGTATTCTTCAGAGTCACGTTCAAGGCTCTTTGAATCCACCCCGCCCCCAGTCCCCGTGCATTGTTATTGAAGCTGCGGCCAAATATTACAGGAACAGACTGTGCACTAATTGACGCAAATGATTAGCCATGTTTTCTTGGGTAACTAGTTGTCTTTTTTCAGATTGTATTAACATGTACTTTAGACAAAACTTGTACATCAAAACATTACATTTAGAGTCCTTTTCATATGTCTCGGTGAACTTCATACTGACACCCGCGTGCCAATTGTTCCCATACATTTTAATTTCAGGGATGTGGCGGTAGCTGCTAGCAATGAAAGGGCTGCAGCCCTCTCTGTGGAATTTTGATCATTTCCTGCTGGTCTAGTCGAAAAGGCATTGGAATCCAGGTGGTCCCAATTTCCTGGGACTTTTTACATACTCAGCAGAAAGCAAGTGATAATGTCGGGGCACCAAGTACGTGCTCGGCTGCCTGAAGTGCCGTGGATTCGTATGGATTCCTCGTGCTTTTTACAAGTGTAAAAAAAACAGACGGAATCTATAGGGATTCAAGATGCTCTAGCCACATCGCAAATATATGCAGGCTGTGATGCTGCGGCAGGGTTAAGAGGGATCTGTCCAAGAAATCGAATCAAAGGCCAGGTCGTAATTTACAGGTGGGGTGAATGTCTCCACCTGTTTATCATATCCGGGGCAATTTAACATCGGATGCAAAGTGAGCCTGCTGGATTCTCAGAAAGGAACCAAAGAAGTAGCAGATTGACTGGATAATCCAGTATAGGGTGGTGGTCTAAGAGTAAAACAATAGTGCTGCATCAGCAAAGGACCTGGTAATCTGCATGTACTAGCTGAGTAGTAAAATACTGAGGCAGTGCTCCACAGTCACGTGGTTGCGAGTCTGCATCTCAAGAGAACTGAAAATGTCCATGTAGTGATGACAGACGGCATCCAGAAACTGGGATCACCAGCAGCGTACACACGTCACGGCCATTTGCCATGGGAGTCAAGCAGAGCATCACTGAACAACCGCCATGGTGGCATTCGTTTTGACCGCCTCTGGAATGTACTCCCCTTAATCAGAAGCACAGACAATTATCATAGCACATTTTCATATACCACTTAATTCTAGATTCCTCCTGCTTTCCTGCATTGTAAAAGATATTTGTTATTTGCACCTATTTCAGTGATTTCCAATAGAAAGGACCCCGTGGGAAGTCAACCCTGTGGGATTAAGCTATGTTTTCTGCAGAGTGAACAGAGATATGAACGAGACATACACTTAACTCACTGAGCTACCTTGCTGGCTTCAACAAGTGTTAGGAACCTGGTAGATGGGTTGTGTGAAGCAGGAAGATGGTAATGTGTTGACATTTCACAAATAGAAGATGTGTTAATATGGCGTTATCACCAGGGGTGGACTGGCCTATAGGGAACTCTGGAGATTTCCCGGTAGGCCTCTGCACCCTGGGCCTCTTTTGTGTGTTATTCCCAAATTTTCAGATGGGAAATTGCCGAAAATGTGTAATATGGGGCCACTTTGAAAATTATTTCCAGGGCCTCTTTTGGTTAACAGTCCACCCCTGGTTATCACCCCGTTCCAAGGGCTGGAAGGAGAGTTTGGACGGCCCAGCAGACCAAGTTATAGAACCAAGCGACACAAGGACATATGACGAGGGCAGTGGAATGTACCCCCATTCCAGCCCTTGGAACGGGGTGATAACATCATTAACACCCTGGGCTACCAAAGCTGTAACCCAGGGTGTTTAAAAAAAGGATTTTCATTCATTGAACGGGATGCCACGCGCGTCCCGTTCAATTTAATGAAAATCTTTTGCTATGATGACTGTCATGGTAATGGAAGGCGGGGCTCCATACGGAGCCCCTCTCCCATTAATATGGCAGCCTGCAAAAAAGTGAGAGGCAGCGAAGCAGCAACAGTCAGGTAAATGGGGCCGGGTAAGGGGGCTGGGAAAAAGTAAAAAGTAAAAAAGAAATGGGAGGGAGAGGGGGGTGGCGATGCGGGGCGGGAGAGGCAGCCAGGGGTTGCGTGGAACACAGGCTGAGATTAGTGGCTTCAGCCCGCGATCCACAGAACCTGATTGGTTGGGCCCCGCACCCAGGGTGCTAATTGCATTGAGAATAAACCCTTTGAAAAAAAACACTACTGTGACTTGCCATTGAATAGATTAGCGTGTTCCAGGGAAGACGAGCATGTGCTTAACTAACAGAATACATAATAACATGTTAATTCTGTGCATTGTTTGAGACACCACAGGTTGTCTTACATTAACCTTAGTGAAAGTCGCAACACAAAGAACGGGCACCTTGGCGTCCTGTGTTGGCTGTAAAAGTGACCTTCATGCATGCACGAGTAAAGAAGAAACAGGACATATATGCATGTGCATAGTGCCAAACACTCACAGTGCACATTTCTCCTCAACAGGAAGTGCACAGGAATGTCCACGAGGGGTGCATGTGTAATATGTTTAGGTACTGATGCGCTAATCAATCTTTTGCACAATTATTCGAGAAGGAATGCACCAGAGATACAGAAGAACAGTAATATTTGCTATACTGCACATATCATTCCTTTAGGATGTCAGTGCATTATGAACTGAGCACGATCACTGCCCTCCTTACTCTAAAACCCAACAAAAATATCATCTCCTGTTGGAAGTGACTAAAAGCAACGCCATTTTATCCTCACATCCAAACCTTGTGGCTGCCTAAATCAGTTAATATGTTGTAAGAGGATTCAATTCAACACTACAGCTAAGTCAATGCCTAGTCTGGGATACTGAATGGAAACCCTTATTGATATATCTTTATGTCCAGTTCATGCGTTCTGGATGACTACCCCTATATAACACCCCTCTCTTGGAATCCTCCTGACCCCACTGAGCCAAGAAGTAGTTCTGTTTTGCAAGTTAAAGGTTTATTTGAGAATTTAAACAATGTATATATATATCACGCTTTATAATAAATTAACAATTGAATATCACACTTAATCTGATCAGTAATCAATAATGGATAGTCTGGCACTAGCACACTTCTTTATAATCAATGATGAGTGGTTATAGGATGGATAAGATAGCAACAATACTTTATGGTTTCAAATGGATGCAAGGTGGAATGAAAATGCAGTACAGAAAATACTCAATATGATTTCAACAAAACAATGTAATCACTTTTCTCTGGCAATTCCCTCCCCCCTTTTATGCAATCCAAGGAAATGGAAGGAAAGCACACAGTTCTCAGAAATGCAATCAAATGTAATTCAGTTCACCCCAGCAAGCTTAGGCTACAGAAGTTAGAAACACAGGCCCAAAATGCTTTTATATGTGCTGGCAATGAAGTGAAAAATATGCTAAAATGCTTTTAATTCCCTCTAGGAGGTTCAGGGTGAGTGGTATCAAGTTAATATTAGTCCAGGCTCACCCTAGCAATGATTCAGGAATGATTGGCAGGTTAAACAAATTTTTTCTTTAACGGAAGGCAAGCAGCAGCAGATTTTTACACGTGGAGAAACTTGCAAATCGCGGCAAAATGTCAAATCGCGGCAAAATTTTCGAATGCGCCGGGCGCGATTACAGAGGAACTACAAGGACTATCACTATCGTCTTGGGGTCCTGGGAAAGCCTAGGATCTCAGCTTCCAGATGAAAGTTACTGCAAGTCTCTAAGACAAACGGTCACGGAGATATGAGCGATTAAATAAAGGTCATTTTTCAGATTTGAAATTTTAAAGTTCAAAAAGACAAATGACAGTTTTGCAAAACGACAAGGTACAACTTCTAGGAGACAGTTCTGGTTAGATTAAAATAGATTGAATTATATTATTTTAACTAAGAGGTTGGTTCTGCACAGTCTGCTAGGTACTCACAATATCTTTTAAAATATGCCTCGCCACGGATCTGGTCAGGTTTTGGACTGGACCCCGGTCTCTGTCTCGGCACTTCACAGTGATCTGGGTCAGCTCTGCTCTGCTGGTCTGGTCTGGGTCTCTGCTCTCTCTCTGGATTCTGGAGATTGATGGATTTAAAGTCTGGATCTTTCTGCACAGCTTTCTCTAGAGATTGATGGAGGTAAAGTATGGATTTTCCCGGCAGAGCGTCCCGCTGCAAATGGATTTGAAGGTCCCTACCTGTCCTGTCTGTCTGCTTTTATCTGTTTTTAAAATGGGTGTGTGTGCAGCATCACTAGGCTCTACCCCTCTCCACTTGTCATTGGCCACTTCATCCGCTTCCACTTGATTGGGGGAATGAAATGAAGTGTCATCATGATGAGGTCTGTTTATGGTACAGAGAACCCACCCCTGTCAACTTTACACACAATCTATATTTGCTCAAAAACATATTTGCACAGGTACACATTTGTTTAAAATTACATGCACCCTTCACATATCACAGGAGGTATACCCTGTCCAAATCTGCTCTTCCTGGGAGCTTGCATTCAGAAATGGCACATATTTCACTTTTTAACTGATTTTGCAATTTCGGACACTAACCCAAATTTACACACATGTGCGCAAGGAGTATGGACATTAGTTGATGAAGTGTCAGATTTTTCACATGCACACATTTTGATTAATATCCTCTTTTCCGCTAAAACCCCCATGAACATACCACCAGGTCCTAACACGTCTTAAAATGTGGGCAGAAAAATCACAAGAATTATGGTATCATTTAAATAATTTTCACAAGTCCGTACTATGAGTTATTCATCTTTTTAGAGTTATGTTCTGGCCCCAAAGGGGTGTGGTTTCCCCCCAGCACAAGGTTGAATTTCTGGTTTTTCCAGTTCTGCCAAGCCAGCTTGCTCTCACAGGCAGTGCCCCTCCCCTGTCCTTCCAGGAGGAAGCTCCATTTACGACATCTGCAATAAACCATCTGCCTGGGTGAAGGGGGTTGCATTGTTCAGAGCTCCTGTATTCTGTGGGGGCTCCCCTTAATTCAATTATCAGAGAGATGGCATATCCTTAGTGTGGCCAGCAAAAGGCAGATAGGCCTGGGAACACAGCTGTGACTCAAGTTTCACTCCTGATGGGGGTAGTTGCCAGGCAAAATTGGAATCTCTTTAAGCCAGTTTTTAGCTACATGTCATTTCTGTTCCCCAGTTTCTGCATTCAAATAAAACTAAACATTTTTACATATGCAGCTAGAATGCTGATTCTAAGTTTAAAACTGTGACATTTAAACAAGTGCAACCTATGTGACACTCAAAAGTAGGTCACTCATTTCTTTTAACATTTAGATTTTTAGTGTCTTTCAGTCCAAATTTACTTAAACTGCTGAAATCCACAGCTCAGCCAGTCTTGTTATAAACCTTCAAGTCACTTCAGAAATAACTTTACATTGGATCCACCTCTCAGTAAGTCTTTCTTTGGCTTGCCTTGGGTTCATTTATTCAGTTTTATACAAAAAGTAAAATCTGGTGTTGTTTTAAAACGCCGGCTTTTTGATAGTGGTGAGTACTGGTACTGCACCCCTTTTTGGGATTTAAGAAAATGAATTCCCAACAGTTATGGGTTTGCTTTTGGCAATCAGCATTGCCATTCACAATGGTTTCAGACTACTGTGTGGGTAGTCCAATGGTGGTTTTAGGCAGTGTCCTTCTGTGCCCATAACATCGGCAAAAATGAGTGGCAGCCTATTCTTCATGCATTTCCCTGTGCATTTTCTGGGAAGCTCTGGCCATCATGATGTTTTCCATGTCAGTACTGCACAGTTTTGAGGTAGGGCTTGGATGCGTGGATAAAAACATCCCACAAGCCCCCCTCTTGCGATGGCCATTCTGTTTCACTGATGGGACTCGCAAGACCTGGGATGTTTTCTCATCTTCTTCCAATAGATGGCACAGTTCAGCATCTTTTTCTCCATCCGGTCGGATCGATCGGTTCTCCTCGCCGGTCCTGATGGGAAGATTGGGCGGTACCCCGGGCCCGTTGCGTCTCTGCTCCCGGTCTCCGGATCGTCCTCCTTGGCCCGTCTCCAGGTTTTCTTTCTCCTAGGACGACAAAGGAAGAGCGGCAATACCTATTCATGGACATTTCTTCCCCACCATTGATATAGTGGGGTGGCATATAAATTTCATCATAACGAAACATTACATTCTTATTTTGAAAAAAAACAGTATAACTAAGAGACAGTTTCATGCAAATCACAATATTTTAGAGACTAGATGTGGTATGTTTTATGGTTGGAACTGAATTAGTCTGAGACAGTACCCGCTAGGATTCCAGAGGATTCCTCCAGTTGTTGCAGAGTGTGCCTGGGATGGCAACATTTCAACTGGTTTATGTGGACCCACTTGTCTTCCCCCGCTGCCAAACCGCCTTTGGGGATGCGGATCTTGTAGGCCACAGGGGAGATCTTGTCGATGATCTCAAAGGGTCCCTTCCATGTAGGCAAGAATTTCCGCTGTTTTGCCTGGTTTCTTTGGAAGTTGTATAGATAGACCCGGTCCCCCACCTGATATTCCTTCCTGGAAGTTTTCAGGTCATAATGGGTCTTCATGCTATCAGCTGATCTTTCTAGATTCCGCTGAGCATAAGCAAAAGCATGTTGAAGGTGTTTCCTTAAATTTTCCACATACTCATGAGTTGTGGAGGCATTTATTAGTGTCTGCTCTTGGGTCCTGTAGAGCAAATGCTGAGGAAGCACCATCTTGCGTCCAGTCATCAACTCGAATGGTGACATTTTGGTTGCAGATGAAGGGGTAGATCTGATGGCCATTAGGACCAGAGGTAATCGGATATCCCAACTTGGCCCAGAATCTGCCACAAACTTTTTTAGTATGCTCACAATGGTTCGGTTATATCTCTCTACTGCCCCAGAAGAAGCTGGCCTGTAAGCAATATGCAACTTCCTTTTGACCCCCAGTATCTCCCACATCTTTGTCATCACTTCACTGGTGAAGTGGCTACCTCTGTCTGACTCAATCCTTTGAGGTAGACCAAAACAGGAAAAGATGTGGTTAATCATCAAGGCAGCTGCGGTTTCTGCCTTGCAATTTGGGGCTGGGAGACATTCCACCCACTTGGTAAACAAGCATGTCACAGTCAACATGTACGTATTCCCCCTAGCAGAGCGAATCACCGGGCCTACAAAGTCGATTTGTAAATCTGACCATGGCAGTGTCATCCCCCTCTTTTGGAGAGGCGCACGGTGTGTGAGGGATGATGGCTGAAATTGCGCACACACAAGACACCCCTTCAAGTATTGGTCGAGGTCCTGCCCCATGTGTGGCCAGTATGCAACCTCTCTTAAGATTTCCAATGTTGTGTGAAACCCCCTCTGACCGGCGGTGGCCGCATCATGGGTGTGACTTAACATCAGGCTTCGGAATGAGGTAGGAACCACCCACTGATTGTGGCCAGCTTTGGATTTCCTTACCAGCAAACCGTCTTGGATTCGGAACATTTTTGGACATTTCATCAACACTCTTAGGTCCTCTTTCCCAATGTAATCGGTATCCATCAGGGGAAAGTTCTCAGGGTCCTCAAGGTGCTGGTAAAATTTACCAATTATTGGATCCCCCTTCTGAGCGGTAATCAAATCAGCATCAGGGGTCTCCTTACTCCATTGTGCAATTGAAAAGCCGTTGTGAGCATTTGTCTGGGACCTAGTGATAGCAGTGACCTGGATTTCCCCCAACAGGGACTCAATCTCAATTAGATCCCCTTGGATGGCCCCGGTTTTGGCCAGCTGATCAGCTAAGTCATTTCCAGTTTTGTCTGGTCCCTCTACTTTGGAATGACCCTTGATCTTTTTCCAGTAGATGGTCATCCCATTCGATGTGACCAGATCATCAATGTTTTGGATCAACTTCCCATGTTTCAAGGGTTTGTTATTAGCACATAACATGCCTCTGGTTTTCCAATTAACCAGGTGCTCCACGAACCCATTCCGTACATAATCCGAATCTGTGATTATGACCAGTTCGTGGAGTTGATGCTGGACAGCAGTGAGGATGGCCTGATGCACAGCCATCAATTCTGCCACCTGACTACTTCGGGGACCAATTTTGTATCCAGCGGAGGGTTCTGGGAACTCATTCACCCATGCATTCCCTACGCCGGCCACCAGTTCTTTCTCCCCGTTGTTGTCAACATGGTAAGAGCATCCATCCACATAGACAGTGGGCATTCCCTCACACTTGTCCTCTTCAAAGACTTTGTGTGGGGAATTAAGGTATGCCTCCATGTTGTCCTTTATTTTTAGACTTTCGTCCTCGAGACAGTTTTCTCTGGCACAATCATGCAAGTCAGCCAGACCTTGCGCGAGGGGACTCTTCTAGTTTTGGCCATATCTGACCTCCACAGGAAAGCCTTGCATTGATAGAATCCAGGAAGTAATTCGGGAATTACTCACATTTCCGGCCCGGATTGTATCACTTTGGAGATATTGCAGAGGCTGGTGTGGAGTCTCCACTATGATGTGTTCCCCCTGGATAAACGGGCGGTAATTCTTCAATGCCCACACCGTTGCCAGGAGTGCCTTCTCACAATCGTTGAATTTTTCCTCCACAGAGGATAAAGTTTTGCTCGCATAGGAGATTACTTTATTGACCTTGTCATGCTTTTGGTATAATACTGCCGTCAAGCACGTATTAGAGAACCCCGTCTCCAGGAAGAACTCCTTGTTTCTGACAGGGTAAGCTAGGCAAGGCGCTTGTGAGAGGCTTCTTTTGAGTTGTTTTACTGCCTCGGCTTGTTCTGGACCCCATTCCCACTTGACCCCCCCCTTCAAGAGATGAATCAGGGGTCTGGTGATCTCTGCGTAGCCCTCAATGAACTTTCTGCTGTAATTAGTCAGTCCAAGGAGGCTCCTTAGTTCCCGCAGAGTTGTGGGGTCTTTCAGTTTCTGAAGTGCTTCCACTTTCTTTTCCTGGGGACAGAGACCCTGAGGAGTAATCTCATGCCCCAAGAAATTAACACGGGTTCTACACCACTGTGCTTTCTGAAAGGAAAGGTTTGCTCCGGCGGCCCTCAACTGGGTCAGAACATAACAGATCTCCGCTATATGTTCCTCCACAGATGAACCTTTGATGAGGACATCATCTACATAAGCCAGGTTACCCCTCGCACCCAGGTCGGGCATGGCCTTATGTAGGAAAATATTGAACTCATTACCGGAGTTGAGGTATCCGAAGGGAGTCCGGGTCCATGTGTATTGCTGGCCCCCAAAGGTAAAAGCCAGTTTGTATTGGTCCTCCCTACTGACAGGCACGGTCCAGTATCCATTGGTCAGGTCTATTGCAGTGAATACCTGTGACCCCTGGATCTGGGCCAGCCCTTGGTCAATGTAGGGCAGAGGCCATCGGGAAGTATGGACCCGTTTGTTGAGCTCCCTGAGGTCGGCGCAGAGTCTCCACTGGCCGTTTGGCTTTAATATTCCCAGCACCGGATTATTGAAGGTGCTGTGGACTGGACGGATTATTCCCCGGGACTCAAGGTTCTTAATTATTTCAGTAAGGGACTCCATTGATGCGAGAGGCAAGCGATATTGCTTCACAAACACAGGAGTCATGCCAGGGTCCGTGGGGATTGTTGTTGTGTGGATGTCAGTGCGACCACAGTCATATGAGTCTAGCGCAATGAGATCTTGGAAATCCAAGAAAACTTGTTTCAACTTTTGCTTTTGTTCCAGAGTCACACAGGCATCAGCTAGGTTGACTCTCTCTTCCACCATCTGCCTGAAGCCTGGAAAGACTTCTGGTTTGGCTATTTCAGCGGCCTCCTCCAGCTGGGTGGAGAAGTCCCTGGTCAGAGTGCTGATTTGGACTGGAGGCTTCAGGTGGGAAAGGCAGCCCTCATGGACCTGGAAAATCACCTCATCCCTCCTGAAGTCACAAGTCACATCTTCCTTACCGAAGGGCAAGAAGTGTACACCAGGAAGTTCCCCCCATGGCGGGTAAAAATCCTGTCTGGTGTTGGATTGTCATCACTGTCACTGTCAAAGCAGTCCTTGGGGATTGGCCCTAACAGTTCATTACCTAAATCTATGGAAAAATGTCGGTCATCAACCGCCATTCCAATAATGGTGCCTGCGGCTAGAGTAATACTCTTTAAGTCGCTGTTATCCACCTCTATTAGAATGGTGTCATGTTCTATGTTGACTAATGGAGTTGGGTTTACCCCCAACCCTTGCTGTTGGAGAGAAGCGTTTAGATGTATGTAAGCATCAGGGTTTTGCAAATATTGTCCTCTTTTAACTTTCACTTCCAGGGAGAATTGTCAGGTCCTTTCTGGGATGGTGACTTCCTCTTTGATCTGAATTTCAACTGCATAAGGTAGCAATTGAGCTGACCTAAATGCTTTTTCTGGATCATCAAAGCCCATGGGATTATCCGCTAATCGGGACCAAGCTTTGAAGTTTATTAGGTCCAAACTAATGGCAAAGCGATTGAGAATGTCACTGCCTAAGTAAAAGGCGGCAGGGACGTCTCGCACGACCCAACAATTGTGGACTATGCTCTTGTTGCCAATGGAGATTTTGAGCATACACCTGCTTGGCAGGAGATGTTTGGAATTAGGCGCTTCCAGGTCCATTTCCCATTTGTCTATCAGTTTGAATGTGGGAATGGCTGGATCTTTTGGGAGTTGGCGGAACATGGCTTCGCTGATGAAGCTCTTACCGTTGTTCACACACACTCGAGCGAGAACAGAGTCCTTCCCATCATTTAATTGGACAGGGATGAACAACTGCTCTCCAATTTGCTGAATATCAGCCAGGCTCTGAGCTGATTTCACCTCTTTCTGGACTATAGGAGTGGGAGTTTCTGATTGTGGATTAGTAAAGAATTTCAGGGTGTTTCCTTCCAGTGTGGAATACCACCTTAGACTGGAAGGAAGGTTGATTTTCAGAAATAGAGAGGACCCCCCATCACCAGTCTGTTGTCCTACTGCTATTACTGTCACGTCTGGAATTTGGCTATTCTGGAAGTGAAATGCTACTTGGTCAGGTTTTTGTTCAACCATGTGGCAGGTGCCGTTTAAACTAACATGGTTGACACTCTGTTTTAATTTTATTGGTCGGCTAGTCTGGGTCCAGAGGACCTTGTTTACACAATCTATTAGGGGTGACAACCTTCTCAGGAGGTCATTCCCCAGTAAACAAGGGGTGCCCTCTGGAGTCACTACTATGACCGGGTGTTTCACCTTGTGTCGCCCGATCTTAATGTCCAAGTCTGCAGTCCCCTCAACGGGAATTTCCTTCCCGTCAAAGTTCTGCAGTTGTCCAGGAAGAGAGGTGAGAGGAATTTGGTAATTCTCTCCCCTTCCTGCATTCAGTTCGTCAAAGGCCCTTCTGGACAGAAGGGTAGCTTGAGATCCAGTGTCCACCAGTGCCAAAATTGTACCCTGCCCCTGCACTTGTACCGGGGCATAGTATCTTCCCTCCTTCTCCTCAAGGGGGCACAGATAATGCACATTTCTGGACAACTGGTGGGCTAACTTTCTGGTTTTGGACATCGCTAGCGAAGAGATTTGGGCAGAAGTCTGTGGAGAGCCTTGGGAATCTGAAAGAAAAAGTTGGCAACTGGAGATCAGAGCCATTGTGGGTCCCCCTGGCTCCGGTTCCGGGACGCCCCCCCCTTTTTGGAGGCAGTCACCAGGATGGGTTTGAACCAGGGGATTTTCTTGCTGTTGGTTCTGGGATGAGATGGTGGGCGGCGGTAGCTCAGTCTCCACATCTCCCCAGTCTGGATTTGCATCCCTAGGGACCCATTTTCTCTTGGGAGGAGTTCCCCCCTCTCTGAAGGAGAAGATCCTTTTCCCAGGATCCTCTGAGGATCCCTCTCCCTCAAATTGGAAGATCTGTACCTCCTCCTCAAACTGAGTCTGTTTGGGTCTTTTGTTTCTCCTACCCCCCCTCTGCTCCTTAGGAGGCAGACTTTCGGGGGTCGGAGATTTTGTTTCCAGTTCCTGGGTTTCCAGGGGCTGTTTACAAGTGAGGAAGGAAGCTTCCTCCAAGGCTTTACACCCCCCTTCCCTTTGTGCCTCCTCCCTGGGAACCGGTGAGTTATCGGGGTGCTGCCCCCGTCATTGTTCTGGGGCACCAGGTCCAGAGTTGGGTGCGTTCTGTGCCGGCATGCCCATCTGAGGGTTCTGCTGAGCCCTCAGTATGTGACCCAGATCCCGCGCCATGTTTTGAACCTGGCGCTCCAACTGGGAAACCCGTTCAGGCTGATATGGGGCCCTGTTTTCTCCCCTGTGCGGATCCCGGGAAGGGTAGCTATCCCTTCTCTGGTAGTACCCCGGGTTGGGAAGATTTGGGTACCCCTCCACCCTTGGCCTCCCCTCTCCCGGATTCAGTGGTCTGGGCTCAGGGAATTGGGGAGAGAAGGATGGGTGGTTTTGGGGCTGAAAGTTGGGTGGATACCTGGGGAAAAAGTTCTGCCCAGGATTTGGAGAATTTCTGCCCTCCTGTGGGAAGTTAGTAGGGAAGTTCCCTGGGTTAGGTGCTTGGCTGGATCCCCCCCCTTGGGCTGGAGGAGTCCACACATAACCCAGGATGGGTCGATTTCCCTTGTAACGGGGACTTACATAATCAGGAGAGCGAGGGACCCCATTTGTGGGGCTGCCTCCCTGGCTCCCTGTCTGTGCCTGGCCCGAGGACCTTCTGGGCCTAGCATTATTAGGTGCAGGTAGGTTTTTAGGCCCCCCTATCTCCAAATCCAAAACGGGGGTGACCTTTACCTCTGCCACCTTGGCAGCAGCAGGGGTGCTGTTGGTTTTGGGGTTTTTGGGCGCATTATTTTTATTTTCTATTGGCTTCTGCACCTCATAGATCCGGGTCGCCTGTTCAATGACCCAGTCTAAAGATCTTTTCTCGTGAAAATCCCTCACGAGCTGGGTCATTATGTATTTGGGCAAGGCATGGAAAAACGTATTAATAAATTCTCTGCTATCCGTGCGCACCCTTCTGGTGGTCTGCGCAAAGGCACGCTTTAACTCCTGCACAAATTCTTGTGGGGCCTGATCCTCCCCACACTGCAAATTGTAGGCTGCCTTGCGAGCCTCTTGGGGATTTCTGTGAACAGAAAAATGTTTTAATATGGCCGCCCTATAGGTGGACCACCTTACATGATTTTGGTCCTCCAGCCCCGCAAAGAAACTGGAGTATTCCGGGGAGAAGGTCCACTTTACATATTGAATACAGCTTTGGCTGTCCTTCAAATGGAAAGTCTCCATCATTTGCTCAAACAACTCTAAGTGCTCCCAAACAGAATACTTAGCGTTCTTATGGTAAGGCGTGATGACGCTCCTGATCGCCTTAATCTGCTTTAAGGGGTCCTTAAGCAAGGCCCTTTTTGCCTTATTGGCCCTTTTGGTTCGGGTAACCCTGGTCCATTCATCTTCTGACTCAGAGGCACTGCTCCCAGAGGTTCCCGTCAGATCTTCCAGGTTTTCCCAGATTCTGCGAGCCTGGGAATGGCTGGCAGAATGTGGGGACCTGGTCTCCTGTTTCCTGTGGTGCTCAGAGGAGTCTTCAGATCCCTCCTTGCTGCCAGGATTTGATGGGTACCCCCCCACTGACCTAACTAGGCAGAGGTTTTCAGGATGCCCTTAATGGGCCTACTCACCTGGGGTTCCCCATCAAATTGCACTGTGCTTGGGTGCCCATACCCGGATGCCCGCCCCTCCATTCCTGGGTGGTACTGGCCTATGAGCCCCATGCTTCTGGCTGGATAGTAATCTGCCATCCCTGTGGCCCTGTGCTCATGTGCGCCAGGGGACATGGGGGTGGCAGAGTCCAGGGACTGAGAGGTATGAGGGCCCCTGGTACTAGGGCTCCTGAGGTTATGCTCCGGAGTTTCCCTTTCCCAGCGAACCTCATCTCTATCCGCCCCTGCTCCCTGTTGCAATGCAAGAGCCTGCATTTGTGCCTTCAGTTCCTC
Source organism: Ambystoma mexicanum (assembly GCF_040938575.1). Classification (NCBI taxonomy): domain Eukaryota; kingdom Metazoa; phylum Chordata; class Amphibia; order Caudata; family Ambystomatidae; genus Ambystoma; species Ambystoma mexicanum. The sequence continues at coordinate 1,008,572,406 of NC_090930.1, forward strand.
AGTTAAGGCCTTACTAGACTCTATCAGTCTCTCCTGCATCGCTACCTGTTGTTGGAGCCTATCATTGTGTTGACAGAGGGCCTCATTTTCCCTCTGTGCTTCCTGGTTGGTCCTGGAGAACTGGGCCAGTCTTTGCTGCAGGAGGTTTACCTCCTGAGTCCCATCCCTACTGGCCTGCTCCTTTCTTGCCAGAGCCTCTTCCACCCTTCTGGTGTGCTCTACCAAGTTCTGGTTTTCTTTTTGGAGGTCACCCAGCCCCTGGAGGGCCAGGTGACTTTCTTCAATTTCCTTTTTTAAGTGGCAGACTTCCTGGCCTAAAGTGTCTCTTTCCTGACTGAGAGCCTGCATCTGTGCTGCCAGGTCGTCCCTCTGCCGTTGGAAGGCACCAGCTTTCTGGCGCTCCTGATCAAACTCTGCCTGGGTATCCAGGTCTTTCAGAATCAGTTTATTGCTTTCTGCCTTCTCCCTATCTAGGTGGCTTTGCAGGGTGACTACCTGCTCAGCACATACCCTATTGAAATCTAACTGTTGCTCCAGCTTTTTCTGGCTCTGCAGTAGGGAGTCCAAACCTTCTTGGTACTCCTTCTGCAAGGCCAGAAATCTGGTATCCTGGTCAGCCTTTTCCTGTTGCAGTATATCCATGTCCTCTTTTATTTTAATGATATACTGCCTACTATCATTTTCTGACTCCTGGCTCCTCTGCAGCCTCTGCTCAGAAGAGTCCAGATCAGATTGGGCCTTCTGTAATGCCAGCAGTTGCCTACTCTCCAAATCTTGGCCTTCAGCACATTTGTCCTGCATGGCTCCCATATGTAAATATAAATATGCCGCTACCCTGGCAATCTTGTTGTGCTCATCCTTGGCCTTAGAGGATATATATAGTTCACTCAGGGCCACATGTAAGGGACCCTGATCTCTCCATATATCTGACCCTGTTTCCGTGACCTGTTGCGTGATGGCCTGCAACCAGACTGTTTGGTCCTGGTGAGTCCACTCACCTCTCACAAATAACTTATGTAAGAAGTGCTCTCTGGCTATTTTCATGTCTACTAAGGTCGTCATTCTAGAGATTGGTCTCTGTCCTGACTTACAGAAGTTTGTATTTTATTTTTGCAAAACAGACCTTTTCCTAAGAGTGTTCCTTTAAGGAGTGCTTTACAGCGTAACACAGCGTGGTGACACGACCAGATATGTGTATCTGGTCAGCTGGCACGCTGTATTAATCTGCACAAATGGTAGATCTAACCCAAACGTCCGGCACGAGCCCCCAATTTGTAAGAGGATTCAATTCAACACTACAGCTAAGTCAATGCCTAGTCTGGGATACTGAATGGAAACCCTTATTGATATATCTTTATGTCCAGTTCATGCGTTCTGGATGACTACCCCTATATAACACCCCTCTCTTGGAATCCTCCTGACCCCACTGAGCCAAGAAGTAGTTCTGTTTTGCAAGTTAAAGGTTTATTTGAGAATTTAAACAATGTATATATATATCACGCTTTATAATAAATTAACAATTGAATATCACACTTAATCTGATCAGTAATCAATAATGGATAGTCTGGCACTAGCACACTTCTTTATAATCAATGATGAGTGGTTATAGGATGGATAAGATAGCAACAATACTTTATGGTTTCAAATGGATGCAAGGTGGAATGAAAATGCAGTACAGAAAATACTCAATATGATTTCAACAAAACAATGTAATCACTTTTCTCTGGCAATTCCCTCCCCCCTTTTATGCAATGCAAGGAAATGGAAGGAAAGCACACAGTTCTCAGAAATGCAATCAAATGTAATTCAGTTCACCCCAGCAAGCTTAGGCTACAGAAGTTAGAAACACAGGCCCAAAATGCTTTTATATGTGCTGGCAATGAAGTGAAAAATATGCTAAAATGCTTTTAATTCCCTCTAAGAGGTTCAGGGTGAGTGGTATCAAGTTAATATTAGTCCAGGCTCACCCTAGCAATGATTCAGGAATGATTGGCAGGTTAAACAAATTTTTTCTTTAACGGAAGGCAAGCAGCAGCAGATTTTTACACGTGGAGAAACTTGCAAATCGCGGCAAAATGTCAAATCGCTGCAAAATTGTCGAATGCGCCGGGCGCGATTACAGAGGAACTACAAGGACTATCACTATCATTTTGGGGTCCTAGGAAAGCCTAGGATCTCAGCTTCCAGATGAAAGTTATTGCAAGTCTCTAAGACAAACGGTCACGGAGATATGAGCGATTAAATAAAGGTCGTTTTTCAGATTTGAAATTTTAAAGTTCAAAAAGACAAATGACAGTTTTGCAAAACGACAAGGTACAACTTCTAGGAGACAGTTCTGGTTAGATTAAAATAGATTGAATTATATTATTTTAACTAAGAGGTTGGTTCTGCACAGTCTGCTAGGTACTCACAATATCTTTTAAAATATGCCTCGCCACGGATCTGGTCAGGTTTTGGACTGGACCCCGGTCTCTGTCTCGGCACTTCACAGTGATCTGGGTCAGCTCTGCTCTGCTGGTCTGGTCTGGGTCTCTGCTCTCTCTCTGGATTCTGGAGATTGATGGATTTAAAGTCTGGATCTTTCTGCACAGCTTTCTCTAGAGATTGATGGAGGTAAAGTATGGATTTTCCCGGCAGAGCGTCCCGCTGCAAATGGATTTGAAGGTCCCTATCTGTCCTGTCTGTCTGCTTTTATCTGTTTTTAAAATGGGTGTGTGTGCAGCATCACTAGGCTCTACCCCTCTCCACTTGTCATTGGCCACTTCATCCGCTTCCACTTGATTGGGGGAATGAAATGAAGTGTCATCATGATGAGGTCTGTTTATGGTACAGAGAACCCACCCCTGTCAACTTTACACACAATCTATATTTGCTCAAAAAACATATTTGCACAGGTACACATTTGTTTAAAATTACATGCACCCTTCACATATCACAGGAGGTATACCCTGTCCAAATCTGCTCTTCCTGGGAGCTTGCATTCAGAAATGGCACATATTTCACTTTTTAACTGATTTTGCAATTTCGGACATTAACCCAAATTTACACACATGTGCGCAAGGAGTATGGACATTAGTTGATGAAGTGTCAGATTTTTCACATGCACACATTTTGAGTAATATCCTCTTTTCCGCTAAAACCCCCCTGAACATACCACCGGGTCCTAACACGTTGTGATGGCCTGTCTTCAATATTGTATAAAATAAAAAGTCTGAGACAATAAATAGTTTGAATGGAATGCAACGAGAATCCAAATAACTTTATTAACAATGTTTTCCTCTTTTCTTTCAGAGATCGTTTAACTGAAAAGGATAGGTCTTCAGCGTTGAATCTGTTCAATCTGGCATTAGTGCGGATTTCTCCTCGATCCCCAGGTAAGCTGTCTCTCTTTATGTTACTTTGACTCTTTCTTTTGGGGATGTTGTTACTTCTCTCCTTCCACCATATAGTTTTGACACTTGTTTCTTTTCTCTCAGAGTAGACTTCTATGTTTGTTTTCCTCAATTAGGCAAACTTCTCCTCTAACACTTCTGAGTATATTTTTAGAGGCTAATCTTGGTAGTCCTGGTTCCTATCACAACGTCGCAAAGCCTCTATATCTTCTCTTCAATAGATGTTCATTTCATCGGAAATCATGAAAATAGCCGTGAGACTCCCTTCTTACGTAGATAATAATCATAAATATGTTGGGCTCGACCTCTCCCCCTCTTCAGCCTCTTCCAGTCATATTCTCAAAATTCTACAGTTCGAGGTTTATTTGCACAGCGTCGTATTGTAGTCCTTATCAGGCAATTGACTTCATAAAAATATCCATCAAAAATAAGTGCTCCCTTATTTGCGGTTCCCTGCAGTCTATAATGTTCTCTCTCTTCGAAAGTCTGTCATTACCATCAAAACTCCCATACAGGTTTTTTTTTTTTCTTTTTCCTGAACTTACTTATTCACTGTCCTACGGCTTCCTTCGGTAAGGACTTCTGCGATCCGTCATTCTCTTCTAGGTATGACTCGTAATTGGCTCTGCACGACTTCTCCAGGACAACGGCATCCACTGTCTCCCGTCTCAGCCACCTCAACGATCCGCTTCTGCCCTCCGGTGACGACGCCTTCGTTGGTTCAGGAAGGGTACCTCTCTCGGCAAAGTCAGCGGCCACGATCGTTGTATTGTCTCAGGACAGCTTCTCCAGGATAGAGGCGTCGCCTGCCTCTCGCCTCAGCCACGTCCGCGGTCAGCTTCTGTACTCCCGACACGGCTTCTTCGTTCGTTCCGGTATCATGCCTCTCTCGGCAAAGTCAGCGATCACAGTCACTGTATTAAAACGTACAGCAAAAAAAATAACTCGGCAACCTGCGCAACGGCGCAACTTCGTATCGTCTTTCTGGGCCGAAACCAACAGCTGCTTCATAAACGAAAAAAAAGAAAACTCTTCTTTAATACGCCCATGCGTAACCGTCCTTTTCTCCGTCCTCCACTCGAGACCCCGTCTCCTAGGTGACCAAAACAAATGACAGCCTTGTCATTAGAGGAAAGTCCATACATGGATTACATCAACCAGGACTTCCTGATTACACATTCACTATGTATTACTGTATACGTGGCCTATCCCATTTAAGGACACCGTCACACCGTCACACCCCCTCTACTAAACCCTTACGTTCGGGAAGGGTTTCTGCCCTGGACAAATAATCAGCTTGTGATAGCATTTTTCCAGGTCTATGAACAGTATTAAAGGAGAAGGGCTGGAGGGAAAGAAACCATCTTAGAACTCTCTGGTTTGAGTCTTTATTATGGGCTAACCAGACCAAGGGAGCGTGATCTGTAATCAGCGTAAACTCTCGACCAAGCAGATAGTATCTGAGTGCCTCAATGGCCCACTTGACGGCCAGACACTCCTTCTCTATGGTCGGGTAACTTAACTCATGTGGTAACAATTTCCTACTGATGAACAGTATAGGCCTCTCCCCTTCGCCTTGATTCTGAAGAAGCACTGCGCCGAGTCCCGTTCCTGAAGCATCAGTCTGAAGAGTAAATGGAGATTTAAAATCTGGACATTGCAAGACAGCTCTTTCGGTGAGAGCCTCTTTTAGAAGGTCAAAGGCTTTTCTGGTTTCAACTGTTTCCCAAATTTTCTTAGGCACCATGGGTTTCTTCAACAGATCTGTTAAAGGAGCGGCTAAAGTAGAAAAATGCGGGATAAACCGTCTGTAATACCCCACAAATCCGAGAAATGCTCGTACTTGTTTTGGACTTTCGGGGAATTTCAACTGCTTTATAGCCTTCACTTTTTCTTCTTGGGGTCTAATCATTCCCTGACCCACATAGTATCCCAGATATTTAGTATGAAAGGTTGCTACATGTGTCTTCTTAGGGTTTATGTGCAACCCAGCTTGCCTCAAAGTCGAAAGTATATTCCTCAGATGTATAAGGTGTTCTTGCCATGAATGACTATAGATAATGATGTCATCAAGATATGCGCCAACATAACTTTCATGACCCTTTATGAGATGGTTCATCAATCTCTGAAATGTTGCAGGTGCTCCATGTAACCCAAATGGCAACACCGTGAACTGGTATAGGCCGGTAGGTGTAGCAAAGGCTGTCTTCTCCTTATCTGTCGGTGATAATGGTATCTGCCAATAGCCTTTGGTTAGATCAATGGTGGTTAAGAATTTGGCCTTCCCTAGATTATTCAATAAATCTTCTATGCGTGGCATGGGATAAGCATCAAATTTAGAGATTTCGTTCAGTTTTCGGAAGTCCATGCAGAACCTTACACTGCCATCTGGTTTTGGTACCAAGACCACCGGTGAACTCCAATCACTATGGGATGGCTCAATGATACCCAAATCTAACATCTCCTGTACTTCCTGGTTGATGGAGCTTATTTTTGATTCCGGTATTCGATATGGTCTGAGTCTTATTAGAGATCCCGGTTTAGTATCGATACGATGGCAAGTCAATTTGGTTCTTCCTGGTAGGGAGGAGAATATCTCTGTGAAGTCTTGTAAGAGGGAAGACAGATCAGATTTTTGTAGGACAGACAGTTCAGGGTTAACGTTCAAGCTTTCCACACCGAACCTTTCCTTAATCTGGGGAAAGTTTTCTTCTGGTGGTGTTTCACTGGTAATCATTGCAATGGTTTGCACTGGAGGTATCCACTTTTTCAGTAGATTCACATGATAGGTCTGACAAGCCAGTCTACTACCTGGCTGTTTCACCTTATATGTTAAAGGTCCCAGTACTTCCTGAATTTCAAAAGGTCCTTTCCAGCTGGCCAACATTTTATTGTCTGAGGTGGACATCAGCACTAGTACTTGATCCCCTGTTTTGAACGTACGTAACTGGGCCTTTTGGTTATAATATTTCTCTTGTTTCACTTGAGCTTGAAGAAGGTTGTTTCTAGCTATATCTTGTAGCTTCTCGATTCGATCTTGTAACTGTGATGCGTATTCTGTTAAAGTCAACTCCTGATCTGGTTGTTCCTCCCAATTTTCTTTCAGGATGTCTAATAAAGTTCTTACTGATCTTCCGAACAATAACTCGAAAGGTGAGAAACCTGTTGATGACTGGGGTGTGTTTCTTAGAGTCATCAATATCCATGGTAACATTCTGTCCCAGTCTCCGTTTCCTGGTGAAGTTGTCTTCTTTAGCATCTGTTTAATAGTTTGGTTGTAGCGCTCAACTAACCCATCAGTCTGGTGATGGTATACAGCTGTTTTTAGATGATCAATTTTTAGTATCTCACAAACTTGTTTCAAGACATTAGACATAAAGTTCGACCCTCGGTCTGTTACGATTTCTCTTGGGATCCCCACTCGTCCAATAAAGGGAATCAATACATCACATATCTGTTGCGTATTGGTGGCCTTCAACGGAAAAGCTTCTGGATATCTAGTGGCATAGTCTACCACAACGAGGATGTACTTATGGCCTCTTTTTGTGGGGTCTATCGGCCCGACAATATCAAGTCCAATCCGACTGAAAGGTTCCAGAACTAGTGGCATTTTTTGCAATGGTGCTTTCTTTATATTAGCTCTATTTTTCTTCTGACAGTCTTCGCAGGATTGACAAAACCTAACCACTTGTTGGTATATGCCTGGCCAGTAAAATCTATCCAAAATTTTTCTCGTTGTCTTTTCCGTTCCGAGATGGCCTTCACCAACTTGTAAGTGAGCTACCTCCAGGACTGTTTGATAATATTTTCTTGGAACTAGAAGTTGTTTCAGCTCATCTCCACTCCTGGACTTACTCACACGGTATAACAACCCCTTCTCTTTTATGAAACGTGGACCTTGTCCCGTAGGATCGTCTGACGTTCGTTCTCGAGCATACTGAAGTAATGGATCCAGTGCTTGAGCCGACCTAAAACTATCCCCATCCTCTCCTAACTTCCAATCAACGGCTAACGGGAGCATATTCTTTTCCTTCCATTCCCTTTTTTGAGTTCTCTAAACTTGATTCGGTACATTTCCTCATCGTGTCCCATTCTTTCTAGCACCACTTTCTTCATATCTCCGTATAGGGTATCTCCCGTTGGGTTGGCGGCCTGATAGGCTGACTGCATTTCTCCGGTCATTAATGGTGCAATGTAATGGCACCATCTCTCGGCTGGCCATTGGGCGTTCCTAGCTACCCTCTCGAAGTTTACAAAAAAATGGGTCGGATCCTCCCCAGTCGCGTATTTTTGCAAGACAGATGTAGGTACTTGAGGGTTGTTCCTAGTATTAGTAACCTCTAATAATTGTGCTTGCTGCATTTGTAAAGCTTGCTGAAAAGCTAGTCTGTCTGCTTGGGCCTGTTGATTCTGCATTTGTAAGGCCTGCTGTAACATTTGTTGTCCCTCACTTAGGGTCTTGATAAGTTCCTCCATTGCGTTCTCTCTATCCCACTTCTGACACCAAACTGTGATGGCCTGTCTTCAATATTGTATAAAATAAAAAGTCTGAGACAATAAATAGTTTGAATGGAATGCAACGAGAATCCAAATAACTTTATTAACAATGTTTTCCTCTTTTCTTTCAGAGATCGTTTAACTGAAAAGGATACGTCTTCAGCGTTGAATCTGTTCAATCTGGCATTAGTGCGGATTTCTCCTCGATCCCCAGGTAAGCTGTGTCTCTTTATGTTACTTTGACTCTTTCTTTTGGGGATGTTGTTACTTCTCTCCTTCCACCATATAGTTTTGACACTTGTTTCTTTTCTCTCAGAGTAGACTTCTATGTTTGTTTTCCTCAATTAGGCAAACTTCTCCTCTAACACTTCTGAGTATATTTTTAGAGGCTAATCTTGGTAGTCCTGGTTCCTATCACAACGTCGCAAAGCCTCTATATCTTCTCTTCAATAGATGTTTCATTTCATCGGAAATCATGAAAATAGCCGTGAGACTCCCTTCTTACGTAGATAATAATCATAAATATGTTGGGCTCGACCTCTCCCCCTCTTCAGCCTCTTCCAGTCATATTCTCAAAATTCTACAGTTCGAGGTTTATTTGCACAGCGTCGTATTGTAGTCCTTATCAGGCAATTGACTTCATAAAAATATCCATCAAAAATAAGTGCTCCCTTATTTGCGGTTCCCTGCAGTCTATAATGTTCTCTCTCTTCGAAAGTCTGTCATTACCATCAAAACTCCCATACGGGTTTTTTTTTTTTCTTTTTTCCTGAACTTACTTATTCACTGTCCTACGGCTTTCTTCGGTAAGGACTTCTGCGATCCGTCATTCTCTTCTAGGTATGACTCGTAATTGGCTCTGCACGACTTCTCCAGGACAACGGCATCCACTGTCTCCCGTCTCAGCCACCTCAACGATCCGCTTCTGCCCCCTGGCGACGACGCCTTCGTTGGTTCAGGAAGGGTACCTCTCTCGGCAAAGTCAGCGGCCACGATCGTTGTATTGTCTCAGGACAGCTTTTCCAGGATAGCGGCGTCGCCTGCCTCTCGCCTCAGCCACGTCCGCGGTCAGCTTCTGTACTCCCGACACGGCTTCTTCGTTCGTTCCGGTATCATGCCTCTCTCGGCAAAGTCAGCGATCACAGTCACTGTATTAAAACGTACAGCAAAAAAAATAACTCGGCAACCTGCGCAACGGCGCAACTTCGTATCGTCTTTCCGGGCCGAAACCAACAGCTGCTTCATAAACGAAAAAAAAGAAAACTCTTCTTTAATACGCCCATGCGTAACCATCCTTTTCTCCGTCCTCCACTCGAGACCCCGTCTCCTAGGTGACCAAAACAAATGACAGCCTTGTCATTAGAGGAAAGTCCATACATGGATTACATCAACCAGGACTTCCTGATTACACATTCACTATGTATTACTGTATACGTGGCCTATCCCATTTAAGGACACCGTCACACCGTCACACACGTCTTAAAATGTGGGCAGAAAAATCACAAGAATTATGGTATCATTTAAATAATTTTCACAAGTCCGTACTATGAGTTATTCATCTTTTTAGAGTTATGTTCTGGCCCCAAAGGGGTGTGGTTTCCCCCCAGCACAAGGTTGAATTTCTGGTTTTTCCAGTTCTGCCAAGCCAGCTTGCTCTCACAGGCAGTGCCCCTCCCCTGTCCTTCCAGGAGGAAGCTCCATTTACGACATCTGCAATAAACCATCTGCCTGGGTGAAGGGGGTTGCATTGTTCAGAGCTCCTGTATTCTGTGGGGGCTCCCCTTAATTCAATTATCAGAGAGATGGCATATCCTTAGTGTGGCCAGCAAAAGGCAGATAGGCCTGGGAACACAGCTGTGACTCAAGTTTCACTCCTGATGGGGGTAGTTGCCAGGCAAAATTGAAATCTCTTTAAGCCAGTTTTTAGCTACATGTCATTTCTGTTCCCCAGTTTCTGCATTCAAATAAAACTAAACCTTTTTACATATGCAGCTAGAATGCTGATTCTAAGTTTAAAACTATGACATTTAAACAATTGCAACCTATGTGACACTCAAAAGTAGGTCACTCATTTCTTTTAACATTTAGATTTTTAGTGTCTTTCAGTCCAAATTTACTTAAACTGCTGAAATCCACAGCTCAGCCAGTCTTGTTATAAATCTTCAAGTCACTTCAGAAATAACTTTACATTGGATCCACCTCTCAGTAAGTCTTTCTTTGGCTTGCCTTGGGTTCATTTATTCAGTTTTATACAAAAAGTAAAATCTGGTGTTGTTTTAAAACGCCAGATTTTTGATAGTGGTGAGTACTGGTACTGCACCCCTTTTTGGGATTTAAGAAAATGAATTCCCAACAGTTATGGGTTTGCTTTTGGCAATCAGCATTGCCATTCCCAATGGTTTCAGACTACTGTGTGGGTAGTCCAATGGTGGTTTTAGGCAGTGTCCTTCTGTGCCCATAACATCGGCAAAAATGAGTGGCAGCCTATTCTTCATGCATTTCCCTGTGCATTTTCTGGGAAGCTCTGGCCATCATGATGTTTTCCATGTCAGTACTGCACAGTTTTGAGGTAGGGCTTGGATGCGTGGATAAAAACATCCCACAATGTCTTCATGTGAAAATGTTGTGAACATTATTTTAGCACAAAGGCAGTGTTATGTACTTAGTGATTTAAGCATACAGCCATTTATTTTGATCACAGAATGATGTGCCTAATACAAAGAGATATGATCTTTCTTAAATTCAAGGGCAGCAGTGAGCAATTACTAGCCGGTTGATTGGCTGTGTAACACAGCACATATTTGGGGATGCCGGACAAATTGTCGGAGGCAGTGGTGGTCCATGAGGTGTAGATTGATTGGTTGTACAACACATCACACCACCTACTTGAGCATACTGTGAGCAGTAGGTCAGAGGAGGAATTTGTGCTAGGCCCGCTTGTTTGAATAGGTCAACTCACACACAAAACGATCACTTGAATTGTTTTGAGGGAAGAGAAAAATGTGGGAGTGTAAGACTAATTGTTGGAGGTGATGGTGGGTAATCCGTGGTAGGTTTATTGGCTGTGTGATGCAATACACCACCTGCTAGAACACACTGTCAGCACAAGACCAGAGGTGGATTTTGCTCTGAGCCCTCTTGTTTTACTGACTGCAGGCACACAATACAAGCATTTGAATTGTTTTGTGTTAAGAGATCTTTTTTGGGGTGCCAGAAATATTGGTGCAGGTAGTGGCATTGGTGGTGATCACAGGTGGTGGGCATACAGCATTACCCCTTTTTGAAAAAGGGGGTGCCAGTATTTGTGGTGTTTGAGGCAGAACACACCACCAATTAAGGGGTCCTCAGAGCCAAATCCAAGTGTAGGAGGGGGGAGAGGAAGGCACCATGGAAATGCAGCACAGTTCACTGATGAAATAGTAGCTGCTGCAATTGCTTGGAATCAACGAATCTTGGGTAGTAGAGTAGTGCAACATCAATCTATAAACATAAGTTGTACATCCACGTCTGATGAAGAAAGTATTGGAAGCATTCAAACACTGGTTATGGGGGTGTCAAATAGTCCATTCAATGCCTTCTCTGGCTTAGCTGTTTTGGCTATTCGAGTACAGTTAGGCTGAATCCCAGGTTCTCTATTAACAGAGTCTGGCACAAGTGGTGATGTAGCCCAGGGTCTCCTTTTGTAACAGACCAGCGTGCATGCCATACTTCTATAGTGTTTAGGAGTTTCTAAGTGCTGGCTGTAGCTACTGACACTGAATATGTGGCAGAAGGAGCAGATGGTTTTGAGGAGTGTGTGCATTTTCATCTCTCAGCAGTAGACCATGGGCAGCAGAACCATGGCTAATTTCACAAGTTAGAGGAGTAGGAGGATTCTCAGTTTAGCAAACACACTTGAGCACCTGCCCTCTGCTTAGCGAAATGCTTTACATACAAAGAGTTGGTGATAGTGGAACGCAGAGGTCTAGAGGGGGAATATTTAGTGAGAGGGAGTTACAGATAGTGTGGTCCCCGGCCCTAGACAGCCTTATGGATTTGAATTTAATCCATGAAGCAACCACGAGTCATTGAAGACTTTTTAGGGCAGGAGATATGCTATCCCTGAGCTTGAGGTCAAGGATATGTCTTACTCCCCTATTCTGGATTAGCTGGAGGGGTCACAGAGTGTAAGAAGGTAGATTCAGGAGGGGGCTATTGCAATAGTCAACCCTAGAGAGAACCAGGGCTTGGGTAACATTGAGCATCTGGGGGAAGGTGAGAAAAGGTAGAATCCCTTTGAGAAGGAAGAGCTGAAAGTGGGACTTCTTGGCAATGTCCTGAGTGTGAGGGAGGAAGGAGAGAGAGGAGATGAAGATGACTCCAAGGTTTCTGGCTTTAGAAGGAGTAGGGGAGAGCCCATGGAGCAAGGCCAGAGTGTAGGGAAGAAGTCAGGAGCAGGGTCACTCTTGTTGCACTCTTGACTTTGCAAACTACTGCTTTGCAAACTACTGCTGTAGCAATGGGGACTACTCCTGAATGTTTTTTCTCAGTTGTTTCCCTTGGTACAGAGAATAGTACACAGTGTAGTCTCAGAAGCAAACAAACACTCAGCAGCACTGTGTTGAACCCAGAACTTGGAGTTGTGTCACTCTGCAGCAAATTGTGCATCTGTCAGTTCCATCAGTTGCATTAAAACACACAGTAGCAATAAGGAGTAATGACAAATGTTTATGTTTCAGTCGAGCTGCAGAGAATCATTTAAGCACTGACACAAATATCAATATATACATTCACATGTAAAGCTTTTCAATGTTAAATCTGTGATAATGCTGCTAGTTGAAAACAATGGCAAGTGCTGATGGTTGCTGGCAATCTCCTAGCCAGATTTTCAATTCATTCAAGGTGATACCTGAATTTTATGATGCAGTAGTTGTTGTGAGAAAGGCCTCAGATAATTCAGAAGGTGAGAAAGTCCACTTCAGTATCGATATGTAGAGAAGCGGGACAAAACACTGATTATATGGCTATAACAGCACATCGCATCACCTTGCCCTTTAGTGGGAAGCAAACAATAACATGCAAGCAGCTGCATGCTTTTCACCAACAAGCCACTTAGTGCACGCAAGGTTTTGATGGTAGGAGTCACACAGGAGCAGACATCTGGGATAAAGTCAGAGGGTGGCAAAATGCCTAACTCCTTTGAAATTGTTTGTGGGCTTTGTGGCAGGGCAGCAGGCAATGGCTCCAATGTCATTGCTGCACTAAGGTTCCGGGAACACAATGCATGTGATATGTTTTGCGCATTTCCTCCAACTTGTGGTGACACATTTTTTTAGCGATTCCTCCCTTGTATGTGATATGCTTGCTGCGGCACATAAGATCTGCTCTCATTTCATCCATTTATATAGTTACAGAAATGCTTTGTGTGTGTTGTAGGTGCAGCAAAAGCCAGATAAAATCTCCATTACATCCCACTAGAATTAAACATTGCATATGTTTGACCAGCTCTGTGAGCAAATCAATACTGTCAGCAACTACAGCAATAGTGACAGCGAGGCAATGGGTGTGGAATTCATCACCACAACCCAGTGGGCGCTATTGTGGAATATCTGCTATTTGTGATGACCCTTTGAGAAATCTACACAGCTGTGAGCCAAAGTTCTGTATCACTGAGTATGGATCTTCCATTGATATATATGCTCCAATTGAACCTGTGCAGAAGAGTCCTAGAACATGACAACAAGGGTAAGTCAGACATTGTGCAGCTGATGAGAGAACTGTTGGAAATCTGTCTGAATGACCCACGTATAAAATGCACTGAAGAAACTATTGTGTACCTTGTGGCATCATTCTTTTACTACCGTTTTAAGTTTAACAAGGCTGTATTACAGACTGTGGGCAGTAGTGTGACAGATACAGAAGAAATAGTTGGAATGTGGAAGAATGCGCTCGAGAGATGTTTACAAAATCACTTGCTTGCAGAGCAGGGGCTTGAAGGACAGGCAACAACACCAACTGAGCATCGCAAACAGTCTTTAAGAAGTGTGCATTTATCTGGTTGTGCCCTCTCCACTGCATCTGTGTCAGGTTGGTGTGCACCTCTCAAAACACACCTTCACATTGAGTTTCTGCATTTGTCAATACGTCTGGACATTGGAGAGCAACAGGTAGTGGTAATGGGCCTACAGCTACACAAAATGGAATGGATATTTGAGAGGCACAAAGATGCTTGGCAGGACAATGCCTAACTTCAGTATTAGTTCTCCAAGCAGTCTGTGTGGACAGGGGCACTTGTTTGTATAGCCATTGACATCTTATGCTGCCTCGCAGCTAGTGTACAGTCAGATCAAATTTTCAATCCTGCTGGCGATATTGTCTCTGTTCACCGGCAAGGCCTCTGTGTAGCTCATGTTGAACAACTGATTTTCATTAAAATGAATGAGCTCCATATCTCATTTGGCTATGGAAAGATACCATTGCTTTCACAATCACAGTGTTAGGATCCTCAAAATCAGCATCAGATCATAGTTGAGTCAGAAGGTGACCTTTTGTGTCCAGTCATTCCATCGCTGTGACTGAGTGAAAAAGAGCTATTCCCCCAATCCATGCACGATGCCCGGAGGAACCAGCAGTCTGCCTGCATCGCAGTAAGTCCAAAAGGGCTCGCTCATGATGCTAATACATATGCTCCTGACTGAAGCGGAGCACAGGGGGCAAATTCGAAGTGAAAATTGCCCAAAAAGAAATCTCATTTGATAAAAGCTGAAATGGGCGTGCTTAGACCAATTTAATCAGCGCAGCACATTGTCACCTTTGTCTTTGGTGTGGTTTTTTTGCACCTCTTTCTACATTGGGATACTCTGTGTTTCATCTGAATCATATCACAGGCCCCGTTTCAAACATGCCGCACTGTAACTGCTGGCACCAGAGTGCCTGTCTAACCATCACTACTGTGCATGGATGGGCCCTTGCCCATTCATTAAGATCAACAGATTTGCCGGCAGGCGAATGGCAGCCCCCACCCAAGGCCCACTCCCAAGGCTCCTGTCTGAGCATGGGTCCATCAATGCCATTGCTGTGACTGAGGGAAGAAGAGCCATTTCCTCACTCCATGCACAATGCCCAGAGGAACCAGCAGTATGCCTGCCTCGAGGTAAGCCCAAAAGGGCTCATGATGCTAATTCATATGCTCCTTACTGAAGCAGGAGTGAGGTGTGCAAATTCGAATGTAAAATTGAACCAAAAAAATCTCATTTGAACAAAGCTAAAATGTGCGTGCTGTGACCAATTTAATCATTGCATCGTCACCTTTGTCTTTGGTGTGTTTTGGCACCTCTTTCTACATTGGGATAATGTGTGTTGCAACTGAATCCTATAACGGACCTTGTTTCAAACATGGCCGCAGTGTAACTGCTGAAACCAGAGTGCCTGTCCAAACAACACTACTGTGCACGGATTGGCCCTTGCCCATTCATTAAGACCAATCGGATTCACCGGAAGGTGAATGTCAGCCCCCACCCAAGGCCCACTCCTGAGGCTCATGTCTGAGCATGTCTGGGCATGCCGGACCATGGAGCATCTATCCTCGCCACTCTCACCCTGGCAAGCCCCCATGCACATGCTCACCCCCCCCTTGCATTGTTGTGCTCGCCCTCCCTTGGACCAATTGATTATTACTGTGTTCACCCCCCATGCATTGTTGTGTTCACCCTGCCGTGGACCAATTGAATTTTAGTGTGTTCACCCCCATGCATTGTTGTTGTGGGGTGCATTTAAAGGCCCTAAACAGAAATCCCTTTTACCTGAAAACTGCATGTAAACACTGCCAACAAAAAGGGACATGCTTTGATTTCCCTGTCACATGAGTGGCAAGCAGTTGAACACTGTAATCCAAAAATGGCCCTGCATTGATTTTGTTTCACCTAAATGACATGAAGTTGTGCACTGCATCCAAAACGGCCCTGCATTGCTTTTGTTTCACCTAAATGAGAAGAAGTTCTGCACTGCATCCAAAAAAGGCCCTGCATTGCTTTTATTTCATCTGAATGACAAGAAGTTATACACTGCATCAAAAAAGGCCTTGTTTTACTTTTAATTCACATGAGGGGCAAGAATTTCAACACCATAACCAGACACATCTTTTGCTTCCCATTTCACTTAAACAGCAATCCTTGAAACACTGCAAACAAAAAATGGCTTGGCTTTTTCTTTTGTTCATGTCAAATCAGAGAACCGTGTGGAAGGGGGCCTACCCCTCATTGTCAATAGACTAACAGCAAATTCAAACTTGCTTAAAAAGGAGAATTTGAAGAATCCCATGACATACAAGACAGGATTTCAAACATTAGATGGAGGAAATGGCTTACACACGTGTGAAAAATAAAAAGGACTTTAAAAGGCCACAGTTAAAAGATAGGACTGCTCGCACAGAAATGTCAGGGAAATATGCTGTGGGGGGGGGGGTTGACTAAAGCAATGTACATTATGTTTCCAACCACAAGACTTCAGTCACCTTTGAAGAGGCATAGAATACCAGAAAAAGCTGTTTGGGCTAAGGCAGGAAACTTCACAATCAAAATCCCTGCTCCCCACTGGAAGCCCTTACCTACCAGTGAACCATCCCACAGACAAATGTGATGTTACTGAGGGCATCATAATTCCCTGCTATGCCAGACTTGAGGGCAGGGGCTCAGGGATTTAAAAAAATGCAAGTGTGACTTAATCTTGAGTAGGAGGTATGAGCTTCTTCCTGCCTCCCCTACAAAGAACAAACTGACATTTTTCACAGCAATTCGATTGAGAAATAAATTTGTTTTATGCTATGTTTTTATGTAATTTCCAGGCAATTTTAAAGAGAGAAAGTGCATTTTTCTAGGACCTTGAGGAGTGAAATTGCCAATTAGAACGGTTTTCTGGCTGATCTAAAAATCGGACAATATGATGATTGGTGGAAAGATGGAAAATGAAATTATGAACATGCTTGATCATTTGCAGAGTTGTAAATGTTATACATTTTATGAAAAGGACAGAAATGTGCCACCAGGCCATGCTACATCATACAGAGTTGGATATTGGCTTACCTAATTCCCTATGACCAAATAAAACCATATACCTAGCTCATATGTTAGGGCTAGCTGAATTATGAAGTTATGAGAAATAACTGTTTTTTGTCAAAAAGTGGTCAAGGGAACAAAGAAGGGTAATATATGCAAACAGACAGATGGAGCTCTCTTCCCTTGAAACAATCAGGCCAGGGGGCAGAGAGAGGAATGGTAACCTGTCCTATCCAAGCGGTAGGGGTAATTACAGATTACCCCCCCTAGATTGTAAAGTGAGTGATGTCATTTGTGCTATATAAGGGGGACTATACTAGGTCAGAGGACACACAACAAATCTGGGGAGACAGGAGAAGGAGGACAGAGAGAAGGTGGCTGCACCTAAATAAGGCAGAGTGCAGTGACCAGACCCCTTGTCTAGCTGTCCAGAGTGTCCTGCGATCCAGCTGGCTTTCCATACTCCCAAACCAAGGCAGAGTGCAGTGACCAGACCCCATGCCTAGCTGTCCAGAGTGTCCTGAGATCCAACTTGCGTTCTTGAATCCAAAACCAAGGCTTACTTTGTAAGTAGAAAAAACCCAGCCCTAAATTGCATAAGCCCTTCCTTTCTGTACTATTGCACTCAATAAATCCCCCATTGAAACCCCCATTGGAAACCCCTTATTGAAAACCCCATTGAAACCCCCATTGCACACCCCAAATTGCCATTGTAATTCAGTCACCTTGCCATAGAAGAATCTATTGTTAGCCTGTGTATGTTAGCATCTCTCTTTTAAAAACCTCTCAGTGTCTGTGTAAATCCTTACGATATGTTAATTTAAATCAATTAATTCCCCATTGAAATTCAAGGTACCAGATGGTTGAAATTCAAAATTAATCACATTGTCCCCGGTGTCTTTCTTTAATTATTATAGTCATTAAAGTGTTGCCTCAAAAGAAATTGTTTCCTTGTAACTGAAAACTGAGTTTGTCTGTGTATGATGTGCATCAACCCACAAATTCCTATTTGCATCTGTCCTATTAAAATCCCAAACCATAGTCCCATTGAGAGCAATCCCTATTGCCTACAAGTCTATCTGTTATGTGTCTCGGTCTTTGCCTGTGAAAAACGATTTTCCTATTCTGAGCTAAAGCCCTTCTCTGAGCTGCCTGTCATTGTAAATCCAATGTAAACCGAATTTCCATTTGCCAGTGTATGTTTCCCTTTTGCATTTGCTTTCTCCCAAAACCAATTTTCCTATTTTGTTTCTACTTTGCCCTGGCGTGCTGATTAGTATTATCCAAGCTTCCCTATCTCCTCAAGTGTAAACAATATTAATTTCCTTTCATTCTCTCATCTAGCAGTTGTGAGTGATAATCAAAATCCCATTCTGCCATTTTGCTAAAAAATAATGGGTTTTCACTTTCTTTGCTGGCTTCCCATCTTGGTATGGTGGGCTTTACCCCAAATCTGATTTTCTCTCTCTATCCCAACTCCTTGCCACTGCCTTCCATTCAAAGGAATCGAGTTAGCTGATGTTTGGGGGTGAGTATTGCAGGGGGGAGTGCTAAACCGTTGGTGTTATCTCTTTATCAAATTGTTCTTTTTCTGTGTTGCCATTAAAGACTATGTGAATTGTAATAGGATATCTTAACCTAATTGTTTTGTTGAGATGAGTGCATTTTGTGTTGCCACAACATTGGTGGCTGTGAAATTGTTTTATTTTCCTTTTTCATTAAATAATAAATATCTTCTTAATACACACCAGCCTGATTCCTTGTCCATTGTGACACGGGCTGTTTGTAGAGGTTGGGTGCGAGACGGGTTGGACGCCCACTCAAAAAATAACCCATGGTTTATTAAAAAGAAAAATAACTTTATTGTACGCCATATTCATTGTCAGGAAGGAGTCCCTGGTTGGAGTGTGCATGTAATAAAACAGTGACAAAGTGGGGGCTCATCTGGGATTGAGATAAGAGTTTTCACCTGTAACAGTGCAACACAGCAGACTAACTCACTGAAGGAAGTGTTACAGTTAGTGGCTAGAAAGCTGGCTTGCAGCGTAAAGGCGCCATCCAAATATGTGTACCCTAGCTATCAGGCCTGTGTCTCAAAACTAAAATATTGTAACCATAAACTAGGCAGGAGGGGGTGGAAATGTTGCCCTTGCATAGATAACCAAAGGAAGAACACTTTTCATAATGAGCACTGTGGAAAATAATATGGCTAGACAGCACCTTCTGTCCAAATTATTTATTATAGGGGAATGGGCAGGATAAAAACATGAAACCTGGCTATCTAGCATGATGCAACAGGTGACCTCTATAAGTATGGGTGTGTGGCAGGACACTGGCCTGTTACATCAATCCCTGACCAGGTTGTATATGATACAGAACATTAAAGATGAACACATTGAAATGGTCCATCTCACTGCATACGTGTACTTCCACATGATAGTCATGGAAGAAATGTACCAGGGAAGTGTAACCTCTGCGCAAAATCAGTCTGAGAATTTAAATCGAACACAAAGTGAGTTAAGGCAGGTAGAGGAGAAAATGCGAGAGGGCAAACATTCTGAGTTAGAATTATGAAATACCATTCAGCAGCTACAGGAGGAGTTGTCAGTACAGTAACAACATAATTCAGAGCAGGAGTCCCAAATATCTGCACTAAAAGAGGAGTGCCAAGCAAGGGTTGATTCCCCAAAAGAGAGTCAACTAAAATTGAGTCAACAAGTGATGTACTATTGTAGCCCGCTCTATTGAGCTTGCTTAGACAATATGTGCACTTTACAAAATCGGATCAAGCAATTGGAAGAGGAGAATAGCAAGTTAAAAAGAGGCCCATTCCCAAGCAGTGGGACCAGGCATGCCATAAGTTTGGCACTATAAAACAGCAGAGCGATAACCTGACTGAACAGATTGGCACCCTGTATCAGGAAAAAGATGCCCTATTCCAGGAGTGTGCAAATTAAAAACAGACCCGGAGAACAGTGAGTCATGTTTTCAGGAACAGATTAACATAAAATTAAAGAATGAAAAATGTATGGGGCATATAAGACAAATAGAATGTGATCTAGAACAGACACTAGAGACCAAAGATGCACACAGTGAGGAGATGCATCTCCTGCAAAATAAATGGTCTGGTACTCCCAGACAATGCAATAAGCAGAAAAGAAAATGAGGCCCTTTGTTATGAGAACAAAGGACTCCAGAGCCGAGTAGTTGCACAAGGGAAGGTTATGGAAGTCAGTCAAGCCCTGATAGCAGAGCACAATCTCAGGCCTTTTCATACTATCAAGAAATAGGGGCTGAGAAAGGGAAATTCGAGAGGTTAGAAAAACAGTGTGCTAGATTTAATATGGACTTAAGAACCCCAAACAGTAACAGAGTGTCAGGGCAACCCCTGATCACAGTGTGATGCCCTCTGTACCAGGGGCCTCAACCCAACCTACCACTGTGTATGTGCAAAGCGCTGCTAACTTTATGTCCACCGGTTTACAAGAGCCGGGAACCTTGAGGCAGCAGACTAAATGAGGCCCAGCATGATTGAGCCAGCAGGCCAGCGCCCATCAGAGATTGATCGGCGTGCATCTCGTTTAGTTTCAAGAATATTGTGGCCAATGTATCTGACCAAGAAGACTCCTATGAAGAGAAAATCAGGGATTTAAACTGGCAGAAACATGAGATACAAAGGGACCACCTGTTCTTCTTTACAGATACAAATTATTCTGAGTTTAGGCCCCAAAAGAGCATATTGAAAACCTCCACCCAATCATGGGGGTGGGAGGAGTTCTACACCAACCCCAGAGAAGGGTGGGGTCAGATGAGTACTCCCCTGTGCGAAAGAGGGAGTCTAAGGGAAGTGACCCAGAGAGCCCACAACATAACAGGGGAGAAGAGACTAGGCCCATCATTCTGGGAGAGACTTTCAGTCTGCAAGAATCAGGGACCACCTAGAGGATAGGGATAGGACTTTAAATAGCAGCAGCTCTGAGTCTGAGGGCAAACGGTCTCAGGTGCGGCGGAAAAAGTAGGCTGCCAAACAAAAAGCCATTAGAAACTTCATGACATTGTACCATAAAAACGCCAAGTACTCAGTCTGGGAGCATCTGGAGCTGTATGACCAGATGATGATGTCATTTGGCATAAAATATTATCAGAATACTATGGAGTTTGCCAAATGGACATTCTCCCCAGAATACTCCAACTTATTTGCTTTGCTGGAGGATCAAAATCATTCAAAGTGGTCTACCTCTAAGGCAGCCATCTTGAAGCACTTCTCTGTGCACCAAAATGCCAAGGAGGCTCGCAAGGCAGACTACAACCTGCAGTGAAGAGAGGATCAGGCCCAAGGGAATTTGTCCAAGAATTGAAGCGGGCATTTGCACAAACCACTAGGCGGGTGAGCACAAACAGTAGGGATTTCATCAATACCTATTTCCATGCACTCCCTAAGTATATTATGATGCAAGTGGTTAGGGACTTCCACGAAGAAAGGACTCTGGACTGGATAATAGAGAAAGCTGCCCAGATCTATGAGGTCCAAAAGCCAGTAGAAAACAAGAATTCCCCCGAAAATCTGAAACCAACCAACACTCCGGCTGCTGCCAAGGTGGCAGAGGTGAAGGATCCCCCCATTTTGGACCTAGAGATGGGGGGGCCTAGAAATACACCTCACACTAACCAACCAAACCAGAAGCAAAGAAGACCCTTTGACCAGTCCCAAGAAGGCGGTAACCAAGCAGGGTACCCCACAAATGTGCCACCTGACTCAGCCACCTACATAAGCCAGAGGTACAAGGAGAACCAACACAGCTTGGGGTACGTATGGACTCCCTCAGTTTAGGGGGGATCCAATCAGGTGAGTACGGCCACAGAGCACTTCCCTCCAAACTTCCCTCAGGAGGGCAGTAATCTTCCACCCTCTAGTTTAAGTTTCTTCCCCAGGTACCCTCAAAACCCCAACATTCAGAACAACTTCCTTACTCTCCCCGCTTTCAGGAGTCTAGACCACCAAATCAGGGAGAGGGAAGGCCAAGTACGGAGGGCTACCAGGGAAACCTTCCATATCAAAGTTACTCTGGGAGAAGATACAGTTACCCTTCCTGAAAGCAGCAAAGATTTGACTCAAGACCCCCATATCAGCCAGAAAGTGTATCACAAGTGGAGCGCCAGGTCCAGAGCTTGACCCAAGACCTGAGTCGCAAGTTCAGGGCTCAGCAGAACCCTCAGATGAACATGGCTGCTCAGAACAACTCGAACCAAGGGTCTGGCACCCTAGAACAATAACGGGGAGAGAACACCGACAACCAGCAGGTGCCGTAGGAGGAGGCTCGGGAGGAAGGGGGAGTGCAAAGCCCTAGAGGAAGCTTCCCTCCTCAAAAGTGAAAAGCCCCTAGAAACCTCCGAACCGGAACCCAAATTTCCTACCCCCGAAAAGCTGCAGCCTTGGGAACAGAGGGTAAGTAGGAGAAAGTAAGAAACAAAGAAGGCCCATTTGTGGAGGAAGTCTGCTTCCTCCAGTTTGAAGGGGAAGAATCCCTGGAGGATTCTGGGAAGAAAGTCTTCTCTTTCAAGGATGTGGGGATTCCTCCCAAAGAAAAATTGGTCCCAATAGACCATAACAGACTGGATAGGTAGGGGGACTAACCTAGAACGGCCTATCCTTGAACCCCAGAAATGTTGTCCTGAGAACTAAGCAATGAATCAGGGATCTGCCCCCCAAACCAATTCAATTGACTGTCTACAGGAAAAGGGGGACAGCACAGAATCAGGGGAAAAGGGGGATTCCAAAACTCCCCAAATATCAGAATGCCAAATTTTATTTACAGATTCCCGAAATCTGACAGAGAAAATTGCCCAAGATTCCATGGTGTCGGAGTCCAAAATAAAGAAATGTACTGCCCAGCTGTCCCAAATTGCCCATTTCCTTTACCCCCTGGAGGAGAAAGATGGTAGGTTTTATGCCCCAAGGGCAGTGTGCATTTCCGGCACTGGTAGATACTGGGTCCCAACCTACCTTCCTGTCTAAAAAGGCATTTGAGCAGATCAATTCAGGAAGGGGGGAGAATCACCAAATTCCTCTCACACTTCTTCCTGGACAACTCCAGAACTTCAATGGGAATGACATTCCCATTGAGGGGACTGCAGAGCTGGAGATCAAAATTGGACGCACAAGGTGAAACACCCAGTCATAGTCGTTACTCCAAAGGGAACACCCTGTCTCTTAGGGAATGACATCCTCTGGAGGTTGTCACCACTAATACACTATGTGAACAAGGTCCCCTGGACCCAGACTAACCACCCAATAAAATGAAAACAGAGCACCAACTATGCAAGCCTAAATGGCTCATGCCACATGGTTGAGAAGTGGTTGAACATAATTGAGTTCCATTTTAGGAACAATCAAGTCCCCGACATCACTGTAATTGCTGTAGGACAACACACTGGTGATGTGAACCCTTCTCCATTCCTGAATATCAACCTTCCTTCCAGTTCCACGTGGCATTCCACACTGGAAGGAAATACACTGAAATGTTATACTGAACCATAATTTGAAAACCCAAATCCCATGATAAAAAGTTATCTCAAAGCTTGGCCGATATTCAGAAAAAGGGTGAACAGCTGTTCCTACCCATTCAGGTAAATGAGAGGGGGACTGTTCACGCCAAAATATGCTTGAATAATAGAAAAAAGCTTCATCAGCGAAGCGTTATTCAGGAAACTCCCAAAAGATCAGACCATTCCCACATTTAAATTGATTGATAAGTGGGAAATGGGCCTGAAAACTACAATTCCAAACATCTCCTGCCTAGCAGGTGCATGCTAAAAATGTCCATTGGTGATAAAAATGTACAGCATAATTGTTGGGTTGTGCAAGATGTCCCCCGTGCCTTCTACTTAGAGAGTGACATTCTCAATCGGTTCGCAATTAATTTGGACCTCATTAATTACAAACCCTGGTCCCTACTGGGGGTAACACCACGGGCTTTGACAATCCTGAAAAGTCATTTCGGTCAGCTCAATTGCTACCTTATGCAGTTGAAATTCAAATTGGAGAGTAGGTCACCATACCAGGATGGACCTGACAATTCCCAAAAAAGTAAGAGAGGACAAAAAGTCCAAAACCCAGATGCTTATGTACCTTTAAATCATCATCTTCAACATCAGGGGTCGGGTTTGACTTAGAACACAACACCATTATAATATTGTTGGATAACAGCAGCCTTAGGAGTATCACTCTAGACACAGATACTATTATTGGAATGGCGGTTGATGACCAACATTTCGCCATTGACTTAGGGAATTAAATCATGAGACAGATCCCCAATAACTGCTATGACTGTGACAATGATTTACCATCAGAAAATATCTTCACCCAGCAAGGGGGGAATTTCTTGGTGTACTCTTCTTGCCCTTACATGGTGGAAGAGGTGACCTGTGACATCAGGAAGGATAAGATGATATTCCAGGTCAACAGTGACTGCCTCTCCTACCTGAAACCTCCTGTCCAGGTTAATACCATAACCATAGATCTCTCCACACAGCTGGAGGATACCGCCGAAATTGCAAAACCCAAGTTCTTTCCAGGCTTCAGACAGATGGTTGAGGAATGGGTCAACCTCACTGATGCCTGTGAGACCGAGGAGCAAAAGCAAAAGCTAAACAAGAGGTTTGTTGATTTTCAAGAAACCTTTGCTGTGGACTTGTACGGCTGTGGTCGCACTGAGATACATTCTATATCACCCTGGGATGACTCCCGTATTTGTGAAGCAATATCGGTTGACTCTCACATCTATGCAGTCACTCACGGAAATCATAAAGAACCTAGAGTCCTGTGGGATAATTTGTCCAGTCCACAGTACCTTTAACAATCTGGTACTGAGGATTCTAAAACCTATTGGCCAATGGAGACTATGCAGAGACCTGAGGGAGTTGAACAAACGGGTCCACATGTCCCGATGGCCAATTCCCTACGTTGACCAGGGACTGGCTGAGATCCAGGGGTCAAAGGTGAACACCTCCATTGACCTGACCAATGGATACTGGACAGTACCTATGAGTAGAGAAGACCAGTACAAGCTGGCCTTTACCTTCGGGGGGCAGCAGTACACATGGACCTGAACTCGTTTTGGATATGTAAACTCCGGCAATGAATTTAACATCTTTCTGCAGAAAGCCATGCCCGACTTTGGTGAAAGGGGAAACCTGCTCTATGTGGATGATGTCTTAATTAAAAGTTCAACTGTGGAGGAACACATAGCGGAAATCTGCTATGTTCTGACTCGGTTGAAGGAAGCCAGAGCAAAACTGTCCTTCCAAAAGGTGCAGTGGTGTAGGACGCAGTGAACTTCTTAGGGCATGAAATCACCCCTGAGGGCCTCTGTCTGTCCCTAGGCGAAAAAGGTGGACGCACTACTAAAATTGAAAGACCCCACAACTCTGCATGAACTAAGGAGCCTTCTTGGACAGACTAATTACAGTAGAAATTTCCTAGAGGACTACACATTGATCATGAGACCCCTAGTCTATTTATTGAAGGCCGGGGTCAAGTGGGAGTGGGGTCCAGAGCAAGCGGAGTCACTGGAACATTTGAAGAGAAGCCTCTCACAAGCCCCTTGTCTAACTTACCCCATCAAAAACAAGGAGTTCTTCTTGGAGACAGGTTTCTAAAATACATGCTTAACAACCGTGTTATACAGGAAGCATGACAAGGTCAATAAAGACATCTCCTATGCAAGTAAGACTTTATCCTCTGTGGAGGAAAAATTCAACGATTGTGAGAAGGCACTCCTGGTAATGGTGAGGGCATTGAAAAATTACTGTCGGTTCATCCAGGGGGAGCACATCATCATTGAGACTCCTCACCAGTCTTTGCAATACCTCCAAAGTGACAGAATCCAGGCAGGGTGTAATTCCAGAATTACTTCCTGTATTCTGTCCATGCAAGGCTTTCCTCTGGAGATCAGATATGGCCAAAACAAGAAGATTTGGCTGACTTGCATGACTGTGCTCGAGAAATTTGTCTTGAGGACGAAAGTCTCAAAACACAAGACAACATGGAGACATACCTGAATTCCCTGCGCAAGGTCTATGAAGAAGACACATGCCAGGGGATGTCCACAGTTTATATGGATGGGTGCTCCTACCATGTTGATAACAATGGGGAAAAGAAACTGGTGGCAGGTGTTGGGAATGCCTGGGTGAATGATGCCCCGGAGCCCTCCGCCAGGTACAAGATTGGTCCCAGAAGTAGTCAGGTGGCAGAGTTGATGGCGGTTCATCAGGCCATCCTCACTGCTGTGCAAAACACCGACTCCATGAACTGGTCATAATCACTGATTCAGATTATCTCCGGAACGGGTTTGTGGAGCACCTGATCAATTGGAAAACCAGAGGCATGCTGTGTGCAAACAATAAACCACTCAAGCATGGCAAACAAAGAAAATACATTGATGATCTGGTCACCTCTAATGAGATGACCATCTTCTGGGAGAAGATCATGGGTCATTCCAGAATAGAGGGACCAGACAAAACTGGGAATGACCTGGCTGACCAATTGGCCAGAACCGGAGCCATCCATGGGGATCTTATTGAGATGGAGTTGCTGTTTGGGGAAATCCAGGTCGCTGTTGTCACCAATTCCCAAACACTTGCCCAAAATGAACCCTCATCTGCCCAGTGGAGTAACGATACCCCACATGCAGATCTGATTATGGCACAAAAATGGGATCCGATTATTGGGAAATTTTATCAACACATTGAAGACCCTGTGATTTGTCCTCTGACCAATACTGATTACATCGGGAAAGAGGATCTCTGGGTGTTGATGAAGTTTCCCCAAATGTTCTGAATCCAAGACGGTTTGTTCGTATGGAGATCCATCTCTGGATGTGACCAGTGGGTGGTACCTACCTCATTCTGAAGCCTGATGCTAAGTAATGCCCATGACGCAGCCACAGTCCATCATCAGGGGTTTCATACTACTTTGGAAATCTTGTGAGAGGTTGCGTACTGGCCACACATGGGTCAGGACCTCAACCAATATTTGAAGGGATTTCTTGTGTGTGTGCAATTTCAGCCAAGTTCACTCACACACCGAGCTCCCCTACAGAAAAGGGGATGACACTGCTTTGGTCAGATTTACAAGTAGATTTCATCGGGCCTGTGATTCGCTCCTCTAGAGGAAACAAGTAAATGTTAACAGTAACATGCTTGTTTACCAAATGGGTGGAATGTCTTCCAGCCTCAAACTGCATGGCAGAAACAGCAGCTGCCCTGATGATCAACCACATCTTCTCTTGTTTTAGCCTTCCCCAAAGAATTGAGATGGACCGAGGAAGTCACTTGACCAGTGAGGTAATGACAAAGATGTGGGAGATACTTGGGGTATAGAGAAAACTCCATATTGCCTACCACCAGGCCTCTAGTGGGGAAGTTGAGAGGTACAATAAAACAATTGTGAGCATTCTTAAGAAGTTTGTGGCAGACTCTGGGCCTAGATGGGACATCCGACTACTGCTAGTCCTAATGGCCATCAGGTCTACACCAACTTCTGCTACCAAAATGTCTCCATTAGAGCTAATGACTAGACGAAAAATGGTGCTTCCCCAGCATTTGCTCTACAGAACACAAAAGCAGACACCAATTAACGCGTCTATGACACACAAATATATTCAGAATCTGACAAAACACCTGCTAGCATGCTTTTGTGTATACTCAGCTGATCTGGAAAAATTGGCAGAGGGGATGAAAACCTACTACGATTTAAAGACTACTAAAAAGAAATATCAAGTAGGAGACTACTTGTACAATTTTGAAAGGAACCAGACCAAGGAGTGGAAGCAGAGGAACCATCCAAAGAACGAAAAGAAAGGAGGAAAAATCAGATGGAACATATATATATATATATATATATATATATATATATATATATATATATATTCACTACAAAAAAAACTTTGTTGAGGGGACGTTATGGTTAAGTTGCCGTAGCAAATACCTGTGCACTTCACTACAAACATTTTGTTCGCCCCCCCCTTTATGCTTCACATTAAAAATGAAAAACCCCTGAAATTCGCCAGTTATGGCAGACTGGGCCCCCTTACTTGCAACATCACTGTGCACTGCTAACTCTAACACCCAGAACATGAAAGATGTCATCTCAAATGTCACTCATGACATCACTGACGGCATTACATGTTTAGCCCCTTTGTTTTTGTTCCCTGCCATATATAATTATGTACATTCGGTAAAAAACTTTGTTAAAGGGATGTTATACTTCACAGTGACACCAGACAACACTGCACATTCCCCCATTATGTTAAGCTTAGCAACCATAACTCCTACCATCTACGTGCATTGCTAAGACTAACACCCAGGACATCAAACATGACATCACAAATATCATTGATGACATCCCCGCAACAATGTTTTTTTGTAGTGAATTTTACAGTTTTTTGGGAGTGCAACGTAATCATAATGTCCCTCTAGTAAAGTTTTTTTAACTGAATGCCATACGTTTTTAGTAGTGTAAAAGCATCATAATAGTACTTTAACAAAAATGTTGTGCTACACTTATCAGAGTTCTAATAGTAACACTTAAGCATAGTACTGTAAAGGAATATTTGAAGTAACTGGCCACCTTACAAAGAAATGTACATTATCCTATGCTGGTGCACCGCATGGGGGTGTATTCAAAAAATCATAGACACTTCACAATGACAAGTGTGACTGGTTGATAGTGGGAAAGTAGATTGGGTGTTGTGGTTGGAACTGGTAATTCCAAATCTTCCGGCGCAGAATTCCACAATGCAAGTGTTGAACACAATACAAGCACGAGTGCAGACCGACGCATCTCGATCATTAAACCCCATTCTCTTCCAAAGAGTGCGGAATGAATGCCATTAAGCAATCGAGATTTTGCAGCAGTAATGCGTGGTATCAAAAAAGAGGATTTTTTCTCTTCACTGGAATGCCATCGGCGTTCCCAGCTGAAGAAAAGAAATCCTTTCTCAAGATGGCCACCATAGAAAGGGGAAAGGGGTGTAGGATGGAAAGCCTTCTTCGCTTTCCATTGCAGGCTGCAGAAAGCAAAAATTAAATGGTGTGCCCGTAATGGGAGCACCACATTTGTGTTCCTTGACAAATCTGTGGTTATGAGCAAGATCTTTACGACAAAGATGGTGCCTGGTGGACATGGCAACCTGAATTCCATGTTTTGTCCCTTCCAGTAAAGACCAGTAGCCACATCCCCGACATTGTGGCCATGAACCATACATAGAGGCTCCCCCTCAGAGACGGAAGCTGTACTGTTGATTTGTTATGTACATGATGACACTTGTTAAAAATGAGAACACAATCACATGCACAATACAAAGCTTCTCAGTCGTTGTCAATGACCTTTACAGACATGTGTTGTACATGTAGTAATTCTTTTTCTATAACAAGGAGTGTAAAAAACGCAAATGAGTACTGTACATAAGTTAACATAAAATCCCAAAGAAACTGTGTAATGTGAAGCATAATGACGTCAGAAATACTGGCAGCAACACCATTACCACTCACCTTTCTACATATAATTTCGTAAGTGGAACAAGTCGAAAGGTGTGCAAATATGTGCATTTGGGGGGGGTAACCATGTATTTTTTCACAAACATTTCTGGCCATAGGGCAACTGCGTGAAAGAAATTGGCCTGATGGTCACAGAAAATGGGCGGATGCCACTAAAGCATATGAGATGGGCCTGACCATCCTGCACCCAATGGTAGTGGTGTGCAGTACCTTTCTCAGTAATGCTCCTTGGCTGCTTAAACAAATGCGTCCATGTGGATGGACATGTCGTGATGTAGCAACTGTAAAAGAACACATTACGTCCTGCAATGTAGCATACTACATAAAACAAAACATATAAGAATTAGTACATACGTTTTATTTCACAATACACTGAGCGAAATCATCGCCCTATGCAATTAGTAAAGTTGTTTGGTTGCACAATGACCTCTGTGAAATGATCGCCCCATTCACATTTCCATACAAGTGGAAAGGTTGTCTATTTGGGTGACAATGAAAATTTGAAAGGCCACGTTGTTTTTTCAGACACAGAAAGTAAGAGGTGCTGCCAAAGTAGTCGTTTTCCTCCCACATTGATGTGCAAGACGACGTCAGCCGTTCTGATCTACACCAGCAGAAAGGATGGAATGTTACTTCTTATGACGACATAAGCGTACAGACACAGAGGGCCGACACAATCATCCCAGTGAATAATGACGCTCAAAATACCGGAGATAAGCAATTGGAGTTGACGATTGCAAAACCTGTCACTCGGTAGCTGTAATCCGTGACAATGACAATAGGGAATAAAATATCTGACGGGAAAAATGGGAAAAAAAGATGTATGAATATGCAACCTTTTGATAAACCAAAGTTATGACATAGCTTTTTTATTCAAAATTTAATTCAATAGGACGAAATGCAGTGGGAACCTATGGAAGGCGACAATGTACAATGACCATATGTGGATTACAAAATGGAACGGCACTGAAAGCTGGAATGCCCTTATTAATAATAAAATTATTGTTTGGAGGTAGCAGCGGGATGGAATGGCAAACAAAACTTGTATCACCACCCAACCTTTCTACAAAACAAAATTTTAACACATACTTTTTTTATTAAATGTTATTAGAAGTTGGGAAAATGTAGTGGTATCGTACAAACGGCGACAATTTGAAATGTCCATAATGGGCAAAAAAATGGCACCTGAGCATTAATCTTGTAAATCATTAGGGAAAACTCGATGAAATAACGTCAAAGTAGTATATAGTCAGCAGAAAAACACTTACATAATTTGGACAGCCTCCATTGCGGGCGCTGCAGGCATAAAGTAGTGTATGGCGATCAGTGGCTCTTCGGGAACTAATTTTTACTCCCTACATTCTTTCTACTCTTTCCCTGTATGTCGAGGTTAAAAAACAAGGGACTCTTATGGTTGTCGACAAATATGCAGCCGTACTGAGCACATATTGAAAACAGAAAACGCAGTGGCCTTCACTCTGAATGCAAACACATTTTCAGTTTTGCAACAACATATCAGCGGCTATACATGAGAATGGCTGATCTTCTGCACATGCAGAAGGGCTGTGTGTACGAAATAGTGCAGGTGTCAGTTTCAGATTTCAAACAGTAGGATGCCAGCCTGATCACACTAATGATATGTATGTGTTGTACAATGAACGCAGTAAGTTCATTTTGTACAATGAGTAGTAAGGCGCACCGTACCGTATGACAGTGCTATCAATAATTCTTCCATGTTTGTTTTTCTACTACCACATCTCTTTAATGCTCACATTTCCAAACAGTGTTCCATAAGTGCAACAAGTGCATTGGTGTCTTCTTCGGTTGGGTTTGTTAGAGCCGATGTTTGCATTGAACAGAAAAAGAAGTAAACATGGCGGCCGTATGGAAAGATTACGACGCACTTCATGCTGTGCCACAACTAATCGGTGAAAGCACAACGTGGTCGCAGCCAGCACGCCACGGAATAACCAATTGCAATCTTGTCCACGGAGCGAACAGGGAAGTGTGTAAGTGTGTCCGCGGAGCGGACATAGATATCACTAATTTATACAGACATACTTTTTGTTGGTTTTTCAGTGACACACTGACTGGATTGCCACAAAACTTACAAAAGCACACTTTCGCACCCAAGCCCCTGCCGCAAATTTGGTGCAGATCTGTCCAGCGGTTTGCCCTGTAGTCGTGCGCAAAATTTTCCCCCATTCAGTCTATGGGAGAAAAAGATGTTATAACTTTTCCCCTCCTGGACCAAACATCACCAAACCTTGCAAAAAAAATTCAGAGTGGCCCATATACGTTTTTTGCAAAGTTTGGTGAGGATTAGTCCAGGAGAAGCAGAGTTATAGGTCGCCCAAAAAGTGTTCTTCCTATGGAAACAGCAACTTAACTGTAACTACACGGCCATGTATATTCCATGTAGTTATGGTTAAGTTGGTGTTTCCATAGGAAGAGCATTTTTTGGGTGGTTTATAACTTCGCTCCCTCTGGACGAATCCTCACCAAACATTGCTAAAAAAGTATATGGCCCACTCGGATTTTTTTTGCATAGTTTGGAGAGGTTTGGTCCAGGGGGGGCAAAGTTATAGGGGGGTGTCTCAAAACCTTTGTTTTTTCCCATAGACCTAATGGGAAAAAACTTTGCGCACACCTACAGCCCAAACCGGTGGACGGATTTACACCAAATTTGCGGCAGGAGTGGGGGCTTGGTCCCGAAAGCGTGCTTTTGCAAATTTGGTGTAAATCCGTCCAGTAGTTTTTTTTTTAAATGACCAAAATGTAAGGCAAAAAAATTAGTGATATCTCCGTTCGCTTTGCGAACGGACTTCCCGGTTCGCTCCGCGGACAGTGCCCTGATTGGGCAAGCGGCTTTCGCGATGTCCGTGGACATCCGACGTGTTCGCTGATTGGACGGCATGGGGCATGGAGCGCGTCAGATTTTTGGTGGCGCCCGACATCTTGCATTCGCGGACGACCACGGATAGCAAGGTGAAACTTGGTTTAAAAATTGTATTTACTGGAGTGTGTTGGTGTGTAAGAGTGTTTGGGGAGGGTGGGGGAGTATGAGATAGGTGCAATGTTGTATTTTTTTATGTGCTAGACGCTTTTGTTGTGTTCGATTTGTCTGTGGACAACACGGCTGTTTTGAAATGTTCGTAAATAAGCAGAATGGATTTGGTGTCAAGTTGAAAGTGTTCTAAGAAGACTCGTGGGGTCCTGGAATGTTCGCAGGGGGTGTCCTGAAGACGTTGTCTGTATTGTTCGTTGTCAAGCTGAAAGTGTTCTAAGAACACTTGCGGTGTCCTGAAATGTTCGTACATAAAGAAAATGGGGGTGTTCTGAGGACAGTGCCCTGATTGGGCGAGCGGCTTGTGCGATGTCCGCGGACATCTGACGTTTTCGCTGATTGGACGGCGTGGGGCGTGGAGCGCGTCAGATTTTTGGTGGCGCCCGACATCTTGCATTCGCGGACGACCGCGGACAGCGAGGTGAAACTTGGTTTAAAAATTGTATTTAGTGGAGTGTGTTGGTGTGTAAGAGTGTTTGGGGAGGGTGGGGGAGTATGAGATAGGTCAATGTTGTATTTCTTTTATGTGCTAGACGCTTTTGTTCTGTTCGATTTGTCTGCGGACAACACGGCTGTTCTGAAATGTTTGTAAATAAGCAGAATGGATTCGGTGTCAAGTTGAAAGTGTTCTAAGAAGACTCGTGGGGTCCTGGAATGTTTGCAGGGGGTGTCCTGAAGACGTTGTCTGTATTGTTCGTTGTCAAGCTGAAAGTGTTCTAAGAACACTTGCGGTGTCCTGAAATGTTCGTACATAAAGAAAATGGGGGTGTTCTGAGGACATTGTCCGTATTGTTCGCTGGCAAGTTGAATGTGCTCTAAGAACACTTGCGGTGTCCTGAAATGTTCGAAAATAAACAAAATAGGGGTGTTCTGAGGACGTTCTCCGTATTGTGTGCCTGCTTAGCTGTATCCAATGATGGAATGACACAGAGAATGAAGTGGAAATGGTAGAAGGGCTGTCTAAGAGTTATGCGGTCTGCGGATAGGGCGTGCTACATCTGGGGTTTTCCAGAAAATCCAGCATGGAAAGAAGACTGTAGGGATCAGCCAATCAGATGTTGAGGTTGTGGATTTGTGTTCAAAGACACTGTGTGTAGTGAAGATGGCAGAAGTGGAGAAAGTCAGGGTGTTGGTGCTCGGAGATATGTTTTTGCATGGTTTACAACAGTTGGCTCAATGCAGACATGTAGCAAATAATTTTGATGTTAAAGGAGTGGAGGTGGTGTGGAGCACTGTGCCTGATTGCAATGTACAGGGAATTGTACAAGTTTGTGAAGATATGGGCAGGATCAACAGTCTCCATGTGGTAGTTTTGCACTATGGTGTTTTCCCTTTGGGCTATGTCAGTGCCCCTACTTTGTTTGCAGATTTGGAACACTTGGTTCAAGCAGTAATGAACATCCTTCCAAAAGCCAAAGTAATTTCTTCTGGATTAGTACCTAGGGCGATATGGGACAATAGTTCAGTTTTTTGTCCTCAGCAAAACAATGCTAGGTGTGTAATCAACCGAGACATGTGTGCCTCCATGCTTAGAGCTGGTATGTTCTTCTTTAATAATGAGAATATTGATTCCAGTAATGCTGTTTATTTTAAAGAAGATGGCATTTCCTTATCTTTTATGGGAAATGCCATTCTGTTTTGGAATGTAAGGGTTGCTTTGAAGAAGGTTATGTGAAGATTTTAGGAGTAAAATAAGAAAAATAAAAAATAAAATACAAAATAACAGGTGTCTGTCAAGCATCTGCAAACCCCCCCCCCCCCCTAAAAAACGTCTCTTTTCAGAGCCAACCTCAAAGGGGAAATGGGGCACACTATTTAAATTTACATTCACCACCCTCAGATTTTTGATATGTCCGCGGACATGGCGGTAGTCCATGGACATCGAAATCACTAGCTAGGGGTTCAGTATGTTCTATGTTACATGTATATAAAGTCAGGGATATTATGGTTACGTTGTGCTACTAAAAACATATGAAATTCAGTGAAAAAACCTTGTTGAAAGCGACGTTATGGTTAAGTTGCGCTACTAAAAACCTATCAAATTCAGTAAAAAAACTTTGTTGAAGGGACGTTATGGGTCAAAGTAAAACCGAAAAACCCCTGAAATTCGGCAGTTATGGTAAGATAAGCAACCCTAACTCGCGCCACCGTGCACTGCTAACACTAACACCCAGGACATCAAAGATGACATCACAAATGTCATTGATGACATTACTGATGACATCACATGTGCATTTACTTTTCATGAAAACTCTGTAGGAGGGATTCTTATAATGTTGACCAAAAAGTGTGAAGGATCATTTGAATAAATATCATGAGCTAATTAGTGCATTAAGCAATGCATTGATATAAATAGCATTCTATTACGAAGTTCTATCCAGTATACTAAGCAACTCATGCAGAAACTTAGGCAGTGTGTGCAGTATACATGATGAAGGTGCAATATTCATAATCTTGCCATGTAGAATAATGAAATGAGAACTGCCTTCTTATTAGAGTTTTGCGTACTGTATATATATATATATATATATATATATATATATATATATATATATATAAAACAAGGAGTAATTTTCTTGGTGTTATTGTAAAAATGGGAAAAAACGAAAAGTGTGTATTAAAAAAAAGTCGTATCAAAATTGTAAGTGTTGTTATTGTGAAATCTGTGTAAATCTTCTGGGAACCTTTTTTCTAAAAAAAAAAGTACTGAAATTTGTTTTTTTTATCCTCTATTAGAGAACTAACATCCTTAAATTCCAGCCTGGAGAGGACCCCGGCGACCTGGAAGGGAAGGAACCAAGGGGGTGCCGTACCAGACTCTCCAACCCAAAGAAGGAAGGGAAGACGGAGTGCCCACTCCCAAAAGAAGGAAGGAAAGAGGGGGCCATCCCATAACCTCAACACAGAGATGGAAGAGGATACTGGAGTGCCCACTTCCTGATGAAGGAAAATTACGCTAAAGGAAATCCCACTCTGCCCTACACTTCCCCAACAAAAAGTCATAGAAGAGAAGGGTGGGATCTGTGGGGTGCATTTAAAAGCCCTAGACAGGAATCCCTTTCACCTGAAAAACCGCATTAAAACACTGCACCAAAAATGGCCCTGCCTTGCTTTTGTTTCACCTGAATGACATGAAGTTGAACACTGCATCCAACAACGGCCCTGCATGATTTTGTTTCACCTGAAAGACAAGAAGTTATGCACTGCATCCAAAAACGGCCCGCATTGCTTTTATTTCACCTGAATGAAAACAAGTTATACACTGCATCAATAAACGGCATTGTTTTACTTTTAATTCACATGAGGGCAAGAATTTCAACAATACAACCCGACACAGCCTTTGCTTTCCATTTCACTTGAACAGCAGCCCTTGAAACGCTGCAAAATAAGAACGGCCTGGTTTTTCTTTTCAGAGTAATGGTAAACTGTCCTATCCAAGCAGTAGGGGTAATTACAGAGTACTCCCCTAGATTGTAAAGTGAATTATGTCATTTTTTCTATATAAGGGGGACTGTACTAGGTCAGGGGACACACACAAAAAATCCATGGAGACAGAAGAAGGAGGACGGAGAGAAGGCAGCTGAACCAAACCAAGGCAGAGTGCAGTGACCAGACCCCTTGCCTAGCTGTCTGGAGTGTCCTGACACCCAGCTGCCTTTCCAGAATCCCAAAACAAGACAGAGTGCAGTGACCAGACACCTTGCCTAGCTGTCCAGAGTTCCCTGAGATCCAGCTGGCTTTCCAGCATCCCAAACCAACGCTTACTTTGTAAGTGAACAAATACCCCAGCTGACTGACTATTGAAGTGCGGAAAAGCATGCAAACTCAGTTCATGGTTGTAAAGAGTCAGATGAGACGGAACGATAGGGACACAGGACACAGGCTGTTGGGTTACACGGACGGGGCGTAATGCTTTACAATGTTATAGTCCAGTGGTGGCGGCGGCAATCTAGGGAGGTGTGGTTAGGCAAAGACTGCAGGGATCCGATGGAGTAGCTGGCCAGTGGTGGCAGGCAGATGTAGTATGGCCGAGGGGCATGTAGAAGTGACGTGACATTGAGAGGAATCCCTTTTTGCCTACAAGTCTATTATGTGTCTCGGTCCTTGTCAGTGGAAACCGATTTTGTTATTCTGAGCAAAACCCCTTCCTTGTGCTGCCTGTCACTGTAAATCCTGTGTAAAATGAATTTCCATTTGCCGTTGTATCTTTGCTTTTGCATTTGATTTCTCCCAAAACCGATTTTTCCATTTTATTCTTACTTGGCCCTGGTGTGCTGATCAGTGTTCCCTAAGCTTCCCTATCTCCTCAAGTGTAAGCAACACAAATTTCCTTTCATTCTGTCCCCTAGCCGTTGTGAGTAATAATCAAAATCCAATTCTGCCGTTTTGCTCAAAAAACGGGGTTTCACCTTCTTTGCTGCCCGCCCATCTTCTTACCCAAATCCGATTTTCTCTCTCTATCCTTACTCCTTGCCACTGCCTTCCATGCAAAGGAATCAAGTTAGCTAATGTTTTTGGGGAGAGTGTTGCAGGAATGAGTGCTAAACTGTTGGTGTTATCTCTTTCTAAAATTGCTCTTTTCTGTTTTGACATTAAAGATTGTGAGACTTGTAACAGGATATCTTAACCTAATTGTTTTGTTTAGATTAGTGCAATTATGTAACACAACATTAGTGGCTGTAAAATTGTTTGATTTTCCTTTTTCATTAAATAACAAATGAATAAACATCTTATTGATACACACCAACCTAATTCCTGGTCCATTGTGACACGTGGTGTTTGTGAAGGTTGGGTGCGCGACGGGTTGGAAGCCTACTCAAACAGAAAAGAACCTGTGGTTTATTAACAATGAAAAGCACTTTATTGTATGCCACATTCATTGTCAGGGAAGGAGTCCCTGGCTGGAATGTGCCTTGTAATAAAACCGTGACATCACCCTCATCAGCAACCTCTTTGGGGACGTAGATTTTATTGTGTGCCTCATCCCAAGATTAGCCATAAACTGTGTTTTTCCCCTGCCTAAAAACTCACTGGAATCCATGCAAGTATATCCGAATATGACATAACTATGGCGATGTAGACTGAATCCTCCACAGCACTGAATCCGTGCACAAGCATCCCAGTAACGTCCGAATTTACGAAAGATATTTGGACATTGGAATTCTGCAACGGGCTCTATGAATCCAGTAACTGAGCCCAATGGGATTTGCAAGGGGTTTGGATTGATTCTTCCAGGCATTGCTGTCAGCAGCAGCTGGCTGTAAAAAATGGGCACCGGACAATGTAACTCTAAACAAAAAAGAAGACAGATCGAGACAGAGGGCGAGAGAGTGAGGGAGAAAGAGACAGAGACAGAGAGAGAAAGGGGACACAGAGTGAGAGTGAGATGAAAGAAAGAGAGGGGGGAGAGAGAGCGAGAGAGAAGGAGAGAGAGAGAGAGAAAGAGAGAGAGAGAGAGAGAGCGAGAGAGAGAGAGAGAGAGCGAGCTGCATAGGAGCTAATTGGGTGCAAGATATGCATATGATATGCCAGGTACATGTAGTGGTTGTATATTGGTGAAGACCAAGTGCAGCATTGTTGAGTACAAT
This sequence comes from Ambystoma mexicanum, assembly GCF_040938575.1. Classification (NCBI taxonomy): domain Eukaryota; kingdom Metazoa; phylum Chordata; class Amphibia; order Caudata; family Ambystomatidae; genus Ambystoma; species Ambystoma mexicanum. The sequence continues at coordinate 1,008,610,540 of NC_090930.1, forward strand.
TAGTACACAGCAAAGTCATTTGTTGGCCAAAGCCCCCTTGGATGAAACCATTGTAGTGCTGTTTTGCATGCAAAAGAAATGTCCTTGTGTCTTGTGTAGCTAACTGCTCAAGTAAGATTTCCACTAGGTGTCCTTGTTCCATTTCAACAAATGCAGCTGCCACCAGCACCATTTTTCATGGACTATAACTGGCTCTGCCAGCCACCTTTGCTAAGGACATGACTTCATACACACATCTGCGTATTGTGCATTATCACTTTCAAGATCCCACCGCCCCCTTTATGTCTTTTGCATTTTAAAGAAAGTGTTCCTACATTTTAAGAAATATTGAAGGTATGACAAGTGACCTTCCACTGTCTGACTGCCAACATGTACGTCTGATAGAAAATCTTTTGTCGAATAGTGTTTGAGGCATGAAAGTAACTTCTTCCAAAACATATCTAAACGTCACAAATGCCATGGCTTGCAATCCACTAGCAGTTTGTCAACTATGACAACATTTTGTTGTGTTCGGAAGCATTATTGGTCTTGAATGCTTAATAAATAGCTAATAGCCATAGCCACTACAAATAATGGTATTGTAAACGTACTACACGACTGAAAAATGATAACCTTCACTTGACTGCCCCACAAACGTGCAGGCTGTCGCATTCTCAGTGTAAAAAACAACTTAGAATACGAACATCAATACTTTCCCAGTGACCGATGACACTTGTATTTTCTAGACAGTATAGCAAGTCCTAATTCTAAGAAATGCTGGGAAAAAACTCCTCATCGAGACCGAACCCGATCTTTGTAGATTGTAAGACACATTCAGCTTTGGGGCAGTACTTTTCCCCATTTTGTACAAATATAACATTGAGCTTCACCATAGCTCCCACCTTGCTCGGTAAGCCCTACCTGAACACTAGACAAGCAGCAGATCAATTGTAAATAGTGTTAATGAAGCAACCATGTTGGAACGTCTCCCTCCATAGGCACATACAATAATAATACATTATGAGACTGAAGGGAGGCGAAGCAACACCTGTTGGCCTTATAAATATTTGCTCCGTTCTGAACACATTAAAGAGCCCTCACACAGCATTGCACAACAGCTGATTAGAGGATAACTTATTATGCCCTTGGACAAGACTCAACCAAAGAAAGAACTCTTCTACTGATACAAGCGGGGACAAAGGAACCAGAATACCTGTAGCTCTAGTCTCTACTTGTGCTGAACTGCTGAACACCCTTCCTTTCTAAAGATGAGAGATACAAAGGACATGGCACTAAAATTAAGTTTGAATGGATGCCAAGGATGATGGATGTTTGATCATGTGGTGGCCCTCTGTTACTGGAAGATTTCTCATACTGGTCTGGGCCCCGTTCCTTCACCTCCCTAACAACTTCAAGTTGAACTACAACCATGTGCGAGACCCCCAGGATATCCAACCCTTGAGATTCTATATTGGGAGTAATACAGTTGGAACCTTCCTAATGTCAGAAATATCTGGGTGGAGGGTGGATTCAAAGATTCATCTAGGGGCACCGCACCCTGTGGATCGCAGGTCATCTCCAACCAGAGATAAGGCCTACCCACAGCAAGACCTCCGGCCTGGAGCTACTAGCCAGGCTAGCCCACTAGTGCACTGCTTGCATGTGGTCTTCGGGCATCTGTGCATCCTTTATCTCTGCTTCTGTCTTGCCCTTTCTGTCTTGTTGCTAGAGATGCCCGCACTGCATGCAGGACTTCTCACTCCACGGCCCTACTGCCCACCCGTATCATCTGGCATTGGTCAAGTCTCTTAGCTCATATCAACCTCGTCCACTATTCTATTAACTATCCTACCTCTCTTTCGAAGCCTAGAAGAACAGAAATTCAAGAAAGATCTCCTGGTCCCCAACCCAGGCCTGCCCATCACTGACACCCAAGTCAATGCTTCTTACAGGCAGACTATCACTGACATCCTCTTTGTCGCTCCAATGCCAGACCTATGGACTCCCAACATGGTCTCTGTCCTTTCATGTTTCTCTCCAACACCCATTAATGGTGTCACTAGATGGGAAGTACTCTTGCCTTGCTTCTTTTTCTCTAGGTGCCCCATTAATGTCTATCGGAATGGCACTATCATTGGCCCAGGGATCTCAGCCCAACCTCCTCCTTCTTGATAGGTGTTTTCCATCTCTCATCAACTTCCTCCCTTCTACTGCCACACCTCCGTCTACCACTCCTCTTGCCCCTTTCCCACCACTGACGGCCGTACCACATCCCGTACCCCTCCCGGAAGTCCTTCAAAGGTGGCAACCAGCTTCACCTAGCTACCCTCAACTCTCGCTCTGCTGTGAAACACTCCTCTGATATCTGTCATCTTCTTGAAGACTTTGACCTTGACGTTCTTGCAGTCACTGAGATGTGGTTCACTGCAAGCTCTGTCACTGCTTTTGACACACTCCTCCATAATGACTACAAGTTACTCTCTAAGCCCAGGCCTAACCAATCTGCAGACAGAGTGGCCTTGATCTTTTCTGAATATCTCCCTGTTACTATCATTCCCACTCAGACCTACTCTTCCTTCTAATGCCTCTGCAACCCTCTCATTGACTCTTGCCACCATCAACAGGACCCCTGATCTGGTCTCCCTCTTTCTCTCAGAATCGTCTGACCTAACCTTTTCTCTTCTTGCATCCGTTTCCAAGCTTCTCATCCTCAGAGTCATAAATATTCACCTTGGCTCTCCTGATTCACCACTGGACTTTTACGCATCCTCTGTAACTTTCTTTCCCTCACCATTCATCCCCCCCTGTCCGACGCACCCAGCCGGATATACCTTGGATGCTCTCATCTCAGCAGATGTCCCCATCTCCAACCCACTCACTACACACCTCTCCTGGTTTGACCCTGCTCTCCTGTTCACTCACCTGAGTCTCCAAGGTTCACTGGCTAAGCCTCTGCCTGTGCTACCATTCTCCTTCTCCGTCATTAAACCGATTAAGCGAGTGTCAGTTGCTGCTTTTGTCACCACTTTCATTTCCCCTCCCACTCCTGCCATGGACTCTCACACTGAATATGCTCTTGCTAATCCTCACCTCTCTATCACCAACACCTGGACATACTTGCCCCTGTCATGAGGCTCCACATGAAGCCTGCCTCCAATCGCAAAACCTTGTATGACTCAAAACTAGCCTGTCCAAAAACGCAAGTTGCAAGTTTCAGAGTTGCAGAGTTTCAGAGCAGAAGTCCTCTCTATGAAAGTCTCCTCCAAACAGGTGCTCAAGAACTATCAAGGACAACATTGCCTCCCTTGCGCCAGCCTTGACTGATTTCTGTAGTTACTCCTATGCCACGCCCTCCTTCACGCTACCCCTCAAACACTCCCTTGTGCATCCTCTCCTCAAAAAGCCCTCTGCCAACCCCTCCTACCCAGCTAACTACCACCCTCTCTCAATTACCCGCTTCCTGGGCAAATTACTGGAGAAGCTGGTCATCTCCGAACTGATCCAACACACTGAATAAGTTGATTGTCTCCACGACCACCAGTCTGGTTCAGAGCAGCCAGAGGCACGGAAACTGCTCTACTGAACACCCATGTAGACTTGCTCTCAAATCTCGATTCCAACTCTCCATCCATTCTTATCCTTCAGGATCTTTCCTCTGCCTTTGACATGGTCAATCATGCCACCCTGAAAAATCGGTTCTGTGACACCCTTGGCATTGCAGGCCTGGCACTTGACTGTTTGACCTCATTCCTCTCGAGCCAACCTTCCCTGGATCAACTCAGCCCTTTTCTCTCCCCTATCACCCTCTCCTCCTGTGGTGTCACTCAAAGCTCTATCCTCTTGCTGTGCCTCTTCAACATCTACCTTGCCTATATGGTCCACCTGATCTCCTTCTCTCCTCAGTTCAAGTGGTATGCAGACAACACACAGCTCTCCTTCAAGCTTCCCTCTACTGTCTCCTCTTCCCCCTCTCTCATCCCTGACTGTCTGACTGCTATTCAGGCATGGTGTGGTGCCAAGGATCTCTGCCTTAATGCCAGTCAGACTGAACTCCTTCTCATTGGGACTTCAGCTCCCTCCTTCGGTCCTACTCTCTGGCTCCCTCCCCTCACCCTCTAGTGAGGCAAAAAACCTTGGTGTCATCTTTGACTCCTCTCGCTCTCCTTCTCCCCTTACATCGCTTACCTTGCCAAAAAGCCCGCTATCAGCTTCACCTCCTAAGAGGCATTCCCCCCTTCCTCAACTTCCTCCAGAAACTCAATGTCTCCAGAGCTCTGGTCCTTTCAAGGCTGGACTACAGCAACATCCTCTTCCTCAATCTTCCTTTATCCTCCCTTCACCCCCCTTAAACTAATCCAGAATAGAACTGCAAGACTTATCCTTGGCCTCAAGCCAGGGGAAAACATCTCCCCTGTCCAAAAATCTCTCCACTGGCTCCCGGTTTCGGCTAGGATAAAGTTCAAGACCTCTGAATCTTCCACAAGGCTTTCTGGGGCCTGGGACCCCTCTACATCCAACTCTCTCTCCCTAAATACCTCCCTGCTAGAGCCCTTTGGTCCGCTAGCTCCAACACGCCACCGATCAGATGCTTTTCTAAGCAGACGGGGGTAGAGCTCTCTCCTTCAGAGGTGCCTCCCTCTGGAATGGTCTGCCTGCCCCTCTAAGGCGTGAGCCACAACTCCTTAAATTCTGGAAGCTACTCAAGACTCTCCTTTTCTCTTCTTCCTTCCCTCTCACCCTCCCCTGATAACATCCCCATCTGTCGCAGTGACTGCTTTCTGGCTCCTTCTAAGTTCTACATGGCTCCAGGCCCCTCCCCCACCCAGTCCACCCCCCTCTTCACACTTATCACATGGACCCTCTCCCCCTGCTCTCCCGCTGCCCCATCCAATCCCTGGCACTTACCCTCCTGATCTCCCCTTAGCACTATCCTAGCCCCTGTGGCCCACTTCCCCACTTGCTCCTCCCCCCCTTCACTTGCACTCTCTCCTCTTTACCCGTACACTTCCCCCCGGACCCCCAGCACTTTACATCCAATCAGAACATCACTGTCCTGTCCCTCAAACTTCTTGCTACTGCACTTGCACAATCCGAATGTCACAAGACCTAGTCGGACTGTTTTCTTTCTCCGTTGCCCCCCCACCCTTTTTGTCTTGTGGCGCCGTGAAACACCGTTTGTTGTATAGGTGCCTAACAAATTTCCAATACATACAAATACAAATACCTTCCTCATGTTCAGACCATTCTTTGATTATTAAGACATTTCAGCTCCTGTGAAATCTGCTGTATGTTTTTTTAAAAAATGTGTTCTTGATATAATCACGTAATCTTAGCCATATTACATTACTGTACATTGCTTCTTGGAGTCAACATTTGTACTGAGTACTATTTTTCGCTACCTTATCTGTTAATAACCAGTGCCGTATTTAAAAACTTTGCATCGCTAAAAGAGTAATTTTACATGGCATAAACACAAAGGCAAACAATGTCATAGTGCAAAAATGTATTCTTCCCATGCTTTTTTGGCAGAGGGAAAAGTTGTCCCTAGTGCAAATACCACTTGCAATTAGCACTAGGGCAAACATTACCCTAGTGCAAAAACATTAATTACATTTATTTTTGCACCAAGGAAATGTTAGCCTAGTGTCAATATCAGCTGGTATTAGCACTAGGATAAGGTGTACCCTAGTTAAAAAAAAACATTGAAAGAATATGTTTTTGCATTAAGACAGTTTTTTGCCCCAGAGCTAATACCATGCAAAATTGCACTTGCAATGTTACAAAGTTTATATAATACAGTCAGTGAATTCTTAATACCATGTTAAAAAAAAGATGCCTCATAATATGTTTGAATATTTGTTTGATCATCACTGCATACTTAGATGCTGTGGATACATTTATTTGTCTACTTGGTGTGTCAGGGCCGTTGATCCAGTCCTTTTACGGGGAGGTGAGAGCCCAACCACAACAACCCTGGGTGCCTCAGAATGTGTAGACAGGCCTCCTCCAATCATCTCGTTACCTGCAGGATGATACCAAGGCAGGACCTGGCATCGCGCTGCATAACATCCTCCCAAGAAAAAACACAGACCAGAAAAGAGGAAGAGTCAGCTCACTAAGACAAACTCCCTAATACAGCAAAGCCACATAGAAAGGGGACAGGGCTTAATGCCCTAATGTAACCTCCCACACACTCCCCTGTCACACCCGTTAAAAGCAAGGCAAGCCATTGGTAGGGTAAATGGTCAATCCAGGGAGGAGGAGGGATGTATAAGAAGGATTTTGGTAGTTGTTTGATGTGGGCTGCAGTTGGGTGAGGACCGGCGGTGGAGGAGGACATCCCAAAGACCAGAGGAGGTGACAGCGACTGGAGTGAGCAGGCCATTGTTAAGGAGGAGGGCTGTGGAGTGTTTGTGTGAGAGAGGGGGAGTGTGAGTATTAGAGGTAGAGTAGGAGTAGTGGCAGACTGAAGTAGTGGTGAAGGTGGTGATAGTAACTGGTAGTAAATGGAAGTAATAAAAGTAGGCAGTAGGAGTACGGGTTGAAGGGGATAGATGGTAGTGGGTAGTAGAGGGGTGTGCAGGGCACCTTTCCCCTTCCTGTCCCTGAGCATCTGACCAGGGGCTAGCGAGAGAGGTGTGCAGGGCACAATATCACTGGAGGTACGGTCAGAGGAAGACAGTGGTAGTAGAGAGATAGTGGTAGTAGCGGAATAAGAACAGTAGTAGAGGTAGAGCGGGCAGAGCAACAGTGAGTGGGAGAGGAGGAGTAGATATTGGTGTAGATGGAAGTTTAACAAGGGAACCAGTAAGAGGCAGGGAGTGTAGAGTGAGAGGAAGGAGGGAAAGAAATAATGGAGGAAGGAGGATAGTTGGAGATCGAAGCGGTAGCAAGAATAGGATTTGGAAAGGAAGTAAGATCTAGGGGTGGAGGTGGAAAGGCGGAATGAGAGATTGTAGGGACAGTAATGTGTGGGAGGAGAACAGCTTAAAAGATAAATATAGCAAAGGGTCAGGTACCAGAGGGTGTTAAAGGTGTGAGAGTGACGCTAGGCAAAAGAAGGCACCAGTCCCTATTCCCTGAGTTCTAATCAATGACATGACTGGAAAAGTTAGAAGTTCCCTATGGAGTCAGATAGCCATTGTCTCAGGGTAAACACCCAAAGTGTAAAGAAGAAAAAAGATAAATAGGTGTTACCAATCTCAGAGTTAACAACAACCCTGCTAGGGACCTCTGTGCTAACATCTTTAATGAATACCCTTGAGTTTACTCAAGGAGTCAACGTTGTTATGGTGGCAGGCCGCCCTGTCACATGTGGTGTCCGAAGTCAGATGCTTCTGGCCCCGATACAGAGGTAAACCTACATCCAAATGTTGCAAGCCCAAAAGGTAAGCACTGCAGCTTCAGTCCCCAGTCGGGTAACCCTGCGGGCCACTGGATGTGATCTGTATGGGGACGAAGAGGTCATACCCCTAAAGATTGAATGTTTGGTGCATACCAGAATAAAGATGGAGTTACCAAAGGGGACCTACAGGAGATTAGCCTCGAAATCTGGGGTGGCTCTGAAACATTCCCACGAGGTAGGGGCAGGAGTCATAGATCAGGACTATCGTAGGGAGATCAAGGTCCTTCTACGGAACCTTGGGAATACTTCCCAGATCATCAAACAAGGACAACCCATAGCACAACTGATTTGTGAACTCCTGCTTGTACCAGAAATCGAGGAGGTTGGAACATTGGGCAGCTGTGAACGTGGAGTGGCTGTATTTGGTGAAATGACAGAGCTGCAAGAGGCCCCAGAGAGCTCCAATGCAATTCCGGGACCTGCTTATGTCCAATTTGCATAAACACAAAGGACAGATCCCCTCTTGGAACAAGCATGGCGAAACCTGGTAGTCAATGTTAACCCTGAGGGAGCAATATTATTTACCATCAACTCCTGGTACCACGACAGTTGCGGAAAGCAGTTTTAGAATCGGTGCATTCAAATTTGACCATCATCAACATTTGGGACTGGAGAAGACCCTGAAAACACTTTTTAGCCGGTTCAACTGGCCCGCGGTCTACGAAGAAAGTCAAAAATTATGCACCTGTTGCCCAGTGTCAGATCAGCCCAGACATCCACAATTTCATTCTAATGATGTCCTGACATGAAGCAAGCTCTTCAGTTACATACATAACATATTATTGGACATAGAAATACCAGAATGCACCATAATAGTAATCCATGGCCCCCTCTTGTTTATACCTATGTGTAACATTTGTGTCCTAGTAGAGCCATCATTCTAAAGGAAAATGCTAAAGCCCTAACAAAACTTGCCATCAGTTTCCCAAGACATGTTCCAGTGAAAGAAAACTTGGAACTAAATTAGGTAGTAGGAAACCCAACACAATAAAAAGATTAGGGGTCTCATCACGAGTTGGGTGGTAGCCCTTAAATGTGGCGGTAAAGCTATTACCACTGCATTTAAGGGTCTGCCCAAACATGGGTCTGGCGTGTTTACCCCCAGCTCACAACTGACACTCCTCCCAAGAACATATCAAGTAGGACTATATACTCAAACATTCACCACTCCTCTCTCATACCAACACCCTTTTTAAAGATAGGTGCAACGCTGGAAATACATGGAGCGTGTGCCCCTTTCTAACTATATCACCTCTCCTGCAAGAGAGTATAGACTCTAACTACTGACTATGTCACACACAGAGCATAGTCCCATAACAATTTGCACACCTTTTTTCTGAGTGGTGTCGCTCTGTGGATGACCACACGCATTGCAGTCCCACCACCTTGTTCCAACAACTACCTCACGCTGGAAACATTAGTCCCTTAAACTTACCAAATCATACACACCTTTTTATAGAGTGGTGTTGCTCTGTGAACATCTTGCATAGTAATTCCACATACCGATGACTAGCTCATGCACATTAGAGTGCTGTCCCCAACCATTTATCACACCTTTATTAAATGCCACACACACTCTGCAGTTCCACACTTCTCCTACTCACTAGTGATCACGCAAGAAACCATAATTACTTAATTCTCACCAATGGTTGGCTACATAACATTTAGGGAAATTTTTTCAATAAATCCATAATTGTCTCAGCAACTCCCAGTCTGCAAATCCTTAAAGTAGGTAACTCTGTATTTCTCTATCTTTTACCTGTATTCACTCCTCAGCCATACTATTTAAACTCTCCATGACATTTTCCTATAACATGCATCAGTTCCTAAAAGTCCATAGCTGCACATGCAGCACAAACCTTTAAATCCTCAAAATAGTTTGCATATTTCCATTCTCTACACCAGTGGTCTTCAAACTGTTTAGGCCTGCCCCCCCCCACCAAGAAAAATTTGGTCAGGCCGGGCATCCACCAAAAAGTTCAAATGGACAGTAAATCCAGATGCCTATGAATTATCGCGTGCCGTCACTGCACTCTACTCCCAGTACAGTCCCTTGACTCCCCCACCTGCCCCCTCCCCCAGAATTATTTTTAAATGATGGGTTAAAATGTTGCATTTTTGAGCATACTTTAAAAAAGAAACGGGTAAAAAGCCAAACAGTTTGCAAATGGCGCTGGGGGGTCTCGCAGGGGCAGGTATGACATTTTTGTATTTTTTACTGGACATCTATGATAGCAAAACGATACCATCCCTGTTCCCACAGTGCCTAAAATAATCAACATGATTATGTGTGTATGCAAGGCACTGGGGGTTCAGGGGGAATGCATGGTATTTTTGACTGGACATCTATGATAGATGTCCAGTAAAAAAATAGCATCCCTCTCCCCTGGGCTCCACACCATCTCAGTAAGAGAACTGATTTTGGCAGGAGGGTAGGGGGATTGTGCGACAAAGGCATTTTTAAAATGCCTTTGTTGTACATTTCCTGCGCCCACTTGCCAAAATTAGCTCCACGGACCAGCACATAGACACAGTCACACAGCAATCACTTTGCTCAACCCCGCTCCAGGTTGCTCTGTCGTATGTGCGAGGAGGCGCAGGAGCTCCCCCTCGCACATACAGACATACAGTTCCCCAGCCAGCATTTGTGATGAGCTATGCAGGGCTTGCGAAGCAAAATGCCCCCAGCGTTGCATGGCTCAGTGATCATGTGCGGCTGGGGGACTGAACTGTCAAGGGCAAACAGTGTTTCCATTTGACAGTTCAGCCTGCCCAGGAGCACTCCCACAGCTGGAAAAAGCAGTTGAGGGAGTGCTCAGTGTTTCACTGGGCTGGCTCCTCAGCTCCTCAATAATGGGTGAGGGGGCCACTGGGTCAACACCCCCTTACCCATTATGGATGAGCTGCCATGCTTGGACTGGCCTATAGGGCAATAGGGCAATGCCGAACCAAAAAAGCAAAATGCTAATGTGGGTCAGTTTTTGAGGGCTAAATTGGACACCATTTTGACCAATGTGGGCCAGTTTGATGAGTTACTTCACTATGCAGCAAGTAGTTTTGACCATCATTGCTGAATAAATATTCCTTAAATATCACAATTTGCTTGGATTTTAACAAAAAAACACCCCCTTCAGTACTATTCAAACAGTCTGTCACTAGAGGAAGGAATTGTCATTTGCAACTGTGTGACACTTTTTCATTGGTGCCCGAGGCAGTTTTATGCCCCTGCCCATTTCCTGCTTTAAAAGGAAAACAAACAAAAAAAATATATTTTTTGGGTGTAATTTCAGACTGGGGACTCGGTCACTATGTTCTGAAGACCTCTACTCTACACAAAGTATTACTTGTTCACATATTTCATCTGGTATGTGCTCTATTCCCACTACTTAGTGCATTCATAATAGTCCTTGGTGAACACATCAGCTCTATGCTTACCAGGCCTGAAAAGTTTAATACTTTGCCTACAGGGCATCTTTCTCACCCACTTTTAAGTCAAACTTTACCTGAAGGACCTTGTTGCCATGCGACATTAAGCTGTAAATCCTACATAGATAGTTAAACACACTGCCTCACCTCACAGACAATTCCATGGACAGGCCCTTAATTTCACATTACATGACAGTTCCATGTCACCTCCAGTTTGTTTCCCTCTTGCCGGCATGGCATCTTGCACAGGAGCTTTCATCCGATGCGCATTCAACACGAACCACAGCATCCAATGCACTCTGCTGCTTTCCCTGCCAGCATCTGCTGTTACACAACCCTCCTCTCAGCCGCTGCGACACCGTCGCAAAGCTGCTCTGACAACTTCACACGGAAGTGAGTTGTCATAACGCCACATATTCCTTCATGCCACATGTTCCATGTGCATTCTACTTTTTGCCATATACCTCTTCTGCCGGTGACGTCACCATTCGGCTGCATGCCTGCGCACAAGACAGAGCTTCGTTCTTCCAATGACTCTGCTCTCCCAACCGCCGCGGGCAAAATTGATGACTCTTCCTGCCTTATCACAGCACTGGATCACAGCGTGCTCCCCTCCTCCCGCCACTCTCAGGTTTGCTCCCTCACTACATGCCTCTTAGAAAACTCTTTCAGCATCATTATAAATGCTCTTTCTTTCACTGGACTGTTTCTTCTTGCAACAGCGTTTCTGCCCTGGGAGTAATCTTCTTTGCTTCCCTCATTTTGGGCTTTTACTACTCCTTCATTACTGTTGCCGCTCTCCGTGTGTCCCGTGAGCCCTCTACCTCTTCACAGACACACACGGACACAGTGTTGTAGGTTCAGGCTCCCCGGTCACTCTGAGGCAGCCGGGAATGCCCCGTTTACCTATGTTGACGCATAATCGTCACTCTGCCACATGCGCGCACCCTTAAAGGGGCAGCGCCACACTCCTCCTTCATAAGAGCAAAACGCATGAAAAGGAAGCACTAGCTACCACACATCACAGCACAATACACCAACAAAGTGCTTCTAGAGCACCACCACCACCTTTTCAAATGCAACACATTATATGAATTCCACCTCTGGGTTTCGGGACCACTCGTCATCCACCACCAGGAAGTGTGTGCCCCTGGTCGTGGAGCCGAAGTCTGCGTGCACTACCTCCCATGGCCTTGTCCTTCTGGGCATGGTTTCAATGGTCGGTTCCCTTAGCGCAGGCGACTCCGCCTGTACCACCCACATGATGATACCAACTCTTCCACTCTCCTTTCTAGCTCTGGGAACCAGACTTTCCGTCGGAGGTGAGCCTTTGTATTTGGCGCACCCTGGTGCCCCTGGTGTGCCAGCTAGATGATCTGCTGCACCTTAGCTTGTGGCACCACTATGCAGTCCCCTCAAAGAAGCAGGCCAGCCTCCGAGAACGCCAGCTCCTCGTGCACCTTCCACAGCTTCTCCAGAGTTACCTTGGCCTCTTGCGTTCTTCGGGCCAGTGACTCCATCACAGACCTCCATACGACCTGCTACATGGCCATTTTTAGAAGGCTGAAGCAGTCGTCAGGCACTGAGGCCCGCTCCAGTTCCTCCACAGGAACAGAGTTGGGCATTGCTACTTCGACCACCAGCCTGATATGCTTGTCCGCTTCCTCTGCACACCTGGACTGCTGGTTGTCCCCCCTAGGGTGCCTGCAGAGGTAGTCTGCGGCATTGTTGCTACCCGGTTGATACACCAGTGATACGCTGTACTCCAGGAGCGCCAGCATCCATCGTTCTATCCTTGCAGGTGGTTTAGAGGATAACCCTGCCAGAATGGGGAGTGGAGGCTTGTGGTCCGTGACCACCGCCACCGGCCTCCCCAGCACGTACAGTCTAAAATGCCCGCAACCCCACAAGACCGCAAACGCCTCTCACTCAATCTGTGAGTACCGCTGTTCAGTGTCTGACAGTGCTTTGATGGCATACGCTATCAGCTGGACAGATTGGCATCCACCTGGGTAAGGACCGCCCCGAGACCACAGGGGCTCGTATTGACCACAATCTCCATCTGTAGGTCCGAATCAAAGAAGGCCATGGTATCCTCAGCGATGAAAGCACCCTTGATGTCATCAAAGGCTGCTTGTTCCAATGGCCCCCAATGCCAGGTGACTTCTTTACTTGCGAGTGTCCGCAGCAGCTCACGACCGCGAGGCAAGGTTCCTGAAGAACCGGTCACAGTATGTGACCATGCCCAGGAAGCTTCTTACTTCAGACATGTTTTCGGGTGGTCAGGGTTCCTGGATGTCCTTCACTTTCCGCGGATCGGGCGACACCCTGCCCTCCCTGAAGATGAAGCTGAAGAACTCAATGGCTGTCTTGAGGAATTTGCACTTTTCATGATGCAGGGTGAGGCCCAGGGATCAGAGGCACTCAAATGTCATTGCTAGCCTGGATAGATGCTCTGCCTAGGTCTTGGCAAACACCAGGATGTTGTCACTGATGTGGAGCACCACTTCCAGGTCCGCGAGGGCCTCTGTGATGATATTTTGGAAAACCTCAGCAGCTGAAGACACCCCAAAGCTGAGTCTCTTGTAGCTGTATAGCCCACCGATGGGTGGTAAAGGTGGTGATTTATCTGAAATCTGGATGGAGCACCACCTGATGGTACCCAGCTCCCAGGTCGAGTTTGGAGAAAAAGCATGCACCCTGTAGCTCAGTGATAATGTCATCGATGGTGGGCGTCAGGTGTCTTGCCCGCTTGATTGCCTTGTTGGGTAGGCGCATGTCCACACATATCCTGACCGAGTCAGGCTACTTCGGCTTTCATGCAAAAACGATGGGGGAGACCCAGGGAGTGGGGCCCTCCACCTTCTCAATTATGTCCAGTCCGACCAGATTGTCTAACTCCTGATCCGCCAGGTGTCTTAGGTGGAATAGCACCCGCCGATGTTTCAATGCACGGGCTGGATGGAATTGTCAATGTGTAGTGTGACAGGGTCACCAGTCATCTGCCCAATGCCTTCGAACAGACATGAATGTTTGTACAGCAGCATTTGGATATCCTCTACGTACACTGAGTATGCGAAGGTCACGATGCCCAGGGCTTCTGTCGTGGCGCAGCTCAGCAGAGCGTTGCTTCTCACCAGAGTGACATAGAACCTTGCATGAATCTTCGCCCCTCCATGCCTCACATCTGCAACAAACGCACCATCAAGCATGGTTGGTTGTGCCCTCCCAAAGGTAAAAATGCGAGCCTTGGGCATGGAGAGGCATGGCAGGGATTGCATAGCATCATAATGTTCTCTGGCCATCACGTTGACAGAGGCGGCAGTGTCCACAAGCATCGGAACAGAGTCTTTGTTGACTAGCACATGGCATTGGGGTTGCCGCCTGGACTTTGAGTGCATGACACCCACGCTCGAGACAAAGAACACATATTCTTCTTCCTCCTCCTCTTCCTCACCGTCTGGGCCATTGCTGTCATCCCCTTGGTCTATCTGGGCCACATTTGCGAACGCTGCTGGCGGAAGAAGCCAGCACGGACAGGACCTCTTGGAATAACCATCAGACTTGGGGCCTTGCACATGCAGGCATAGTGTTCAGCGGCACCGCAGCAGCCACACAACTTTCCAATGGCTGGGCATTCTGCAGGGTGCGGGAGGTCAAATCCGCACTTCATGCAGGAGTTGACCGACGCTGACCCTCTGTCACACCGACCGCCCGCCGGACATCTGAATCCTCTGCCTCTGCCCACAGCACAAATGTCCTCCACCTTGTTGGGACGTACTCCAGCCTCCATGCGGGACGCCCGTAGCTCAGAAACTTCATGACACCTTCCCAGTTGTAAGATGCGAGGGAGGGTGATGGCCGGTTGTCTCAAGATATGTCGGCGTAGCTTTCCAGAGACAAACCGTTGGATCAGTTGGTTCCTGATCATTGTGTCGGGGTTATCCCAGGCACAGGGCACTGCAAGCCTGCGCAGCCTCCCATAGAATGTGTCCAACGTCTCATTGTCTTTCTGGCGGGCCACGCCCATGAGAAAACGTTCATAGTCTGCGTTTGCCATGTAAGAAAGTAGTTGTGGAGGGCATCCTTCGCCGCAGCATACGAGCCATCCTGATGTTGGAGGGACAGAAACACCTCATGCACTGCCAGCCCAGTGCAGTACAAAAGGGTTGCCACCCTTCTGTCGTCGTTGGTTTCGATGGTGCCCTGAAGTACATGTCTAATCTGTCCATCCACATTTTTCACCTGGGCCCCAGACTAGACGGTGCACCAGAAGTATCACATTCAGGCATTGGCTGCAGGGCCCCCAGTGGTCTCAGTAGTGGTCTTGGTGGTAGTGCTGGTGGTGGCTGTTGGACTGCCACTGCAGGGGCTGGTTGCAGGCCCGCAGCTTGGTTGACATTCATGGTGAAGAGCGCACAGGCACCCCAGATGGATTGAATGGGGCCGCAACTCGCACCACCTCACCTTGCAGCATGGACCTCCTTTAGTTTCCCTTCCACTGGACACTGACAGGCCAAAGATGTTTCACAGGCAGTCCAAGAAACGTCCTCCCACAATCACCAGCACTTCAAAAGGCATCCATGGATGTAGAAACCCCAACAGGCACAATACCATAAACCAATGGGGAGCAGATGCTGCAGACACAGTTCTGGCTAAAGGCCCCAAAATTGAGCAGGGTGGGCCCGGGAACACACAGAAAAGCAGGCCTCTCCTGGCTCCACACCCAACAGTCGACGAAAATAGGCGAAAATGTTCAAAATTCACATCAAGAAGCACAGCATGTGCAAGATATGATTGTCTGCCACAATAAGTTCCAAAAATTGGGCCTGGTTGGCTCACCGTGTCTTCGCAGTGAAGCTGTGACCTCACTAGGCCCAGATTCTAAGATGGCTGCCGACCGCGTGGTTTGTATCCCTCTCCGCGGCATGTTTCATGTAAATAAAATAAAAATCACAGCCGAAAGTCACCGCCGTGCCTGGGTTGCATCCCGACTCGTCGCAACTTTTGCCGCTCTCTGTGTGTCCCGTAAACCCAACACCTCTTCACAGACACACACAGACACAATGTTGTAGGTTTGGGCTCCCCGGTCACTCTGAGGCAGCCGGGACCGCCCCGTTTATTTATATTGCACGCAGTGGAGTGAAACCTCACTCCACCGCGTGCGCGCACCCTTAAAGGGGCAGCACCACATTTACCCTGAAATCTGCTTCTCTTCTTACCCTGGGCGCTGTCTGGCAAACTCTCCTTTAAAGCTGCCCCGGCTACTCTGGGCATTTTTTTCACCAGCTTGCCCTGGTCACTTACTTCTTCTTCTCCTTTGCCCTGGGTTTTCTTCTGCACCTTGTGTTTTACTTCTTCCTTGCCCTGAGCATTTCTTCTTATGCCATTGGTCTTACTTCTATAGAGAAGAAGACAATTGATACAGCTATTATGATTCAGGTTTAGTTTATGGTGTATAATTTCACAACGATTGTAAGCACAGAATACTTCAAAGAGCTGGAATTCCTTCCTGGCTATAATGCCAGCATCCCCTCTATTACCAAGTTTCTGGTTTTGGGAGAGGTAGTCATAATGATTTGGTACAGCCAAATACATTTTTGGTCTGCTGCAATCTTTGAGCCAAGTTTCCGTTAGGCATAACAGATCAATGTCACTTTCCGCAATGTAGTCATGAACATCAATAGCATGTTTGTTCGATGACCATGTATTTAAGAGGGATGTTATGCTATGTTAATAGCTTTTGTATGGCACGCGTTCACCAGAGGCCTCAAGGCGCTGGAGGTAATACCAGGGACAAAGGAAGCCTAGAACAGATGGGTTTTTAGGAGACAGAGGAAACTCAGATGGTCAACTGTGGCCCGGAGAGGCAGAGTGATCCACAGTTTGGCCGCTGCTACCGAGAATAAGCGACCCCCAATCCAGACCTGTTGAAATCAAGGGATGACAAGAAGCCGGAAATCGCTTGACCGTAGGGCATGGGCCGGTTGGTAATGTTGTAATTTCTCCTGCAAGTACTCAGCTCCCACGCCATAGTAGGTCCAGTGGATGATGCAGAGGGATTTAAAAGTAATCCACTTTTGAACCGGCAGCCAGTGGTGTGAGCGTAGAACTGGAGAGATGTGGGCACCGTAAGGGGTGTTGATGGCAATACAGGCAGCAAGGCTTTGTACTAAATTCAAGCGATGAAGGATGCAACCCGGTTGGGACAGGAAAAGAGAATCGTAGTAATCAAGCCGGTTAAGGATGAGGGAAAGAAACCACAAGAGGATGAAGTTGGATAGGAAGAAAGGGCAGAACTTTCCTAAGGACCCTCATCTGGAAGTAGCCAGTTTTACATATGGAACTGACTTGAGTTGCAGCTAACAGGGTATCAGAGAGCACAAACCCCAGATTCCTCACTGGGGGGACCAGTGTTTGACAGGGGCCGAGCTCAGAGGGCCAACAGGTGGATGACCGGAGTGAGGCTGAGAGTAACGAACCAAGGGGAGTACAAGCAAAGGAACCCACCACCAGTACCTCTGTCTTGTCCCCATTAAGCTTAAGCCAATTGCTGCACATCCAGCCATCCACTGCCGCCAGGGGTGCTCTGATGATTTTTCTATCTAAAGCATCTGTTGGCATAGGAAAGTCAGTTGGGGGGGCATCTTGTTTTGTTAAAAGAGTAGCAGGATAGGAGTCTTTTACAGTACACTCAATCGGCATATTAATGTCCACTTCAATAGAATTGACCCGAGAGGGGCTGTCATGCGCATCATGTAAAGCACCACTCGACTCATTGACTAAATGAAACAGGATTTGCTCAGCTGTTGTAGTCATCGAAAAGGGAAGAGGGAAGAGGTAGCAGGTAGCAATGGATATGGACCTGTTTTTAACTGGTAGCGATAGTCTAATCACTATTCCTCTGATCATTAATATATCTGCTGACAGTTGCCTCCCGTGCAGCCTTTTGTGCGGCTAGGAGTAGATTGAGTTCAGGGTGATGACCCATAGTTGTACTGATACACAAAAACATGTAAAAATGGAGGATAGGAATGACAAAGCTAATATATTATGTGCAGGGAGTCTTTTCAGCCAGCCAGGAAAAAGCACACCAAATGGCACACACCCAACGCAAACTGGCACAAACTGCTTTGACACGCCCGTGCTGATTCTCCTAGCAGCTCAGTGAACCACAGTTTCAATGGAATTTCATAAGGAATTGGCAGTGGCCTGTTTGAAAGCAGAACAAAAACCTGTTTGAAGAGAGATATTAAACCTAATCACGAGGTATGATATAAAAGAGGGAAGTTGGGCATAAACTGTAGGGGAAACAGAGGGACTGCCAGCTTGACAATGAAAAATGTTGAGTATCATGCCATCTAGACTGTTGGAATTCAGCCATATCTTTATTCTACAATGCATATTTATGAACTATGGGCCTGAACTAGGCTCTGTTTCAATGTGTTTCCACTTAACACATGGTTTGCCACTTGGAATAATCACGTATGTTCACTAAACAGTAATTGCCCTTTTTGTATTGATAAGGCTGAGAACAGTCTACCTTTTGTATTATTTTATCCAAAATATTTTATTTTACAGTTTATTGTTTGATCATCAGTGCAAGGAAATTCCTCCTGACGTGTAATCATCTGGTTGCAGGTAATAAACTGTGGGTAAACTCTGCCCTGAATGCCTTCATAAGAAAAGCTCTTCGGCTCAGATCTGGGATGCTGAAATTTATGATACAATGAGCCCACTGGCTTTATCCCTGTGACTCAACCTGATGGCAGATGTATTTTTTCCTTTTTTGAATTTTGTTTTCACTTGTTTTTATTGTACTATGTTTTGAACGTTTTGAATACAGCTTTATGACAAGAGAGGGAAATACTAAAATTAACTAGAGAATAGGTTAAAGGATCAGAATAAGCAGCTGTAGAATTAGACTGAGAAATGACAGACATGAAAAGTCAGAATCACTAATAGGAAGAAAAGTACAAAGAGAACAATTCATATTTGAAGGAATAGAAGACAATGAAGACTTTGCACTCAATCAAAAAGAAGATTGAATAGCTTCAATGTGTGTAACAAAATAAGAAGAAAAATCATCAGAAACAAAAACAATGAAATAGAAGGATCAGTTGTGGAGCTGAAAGTATCCAAGTGATAATAGAATAAAGAGGTGAGGAGAATTGAGATGGCATGAGATCCTGGTAATATTCTGCTTTAACATGTTTTACTGCTAATGTGTAGACTTCATTTAAGTCAAAGATTTTCAGATGTTCTATTTTTATGCCAATATCATTCAGACCCGTGAAGCTGTTGCAATAGATTCCAAAGAGACTTAGCAAATGAAGGACGAGCAGTTTTCAATTTAGGGGTACATGGAGATTTGGGACTATATAGATCAAGGGAATATAAAATACAAACATGAATGACTTTATTAAATGTATCTACATAAAATGAAGATAATTATGAAAGAGAAGGAAGAGAAGAGGAAGTGGATTCCAACATATTATTGATTGAAACATGTCATATGTCTCGACATAAAAAGGTATGGTTAGATTGAGCAGAATTTGTAATAACATTCATATTTAGTTCAAAGGAAGAAAGAAGTAATAAATGGTCAGTTGAAGGAATGCAATTAGTAGAAACAGGTTCAGATGACACAAAAATGAGGTATAAAGTGCCTCCTTTACTTTATGAAAGATCAGAAGGATTTAAAGACAAGTTATAAGAAGAAGTAAATGTTAGCAATGGGCATACATCAAAACCAAATAAGGATTTAGATGACAGATTAAAGTTGCCTACAGCAACAAGTGTTGCTGGAAAATTAGAAACAAAAGAAATTAATTATCTGAGGAAGTGCTGTTTCTAAAAGATATGGTTGGAACTCTCCAACAAGGTCTCAAAGCTCTAAGGGAACGGCTGGCAGTCCGGATAGATTGGCAAAATCTATATATATATAAAATACCTAGGTTTTTTTCCATACTCAGCTGATGCAATTTATCAGTGTTAGGTTGTCCTCTGCTGTCCAAATGACAAAGTGCACCCACTTCAACAACAGCTATGCTACCATTTCAACAAACAGAATGAGCACGGCTCTATGCAGTCACCTTCACCTTACACTATCGCATACCTTTAGAAGTTACGTCTTTCCGCCCCCACATCTCTTCACACAGGGCATGGCGGTTCCAGTGTCAATGAACAGTTAATTACCGGCTCTAAGTTTCAGTTTCTAAAGAGTGAAACGCTGCAGGACGAATGCCTCCTCACGAGCTAAAACTGAAAGTAGGTGCTGCAATTATGCTACTACACAATCCTATGCCATCACAGAGACTCTGCAATTAAACAAGGTTGATGATTACGCTTCTACAAAGACAAATCATAGAAGCCCTTGTGATCAATCTTATACCACGCATAACTCTCATTCCATCTGATACGTTTAGCCTTTTCAGTGACTATTAATAAATCACAGGGACCTGCACCCCCTTCCTGGAAGTGAACAGTGGTAATTCTGATATTTTAGAAGGGGACAGAAGTGACCCTATGAATTCCCATATGGTATTGACCTTCAAGATATGCTATAATAGCACATGTTACGCTCATAACAGCTAGTAACAACATAAACGTTTTGGTCTGCCATACTAAACCTATGCTGCCATCCAAAATGGAAGGTGGCAAATGACCAAGTCATCATACACCTTGCTAACATATAACTATAAGGCAATGGGCCTTGTTATGAGTTTGGTGGTCTCTGGGTGGTAAATCCATCCCAATACTACCAAACTTTATTACTGTTACCGCCACTTGGACTGGCGGTATTACCGCCAGATTACAAGTGGTGGTTGGAGTATAAATCCCCATTTTGTTTGAGTGTATAGGACTCAATGGGGCATTTTCAGCAAAATTATTGCAGCATTAATTTTGCTGAGGTAATTCTGCCAAAAAGGGGACAGAAAGTCGGCAGATTTACCTCCAGCTCATAACTGGAGGTGAATCCTCCAACTTTCCACGCACCTCGTAGTTGAACAGTGCGGTAATGTGGTGGCATATGGTAATACCGCTGCATTTAACCCACACCACTCAACTGGTAATGATGCCCATCCCTGATCCAACTTATTTAATATTATCATCTAAGATTAATAGTGCCATAGAAAATCGTATCACAAAAAGGCCACTTACACTAAGGAAACCAGTTACACCGTAGGCTTCCTATTCAAATGGCCCAGTGGGTGGCAAGTGTCCAACTAATAGCCAAAGTCTATTTAAGGTGCAGTGGGCAATACACACAGGGAATTGTCCTGTTTATCTGACCCTATGGAATGAGTCAGGTTCACATGACTAACATCCTAAATTGAATAGCAAAACCAGAGAATATGAGGGCTTGCTGAAAAACAAAAGTGTACACTAGCTGAGGCATAAGCAGGGGTGCCTCTCAGTTATCTGAGAGGACATTATATATTGCAGATGATTTAAGACAGATATTGATACTCCCAAAGTGTATACCTGTTTGACCCTTGAAAATAACCATACTATTTTTGACATATCTATAAGTATTATCTTTAGAATACAGAACTATCCCCCCACATGGGTAAAATATACAACTAAGATCAATGCCCCCAGCGAATTATGTTTATGTTTATGTTTATTGAGTTTATATAGCACTTTACTCCAAAGTGCTTTACAGTATAACAACAGGTACAATAATGAGAGAGGCATTTTTAAAAACATGAAACAAACCTGTGAAACAGTAGGCAGAACAATTTACTTGAAAGGACTGGAAGAGGGGGGAAGGTAGGTAGGTGAAGGGAGTTTCAAAGTCAGATTTGAGGTCAGGGGGAGTGGGAGGAAGGGGAGGAGGGAGGGGCAGTGGAGGGAGGGGCAGGGGAGGGAGGGGCTGGGGAGGGAGGGAGCCCCTGGGTGACCTCATACTCCCCTGGTGGTTTCAGTATCTAATTTGAGTCAGCGGGAGGATGGGGAAGGAGGGAGGGAAAGGGAAGAGGGGCAGGGGGTTTGAGAGGGGAGAGAGGTAGGGAAGGAGAATCAGGGGGGAGTGGAGAAGAAGGGCTTTCAGGGAGGAGTGGAGGAATGAGTAGGTGGGGGTGGAGCAGATAGAGAGAGGTAGGGAGTTCCTCTGGAGTGGGGCCAAGAGTTGGAAGTAGCGGAAGCGTGAGGAGGCACAAGGTGCTGGGGGTACAGTGAGAAGGTAGAGATCAGCGGAGCGGAGAGAGTGGGAGGGAGAGTAAAATGAGAGTAGGGAAGAAAGATTGGGGGGAGAGTTCATGGAGAGATTTGTAGACAAGACAGAATTGAAATTTCAGTTGTGAGAGGAAGGGAAGCCAGCCGAGTTGAGAGAGTGAGGAAGAGATAGAGTCTTGAGGGCTGAGAAGACATAGAGTATGGATAGAAGAGTGGTAGATGGATTTTAGGGGAGTCAGGTGAGAAACAGGGAGTCCAAAGAGAAGAGAAGAGCAGTAGAAGAGGCGGGAGAAAATAAGGAGGAGATTAGGAGTTTAGAAGCATGGAAAGTCTTATAGAATTATAAATTCAATCCACAAAGAAATAAAGTTGCTGCAGAGGTGTACTCTAACATGGCTAACAGTAAGGATGTAATGGTGCCTAATTTACAATTAGATTCTGTAGCTTTGGGTAGGACACAAAGTGCCCACTTTATGGTGGAAGACAAAATATTGAGCAACACTGCTGGTTAAGAAGATGAGGGTTTAGATATACTACCATTCAATAATGACTTCCGTAACCCTCATGTGCATAATGCTGACAATGGTTCTTTTGTATCTCCGAAATACTTCCATGGAATATTGCAGAACGGCAGAAAAACATTCATAATGATTCCTGGTGTGAATTTATTAGACCGTTCCATGTAATTTGCTTCCAGGAAACATGAGAAATGTTGCATTGTTGCCTGCAGTCCATATAAATATAACAGAAATTTGTGGATATGTGTGTGTGTGTCTGTTGAAATGTTCAGCATACTTTCCAACCTGCTACAAAGCTGAAATTTGCATGCGGGTAGGTTCCATTGTGTAGACAATGTAAAAAGTATAACATATAAATATACCTTTGTCTATTCTTTATTTGGGATACATTTGTGGATATGTGTGTGTGTGTCTGTTCGGGAATGTCTAGCATACTTCCAAACATGCTATAATCCTGAAATTATGCATGTGGGTAGCTTAAATATGATGGTAGCATAAATGGTTTAGATAATGTAAAACATATAACATGTACATTTTTCTAATTTTGCTTGGATATGTGTGTCTGTCTGTTCGAAATGTTCGTCATACTTCCCAACATGCTACACACTTGACATTTGGTATGTGGGTAGGTTGCATATTGTAGACAAAGTAAAAAAGTATAAAATAAAAATATACATTTGTCGATTTTCTATTTGGGGGAAATTTGTGGATATGTGTGTGTGTGTCTGTTCGAAATGTTCAGCATGCTTCCCAACATGCGACAAACTGAAATGAGGCATGTGGGTAGCTTACATGTGTATAAAATGTAAAAAGTTTAAAATATAAATATACAGTTTTCTATGTTTTATTTGGGGGAAATTTGTGGATATGCGCGTGACTGTTCAACATTATTAGCATACTTCCAAACATGCTACAAACCTGAAATGTGGCATCTGGGTAGCTTCCATGGTATAGACAATGTAAAAAGTATAAAATGTGCATTTTTCTAATTTTGTTTCTTTTCTAAGCAGTTTTTTCATAAGCGGTCTTTTTTCATAAGACATTGTGTGTCTTTTCAAAATGTTCCGCATACTTCCCGACATGCTACACAACCGAATGTTGGCATGTAGGTAGGTTCCATGGTGTAGACAATGTAAACAGTATAACATATAAATGTAGCTTTGTCTATTTCTTTGTGTTGGGGGAATTTGTGGATATGTGTGTGTCTGTTTGCAATGTTCCAGGCATACTTCCCAACATTCTACAAACTGGAAATGTGGCATGTGGGTAGGTTCCATGGTGTAGACAATGTTATAAGTACAATGTATAAATGTATAAATATACCTTTGTCTAATTTCTATTTTTAGTAAGAATTACTGTGCGAAGCACGGGTACAACTGCTAGTGGGAAATATAGCATACTTGCCCACAAAGGAAAAGCAGTTAGGTCAAGTGAGCGCCGCTGATGTGGGTAGATGCTTTCCTGAATGTGAAAATAGATGACACTAGAACCAAGGAGCACTGACTTGCAAGAGTTGAGTGTCCGTTTAATAGATGGGGGAATGTTTTAAATCTAAATATGTAAAACAGACCCTCAAATTCCCATGTAATGGAGACCTTACAGTTAGTTAAGATGCATGCCGAGGCTTCGAGATATGCTTTGGGAAGACAAGCATTAGTCCTTCTCATGGGCAATTAGAATTATCAATATAAACCACTTATCTTAACTCTCCTTCATATACGGTTTTATCAATAGGTACCAGTATTCTTTGCAATTTTTCGCAAGTGAGAGTTTTCAACAGATTCTTCACGTTCAAATTGTATTTTGATCGGTGATTAATATGTTCCTGCCAACACATGTTTCGACCTTGCAGAACACAGATCTTCTTTAGGCCCAATGTATCACCTTTATTCTGTTTAAATATTCGAAACTAAATAATTTAATGATGTCCAGCAGCTTACATATAACCTTGCTGGCTGAATTAAGCACTCTAATCCCCTTGGTGGTCAAGACACGTGTTGGTCAGGAGCATATTAATGACCAATTGAAATAAAAAATAAGAAGAATCTGTTGAAAACTCTCATTTGCAAAACATTGGAAATAATACTGATAACTATTGATAAAACTGTATATGAAGGAGATTTAAAATAAGTGATTTACATTGATAATTGATATTGATAAAACTGTATATGAAGGAGAGGATTGATCAATGGTCTATGTGCAGTGATTGAACCAATACCTTGTCTGTTTTCATACCACTTGTTAGGCTCATAAGGAACTCTGGCTCTACATTAGCAAAACCCTGCAGCAATGATGTTCTGAGGTTGAACATTTGAGCAATATTTTGTGTGGTTGCACATCAGAGTAGCAGTCCCCCAGCCCTCAATGTTGAGGGGGAGTTTTTGTCTTTCACTAATTTTAACTCGTGGTTTTTTGGATGATGATGACGCAGCATGGGATAGCCCTGAATTATTTTCCACACACCTAACAAAACAACATTGTTTCAACCTAGATACATCTTGTATCTGGTCCTCAATGGAGCATGTAATGGGAACACCAATGGGGACTGCTGGATGACTAACACATATACTGATAGTAATCGCCCTGTTCTTATAGATTTTAGGCATACTGTCTGGGACACAAACGGTTGTGCACAAAAGTGTTCTTTGCTGTGTCCTGGGCAACCACGGCCACGCTATCAAGTCAGCACAAGGAGGAGGGAAGCAGGCAGCCGGAGCCCACAGCAGGTAGGTGGCGTAGGGACTGGCAGAGGGTGAAGGGTGCCACATAGCAACTGAGGGTTTAGGGGGGACCCCCGACAGGTACCGTAAGAGAGCCACACACAAAAGGTCACACCTGCAGAATGCGCCCATTGGTACTCCAGTCGTGGGTGGGACCTTCTATGCACGGCCCATAGACATAAAACCAGATTTTATCCTTTGGACCATCCGTTAGGGCAATGGATTGTAGATTTTAGGGTCATAAATAGTTCTGACTGCAATCATCGTCTGTTGTCATTGACTGTAAAAAACCTTGAAATTAAACACCAAGGGAAGTGAAGCACCTTAACCAATGCTTCAATTAAAGTAAGTGGGCTTCACCAGACAAACCAATAAATTGCCATTGCCTTTACAAGTATACAGTAATTCCCAATATTTATAAAAGTATACTCCACATTCTGAAAAGGAACCTCTCTGTCTCTCCAACTGTCAAGTATAACATCTTGGTAATGTTTGATGACATTATTGCAATTGTGCAAACATTGATTACCAAACCTGAAAATGCAATCACGCTTATGACTGAGAAGAAACCAACCTGGTTTGATAAAGGAAGCAAGGCTGCTAAGAATGAGCTCTTGGCCTGTGTAAAAGTCACATATACCATTGACATAAATAACATATCACATAGCAAATAGAAAAAATGGTTAGCTACTAAAAAAACTAGAATATGCTGAAGGATAGTGGGACATGCTTTTTCAAGCTTCAAGTGAAGGCAAATTCACAGATCCCTCAAAGCCAGTTGCTGCAGATGTTATGGAAATTAAGGGCCTGCTACATGGAATCATCACAGAGACTATTTGGTTTGAACATTTTAAAAAACTCTATAGTGATGCAGGACACTATGGAATGATTAGAAACAACAGAGTTTCATCTCAGAGTACATCCCATAATACATTTAACTTTATTTGGATGAGGTCCTTGTTGCCATTGTAACTTAGAAATGCAGTTTCTTGT
The DNA here is from genome assembly GCF_040938575.1 of Ambystoma mexicanum. NCBI lineage: Eukaryota > Metazoa > Chordata > Amphibia > Caudata > Ambystomatidae > Ambystoma > Ambystoma mexicanum. The sequence goes on from NC_090930.1 coordinate 1,008,636,762, forward strand.
CGATCTATTTAAAAGAGGAACACTGATCTGGGGTCCAGTATTTGTCAAACTATTTAATGCTATATCGAGGTGTGGTACGATACCGACATTTTCGACAACAGCTGAAATTGTATTTATTTATAAAAAATAAGTATGGGAAGACCCAATCAGTTATCGGCCCCTCTCCCTTTTAAAGTCGATAGAGAAAATGTATACCAAATTTCTATTAGGGCACCTTAATGATGGGGTCACAGAGACTAGTTTGATCCACCACATCCAGGGTGGGTTTCAGATGGGCGTTTGTATAGTAGACCAGACGTTTCTATTCATTCTCCTTGTGCAGACGTTCTTATAAAGGTCAATGTATATGTTCAGTTTCTCTTTAGATCATTGAATGCCTTTTATGAAGTGCCACTGATCAAGCTCTGCGAAACGTTATTGAAACTGGAAATACCACCATCATCCGATAAAGCCATAGTGACATTGTAAACAAATAACAGGGATGCTGTGAAATGGAGTCTAGTGGGTGAAGTCTCTGAACTATTGAGGTACAGAAAGGAGTGTGACAGGGCTAGATGGTGGCCCCCATAATTTTCTGTTTATTCATCAATGGTAGTATTGATTCCGAGTTATGCACCCTGACAGATGCACCTACACTAGGAACTGATAAATATACACTTCTGTTGATTGCTGACGATGCAGTCCTCATACCACTAACCCCAATTGGTCTGAAGCGGCAATAACATACATTTATTTGTCTCTGTATGAGGATGAGCTTAGCAATGATATTCAAAAACAAAAGTAAAGGTCATTAGGGCTGCTGGGAAAAAAAGCAATTAAATTTACCTTGTTGGCCGATTATACAGCTATAGGGCAGGTACATAGCTTTGACGACTACCTCCTGGACCCTGGCAAATGGTCATTACAAATTGGAAAATGTAACTTAGCGCTATATAGATTCTCAAAAGAATTGGTGAGAGAGGGCTATGGCCTATGCTAATAATGTACACATGAGACTGAGAGTGTAATGACAACTTGAGTGTCGTCAGCATAGTTAGCCACCAGCACACCTAGGCTAAGGAGCAAGAGCAGGAGGGGGATCATATAGATATTGAACAGCATTGGGGCGATGCAAGTGTCCTGTGGAACACCACAGACAATAAGGGCAAGGGCAGAGAAAACTTTGCCCACCCTAGCTTGCGCATTTCTTGGACCCAGAAATGAAGAGATCCATAGAGCAGCTTTATTTGAACAGCCCGCGACTGACTGAAGTCTTTTGGCTGGGAGATCATAATCTACAAAATTAAAATCTGAAGACAGATCCATCAGCATCAAAGCTGATAAGAGTCCTGGTCCCTGTTCTCAAGTAAATTGGCCTTGAGATCCAGCATAGCCGTCTCAGTGCCGAAGCCCTTCCTGAACCCAGATTGAAAGGGGAGAAGGATATTGTGGGTCTTGACATGATTCTGAAGTTGCAAGGGTGCCACTTTGTCCAAAACCTTTAATAGAAATGACACATTTGTAATAGGTCGGTAATTATCTGGGGTGAAGCGGTCCAAAGATTGCTTTTTTAATAAGGGGCTTACCCAGGCCTCTTTTAAAAAGAGGGGGCACTGCCTTCAATGAAGGAGCGATTAATACATTTAGTGACCCACGGGTTTAAGGTTTCTCAACATTTGATAAACAGGCTCACCGGACAGGCATCGCTATGACATGAGGTGGGCTTCATGGCAGCGATGGTTTCAGACATAAATAATTCGGAACAGGGGGTGAAATCAAAAGTACAAGGTGGATCCTATAGTGGAACCAATGCTTTATGATTTACAGCTGCTATCCCATGGGATGAGTATGAGTCCTTTACCTGTAGGGTGTTAGATTGATGCATATTGACCTTTTTAGCAAAGACGTCACGATTGGTCTGACACCAGCGCTATTTAAATACTGGGAAGCTTTCAAGGAGGTATTGTCCCATGTGGCACCTCCCTGCTTTGGTGTAGACAAATCAAAGATGTTCTCACCCACTTGAGTTACCTTGAGCTTTGGTCAAACCCACTGATAATCTCACAAGCTTCTAAGCAACAAATAATATTAGCTCACTAAGATAAAGAGAAGGAAGGCATAATAATGATTTTTTTTTAAAACTGCCATTGTATTAAGGTACTGGGATCACAAATTAATCGTGACAGAAACAGAAGATCATTTCCTGTCGTTTTCCGTAACATTCAAAAAGGAAACAAGATGATACCTATCTTATTTGTTAATGCTGGAATCTGTGCACCTCGTGGGGATGTGACATGTTGTAAAGAAGCTGATAGAGAAATTACTAATTTCACAGTCTCTTAGTTTCTGCGCATAGTTTGGTTATGCAGAATGACTTTTATGGAAACTAATGAATCTTATATTTGTGCTGCTCTCTTGTTTATGTTTTATCTGTTCTATTGGCTTTATTTGCATTCGTTATTTGCTTATATAGCCTGTTTACATAGGAACAATCATTGTTATCTATTGCTGCTATTTGCTTTTTGCACAGTACACTTCAGGGAGTTTTCCATTAGGCCAGTCCGGAGCAAAGTCCAGGGAAGTAGAGACCCAGGTTTACCCGTCCCCATAAGGTCAAACAGAAAACAGGGGAGAGAGATGAGTCCGGGACCACATATAGAAGGCCTTAGATAAAAAGAGGAGAAAGAAGTGTCCCAGACTCGGAACTGATGGACCGCCGGGCACAGGGAGCACAGCGAGCACGTCCAAACCTGAGGAGCAGGGGGCCCATGGGAATGGTGGCTGCTGCACTCCGGTGTGCTTGGGGGGAGGGTATGTGGGAAGCAGTTAGTCTGGGTATTGGGGGTGGAGAGGGCGCTTCCACTGAATAGCCCTGTTGAGGACCCACACCACTACAGACAACATAGGAGTGGTAATTGTAGCACACCAGAGTGTACAACAGGGAAATTGATATATGCATCAGGCAGTCAAAACGTAGGGGGTATGATAGGGTACTGCCATCAACCAACCCTACTAAAAAAACTCATCCTTCTGCATACAACTCTCAAACTCTGAACTAAACACAGCCATACCTCTACAGCACAACAAACCACACTCACTTCACTACACCACAACAATGGAACAAACCACATATAGCGTCGCCCAACAGCACATGGCGGCCACCAACCGAAAAACACACTTACGCTCATAGATAGGTGTAAACCGAACTGAAGCTGCCAACAGTACATCACAGCTCTCTTGCTCTTTTCTCCCACTCAGTCCTACTAACCTATCCCACCTCCTACCGCCTTGCTCCACAGATCTGCCAGAGCGTCAATACACCACGCAGGTTGCAACAGAGCGCGGTACAAGAACTGTTCACATGACATTAGTGTAACCATCTACTCTGTCTGTCTGAATGTTTTGGTTTTGTGATGAATGATTGTTATGCTGCTATGCTTTTATGGCTAACACCAAATGTTAGTTGGTTGGCGGACTGACTGAAAATAATGAATCAAAATCTTCCCAAAAGTATACCTCTGAACCAGGAGGATGATAAACAATAAAGAAAACAGTTGTAAAGGAGCAGATAATATCACATACTGACATTCAAAACAAGAGACCATAGGAAGATGATTGGTTAAAGCAGCAACAGTCCAACTTGTATGAAACAACAGATACATCCCACCACCCAGCCCAGAAGATCTTGGAGTATGAATAAAGGAACTTCGGGAGTTGTTTAGAGCTGCAGTTGTAAATGTGTCATAAGGGTGAAACCAAGTATCTGTAATGCATAAAGAAGACAAATGTAGAGTCAAATATAAGTAAAGAGGAGCATCAGTTTTGTTGATAATGACCTAGTATTCCAGAGACCCAAACTACTAAACTATAAGAGGGAGATACAGCAGAAATGAAAGGAGACAGCAAATTGTTCTGGTTTGACCATCCTGAATCTTTCTTAGAAAACCTCCTGAAAGGACTTGTATGAACAGGAATGTTTTCATAAATGTAGCTAATAACCAATATATAAGTAATAACATTATGAAGAATGACACAGCCGCATATCATGTAACAACTGCTATGTCCTACTGCTGCTTCAGGTGCAAACAGTGCTCTATCATTGCCCTTCAAAAATATGCTCTTAAAACAGATGTTCAAGGGCTAGATGCCCTAGCCAGTGCAATATAAAGCAACTTGCACATGACCCGCGCAGGCTGGTGAACTCCTTGCCCTGACAGATGTGCGGACCCAGTAGCGGGAGGGTGGGCTGATGGTCCATTGCAGGATTCCCATGCAGCATGCAGGCAGCACATGCTGTGCGCCCAACAGCAGCCTTGTCCACCAACGGCTGTGACTAGTTCCTGGAAAGGTTGGAAAGGCAATCACGTGACCCAGTGATGTGACCCGCATCCGGCGAGCAAACTCCACTCCCTGACAGATAGCCAGCACGAGGATCACATGCAGCACAGACACAGCAGATGCTGTGCACACTTCTCCACCTTTGTTCATGAGCATGATCCCTTTAGCCTTCCCCCACAACCACGGGAAGAGTAATTGGAGATATTTCCGCTACAACTCAGTGCAAAGTGAAAAACATCCCAAAGGTATCCCAAAAACAAGGGAACACACAACTCTGCAGTTTACTAACTGTAGCACAAATAGGTGGGATATTTAGCATGAATTGATACTTTTTTCAATTTTTGGGCTGGTAAGAGGAGCAGAAGCCGGAGGTAGTATTATTTAAGGAATCATCAAATGAGGGCCTGCCTAATGCAGTTATGGAAATCATGGTCAAACACCTGATTGGATGAATGGGCTACAGGAAGGATACATCAAATGTAAGTAATGTGTATCCCTGCATAGATCCAAATGCCACCCTACATACACACAGTAGTATTCTGGCCAACTTCGCTTTCCTAACGTTCAGCACACACTTAAAACAGGCTAAGTCATTCTTAATAAAATATGACATTTGTGGAGCTCTTCCAACTAGTACGTGGTCGTAGGCTCACACATAAGCACACCCCCAATATATTTTTTCACCATGAATGTCCCAATAGGTAAAATAATCATGACAGTTTTCTATTGGATTGACAACTGATCAAATGAATAGTATCTAGACAACAACATGAACTACTAAAGAAATGAATACTATCGAGTGGTTGAGACAATAAAAGAAGAGCACTTCCAACACATCTGCTGGTACTGATACCACAGAAGAACACAATTAGTCAAATCAAGATTGAATACAAAATGTTAGCAAGTGTGACCGAATACTACATTAACTATAAACACACTTGCATACAGATTCCATGGAAAAGACATAATAACAAAATAGAAAAGTGTCTTTAAAAAATTAGGATTGAGACAAAAAGAATGAATCCACACAGAATTCAGTCATCCCCAAATCAATCTTCAGAACTTTTCAAAATGTATAGAGAGTTGAGTAATTTAGCTCAAACAAACCAAATCTGCATAACTTCTCAAAAATGTGTAAATGACATAGCCTAATACTTTGGGGCTGATTCATGGAATGTCTTGCACTGTGCAAAGTGACCCTTCACTGTTGCAATGTGCCTTGGTACTGCCAACAAACACCCTGGTTCAAGTAGCAGTGCAAAGAGTAGTATTGCAGTGCAACATCACTGTGCACTGCAAAAATACACTTTGCACGGATCCATGAATCAGTGTAACGGCCAGATTCATGGACACATTTGCATGGTTCAAAGTGACTTTACACTGCTGAAAAGTGACTGCACTGCCGACACAACCCCTGATTCATGGAACTGTGCAAAGTGTATTATTCGTATTAATGTACTAACATGTAGAACATTGTACTAATTAGAACAATGTCTATATCATAATGGCAATAATGCAACACATTTTTCATTGGATGGATTAGTGATCCGTGATCTGCTACATTCTCAAAATAGCACTTTCAGATCATTCTTCAATTTGAAAACCATGTCCACCTAACTGGTTAAATGAAATCTCTTCTTGGGCTCCCATTGCTATGAGCTACTGACTTCCAATTGCAATGTATCATCCACAGACAGGTGTGAGTTAAAGGATGAAATGTCTGGCAACATATCTAAAACCTCATGCACCATGAAGGTATCTTGAATCAATCCTAGCAGCCTACCTGTAACAACACCAACACAAGAAACAAACAAACCAATCATAGGAAACTAATCACCATTAGGGATTGTGCACTTTTCAAATATATTGTTGCTGCCCAAAAACAACTAAAATTTCGGAAAGACTAGAAGACATTTTTGTCCAATCAAGCCTATGAAGAAACTAAATACCATTCACTTTGCATTGAACATGCTGAATAATGTGGTCTGTTATGCTCAACTGGTATGAGACTCTATTGTGACATTAGTCAATGGGAGTGTAATCTCTGTGCCATTCTCATTCCTATAATGTTTCTCCCTTCTTAAATATGTTTCCTTTCCACTGTTACAAATTAGCACACAGGGCGGAGGGGGTAGGAGGAGGCACTGAATCAGGTTGCTCGGATCGCTGGCTATATCCCACAATCCAAGCCTTTGTTTCGAGCAACCTAATGGCTGTTACCCCACCTGCTTCCCCCACCCTGACATCTTCCCCTGAGGCTCCCTTCCTTCCCCTTCAAATTCCCAACCCTCCCCTCCCCACTTACCTAATGCTTTCAGCTGCAGCAGTGGCACCCCCTCTGCTGCTGCTCTGTCTTCCTGCTGGCCGCAATGGAAATGGAAGAGAGGCTCCGCTTGGAGTCCCATCTTCCAGGTCCCTTGCAGCCATATTGCACCAGTTTTTTGTATGAATGAACGGGACACCGCTAGGTGTCCCATTCATTCATACAAAAGACATGACTATCAGCACTGCGGGTTAGCAGATTGGCAACCCAGGGGGCTAATAGCAATAATCACCCTTTTCTCAGGCTGGAACGGGTGGTAACAGCACCAGGAACCCTTGTTAAAGGCCCCTGCTACTCGTGGGCCCATTAACTTAGGCCCTGGGCCGTTACCACCCATTCCAGCCGGTGTTTGGATCTGTGTTCAAGGTTAGGGGAAGCCACACATTCTGTACAGAACAGAGTAGCAACAGCCACAGTGGACACTCATAAAGTGCCAAGCAGATATGAAGTTCTACAAGGCCCTCACAAAACTTAAAAATGTACCATTTACTCTGGATTGGCCCATTTATTGTCGCAATAGTACATTGCTGCTACAGGTCCTGCTATAAAATATGTATGTATTATTACGCTTTCAACAGGGAATCACTGGACACCCTGGGCATGGCTCTCTCCGATAATTGATTTCTTTAATATAAAATGGGGTGCATTTGAAGAAATGTGATTTAAAAAATAAAATGAACATTTATTTTCCTTAAGATTGCACTTCAATTTTTCTGTAACATTTATATGGTTACATCACATCTTTAGATGGGGCATTAAAAGCAGCATTTTAAGTCTAGTGCCCTCATATGCAAACTCACGAACACTACACAGTAATCTATTTTTAGGATAAAATCCACCTGAAAAAGTTAAAAATGATCTCTTGAAAATCTGCTGTGCAGTACAATGAACTTTGACATACATATTTATGTTTTTACATCCAGGAACAAATCTACCCAGTAAACCCGGGTGAACTGGTATGAATGAATTCAAAGTTTCCTGAATTCCCAAACTTTTCTGAACTTCCTTAAGGTTTAGGCAGGGTGGTTCAAATGTATCCAACAGGTTAATTAATACATGCATGGTTGGAGTTTGCAGGAGAGGTGGAAAGATGAAGTAGTATTTAGTAACATAGATGAAGAAAATGAAAATATAATTTAGTTGAGGTATTACCGCCGGGATAACGCCCAACTCGTGATGAGGCCCTAAGTATTCACAGGTTTAAGGGTGTTGATTCAATGATAAGAAAAGCCTAACTAGCCTAACTCGCTCTTTCACTGTGAGGGAAGTTCCCTGCCTAAGAACCTTAAACTAATGGTGCTCTTCAAATGTTCCAAAATAAATAGTCCTTATTCCAAATCCTAACTGGTCCTACCACTTAGGAATAACCTAACAAAAAAGAGGCCACAGCAATGGAATCTGTCCTTGGCTTTTGTCTGAACCAACACTTGGATCTTTTTCCAAGAAGAGGGTTTTCAAAGTTTGTCAAGCTCTGTATTTCTTTCCACAAAGTTCATCAATTTCTCTCAGTACAGTCCTCAGACTCTCTGCAGGTTCTGTTTGCCACGTTTTAAGTCTTTACATATATTCCATAATGTTTCCTTTTCTCACAAAAGACATGGTTTTCTTAATACAATTCCACCATTTCTGGCATATGGTGCTTGACAGTGTCCTTGCCTTGATTTTAAACACTGCAACCCTCCAGTTTGTCCCCCCTGACTAGTACTGTTAACTATGTTCCATATTTCCAGAAGTCCCCAAAGTCCTCTCGCCCTCTTTTAAGCTTACTTTAGCAGGGTCTCAGTAGGGCGCCTACCCGTTTGGGTTTTCTTGGCTCCTGTAGCCCTTATGGCTTCTCCAACCTGATACCATGTTACGCCCCTCTCAACAGCGTTACCTCTTTGGAAGTGGTTGCTTCTCTTACTCTGCCCGGCTTAGCAGTTGTTGCAGTTCATATGTGGAGATCGGGGATCAGATCTCTCTGCTGCGGTCCGGTCTTTGTGTAGGTTAACGGGTTCGATGGCCACCACTGGCTTCCGTGTGGTCACTCCACCAGGTGAAATGGTCGCTTTACTGTCTCCATCTCTCTCCCTGCCTTGGCTTCTTGGCATCTTAGTTGGTCAGGATGCCAGCATCTTGCTAGTGATTCGTACTCTCACCATGCTACTGCCAGCTCTTCGGTCTAGCATGGCTCTGTCCCGCCAGGGCTTCCTACCGTCAGTGGCTCTCCTCTGTGTAGGAGTCTCTCCCTCCCATTCAAGGTTCCTTGTCTTTTTATGTATGTCATCACAAACAAAAGGGGTGTGTCGCTCCTTTTTGACCGCGGAGTTCAGGTGGGATCCAGAATTACATGAAGCTAAAGAGATTGAAGAAATGTCACCAATGGGAGAGTACAAAACAGAAGTAACAACAGTCTTTCCGATTCCCATATAGGCAGACAATGTGCTCTGGACTGTAAGTTCCTTATCAGAATGGGAGTTCTTATCTCCAAGAGGGGAGTCACTCCAAGTGAGTTACCACTTGCCCAGACCCCTTCGAGAGGGTCTTTCTGAGCGGGCTCATATCCCAAGCCTCAAAGGGTTAGCACCCCTCTGGGAGAATGGGCGAATAGTCCAGATTCGTTAGAGAACCCTTCAGTTATTCCCCATTGTGGAGTCACAAAAGACTCCATGGGCAAATGCCATTTTGCTACATGTGGCACTACCACAAAAAGAAATTGCCACACAATAGCAGGTGCAATTAAAGAGTTTCAATAATCATGGTGTATTTCAAATTCCATGTTTTGCACTGTAACCACCCAACTCGTAATCAGATCCATAATGTCAGAACTGTAACCTTTGAAATAAAATGCATAGTTACCAAGTTGTGCTATGTAATTTGTTAAAACTCAAGCACTATCCGAGAGCAATATGCAAGTGTGAATTATAGGGTGCCATAATTTTATGGAGAAAGTTTAACTAACATTTCCAGAATACAATGTGCCTTTGGTAGCTACAGAACGTCAGAATGTGATACGGAATTCCTGACAGTAATGGCATGTTGCTATGTTCTACTAATCACACTCTCTCCCAAATCCGTTTTGGGAGATTGAGTCGGAAGCGGCTGCTTTGTGATTTCCTGTTGCAGTGCGGCTTGACTCAGGGTCCTTTATTCGAATTGCTCCATCACCATTGGACGTCGACTGGTGGATCTCGCGGTCCTCGACGACTCAACGGACTTTGCAGCTGATTCCGCAGTTTCCTTTGGCTTTTCCTGGTGCTCCTGGGCTCTGGGCTCTCAGTCCCTGGCCTCTGGCATCCAAACGGCTCCTTAACTGCGATGTTATGGTAGCGGTCCGTGAAGTAAGATAATCTGGTCAATCAGCTAACCAAGGAGTGAACGCAGAGGGAAAGAAGTCTGCTGCTGCCATTTGCTGCCTGCTGTTTCTTTGTAAAACGCAGGTAATTGCAGCAAGCGGTAAGTGAAGGTGAAGTGCACTGTAAGGAGGCCTCAAAGTAGGGGGCATGAGCGGCAAGAGAGGCACTTAATTGTTTATTAGGTACATATGTTGACCGAGTGCGTGGGGTGCCGGGCCCATTGCTCCCATTAGCCATCTGCCATTGACTAACTAATTATCAACTAGAGCGTAGTGTGTTTCTTGAGCCGAGGGGGAGAGGACGTGTATTTGATTTGCAGCCTCTCTTATTGGCTTACTCATCCCTCAAGAGAGGGCGGACTCTAATACTCACCCCCTAGGGGAGCGCGCGGAGTACGCAGTGAGTGTCTAGTGTTCCCTGTTGGAGCAGAGGAGTAGAGAACTCCATCTCACTCTTCACTTGTAAACATCTGAGTAAGAACGAGGACACATAATGCCTGTCAAAGCATCTATCTGCAACAAAATGGCAGGAACACAGGGTAAAAAACCCTATGAACTGCGATCTAATAATAAGATGCCCATACTTAATGACAATGCTGGGGCTAAGGAACTTTGCAAAAGACCCCAGGTACCCCAAAAAGGCCCGTTAGATGCCTTTTTCCCCGCAAAAACATTTGAAATTGAAATTGCTGCTGTAAATCAGGACTGCAGTATACCACAACTGGAGGGTGAGGGCAGTTATGTCCCGCTGGAATTGGATAACGACTCCCTCCTACAACTGTGTTACGCCTTGCAGGACCGAGTAATCACGCAGGTGGTGGCACATGAAAAGGAAGCCATAACCAACATGTCAGCGACAGAAACCGCCCCCATTGAAAATAGGAGAGGTAGAGAGTGCACAAAACCCTGGAGACAAGACGCAAGGAGTTGAGCAACCCATAGAGACAAATAGAACGCAGGATATGCCAAACGAGGTTCCACTGGAATCGCACAATGGGCCACCGCAGGCATTGTCCCCTGCTAGGGGGCCTAGGCTTTCTGCAAGTCCAAATATGTTTTTTGACTCAGCAAATCCAACTCATGAGTTTACCACACATGACACCTCGCACACAAGCCAGGTGGTGCTTAGTTTTGCGGTGAAAATTCTATTGAAATTATGTGGCACCATCCATGAAGATCTGAAAAACCAGGGGAGGGTGATTATTGCCCTCTATTCACATCTGGAAGGGACAACAGGAGTATGAGACTGCCTATCATTGAGGGGTGATATATTTCTTACTAAACCAACGAGCAATAATGGAGGCTAGAAAACTACACCAGCCTTGGACAAAGCGTGCAACCTTAACCTGGGTGTGGGAAGCTCTGCTGCGGGGGAAAAAGGAGAAAAGCCTGCCGCGGCCCCCGCATCCAGCAGGCAGACGCAACTGGCAAATAAACACCTGATAAATGGTCACAACCTACCAAAGTTGACTTTGCAGAGCTTGGAGGAAAGTGTGCAGGTGGTGGCCCCATCCCTGCAGCGAAATTCAACCCCTCCCCCTATGGGCAATAACATATCTAAAAAACAATGCAAGCGGGCAGCCAGGAGAAAGAGAAGGTCAGTGCAGACTGTTGGCACTCTAACGAGCTGGCTGCTAGAAGAGCAGCTGAATCAAGAAGTTCTAGCACACATGGGTCAACCACAGGGGGACAAGAGACTCAATCATATTCCTCCAGCTGACCGTACCCCGTGCCCTCCACCCCAACCAGCTATGGTGCAACCCTCGGACCCCGAGGAACAGCCATGCTCGACCTTAGCAATCTCAATCATTAACAGGGGAAGAAGTGCAGGCTGTCCAAGTCAGCAAGGTTGACATAAGAAAGGTGATCATTTCGCCGGTGGACAGTAATAAGCATGGCGCCCTATTGAACCGGACCACCATGTTTGCTCTGTTCAGCAAAATTCCATCTCTTCGCATACTTAATTCAAGTGATGTTGACTTTGTGGAACCCTTACGGATACCTTGAGCAAAACTCACCACAATTCATTGCTGCTTGCCAGAAACTGCAGCAATGATAAGAGTGAACCAAGCGTCCTTGGGTTACCTAGGACATACTCTGGATCGACTGCTTCCCAAAGCCCCAGTCAGAGAAGAATGTCGGAAATGTAACTGTGCCATCGTTACACCCGCTCCGAACCCAGGAAGAGGAAGAGCTGCAAACAAATTCACAGATGAACAAGGCTGGGAGTGGCTTCAGGAAATTTTCACGCAAAGGAAAGGAGGGTGAACTTCCGTAGTAACAAGATGGAACACCAGGGGCTTTAGCCATTGGATAAACTCGGGGGGCTCCCGCGATTGGCTTTTGACATCTGAGCTTTTTCTATTGCAGGAAAAATGGGTCACATTTGATGTGGAATTTGATGGTTACGTCACTTTTCAGTCTCTGGCAACCAAGGGTGACTTGGGCAGACCTAGGGGCGGCCTATTGACTAATGTCAAATCCTCCTATAACCCTAGGTTGATCCATGGGGGTTGCCCGGGGGAAACCTATTGGTAATACAGATATCCCCTCCCGGGGGTTGGGGAGGGTACAATGACATATTGGTAGTCAATGTGTAAGATCCCCCAGGTGCATCAATTACAGAAGCCCTTAGGGACACATTGGACTCAATATTGACCTCATGGTCCATGGGAAAAGCCCCAGCTCCTGTACTACTTTGCAGAGATTTAAATGCCAAATGTCTTGACCTGGAAGGGTGTGCCCATGTCTCTGATCAATGTAGCGTTCCTGTGGCTAGGAGCAATCCGAAAGGGAAATTGTGGCTGGATATTTGCAAGGAGTGGAACATCACATTGCTCAATGTGCGCACTCTGGGAGACTCCCCGGGCAATTGCACTTGGGCTGTTGGGGCAAAGCGCACAGTGCTATACTATATGGCAGTGTCAGAATGCCTCCTGGGACACGTTTTGCAATTGAGTATTTCCCTGAATAATTATAGTGACCACCCAACCTTAAAACTTAGCACGGAGGGAAGAACACAGACCACATATGCTGGGGCTTGCCAAGGGGTAACATCAAATCATGCTGGAACTAGGATTCGGTGGACCCAGCGTAAAATTGAAAAAATGAATACCATCACTTTCCCGATTCAAACAGAAATCAAACACTTGCTCTGGGGAAAAACCCCTGAGGATATTGAACAGTGGATAACTTAAACTACTCAGTCACTGTTTAAGGGAGTCACTGCCTCAGGGATAGGATGAAAGGCGGGAGGAAAGACTGCCTTTGATGTTAACATACACGATAAGAAACAGGAGATGCGCCGCTCTATCTGAGCATTAAGAAGGCCAATGGCGTCTGTGGATAATTATGGCCCGTTAAAGGACCAAATCAAGGTGATGAAACATAGATTTCACTCCTGGCTCAGTGTTTATCGCCTAACCGTACAGAGTGTGCAGTGGCAAAAATGTATCGAAATACTCTGTAGTAGAAACACCCACAATATATGGCACCTCCTAGCCAAGGCAAGGGGTGAGCAGAAATTAAAAATACTGAATCCTATTTCAGGGAAAGCATGGACCAACTACATTTCTAATAAATTCCACAAGGATGAGGTGACAACTACTAGGCTGCCTGTGAGTGAAAAATCGTGGCCCCTCCAACTTAGCCACAATATAATAAAACAAACCATTTTGAAATTAAAGTCTTCCAATGCTTCAGGTGCCAATGGCAGGCAAATGCAGTCCTGAAAAAAGATCCTAATAATTGGGCCCAGGTGCTGCTTACTTTATATTCTCGCATCTGCAGGTTTTGCCTAGTTCCATCTTCGTGGAAAAAATCTCTTTTGATTCCTGTACATAAAAAGGGTGACAGGGGCTTACCTGCTAATTATAGACAATTGTCTATGCTAGATGTCACAAGTAAAATCTTAATGACACTGCTTTTGAAGAAGTAGAAGCCAGGGTAACCAAAAATCAGATTCTTCACTATGCACAAACAAGATTTATACCTGGGGCTAGTACTACCCACAACATCCGGGTGCTCGATCAGTTGATTAACAGCACCTCCAGTAGCCGGGAGTACACCCTATACATTGCCTTTATAGACTTCAGCAGTGCTTTTGACTTGGTGGCTCGTGATACCCTATGGTCAAAGCTTAGAAATATGAATTACCCGCCTTGCATACTACAAATCCTAATTGCACTCCATAGTGACCCCTCTACCAGAGTACGCCTTAATGATAATGGCGAATTATCCACTTCAATTCCTATTAATGTGGGGGTGAAGCAGGGCTGTGTGACGGCGCCTATGCTGTACAATCTTTACCTCGCAGATCTACTAGATCGTATTGCTTCAAAATCAAACTGCCCCCCTAAGCAGGGTGACATCCATATTATTGGCATGCTCTACGTTGACGATTTAATCTTATTCGATCAGAATTTATCCGGCATTAAGAGCATGCTAAATGAGCTGGCAGAGTATGCCTCCCAGCTGGGGTTGATTATTAATTTGGACAAGTCTAAAGTAATTGTTCTAGCCCGTAAAGGCCCTAATCACACTGGCATTGATACTAAACTGGGGACCATCGCAGTGGTAGACTCTTATCCCTATTTGGGGCTGGACTTTAACGCACCTGCTAATTATGAAGAAATAATCACGCATAAAAAGTGCAGCGCTAAGTTGATTACACTCCAGGTATGCAAATTTGGCAGGGGAATGGCAGGTTTTAGTATAGCAGGAGCACTAAAACTATACCAACAGTGTTTTGCGCCTGCCATTCTCTATGGGTTGGAGGCCCTGGCCATGCAAGATCTAAAGTGGCTGAACACCTTGGAGGGCCACTACTGGCATGCGGTGCTGGGTCCTTCCTGCTCAATACAGTACCTACACCTACAGCTGGGCCTCTAATCCCTGAAAGGTATCGCACTACGCAGAAGAGGAGCTTTCTACCTCAAAGCGTGCGCTGAGACTTCTTGTAGACTCCTGAGGTTGGCTGGAGAGAATTATAAGGCTGAGAGACATTCCAGGGGCCTTAATTTTAAAGAACTTTGGATGAAAAAAAATGGTGTAGCTTCTGCAATGAGTTCGAAATAAATGAGACCTTAGAACATATTATGTTAACATGTCCTTCGCTGTTCAATCAACGAACAGAATATTTTGCAGATCTATTTGATAATTGCTTATGTATGGATCCGAAATACATTTGATATAGAATGAGAAATGGATATTCAACTACTTTGATCATTCGTGTAATTACGTTTTTAAAAATAATATGTGATTTAAGTTAGTCATAAGCCTTGGTTTTGGTATTTGTTTATTTCTTGTCTCCCGCTTTCTTATGTATTTTGAATGTGAAATTTTTGGTTGTTTTATAGTCTGTTTTCTGTGAATATTTTTGTGAAGGTTTGTGATAAACCATGAACAAAGAAACAAAACAATTTTAAAGAACTAAATGAGGCCCTCTACAAGGAGATTGACTGGTCAGACGAGAATAAGAGACACCTGCCTTATATCCATCACAAAAGATTGTTCGAGGAAAAGCTGAACAGGTGGGATTGGAGTATGAACTCCACCCATCTGGCTTAGCTAAGTGGGTATGAGGCAGTTGTTCATTTAACACACAGATACCGAAAACCTCAGCCTTACTTGCTCTTGTGTCTGGCGCCAGCTCTGAGACACTTCATATTGAGCATCAGGACAAATCAGCTTCCGGTACTAGCAATAACTGGAAACTACCAGACATGTCCTAACTCTTTGTCCTAAACTTGGCCCGCTCTATATGTGTATGTTTGCAAAATGGGTCCATAACTATGAGACCATAATGGAGGAAGATTTTTGGATCAATTGCTTAAATGCTGAGGCCTTGGGACTCCAACTGGCCCTTTTTAGGACATGGCCCAAAGTAAAGACCCTTCTGCTAGTAGAATCAGGACTGTAACATGTTGGATTTCCTCTCGGATCTACTCAGTGGTTAAATATAGTATTGCTTATCCATACTTTTAGAAATTATTTATTTTTAGAAACTCTTTACTTATGCAAATGTATTATTTTTCTTTTTACATTTTGATATGGCTTATATGGCTTATGAAAGAATGTGAGAAATGCTCAAATCAAAGTTACTACCAAGGACAATACCGACGGCAAACGTTACCACGAGTAACAGAGTAACATAGACCTTGGAGAAAAGCATCAGGAGAAAAGGAAACATAAACTCCAAAGTATGAAGAACACTTAGCCAATGAACCTGGGCCACCAAAGCGCAATCTTTCACTCGAAAGCGCCAAGAAGCTAAAATGTATATCCACGTACATCTGAGTGCACAAGGATGATCACAAACTATTCATGGATTCTCTCTTTATAGATGACACAGTGCTCGGCCACTGATTTGCTTTCAAAACATAGGGCCTCATTATAAGTCAGGCGGTAAGGGGTTAACGGCGCCGGTAAAGGTGCCAGCGCCGTCAACCCCGTAACACCTGATTACGAGGTCCCCTTGCGGGACCCGCTCTGTACGTCTGCTTTTACCAGACGTACAGAGCGGGTCCCGCGAGGGGAAGAGGGAGCAAACAACGGACCGCTCGTAATCGGCCCGTTGTTTGCTCCCTCTCCCATTCCCATTCAGCCCTATGGGGGCTGAAATGGGAATGGGGAAGGTCCGGGCCCGGGTTCCTGAAGGGAGGAATTACCGGGCCCTCCGAACTCGGAAAGGTCCAGTAATTCCCCATTCTGGGAACCCGGACCCGATTTTGGAGGCAGCCATGCCGCCAATAGCGGCATGGCTACCACCAAAGTCGTAATGATGGCCATACTTTAATATATGCCTTTCGGGGTTCTCTGTCATTCCATCAACCGCATTTACTTCTGGTCTTCAACTTCAACTCTTCTATGTTGACTTTTTTTCTCATTTGCGTTTCTTTTAATGGGTGAGCACCCTATACCCCAGCTTCACCATGCCTCTACCTCACCCCCATCTGTTCCCCCATACTACCCCCACACAGACACAACTAAAAGAGGTCGACATATGATATGATAGGTTATTTATAACGCGCTTAATACCCAGAGGTTTCTCAGCGCAGAAAGGGGGAACGAACCTGTGTTGCTCTGTGTCATCTTGCTTCCAAGGCAAGCGCGTTGCCGCTGAGCAATCCTCCCGAGACATGTTGTCAATGGGTATCGTGTGTCGGAAAATGTGAGACCAATGCATGGTTTTATGAAAAATAAGCAATTATGATGCGCATTTACTTTCAGAACTGCTTTGGACAGATCTTTGAGATCATTTTCTGTGAACTACATGAAGGGCAACGGCATTGGGTAGAGTACTGCACAAACATGCAATTCAGGTCGTAGGAGACCTTCTCTGCCTGTTTAGTAAGTAGCACACGGCACTAGGCAGACACAGCTTTTCTGAATGAAAGCTAAAGATTTTCTGCAAAGGTTATATTAATGGAAACAGATTATTTGCAGGTGGTTTTCGTCCACGCATCTGGATTTTAGTGGAAGGAAACTTCCCTAACTGAATATTTAACGAGGTCGGTCTCCTGGGGCAAAGGAAAGGTATGCAAAAGACTCAGGTTTTATGCAGACCATATTTGCTTAGAATGATACCTTAGAAAAAATATAATCTTGATGGCCAAGAAAGGTGTTTGCATTTAAATATATTTTCCCAATTATCCATTTTATGCCTTCAAACTTACGCTCAGGCATGTTGGTCTTTATAACCCCCACACGGTCGATGTAGTTAAGTCAGCTCATAAATTATTATCAAACATGCATATTTTTTATATTATGTGTTAACATGATAATTGTTTCCATGCGCAGCATGAGAATACTGTGACGCATGATGGCAGTGATATATCCTTACAGTCGCGGTCTAAAGACTAGACTGATGACGTCTGATTTGTAATGCACTGAGGCTGAAATAATGTCTATGTTTTATGTGCTGCTCTTTCCAAAAAAAGTCGCACCAAGGTGCTTAAACTTCACTCTTTAGCAATACTTAGGCTTTTGCCATTAACATTTTCTATTCGGATGTTAACTTATTATCTACAATAAAATATCTGGTCCTCTATAACAGGTCTTAACGTTTTTTTTTTATCTTACCTCATGAATCACAGCAAAGAGATGTTGGCCCTCATTATGAGTTTCGACTGTAATAGTAGAAACAGCTGCCATATGGTACACCGCCTGTGTAGAGCACACCTGATCACGAGTACGTCAAGCAGTGTTTTAGGCATGTGTTATGGAAACTAACTTGTGAAATACTTATCATGAGATGATTTGAAAGGCACACCAAAAATACCTCAATACTGTTAATCTTGTCAAAGAATGGTCTTAAAGGCTGGCCAGTGAACAAACTGTTCGAATGGCTAATTTCAGTACCTTAAGCTGCATGTATGTCCACATGGAAATATATTATTTCCCTAGCAGTTGTCAATGGGGGAGAACCTTGGGTCTTTTAAATCATACACAAAGCTAATAAAGCTAAAAGGGATATATTGGAATGGTAAGGAAAACATAGAACATGCAAAAATGAACACTGGAAGGCAATAGATGAGAAGTGAAACCAAACAAAGGGCAAGTGCAGGCAATCACTCGAAGAAGCATACAGAACGCTTGAGTTGTGGAAGAATACCATCGATCAGTGGTGGTCCGAACAGGAACATCCAAGAGCTCATGCTTGAGGAAGCAGAGGTGCACTGCTGAGAGGAGTAGAGGAGGCAAGTTCCCCAGAGAAGATGGAGGAACCTGTTCCATGGACAATATAATCTCGCTGGCTGCCTCAAAGCCGTTTGAACTCAGTGGGCCTCATTACGACCCTGGCGCTAAGTGAAAAACGATGGCGCTAAATGGTTACCGCCATCGTTTTCCGCCAGGTCCGATCATGACCCGTGACCGTTAACTACGATGCCATTAGCGTCATCGTAGTTAACGCTGGCGCTAACTGCGCCAAGGGTGCGCGCACGCGACCGGCCACACCGTACTTAACGCCATGGCGGAAAGGTACGCAAATGCCGACCCAAGCGGACATGCACCTAACACCATCACCCAGCCCGTTAAGTACCTTACCGCCATGGTGCAAATAACGCCATTGCGAACCAACCGTAAAGGGCCATGTTAAGTGAATGCAGCTGCCACAGGTGCACAGAAACAGCACAGGTGAAGGCAATACAGACTCAGGGAAGCACAAAAAGAGCACACCCCACCCCTTCCCACACCCAGTCACACTCCACAATGATGCCAATACGACTAGCAATGTTGGGGCTGGAGGACCTGATAGCAATGCATGTGCTACAACAGCAACAACAACAACAACAACAGGCAGCACAGAGGAGACGCAGGAGGAGAAGGAGGGCAAGGCAGGCCCAGCAAGCCCCACCAGCACAGCCAGTGCCACCACGCAGGCAGCCCCCAATCCCACGCATCAGAGCCAATCCATTCAACCTCACTGCTGAGCAGATCCACACCCTGTACCGTTTGGACCGGGACACCATCACCGCCATCGTAGACATGACACACAACGACATCGTCAGCATGATAGAAAGTCCAACCGCCATCCCCCCCTACTGAAGGTAGTGTCTGTACTCCACTTCCTGGCCACAGGCACCTACCAGCACACAGTGGGGCACCTGCATGGCATTTCACAACCATTATTCTCACGAACACTCATCCAAGTGCTCGATGCCCTCCTCAAGCACACAGACGACCACATCACATTACCATGGACTGGCCAGGAGATTGCAAACACCAAAGTGGGTTTCCATGCACTAGCCGGCATACCCGGTTGCATTGGTGCCATCGACTGCACCCATGTGGAATTGGTGGTTCCACGTGCCATGGAGGTACCGTACCGCAACCGGAAACAGTTCCACTCAATCAACGTGCAAATGGTCTGTGACACCAACAAGATCATCACACATTGTTGTGCCCGATTCCCCGGATCAACCCATGATTCAATGGTCCTGAGGAACTCCACAATACCACGCTACATGGAGCGACATGCAGGCCCAAGATCCTGGCTACTCGGTGAGTCCAATGTCATGGAAGTGGGCAGGTGAATGACGTACCGATGCATACTCCACCTGGCAGAAAGGGGGGGGGATGATGCATACTCCACCTGGCAGAAAGGGGAGGGGGGATGATGCATACTCCACCTGGCAGAAAGGGGGGGGGATGATGCATACTCCACCTGGCAGAAAGGGGGGGGGATGATGCATACTCCACCTGGCAGAAAGGGGGGGGGATGATGCATACTCCACCTGGCAGAAAGGGGGGGGATGATGCATACTCCACCTGGCAGAAAGGGGGGGGGATGATGCATACTCCACCTGGCTGTGAGTAACACAGAGAACGGAGACAGCGGATGGGCACTCACAATGCACACAACCCCTCAGCATACATTGGGTGATGGCATGCAAAACAGGCCATGGGAGCCATGAGCATATACTGGTTGCATTGTGTGAATCAATCAGTGCATGTAGAAGTGAGCCAAAGTAACAGTTGGATGCGAGCCATGGCGGAACATCATGTTCCTGATCAGACAACATGACTGACACATACATTCTCGCCTACATACAGGTGATGCAGGCTATCCCCTGAAGAGGTGGCTCCTTACACCAGTCCGGAACCCGCAGAACCAGCACGAGGAGGACTTCAACCGTGCACATACACGTACTCGTGTGGTCATAGAGCAGACATTCGGACTATTGAAGGCACGGTTCCGAAGCCTCAGCAGGTCTGGTGGCGCACTCCTGTATGGCCATGAGAAGGTGGCAAAGATCGTCATGGCATGTGTCATGCTACACAATATGTGCGTCAGATGGAATGTGCCCCTGCCCCCTGACGCAGAACTGCAACCACCTGACGATGAGGATGAGGAGGGTGCAGATGGGGCGGCACCCCATGGAGGAGGCGATGCACAGGAGGGGCGTGCAATGCGCCAAAGTATCATCGACCACTGCTTCTAGCACACACGGCTGGTGTTTATCACATGGAGACTGCACTTGGGGCACTGTGTGTCTCTGGGACATGCACACTGTGGACTGTACACCAATAAAGCACACATACGCAATGAAAATGTCCACACATTACTTTTTTTGAAAGAATAAAGTGTATTGAAACCATGAAATGTCGTGTCACACACCCTCCCACCTCCCCCCTGCACACCCCAACACACCCCCTCCCACCTCCCCCCTGCACACCCCAACACACCCCCTCCCACCCCCTCCCACCTCCCCCCTGCACACCCCAACACACCCCCTCCCACCTCCCCCCTGCACACCCCAACACACCCCCTCCCGCCTCCCCCCTGCACACCCCAACACACACCCTCTAGGTGTCAACAGATGCCTGTGACAGTGGCCACAGGCTGTTACAAGCCCCCTCTCCCGGCCCCCGGGGCACCCCTGGCTGTGGAGCGCAGGTTACGACCGGAACGTCGCACGGGGCTGCTCTGCGCAGAACTGGCAGTGGAGGATGTCCCTGGCTGCCCCTGTGCATGCACGTCCTGTCGTGTGTGGGTGAGGCCAGTGACCGCACAACGCAAGGCCGCAAGTTCTGCACAGATGTCCCTGGACATGGCCAGCATGGCATCCCTCAGGGTGGCAGTGCTCTGCGCCACTTCGGCCCTTAGGGTCTCCGTGGCCTGTTCAATGCTAGACCTAGCCCCCACACATTCCGCGGCATGCTCATCCAGCATTGCGGACAGTTGATGCTGCCGTTGAGTGATGTCCTGGAGGGACTGCTGGCCGTGCTGGCCCATGGCCAGTGCTGGTGGAGTGATGGAGGGGCTGCTCCCCTCCTGTGGAGTGTGGACAGGGCATGGGGTGGATGGCCACTCCTCTACCTCTGTGTGCCCCTGTGTGTGACCCTCATGGGGGCTGGCGTCTGAGAAACAGGGGGAATGTAGTAGGTCAGTGGGGCTTCTGACCTCGTGCTCCATGTCCGAGTCTGAACATGCAGCTGTTGCAGCTGTCTCCCCGATGTTGCTGCTGGCCGCTGACCCCCTGCCTCCTGTGGCAGGCAATGTCGGTGGAGGTGGAGCAGCTGCTGCTGGCCTGCTGCCAACAGGGGTGCTTGCCGGTGGGACCTCCGGTATGCCTGCAGTGGGACCTGCTTGTTGTGGGGTCTGCCTCACTGCAGCTGAGGTTGAGGGTGCAGGGCCGTTGTTGATGGCCTTCTTGGCTCTCTTTGGCGCAGGGGTGTCCTGGTCCTCTGGGTGTGAATCTGTGCCTGTGGTGGAGCAAAGGAGGGAGGGCGTTATTGATGGGTCTGCGTACTTTGGAATGAAATTTTTGACACTATTGTGGTCAGTGGATGAGGAAGATTTCAGGCAGTGCCATGCAGGTTGTCTCCTTTTGGTGTGGAATGTGGATGCAGGTATGCGGGTGCCAGCAGTGTATGCAGGGTGGTGCTCGCATGTGGCTATGGGCAGTGTTGATATGTGTTTAGGGCAACCTTGTGCTACACATGATTGGACTGCTGTGACTATGGCATGTCTTGTTTGAGGCACCTACCTTCATCGCCTGATGTCGGAGCTCCCCTTTCCATCCCTCCGACGCCTTCAATGGATTCCATGCCAATCGTGGTTGCACAGATCTCCTCCCACGGTTGGAGTTTCAGGGGGGATTCCGACCCTCCGCCGGTACCCAGGGCAAGGTTGCGGTTTGCTGAGATGACGGCTCTGACCCGTATGCGTAGGTCATCCCAGCGCTTCCTGCACTGCTGTGGGGTGCGGGGTACGGTCCCCACCGCGCTGACGCGCTCAGCCACCAGGGCCCAGATGGCCTTCTTTTTCCCGATCGCTGTCCTGGTCATGTCCGGGGAGAAAACGACACCTGCGTTGTCTTGCAGGGTCTCCGCAAGCATGCAGAGTTCCTCCCGGCTGAATCTCTCCTGGCGCTGGCGGTCACATGCCTTTTTCACAGATTTAGGCATTTTCGGGTACTTGGATGGGTGGGTGGTTGGTTGGGACAGGTGTCAGGGTTGGGTCTGGTGTTGTTTGGTAGGATGGCGATGGATTGTGTTTTTCAAGATGGCCGACGGGCTGTTTCCCGTTCCGGCGCGATGACGCTATTTCCGGTTCGACTTTTTACGGCCGCCGCTAATTACGGCCGCCGCTACTTACGGTGGCCGCTACTTACGGTGGCGGAAGTGCACCTTGCTCGCTT
The DNA here is from genome assembly GCF_040938575.1 of Ambystoma mexicanum. Taxonomy (NCBI): domain Eukaryota; kingdom Metazoa; phylum Chordata; class Amphibia; order Caudata; family Ambystomatidae; genus Ambystoma; species Ambystoma mexicanum. The sequence continues at coordinate 1,008,659,884 of NC_090930.1, forward strand.
AACGATGCCGGTAGGGGCCTTTTCCGCAATGGCGTTAATTGCATTACCGCCATGGCGTAATGCTCGTGCGCGATGGGTCGTAATGTGGCACTCTTTACGCCATCGTCCCACGGCGTAAACGCTCATTACGCCATGGCGGTAATGACGGGCGATTACCGCCAGGGTCGTAATGAGGCCCAGTGTGTCTAATTATCCCTCGAAATGTATGTAGCCTTTGTGAATACCATTACATGTGGAGCTCTTGATGCCTTGTCAAGATTCCCCTGATCAGGGCCCCAGAGGTGGCCAAACAGGTGTTCCATGAAGTAATTACGATAAAGAGATGTGCTGGGGATGTAAGGGCCAGATGACAGTAGTTTGGGCATCCCACTCAAACATTACTAACAATTAAAAGGGGGTGGCTATAGGAGCCACACGAGAAGCCTCTGACTATACTATACTATCCTGGCTATGAACCAAGACGTTTTCTCATATTCAGGGTCACTGGTCATGTGGAATTATCCCGGGGGAATCAACTACCAAACCTACATGCAGCAAACATAATTGATATTCCTCTTACTGTTCGAAGAGATGGATTATTTCTGTTTTTAAAATTAGACATTTGACTCATGTTCGTTGTCATCTATGCATGGTACTGGCAATATTGTGTATGTATATGGCTTTTACCTTGTGAGGACATGTGTTTCTTTGAGTTTATGGTTACCCAGCAATGATCTTCTTTGTATGAACGGCTTTCTCCATTTCTTCTAAAATACTCAATACAATGGGCCTCATTACAAGTATGGCGGTAAGGCAACAACGGCCATACTAGGAGTTCTGCTACCGGGTGCCCTTGCAGCCACCAGGTCTGACCTGGTGGCCGTATGGGCACCCGCAAGCAGAACAGGATGGTAGCACCGGTAGTGGGCCAGCATAAACCACTGCCTCACCCTAATGTTAATGCGTATTGCATCTGGCAGAATCCCCTGGTCACTCAATCTGATCCTGGCAGTGTTGACCTCATGGATCGCCCTAATGACCTCCAAAAGCCAGCTGGGACACCCCCTCTGACGTAGCTTTCCCCATAACAAACCACAGTCAACCTGATCGAAAGCCGATGGAAAATTGAAAATGCAATGTACAAAGAGGGGCCTTCCGGGGTTCTAGCCTGAGTAATTAACATGTCCAAAACTCTAAGATTATGGACCGTACCTGATCCAGGTCTAAACCCAGTGTGGCAGGGATGAAGAATGTTGGCTTCACTAGCCCAGGCTTGAAGATGTTCCAGCACGTAGGTAGCAAACACTTTACCAGTTACATCGAGTAACGACAAGAGCCTATAGTTATCAGGTACCAAGCGATCCCGAGCCTTAAACACTGGGACCAGAATAGGCTTCTTCCCAGAGTCAGGGATGTTTTTTTCTTTCCTGGCATACCCTAATAAACAAAGGGTGTAAGACATCAGCCCATAAACTGTGATTGTTCTTCAATACAGCTGAGGAATGACCATTCGGCTCCGGAGCTCTAGAATTCGTTAGGGCGCGCAGGTGGCTACCTATGTTGTGTTGAGTGAAATTGATGGGCCACCTGCACTCAATCTGCACAATCGGAGGGTTAGGTTCCATATCTGTAAACATTTTATTCTCTATGTGGGTAATCCAAGCCCCCTCCATGAGCGGGTTCAATGTTCAATGTCAGGGAGCCTGTCGGTTTCCTAGCACTCAACAGAATCCTCCATATAGACCCTGCATTACAGGTCAGTAGGCTCTGAATCAGATGCTCCCAATTGCCCAGCTTTCCATCCCATCATTTTCTTCTTAGTAGTTGCTTTGCCCTGTTAATCTCAGGGGCATACCCATGTACGCCCATCGACGTGGCGAGGGCAGGAGCCCCCCACCACCGTCCAGGACCGCAGGACGTCCAGGATCTCAGCGGAGACCTCCCGACTCGACGGAGGCGGCGTGTTCCCCTCACAGGATCCGCAGAAGATTTCTGCCATCTGCCCCCCCTGGACACCCCCCTGCATCTGGCCATCTGCTCCCCCTGGGCACCTCAGCACAGAAGCCCCTACCGCCTCCTGCGCCCCTAGAAACACGCGCGCCGACATTTTAAAAAAAAACAAAATGTCGGGCGCGATGCGGCCCGAAAGCGAGGCTTGGCATTACACGTTGCCTAGCAACGGTGTGTAGGCTGCTTTTAAGCCCACACATCCACCGGCAGGCGGAAGCCGGCGGCCACCCAAGGCCAACATAAGGCCGTCTGCCCTGTTTGCCCCCCTCAGACCCCCATCGACATGGAGAGGGCAGGAGCCCCCCACCACCGTCCAGGACCGCAGGACGTCCAGGATCTCAGCGGAGACCTCCCGACTCGACGGAGGCGGCGTGTTCCCCTCACAGGATCCGCAGAAGATTTCTGCCATCTGCCCCCCCTGGGAACCCCCCTGCATCTGGCCATCTGCTCCCCCTGGGAACCTCAGCACAGAAGCCCCTACCGCCTCCTGCGCCCCTAGAAAACGCGCGCCGACATTTTTAAAAAAAACAAAATGTCGGGCGCGATGCGGCCTGAAAGCGAGGCTTGGCATTACACGTTGCCTAGCAACGGTGTGTAGGCTGCTTTTAAGCCCACACATCCGCCGGCAGGCGGAAGCCGGCGGCCACCCAAGGCCAACATAAGGCCGTCTGCCCTGTTTGCCCCCCTCAGACCCCCATCGACGTGGAGAGGGCAGGAGCCCCCCACCACCGTCCAGGACCGCAGGACGTCCAGGATCTCAGTGGAGACCTCCCGACTCGACGGAGGCGGCGTGTTCCCCTCACAGGATCCGCAGAAGATTTCTGCCATCTGCCCCCCTGGGCACCCCCCTGCATCTGGCCATCTGCTCCCCCTGGGCACCTCAGCACAGAAGCCCCTACCGCCTCCTGCGCCCCTAGAAACACGCGCGCCAACATTTTTAAAAAAAACAAAATGTCGGGCGCGATGCGGCCCGAAAGCGAGGCTTGGCATTACACGTTGCCTAGCAACGGTGTGTAGGCTGCTTTTAAGCCCACACATCCGCCGGCAGGCGGAAGCCGGCGGCCACCAAGGCCAACATAAGGCCGTCTGCCCTGTTTGCCCCTGTTCGCTCCGGGGAGCTACTGTTACTGATAGACCCCTGATTCCCCACGCAAAGTTCACAGGCAAACTCCGCATTAAGGAAAAACTTTTTTAATGCACTGAACGCGGATGATCGTATATATACTGGACATTAATCCACGTGAGTACTGTTACTGCTAAACTGCTATGCTATAACTAGCTACAGTAGTGCTCCCCTGTTACCCCTGTCACGTGCTATGCCCCATGCCCTGGATCAGACACCCATTGTCCTATGTTGTGCTTTTTGATCGTTATATGGTTCATGCTATGCCTGGTGTTGTGCCTCACGGTAACCCACAAGTGAATTGTGCCCCATGGTCGCCTACAGACCAGTTTAGAATTGTATTGTGCCCTATGGTCGCCCACAGACCACATTTCAGTTGTGTTGTGCCCCATGGTCGCCTACAGACCAGTTTAGAATTGTATTGTGCCCTATGGTCGCCCACAGACCACATTTCAGTTGTGTTGTGCCCCATGGTCGCCTACAGACCAGTTTAGAATTGTATTGTGCCCTATGGTCGCCCACAGACCACATTTCAGTTGTGTTGTGCCCCATGGTCGCCTACAGACCAGTTTAGAATTGTATTGTGCCCTATGGTCGCCCACAGACCACATTTCAGTAGTGTTGTGCCCCTTGGTCAAATTGCTCTTTTGTGATATTGACTGCCCCAAACTGACCTGATTTACTTTGTGATCTGACCAACAGCGTTTTTGCCCACCTACCTGTACATCTCTTGTTTACCAATGCAGCCCCCTAGCCCACACCCCAAAGCGCATACATACCTCCCTTCCACTTTTTCCATCTTTCTCACATCCCTCTCCTTTCTGGCCACCTGCAACATGCTGCATGCGCACCCAGACCAACATGCCCACCTTTGCCCTACCCCACCATCTGATCTCAGACCCCCATCGACGTGGAGAGGGCAGGAGCCCCCCACCACCGTCCAGGACCGCAGGACGTCCAGGATCTCAGCGGAGACCTCCCGACTCGACGGAGGCGGCGTGTTCCCCTCACAGGATCCGCAGAAGATTTCTGCCATCTGCCCCCCCTGGGCACCCCCCTGCATCTCATACACACCGTCATATGCACTCCATCCCACATTCAACCTCCTTACCGATCCGGTCGGACACCACCCACTCCACTTCAGGCTCTGTAGACTAAGAACTCGCGCCAAACACCTCCTTACTCTCCGCAGTACTCCACACTCCACACTCCTTAGGAACGACAGACTCAGCTCTCGCACCCATACTTCAGCCGCCCAGACTTCCTTCCCTGACCACGCTCACTACCTTAGCTCCATCACACTGCATGTGCCACGCCCAAGCCTCACACACCCATATTCACACCTCCCACCCCCAGCACCACCAACACACACACTCTACATCCAAACTTAAGATGCGCTCTCATCAACGCGCGCTCTGTCCATGCCCATGCCATTGAAATCAATGACCTTATCACCACCCACAATCTCGACATACTTGCCATTTCCGAAACCTGGCTCCATGAAGCCTCCAGTTCCTCCATTCACCTCGCTCTCCCTGAAAACTATACCATCCTTAGACAGGAACGTAAAAACTTAAAAATTGGTGGCGGCGTCGCCCTCATCTTTAAGGACACCCTCTCCATAAGAATGTGTAATCAACAATGGGACAATAACGCTGATCTCCTCACTGCCAAACTAGCCCTTTCACCTAATTGCACCATAAACTTCTTTATCACCTACAGACCACCAGGATCTCCCCTTGACTACCAAAAGCAACTCCTCCAAAACATAGGCAACAACCTCAAAAGCACCACCAAAAGCATCCTTCTAGGGGACATTAATCTTGGCTTAGCTGACCCGAAGGACAAAGCAGCCGCAAATTTAGCCAAAGAATTATCTAACATGGGGTTCGAACACAAAATTACTGCACCCACTCACAGCAAAGGCAGATCCATTGACTGGCTAGCTGATCACAACTGCTCATCTGCAATTACCTCCATCTCAGCCCTTCCATGGACGGACCATCACCTCATCCAATTCACCATTCCTACCACGCCCACTCATAAAACCTTAACTCATGCCACACCCGCTAAAGTAAGAAGCTCCAAAAAACTCACTGCTTCCAACCTCGCCCCTCTCCTTGATACCCCGCAACTCAAGCATCCATTCCCCCATGACCCTACATCTCTAGCCAACATCTACTCCAGCACACTCACTCAAGTCATCGATTTCATTGCCCCGCTAGAAGAAAAAAAAGGGAAAAAATCTATACACTGCAATTCCTGGTTCACTGAAGAACTATCCGTCCTACGCACTAAGAAACGCAAAGCCCTATCCAGGTGGCAAGCAGCGCCTAACCAATCCTCGCTTAATGACTTTAAAGAGATCTCTCTGACCTACAAAAAAGCCATATTCCTTGCTAAATCCGAATCCTACAACCAGAGAATCACTAATGCCAGTTCCAAATCAAGAGAAATTTTCTCCATATTCAAAGAACTCACCACACCAGCCTCCAGCCCAGACGAAATCATCATGGATGAAGCATGGTGTACAGGCATCCAGGCTGCTCTCCTCAACAAAGTTAAATTACTCCAAGACAAAATAGCCTCCCAACGCAAAGCTCTCAACACCCCCACATGCCCGCCCATACCTCTCACCTACAACTCTCCTTCACAAGCACCCCTTTTTGCCTTCAGAGAAGTCTCAGAGACGGAAGTCAAGGACCTCCTTAAAAAAATCAAACCCTCCACATGCAAAGGGGATATCTGCCCACCCTCCGTAATCAAAGAGTGCGCAGAATACCTCACCCCCATCATCACGGCTTTTATCAATGCCTCTTTCGCATCTGGAAGTGTACCACAATGCCTAAAAGAAGCCTGGGTCCGCCCGCTCCTAAAAAAACCCTCTCTCGATCCTTCCTCCCCTAACAACTATCGCCCCATCACCACCGTCCCCTTTCTCCTTAAAATCCTAGACAAAGCCGCACACAATCAAATCCAACACTACCTGGAAACCAACACCATCCTAGGCAAAAGACAGTCAGGTTTCCGCAAAGGCCATGGAACTGAATCTGCTCTTCTAGATTTAAAAAATCAAAAAACTAAAATAATGGACACAGGCAAACCTGCCCTTTTCCTCCTACTCGACCTTTCTGCAGCATTCGATCTGGTCGACCACAGCATTCTCACATCGCACCTCTCCAATGCTGCACACTTCTCTCACAAGGCTACCACGTGGATCACATCCTTCCTTGAAGGCAGGGCCATGAAAGTATACTCTGACCAGGATAGTGCCCCCCCACCACTATCAATTGTGGAGTCCCACAAGGGTCCTGCACCGCACCGACCCTCTACAACCTAGTCACCAAACCCCTCTTTGACTTACTGGACTCCCTCAACATAGCGTACACCAACTACGCTGATGACACGCAGGTCCTCCTCCCCCTCTCTGGAGACTACGACCTTGACTCAGAAGCCCTCCGCAAAATCTACTCGACTATCCAAACATGGATGGCTATCAATGGTCTCTGCCTAAACGGAGACAAAACCGAAATCATCATCCTAGCCCCTAACGAAACTCTAACCAAACTCAGCCCCGATTATTCGCACATGATCATCGACAGTATTAGCATTCCTGTCTCCTCTGCCGTCAAGACCTTAGGAGTCTACATTGACGCGACACTCTCAATGACAAGACAAACCAGCGCCATTGCCTCAGCTTCTGCTCTGACTACCAAACTCATCTACGCCATAAAACCCTACCTCACCACGCCCAACTGCCTCTCCATAGCCAGAGCTACTATAGGAGCCAGATTGGACTACTGTAACGCCCTCCTAGCAGGCACCTCGTCAAAAAACCTAAACAGGCTCCAAATAGTGCAAAACAATGCCCTCCGTGCTGCACTACACATTCCCAAAATTGACCATATCTCACAGGCCAGAAGACGCGTCCACTGGTTCCCAGTCAAGGAAAGGATCAACTTTAAAATCCTCACCCTCACACATAAATGCATCAACCACACAGCACCCCCCTACCTATCTGAAACTATAACCAAGAACTCCTCCATCCGCCCCAGAAGAAGTCATCACGCCAACCAACTCCAAGTACCCACTGTAAAAAGAGCCAAAGCCGGCGGCATTGGCTTCCCTCACATAGCACCTAAGCTCTGGAATGCCCTCCCCAACTCGCTCAGAGCAGAACCATCTCTGTATCTCTTTCGCAAATCCCTCAAAACCACGCTATTCAACTAACTCCACCTTCCCTTCACCCACTTCAGCTCGCACACATCTGATACGAAAAGTGTTCGACACGAAATGCTTCCTGTAATGAAAATTGCTTTGTAACCATCTTCCTTCCATTGTAACCAGACTATGTATGTATTCATGTAACAGCGCCACGATGCCCCCGGGCTGACGTGTGCTTTAAATAAATCCGAATAAATAAATAAATAAAATAAATAATGTTTATGTACCTTCCCTGTTATAGTCATGGTCTTGCACTTACTTTTACCTGTGCAGTTAGATAAAAATGTAAGCCACACTTCAATGTTGTTAGGGGTCCAAGCGTAGAGATTTAACCTATAATCGCTAAACTCCTTTCTTAGCTTTTCACAGGCCTTATTCATATTCCTGTCCAACCATTTGAGTCGATGTCCCGATAGCGAGGCCCCCAGATTCACAGGCCCTTTTGTTATTGGGTGCATGGTCACTCACGGGGACACAGACATTAACAGCACTTTCTCCATCAACGTGCTATTACATGCAACATAGTCCAATGTGGCATGCTTGCTGCCCCTCTGCCAATTTGTTTTTTTGGGTGGATCTCCCTTAGCTCTACTATTAAGGACTACCAGGTCCCAATCGCATAGGAACTTCAAACATTTTTTACCTTTTTCATTCACAGTTTTAAATTACATGCAGTTGACTGAAGTTCCCCCCTCCCCGTGCCCCTCTATGGAGTGTTCACCGACCCTCGCATTCAGATCTCCTCCCAGGATTATACCTTTGTTCACATTCCCTGTCACCCACTCAGTTAACACCTCGTCAATGTACACAAAAATAGCTTTGGTAACCAGCCCTCCAATTCGTTCGTAGACATTAACAAAAAGCACCTTCCCCAGCTCAGCCTGCTCTCCCATAGACACCTTAATCATCAACATGTTTCAATCTTCCTCCACTGGGGTAACTAGTCCAGAGGATAGGGCATTATTTACCCCAATCATCAAACCCCCATGGGGGTGCCCCACAGGCCCCTTCTCTGCCTTAATTCGATGTATCTGATAACTGTCAAGCAGGAATTGATCGACCAGCCAGGTTTCCTGGAGCATGAACACCTCATGATGTTTCAAGACCTCCAACGAAGGACCCGGTTTCAGAAAGTGGGAATGGCCTCTGATATTCCAAACTACCAAAACCTAAGATCATTGAGGTTGATCTTCAGTGCCTGCAAACATGGCCCCTTCAACCACCTCCACCCTTGGGAGTTATAAAACTTCGGGCCCCCAATGTCCTTTACATTAACTGTACTAATCTTGGAGTGGGCTTTTGTAACCTTATTACAAGAGCACTCTGTGGCAATTCTAGCGTGAGTTATAAATTCATCCAGAACATAACCCAAGAATACCAGAGAGTCAGCCTGGGCATGCAACAGCGAGGCAGTTATTGGTAGGCAGCAGTGAATTGGAGAGTCAGCATGTAGCCCGGGCCCCCTTCCAAGGTTCCACAAAGTCATAGTGTGTAGAGCTAAGAATCGGCAGGGCTGGAATTTTACCACATATTGGGCCTCATTACGACCCAGGCGGTAAGGTGTTAACGGCGCCATAAAAGGTGGCGGCGCCGTTAACCCCTTACCGCCTAATTACGAGGTCCCTTTGCGGGTCCCCACCTTAACGGCTGGTTTTACCAGCCGTTAAGGAAGGAACCTGCAAAGGGACTTTCGAGGTAATTACGGTACTGCAGTTTGCGGTACCGTAATTACCGCCTTCCCCATTCCCATTGAGGCCTATGGGGGCAAAAATGGGAATGGGGAAGGGCCAATGGTGAATGGGGAATTACCGCCCCGCCAACCTTGAAATGGGGCGGTAATTCCGCCATCCACCATGGTGCAATCAGTAAAATACCGGCGTCAACCATGGCGTAAATAGTGCCATGCTTAACGCCTGGGTCGTAATGACCCCCATTGTTAGAAGCTCACTTCTATTAATGTGGAGTCGTTTCTGTGCACCCCTGCTTCACGCAATAGATACTTTACGTAGGTCCAGTGGAGTTGTCAAAGGTGTTGGGGTCCTTGGTAAGTCCGACTCATGCCCATGATCTCCCTGCAGCAACCCCCTCTGCCTCTCTAATGGGACACTAGCCCTTATGTCAGGAGCAGGAATAGTAGGCTGGGGTAACTCATTATCGAACATACTGTCTTGTTGCTCGCGAGAGGCCACTGATTGCGAAACTAGATCCACTTCTGCCTGTGCTTTAATGAGCTAACTAGACATAGTACCATCACCCATCGAGGTGTGCTTCAGGTGCTGTGCTGCACATTTACATCGGCGCTTAGTCAGATTTCTCGGTTCATTCCTTGGAGGTGATATCAAGTTTGCCGCCTCCTTCACGTAATTATGTTTCCTTTTCTTGTTTAAACAGCGATGCTGCTTGTGGGTAGGATAATTCTCAGGAGATTGGCCAGGGGACTCCAAAGATAATCCATCCTGGTCCAGGCTCTAGGAAGGGATTGATATCAGGTCATCACTGCTCAGCACCCCTTCCCTCTCCTTATGGGGAGCAGTCACATTGGCTTCCTCCGATATTGAAATCACCCCCATGCATTTAGCCAACCCTTCCTGTAGCTACTGCATTTGTTCCGCCTGCTTAAGGACTTCATTGTGGGTGCTACCACAGAGTTTAAGCAGGATATTCATTGCAAAGTTTAAAACATCCCAGCCGACTGGGTTATCTGCACCCTTGAGTCCACACTCAAATTTTCCCGGAGCCCAGCATCCTGACACAGTAGATCAGCAACCCCATCCTTGTCCGCATTTTCCAAAATGTTTGGGTTAGGGGATGTGAACAGAGATGGGGTAGTAGATGTCCTTTCACCCCGAATTTGCCCCGCTTCGTCTGCCAGAGCTATCAACGAAGAACTAACAATCCTGGTGTGAGGCCCAGGCTGAACCCTTGGTGTTAAGGCCATAGAAGGAAGGAGAGTGGATGGAACAGTGTATTGATCATCATCAACCATAGAATTCAGGACCTTTGCAGGTACAGATTCACCAGAGCCACCTATGACCCCACCAGAGCACACCTGATAACATAGTCACAATAGAGAATTGTTATCTATCTCCCCAAAAGTGGAGTCTATCGTGGCTCCCAAGGGGACAACTCCTGCTGATTTGTTACATGTAATAGCTCAACGGTGCCTAGATCAAAGGGTGCAACACCCCACAATCTCTAGGTGCTTGATAACCATCCAACCAGTAAGGAGCTTATTCATCGGCACAGCGTTGGAATAAATGTGCTAGGATAACTGGTCAAATAGACCAGAGCCTCCCAGCCCCTATACCACTCCGCAGCCAGCAGGCAGTAGAAAATCGCTGCCTAAGGGCTTAAGGCACTGGTCGCAATAGTTGAATAAAAAGGTAAGTCAGCCTCTTTTTGGCTGTCCACATGTATCATGACTACCTAATCAATGGCTGGCAATTAGGACAGACCATCCAAAGAAGGTGACCTAGGTAGAGTATACAATGTGTATATGGTAGGTAAATGCTGTGGGTAGTGTTTTCCACAACTACCGGGAGTGGGGGCTTGAAGAGAGGGTAGCAGTAAATAAAAGCAGACTGAGTAAGGTGAGTGACCTGCACTATGTATACAGTGTGTGTACAGTGTGTGTCACGAAAAGACGCACCCCACTGGCTCCACTGACTTGTCCTCCACCTTCCGCCCTCAGCTCACCGTTCCAACTCAGGCTCAGGCTTGTGCACTGGAGCAAGTAACAGCTTCTACATTGAAGAGCATTGAAAGACAGTCAGGGAATCATGTCAGAACCAAGAGGAGACCACAGCCGGACTGGGTCATCCAACCAGTTATGTAACTGGGCTCCATCTCACTAGTGAAGTAACTGGTTTCAAGAAGCACATAGCACAAGTAGCAATAGATAGTGAGTTGACATATGGAGTGCATAATGATATGTACTAGACCTTGGAGAGAAGAGCTAATCAGGGTTTTGTCAGATAACTTATTAGGCAGTGTAAAAATTCCTGCTCTGTCTTTTGCAGGATGCACAGCTGAAGCACTGCAACCCAGGTTGCTGCATCCCACAATAATCACCCAGAAACATCCCACTTCTTTTTCTGTGAACACTTGCATTCACCTTCAGAGTGCCACACGTGGTCCAGTCAAAAAGAGGTATGGACGGAGCATCACGAAAGTCATCCAAGTCTTCATCCATCCCCACAAGACATCAGCTAAGCGTTACCCCAACGCACACTTCTAAGGAATATGTTGCAGCAGAAATACAAGAGCAATGGTTCATATCCAGCTTACAAGAGCATGAGACTAAATTTGTGAACAATTGTCTGGCATGTCAGCGTTATAACGTAAGTCACACTCACAAGGCAATAAGAGCTACGTTGCCAAGTCCATCAGGACCGTTCCAACATTTGCACATAGACTATATAGAAATGAAACCCATGTGTAATTCTTATTGTTAGGTCATTGTCGTTGCATGTCCATTTCACTCTGGCTTGAGGTGGGTCCATGCGCACAAAACAATGCCAAATATGCAGCCAAATTGATAGTGTGCAAAGTATTTCCAAGGCGGGGGGTGTGTGAAGAATTAAGATCTAACAACGGACCACACTTCATCAATGATCTGTTTATGGAAATAACAACTTTATTGGGCATCAAGCACAAGTTGTGTTCCGTGTACCACCCTTAAGCAAATGGTACTGTAGAGTGCTGAAAGGCCTCGCTCAAGGAGCATGTCACAAAATTTTGTGACTTGATTCACAAAAGCTGGCTACATGTAACGCTCACCTGATTCTCGCAGAGGCGCCGGTCTTGACTGGGCGACTACCGTATCTTCAAAGGTGATGTGTAGCACCCGGTTGGCTCTTTGGGCTGGACCTCTGTGCACTGTATGCCTGACTTCAAGAGTAAGATGTCTGCAGACAGAAAATATGGGATTAATGAACTGGGGTTATTGGGGTGTCCCTATCTCTTCCCTTTTTTGCTCTCCTGTAGACCCCCAAAGGTTAACGCTCTCACCTTAGGTAAGTGAATGCCGAGCTCTCCATCTGCCTCGGGGCAGGGTGCTGTAACCAGTTTCTTCACTGGATCGGTAGCGCAGGCCTCTTGACTTCAGAGGACTGCTGTCCGTCGTTTACTGCACGAACGGTAAGTTTCGAGTAATTCTATTGTCTTTAAAGTCTTTAGCAATGATGTCTCTTGTTTTGCAGGTTCCGGCGATGGCGGATGACGGGCTGAAGTGAGTTGAAGATGGAGTCCGTATGATGAATAGAAGCGCTTGGAAGCACGTAAGTAAGCGCTTGTTGCCTGCTTCACGATGCGCTCTAACTGTCTTTTATTTTGCAGGTACGAGTTCGGAGCGGCTGCAGGGTGCCGGAATACCCACTGGGGTTGATGTGGAAAGGAGTAATAGCACGTGAGTATCAAAGTTCCCCAATGTCTTTAAACGCACCTTGTTTTGTCTTTCAGATGCAGGATGCAGCGCCGAAGGCCTCCGGAGCGTGCGAAGAGTCGGTAAGCTTTTGTCTTTCAGATGCCGGAATGCAGTGTGAAGACCTCCGGAGCGCACGAAGAGTAGGTAAGCCTTTGTCTTTCAGATGCCGGAATGCTAACCTGTTCTTTCTTGTCTTTATAGGTGTTGCTGAAGACTGGATTCAGGATGGTAAGCCTTTTTCCTTAGGCCCAGGATCCGATGCAGAAGACACGATGAGCGTTCTGCTGCAGAGGATGCAGAATAACGCAAAGCAAGATTCATCCACCGGGTGTGGTTTAAATAGCCTCCTGTAGTGCTTAGGTGTCTCCTTCCACAGCCACGCCTAGGTAAGAAAAGAGTTCCTGCTTTCCAGAAGAGTTCCAGTGTTCTGAATCTAGGGAGTGGCTCCTGCCCCACCCAACAGGAAAAGTAGTTCCAAACAGAAGAGGATCAGAGGCTCAGCTGGCAGGCAAGTAAGCAGCATGGTCTGCTGCAGGTAAGTCCACCCAAGCATCATGAGCCCGGCGCTTCCAGCGCTGGGACTGGGCACATTTATGAGCCTGGTGCCACTGGCGCCAGGACTGGGTCCAAAAGGTCCCAATTGGGACTGGTTGGCCCTCGGAACCTGGGTTATGGATCTGCTTCCAAGGGAGTTGGGAAAACCCTGACCTTTTGGAAGCAGAGATCATGACAGTACCTCCCCTCAAGGCCCCTCCCAAACCGGGCTTCTCCGGGGGTTTTGGCTTGTCAGGAAATGTTCGGTGAAATCTTTTGATTAGGCGAGGAGCGTGGACATATTCAGCAGGTTCCCAGGATCTCTCTTGGGGGCCGTAGCCTTTCCAGTCAATTAGGTAAAATAGTTTAGATTTGGAGATCTTGGAGTCCAGAATGCTTTTGACTTCAAACTCGAGTTCTCCATCAACTAGGATGGGTTTTGGAGATTTAGTTAGTCGGGTTTGAGGTTGCACGGGTTTTAATAGAGAGACGTGGAAGACCGGATGTATCTTCATGTGAGGGGGCAAGTCCAACTTGACCGCTACTGGGTTTATTATGGTAGTGATGGAATAGGGACCAAGGTATCTTGGGTTGAATGTGCGTGGCCCTTTTAGAGGTAGATATTTGGTGGATAACCAGACTTGGTCCCCTACTTGATATTGAGGGGCTTCCTTCCGATGTTGATCTGCTCCTTTCTTGTATTGTTCTTTAGCCCTTTGAAGGTGAGAAACAGCTTCCTTAAAGGCTTGGGTGATTGTAGAATGCAGGTAGTCTACTGCTGGTGTTTCAAGATCTTGGAGGGGATCCAACTCCGAGGTTCGAGGGTGACTGCCGTACAAAAGAAAAAACGGTGTTTTCCCAGTTCCCGAATGGACAGAGTTATTGTAGGCATATTCGGCTTCCAAAGGATGTCTTTCCAAGTTTTTTCAGTTTGTTGCAGCATGCAGCGTAAATACTGTTCCAGAGTTTGATTGGTCCTCTCGGTTTGTCCGTCGGTCTGAGGGTGGTGACTGGTCGATAGTCTCACATCAATTTGAGCCGACCGACAGCAACTTCGCCAAAAATGAGAAATAAATTGACTACCTCGATCCGAAATTAGAACCGATGGAAAACCGTGTAGTCGGACGATGTTTTCGAGAAATTCTCGGGCCAGAGTTGCTGCTGTTGGCAAGCCTTTGAGCGGAATGAAATGCGCCATCTTGGAGAATAAGTCCACGATTACTAGAATCGTATTGTATCCGGAGCATGGAGGTAGATCGGTGATGAAGTCCATAGAAAGCGTATGCCAAGGGCGAGGTGGGATGTCAATAGGGCGTAAGAGGCCTGCTGGTCTTTCCTTTTGACTCTTGTTTTGGGCGCATACTCCACAAGACATTATAAAGTCTCTAATATCTTTTTTCCAAGACGGCCACCAGAAGTAGCGCTTGATCTTTTCTGAGGTCTTGGCCATACCGGGATGACCTTCCATTAAAGAATCGTGATAACAGGAGATTACTTTTTTCTGTAAATCTGTGCTGGGTAGGTATAATCGTTCTTGGAAATACAATAAGTTGTCCTTTACTGCAAAGTCCTTTCCCTGCAGATGCCAATTTTGTATGTATGCTGGAGTTACAAGTTGCCTGGCTTTATCCTTAACTTCCTCTATGGATTCTGTGGCGATTACACCCAGAATTCTTTGTTCGGGAATGATTGGTACAGGTTTAGGGTTGATCAAGTGTTCTTCCACTCCCATCCGAGAAAGGGCATCAGCTTTACCGTTCTTTGTACCAGGTCGATAGGTAATTATGAAGTCAAACTCGGCAAAGAATAATGCCCAACGGAGTTGTCTAGAGGATTGGGCTTTTGCGGTTTTCAAATATGGCAGGTTTCGGTGATCCGTAATCACAGTAACGGTGTGTCGGGCCCCCAGCAGATAATGCCGCCAAGCCTTAAAGGCAGACTTGATAGCCAGAAGTTCCTTGTCAGTAATCGTGTAATTGATTTCAGGAGGCGAGAATTTGCGGGACCAAAATGCCACGGGATGCAACTGATTGGTTACCGGGTCCTTTTGTGATAGAACTGCCCCCATGGCAAGGCTTGAAGCATCAGTTTCCACGATGTAGGGGAGTTCGGGGCGAGGGTGTTTTAAGATTGGTGCAGAGATAAATTTAGTCTTCAAATCCTGGAAAGCTTGTTCCGCCTCGGTAGACCATTCAAAACGCTTGTTTTTCTTTAACAAGGCAGTGATGGGCTGGACTATTCGAGAGAATTCGGGGATAAACCTGCGGTAAAAGTTAGCGAAGCCTAACATGCTTTGCACACCTTTTACGGAGGATGGTGATGGCCATTTGAGAACTGCATCAACCTTCTTTGAATCCATACGTACTCCGCCAGGTGATAATATGAATCCCAAGAATTCAACTTCAGTCACGTTGAAAACACATTTTTCCAACTTAGCGAAAAGTTTGTGTTGACGCAATCTTTCGAGGACCATTTTCACGTGTTTCCAATGTTCAGATTCCGATGAAGAATAAACGAGGATGTCGTCAATGTAAACAACAACACACACATCTATGAGCTCTCTGAGGACATCGTTCATAAAATATTGAAAGGCGGCCGGGGCATTGCAAAGTCCGAAGGGCATGACCTGATATTCAAATAGCCCATACTTGGTGCGGAAGGCAGTCTTCCATTCATCGCCCTCTTTTACTCGTACCAAGTGGTAAGCTCCTCTAAGATCCAGCTTTGTATATATGCATGCTTTTCTGACTTGGTCCAGGAGTTCAGGGATCAAAGGTAACGGATATCTATTCTTAACGGTGATCTGGTTCAGGGAGCGATAATCGATACAAGTTCTAAGGTCTCCTTCCTTTTTTGGAACGAAGAACAAAGCTGAAGAAGCAGGGGACTTGGAAGGACGAATAAACCCATTCGCCAGGTATTGATCCAGGTATTGTCGAAGGTGAAGGTTCTCAGGCTCGGTGAGGGCATAAATTCTACTACAAGGAGGAGTAGATCCAGGTATCAGGTCTATCTGGCAGTCATAAGACCTATGAGGAGGTAGAGTGTTAGCCTGATCCTTCCGGAAAACATCTTGGTATTCAAGGTATTCGGGAGGTAACTGGGGAGTCTCTGAAGAAATTGCTGCCAGTGCAACACCAGGTGGAGGGTGACAAGTAGAGACACATTCTGGAAACTGGACCATTCTTGCTCGCCAATCGATCAGAGGATTGTGTTTCTCTAACCAAGGGATTCCTAGAATAATCTGAAACTGAGGGGCCTTGATCACATCGAACACGATCTTCTCATGGTGATTCCATCTTGATTTACTACCTGATTCCATCTTGATTTACTAGCGTCACCTCTTGAGTGGTATGCGTTACTGGCCCGGAGGCTATCTCCGTACCATCCACTGTAGTAATGACGTCCTTTACAGCCTTGGGACAAAGAGTTAGATTCATCCTCAAAACCATTTCATGATCCACATAATTGCCGATGGCACCGCTGTCGACGTAAGCTTCAATTGCATGTAATCGATCCGGATTATCAGGGCTAATGAGGACCATAGGTATCACGAAATGCGAGGTCACGGAACTGGTTTTCACGCTCGGCAAGAGGACCTCTATTCTTGTCGGGCGAGGTCGTTTCCCTGCTCAGAGTTTGTACCTTTGGTAACTGCAGTTCCTACTGCCTTCTTGGCAGGTTTCACCGGACAGTCTCGAAGAAAGTGCCCTGAGTTTCCACAATATAGGCATAATTGCAACTGTTTTCTCCTTTCCCGCTCCTTTTGTGTTAGAGGACCTTTCAGACCCCCGATTTGCATGGGTTCCCCGGAGTCTACTCCTTTGGAAGGAGTTGGCGGTTTGGAAAATACTCGAGCATCAAACTTGGAACGGTCGGCCTTCCTGTTCTGCAGTCTATGATCTATTTGAACGACCAAGTCTATATAATCCGAACAGTCTTGTGGGGGATTCACTACTTGGGCTAAAACGTCTTTGAGCTCTCCACGTAGACCTCTGTAAAACAGCGTAATCCTTTTGTCCTCAGGCCATTGAGTTTCCACTATTAGTCTATTGAAAGATGCAATATAAGCCAAAAGGTCTTGATTACCCTGTCGCAACGAAAGAAGCTCATTGTCCAAGGCCTGCCCCTGTGAATGTCTTGCGAACAGTTTTTCCATACTAAGCTGAAAGGCTTGAAAATCATGGAGAACCGGATCATCTTGATTAACTAGAGGGATCGACCAGTCTGCCGCATTGCCACTAAGGTACGAAAGTACAAAAGCTACTTTAGCTTGATCAGTTGGAAAGGCTGCTGGCCGGCATAAGAAGTGCAACCGGCACTGATTGATAAATACTGCAAACCTCTTTGGGTCACCAGAAAATCGTTCGGGCGGAGCCAGAGGTACATTCCCAGGTAGGTTGATCTGCACTGGATTCATAGAGGATGTTGAAGGAAGATTTGCCCCTGATGCGGGTAACGGGGTTTGTCCGGCTTGTGACTGTAGCAATTGTCTAGCAAGACCGTCTGTTCTCTCCTTGGAAATAATTAGTTCCCTTCTTAGAGCATTCGTTTCCTGACGAGCTGCATGCACTTCTGCCCTTAGTTCCCCAAGTAACCGGGCTAGATGGTCAGTATCCGAGGTTTCCATAGCGCCTGGGCGAGAGTTTTGCGGTAGGCTTTGCGTTCTGTAACGCTCACCTGATTCTCGCAGAGGCGCCGGTCTTGACTGGGCGACTACCGTATCTTCAAAGGTGATGTGTAGCACCCGGTTGGCTCTTTGGGCTGGACCTCTGTGCACTGTATGCCTGACTTCAAGAGTAAGATGTCTGCAGACAGAAAATATGGGATTAATGAACTGGGGTTATTGGGGTGTCCCTATCTCTTCCCTTTTTTGCTCTCCTGTAGACCCCCAAAGGTTAACGCTCTCACCTTAGGTAAGTGAATGCCGAGCTCTCCATCTGCCTCGGGGCAGGGTGCTGTAACCAGTTTCTTCACTGGATCGGTAGCGCAGGCCTCTTGACTTCAGAGGACTGCTGTCCATCGTTTACTGCACGAACGGTAAGTTTCGAGTAATTCTATTGTCTTTAAAGTCTTTAGCAATGATGTCTCTTGTTTTGCAGGTTCCGGCGATGGCGGATGATGGGCTGAAGTGAGTTGAAGATGGAGTCCGTATGATGAATAGAAGCGCTTGGAAGCACGTAAGTAAGCGCTTGTTGCCTGCTTCACGATGCGCTCTAACTGTCTTTTATTTTGCAGGTACGAGTTCGGAGCGGCTGCAGGGTGCCGGAATACCCACTGGGGTTGATGTGGAAAGGAGTAATGGCACGTGAGTATCAAAGTTCCCCAATGTCTTTAAACGCACCTTGTTTTGTCTTTCAGATGCAGGATGCAGCGCCGAAGGCCTCCGGAGCGTGCGAAGTGTCGGTAAGCTTTTGTCTTTCAGATGCCGGAATGCAGTGTGAAGACCTCTGGAGCGCACGAAGAGTAGGTAAGCCTTTGTCTTTCAGATGCCGGAATGCTAACCTGTTCTTTCTTGTCTTTATAGGTGTTGCTGAAGACTGGATTCAGGATGGTAAGCCTTTTTCCTTAGGCCCAGGATCCGATGCAGAAGACACGATGAGCGTTCTGCTGCAGAGGATGCAGAATAACGCAAAGCAAGATTCATCCACCGGGTGTGGTTTAAATAGCCTCCTGTAGTGCTTAGGTGTCTCCTTCCACAGCCACGCCTAGGTAAGAAAAGAGTTCCTGCTTTCCAGAAGAGTTCCAGTGTTCTGAATCTAGGGAGTGGCTCCTGCCCCACCCAACAGGAAAAGTAGTTCCAAACAGAAGAGGATCAGAGGCTCAGCTGGCAGGCAAGTAAGCAGCATGGTCTGCTGCAGGTAAGTCCACCCAAGCATCATGAGCCCGGCACTTCCAGCGCTGGGACTGGGCACATTTATGAGCCTGGTGCCACTGGCGCCAGGACTGGGTCCAAAAGGTCCCAATTGGGACTGGTTGGCCCTCGGAACCTGGGTTATGGATCTGCTTCCAAGGGAGTTGGGAAAACCCTGACCTTTTGGAAGCAGAGATCATGACACTACATTGTTTACCTCTTGATTTTGCTGCATTACGTATCATGCCTGTCTCTGACCACCATCTCACCCCACATGAAATAGTTACAGGAAGGAGAATGCATGTGGATGTCACTCCTGAAAGTACTATTTCTGATGTGCACAGCGCTCTGCCGGTTCTGGGGATGAGGTTCAAGGTTATCTTAAACAGCTTACTAACTCCCTGAAATATATTTCACGACAGCTACAGCCTCATCAAAACCGTCCGGCTGCCTTTTCATTAAAAATACCATCCCCACAGGAGGAAGAGGACTTTAATATCACTGCATTCACTCTATCCAGGCTACCCAGTTTTCATTAAGAACTTCACAAGGAAATTGGCCGACCCCAGGTTTGAGAGTCCCTACACAGTTACCTACTGTACCGGATCAGCTGTTAAGGTCAACGGCAGAAGAGAGTGGACCCATCTATAGAACATCCACAAAGAAAAGAGCAACAGCCCCCTCCCATGAGAAGAAGGGAGGATGAATGATTTCTGAAATGTCATTGACCTTTTCATCAAAGACCTACCATTTCTTTTGCAGCAACACAGAATGGAGGATTAGCATCAGTACAGTACAGATATAGCCATCTATGCATATAGTGATTTTTCTGTTTTGTGTTCTTCGTTTCATTTAAAGTAGAAGGGGGTACTTTAACCCCCTTTGAGAGTAACAGTAGAGCAACTGGAAATTAAAATATATCAGTATTCCGAACAAAGAGGGAAGCATTTAATACAGGCCTATTCGTGGACAACATGGGGAAGCAGCGTTCAACTCATTATGACAATGTTTTGGATTACTACATGAAGATGGTGGGCTGAGAGAGGGCCAATGACACATGTTAAATGTGCTCTCTCATGCCACCCAAAACAGGGATAGCAAAGCTTTTCCTCCAACAGGAAGCGGCAGTAGAATTTACACAATGGGCCTCATTATGACCCTGCCAGTCCAGAAACAAGGGTGCAAGCAAGATTACTGGCGCCCTTGTTTCTGGATCTGGACGGCATATTACAGGTCTGCCTGTTGGATCCTCCATGCCCAACAGGTCTGACCTGCTGGACACAGCGGCCATGGTAGGCAGACCGGTCACAGAAGCACCGGCACCTGACTTTTCTGGCCGCTGGGGGTGAAATCAGGCACCGGTGAAGACAATCGTGCAAAGATTTCAAAGATGGCAGAGGCACATGAAACAAAACATTTCATCATTGAAAACCAAACAGAAGGCCAGAAAAGAGGGGGGGAGCAGCTATTCTCCACACAGCGTACTCTCTCATGCGTGAATGATCCAGGACACCCATTGCCAGGGTGCAGGATGTGGCCCCAGCTGCATATAGCAGGCTCAGTTTTCCAAAACGAGCTGCGGATGGAAGGGTTAATAGGGTGTAAGGTAGAGGAATTGGTAGGATTCGCTGAAGAAGTAACAGTGATGATGAATGATAAATCTCACACTGCTTGGAATGATTACTTCCACGTCCTCACCAAGATAGATGATGGACAGCAGCCATTACACATAAAGGCACTCACATGATACTCTTTATGTTCAAGATCCATGGGAACAAAATGATCGAAATTGGGAACCAATCCTGCTTGTCAGAGCACACTTGAGCTGCCGAATATACGGGTCAAAACTGCAGCCCATATGGAATATTTCTTGGCCTGTGCGCCCCAAGCATATGCCCAATTATCACACACTCTAGTGACCAGTGCTCCCTGGTCTCCCTATACTCCCCAGCCCTTGTAGTGCCCCATTCCAACATTGTGCCATTGAACGATCATTCGGCCCTGCCAAAAGGTGCCTTAACCCTTGTTAAGAGATATATGTACACTGACAATTTGAGGTCCAAGGACACTGCAAATATTGAAGAAGAGACAAATCCACAAGTCACTGCAAATATTGAAGAAGAGAGGTGTCCATGCGTCAGACAGTCGATGCATTTGAGGAGGAGGAAAAGAAACAACAATAACTGATCCCAACAGAGTGTGCCTCTACAGGACGCTAACCCGATGGAATTTAGGCTGTTTAGTAAGACAGCCATATTCTTTACTTCATTGCTCACTACTAGTATTCAGACTGCAGCCAATGCCAAATGGTGGCAAATAAAACGGTACATGCTGTTATAATTGGCAAATGGAACAGAGAAAGGGCTGCATGCATAAAGGGAGGAATAAATGTCATTAAAGTTGGTCACAATAGGTATGTACTGGACTTGTTAACTGCCATGGAGGGTGGTGTCTGCACCAAGATAGGAAGCAGTTGCTGCACGTATGACTCTGCAAATGAGCTGCAAACAGCACACTGTCCGAAGCAATCAATTCTTACCTGCCCTCCACAAAACTATATTTCAAGAAATTAGCTGAGTGGCCAAACAAGAATGGTTTGAGAGCCTGTTTGTGGAAACAGAAAAATAATATGAGGACGGGAAGCCCAGAAAGAAACACACCAACACAGGTTACAAAGAACATACAAGTGCTTTATTTAAAAGCTACAACAGTTACCAAGTTAATTGACAAACGGATGGCTATTGGGCTCTCAGAGTAACATAACGAACTTCAACGATTGTTCAATGCGTTAGTGAGAGAGACCGCACATTGCAATATACTTGGGTCTTTCATACAGTTTGTCCAGCCCTTGGCCAATCCTCTCGCGGGTTAACCATTCTGTGAGCCGGGCCTATGGGTTCCTTGCCAGGTCAATCCTTTAATATATGCATTTTGATTAGTTTCACTGATATAGTTGTACATTTACATATAGGTCAACGTTAGGACAAGGTCTCAGTTTGCGACCCCGACAAGTGGCCTGCAGGCATATTAATTATTCATGTGTACGGAGTTCACATCGGCCAGAATCTTACTCAGAATGTCATTCGGCCTCCATTTTGATGTTCAGGGTGACTTCCATATAACAAGAGAACCTAAAATGGTGGCTTAATCCAAGATGGCGACTTACATTGCTTTCTCTAAGGTCAAGAACTTGCCGTGGAGTTTGTTCGCATATGATGTTTAGACAACTTGGCGTAGGCCAATACATATACAATTGTTACGATAGGAGGCATAATATTGTTTCAATTCCGACAAACCCTCCTTTTGGCCTATGCCAAGTGCTAATATCATTTCTAATATCTTTGTAAATAACTCCATGCATTGTCGTTCATACATCCTGAATCATTATCTGTAATATCTATAGCCATTAGGTCGATCATCAGAACCTCTTGTAACACAAACTCTTTAGATGCTGTATCTGGGGCATACATTTTGTGCCCTATTGTGCTCACTGCCTGAGCACAACATCCCCCTAGCATTGCACATATACTAGGTAGACATTGGAAACATCAACAAAGGAATAGCAGGATTCCCAACATAACAAGTATAACAGAAAGCACCTTCCAACCCCAGGATCGTAGAGAATCCCAGAACCAAGCACTAATACTCCAATCTCCCACAGGAACATGCACTTCTGAACTAAGGATGTGCAAGTTCTGTATTGCTTTGAAAATTGTCGGTGAGGAATCTGGTACGAAAACACAGCAAGCGGACCCCACTAATTTGCATACTCTGCCACGTTCTGCCAGGATGACATCTAATGCCATCCGGTTTTGGAGTGCTACCAATCTTATTGCTTTCTGTTCCAGTGTCATATTGTAGAGTATATCCGTGGTCCGATTGATGGTTCCCTCCAGTACCCTTGATAGTCCCCTAATATTTTCAGAATTTGCTATCTGTCCCCAAAATGGCACAACTGATTTTGCTATATCTCCCAATACTTGCCCAGGGGTATCTCTGTCCTCGTCCGGCCGTGGGCGAGCCTTAGAGACTTCCAATGTACTAGCTATAAATACCCCAGGTAACAGGATTCCTAAATAACAGGTTCCCTGCCAATCCTTGGGCAACCAGGGAAATGCTGTACTACCACAAACGAAATAGACAAGCCACCCTACATACAGAGGCCTGTTCTCCCCGGTCAAATTTACAATGTTCACACAACCTTCAAAGTTTCCCATTGACCGAGTGCCATTTCTTTGTACACAAAAGGGGACTCAATCAGGGCTATGATTAATAGAGTAGGAAGGAGGCACAGCGTCCTTATTGCCTATCGGAGCCATTTTAAAGGAAATTAGAGTTTGAAAAGGAAGAGATAGTTTATCAGGTGGCCTAATAGAAGCAACATTAGGTTTACTTCTATTTGCAAAAAGCGAGCATCCCAGGGGAGTCAATTCACGTTTCTCAAAATCATTTAAATTAGTTCCATCAAAGTTCCCTGAGATGCTATCATTCCAATGGCCAAAGAATAGTGCTCTAAGAGAGGCATAGCAAGAAGTCGTTAAAGGTAAAGGGTGAATATACCATCCTAGCCCCTTGTTCCCATGTTGCGGTAAATGGGTGCAAATCCAGCAATTACTCTTATTAAAAATGGCATGCGTTGAATTCATTATTATAATTAAAGTGTTATTATGGTACTTTCGTCTATGCTGGGAGTCTCTAGGTGACAGAGTATGAAGGTGTACAGAGGGAGTCAAAGCAGTAGGCACAATTTCAATTGGCAGTAGAGGTTTTAGAGGGTAAATTTCTTCGAAGTACCAAAGTCCCACAGCAGTAATTATACAAATTCCAATTACTATTAACACAACACAGCAATACGTTTTCGGGGCCCAGGCACATTGTTCGTTGTCCGAGTTGGTCACCCCCTTATATACAAGTCCAATGCGAGCAGCAGCGGTGGAGGTGGCAGGCATCGTAGTTTCTCAATCGACGACCCCAATGTTCGTTGCTGGCGACACTATGGTCGCGCGACTTCTTAGTCCTTCCCCTACCCTAGCCAGCAGAATTCCTTTTTTCCTTTTTTCAAAAACTTTCCTTTTGCAAGAGAAAAACTCTCAATAACTTCTTTCCAGATGCACAGGCAAAACCCGTGCCGTAGTTCTATTGTCTTCATCGAAGGTCGTACCTGGTGGTACCCGGTACTATTTGATCCGGAAATAGGGTAACGTCACTTCCTGAGGGAAGCAACGTATCGGAGGCGACGGAAGTCGCAGAATTGAAACAGTGTTTTCCGGAAGTGACCTTTTCAAAGAGTGCGGAGATGAAATGGACTGTTCCCCAAGCTCCACGGGCTCAGAGAAATTCTCCGACACACTCAGAGCGCTGTTTGCTACTCCAGGATCAGAGATTGTAGCATCAGCGAGGGGTTCTGCTTCTTCTGTAACGTGTGGCGTCGGGTGAGGAAGTTTCTTGACATGCGTCGCGTGGATCCAATACTTCTTTCCAGCCACCCGCACTGCTGTCTGGGTGACCAACAGCACCTGGTAGGGTCCCCGCCAGCGAGGCGCGAGACAGGAAGACCTTTCGTAGGCCTTGACTAGGACCCAACTTCCAGGCTGAATGTTGTGTCCTGGGCCCGTAAACCGTACAGGTAAAGCTGATTGGACCTGATGATAAATGAGATACAGATTTTTAGTCAACTGGTTACAGTAGTCTACAAGCAATACATTTTCGACCTCCTTCAGGGTTTTGGGCTTCGGAAGGCCCCAAATGTTAGCAGGTCTCCCCATTACTACATCAAATGGAGAGAGCCCAGTCTTAGTTTGAGGTGTGGTACGCATGGCTAACAATACAATAGGTAAGGCATCTGGCCATTTTAGTTTGGTGCCGGCACATGTTTTGGCAAGCTTGTTCTTTAGGATACCGTTATGTCTCTCTACCAACCCAGCACTTTGAGGATGCCTAGCTGAGTGAAATCGCTTTTCAATGTGTAACGCTGTGCATATCTGCAAAATTACTGCTGCAACAAAATGGGGACCGTTGTCCGACCAAATTACCCTTGGCAGCCCAAATCGTGGAAAGAATTCCTTTACCATAGTCTTTGCAGTGGTCATGGCAGTAGCATCCTTAATGGGGAAAGCCTCAACCCATTTACTAAAGGCACAAATAATCACAGGAACATATTTTAGATTGTTACACCGTTCCATCTCAATAAAATCAAAGTGGATGACCTCAAAGGGAACAGAAGGGGGCCCAAAGCTACCCCTTGGAGTTACTGTCCCCTTCCCCACATTGTGCTGTAAGCAAATCATACAATTCTGAACATGTCGCTGTGCAATCTTCAAAATTTTATCATTCACCCATACTTGTTCTAACATTTTCGTGATCTGCTGAGCACACACATGCGTAGGACCGTGTGCCATCGTAACCATTGCCAGCACATATGAATCAGGGAGCAACCATTTCCCTTCAGATGTATCCACCCAACACCCATCGTCATCCAGTTTCCCCATCCCTTCGGCCCACCTTTTAGATTCTTCTATTGTGGCATCAGTTTGGATATCTCGCACAGACCCGATACCCTCATCCATTACATAGGCATCTTTTGTTTCCCTTAGAGCATACATGTCTGCACTAAGGTCTGTGGCCGTTTGCCTGGCTATCTGGTCAGCAAAAGAGTTCCCTTTTCCCACATCATCTATGACCTTACGATGTGCTGCACATTTCATGATCGCTAACTGCCTAGGGAGTGAGAGTGCCGAGAGCAATTGCACTATCAGGGGACCATGCTGAATTTTGGTCCCATGTGAGGTTAGGAACCCTCTTTCCGACCAGAGCCTCCCAAAGTTGTGAGCCACCCCAAAGGCGTACTGGCTATCAGTATATATGTTTACTGTATGCCCTTCGGAGAGTTCACAAGCTCGGGTCAACGCTATATTCTCTGCGGCCTGCGTGGAGTTATGCGGAATTCTCTTAGTTTCAACAACCGTACTCAACGTAGTAACTGCGTAGGCAGCTGTAGATGTACCATCTGGGAGTTTGAATCAGGAGCCATCACAAAACAGCTCCCCTTCCGCATTTCCCAAAGGAGTATCTAAAAGGCAGGGGTGCACAACCGATTTTGACAGAGGGCCGAAAGTACCTTACATGAGGGCTATAGTGGGCTGAAAAGTAAATGTGGGCGTGGCAGGAGGCTTTTTAAACCCCCAATTTGTACTAAACACATGGAAAAAGAATGTTTTTGAGGGGTAACGATTTTTATTTGCATTTCAAACTTACATTTTGTACTACACATTTTCCATTGTTATAATTTATTTCTATTTAGTTATTGTATCTTGCCTGTTTAATTAACTTATATATATTTTATTGACCCTAGATACACTATGCCCCATGCCCCCCTCACCCCCAACCAAACACTATGCCCCATGTCCCTCACCCCCAACCAAACACTATGCCCCATGTCCCTCACCCCTAACCAAACACTATGCCCCATGTCCCTCACCCCCAACCAAACACTATGCCCCATGTCCCTCACCCCCAACCAAACACTATGCCCCATGCCCCTCACCCCCAACTAAACACTATGCCCCATGTCCCTCACCCCCAACCAAACACTATGCCCCATGGCCCCCTCACCCCCAACCAAACACTATGCCCCATGGCCCCTCACCCCCAACCAAACACTATGCCCCATGGCCTCCTCACCCCCAACCAAACACTATGCCCCATGTCCCCCTCACCCCCAACCAAACACTATGCCCCATATCCCTCACCCCCAACCAAACACTATGCCCCATGTCCCTCACCCCTAACCAAACACTATGCCCCATGGCCCCCTCACCCCCAACCAAACACTATGCCCCATGTCCCTCACCCCCAACCAAACACTATGCCCCATGCCCCTCACCCCCAACTAAACACTATGCCCCATGTCCCTCACCCCCAACCAAACACTATGCCCCATGGCCCCCTCACCCCCAACCAAACACTATGCCCCATGGCCCCTCACCCCCAACCAAACACTATGCCCCATGGCCTCCTCACCCCCAACCAAACACTATGCCCCATGTCCCCCTCACCCCCAACCAAACACTATGCCCCATGGCCCCCTCACCCCCAACCAAACCCCCCAACTCAGCACACACACAAACATGCACCAATACAGACCCGAACCCCCACCCCCCAACTCAGCACACACAAACAAACATGCACCCATACAGACCCGAACCCCCCACCCCAGCACACAAACATGCACCCATACAGACCCGAACCCCCCACCCCCCAAATCAGCACACACACAAACATGCACCCATACAGACCCGAACCCCCACCCCCCAAATCAGCACACACACAAACATGCACCCATACAGACCCGAACCCCCCAACCCCCCAACTCCAAACCCCCACCCCCAACTCAGCACACACACACTCAAGCATACACCCATACAGACCCGAACCCCCCACCCCCCAACTCAGCACACACACAAACATGCACCCATACAGACCCGAACCCCCCACACTCCCAAATCAGCAAACTCTCAAACAAGCACCCATACAGACCCGAACCCCCACCCCCCAACTCAGCACACAAAACACATTCAAAGCAAAACATTCATACACATCCGACACCCCCACCCCCGCATCTCAACATACACACAAAATACATTCAAATACAAACATTCACACCCCCCCACATCTCAACATACACACAAAATACATTCAAATACAAACATTCACACACCCCCCCCACATCTCAACATACACACAAAATACATTCAAATACATTCATACACATCCGACACACCCCCCACCCCCGCATCTCAACTTACACACAAAATACATTCAAATACAAACATTCATACACATCCGACACACCCCCCCACCCCCGCATCTCAACATACACACAAAATACATTAAAACACAAACATTCATACACATCCGACACACCCCCCCACCCCCGCATCTCAATTTACACACAAAGTACATTCAAATACAAACATTCATACACATCCGACACACCCCCCCCACCCCCGCATCTGAACATACACACAAAATACATTCAAACACAAACATTCATACACATCCGACACCCCCCCACCCCCGCATCTCAGCATACACACAAAATACATTCAAATACAAACATTCATACACATCCGACACCCCCCCCACCCCCGCATCTCAACATACACACAAAATACATTCAAACACAAACATTCATACACATCCGACACACCCCCCACCCCCGCATCTCAACATACACACAAAATACATTCATATACAAACATTCATACACATCCGACACACCCCCCTACCCCGCATCTCAACATACACACAAAATACATTCAAACACAAACATTCATACACATCCGACACCCCCCCCACCCCCGCATCTCAACATACACACAAAATACATTCAAACACAAACATCCATACACATCCGACACACCCCCCCACCCCCGCATCTCAACATACACACAAAATACATTCAAGCACAAACATTCATACACATCCAACACACACCCCCCCCAACATACACACACAAACATAAAGCAAAACAAACCCGACACACAAACACAAACAGAGCACTTACCGGAGACGTGCTGGAAGGCTGGAAGGCAGGTAAGCTGGAACGCTGGAATCGTACTACGGCTGGCGTGGTCCAAGGCTGAAATGCCTTCCGGCATCAAGCCTTATGGACCACGCCACCCCTAGTGCTGGCCCTCCATTGGTGCAGCACACACGCACTACGTGGCTTGTAGGAGCAACGTGATGCGTGTGTGTGCTGAGCCAATGAGGGCCAGTGTTTTCACCGGCCCGGAAGACAACAAAGACTTTCCTAATGGAGGGTGGCAGCGGGCCGCCCTCCATTAGGAAAGTCTTTGTGCCTCGCGGGCCGGTCAAAAGGGCATGGCGGGCCGCAACTGGCCCGCGGGCCGTATGTTGTGCACCCATGCTATAAGGTCTATCCTGCCCTTCGTTTCCTTTTAAGTAGTATACAGGCAGTCATGTAATTCTTCGTCACCGCAAACAGTAATTTGCGGGAAAGGTAGGAGTTCAGCCGGATTAAGAACACAATACCTCTTAATTTGAATGTGAGGGGCAAACAGAATTAATTCATACCTTGTCAGCCGTGCAGAGGTGAGGTGTTGCGTTTGGGTTTTATTCAATAGGACATCTACAGAGTGAGGTACCATCAAAATTAAATCATGGCCTAGGACCATTCCCTCACTCTGTTTTACAGACGCGGCAGCAGCAGCGACAGCTCGCAAACATCTTGGCAAAGCGCATGTGACAGGATCAAGGGCGGAAGAGTAGTAGCCGCACAACCTATTCTTCCCTCCGTGTTCCTGTGTCAACACAGCCAAAGCACATCCATCACATTCAACAACACAAAGGCCTTGTTATAATTTGGAGTACCCAGAACCGGTGCAGAGCATAACGCAGTTTTGAGAAGCTCAAATGATCGTTGATGTTCCGATTTCCATGGCAGCGGCAAAGAAATGCCCTTCTTCGTCAAAGCCAACATCGGTTTTATCACTAGTGAAAAGTTCGGGATCCACAACCTACAGTAAGAAGCCATACCTATTAAGGCTCTGACTTCCTTCTGTGTATTTGGAACAGGCATGCCAGAAATGTGTTTTATTCTTTCAGGTGTCAATCTTCTCCCCTCCTTTGACAGGAGGTAGCCTAAATAGGCGACCTCCTGACAACAATATTGACATTTTTTGAGCGAAGCTTTATGACCGTGTTTAGCCAGATGAACAAGCAACAATACAGTGCCTTCTTTACAAGCACTTTCAGAATCTGCAGCCAAAAGCAAGTCATCGACATACTGAAGCAGTGTACAAGTAGGTAGCAATTCAAGGGTATCAAGCTGCTCTTTCAAAGCTCTACTATAAATGCTTGGACTTTCAGTATACCCTTGAGGTGCACGAGTAAATGTGAACGAACGTCCCCCCAAGGTGAACGCTAACAAATATCTACTCTCCTTGTGTATAGGAATACTAAAGAAAGCATTCTTTAGATCCACAACACTAAAGTGTGTAGCTGTAGCAGGGATCATTGTTAGTATCATTGTTGCATCAGGCACAATTGGAAATTGTGGGGCGACAACTTTGTTAATAGCACGTAGATCAATTATGAAACGGTATGGGATTGCATTGTCGCCTTTCTTGTATACAGGCAAAATCGGGCTGTTACATAAACTACCTGCGATCTCTTCAATCACTCCTCGATGCACAAAATCGGAGACAATGCACTTCAAAGCACGCTCGCCCTCAACTGATATTTTATATTGCGGAATGCGTGGTAGTTTAACTCCATGTTTCAAAACTATTTTAACGGGCTCAATCTATAGCACCCCGACATCATTGTCGTCAACCGCCCACAAACATTCCGGAACAACACTAAACTCAGGAGGCAATGGTCAAGTCAAAAACTGAGAATTGGGAAGTTGCTGTGGTGAAACCGTCAGTCGCACTCCGTCAGAGGAACAATGAATTACTGCATTCAGTTTCTTCAACAAATTTAACCCCAGCAAATTCTCTCCGCAGTTCGAAGTCAGGAGGAAGGGACAATGGTCCGTGAAGGGACCCAAAGAAACAGGCACCGGCAAAGAAACCGGGCAAGCAATTGGAATGCGAGTAAAACCCTACAGAAACATTTGTTTGCCCTGACAGTGGAATGTTTGGAACCCGGGAATGATGGAGCACTTCTGTGCTCCAGTGTCTATCAAAAACTGATGTTTCCTATTCCCCACTAACAATTCAACGTAGGGACCTTTCTGATTAATGGGAATATGTGAAGGTTCCAAACCCTGCTTCGGCAGTCCTAACGAAATAAAATGTCGTCGGAAGGAAGCTCTTCAGAAAGGTTGGCAGCAGAAGGGTGATCAAATATGTTTCTCGTGTCCACACTCGAAGTCTGATTTTCCCGTGAAAGAGGTTGCTGAGGATCTTGCGAGAACTGACCTCTATCAGGGTCCCCCGCTCCGGGGCGACCTCTAGGTCGGCTACCCATACTCCCAAATGCATTGTTTGACCTTTGGGGAAGGACGGGCACTGTGCTCGCCAATGACCTTCCTGGCGGCAATAGGCACATTGATTAACATTCACAGGACCCAAAGGAGCGTTTCCTTTTGGGACATACTGACCTCTGGTCTGTGAAGTACCTCCTCTGGGATTTCTAACAATTTGTTGTAACAATACTTTAGTCTTCAAATCTCCTTTCCTCTTCTCTATTTTCTCTTTTTCATTATTAACACGGTTCTCATAATACTGAGCCATGTGCAAAACGTCAGATTGGGATTTCGCCTGCCAAGCGCTCTCAGAGGACATAATCTGTGACTGGATGTCGGGCAACAATCCACGTACAAATTTGTCCACAAACAACCTTTTCCCAGACTCTGTGCCCAAGTCCTGTCCACTGAAATCAGAGAATACCTGTTCGAATCTATTAAAGAACTCGGTGGCACCTTCAGTTTTTCCTTGAACACAGGCCGTAAGCTTGTCCCAAATAATTATTTTCTCAGGAATTATGGTTTTCAATTTTGCGACAATTCTATCAGGCAAAGTAAGTATTACCTGAGGTGGTTTCTCACCAGCTGGTCTTTCCCCTTCAAACCTAGTCATGTTAGCCCACGCAGCTCCCAACTCTGGCACATCGTCTATTGTTCGAACCTACTTCCATAAATCTACGAGCAGGAGTACAGGAAATAGCAAGTCAACATCACTTAAGGTGAACACAGAGGACTGCAATACGGACTCTATCTCTTTGTAGAATCCTGTCAGGTTTTTCCTAATATCGGGAATTGATTGCCTGCAGGTGCTGTACCATTACCTGAATCACCTTTCTCTGCATTTCTACTGTATACTGACTATACGTGTCATATACTTCATCCGGCGGTATCGATGAATCCGAGATCCATCGAATCGCATCTTTGGTACAAATTCGTACTTCCTCAGATGCCGATCTACGACACATAAGGAACCGTTTCTGTACATACATACTGTCGTCTTCACCTTCCTCATCCCGTAGTTTTTCAAAGTCCCTCCTATAACCAAACAATCTCTCAACATGACCATGTACTTTCTCCTCTGTGTCCCTCGAAAGCTCTAAAGTATTTAGATCCCTCACCCCTTGTGGGAGATCTGTATTATGTAATCTACCCCACATTACACATAAATGAGTCCCCAAACCTTCGATAAAAACATTTTTCTCTGGAAAATTGCCCATATTTGATAATGTGGAAAAAATGTCTTGATCACCTCTCTCCATACAGTGCTTAGCCAATGCAAATAATTCCCGTTTCTTGTCTGCAGAATTCTTCAGAAGCATGAAAATCTTTAGAGGGATACATTTTCTGGATACCGAGTGAGAAAGCCCTATCCATATTTTTGATTGACTCTGAATGTTTTTCCTTATCATATAACAACACCTTTTCGGCATTTGTTTTATGACGGCGTGCATGTTTATCCCTACTTTTAAGCTGCTGCAACGCTTCTTTTTTCCAATTCTACAAAACATCAAATGCTGCAGGTCTGGCCTTCTTTTTTAGCAAGACCGATTCTAGGTATTCAATACGGGGGATCTCGAAACTACCATTGATTGGCCACTGAAATTCGGAGGCATGTCTGGTTTGTCTGTGCCAAATATCATTAAATACTATACTTTCATTGCCATACTTACAGTACATAGTACCTGCCGGCGACCCCTCCTGTGGTGCCGGGTGGCTAAATTCCAAAGATTGTCGATCGCTGTGGAACAAAGCCCTGAAGCAGCTAGACAATTTCCCAGGCATTTCACAAAAAATTGGTGTTACCTGGTCAATAATTGTGTCTGCAGATACAATACGCCAAATTCAAATTGTCAGGGTTAAATTAAGAGTCCGGTCACGACTGCACCTGACCAAACCTAAGGAGGACTGTACGGTTTACCAAAGAACTTACCTAACGAATTTTACCTCTTGTTTGGTGGTTTCGACAAATCTGCCCACCTCAAAAATGGACCCTCGTCAAGATGCCGTGTCAGACCACACGACTATCGTCCAAGGATCGGATCGTGCAGCGCTGCCGAGGTATCACGTCTCGTTCGGTCGGGCCCGCAGTATCACACCGTCTGATCCCGGTTCGATAGTCTGCGTCAACCTTCAATGATCCGGCATCAATCTTGAGGGTCCTTATTCGGGCGCCAACTGTGGAAACAGAAAAATAATATGAGGCTGGGAAGCCCAGAAAGAAACACACCAACACAGGTTACAAAGAACATACAAGTGCTTTATTTAAAAGCTACAACAGGTACCAAGTCAATTGACAAACGGATAGCTATTTGGCTCTCAGAGTAACATAACGAACTTCAACGAGGGTTCGATGCGTTAGTGAGAGAGACAGCACATTGCAATACTTGGGTCTTTTATACAGTTTGTCCAGCCCTTGGCCAACCCTCTCGCGGGTTAACCAGTCTGTGAGCCGGGCCTATGGGTTCCTTGCCAGGTCAATCCTTTAATATATGCATTTTGATTAGTTTCACTGATATAGTTGTACATTTACATATAGGTCAACGGTAGGACAAGGTCTCAGTTCGCGACCCCGACAAGTGGCCTGCAGGCATATTAATTATTCATGTGTACGGAGGTCACAACAGCCAGAATCTTACTCAGAATGTCATTCGGCCTCCATTTTGATGTTCAGGGGGACTTCCATATAACAAGAAAACCTAAAATGGCGGCTTAATCCAAGATGGCGACTTACATTGCTTTCTCTAAGGTCAAGACCTTGCCGTGGAGTTTGTTCGCATATAATGTTTAGACAACTTGGCGTAGGCCAATATATATACAATTGTTACGATAGGAGGCATAATATTGTTTCAATTCCGACATGTTTGCTTTGGTACCCACGTGGTTATTGGTGCTTATGAAAATCGCAGTTCTGATCCTCGCATTGGCTCTCAATGCATTTTGTGTATGTCAGGTGGGCTTAAGGTAGTGCCAAGGAAGTGTGTACAGGGGGAAATATTTTATGACAGTTGGACAACCAAAGTTAGGGAAACAATACCACCGACCAGACAGAAATGTTTCCTGAAAGCAATATTATACAGGGGTGAGGGTGTTGTGGCCTCAGTGGACACTTTCCATGACACCTTCTGATTTATAAAATTATACTACCCACTGGGTTGACTGTTATGGAGATGGAGGGTGCTACTTTTTAGGATGCACTTCAGAGGAATATTGTGCTGCAGGAAGGAACTTGTGACGGTCTCCAGAATTTAGATGCCACTGGAGAAGTTGGGTGGGATGGGAAAATAGGTGTTGATCAATAAGTTGACCGAAAGGGGGAATGTGAACATGCAGATCCAATGCTCACAAGGGAGGGAGGTACATGTACAAGCTAGAGAAATAACACAGTAACGCCAAAAGTAACGTGAAGTTTGACATCACGACGCACAATGCAAGTATATAACACCTACATTACACCTAATGTGCCACATATTAGGGAATAGGTCGCTGAGCAGGGAAGTATATGTGCAAAAACACAGAACCTATATGCATTTTTAACTAACAGTTAACGAGGGATAGATAAGCACAGCTGCCTGACGAAAAGTACACATGCAGCAATGCTAATATTTGTATATCTTTTTAAAAGTAACTTAGAAGTGTAATGTGTTTAAGGGTTAGATATACAAAGAATAACAGTTTACCTATATTTTAGTACACCCAGGGCAGACCAGACAGAAGCCATTTGTTGTTGTTGTTTTGAAAGACCACAGCTCATTGCAGAATTGAAGATCGGCTGACACTCATCAATGGTGAGATACCAAGAAGCCACAGTAGCTAACTAAATGTTACAGAAGCAAACTTTTCTCATGGGAAGGGAATTACAGCAGAATGCCAGGTGCAGTCACAAACGATATGTTAAAGGACATTGGGCTGGGTACCAAGGGCCCCGGCAGCAAGTCCAGTAGTAAGAGAGAATTAAATAAGAGAAATCCAGTTTCACCAATGGTGTTCGGCACAGTTTTTTCTACCTAGCACTGGTACGATGCAAGAGAGGAGATGGGAGCGAACAGGTGGAGGGGCGAGGGAAGAGAGGAACAAATCAGGGGACTGGGATGTGGTGTTTCAGAGGCTGTAACAATGCCTCTGACTTTGTTGCTGTTCCCTCACAATTCTATTGGATAGAATCAGTGGGATGCTTTGGCTCACACTGTGTCCAACAAGTGGTCCCAATCTGCTTTTCACAGATTTATCAACTTGTACATTAGTGGGTGCCAACCAATGGCATATCAGAGTTTCTGCAGTTCAGCAGATAATGATGCAATTGAGGAAAGGGAGAATTGAGGGTCATGGCATCATGAAGGGGTGTTGAGGGTGCTGTTTCAGGAAATGTTTGTAACCAATTAGGGCATGTAGTGTATATAAACATACAGGGGCCTCATGATGACCCACCAATTATGTATTAGCGCATCCCCAAAATTGTAACGATTGACAAAACATGCTAATGAGTGATATTCTTATATAGATATTGAAGCCCTTCTGGCCAGAGTTGAGGATGTATTTCAGTTCAGATCCACACAGAGCTGTTTGTTCTTCCAGTCAACTGTTTAATAACGTTGTTTTTTGTACACTTCTTTTGGGTAGCTTTTTTTTTTTCTTGGGTCATCCCTGTAGACCCTTGGTCTATATTATCATGAAAGCCGGGACTGGAAGAATAGTCCATACAACAAACACGTTGTCCTGGCACTGCACATAAACATACATGCACACACACACACACCTGCCCTACAACATCACAAAAAACAGCTCCAGCACTTCCCACAGACACACACCACTCCAGCAATGGGTAGCATGCACACAGAGTACTCCAGCATTGAACAAACCCCACCCCTAGCATATCACAACATACACACAGCACCGCCAGGACTGCACTCACACACAGTACACAATCTTGTCATTGCACACACACATACAAACAAACTATGCTAGCAGTGCACACACAAAAACCATACACATTTTATGCACATCACTCTGCACACAAACCACCTCATTAAATTACGCTCACAGACACACACATACAATGCAACAGCAATGTACACAATCCCAAACACACTTATCCAGCACTTCACACACACATACATCCACACACATACAAACATACAGCCACAACTAGTTCCCTCCAAAACTCCACTATACACACAGAGAGGCATAGCTGTTGGTACAGCACACTTATTATTCAGACACGACTCCAGCACTGAACGCAACCACCTATAGCACTGTGCACACACACACCCTATCATTGAGCTATGTGTGCACGCATACACACACACATCACGTCAGCACTGGGCAGCATGCACACACAGCATTTCAGCCCCATACATGCATCCCCAGCACAGCATTCCAAACACACAGAACCACCAGGACTGCACTTAAAGAGAACACCCAAGCTCTGCATTGCAAAACTCTAAGTGCCACAGCACCCCAAACACACCTACACACAAACTGTGATAGCAATGCACACACAATCTCAGACACAAACACACTATCCACGGCATTCTACACCAAAACCACCACAAGCACTGCATTAAAAATACTCAGACACACGCACAGCCCCAGCACTACACACAAACTCACACACACAGCTGCATGCATTCACACATACATACACCAAGCACAAAACATCTCTTCACACACACATTGTCTCGTACAATAGGCTATTTACACACTGTTGAAGCACTGCCCTGCACCTGCACACAAATACTCTCCAAGCACTGCACTGCACTGCACACACACAAACACATTTCAATTAGAAATGCACACACATACATAATCACAGAACTGTTAATTACATCCTCATCAACACACATGCACATACACACCACATACAGCACAGCAGAGTTACACCAAACACACACACAATACCACCACTAGCCCTGCACCACACAAAGATATGTCAAACCCACAAAAACAGAAAAAAACAACCCAGCACGTTTTGCCATAAGCAAAAATGTTTGCTGCAGTAGATGCTTGACTTAAGTCATACTTGGCCATGGGCAGTTCCTCTGTTTGTGACTTACACCTGATACTAAATGATACCATTCATGTTCTTACCTGATTCATCAATATTTCCTAGAGAATGTTGCTCTATGTGCTTTTTTCTTATGGAGTACAAGGTGCGTTTTGTGCCAGTACATATGTTGTGCCTAGTGCAACTCATTCCTTCTCTACTTTTGTTTTGTGAATGGAGGCCATCATATTTCAACATGGAAGAGTTTCTCTGTAACAAATAAGATCACTATGTCTCAACAAATCATTGTTAAAAGATGTTTTATTTTGTAGATGTTCTTGCCAGATGCACTTGGGATTAATATGTATATTTTTAAATGAGCATTGGCAAAGCCAATATGTCTTGCTTTTTGGTTTTGCCATATTTCAGTGGTGGGAAGCACCGCTATGATGCTGAAACCATTGATATTGAGAAAAGAGAACGTGTTTTGGAACACAGTTTCTGGTTTGCAAGGCAAATGGCAATTCTCTATGGACGGAATGGCCAGTGCACAATTTGTTATTTTTAAGTGGCCTTCGTCAATGATAATTGGTCTCAGATGAATTTGGCCAATGGAGAAAAAGGTGTTGTATCACATATTTGCTTTATCAGCAGCGCTCAGTGATCTGAGTTTATGTGCTCAGCTTCCCCCTTGTGCCTTCAATTGCTCTGCTGCCAGTCGGTAGAGGTAGCACAATCGAGTTCTGCCTCTGCCTTCTATGAACCGAGCAAGTGTAGGCGCACAGACGAGGCTGAACAAGTAATGCAGCATAAAATAATAAAAGATGGTGGCACGGCAGGGCAGTGAAAGGCTCGTTCCGCCGCCACTCACTATTGTGCTAACATGCTCACTGATAGGAGACAAGACCTCTCCTGTCGTTCAGTGTGTCCACATCGTGGAGGAGAGGGCCATCCGGTCTTCTGTGGCTGCACATGGTGAAGGTGCGAGCAGGTAGGTTTTTTTTTAAAATTTATGTTTCTATTTTAAAATGTTTGCTGTACCCTTAATGCACAGTTCTGCAATAACACGTCACATAATAACACTCATGTTTGTTGTACCCTTGATGCACATGGTAAATCAAGCATGTTATGTGTTATTATGGAAACAGGGCCAGATTAATATACAGGACATGGATCTGTCTAAAAGGCAAGCTGTAATGATTGTAATATATGGACTATACCTACATTTCTGACATATGATTTGTTTACAAAGGAATGTCCCTAATTGAACACACCCAACCACGACTATCTCGTGCCAAATTTGGTGCCAAGAAACAGGCTGTTTCAAAATTGAATGTCCTGTTTTATTTAAAATAATACATCAGGAAATTAAAGGTGGTCCCCAAACTTTCAGTACGTGGAATTCATCCTCAATATCCCAGATAAATACAGGCAGCTTGTTTTCAGAAAATAAATGCAACCTGCTTGCTGTTAGTTCACTAATGTTTACTTTCACTATGTACAACATCCATAAACATTCTAGACAACAAAGTAAAATCCTCTTCAATATAAACACACAGTTTGTCTTCAGGTATCAAATTTAAACAACCATAAATCCATTCTTAGAATACCTTTACTCTTGATAATGTACTTTGTTTTCTCTGAAACAATTGACAAGTGTTGGCTTTAGAGAAATACATTGGGTTCACACAGAAATGAAACTTTATAGAATGTTGGACACTATTGGTTTTTAGCTTTGACACAGATACAAGAATATTTGTTACCCTTAGGGTAGACGATTTGATTTTGGAGAGCAAAATACCTTGCTCACACAAGCAGAAGATCATAAAATTGAAGCAGAAATGGAAAAAGCAAATGCACCTTACTTGGCATTAGGAGTCCACATACACAACAATCCTTTCTTTTCTGTGCAATGATATTCGGGAAACAGATGTTAGTCATTTAAAGTGACATCTCTGCTACATTTTATGTTTGTTTGTCCAAAGAATGCAGCTCTTCATCTTTACACGGTGTCACAAATACTCAGGAAATATGAATTCAGACAATGCTGGCCTAAATTAATTTTCATCTAATTATTGAATGATCCACTGGTATGGTTTGGAATTCAAAAGTGTATAATTGGTGCCTTAAGAAGTCATCATAAATATCAATTTTAGATATGTTATTCCAAGTAATGTTATGGTAATGCAGTGTGCATAGGAAATAGTAACTCTGCAATTTTAGCCTTGTTATCATAATTATTTTAATGAAATGTGTATATGAATTGGTACTTTTATGTTGATTTGGAAATTTAAAAGTAAATTGACTGGATGAATGACAAGTGTGACTCAAGTGGAGGAATTATGCTCATTCCTATTCCACTTTGATGGGTGGACAACTCTATTGAGGATTTTAATTCTAATTAAAATATACCTTTCACAGGACAAAGGAAGTTTATAAAGCCCATATAATCTGTGAGTTATGTCACCATGCTCACAAACACAGATAAAAATGGCTCCTGTTACAATTCAGGAAATTGATTATTCATTGGTTACTGTTCGAAACTAATGTGTTGTGCAATTTTAGAGACTTGGGTGTTCTATTTAATCATACATCCAAAATATTTCATTTACAGGTTCCTTGCCCATTAAGTGGCATAGCTTGCAAACCAGGTTCCCCCAAAATATATTAAATGTGTATTTTTGATTAAATTAGTTCTTAGTACACAGGGGTCATTGTACTCACTTTTTGCTTGTCTTTTAAAAGGCACGTCTAGGGACAACAGCAGCTTCAGGGAACTCCAATGGGTAAGCTCTTGCTTTTGGTATATCACTCTGCTCCCAAACCCCCTCCCAGTCAATCTGGTTCTGTTGTGCGAAAGGCTTATGCATTCAGCTCCCTTTGGAAAAGGCCTTCTTAAGGAAGATTCCCATGAGCTATATCCCAGTTGAACCCCCAGTCATCTCTTTTCCTCTTAGACAGGCTCTCTTCCCCTGTTGCTTTCCCATGAACTACTCTAACTTCCTATGTGTTTAACATTAAATATTAAACAAGATCCATCCATGCAGCATCATTTGATGTGGTAATTTATGACTAGAGAGAGCATGGGAAAGGTTCCCTTCAGTTACTCACAGCCACAGGAATTAATTGCTTTCCTTTGGTTGGTTCTTTGTATGTGCCATGTCATAAGGGGATATGTTTAACTGGGCCCTCCCTTTGGGACTTATGATAAAATTGGACTGAAATATGTTTCCCTGTTATAATTTCTTGTATCAAATAGTGGCATCCATGAGGCATATCTCAATCAATCAAACAGTCAATCCATTAATCTTTATTTCAGAATGCAAGCACCCCATAAAAGTACAATCAGTAAATACAAACAAACAAAGTTCTGCAAAATCATCAAATGGAATACATGAATTTCCATGATCAAGATAACATCCTTGGCCTAACAGCATTACTTAAACATATTTCTAGTGCATAACATACTACTGTTTCTTGCACATCATTAAAAAGGAGAAGAGCTGGTTGATAATTCATTCATAAAATGAATTCCCCTTAAAATCAGGAGGATTGTTCTCTCCAGGGTGGCCTTATACAATGGACAGAAGAACATGAATGAACCAGAAATTCGACCACCCTTGCATTACAGTCACACCCACATGAGTTTTTTCCTTTGCTCCATTTACAGACATGTGGCCTATCTATTCAGAATCAAAATACAATTCGGAATTCAAAGACATCTTTCAGATCTCTGTAGCTGCAGGCAAAAAGTAGTTATTAAAATATGTGAATTAATTCATAATTCATATTTAATAATATGCCGATTTTATATGTATCTGACCAGGGCCATATTGCTGAATCCAAATTTAGTCTTGTTTTTTTTAATCAGTAAGGCAGTAATGTTTTTCACTATTTTGTGACTTTAAATGCACTTTGTTTGTAATCTATATATTATGTATCCTGTTAGAGTTTTGAAATTAACAGACTACGGGCCTTTTGTAAATCAGGCCCAATAAGTTGAACATTTATCCTGGGAAACAGGCTTACTCTAATAGGTTGTTTTTCATGAAGCAGACACAGAGTGAATGATGCCTTATTGCTCTACTAGGTCATGGCTCAGAGTTTTATGTGAGCATATGTTCTTCTGAGGTGGTGATTACTAACTGGCAGTGCATCCTGAACTCTGACCTTGCTTTTCTCATAAAAACTGCAGGACCACTCTTTTGAGCTAATTATAATATCTGGCTTGCATTTATTTGTATTATTAGTGGCATTGTAAAACAAGGCATTTTTTTCTGAGTACACACATCTGAGCCTTTTAATCTCTATTAACAGATAAGTCAAATAGTAACATACAACTGATCGTTGCACTCTTTGTCTTTAGATACGATGCCTGTATAAAACATGCCAGGTTTAACTACAACTCAGTTAAATCGATCATATTAAAGTTACATTTAAACATGGAAAATGATCTGTGTAATTCTTACTGCTAATGACAATGTATTGAAGTGTAGGCCTTAACAACAAATTTAATTCAATATGTGTAGCCTACAGTATCCATTCTATCATATTCTCACAGCATATTATAATATAATGTGTTTATCTACATGTTATTATACACATGACTGCAAAATCAAACTCTTTTTCATCGAACATTTTTATTTTCAGACGTGACACTTCTTCCTGGTATATTCGATATTTAATTATATCATGCAATTTACATAATTGTTCACAGTGCATCTCCTTAATGAAATGCTCTATAGTTTTTTAAATTGTTGTGACAAAGCTGTCAGGTTTTTAGCCTGCCCCATGCAGTACAATTTTCATGGCCCAAAAAATTCCAGGAAATCTGGGTACCAATTTCAGGATGGGATACTCGGATAGGTGTGTCAAGGTATGATTGAGAAGATAACCTAGACAGGAAGAAATACACCCACACACTGCTAGTTTTCATGCTCAATAAGGCAGTTTATAAGAACCAAATATACTGTTTGACAATATCGCACGGCTGTTGAGCAATAAAACATCCACTTTCCATTGCCAATTGCTTCAATGAATACCCTTAATAGCAACAGAAAAGATATAAATTTGCTGTTTGCTCAAGGTCACAACACTTCCATATTCCACCACTGACTGCTGATCTTTCCTTCTAATGGAAATCAAAAGCTCAGAGTTTACTGCTTGCAGAAAATCACAAAGATAAATTTAATGTATTTTTCTTTCTCCCAATACTGATTTTGTATCATGAGCACAGGATATACGTTATGTTTATCTGATGTTTCCCCAGGATCACAAGGCTACATTTAAATGAATCCCAGATCTTCAAGTCCTTACTGTTTCCAATTCCCTCTCCACTCTGAATATACTATTCATCCGAATTTGCAAGTCACTTCTTACTACAGTTAAGAACAGCCCACCTTCTCCAACACCAATTTGTTGGAATGTCTGTAATCTGTGCTTTAAATCACACATCATATATATCTTTTTGTTGTAAAAATCAGTTCTGAGTTCTGAGGAGTACTATTTTCCTTTCTTATTCAATTCTTACTAGAATTATACGTGTCCATTAATGCATTAATGGATTTAAAGTATGATGTTTATGTTTTTGCGTGAATTGATTTTATGTGTTTATATTGTTAATGGAGAAATCTGATTCTAATAAATATTGATTGATATCATTTATTGTTCATCATTTTACAAGGTTATATGTACAGAGATTACATTACATTGCAGTTGTTTAATTTAATCAGTGACATGATTTATGTCAACCTTATGTGGTGCAGCTTCATACCTGCAAAATCAAAAGAAATTTCTAACTTAAAACATGTTTTTTTTTTAAGTAAGTAACTGATTGGTGTGACTTAAGACAAATTTGTGCGTAATTTTTGTATTTTCATTAGCACACGAAGAACTGCTTACTCTGCAATATGTGTTTTCTATGGTTTGGTTTGCTAATATTGTTCCTTTTCCATTTATGAAATTAAACATGCAAAGACTGGAAATGTGCCAACAGATTTTGAATCCTGCCTTGCTCTCTTTGATCTAATATTTACAGATCAAACAACCAGCTTGGTCAACACTTAATTGTAAACTTCCACTGTCTTGGAAGGTCATAAACAATACGTTGAAGGGATGCATTTAGACCTCATTTAATAACAAAAACAAAAATGTTTATGAGCAAATGTTCCTGTAATATAATGCTTGTATTCATCTACTATAATTTATTGTCACATTGAGCACCACAACTCAAAATTCAAAGGAACAAATTAAACATTTTCTTCTGCACTATAATGCAGTAGCAGTTTCCCTATAATATATAATATATAAATAAATGATGCAACTCAATGTTATCCTACACAAGAATAACAAACACTAAATATAAACATTATCGTAGAGCTGGAACACACACATGCCAATTAAATTGTCAGGCATGTCCTACTGTTCCAAAATGGCAAACCTACAAATATTTATTCACTTAAGGTGCAATTGTCCATTTAAACCACTCTCTGCGTCACAGAGCAATCCCATTGTTATGGATTGGGAGCTTCTTTATTACATGTTTTAATCACATTGTAATTTAACACAGAATGGGAAAAACATCAATGTATCTAGCAGCATATAACCAAAATAATGCTTTAATAGAACATTTGCTAACTCTCGCACCAATTTGTACAATACCTTCAACAAAATTCACAATGATGTACTCTTCCTGCAATGCAGAGCTGCTGTTTGAATTTAGGGCCAGATGATGCTGCTCTAAGAGTTCTAGTCAGAGGCCTTAAATTCTCGTGAGGCAGAACCAAAAATCTTTATGCTTAAATTCTCAAAAAGTTCCACAAAGAAAATATGCAGTGTGCAGAGTTTTTTGTTTGTTGTGCATGGCATTGAAATATGAGAACGTCACCGTATTTGCAAAGCTGACCTGTTTTTTACTAGGAGGCTGGGTGGCAGTGCAAATTATGTGCTTGTCAGCCCCCTTGTATGCATTAGGGTAAGGTGCACAGTCCTGGCAGTAATGTATAAGAGGTTCCCTTGAGCTCGTAAAGGGCCTATCAGTATGAAATGCCAACAGAATCATAATCTCATTTCTGACCCTGTTTGCAGGATAGAAATGATAGTTGTACGTCAGTGGTTTACACTGCTGCTGTCCTGCTTAAAAAATAAAACAAGGCTTTGAAGGCTCAGAAATGACCCTACCATGCATTGCACATGGTTGTGCACCTGTTCAAAATGCATGCCCGTGCACATTTTAAAGCACATCCCATTTGGGAATTCCAAATGAACTTTGCAACACAACTAAATGCTCTGTAATTTGTGCAAATGAGA
Source organism: Ambystoma mexicanum (assembly GCF_040938575.1). Lineage (NCBI taxonomy): Eukaryota > Metazoa > Chordata > Amphibia > Caudata > Ambystomatidae > Ambystoma > Ambystoma mexicanum. Next base: position 1,008,704,313 of record NC_090930.1, read on the forward strand.
AAAGTAAATAAAAAAGGACATCTGAAGGTGTGCATTTTGTGTATAGGAAATGTGCTAGCAAATCTCCGATCTTGCTCCAACAATGGCTTGGGAAATACAGCCGCTAACGTCTTGACTCTCTTGTCATACAATTCCAACAAATATACAGGGTACTTCATAGAATTTCGCACAAACGTGGCGCACGCGGCTGGTGCACAGTGTGCGCGTGCAAATGTCTGCTCCAGCCGCGTGCGCTAAAATCGATTTCCGCACACAGCGTATTCATGTATTTGAGCCTCCAAAACCAGCCGTGGCGCAGAGTGGCGCAGCGACCCTGCAGCAGCGCCAGTTACGCCCCAAAGAACGCCCCTAGTGCAAGGAAAAGCCATCAAAATCCCCAATCCAGCGCAAAGGGCTGCGCTAACCCTGGAACAGTTTACAGGGCTGCCAAACAGCAAACGCCAAGTGGGGAACATGTATAACTGGGGTTCGCGTGAAGTTTCACACGCGAAAGGGCCTGTGCGAGTGGGGTGCGTGTATAACTGGGGTTCGCGTGAAGTTTCACATGCGATCGGAGCAGGGTACGTGTATTACAGGGTTCGCGGGAGGTTTCACACGCGAAAGGGCCTGTGCGAGTGGGGTACGTGTATAACTGGGGTTCGCGGGAAGTTTCACCCGCGATTTCAGCAGGGTACGTGTATTACGGGGGTTTGCGGGAAGACTCACACGCAATTGGATCTGGGTACGTGTATTTCAGGGGTGCGCGGGAAGTCACACACGCGAAAGGGCCTGTGTGAGTGGGGTACATGTATAACTGGGGTTTGCGGGAAGTTTCACACGCGATTTCAGCAGGGTATGTGTATTACGGGGGTTCGCGGGAAGTCTCACACGCGATTGGATCCGGGTACATGTATTTCGGGGGTGCGCGGGAAGTTTCACATGCGAAAGGGCCTGTGCGAGTGGGGTACGTGTATTCCTGGGGTTTGCGTGAAGTTTCACACGCGAAAGGGCCCTGTGCGAGTTGGGTATGTGTATTCCTGGGGTTCGCGTGAAGTTTTACATGCGAAAGGGCAATTCCCGTGCGCAATACGTCACAGACGCTCTTACGTGCTAAGGGCCTTTGGTCCAATGAAATCGCGTATGTGTGCTGACCCGCTTACGCGCTAAGGGCCTTTCCTCGAATTACACACTGACGTGCAAATTTGTCACGTGCCAAATCACTCCATATCAAGCTGGACACGCATACACACACGGAAGACCACGCTCCTGCCCTGAAGGCCATTTTCCTGCCCCCCAGAGCCCTGAGCACACTCCCACCTGCCATCTGCTGCTGCCTGACTGTCTGCTGCCCACATGCCCTGCGATTTGGTGCCTGCACATCAGCCATCTGCAGGGGTCCAGTTGCTGTGTCCACCCCTGCTGGAACAGAAGACTCCCGACTGGGATACCATCGCTCCGCAGCCCAGCCCCAGGACCCAGTTGCCCACCCACTCCTGCCTCTGGGGTTGCCATGTCGGGCACATCACCATATGGCACCACTGGCAACCCCCAGCCAGAGAGGCAGAGGGCCACCAGCTTCACTGCCACCGAAGTTGGTGTCCTGGTGGAGCATGTCCTGGGGCATTATGATGCCCTCTTCGGAACATCACGCGCCAACAAGGAAGAACGGGAGAGGATCTGGGACGATGTAGTGGTTGCCATCAACACGGAGGGGGTGGCAACCCGCGACATCAAGCACGTCAAGAAGCGCTGGGAGGACTTCAGGTCCAGGACCATCCACAAGGCCCGCCGCCTCGTGGAGGGGGGCAGGGCACGCATGAGTAACATCCAGATGAGGGTCCTAGAATGCGTAGGCCCAGCGCTCCATGCCCAGATCCTTCAGAGGCAGACCCGTCTGGAGTTGAGCAGTAAGTGGCCAAGCATTGCTGTGTGAGACAGGGCATGTTTCAGTGTGCTGGTAGTCTGATGCTTGCCTGTATGTGTGACATAGGCCATGTATGGATGTGTGTGTGCAGGGACATCATGGCCATGCATGTGAGACCAGTTATGTGTGAACCACATGGTTGTTGCATGTGTTTTAATGCAACATGGGGAGCTCTATGCGGAATGCACACATGAAAGCATGGCTGTCTCTGTTCCTGGACATGAAGGGGGGGGGGGTGAGGAATGGGTGCTGATGTCATGCACATGTATGGTGCACATATGTGTGTGTGCCTGAGAAGTGTGTGTGTGACTTTGAAACGCCATGGATGCATGTGACTTTGAAGGCAACATCTTGGTTTACAGGGGCCCTTCTACATGGATGTTGATGTTGATTGCAGGCGCCAGGACTGTTTCTGCATGTGTGTTGTGTGCATTCACCCATGTGTTGTGGAATGACAGGATGGAAGTGACATTTGACAGTGCCACTCATGTGTTATTGCTTCCTGTCTAGGGTATTTTGTACTGTACCCTGATTCTTGTGTTCTATGTCTCCCTCTACGCAGGGTCAAGTGAAGAAGAGGGCGGAGACGGCGCTGTGGAGCCAAGCGGTGGGGATGCCTCCACTGGGAGGCGACGCAAGGCCCAGTGACCCTCCCAGGAATTACCATCATCCGGGACCGAGGGGGCTGGTGCTACGTCTGCCACAACGGCTGTGGCGGAAGGGCCGGGTGAGCCCCCACAGGGGCTTCCAATGGTGGAAGACGGTGTGGAGACATCCAGGTTGGTGGTCTCCACAGAGGAGGAGGAGCCCGCTACTGAGCCGCGCATGGGGCCTGGTGGGGGTATTACCACTGGTCCAAGTGGTGCAGTCTAGGGCCAGGGTCAGGAGGCAGCACAGGTCACCGCGGAGGGAACTGTGCATGTCGCTGTCCCTGACCCTGTGACTGCACCACCATGCACCAGCAGGGAGGCCCCGTCCCAGGCCCGTCCGCAAATAGGGGAGAGTGCCATGTCATCTGCCTCTCCACTACCTGCGGACGAGGGGTCCCATGAACGTATGGGCTCCATCCTGGTTGGTGGGTTCCTACATGTGTCGCACACTCTGGCGGACCTCTCCTCCTCTGTGGAGAATATGCTCCAGTCGTTCTCCACACCGTCTTCCAGCCCAGATTCCACCAGGGCCCCCTGTGGACCTGGCCCGACCAACACAGTCAGCTTGGTGGAGCTCACATCCCTGCCACAGTCGGGAGTCGGCAGACCAGCAGGGGTGGACACCACAACTGGAGACCAGCTGATGGAGGATGTGCAGGCACCATCAGACAAGGCACATGGACAGCAGCAGCAGGAGCAGGCTCTAGGTGGGAGCAATGATGGATCAGGGCCATCAACATCGGAGCGGCCGGCATCGGCCAGAGGGCAGGAGGACCCAGGACTGGAAGTGTCTTCCGTGTGGCAGCGGTTAGGCCATGCTATAGATGCAGAGCGGCAGCGGGCAAAAGAGGCACGGCTCACGATGGTCAGGGCGGAGAACTCCATGTGGAGGGCAATGAGGCGGGCCGAGTGCCTCGAGGCAATTCGCAGGGAGTGGAGGAGAACATGTCGTCGTCCCTGCGAACCCTCGGGGCCATGGAAGAGGACCACCTCCAGGACATTGAGCAGGAGTTCCATGATGCCCTGGCCCGGGACATCCAAAAGTGAGCCGTCGGACTAGCCCGCTGCCCTTGCAAATAGTTTTTAGAGTTAGGTTTCCTTTTCGTTTTCCTTTTATTTGTGGTCAATAGACAATGGCACACAAATTTGTATATAGTTATATTTTTAGGTAGTTTGTTAGGTAGGCTTCATTTGTTTGGTTGGGATCATTGACCCTTTACATCCTTGGACAATGGATTGTATATAGTTTCATCATGTATTCATTTTTGTTTTTTTTGTTGCATTATGGACATGGAGCAATGTACGCTTATTTTTGTGTTTCTGGGTGCCACAGCGTAGTGCGGGTTCATTTTTTCACGTACGTGGTCTACGAGGGGTTGTGGGCACGTTAATTTTTAATTTTGGGCTGCCTGTGCATTGCGTGTCCCGTCATCTTCCCCCAGGGGTCATAGACAGCCTTGTTAGAGCACTAGGGTACGAGTTCCATCTGGTATCCTACCCCTTTGACCCCCAATTGCCCAGGACAATAGTTTACTGCAACTCCCATACGCACAACAACATCAGTGCCATGGTTGGGAAGCGACCAAGCGGTAAGGGAGGCAAATGTGGCTGACCCTCAAAAGGTGGGCATAGTGGGTGCGGTAGGGGACGTGGTCGGGATTTGCAGGGTGCCCTTATACCCCCATGTGTGGAGGAACAATCATGGACACCCATGCCCCCCCCATGGTTGAGGGAAACGTGGCTGACACCATCCAAGCTCAGCCCCTGTTGGACCAGCCCATTGTGGCACCTGACCTGGCACAGGATGACTCCCTGGCTGACTTCCAGGTCAGCAAGTCTAGGCCATGTGTGGCAGTGCAAGTTGTTGTCACCAAGCCATGTGGATCTGGGCAGCTATGTCATCTGCTGCCCCAAGTATGCAGGGTGGGGAGGCTGCAGGGGCAGCTGCAGCTCCATCCGCCCCAGCTCTGACTCTCCCAGCCAGGACAGTGTCAGTCCCGGTCCATCAAACTGACGTTCCCCCTGCCAACATTACCCTGCAACCAATGCCTGCATCAAGACCTATGGTCATTGTGCATTCCCACACTCCTACTACCCAGTCCATCAGTGATTCTGCCCCTACTGACCAGAGCGGCGTAAGCCACTCTGGCTCTGCTCCACCTTTAAAGAAGAGGAAGAAGGGTGCTCTGGCACGACAGGCTGAGACCCCAGACACGGCTACACACTCCGGTACCTCAAGAAAGCCTTGCTTTAATGATCCGGAACTTGATGCACTTGTGGCCTATGTGTCGGCACATAGCCACAAAATGGTGGTGACTGCAGGGTGCAAGACCACACCTGGTCAATGTAAGGCACACTGGCAGACCATCGCCGACCGCATATGTGCCCTTGGATTTGTGAGGCGCACAGCTGATGATTGCTACAAGCGGTGGAATGACCTGAAACGCAGAGCAAAGAACAAGCTGGCCTCAAATCATGCCGCTACTCTGGTGACTGGCGGTGGATCTCCACAAGAGGACAACAAACTCACTGAACATGAGTCTGTTGCTGGGGCCTTCGTCACAGAGGAACAGATCCAAGGTGTGGGAGGGCTACCTGATTATGATGCATTGTCCGGTGAGTGCCCATGCATGTGTGTGTAATGCATGTGTATGTTGTTTGGGTGACAGGTTCTGATTGAGTGCCAGGTGAGGGTGTGTGTGCCTGAGTGGTATGGGTCACCCATGTGCTTCATCCAAAACATTCAGCGGCCTTGGATTTGGGTGTGACAGTATCCCTTCTGCCCACAGTAGTAATTTTGGGCAACATTACGGCAGTTGCCCTTGAAGTGGCATCTTGCAACAACATTGTTTGTATTTTTCAGTGTTCGTTCAGGCTGATTGTTTCAATTCTCCCACTTTTGCTACGCATTCCTCAGCCCTATTGTCACATTTGTGACATGCTTCTGTCATTGATGAACCCCACATTGGCCCACATGTGTTACCTTGTTAGGTGAATGATTTGACCATTCAGGCGGATTGAGTATTGGCCTGCTCACAGAAATTTTTGGGGCCTGTTTGAATGTGGAACATGATAGTTGTTTCCTGTCATGTTGAAGTGCACAACCATTGATGTGGACATCGGCCTGCAATCACTGTATTTTTGTACACTGGATGTGTTGCAGTGTGTGGCACATGCCTATTTTGTCACACTATGTAGCATTTTTCATCTCATCATGTCCATCTCACATGGATGGCTGACAGTATTCATTCACTGACATATGGATGTACTTGTGGAATGTACCATGGCTATGTTACATGCCATCTGTGTAATGGCATGTGTCATGTATGTGTATTGGACATGCCACTCACAGGCCAATGTGTGATGGCAGTGCTACCCAGCATGCAGCAAATGTGTTGCTCTTCCATCTTGGTGTCATCAGTGTCTGCCTTTTGCCTCCCTTCCAACTCAGTGATAGTGCAAGCATGGGAGGGTTATAGTCATGTGGGACATGTGTAAATCATGTACTGGTTCTGTAGCTTGTCAGGCCTATTTGTGTGCTTTGGTGCTAATGCCGGTTTCCATTTTTTTGGTCTTTCATGTTTTTGCAGGGGATGACGCACTTGATGCTGTTGAGGTTGAGGAGATGGTGCAGACCCAGGAGGAATCTCAGGCACGACCGGGCACCAGTGGTGGACGTGGTGTGGTGGTGGGTGAGAACCCAATCTTGCTGCAGACCATTCTGTTGAGGGGTAGCTCTGGGCTCACCTCCCCAGACCTCTATTCAGGTGCTGATTCGGATGATGAGACCTATGTGCCGTCGCAGGTAAGTGTTTCTGGCAGGGATTCTGTTCTGTCCAACCCACCTGCACCAGGGGTAGAACCCTCTATGGGGATGTCAGTGTTGGTAAGTACGCCTTTGGCAGTTACGGATGCAGGGTCACACTCCACAACATCTGATCCTGTTCCTGGGCCAGCAGATCAGAGGGGGAATGCAGTCCTGCAGCCTCAGGCAGTGCCAGCACAGCAAGGCAGAGATCGCCTTGCCCCAAACAGGTGTGGTGCCCGCCGACACGGTGGCCGTACGCCACCAGGCAATACCGCATGGGAACAATCCATGTACGGTATGGCAACCCAACAGGCAGAATCAGTTGAGATGATGGCTCAAGCAATGGAGAGGGTGGCCACTTCCATTGTCCCCCCTGAAAGGCAGATGGAGCAACTACAGCAGGCAACAGACTCCATTTGCCAATCACACAGGGAGGACATGTTGGCGTCCAACAGGGACAGACGGGTGGCACTGGAGACTCTACGCCAATCAATAAAATAGAGTCCCAGGGCCACAGGGAAGCCCTGAGGATAGAACTCCATCCCCTCTGGGAGACTCTTGTTGCCCTTGAGGCTTCCACTAACTTGAGGACAGAACAGCAGCTGGAGCGGCTCACACGTTCGCTCTCAGCTGAGATGCAGGCAACTCGGGAGGTGATCCAGTCATCACGTCAGGTGCTGCATGGGGATCTCCGCACTATAATCCTCCAGAACAAGACCTTCCACACCCGCATGCTTGCTGCCATGGAGGACCATACCAGGGCTTTGTGTGGGCTGCCTCCCATAGCACCACCACCTCCTGTGGCAGCAGCAGAGGGTGATGAGAGCGACAGCAGCAGTTCTCCCACATTGGCATAGTCGTGCAGGCCATGAGCCCATGGAGGTGTTTTTTTCCCCCAACATCCACACAGGTGGCTGTTGGTGCGCATACTGTCCTCGAACCTCCTGGGTGCCCCCGCACCCCCAGCCCCCACATGGCCATTTTTGATTTTTGATTTTTGATTTTTTTTTACAGTGTGTGGCCTTGTGTGGCTCCCGTGGGTATCTACTGTATTCCGGCTGGGCACATGCAGGCTTGTCCTGAGTTTGGGTTAGATGCTTGGGTTCGTGAGACACACACCCCTCCTGCTTCCTGTTTCCATGGGCTTGCAAAGGGCGTGCCCAAGTGACAGTGACTTACATGGCGACGTAGGGCTCCCATGAGCTGTGTGGGCAGACTGTAGTCAATATACATTCCTAGTGGATATTGTTGTTGTATTGTACAATGCATGGTGTATTGCTATGTGCTTGTGCATCCATGTCTTTCTCCTAATTTGCAGGTTAATTCTTCATGTCTTCACAAGGCCGTCTACTTTGGAGATGGAGTTCATGTTGTAAGCAGTGCACTTACACATTTGCGTGGCAGCAGCACTGTACAGTTGGAAGTGGCCGATGTGCTGGCATAATCAGGTTGTACGACTACCACTACTTTAACTTAGTACTGTCATGTTTATGCTATGTTTGAGGTTGTGTAGCTGCATTGTATTGTTGGTAAGTATTTGGTCTTGTTAGTTCTACATTACTGGGAGCATATTGTGTGTGGGCAGTTTCCATTAGGGACACTGTACTTTGACACTTGTGTCATGTTTTGGGGATTGCTTTGTTTGCTCTCACATAGCATGACATGCCCTGGTGTGTTGGGTGGCGGTGCTGGGGAGGTGTTGGGTGATATGGCACTGTTGTCATGTTGTATTTTGCAAGGGGGTAATGATTTTAGCAGCATAGAAGTGTGTCTTTTGATTACACAGCATTGGTGGTGTTTGTGTAGGTAGGGATGCACACAATGTAACACTACCAGGTAACCAATCTCAGGCTGGTATGGTTGTGACAATTGACTATCCCTTATGTCATCATCATTAATTGTCAGATGGTATGTGCCAGGGCTGTGTGCACTCCACAGGGGTGTGATTTAGGTGAAGTAATTAGCCACCAGCTGCGTACCAGCTGCCTCACCCCGTGCCCTTTCCCCTCCCATGCGCAGCAGCCGTGCATGTGGTTGGGGATGTGGGGGCACCACCATGTCCACGGGCAGGCCCCGGCGTGTTGCAACATTGTGCAGGACACATGCTGCCACTATGATCCTACACACTACTGGGGGAGCGTATAACAGCTGCCCGCCAGAACGGTCAAGGGAGCGAAAGCGTGACTTGAGCACTCCGAATGTGCGCTCCACTATGCCCCGGGTTGGAATGTGGGCTGTGTTGTATCTTACCTCGGGTGGCGTGGTGGGGTTCCGAATTGTCGTCATCATGTGGGTGCTCAGAGGGTAGGCACTGTCCCCTGGGGAGGTGGTGATGGGTATCATTAGTGGGGTTGTGACATTGCTCAGTATCTGACATGCATGCATGTGCTGTGGCATTTATACTCACCGAGCAGCCATGTATCGCAATGCCGACCAGCTTCTAGGTCCGGGTTTAGGGTTGACATTCTGTAAATAAAACTGTCGTGGGTGGACCCTGGATAGTTGGCATATACTGAAGTAATGATTCCCTTGGCATCACATACTACCTGGACGTTGATGGAATGCCAGTGCTTGCGGTTCCTATAGATGTGCTCAGATGCCCTGGGAGCACCTAGAGCCACATGGGTGCAGTCAATGGCACCCAGCACTTTGGGGAAGTGTGCCACCCCGTAAAAATCCTGGACGACAGCCTACCTTTCTGCAGGTGTTCTGGGCAGGTATATGTGCCTGCGGACTGATGGGCATGCAGTCATGATGGCCAAGAACTGGTGTAGGCAGCGTGACTGCGTGGCCTGTGACACCCCCCGCACTATAGCAGTTGTCCGCTGAAATGATCCAGTGGCCAAGAAGTGCAGTACATTGAGGACCTTATGCAGGGGGCTGAGTGCTTGGGAGCACAGGGTGGGTGATGTGAGGTCATCCTCCCACTTACTGACCAGGTTGAGTATTATGTGAGGTAGAAACCTGTACCTCCCATACACCTGGTCATCAGGCGTCCCAAAAAGGCTGGTTCTGGGTGTAAAAATTCTGGGCCTGACTATCCTCCTCCTCCTCCTGCGGTATCCCATGACCACTGCTGCTAGGAACGGTATATTCATCCTGGCGTCTGTGCTTGTTTGTTGTTTGCGCGCACTGTTATGCTGTGCGGGTCCACGTACGCCTGCTTTCTGCTGGCGTATGTGTTTCCTGATTAGCGCATCTTTTTTGGCGCACACGTTAGCCCCGTTCGATTCCATGAATAGGTATTTTGAACGTGCGTGTGGGCGTTCCGCGCACTTGCCTCCTGTACTTCCCCCGTGACGCCCACATTTTCACGAGTTGTTCCCCATTCTGCGTGTCACTCCCCTGTTCCTCCTACTTTTGTTGTGTGCGTCGCGCTATGTGCGATTTCGCTGTGTGCGTAGCGCACACTGTTTGGAGACGTGTGCGCCACACAGAATTTTGGTGCACATCCTGGGAATTACAGGCACACAGACTTCCATGAATCGCTGTGCGTGGGTTTCACTGCGATTTTCGCACTGGCACTGCGAATTGCACGCTTTTGCATGTTTGCGCTGAAAATTTCAGCGCACATTAATTCCATGAATCGGCCTGTAAGGTATTACTCCTATTACCAACCAGGAACCCAGGAAATTTAGTTTTAAACCCTCTGCTCATTTCTGAAACATGTTAGGACATCATACTATGTAGTAGGAAGCAAGTTGTATGTTTGTCCGAAGCTGTCCTTCCGGCTACGTGTGTTATCAACGCTAGATGAAGCTGTTGCCTTACGCATACAACAATAAAACATTGCCTTATGCATACAACAATAAGACTTAAAGTTCATCTTCCAGATGAACACAATGTGTATTTCAACAATAATAACATACAATTAGCTGCAGAAAAGGCCCAAGACCGGGTACAACTTTAACAGCATACTTCAAGTTGTATACATTAAGAAAATATATACATTTTAAAAAAAAACATTTAAACAGAAATTCATTTGATTAAGCACAATTTCTCTAAAAAAACCATTACTTTTTTAATGCACTTATTTATTGTGTACTTATTCATGGTCATATTTTGTGGGTTGTAATATTATATCAATTCTATTCTTCATGTACTTTTTAAACTTTATTTGACTTCAATTTACTTTATTTTATGATCTTATGTCTACTTCGAATCATGCTGCACATGAATTGTATTACTCTGATATCCCTCAACATTATATATTTGAGTCAAAACCCATAAATGGAATACAAGACAATGAGGAGCAGATACAACAATTGGCTGTGTGTACTATGTGGAACTTTCAAAGGATTCTGCAAGATTATGTTTGAGGTTACTACTCCTACATGTAAAAGGAGCATTCTCCTTTACAATATTTCTTTCTATTAACATAAATGACATTCAAATATACCACATAACACACAGTTATGTGGCATATTTTAAAAGACTCTGAACATGTCTTTTTTTACGCACATTAGTCCGTGCACAGAGGCTTTTCCGCTAGTATTATATAAGAAAAATGAGGAATGTTAAGGTAGCACAACACCAAGATTTGTTCCACAGCAGGCAGCAGTCCTAGTATAATTACAATTACACATTAAACCCAGTGCATTGCAATAGTTCTGGGGTTAGATACTCTCTGTGATGAATGTTCAACCCTAGTGAACGGAATTCCACAGCAATAGCGCATATTTTTCTGATTTTCAAATCAAAGACATGTTACCAATGGTAAACATGCACTGGTTCAATTGGGCTTATGGTAAAATAATGGGCTAGTACATACCAACAAAGCTATTTCCGTCTCGTTGCAGTAAAAATGAAAATTGTACTATGAATTCACAATTTGTGCACATGTGGATTTGCCTTATCAGTGCGAGAAGGGTGTACCTCAATGACCACCCATGATGTGTGTGAAAAAATGGTGTCGCTGGAGGAGTGTCAATGACTAGCCAATGCAAACGAGAGGCACCACTACAAACACAGATCGAACATGCTGAATTCCAAATAAATATTATCCAAGTATTTCAGCAACGGATGCTAAGACAAATCCCACTAGGCAGCTCCTACATACTTATGATATGGAAGTTAAAAAAAGAAAGCTCAGCTACGTGCAGACTTGAGGTGCCTGAGAAAGGCCCCTGTTGAATCGAGAAATCTATTAATGAGTGGGATTAGAACCCGTTATAGAAAATGGATTAGGGGTCACCAAGCAGCAATGTACCATGAAGATAGTGCCAATATGTTAAAAATATTGGCAAGTAAAAACATTTAAAAAATGTGGACCATTATAAATCATTCGGTAATAGCACCACAAGTCGCTATGCTGTCATTTGCAGTGCAGGCAAATGTATGGGTTTCCCATTTCACGCAATTGTATGCCCCGGTTAGGAACAAGGAGACACTGGAGCATTTGAGGATCCCGATTGCTTTCCATCTGGACTTTGACCAGTCAGATATCCTACAGCTTACTAGTATGGCTGGCAATTCTAAGGCTAGGGGACCGGATGGGCTCTCCAATTATGAACTTAAAAAACATCTGGAAATGTGGGCTTCAATATTGTATATACTCTTTACACTGGTAAATGTGACCCAGATCTTACCAAAGACATGGACCCAGGCAATCACGGTCCCGATTTACAAAAAGGGCGATAGACAGACACTGAGTAGTTATAGGCCCATTTCACTTTTAGATGTGCGTGGAAAATTGTTTTGCCGGCTAATTCTGAAAGAGTTACAATTATGGGTGAGGAGTAAAATCTTAACTGATCCTTTGCAATTAGGCTTTGTAAAAGGCTTGGGAACTACCCCAAATATTATCACTCTGAATTTGATTCAAGCACAGCAGGCGGAACAAAGGCAGCCCCTCTATATGGGTTTTATTGACTTTAGAGCGGCATTTGATTCCGTAGATAGGGTCCTGCTATATAAAAAGCTAAAAGCACATGATTGCCCAGACTCCCTTTTGTCACTAATAATTCTCTCCCATACAAATACAACAATGAGAGTTTGTATTACATTAAATGGCAAATTATCACTGGTAATTGTGACTCAACGAGGCCAAAACAGGGGTGTGTTCTAGTAACCTTTTTTGTTTAATTTCTTCATATTAGATCTGGGTAGAGAATTTGTAAACTGCAATGGGGATGCCCCTAGAGTTGGAGCCCAGAAAATCCCTTATCTGCTATAGGCGGACGACCTGGTATTGTTATCACAAACTCCGCAGGGCCTTCAATGAATGCTGGCTCGCTTGGGGGACTATGTGTTCACCAATAATTTGGACATCAATATAGCGAAATCTCAAATAATAATGTGTAATGGCAGACCTGGGTTAAAGAGTCAGTCGCTCTCATGTAATTTGCAAGACTCACAATGAATGACTGTTAACCAGTATAAATACCTAGGAGAATCAATTAATAATATAAAAATAGGCAAGATGATGAGCTGGCGGCTAGGAACAAACTTCAGCAACTAATCTCCCAGTCAAGAATCTTAATTAATAAGTTTGGAAAATGTTCATTGAAACACATTGTGTTGTTTTAAAAAATTAAGGTTTTGCCTATTTTGCTATATGGTGCAGAGGGAAGGATGCCTGAAAAAAGAGACTATTGGGACGCATTGGAATGATCTATTGGAAGCAGATATTATCTCTACCAAATTGTGTCCCAATAGCTGTCATACGCCACAAATTTGGTCTTTTATCCTGGTATTCCCAGGTAGCGTGGAAACAGTGTGGGCTCTTGCACAAATGCTTGTTGGGTTTAAAAAGTGGCAGCATTTTGGAGGAAATAGCATTAAATCTGTGTAAATCTAGAAGTTAATTATCTGTGACATGGCAAAACAATGTGATGAATAATCTGGTAGAGGCGGAGGTGACTATTGAGTTGTTGTTAGCGAATCCAGGTCGAGCAAAAACTAAAATTTACTTAGTAGATTGGGCCAACAATGTAACAAGATGTACCCAATATAAAGATTTTAATATCTGTATATTCGGCATGAAAAGATATGGAATTATGGCGAGCTATCTCGAGAAATGCCTGTCGCCCAAGGTTCGCTCGGATTATCTAAGGTTTAGATTACATTTTTGGAACACAAGAGATGTACTGCACAAAAGGAAAATGCTCCCTACAGAACAAGATTGTTGTAGATATTGCTGCGTACCTCAACAAAGAGAATAATTACAACATCTGATAGTGGAATGCAAAGCCCTAAGTGGAGTGAGAGCAAAATGTTTTGATAAAGTGATTTCAATTCAGAATGACATGGAAAGTGAGCAAATATGGCAATTGATATTCTCAAATCCATGTGTAAGGGTGCAAATAGCGATAGTACAATTTCTACAAATGGTGCTACCACGAGCGAAGGAAATGAAAAAAGTGAAATCAACCGAGTATTGAATAACCAAGGACAAGAGATTATGTAATTGTGTTGTTTTGAACATCATTGCCTTTAATTTTCATTTTTAGCTTTTTTTTAATCTCCTTATGTCCCGTTGGTATTTTATGTTATTGTGTTAATGTAAAGTAATTATTTAATCTTTGTGGGTTTAGTTTTAAAAATGTGTAAACTGAATGTTATGTATTTGTCCTTTTAGGTGTGTTACCATTGTGCTTTATGAGATGAGAATGTCAGAATGTTGTGTTTGTATTTAAATGTTTGAAAAGGTGCTTAGGCAACTAAAACAAACAATACACAAATGTTATTAATATTATTATTATTATTATTATTACTATTATTATTATTAACAAATGTAAAATAAAAAAACAGTAGATCACTAACAGAGGCATTCAAATTCAATTCTCAAAGCGTCTGTATTCTTGTGTAGAGTTGCACACCAGATCCTTAACAAACCCAAATAAGGCTAAACACACATGATACAGCACTATGTGGCAACGTCGATCTTGGGGACTGCAATGACTGCCTACAATGCAGGGCAGTTGAAAAAGCAACATTTTGGATATGGAAAACACCATGTTCTATGTGCTTTAAAACTAGCACTACAGAGTGGACAGGTGCAGTACATTTTCATTTGTATCAATATAGGAGTAAAATAAATAGAAATGGACATGGCATTGCCAAGTGAAGGGAAATTGGATTGCAGCAAAGGGCAAATTCATTGTGGGCAGACGTTACAAATGTTAATGGCAAGTAATGTGACAAAAAAAGTTTGTCAATCTCCAAGATGTTCTTTGACATACTATTTACTTTAGAACCATTTATTTTAATTCAAATAACACATGGCCCATTCTGCTGAAAACACCTTATTCTTTAATGTGCGTGCTTTTATTTGTATCCTGACAACGCTATCACAATTGTTATACTTATGTTTTATTTTGCATATAATATATTTTATTCATCAACACATAATTACAATTAACATTATAGAGATATTTTCTGCAACTACCAATACAGTTATCAACTATTATTAATAAATTCAGGGATGCCAAATATCATTACAAAATGGCTTCTGGAATATCGTTTATATACTGATATGGTCACTATGCACAAATATTGTCTATTAAATGTGTCATCCAAACAATGGTCTAAGAAAAGTTTTGCAATGTTTTAAATAGTGAATCTGTATGAACTAAGTAACTTATAACAAAACGTTTAACACTGGAAACATAGGGCCTCAATACGAGGTTGCCGGAATGGCAGCGGGTTACCAGCAACCCCGTAACACTGGGATGTTAAGGCAGGCAGCGGAAATGGTAAATCCCCATTTCCATGGAGTCCTATTGAGTCCCATAGTTACTCAAGCATCGGCACCGGTGCTTCAGTGAGAGACATGCCTGTAGGGGCCTGAAATCCCAGCAGGTCAGGCCCCCATTAGCATTCTCATAGTATGGCGGTCCAGAAAGGGTGCTGGTATGTTGCAACCGGCACCCTTATTTCCAGACCACAGTACTTGGAATGAGTACCTCAGAGGCCTGCAGCATTAGTTTTAGTTCCATGTGGGGGTTTTCATGTTTAATTACTTTATAGTTATATTTTCCAAAATGTATATTTGTATTTAAAAATATTGCCTGCCAATATTCAATACATTATTTCGTAAATTATTCGATTAACGTCTCTTATTTCTTTTTCTTAATATTTTTTTTTGTGTTGTCATATTTAGGTTTTGTCAGAGGCATCCAGCTATTTACCCCTTACCCATCCTCCTCACGCATACAGCCCCCCTTCTCTGTTGTGTACATTCCTATAATTAGTAATACATCCACTTCACTGACTCTGCCTTTTCCCTCCTAAACCATTTTACCCTTCTAGCTAAATGAAAGTGCAATGTGATACTGCAAACTGAAAAAAAAAAAAAGTACTTTTGCTATACATTGACAGACTCTCCTGGACTTTTGCCCCACAGGGTTGTTTAGAAAGAAAAAGAAAAATGTAGGGACTACTCTTATATGTATGTTCTTTCTATGGCTAAGCAATGGTAAGGGGTAAGACGGCAAGGGATGAGGGCTGATCTCCAATGAATCACACACCTAGTGTAAGCTTTCACTGCACTCCATTGCATCTCATTCAAAGATACTCCCTATTTATAGATCATTTGCAGACATTTTAAATATCTTGGGATATCATAGGCTGGTCGAATACATTTTGTGTTCTCCTTTGTCATAACAGATCAAACAATGCAAAAGGACAACGCTGTTCTAAAACAAAATCAAAATCTTAAGAACAACATGCTGTAATTAAAAATGCTCATTGATAAGTTGTCCAAACGTTACAGTGGTGGACAGTGCATTTTTTAATTGGAGGGTAGTAAATATTGGCACCGAGCGTAGCGAGGGAGCCTGAACCGAGCAAGCAGGGGTTCAGTGGGGTTATCCCAACAAGAGCATTTTTTAAATGTTGGGTATTGCAACACACTTGAAGAGAAAAATTGAGTACAAAGTCAGACAATTTGTAATTGCTTTTGTAGGGTAACTCATAAAACAAATCTAATAGATGCAAGTCACCAACATTGCACTAGTGCATTTTGCAATGCATTTTCATGATTCCTTTGTGTACAGTAGATGCAGTATAAAAAACATTTTCCCGCTGGCTGTTCCCATACATTTCCATGCTGGCTGCATCAACATATGCTAGCATTCCCGTATAAGGACAGACTCAGGTTTGCTTTGCACATAATGCCAGTAATGACACTATAAAAATCATGTCCACAACATTTTTTCCATTATATGGCAGTATTCCCACTTAAGAACATATTCCAGTTGGCTTTTCCATTAAAAATGGCATGACACAATATGAAAACATGTCCAAACTACCTCATCAAAATAACAGTCTAGCTACCTAATAACACATCATGTGTGCTTTATCAAAGATGTCTGGTAAATGCCATTTGAAAGAAATAGCTAGACTGGCGGCAACAAATTGCCAGTCTAGCCACATAATCACACTTATCATGCTTGGCTTTCAAACATGCCCTATTCCCAATGTCATCTCACAGTATGAAATGGTTATACTGGCTGCAACATATGCCATTCTCAACATCTAATAACACATATCAGTATTGCTTTATCCAGAGCATTTTTTACTGGGCATCTATGGCAGATGCTCTGTAAAAATGCCGTTGTTGCCAAACCCCACACCTCCCACCCATCAATACCAGCTCACCCGCCCAGAAAACACACACACATTCACTCATTCACAGACAACATTCACTCACTCATATGCACACCAATACATCAGACATTCACTCGTTCAGAAACACATTATATGATTATAATTCAATTATAAATGTGTATCTACATGCAGCCCCAGACGAAAATCTGCTGGGCTCCACTGCATCCAGAAAGCCCTGCATCTTACAAACAGCATGAAAAGGAGCAGACAGGCATCAAAGATCACTTCCTGATTCCTGCACATGTGTGCATGATCTGGGGCAGTCCATTTACGTTCCAAGATAAGTTGGTATGTGCTGCAGGTGTAGGAGGACCCTGTGATGCATACAAATGTGCAGCACCCAGCCTGCATCCCCAAAGGTCATGTAAGGTTGTGGAAGCAAAACACACCCAACTTTACAAAGTCCATTGAACATGCATTTTTGGGCACAGAAACCGTCAAAGGGAATCCGTGTTTCCCTTTGTTAATTTAAGTCAGCCCAGTAGTGCTCCCTCAGCTTCAGAGAGCAGCTGGGCAATCACTCAGTATTTACGCTGGGCTTGTTTGTTGGCTCCTCCATAATGGGTGAGGGTTCTGGTGGGTTTGTGCCCACTCACCATTTATGGACGAGCCACCAGTGCAGAGACGCCCGCTTTTCCAGTAGTAATCCATTGTAATATCCACTGTTTGTTAAATACATTTGAACAATTTGGACTTGAGCATCTGATCTCATAGTTGCATTTTGTAAAAGAAAAGCCAAGTGGCTAATTGACCCTTTACTATGATGGTCAACATTTATTGTGAATTGCTATCAAACTCCAATTTGGATTCTGTGAGTTGAGGTTTCACTTTTTCCATTAAAAATAGGTGCTGACATGTAGTGGCAGTCGCCAAAAGGTATGCCTGGAGGTTACCTCCATGATATGATGTTTGTTGGCCGCTATGGAGAGTGTATAGAAAGCAGTGACATGCACTCATCTGGCTACCCTAAACTTGGGACTCTATAGTCACCATGTTGGGAAATCTGAATGAATGTGGTTGATTATAATCAAGCTTGCTATAAACGTATTGGGGTATGCATGACAATTACTGGTAGTTTGATTATTTTATAAATTACATTTCTGCATACACTTAGAAATGCTGATTCCCCGGGCCGCAACAGGCATACTTCATGGAGTAGTTGAGCTCATCCTGGCCTGAAAGACCTGGATTGTGCAGGATCCACCAATATTGGGATGTTTTGAAGTGAAGAGTGAATAGAAGTATGGGAGGCAAACTGGCCCACAAAAGGTCAAAGTTGGCAGTGAAAATGCACCTTCCTCAATTGCCTGACTGGATTCAAACGCCTAACCAGGCCGAGGGCCATCAGCTGGTGGCCATGACCGACTGAGTTATCTCACTAATCTGTTGGGGAAAAGAGAGATAGTCTTATTGGCAGTTTTCCTCAGGTTCAACTGGATTTGAGCCTTGTTTCATTGATCCATCTATTCTAGGAACACATAAGAAAATCAGCATGTAAGTTGAGAAATGTTGCAGCAGCTGTGGTTTTATCACCATCCGCCATGGGCTGCTGAACCTGCAGGTTCCAGCCTACTGCACAGCAGCTTGGGTTCACCCCTATCATAATGGGTTGGACATATTTCCAATTAAGATTTGATGACTTTACAATAGCCAGGATGTGCATGATCAATCAAATATCAAAAATGAACAACCAGGGGGGCAAAATATCATTTGGAAGAGTGGACATGCACATGGCCATTGAAATGAGGGGACCAACCAGGGGCAATATCCCCACTGGAAGAGCATGGATGCACATGGTCATTCAAATGGCGGCTAGGGGCAGCGCCATGGGTTAGATCCCTGTGGCAACGATCATGGGGACCAACGAACGCGCATCATCATGTCATTACCAAGGGGCACGTGCCACTACGCCATGGCCAGGGGAGGCTGGTCAATAGGGGCAGACCAGGCATGGGATGATGCAGGCCTGGTCATTAGCTTCAGTACTTTTATGGCACACTATGCAAGTCTTATCTGGCACCAGCAATAAGATCGCCTTATGAAGGAGCTGCAGGTCTGCAACCTACACCTCACAGAGGTTAGAGTATTAAGTCTGGTGCACAGAAGGGGAAGGCACTAATGCCAGTGATTCTGGGTCACCAGGGTGCCAGGCATGGGCTGCCACTGCTTTATTGTTGCTCTATTATTGTCTATAAATAAGAGCGCTGGAATTTGTAAATATGATAATTTGCAATCCTCAGTTTCCATCATACTTATACTGTCGTATCCGCACTTCTGCGTTGTATGTAAGCAGTTCAATTTAATTCTTAAGCGGCCAGGTGCGAGGGTTTTGGATGTTTACAAACAACTGTGCAAGAACCCGCTAACGATGACAGGGGCACTCCATGTTTCCTCTAGCCCATTTCTACATGCGCTTCTGTTGATTTAAGCGAAAGCAGATTGCCTTCTGCATTTTGCGTGGTCGTTAACATGCACAATCCGGAAAACATTCCTGTAGGTTTCTGTTTATTGCTCCAGCAATTAGGTTT
Source organism: Ambystoma mexicanum (assembly GCF_040938575.1). Lineage (NCBI taxonomy): Eukaryota > Metazoa > Chordata > Amphibia > Caudata > Ambystomatidae > Ambystoma > Ambystoma mexicanum. The sequence continues at coordinate 1,008,723,813 of NC_090930.1, forward strand.
AGCAGTTGATGTTTGCTCCCCGGAGTCTCTTTAAGACGCAGAGAAGGTGAGATTGAAACGCTGCCAAAAACTTGCCAAGTCTCCGTTCGACTTACTCTTGACTCTGTCACGTACGACATTTCTGTTTCTCGGGCCTGTAAATCAGAGGCAAACCAGGAAAAGCTGGAGCAGTCTAGTGCAGCATAGCAAAAGCTGGCAAACCTGGCATTGATTACATCTGGGAGTCAAGCAGGGTAGAAAACAAATTGACTTAATGGCTCAGAAAAATGTTTATATACTTTGGAAAGCGGGCGGTAAGGATTACACGACCCATTGACTTGGACAAGGAGTCACAGTCCATCAATTTGTGTTCAGTAAATGGTTACTGGTTTCACTTCTGTGTGAGCAGGAGAGGGAGGGGCTGGGCCTGGGCCCTAATGAGAGGCTGGTTAATCATTTGGAAACATTCACTTAGTTACAAGTGCATTCGGAAGAGTGGCTTCGGAAATGGGGGTACTATTTGTGTACAGCACCAGTCCCTTTTGAGGTAACTTCGTTTGTTGTTGCTCACGTTGTTTGAGCGAGCATGCACACACCCTGCCAGCATTTACTCTATGACAAATTCCCCAAAACACCATGCACAAAATGTCAGCTATCGCTATAGCGCGAAGGTGCTCCATTCACGCTCGCATATCAGGGGTGGACTGGGAACCAAAAGAGGCCCTGGAAATAATATTGAAAGTGACAGTTTGTTTCCACATTTTCAGCAAGCCCAACCCTTTTCCCATGAGAATATTTGAAAATAAAATAGGTCATTGCACAAAAGAGGCTCAGGGTTCAGAGGCCTACTGGGAAATATCCAGAGCTCCTTATAGGCAAATCCACCCCTTCTCACATTCAATGTCTGGAAGCGACCATGGATCAGGGGTATGAGGTGATATGGCATTTATATCACGCATGCACACAAGTGTTTCTAGGCGCCACAAGACATGGGAAGAGAGCCAGAGGGAAGACAAGGCAAACGATCCTACTAGATCTTGTGTCATTCGGATCGACAACGAGAAGGGGACGGGAGAGGGAAAAGGGAAGTGCATACAGGGCAGCTTGACTCTGAGTAAGTGCAGCCAGGGCAGAGCGGCTCTAGGTAAGTGCTAGGAGGCAGGGGGGCTGCAGGTGTTACAGCTTACACGGTGCGCCTAGGCTAACATTTTGAGGGTGTTGGGGGTGGGGGTCAGCTACACCTTCAAATGTTGGGAGAGGGGCTAACCTCAGAGACTGTGTGGGAGGGGCAAGCATACCTGTATGGAGTCATCTAACTTCTTTACACATTCTAGTGAGACTATTCCAGTGCAGCTTCAATGTTACAAGCAGATAACTTGCTCCTTCATGTCTAAAACCACACACTTAAGAAATGCTGTGAGAATGAGCTGTCCCCTCTCCCCTTCCAAATCACTCCCCTGATTGTCTGTGTCCTGTTCTGTCTGGCCACTCTGTAGGTCAGCCAGGTCAAGTTAACATAGCCAATAATATCGGAGGTGGGGAGGGGTGTTTTCGAGGGCGGGGCTAAAGCCTGATCTGCCCAATGGTTGTCGCACCACTGTGATAGATTGAACGATTTTCAGGCTCTACTTTTGTATCTTTAATTGGCACTGGATTGTTTAAGAACATGGAAATAATACTAACAAAGTTATACATATGCAAAGGTTATGAAATGAAATAATACCCAGGGATTAGATTTCCCCAGTGTTTCTTCATGGAATCGCCTTCTGCCAGCAGGCTGCACACCATGCATGGGTCTTCCAAGATGGCTGCCAGGTCTCCATTCCAGTTCTAGTAGCTGCGCTCACCCCTTGAGCTGTGGTGGCAGACTTTGGTGAGCTGACTGCTGAGTGAACTGGAGCAAGCGTTGTAGCCTTCAGATCACAGATAGCAGCGCTGCTAAGAAGTCCTCATTCAAGAAAAAATGTGAACACTCAATCGCAGTTACAGAAACTTAGTGTTAGACTTCTATAAACTGTGTTCCAGGCTCACAGGATGTCATTGCATTCCACAGCACGAGCACATCAGCTGCCATTCTCCTCAGAGTACCCAACACCCAGAAGAACTACCAGCCTTTTCCATACAGCACATTTTAAGGGGTTCATAACCTAACTCCACTCATTTGACTCAACATGTTGTGCTGCCTCTGTAAGCTTTCCCTGCGCAAACCAGTAAATCGTTGGGCTGATCTGCTACACCAGTGCCTTCAATATTTCCTGTGCTCGCATGCTATGCTCTGAGGACTCTGTAATCCTCCTTTTGTGGTTTTGAAAATCCCGGCTTAGCACACCTGACATTGCTTTGCAACGGTTTATTGAGAGGCCACCCTCAACACAGGAAGTTTCTTCCCTACCCAATCAATGCGTTACACAACAATCTGTTTAATGTCATTTCTTTGCTCAGCCCTATTTCAGATTCATCTCATGCCACTTGGATCCCTCCCCTAGTGCAACCAATGAGCTAAGAACCTGGCCGGTGTGCAGGAAATATATTGTATTTATGTATTTATTTATTTATTCATTTATTTATTTTACAGTAATTAAGTGCACACAACCCATGGGCATTGAGGCGCTGTTACAACCAGGTACTCTTACATTGTGGAACAGGCAGCGGCCAGAGCTGAGTAACAAGAAAGGGAGTGGCAGTGGCGCTTTGTGAACAGCCAGGCTTTCAGAGCTTTTCAGAAGGCCCAATAAGAATGTTCTGCTCTCAAATGTGGTGGATGAGCGTTCCATTGACGAGCGGACATGGAAGGGAAGCTTGTTATCCACCCCTGGCTAGCTTAAATTTGGGCAGGACAAATATGGGGGCATAAACTCTTCTGATGGGTCTAGAGGACTGGACTTTAGCAAAGCTTTGGGCAACATACAGTGGTGCAGAGTTCAACAGGCATCTCTGTGTGATCGAAAGAGTTTTGAAGATAACCCTGTGGCAGCCACTGGGCATTCCATCTTGCCTCTGAGATGTGGTCTCTTTTGGGGATATTTATGGCCATACGGATGGCATTGTTCTGTATCACTTGTAGTTTGTGAATGTTACGGGAGGAGGTACCATCAAAGAGGGCATTGCCGTAATCCAGTCTGGCGGTGACGATAGCTCTCGCGATGATAAGGCAGTCAGCTGGGGCTATGAAAGGTCTGACAGTATTAATGAGCTTTGTCGTGTAGGCAGCAGATTTTGCAATGGCGTTGACCTGCCATGTCAAAGAGAGTGAGGAGTCCAAGTAAACTCCTAGGGTCTTTACCGATGTGGGGACGGGAATCTGTAAGTTGTCAATACTGAACTTGGCATATTGAGGGGGGAGGTTTCTTAGGGCTGATTGTGGCCTGACCATCAAGATCTCTGTCTTCTCATCATTAAGGCAGCGGCCATTAGTAGCCATCCAAGCCTGGATGCTGGCATAGATTGAGTTTAGGATGTGGGAGTCATCTTGGTAGTTGCCCGTTAGGGGTAGCAGAATTTGAGTATCATTGGCATAGTTAGTGTAGGAAATGCCGATGGAGTCCAAGAGGTCAAATAGGGGTTTGGTGAATATGTTGTAGAGTGTAGGGGAGACATATGAGCCTTGGGGCACTCCGCAAGTGATTTTTTTAAGGAGGGGGAGGACCCAAGCTTCCTTCAGAAAGGTTGGAACTGTACTGGAGGAGAATGAGGCATTGACAAAAATAGTGATGAAAGGCATGAGCTTTCTGCACATTCTTTGATGATGAGGGCGGGGCAGGTATCTCCTTTGCATCTTGAGGGTTTAAGACTTTTAATGATGGGACCCACATTGTTTTCTTAGACCTGACAGAAGTGAAATGGGTCTAGGTTTAGACGGCTAGATTGTGGCAACGTGGGTGGCTGGGTTATGATAGAGGTTTGTTTGATCCCAATTTTTTCTTGAAGGGTGGCCACTTTTATTAGGAGGTTTTATTGGGTGCTCATGAAGCAGGTATTATCTTTGGTAACATCGGGGGGGGGGTGCCAGGGCTTCCATTCCTTAAGGATGGTGAAGAGCTCATTGGTGTTAGAGTTAGCTTGGGCAATTCTCTTGTTGTATGAAGTGGCTTTCACCTGAGTAATGGCTAGTTTGTAGAATGTGACTGAAGACTTAAACAGAACTTTGTGGGTGTTTGTTTGGTGTTATTTTTTCATGATGCTTCCGACTTGACTCTTCTTAGCTCTGAGTGTTTGGAGGTCATCTGTAAACCATGAATTGGTGAGGGAGAGCCTTTTAGCCTTGCATGGTGGGGCTAAAGGGGCAACTGTGTCAACTCCATTTTCTAGTGTTTTATTGTAGATGTCATCCAGTGCTGCTGGGTTGTCTATCCAGGGTGTGAGGTGGTCTGGGTGCAGGTTGGCAAGAGGAGGAGTGATGCTATCTCTAGTGATTTTACAAGAGCTTCTAGAACACGTGGATGGCATCTGGGTGCTAGAGGGAAGATTGTACTGGGGTAGAGGGATGTCAAATCTCATGACAAAGTGGTGCAACCCGTGGCATGGGTAGGGGTGTTGACTCAGAGGGTGAGGCCTAATGTTTGTACTGCAGTCGCTAGTGAGGAGGCATTGCGGTATGCTGGGTCATTCAGGCCCAAGTTAAGATCGCCTAGGATAATGACTTTTGAAGTTGGTTTGAGGTTTGCACTGAGGAGGTGAACAATATCATCCTCGAAGGTGCCTGTGAGAACTTGTGGCCTGTAAAGTTGGTAGGTGGCTATTAAACTGGTAGACAAGGTGGTGAGTTTAAGGGAGAGAAGGCCACAATTCCACTCTAGTTTAGCAGGGCATTCTCTATAGATTAGGGCAACTACACTTCCACTAGTCTCCTGCCTGTCTACTCTTAGTATAGTGAACCCAGGGGAGATGGCAAGGGATAGCGTGGGGCCAGAGACTGGGTGAAGCCATGTCTCAGTGATGGCTAGGAGGTGTAAGTTGTGTGAGATGATGAGGTCTTGGATGTCCAAGACATGGGCAGGTACTGATCTGGAATTGATCAGGGCACCTTTTAGCATATTGGGGTGCAAGTCCAGGGAGTTACTAGTGGCTTGGGGAGACAGTGGAGCAGTTTGTATAGCCCTAGTAAGGGCTTTGTTCAAAGAGGTGGGATCTGATGGAACAGGGAGTGCGCAGTGATGTAGGTGGGTGGGTAACTTTTGTGGCAGACAGTTGTAGGAGCCAGGGTGCGGCTTCTTAGCTTGAGGTTCATTGACGGGATTGGTTCAGTATAGGAAAGAGCTTTGAGGGCTATTTGACATTGTAGCCTCTCGCTTCTAGAAGTGGTGGTGGGGGGAAGGGTGGCTGAGGTGGTTAGTGAGTGGGTGTCACAGGGATGTGATACTATGCTGCAGCAAGGTGAGTGTTGTTTTGGTAGCATTTTTCATAGAAACTGGCCATGGAAGGATTGGAACGAGGATCCACAGAGCAGTGCTCGGCTGGTTCACGGCTGGCTTGTTTGTTGCATCATTCAGTGAGTTCATGGGATTCGGGGACATTGCGTTGGGTCTGCCAGTGGGGGGCACGTATGGTAAGTGCTTATGGCAGAGGGTAGCGGCGGAGACGCCACATGTCGAAGCAGATCTGGCTCGCCTATGTGCGACAGTAAACACAGAAAGTGGCACGGCTGGTGAAATGTACTTTGATGAGGGAGCAGTGCTTAATAGGGGGGTATTAGGTGGTAAAGCATGATCTAGTAATGCAGCATTGTATGCGGGAGCCTATGCACGCTTATCTGGATGCACAGGTCAGGGATACTTTCATGATGCCGGTATATCGACCACCTGCAACATGAAAGTTCTTCGTGCAGGACGCAGTGGGGTTAGTTCCAGTCCTTTGATGTCAGCAATGCGTAGGATGTTTTGCAGGGATGGTGGTGGGCAGAGAATTTTCTGTTCACTGCGATGGTAACAGCCTTCGGGAACCAGCTTTGCCTTCCAGCTTTGTCTGTTGCCAGGGATACTAGCAGCTTTTGGCCAATGAGCCTCAGGGTTGCTGTTGTGAGGCTTCCAGGTATCTGGTGTTGCGGGCGGTGGCCATATTCCTATGGGAAGGATCAACTGCATGGCGAGTTGATGCAGCTTGCTCCTGCAAGTGTTGTGGCACTCTGATGCCTGGAGACACAACAGAGCTTCAGAGAGCTCTGTCAATCTTTGGTAACAGACTTTGGGAACCGGCTCTGCCTTCCGGTTTTGTTCATTGCCGGGAACACAAGCAGCTTCTGACCAATGAGTCCCAGGGTTGCTGGTGTTTGAGGCTTGCAGGTGGTTGGAGGTGCAGGCAATGGCCATCTTCCTATGTGGAGGATTGCCTACACAGCGAGTAGATGCAGCTTGTTCCTGCAAGTGTTGTGGGTACTCTGATTCCTGGAGATGCAGCAGAGCTGCAGAGAGCTCCATCAGCCTTTGTTAATGGCCTTCGGGAACCAGAACCGCATTCTGGCTTTGGTGCCTTGGAATGCTAGCAGCTTCTGGCCAATGAGCCTCAGGGTTGCTGGTGTGTGAGGCTTCCAGGTGGTTGGAGGTGTGGGCAGTGGCCATCTTCCTATGAGGAGGATCACCTACATAGTGAGTAGATGCAGCTTGCTCCTGCAAGAATTGTGGGCACTCTGATGCCTGGAAATGCTGCAGAGATGCAGAGAGGTCCGTCGGCCTTTGGTAACAGCCTTCGGGAACTGACTTTGCCTTCCAGTTTTTTCTGTTGCTAGGGATACTAGCAGCTTCCGGTGAATGAGCCTGGTGTGTGAGGTTTCCAGGTGGTTAGAGGTGCGGGTGGCGTCCATTTTCCTATGGGGATGAACGCCTACATGGAGAGTAGATGCAGCTTGTTTCTGCAAGTGTTGTGGGTACTCTGATGCCTGTAGATGCAGCAAAGCTGCAGAGAGCTCCGTCGGCCTTTGGTAACGGCCTTTGGGAAACAAATCGTCTTTGTCCGTTGCTGGGGATACTAGCAGCTTCTGGCCAATGAGCCCCAGGGTTGCTGGTGTGTGAGGCTTCCAGGTGGTTTGGAGGTGCGGGCGGTGGCCATATTCCTATGGGGAGAATTGCCTACACTGCGAGTAGATGCAGCTTGCTCCTGCAAGTGTTGTGGGCACTCTGATTCCTGGAGATGCTGCAGAGCTGCAGAGAGCCACGTCAGCCTTTGTTAACGGCCTTCGGAAACCAGCTCTGCATTCTGGCTTTGTCTGTTGCCTGGGATACTAGCAGCTTCTGGCCAATGAGCCTCATGGTTGCTGGTGTGTGAAGCTTCCAGGTGGTTGGAGGTGTGGGCAGTGGCCACCTTCCTATGGGGCGGATTGCCTACACAGTAAGCAGATGCATCTTGCTCCTGCAAGCAATGAGGGCACTCTGATGCCTGGGGATGCTTCAGAGCTCCAGAGAGCTCCACCGGCCTTTGGTAACGGCCTTCGGGAACTGGCTTCGCCTTCCTGATTTGTCTGTTGCTGGGGATACTAGCAGCTTTTGGCCAATGATCCTCTTGGTTGCTGGTGTTTCAGGCTTCCAGGTGGTAGGAGGAACGGGTGGCTGGCATCTTCCATTGGGGAGGATCACCTACATGGCGAGTAGATGCAGCTTGCTCCTGCAAGTCTTGTGGGCACTGTGATGCCTGGAGACGCAGTAAAGCTACAGAGAGCTTCGTCAGCCTTTGGTAACCACCTTTGGGAAACAGATCAGCCTTTTGGATTTGTCCGTAGCTGGGGATACTAGCAGCTTCTGGCCAATGAGCCCCAGTGTTGCTGGTGTGTGAGGCTTCCAGGTGGTTGGAGGTGCGGGTGGTGGCCATATTCCTATGGGGAGGATCACCTACACTGCGAGTAGATGCAGCATGCTTCTGCAAGTGTTGTGGTCACTCTGATGCCTGGAGATGCAGTGGAGCTGCAGAAATCTCTGTCAGCCTTTGGTAACGGCCTTCGGGAACCAGCTCCGTTTTACGGCTTCATCCATTGCCAGGGATACTAGCAGCTTCTGGCCAATGAGCCTCATGGTTGCTAGTGTGTGAGGCTTCCAGGTGGTTGGAAGTGTGGGCAGCAGCCATCTTCATATATGTATTTGAATTGTAGGTAATGGAGATCACACTAAAAATACAAACACCACCTTCTTTGTGGCACACAATTAAACTTCTTTTTACATAAATGAATCACACAAGTCGGTTGTGACAAACACAAATCACAATACATTACTTTTCTACTGATTTCAATTAAAGAAATAATCAACACTGGTCAATGAACAAAATCAGTTTGCATATGCAGTGCTAAGCAATTTCGGTTTTCCTGCGTGCTTAGGCTAGCAGTTTGGTTTACAGATTTGTACATATGCATTTGGCAATTATTATTTCGCCCACACGTTTGCTTTGCACTAAACAAAGGGTGATTTTGCAGTTTGTTTTTCAGACCCCACCCCACATCACTTAAAGGTCTGTGTTGGGGAAGGCAGACAGAAAAATGTACTGATTTAGGAATTTTGTATTTTCAGACCCTCCTCATCTTACTCGTTAGTCATGTTGGTATTGGTCCTATGATTTCAGTACCTAAATCAATAGACCAATGCTGGGCATAAACCGTCATTCCAATGAAAGTGTTGGCACCCAAAGTGATACTTTGAGGGTCGCTGCTATCCACTAATATTCGAATGATGTCATGTTCTAGGTCTACTAGAGGTATTCAATTTAAATACAAACCTTGTTGTTGGAGATGGGAATTTAAATTTATGTAGACGTCCTGATGTTTGAGTTTCTATCCTCTCTTAAATTTGAGGGAATGGTAAATTGTTGAACCTGTACTGGGTTGGTACCCTCTTCTCGCACTTGAACTTCAAAGGCATAAGGCAACAATTGTGCTGACCAGGATGCTTTTTCTGTCTTGTCAAAGCCCATTGGGTTACCCCCCAGTCGGGACCAGGCTTTATTATTAATTAGATTCAAATTGATTGTGAATCGATTGAGAATGTCACTGCCCAGATAAAAGGCAGAAGGGACATCCCTCACAACACCACAATTATTCTCTATGGTTTTGTTGACAATAGACATTTTTAGCATACACCTGCTAGGCAGGAGATGTTTGGAATTTGGTGGTTCCTGACCTATTTCCAATTTGTCAATCAATTTAAATGTGGGAATGGTCTGATCTTTTGGGAATTCGCTGAAAAATCCTTCGCTGATGAAGCTCCTTCCATTATTCAGGCATACTCTGGCAAGCACAGGCTCATCCCCCTCATTTATCTGAATGGGGAAACACAACGGTTTATCCTTTTTATTAATGTCCCTCAGACTTTAAGCAGGTTCTTTATTGTCTGGTTTTAGAGGACTCAAAGTTTCTTCTGGTTTTTGACTGGTATAAAGTGTATGATGTTCTGTTCCAGGGTGGATTGCCACTGAAAACTGGGAGGAAGGTTGATTTTCAAGAATGGAGAAGGGCTCCCATCACAAGTTTGTTCTCCTAACGAGATGACAGTGATGTCTGGGACTTCATTATTCTTGAAATGGAATTGTACTTTCTCAGAAGGTTGATCAATTAAATGACGTGTACCATTCCTGCTTACATATTGGTACTAATTTTTAATTGTATAGGCCAGTTGGTCTGGTTTCAAAGGACATTGTTTACACAGTTGATCAGATCTGATAACCTCCTCAGGAAATCATTCCCCAGTAAACAAGGTGTGTGCACTGTGGAGTCATGACTATCACCGGATGTTTTACTCGATGGTGCCACATTTTGGTTTCCAGATCTGCAGATCCTTTGATGAAAATATCATTCCCATCAAAGTTTTGAAGTTGTCCGGGATGTGGTGTGAGGGGAATTTGGTGGCTCTCCCCCATCCTGAATTGAGTTGGCCTTTCTGCACAGGAGTGTTGCTTGGGATCCAGTGTCCACCAGAGCTGATAATTCACACTGACCTTGTACCCTTACTGGTGCGCAAAATCTGCCTTCTTTCTACTCGAGGGTGCAAAGAAAGTGTGAGTTCTTTGCCAATCAGTTGGTCCTTTTCCTCATATTGATTCTGACAGTGCGTGACCTTTGGGAATCAACTTTCTCCCCAGATTCTTTGCTGTCTCTCTTTACCTGGAGGCAGTTCTCTGAAGCTGTTTTGTCAAGGTCACCTCCTTTTCTACCTTGTCTGGCGCACATTCTGGGGGTTGAATAGTTTCTTGTTCTGGGTTAGTCTCCTTACTTATCCTGTCCCACTCAGGGTATTTTGGGGCCCATTTGTCTTTGAGAGGGATCCCCCATTTCTGAAAGAGAAAGTCTGCTTACCTGAGTCCTCCAGGGACTCTTCTCTTTCAAAGGGGATAATCTTCAGCTCTTCCACAACGTGGCTTCTTCTTTGGCCTCTCCTACTAAAAGACCACAAAATGAGGCTTAATACAAATAAATGGAAATAGCCAGTAATGAGGTCTAACAACAGTATTTATTACATTCCAGACTTGGGTCCCAGTGCCCCACGATGCATGCGTACATACACCATGGCGGGAGAGAGCCCCGAACAGCCAGGGTGTCATGCATATATGCATTCAGGAATAACATATGATACATTTGTCCAGCCCCCTCATATAATATGGTCCACAGGGTTCATGACCTTTCCATGTAGGTGATATTACTGAGACAATGTTTGTGCATTCTTCCCCGTCCTCCTATGGCAATTTACTGTCTGGGAGCAGGGCAAAGTCGTGCGTTGGGGCATATCGTGTTCCCTGGTCCAAGGTCATGTTTGCTGTACAGTTTTCTATGTTGCTATTGAAGCCTAAGGTCATCTGCTCTAAAGCTAAGAAAACAGGATTTTCACCAGAGGAGCATGTTGCAGCTGCACATTATTACAATTAATGTCTTAATGGAGAAACATGGTCGAGACAGGCGGGCCCCTAACTTATAGATTAGCTATGCTTCTGCAAGGACTTCAAGGTTGTACAGTGTAAGACAAACAACACGCTCAGCAGAATGTGCATTCCTGTCTCTTAAATAACAGAAAGTTCATGCCACGGTCTTCTACCGCATTCAAAGTGAGAAAGGTGAAATGAGCAAGAAACTGAACTGAACAATGAACACTAAACTAAAATATATTTTCACACTTCTTTGCTCTTTGAGTTCTAAATTTCCCAGGGAACAAGAGTCACTTTCAGGGTGAGAGGTTTCTAGGGGTTCTGTCTGGGTGAGAAAGGAAGCATCCTCTAGAGTTTAGTATCTCCCCTCCACCCAGGCCCCCTCCTGAGGAGCCTGTGGTTTGTCAGATGTTTTCTCCCATCATCCCCCCAGGCATCAGCCCTCGGTGTTGGGGAATTCTGGGAAGCAGGGTTAGATTGAGGGTTAGACCGAGCCCTCAGCATGCGTTAGATGTTGACAGCCAGTTGCTGAACCTGTTGCTCTATCTGAAAGACCTTTTCTGAGTTGTAGGGTGGTCTCGAGTTATACCTCTGCTGCTCCCATATAGGGTAACGGTCCCTTCTCCCAGAGTAGCTCAGGCAATGGAAATTTCACCCATAATTGTCTATGCTCAATCACCCTTCTCCTGGGTTCAGGGATCATTTGTCCTGGAATCGGGGAGAGTGAGGAGGATCATTTTGGAAGGTTTGGTTCAAGGGGTATTTGGAGGAAAAGTTCAGGTATGGAGGTGGAGTGATACTCCTGAGGGAATTTCGAGTGAAGTTTCCCCGGGCAGGACCTACCTGATTGTTGAGCCCACCTGGGCCAGGCGAGTGTATATATATCCCAGGATTGGCTTGGTGCCATTGTACCTAGGGGTTACATAGGTGGCATGGTCTGAGGGATCATTGTTCATTGCTCCAGCCTGACTACCATTCATTTGCACCATGGGGAGGCGTCTCTTCTGCCTTCCATTTTGCTTGTTGGCAGGAGGTATACTTTTAGGTCCCTCTGTCTCCAGGTCCAAGGGATGGCTAGTTCTCACCCCTGTCATCTTCGCAGCAGCAGTAAGTGTGTTAGATGGCTTAGGGGTGTTTGGTGTGTTTTTATTTTCAGTGGACTTCTGGACCTCGTTGATCCTGGTGACTTGTTCAATTACCCAATCCAGGGTCCTGTGCTTATGGAAGTCACACACTAGCTGAGTAATTATGTATTTGGGGAGCACATGGAAATAGGTGGTCACAATCTCCCTACTATGTGTGTTCACTTGTCAGGAAGTCAGAGCAAATGGGCACTTTAGCTCCTGCACAAACTCCGTAGGCACCTGATCCTCCCCACATTCACTGTTCGAAGTGGGTGGGAGCGGTTGGGACCGGAGCTCCTCTATTTCTTTTTTTTAAATTTTACTGTTCCTATACTTTTGTTTTAAATAGAAACTGTTCCGGAATGGTTTAGTTTTAAAATAAAAGTGTAGGAAGAAGTTGAAACCTGCTCTTCAGTGCATTGCACTGAACATTCACTTAAAAAGCAGGTGTGTTTGTTTGGGGGTTTGAATTGCAAGTGGGAGGGGGCATTACGATGAGGTTTGTGGCGAGCGGGAGAAGGCAAGCAGGGAACATTGTTCCACCACTTCTTTTCGTACACTTCAATCACTGCCCACATTGCAAACTATATGCAGTTTTACAGGCCTCCTGTGGGTTTCTGTGTGAGGAGAAATGTTTTAAAATGGCCGCCTTATAGGTGGACCATTTATAATGATCCTGGTCCTCCAGTCAGGCAAAGGCAAAAAAACTGGAGTTGTCAGGTGAGAATGTCCACTTTGCAAATGCAATTCACATCATTTCTGATCTGAAATGATCCCATCATATGCCCATGAAGTTCCAGGTGCTCCCATACCACATACTTGGCATTCTTGTGGTATGGGGTCAGGAGTTGCTTTATGACCTTGATCTGTCATATTGTGTCTTTCACAAAACCCATGCTCTGTTTCCCTATCTTTTTCTTCCTCTGCACCTGGGTCCATTCACCTTCTGACTCAGAACTGCTACTGCCACTCCATGACATCTAGTCGCTCCCTAGCTCTATGAGACTATCTCCCAGAACCATGGTCTGGAATCCTCTTGCCTGTGCTGCTGCAAATTTTCATGGATGTTTCCCTTGTAGTCACCTTTTGCAACAGGATAGAATACTGTTTCATCATCCCTCCTTCCAGGGAGTCTGGGGATCCCCCCCCCGAATGTACAGAGGTTTTTAGAATGCCCTTCCTCGGCTGAGGGTCTAGCTTTTCTCCTTCAGTAAAGCAGGCGAGGTGGTCTCTGTGTAGTCTCATCTTCAGTCAATCTAACTCCCTGACTTTCCCTTCATAGAAGTTGGAGTCAGCCAAAATGACCGAAATTAAATGACCGAATGGACGAATTTCAGCCTTTTGAAAATTCCGAACGGTTGAAAAGTTTGACCAGATCATGCATTCGGTGCATAATCTTCGGTCTTTTCTCCCTCAAACATTTGGATCACAGGCTTTCAACCCCGATCTATAGGAGTTTTCATGATCTGAAGTACTTAGAATATTCCTTTTCGTCTCCAAGGACATTTTGTTCTGGCCCCCTTCCCTTCTGTGTGGTAGAGATGAATATTCATCAATATCAGACAAGGACTATCCTTCTGGATCAGTTGGGCTAAACCTGGGTAAGTCCAACTGCCTCATGTCCCTCTGTTATTTTTCGGTCGCATACATGAGGTCAGTTCCGATTTGTACCTTGGAGGTTGCAAACGACTGGCCTGAGGCCCATGATGGAAGGCGCACCTCACCTTGATCAGTGGGTCTTGTCCCGTATCCTTATTGGTCAGGGTACCTCAGAGCCTGTTTATATTTCTAATTTCCTTATTTAATTTTTCATTCTTGCCTTTCTCTGTCCACATTTCCTGTTGATTTTTAGAGAGCTGGCTTTTCAATTATGACACAATGGCCTTGTTAGTCTCAAGCACCCTGCTCTGAGCTACCAACCAATCTTTTGTTTGCTGCACCTCATACTGTAATGATTCATTCCCCCTCTGAGCTTTTTGTATAATGCGCCCCTGCACCAAGCGTGTCTCTGTGAGACTGACTACTTCTTTCTCTTGAGCATCTGTATCATGGGCTGCCTGAAATATCTCAGCTTCTCCTCGCCCCAACCGCTCTAGAAGTTCTTTATTTTTTCTCTCACTTTGGTCAGTTCCTGATAATTAAGCTCACCCTTTTCTGTATCCATCTTTAATTGGTTCACTTTTTGTAACAGGACACTATTGTCCCGCTGTAAGCTTTCTTTTTTTTCACCAGTTGCATTTTCTGTTGTTGTAAAGCCTTTGAATCTTCGTGCAACTGGTCAAATTAATTCTGGGAGTCAACCCCTTTTATAATCAACTGGTTATTTTCATATTTCAGTTACTTGATGATTTGCTTGGAAGCCACTATTTCATCCATCAATGCACTACTATGACAGTTTGATCATTCAATTTACCTTGAACGTGGTTTACAGTTTCTGCACACTCCCTATATGTTGCCTAGAACTGACCAAAACAGGTGGCCTTTAAGCCAAAGAGCACAAGGTGTTGTCTGCCTGCAAATCCAGATGCAGAAGCTGTGGACGGGGGACAAGAGTGGAGTGAGCTTCTCAGAGAAAATAACCTGCTGGCTCAAGGATAAGGATGTGGGAAGCACCACCTTGCCATTGAGCTAAAGGGCCAAATAGTGATGGCAACCCCAAAAGCCAACAGCAAATCGAGAAATCATGTGTCTTGTATCCCAAGAAACTAATTTCAGATAGGTTGTTACATCAAAAGGGCTCCAGCCTATGTATTATGATGGCCGCAGCCCTCTGACTTAATTATGATTGATAAATAAACAATGACTTTTTGGAAAGCTTATACCAGCGAGGCTATATTGGATGGTTAATGGAAAGAGAATACCCTATCATGTCAAAAATGAATGTTCACTCTGTGGCACATGCAACATATTTATCTATCGCATTCTTACTTTCCTAAAGAACTGTAGCAATCTGGGGATCTACGTTATAAAACCAAATCACAAAAGCTTGAATTACAAAATTGCGAAGCCCACTAGATTGCAAGCTTTTGGGATTTTGGTTGTTTGTCCCTGCTGGGCATTTAATGTATGTGGGGGACACCCCTGCAACCCCTTTCAGCCCATAATACTGAATTAGGTGAACGGAGGACAACCCTGCAAACCTGCTCCCTTGTTTGGTATTATGGGCTTCGGTCTTTTCTAAAAGGCAGAATGCATACTTTATATGCATTCGGCCCTTTTATTTCAGTATTTTAGGGTAAACTAAGCGATATTGCGAAGGCCTGATTATGTGGCCTATAATGCACTCTGCATCTCTGCTGCAAGCCCCAGAGGAACATCAGCCACGAGGCACACCGTAGTGGTCCCCCAGCCTGCCCCAACCCTGCAGACGTGAAACAGAAAAATCAGCCTGTGAACATGGCCGCCGTCGTCGTGTACAACGCCATTCTCATGGCAACCACCAATACTTATGAATTCACTGTCATGGGCTCGGATTGGCTCCCCCAGCTTCCTGCATGCCACCCTATAAATGGACTGATGCACAGCCGGCAGGTGAAGCCGTGCTGCAAAGACCTCATGATAAGGCCTAGAAGGCTCTTTGCAGCTCTGCTGCGAGCCCCAGAGGAACATCAGCCACAAGGGACACCGGAGTGCTCCCCCAGCCTGCCCCAGCGCTGCAGGCGTGAAACCGAAAATCGGCCAGTGAAGATGGCCGCCGCTGTCATGTACAATGTCATTCCCATGGCAACCACCAATACTAATGAATTCACTGTTGCAGGCCTGATTGGATCCCCCAGCTTCCTTATACTACTGTATGTTATATGCTGCCATGCCGCCAACTGTTGCCACTGCAACTACTGTAAGCCCTTATGCTACAATGATGCCAATTGTTACCCCTGCCACTACTGTGTGCCCATATGCTTCCATGCCGACAACTGTTACCACTGCTACTACTGTATGCCCTTATGCTGCAATGCTGCCAATTGTTGCCACTGCCAGAGACATAGCCAGGATTGTATACATATTGGGGCCTGAAGTCAATGTAGTTGGGCCCACTGCAATGACATTAACATCTGTCAATGCCCACTCAGTGCTTTGCCCTCTGTCTATGCCTGACACCACCTCGTCCCATGCCACACTGCTATCTACACCCAACTCGCCTAACCTCCACAGTAGTTACATAGTTCGCAGCACCCCCCTCAATGCCCCGCACCAGAGACAGTCACCCACCTCAGAACCCCAACCCTTACCCCTCCGTACACCACCCTTAGCTGTGCCCTCATCAACGCACGCTCCCTCCCAGCTCACGTCTCAGATCTACATGACCTTATCACAATCCATAACCTCGACCTCCTGGCCATCATGGAAACTTGGCTCCATGAAGCGTCTGGCCCTGCCATATCGCTCCCACTCCCTACCGGCTACACTACCTTCTGACAAGACCAACTGCACTCTAAAGGTGGCGGGGTAGTCCTCATAGCCAAGGAGTCTATCTCCATCAGAAAGATCGAAAAACAGTAACTGCGACCTCCTAGTTTTGAAACTTAACACCTCCCACAATTGCACTATCACACTACACATCGTTTATCGCTCCCCGGCCCCCTTGCTGACTTCCATGCAACCCTCACACGCCTCCGCTCTGACAACCTGAAGACCTCCACTAAGGTCATCCTGGCAGGTGACCTCAACTTTGGGGTCTACGACCCCAAGTACGCTCCAGCTAAATCCCTTGCAAAGGCTCTGGAAACTCTCGGCTTCATACCCTAGACTGGCTAGTACACCACAACTGCCCACCAGTCGTCAGTGCTAACACTCCCCTCCCTTGGACCGACCACCACCTTATACAGTTCACCCTCTGCCCCCAAATACGAGAAACTGCCTGCCGTGCCTCACCCCCCTCCTTTGATAGAAGCTCATGCCTACTCACGAAAGAGAGACTCGTACCACATCTACTAGTACCAACCTTGATGCCCCCATTTTCCAATGACGCAAACTCATTGGTCCACACCTTCAACATTACTTTGACAGAGGCAGTGGAGGCCATTGCCCCATTAGCCACCCAGAAAGCCAAACCTACCAAACACTGTAACGCATGGTACGCTCCGGAACTCCTAGAACTACGTTCTAGGAAACTTGCAGCCCTATCTACCTGGCAATCAAATCACCTGAACTCAGCCAAACTGGAGTTGAATAAACTCTCAAAGGAATACAAAAAAGCTATCATCCATGCCAAATCCAACTCTTTCAATACGAGAATTGCCAACGCCAATTCGGACTCCATATAAATGTTCGCCATCTTCAGGGAACTGGAAACCCAACCCCCTTATCCACCAGGCCATATCTAGAGATGAAGCCTTGTGCTTGGACATACAATCAGCCATGCTCAACAAGCTAGACACCCTCCACAACAGAATACTAACCAACACCCACCTAACCCCTCTAAACACTCTCACACGCCCGTTTACAACCAAGTGTCCCCTGACACACCACTTCTCTCATTCAGAGACATCAACGAACTGGAAGTCAGCATGCTTATGAAGAAAATTAAACCCTCCATGTGCAAAGGGGACAGTGCCCTGACATCCTCATCAAAGATTGTGCAGAAATGCTCGCACCCTTCCTCACTGCGTTCATTAAGGCCTCCTTCGCTTCAGGATCTGTCCCATGTAGACTCAAGGAAGCGTGGGTATGGCCCCTAAAAAACCTTCACTCGACCCTTACAACCCTAACAACTATAGACCCATAACCACAGTCCCCTTCCTATTAAAAATCCTGGACAAAGCAGCTTACTTACAAGTCCAACACTTCCTAGATTCAACTAACATCCTGGGTTCGCGACAATCGGGCTTCCGTCCTTGTCACTGAATGGAAACAGCCCTGCTCGACCTAAAGAACCAGATGGATGACATCAGAGACACAGGAAAACCCACCCTTCTCCTCCGCCTATAGCCCTTGGCCTCTTTGGACCTGGTCGACCATAAGCTGCTCTGCCAACACCTCTCCTCTTCTGCACACTTTTCCACCAACGCCATGGCTTGGATCGCCTCCTTCCTTCAAGGCAGAGCCATGTGAGTATTCTCAGACCAAGTGTCCGCTAAACCAGCCATCATCCAATGCAAAGTACCAGAGGGCTCCTGCAAATCCCCTACGCTCTACAACATATTCACCAGACCTCTCTTCACCATACATGACTCGCTCGGCATCATGTACACCAACTACGCTGATGATACTCAAGTTCTCCTCCCTCTGTCCGGTGACTATGAGGCGGATGCCAAGACCCTCAACGCCACCTCTGCCACCATCCACACTGGGATGGCTGAAAACTGTCTCTGCCTCAATGGTGAGAGAACAGAACTATTACTACTAGGACCGAGTGACAACCTGAGAAAACTTGAAAACCGATGCTCATCCTTCATTATTGACAACACCTTTATCCCAGTATCCCAGGCAGTAAAAACACTGGAGGTCTACTTAGATGCTAACCTATCCATGTCCAGACAAGTCAGCACCATTGCCTCCCCTGCAGCATACTACACTAAACTCCTAAACGCAGCCAGGACATTCCTCTCCAGCACTAATTGTCTAACTATTGCTAGAGCCTTAATCGGTTCTAGATTGGACTATTGCAACGTCCTCTTTACGTGCACCTCTTCAAAAAACCTTGACAAAATTCAAACTATAAAAAATAACACCCAGCGCACCGCCATATGCATCCCAAAAAGGAAACACATCTCTGCAGCTAGACAAGACCAATGGCTGCCTGTCCGCGATCCTGTCCTCTTTAAAACACTTGCCCTTACCCATAAGTGCATCCATCACATAGACCCGTCCTACCTATCTCAGAGAGCAAACATACCCCTCTCTTCGAGACCTACAAGAACACCTTTCGCAAACATGTTGCTTGTACTCAAAGTCAAGCGATCCAGAGGGGGTGGTGTTAGCGTCGCCTTTATCACTGCCAGGCATTGGAAATCCCTCACGCTCGCCAACCCTCACACCTTGCATTTCGCAAGGCTATCAAAATTAGGCTATTCTCCTTAACCCCTCATCTAAACCAGCAGCGTCTCCTTACCAGGCCGTGATGTGCTCTCACGTAATAACAGTTATATTTACTGTGCTATGCCACGATATTCTATGCACTATGTAACCCTATGTGTAGACATATTGGGCCTCATTACAAGCATGGCGGTCCAGGAACTACAGTACCGGTAAGCATGCCAGTACCGTAGTTCCTGGACCAGCATACTACATGCTCTGCTCGCGGGTGCTGTTTCACCCGCCAGGTTTTTCCTGGCGGGTGGTATGGCACCCATGAGCAGAGCATGTCGGATGCACCGGCACAACTCTTTATGTGCTGGTGCATCCGACCTCCCCATCCCCATTCAGCCCTATGGGGCAGAATGGGAATAGGGAGGCCCTTGATTCCGGCACCCGCAAATGGGCAATTACCGGGTCCGCCAAGCTCATCATGACCCGGTTCTTGTCCATTCGCGGGTGTCGGAAAAAATGCAACTTCGGCGGCAGCCGTGCCCTATAAAAGTGCACGGCAACCGCCAGAGTTGTAATGAGGCCCATTGCCTTCCACGTAACACATCATGTGCTTAACTTGTACAGCTACCTGCAACTGTGAATAAACCAGTTCCATGTAACAGCGCCACAATGCTTCTCGGCTGTTTGTGTGTTTTATAAATGCAAAACAAACCCTAATCTGGCATTTGTATTAAAATGTGATGTTATTGATATTTTTGTATTTGTTGTTATTGTCATTTTAATTATAATTATAATGCCTCAATGAAGAGTAAAAGTGGACCTCCGTTGATAAGCAGTTTTTAGCTTGATGAAAACACTAATGTATTTTTTCTCTGAAGCATCAGGAAAAGAGAAGCAGAGGAGTGTCACTTGTTCCTACACCTTATCCAACCGAGAGCAGAATTGTTAATCAAGAAAGCAGCAAGGGACGGCAGTCCATTTATCCTGGGTTATTACCAGCCATTTTGAAAACGCTAAAATAATTACCTGCAGAAAATATATTAGGTTGATTGTAAAACATCTGCAGTATTGGATCACGGTGAGTCTCAGTAGGTCTCCCTGTAATGTTTTAGCAGTGTATGAATACTACAATATGCATACGCTATAAATCTCTCACTTAACTAATGCAAATGTATTGCACCCAGGTGGCAAGATCCATCACCGTCTATTTGTACATACAGTACTGCCAGGTGCTTGTGCTAACAAAACAAACATGCACAGTCTCTAAATAACCAATCGTGTACACAAGCAGAATAGCTGTAATCTTTACAAAATCCATCAGAAAGCTCTTTTTTCATGAACGAGAATTCTTGAGGTATAACTTCTATATTATTACAAATCTATCAACATGTAATTTACATTTACGCTTCATACGTGCCACCTATGGTATCACATATATTAATTTCATGTGGCACCACGACTGCAGCTTAAAAGCGTTCAGAAAAAAACAATGGCAGCAGAATACAAAGCATTTAAAATCCCTAAGGGGAGGATGATAATGTGGTCTCAGATTTTCTAGGGGAACACGTCCCAGTAAAAAATTAAGACTACAAACATGTAGCGTAAAACATGGAGTTACTGTTAGTGTCAATTAAAATGCAAAATAATATAGTGATACACATATTATGACTTGCTCTGCTTGCATTGTAGTTCATCATTTGAAACATATCTACTCAGGCTATCCTCCTATAACCATATACAGGGCAGGACAAAGACTGATATGAAAGGGACAGTGAGCTAAAGACTTGGTAGAGTCCCTCCCAGGAGTTATTCACCCAAGAACAGGTCATTGGGCAGTGTTCATGCTGGTAGAGAGATTCCCAGACCCCCCTTTGTTTTGCATATACCAAACCCTTCATATCTCACTGCTACATTATGGGGCAAAATCGTGTCTTCCTCCTTCTTACCACCCTTAAACCCACATGCATATATTTATAAGTGCATTCGGTTGCATTTAGTTATCTTTTATACTAATACTCCATGATCAAATAAAAACAGTTATATAAACACTTACAAATGGAATAGACATCCCAAACATAAAACACAGTAGTCCAAACAATATAATACATTTCCATTACAATTAATTTCCAATGACCCATCACACTATTTAAGAATTACTATGGATGACAGATGCCAACCTTAGGAAGGTCTGCATACGTCCCCCAACAACAAAAGTACAGGTCTAAGGACAGTCCACCCTTTGCCATACATGGAAGGCAGCTGCAACTAACACCAGAGACTCAGCACCGAAGATTGTGTCCCAGAATTGATCAGAGGTGGAGGGGCGAGCTGTGGTGTAAGCCCTGTCATACACCGGACCCAACGCCTCACACTGAGTCAAAATGTGATGGGAATTTTCCACTTCCGTAGAGCACAATCTGCATAATATGATATGATAATTTATTTGTGTGCCGCACATACACAAGTCTTTCAGTGCGCGACTAGGCAAGGGCGGGGGGAACAGGGGAGAACACAACTAGGCCCAGTGACATTGAGAACATACAAGTTCTCACTGGGAAAGGGGAAACGTGCATGGAAGGGGGAGAGTGGAGAGTGTGGAGCAGTGGAGAACAAATAAATAATAGTAAATACAAATAAATAGATAATAGAGCCAATTAACAGTGGTAGTGCAGCCAGCAAGTGGCAAGTGCTGTGTTTATGGCAGCAGACTGAGTAAGTCTGATAAGTGCAGAAAAAGAAGAAAACAGGGCTGGGGAGCTGTATGGGTACAGATACAGTCCCAAGTGCATGGGGTGGCCAGGAGGCAGTGCAGGAGGGTGGCAGGGTGAACAGGTACCTGGTGCACAGTGCCAAGAGAGAGCAGATCAGCAGGGGAGAGGGAGAGCGAAGGCAAAAGCAAAGAGGAAGTTCTTGAGGTGCTTCCAGAACCAGAGGTGGTTCTCCTCAAGTTTTAGAGTGGCAGGGAGGCTGTTCCAGAGGGAGGCCCCAGCCGAAGGCAGAGATCTACCCCCAACTCGTTTCTTTGAAAAGCAACCGACCCTGAGGGAGTTAGAGGTAGAGGAGCAAAGAGCTCGAGAGGGGAGGTATTTGGGGAGGGATAGCTGAAGGTATTTTGGACCCAGACCCCAGAAAGCCTTGTGGACAATGCAGAGCGTTTTTAATTCAATCCTTGCATCCACCGGGAGCCAATGAAGGGATTTCAGAGCTGGAGAGATATAATCCCAGGGCTTGAGGCCAAGGACAAGTCTCGCAGTCCTGTTCTGGATTAGTTGCAGAGGGTGGAGAGTAGAGGCAGGTAGATTTAGAAAGAGGCTGTTACAAAAGTCCAATCTAGAGAGAACCAGAGCTTCGGAGACATTGAGCTTCTGTATGAAGGAGAGGAAAGGCAGAGTACCTCTAAGGAGGTGCAGTAGGACGTTTGATTTTTTTGAGACCTCAGAGATGTGGGCGGAGAACGAAAGTGTGGAGTCAAAGATCACCATGAGGTTCTTAGCCTCGCAACTGGGGATAGGAGGAGGGACAAGGTAGGTCAGCCAGAGAGTGAGGGGAAAGGATGGTGAAGGTGTGCCGATGAGGAGGATCTCTGTCTTGCTAGCATTCAGACAGAGATCATTGGCGGCACACCAATCTTGAATGGCAGTTAGACAATCACAGATGAGAGAGGGAGATGAGGTGGCCGAGGGAAGCTTGAAAATGAGTTGAGTGTTGTCACCGTAGCACTGGAAATTTGAGCAGAAAATGGCAATGTAGTGGGCGAGAGATATTGGTTAAAAATCCAGGGCGAGAGGTTAGACCCTTGATGAACACCACAGGTAGAGAGGAAGATAGATAAAGGGAAGGACCCAAGTTGGAGTTGGGAGGGATGATCAGAGAGGAAAGAGGTCAGCCAAGCCAGAGCCTGATCCGTGATACCCAGGTTATCACAGAGATGGTTGAGCAGGATGTTATGGTTGACCGTGTCGAAGGCAGAAGAGAAATCGAGTAGGATGAGGACAGAGGGAATGTTAGAGTCAAGGTTGGAGAGCAGATATTCACAGATGTTCAGGAGAACAGTTTCCGTGCTTCTGGCTGCTATGAAGCCAGATTGGTGGTCATGGAGACAGCCAACAGAATCGGAATGAAGGTTAAGCATAGTCTTTTTGATCTGAGTATACCCACCCATGCCCCTGTGAGGTCAAGGATAGGGAGGGTTTGTAAACAGAGCACTAAGAGCAGTGTAAAGGCCTGGTGGTAGTACCATTCAATCTTTCATAGGCTGGCTAGGTGGTCTATGGCAACACCGCGCCATGGCAGATACATTTCTCTTGAATTCTTCCTGGGTTAAAATCCAGCCAGGAATCGGAGATGCTACCCAAGCCAATCTCCACTAAGAAGAGTTTGATGATCCTCTCCAGGTCCTTAAACCACACACTCTTCAAGGATCTTTTCGAGTGCTCCTCAACCCAGCTCAGCGGTATATCTGTACCTGAGCAATCATAATGAATCTTTGGCCAGAACTTGCTAGCAGAAATTTTCCAGAGTGTCAGCAAAGAGGGGAGGGCCAACTGTAACCTTATTGCCTCCATGGGAACCCTCCTGGGGACACTAATAAGGAGCAGACTATTTTTGCTTCGACCCTGGAGAGCCAAGTCGCCGCCTTCAGCAGGAAAACCTCCAGAGCATACAAAATCCCCAGGATTATTGAAATTTATAGGGAATGAGTTTTGCCTCAATTGACCAGCCACCCTGGGCATCGATAATTCTTTTGAAGGACAACCATTTAAACCAGGCCCTGTGAGATATCTCTGCCTCCAGGCAATCAGGTGAGAGAAGAGGCCTGATGGAGACTCTCAAATACCTATACTCAGAGACTTACTCTAGCTTCACCCGGCCCAGCCCCCATACAAACGAAGGAGCTCCATAGGCTCCTTTCCCACAAATGATTATCTTGGTTTTCACCGCATTAGGGCTCAGACCATGGTTTCTTGGCAAGGCATGAAGAGCGTTAAGTGACTGCTGCAAACCCAATGGTGTCCGATCTAAGATCACTGTGTCGTCTGCATAAAGAAGACATGTGATACAATCCTTATAATACTGGGGTGGAAGGTTCATGGACTTCCTGAGCACTGAAGGGAGCTCACAGGTATAAAGAATTTAAAGAAGAGGAGCCAGTGGGGCACCCCTGTTTTAACCCCTGAACAGTGCTGTACAACTCGGACAACTCCCCTTCTTGGGACAACCTCACCGTAACCTGCCTGTCATTATAAAAGGCTTTGATGAAATGCAGCAGTGAAGTGGCTATGCCCCATGATTCTAGCTTTTCCCAAAATTTTGAAATAATAATGCTATCAAAAGCAGCTGAGACGTAAATGAAGCACAGAACAGATAAAGGACCACTCTCGGATAGCATTGTGTGTCAGAGATGAGGGTTAACAAGGTTCTTATCGAATGGGTAGTCCCACACCCTTTCCTAAAACTAGACTGCTGGTAGTTCAGAAGACCCTTTTCCCAAACCCAAGCCAACACCAACTCCAATACAAGCATGGCAAAAAGCTTGGAGCTTCAGTCGAGCATGGCAAGGAGCTTAAAGTTAGATGTGCAGACCCTTTTTGTGGACAAGAATGAGAATAGCCAATTTCCATTAAGCGGGGATGATGCATGAATCACAAACCAGCATGAATAGTGCCATCCACCATTGCGGACACCCCTAAACACCAGATTAAAAAGGCCATCAGTGCTCGAGGCCCTAGAGGCCTTAGACTTCATAATGGTGGTCACTAGATTTGTCCCTCTAATATGGCTACTCACCAGGAAATCTGCCATGGATTGGATGAGCTGTAGCCCAACTGGGTCCTCAGCTAACCTATAACGTTTTTCAATAGGGTGAGCCCATTGCTCTTCCATAATGCCCATCAACTCCCTGGACACTAAAGCTGCCCCATGGCTCCAAATAAGATGCCAACATTCTTTTGAGCCCTGGGTCTTTATCAGGCAATTTATACATGTCCATCCTTTGTTATTAGCCAAATATCTATAGCCTTTAAGCCAGTTCTTGTAATTAGTCCTAGCTATTGAGCTGGCCTGGGCTTTCTTACTCCTGTTAAAATAGCTGCTTCTCTTGACCATCCCGACCAACCCATTCAGCTCTTTTTTCCTTTTGAAAAATTGCATAGTCAAAAACACTCCCTAACCTTGACTGCAGGTTATATTTGAGGGTGTGTCTAATGTCCACCGGGCAAAAAAGAGCCCAGAGTTCCCCCAGGTCTCCCTTCCATTTCAACAAGATTTCCCTTTTGTCACAGACAGATCGATCAAAATCCACATTTAATTTTTCTATCCTTCCCGCTGACCAGCGCAGCCTATTCCTTCGGATATTATCGAGGGATTTAACAATAGTTGAGCTGCTGGTATACAAGGAGGATGCTCACAGTACATATTGTGCATCACGTGATCTCTGGATGCTGTTGGCTCTAAAAGCAATTTGGGGTCCCACCTCGCCAAGCAGAGATCAGTGAAAAAAAATCAATATGACTGTGATGATTGCCATTAGACCACGTGTACTGCTCGCCACCTTCTTTGGGCACCAAGGGCATTAATTTAAACTCATCCAGAGCTTCCCTCCAAGGCAAGGCCCCTGAAACAGGATGACTCCCCTCCCCATCCTCCAATAGGATCCTCCTATAGTCTGCATTGAAATCCCCTGTTAGTATTATTAGACACCTAGGGGATTGCAACCGCCAACTATGGAGGGTCTCAAGCATGACCTTGGTCAAAGCTATGGAAAGGTTGCCACCAGGTGGATCGTATAAAGCGGCCACCAAATCCTCCTGCCCTGTCCAAAAATGTTTGACACATACAGACAGGAAGTTTTCATGTAGTCTGTCATGAAAATACTCAGAGCTGCCAAAATTGCTTTTACCCTGATGCAGAGGCCTTCCTTAGGGCTGCCCCTCACGGGAGGAGGAGATAGGTGGAAAAATGCGAATAGCCAACTAAATCAAATGGGGAACATACCCAGGTCTCCTGTAAACAAAAACACTCAACACTCCTAAATATTGACAAAGATAGTGGGTTACTCAGAAAAGAGTGAGGGCCCCTGGAATTCCAAGACAAGAAACTAAAATTAGGTGTCCTTACTGAGGTGTTTTGTCAGTGGCACTGTGACCCACCTGGAGCCACTGCCCCGCTGCCTCTTGGGCAGCAGAGAACTCTCCCAAAGCTTTCCCACTTGTAGGTTTGGGGACCCCTGAGTAATGAAACTCGGTTGGGTATTTTGGCTTGCCGGATGGAATACACTAATTTCGAATCCCAAGTGGAGAAAGGCATCAGCGTTTTTACAAATGCATTCCACCACCACCGGGGAAATGAAAGTTACCAAGGACCAGTTGTCCACGCTCTCCACAAATGGCAACTTTAGTTTGAGAATATCCCTAGATGAAATAGTAGCTAGATCAGGATCATGTGAAAAAGTTCCAACAACCATGTGCGTTTCAAGAAGGGGCTATTCGCCGCTGGTTTTAACTCAACAAATGTAATGTGGACAAGGTCATCAAACGCCTTCATGACCATCCCATTGTGCTTCTTAGCTGAGTTATCAGGCGTCAGAGTCTCAACCCAATCCAACCACGAAGCTTGGTAGGCTAAAGGTTGCCTCAACGTTGGGTCCACTTCCCCTCGTCCAGTCTCTTTCAATTTGCAGGGAGGTCAGGGAATGACTCAGATGTCCAGGGACCTCAGCATGGGTTCCTTTACAAGCGCAGACATCCCTTAATGGACATTGGGGATGGTCAGCCATTGTCAAAAAAGAGGAGAGAAGGGAACGGGGGGGGGTATTGCTGAGGATTTGTTTAACTCCCACACCAGCAGGGGTTGATGGGAGCGTTGCCCGTTATTTTGATGGACGGCGCAAGTATGGGATACATTTTTAGCAATGGGCCGCATAGAGGCACTCTCCTCACCTCCCCATTACCCAATTCCTTTAAAATAGATCTTCCAACCCCTTGCAGCACTTGGACCTGTGGGGAACCGTTGTGAGGCAACTTAGTCTTGCCCACCAACATTGAGGCTTTTGCTGGAGCAACAACTTTTTCTTGCAGAGTTCAAATTTATGCTTGGGCCGCGGGGAGGGGGGAGGCGAGTGGTTAAGCATCAAGAGTTCCGCACGGATTGCCTCCAAAGCACCACCCTTGGATTCAGCCACTACATCGGCTGACTCATGGGGCAACCCTCCACTGCAGGGCGAGGACAGGGCCAGTGAGACAGGGGGACCCATGTCCAAAGTATTAGGTGCCAGCTCAAAGTCCAAGATAGAAACGGGGGCCAAAATGGTTGGCTGTGGAGCGACTCCCAGGGCCCTTTCCACCCCCATTTTAGGGGCCCCATGGGACCCCAAGAGGCAGGATGTAGTCAAAAGTAGGGACAATACTTCCAGAGTTTTCAACATGCCCTCCTTTAGGAACAACTGTTCTGCCATGCTAGAACAAAGTTGTAATAGCGCCCCCACCTTCCCTTCCAGAGTAGTATATGGGGAATCACAATCGGAGCTTAGATTGGGACGGTGTGCAGGCTGAATCTCGTCAAAAATCACTGAGACCTCCTCTTCATCACTTTCCCCTGAGGAGGATTCCATGGTAGTTAGGAATATTTTGAGATCCGGGGTACATGACAAGTTAATGGGTAGTACATTGTCATACGCAAAGTCAGCCGGTGCCATTGAATTGCTTTGGATACCCTGGCACAGTTTCAGCAAGGATCCATTTTTGTCAATCAAGAAATTTCCATTGATGGCTTCCTCCTCTCTGGTTTCATCAGATTTAACCAGTGTAGCACAGGTTGAGCAGGCTGATACAGAAACTGAAGAAGTTCCAAAAACAGACGTTATTTTAGTTTGGGGGGAGTCTGCTTTGAAGTGTCTGATTTGCTGTGAGGTGCCACCCTGAACACCTTCTTATTGTCCTGAGGGCTTTGGGCGCATTTGCATCTCACATTTTGCCACTTCGCAGTGTAGCACTTTGGGACTTATCAGCCCTCATTTTGCAGTGTAGGTGAAACAAAAGGCACGATAGCACAGGCCTTCATGAAACACAATTCGGGCCAATGGACACAACTAGTGGCTACAGAAGAAACCACAAGGAAGATGCTAGGGGAAGAAAGAAAGAAAGAAAGAAAGAAAGAAAGAAAGAAAGAAAGAAAGAAAGAAAGAAAGAAAGAAAGAAAGAAAGAAAGAAAGAAAGAAAGAAAGAAAGAAAGAAAGAAAGAGAGAGAGAGAGAAAGAAAGAAAGAGAGAAAGAAAGAAAGAAAGAAAGAAAGAAAGAAAGAAAGAAAGAAAGAAAGAAAGAAAGAAAGAAAGAAAGAAAGAAAGAAAGAAAGAAAGAAAGAAAGGAAGAAAGAAAGGAAAAGAAATAAAGGTCAACTGCGTTTCGCTCCAGCTACATTGTGCTTTAGGGCGGTTGTGCTGCAGACCCCTTCCTATGCCAATATAGAGGAGAGACTGGGCAGTTAGTAGGCAGTTAGTAAATAGCCACTTCCCCCGTACAGTCGCTAGCCTACTAGCCTACCAGCCAGCTAGCTTTGAGATGTTGTAGAGCTAACTCTGCCATAGACCAGCCACTTGTCCATCACAGCTTGCTGCTAATAGGGGCCTGATAAGCGTCAGGGCAAAAGGGTAGCACGTCAACAGGCGGCATGCTTGACAGTGGGCCACAGCAAATGTCAGAACCGGCACTGGCACTGGCCTCAGTTTTGCACCCCTGTAGATCAATGTGGACCACTTTTTGCTGCGGCACTCCTGCCTGGTACATGCGGCACAGCAAAACACTCCACAGCTCCAGCACATACCCAACTTCAATGTTAGAGGAAGCCACCTGTAGAAACTTTGAAGCATCAAGTCGCACTGCAGATAGCCCTGGGTGCCTGCACTCGCACTACGCAGCCGTTTCCGACCCAGTTCAATACAGTAGGTAGACCACATTCACCAATTTACGCATCTCTTATGTCCCCATACTATAGTACTATATGCCGTAAATAGGCAAAAGGGCTAGATATTGCACTCATTTGAGCTTCCAGGGGGGCAATGAATCACACTTAAAATGCACCTTGGGAAAATCACGCTGATCATCCCGTAGGAGGATAACCAGGGACCTCGAACCCCTCGCTCGTGGTTGGCACTGCAGTTAACTCTAACACAAAGGATGGTGGGCTAGGCCGCTGCATGTAATCCTGAAATGGGGACTGTGTTTTTGCACTAGAAGGAACTAGGGATGGCAATCTCTCACTCTAAGAACTTCTGAGAGGGTGAGTGTTATGCATTCATCGAGCACTTAGATCATCTGTATAACAGAGCATTGCTCCTTGTACATAGATGGAACCCATTTCTCCCCTCACACTCTGCACCTTTGCAGTTTAGCAGAAGGCACAGTCTCACACAACCTGCACTCACATATAACACAGACACTATTGCACATCACCTCTGCCATAAAAATGAAGCTACATTTAACAACACAAATTTGAACTGTAGCTTCCTGCATAACTCTCTAAACACAATCCCCCTTTAGTCCATTGTATACTTCCGCTGCGCAATACAAATTCCATTTTCCATTTTGACATAGGTGGCTGAAAAGCACAAACGCATAATATTACCCTCCAAATTCTCCCAAATGTTTGGACTCCAGTCCCTCCAAGGGCGTTCAACCAAACGCACATTGGGACCATAATTATGGTGAAAGGTGCTTTAACAAATGACAAAAATGAATGAAAATGAAGGAATATACTAGGCATCCACATTGGTATGCCGAAATTTCTGTTGATCCTTCATACCCAGATAAAGTGTATGTTTTAATACATAGTTTAGAGCATTATAAAATACAGCTTAGATACCTGTGTTTATGACAATGAGAAATTCCTTCCAAAATGTCTTAGAGGGTGAAGGACCTGTTAGGTAAATGGTTAAATACCAAGACATATGATGAAGCCAAAGTGATATTGATCTTGGAACAGTTTGTTGATTCTTTGCTCCCATACCTGCAAACGTGGTATATCAACTGCATGAACTCTATTTCGAAGAAGCAACCAAAACAGCTAATGCACACGTGAGGGCCATGTATTCATGAGTACCAGTCATGGGCACTAAAAAGACAGCAATCGAAAAACTGGGACTCAGAGAAGAGAAGACAGCCCACACTTGAGGAACCCCAATTCCGCCCCACCAGTAACTGAAAAAAAGACTAGATCCTCCATCCTAACATACTGAAGGAAATCATGGTCAAGCCCCCGCCCATTGGTCCTGAGATGCCATATGTTTCAAATACCAGGGTACATGGATAGGTTCTGCCCAGAGAAGCCTGAGGAGGGCCCTATTTAGATCTGACTCCTGCACCCAGAGTTAACAGCACCTTTCAATGAAATGCCCATTGAAGGGGTGGAAGAACAGACCAATCCGGAAAATATCTTCCCATCCTATTTCTGAATGGGTGCAACATGCCAGAAGCACTCACCTGGACATTTAATACCACAGTAAAGGCTGATAAAACATTGCATATACCAGTAACCATCCAGGACATACCAGCCAAAGTCACATTGGATTTAGGAAGCAAGGAGATGGTCATCAGGGCTGACCTTTTAGCCTCTGTGCGGCTTCACCCATAATCCCTGGCCCAAATCAATCAAAATCTTGCATAACCAGATATCAATACCAATTATAGTCATTCCAGGGCTTCTAGAAGAGGTTTCTATAGGAACAGATCTTTTGCGTTATGCATATTTTATTTTTGTGCAACCTCAAATTTTCATTTATGATCTCTACATCAAGGCATTGCAAGGGGAGGGGTGATCTGACATAAAGTTTTCTCACTGGGGAATTGGATGAAAGGGTGTAGTTGTGTTACAGGGCCATAGACCACACTTTTTAAGAGGGGATGGGGAAAATCTCATCCTGTTACAGAAGGCCTACTACTAGATTTTGCAGAGCCAGTCCTTTCACAGAGGCATGGTGTGGGGTTGGGAGGGCTCCAGTCTCCGTCCCTTCAACCTTTTCTTCCCCCATATCTGTTGTGCACAATGCTGGTCATTTATTCCTCTTGTGCCATTGGACTACATTCCACATAAGGCATGGCAGTGGATGAAAGCGTGAGAGACCCAACATGGGGAGAACCCGAGATGAACTGTAATACTGCAGGGTTATTCACTCATCAAACCGGCGATCCAGATGCTCTAAGTGACACAAACACGAGCTGTGAAATTGTAACTTCAGCAGGAGCACAGAGGGGTCTGCATAACAAACAGGCAACGGAAATGGTCTGATACACATTCTGAAAGTGGCTAACTGGTTAGCAAGCCTCCATTAACAAACATCGGAGGACATACAAACTCTTAATTTGACTATACCTTGAGCAAACTGTCATGACAAAACATTAGCGGACCTGCATAAATAAAAGATGGCGGGGCTTAAAACCTGTTATGTATTCTTGTAAGCCTGTAACCCAGCGCCTGGGAAGAAAGAAGACAGCAGTTGGCCCCATGAATCACCTGAGGCAGGGAACCAATGGAAGGGGAAGGGGGAGGGGACATGGAAACAATGCCTGTGAAGTGTAGGGGTGCAGAAGTAAGACTCGGACATGGAGAGGTCATCATGGTTGTTAAAGACTTTCATTAATGTGAACAAATGAAAAGGAAACCCTATCTTGCCCTTACTCTAAGAGGGGTTTCCCTGCCTCAAACAAAAATCATAATGTCTCTGTCAGGATGTCCAAAAGCAAAACACCACCATCCTATGCCAGATTCCTAACTCTGTCCCTCACACTCTATGTTAAACCAAATGAAATGGGTATCTTTCTAATCCAGAGAAATGATTCCCTTCCCCTGGACGAAAGATAGTTCTATGTTTCAAAAGATCTGAAAGTTTAGTGCCAACTGGTAAGGACAATGTCTCTCTTTCCTTGTCCGCATATGTGGGTCCCAGACCCCAGTTTGCAGGACTTGTTCACCTCTCTACCAAGCACTGTGATGAAGAAGAGTGGTTTGGATGTTCCTTGGTCCCTGACACTGGTTGGAGGACCTTGTTCCCCTCTCTACCAGGCACTGCGATAAAGAAGAGTGGTTTGGATGCACTTCCAAACTGTGATGGGTCCCTGACCCTGGATGGCAGACCTGGTTCCCTTCTCTACCAGGCACAGTATCAAAGACGAGTGGTTAGGCTGTTCCTCCAGTCTACTCTGGTGGGTCTCTGACCCTGGTTGACTGACCTGGTTTCCTTTTTTCCTCTCCCAGGTCTCTTAGTTTCAAACAGAGACTTGGGTTACTCGCCTGCCAATTTCTGTGTTCATATGTATTACTCTCACAGTCTTCTTCACGTTTTCATCTAAATGTTGACAGCCCTGGGTTGTCTTCCCCCCAAGTACTGTCACGGGTAAGATTAGGTATCCAACATTATGTGATCTGTCCTTCCCCATGTTTTTACCCATGCATCCGAGCCCTACCACAAAAACTGTGCAGTACTGGCATGGAAAACATCATGATGGCCAGAACTTCCCAGAAAATGCACAGGGAAATGCATGAAGCATAGGCTGCCACCCATTTTTGCCTATGTTGTGAGCACAGAAGGGCACAGAGCTTAAACCCATTGTAAAAGGGGCAATGCTGATTGCCAAAAGCAACCCATAACTGGTGGGAATTCGTTTTCTTCAGGTCAAACATGGCTAATTTATGGGCACAAAATTATTTTACTGCAGAACTACACCAATGCCATTTGTTGAACTTGGACAATATACTTCCATGTAATATCTCTTGTTTGAAATGCTTGAATTCAAGACTGATCCAAAAAAATTGCATGCAGTACCCGCTTTTGACTGAGGGCGGCGCTAGCGGTCTAAACTCTGACAGGGAAACTGCATGTCAGGAGTTGCAGGAGAGGCCTTTACATCAAAGGCTGGGAGTTAATTAAAATCTTAACCACATGCTGTTCCCAGAAGACAATCTGATTTAATTAACAGGCCAAAGGCTGGGAAACCTCTCACCTCCAGAGATTCACACCAGGAGTTAGAATCTCACATGACCTCTTGATTGATAGAAGGCAGACTGGCTGGGAGCCCCCTGGAGACCACACAATAGGCTCTTGCACTTGAATAGAGTATGTTGATTTTGACTGTTTCCTGTCAACAAAGGCCTGCCTGCCAGAAGACACATGTGATCACTGACCCACCCAAGTCTTGGAGGCGGACTCCAACACCCTGAGAACTGAATTGAAAGCAAAATATATATTTTACAGAAACACTGATAACTCTTTGGAATCAAATGTATAACTTTGAGAGCCTTCATTTAAAAAATGTACCTTCGATTCAAGCCCAAACTCCAATTTGTGTGATGTTCTGGGGCAAAACCCCGCTATTTATTGATACTACAGACTCTGTGTTTAAGCTAGAGACATGGGAATTTACTGGAGTATGTATGGACAGGCCGTGTATATGTGTATAATTTTTAATGAAAAACCAATATTGCAAAACCAGTTAAAAAATGCAAAATGTTGCCATTTCTGAATGCGAGCTCTTAGGAAGAGCAGAGTTTGAACGGAGTATACCTCATGTGATATGTGATGGGTGCATGTAATTTCAAACCACTGTGTATCTATGAAATATGTTTTTTTGATCAAATATAGATTTGTGGGCAAACTGACCAGGGGAGGATCCTCTGACCCATAAAACCTACAGCATCACCATGACACACATTTCCTTCCCCCAATCAAAGCAGTGCGGAAAGCTTGACCAATAGGCAGTTGAAAGAGGGGCTGGCTAGTGATGCTGCACACACACCCACTTTCAAAAGACATAAAAAGAGCCACTGGAAGCTAGAGAGGACATTCAATTCCATTTGCTGCGGAGCATGCTGACCGGCGACTTCACATCCAGAGATCCTACACTTAGACTTCCAAGCTAAACAGAGACTACAGAACTTTGAACCAAGAAGGCCCACTGCAAGCAAAAGTATTTGTCAGCAGGCCCAAAAATCATTTGCAGACTATTCACAGCCGGACCCAGGTGTTGATTCTGGCCTGAAACCCTGTGCCAGAAAGATCCAGAAGCAGTGCTGTACCCAGAGAAAGCAGAGCAGTATCCAGAACCAGAGGCCAGAGATCCAGAGTGACCCAGACCACTGTTAGCAGAACCAGAGAGCTGACCCAGATTACTGTGAAGTGCCGAGACCAGAACCAGAGTCCAGTCCAAAACCTGACCAGATCCGTGGGGAGGCCTATTTCAAAATATATTGTGAGTACCTAGCAGAACTGTGCAGAACCAATCTCTTAGTTAAAATAATATAATTCAATCTATTTTAATCTAACCAGAACTGCCTCCTAACTGTCACCTGTCATTTGCAAAGCTGTCACCTGTCATTTTCTAGCTGCAAGCTGTAACCTGTCGCTTTGAACTTTTAAAATTTCAAGTCCAAAAAACAACCTTCACAAAATCATTCATAACTCTGTAACGGTTTGGGTTAGGAACTTGGTTTAACTTTCCTCTGAAAGCTTAGAATCTCAGCTTTTCAACAGGCTTAGAACCGATTTGCTACCCCTTATACTTTTGCCGTAATCACGATTCTCGCATTCGCGAATCTTGCCACGATTTGCGATTTGGCCCGATTTCTTTACTTGTAAAAAGATAGCTGCTTTTGCCTGAACTGCTAAATTTCGTTTGCCTCTTAAGAACTATCCCTGAATCATTGCTAGAGTGAGCCTGAACTCATATTAACTAGATACCACTCACCCTGAACCTCCTGAAGGGAATTAAAAGCATTTTCAGCATATTTCTCACTGCATTGTCATCATATTCAAAGCCTTTTGCCTGTGTTTCAAACTTCTGTAGTCTAAGCTTGCTGAATTGAACTGAATTACATTTGATTGCATTCCTGATTGATTGATTGCATTGAACTGTGTCATCTTCATCTCCTTACATTGCATAAAAGGGGGGGTGAATTGCCAGGAAAGTGATTACATTGTCTTTTGCTGAAACCCTATCGAGTTTTTTTTTCTGTACTGCATCTTCATTCCACCTTGCATCCATTTGAAACCATAAAAGTATTGTTGCTATCTTATCCATCCTATAACCACTCATCATTGATTATAAAGAAGTGTGCTAGTGCCAGCCTATCCATTATTGATTACTGCTCAGATTAAGTGTGATATTCAATTATTAATTATTATAAAGTGTGATATATATATATTGTTTAAATTCTCAAATAAACCTTTTAACTTGCAAACAGAACTACTTCTTGGCTCAGTGGGGTCAGGGGGATTCCAAGAGAGGGGTGTTATATAGGGGTAGTCATCCAGAACTCATGAATTGGACATAAAGATATATCAATAAGGGTTTCCATTCAGTATCCCAGACTAGGCATTGACTTAGCTGTAGTGCTGGATTGAATCCTCTTACAGGTCCCAGATCCTATTCTTCTTGTTATAGTGTATTGATAATATTTCTCTTAATGTCCCATAGGGGTTATCCTCTTTCCTCCACTTTATATGCACTTTTGTCTTTAGGGTTCTTTGTACTATCTGGGGACCCCAATCATAGGCTCATACACCCAAATACTTTTAGGGTCTTGGCTGCAGCCCTTCTTTCGGTAATGGGTTTCCCTGTGTCTCTCTTTGGCACGCCGGCACTGTAGATCTCTCTCCGGCATGTTGCAGCAACTCTGCAGCTACTGATCCTGTTTTGCCAGTCTTTACCCGCCAGACCGCATGGTCCTGCAGCGCTGCACTGCCAGCGCTCTCCCAAGCCAGCCTCTCGGTTCTCAGTCTCTTGGCGTGTCCCCTCGACACTGTGCTTCTCGCCTTCCAGCACTCTGGTCTCCCCCTGCTGTTCTGCACGGTGAGCGCCCCCCACACTTTCAGTTCCTCCAGGGAGGATCTACCTCTCAGGTGAGTCTGTTGTCAGTTTTTATGTCGGAATCCAGTAAGGTCTGTAGTTGGAGTCTAGACATTGCATGCAAGTTCATCTGATTGATCCCTGTGGCTCCTCAACTCTTCCGCGTCACAGTTTCTTGGCTTGGACTTTCATGATAGCTTCCTCTGTTCTTCATCTCAGTCCTTCCTACATTTTGAGTCTTATAGAAGTATATGGGATAGGAGGGTAGGGATGGTGAGAGTGCGGGTGAAGGAGAGCAGTAGGTGTTAGGCGTATACTGCATTCTCCCACAATAGTTGTCACAGGTCCCACGTGGGTCTCCCCATGAGAGGATCTCTGAAATCATGTGTTGGTTGGTGGTAGAAAGTGGTACTTAGGTGTGAGAGTGTGTGTAAGGTGAGTGAGTTAGATTAACAGAGGGAGAGTAGGAGGTGAATGAGATTGAATGGTAAGCTTATTGGGAGAGTGAAAGTAGGGTGACTGTGGGAGAACATTTGCGTAGAGTATAGTGTAGTAGAGTGGAGAGGGAGAGTAGTAGTAGTGTGGCGAGGAGAGCTGTAAAGATTGTAGAGGAGAGAGTAGTAGATAGTGTAGAGGGGAGAGTAGTAGAGAGTGATAAGGAGAGAGTAGTATAGAGTGGAGACGATATAGTAATTAAGTGTAGAGAGGAGAGAGGAGTACAGATGTGAGAGTAGTAGAGCAGATAGTAGAGAGAGCCAAAGAGTAGTACCATCTGTGGAACAGAGAAAACGAGGAAGAAGGACAAAGAAAGAGAAGTGTTAGGAGGAGAGAGGCATACAATAGAAGGAAGGACAGAAGATCTGGGTGAGGAGTACAACAGTGTGCAAAGAAGATCGAGTGATAACTGAGTTACTGAAGGCACCACTTCGGAAGTCTGAGAGTTTGTGAGCGATACAAGGCATTTGCCTTTCGGCCATCACAACCAACCTGTCACTTATCAGTCAGTAGGTATTATCAATCTCTATTGGTGATCTCAGGGTTTAGCATGCCTAGGCTAAGGAAGGAATTGCCCAGGAGAGAGGAGAGAGGGACGGCCCAGAGTGAGCCCCTCTAAATACTTTCACAAAAAAATCACCCTTGAACTGTCTTCAAGAGTTGGAGTGTTCTTGAGGTCATCTGAGACATTTCACTGACCCTTGGCAGGAATTGTTAACTCAATTTGCCCATTATTGTGTTGTGGCAAAGTCTCTGTGGCGAAGCTTGTCATTCAAGTGTTCGTGACGTGATTATGAGCTCTAGCAGAGTGACAACATAAATGCTTCACGAAGGAAGTAACCTGCAATCTCTCAGACTAGTGAGTACACTAGTGTGGAGTCATGGCAATAAAATTATCAATCCTAAGAACAGGACTTCATAAAAAAATAGAAACTATTCTTCTCTTCAAAGTAATGACTACAACTGGGTGCCATTTTAGATAACATCATGGCCACTGAATATCAATATTAGCACCTTTAAATATTACTGAGGCTTCTATTACATTACATGGTACTATATCAGATTTTATGACACAGTAATACACATGTCTTCATTAAATTGAAATAGCACAAGACAGCTACCAGCTACTACTCATTTAGAGTGGGTGAGTTATTTTTTTTTCATCTGTCCGAGAGGGGGGGTGAGTGGGCACTGCTTTGTTTCTTTTTTTTCTCATCAATTAGTTCAACTAAATTAGTAATTCAATTGTGCTATTTGGTCCTGATGCCAGCTGCCTCCCTGTTTGCATAATGGGGTGGTACAAATGACAAGTATATGACTGGGTTGGTTATCCCAGTCAGCTGGAAGGGCCTGCATGGTATTCCACTGTTGCTTATTCCTTAATCCTTATTCCTTATTCCTTATTCCTTATTCCTTATTCCTTATTGTAAGGTATATGTTTTTGTTCATAAAAAGTACTTCAAGACTGTGTGTGGATTCAATTGTGATTGTATTTATTGATTTAAATTATTTTATGATAGGCCTGTTGCAATGATTGCTTTTTGTCCAATGTATTTTGGTCTTTTTTATGACCTTCTTCAGGGACTGTTGCAAAGGAATACATGAACAAAAATCACTAAATTGTAAAATTAAAATAAAGCAAATATTTCAAATCATTTGTTGCTGTTTCCGTTGTCCGTTTTTTTTTCCTCTGCCATAAATATCTCAAGTTCACAATTTGTTTGCCACCATGTGAACTTGTGAAGTTTGACATATGTTTTCTGTCCACACCTGTGGTGACTTTTTTTTGCCTGCAGCATACATTTAGCAGATGCCATTCTCACCAATTGTGTTTGAGGCTATAAATAATTGCACGCATGTACGTGCATGAAGTAGTTCCGAACAATAAGTTCACGATGAAGAATCAAGAAGCATGAACGCATTTGCAGAGTTTATTACTTGCTAAAGTGCATTCAGTGAATGACAATGAACATGCATAGCTACATGTCCATACATTATTACTTGCTCAATGTACATTTAGTGAAAAACAATGTATGTATAGCTACATTTGCAACCTATATGTATGTGTAGTGTGCAGAAGTGGCAGCCCATATAGGTATGTGCAAAAGGTCTGAGAGTCCCTGTACCAAGAACTAATACAGCCAAATAACCTGTTCTATGGTTAGGTGCCAACAGCAACCCCAGACTCTTTTTTTCAGCCTTGTTAGTCCTCATCAGTGAGGTGAAGCTGTGCCTGTCTAAGCACAGTGAGCAAGGGGTCGATGTCTGAATTACTCTGGATAATTTAAGGCAAAACCCCATGTCCCTAAACATAGATTCAAAAGGTCTATGAGCCCCTCTACCAAACCAAACACGGTCAAATAACCTGTCCTATGCATAGTTTCCCTTCTCAGGAGTGTCTACAACCATGTTTTAGCTCACTTTACCTTTCACAGAGGAGAAACGTCAATTTACATACCAGTCTGGCCCCACCCACCTGGGTAGTTCAGCACCGAAATGCTAGGTAGAAAAAAGTGTTCATGAATACAACACTTAGCAAAAAAGACTCAGGGCCTCATTACATGTATGATGGTGTGGGAAAATGGTGGTAATGCAGCAGAGTGGAAACAGTAGAATATTTTTTACTGAAGGGGAACAAATTGGAGCATCAAACAACAATTGTAAATACAGATATCAGGAACATCAGTGGAGCCACAATGGCACCAGTTTATGGTAATTGTTTTCATGCATACATTTGAAATAGATCATCCACTTAATCATCCGTTATGGCATACATTCTTAAAATATTGGTGTTGTTACACTGACAATGTGTTTGGCATATGGAATAGTGCCTCAGATAATCTATACGTTTTGTTTAATTATTTGAACAAAATTGATGATCATATCCGGTTTAGTACCAATGTGGGCACACCAAGCTTACAGTTTTTGAATGTAACAGTTACACCTAATACACTGAATTTCACATGCAATATTTTTCGTCAAACAACTAACCACAATAATGTGCTATACAGACTGAGTTTCCATCCCTCTGATACTTTGAGAAATCTCTCTTATGGACAACGTTCAAGAGTGAAACACATTGCAAGTGACAATCAGCAATGTAATGCTCAAATGAGAAAATGTTTGGATACATTTATGGCAAGAGGTCATTCAAAGAAAGGACGAGATACAGCAAAACCCAAAGTAGATTCTACATATAGAGAATCCTTGCTAACCCATGCATGTAGAGAAAATGCAATTGGAGCTTGTATTTGTGACCGAATATTCCATACAATGATCAAGAACATCATTGATAAACCGTAGGACATTCTGAGATATGAAAATACATCCAATTGTTTATTTTCTTCATATCCAACATTTGCCTTTAAAAAGAGTCATAATTTGAAAGATCTATTGGTGAGAACCAATATTGGAAGTGTTAAGTGAGGTAAGGGGAGTCTGAGAATAGGTACATATCCATGTCTACAATGCTCAAATTGGAATTATCTGACAAAAGGTAATGCAGTTTACTCCCCTCGGACAGGGGAGAACATACGGGATGTGCTACTTGTGACAGTATGAATATAATGTACTGTAAATGTTGCCCTTGTAACTTGCATTATGTTGGATAGATCATGTGTAAGGCAAGCCAGAGATGGAATGAACGTTTATAGAATGTGAAGACTTGGAATATGAAATCTTCTATGGCATGCCACTTTATGGAGCAACGTCATCCGATATCCCAAATGCTGTGGCAGATTTTGTAGTTGGTGGAGACCACAATACCACATATTAACCTACTACGAGTTCTTTATCAAAAAGAGACGTTTTGGATAATTTGGATCAATCAGATTCAGTATTCCTTGGGGGGGATGAATGATAAGTGTAATCTGGCTTGTTTCTTTTGTTTCTTTTGAATATTAATAAGAGTTTTGAATAGTCTCTTTCAATAGTGTACATTATGTCTAAAATCACAAAGAGATATTGAAATGTTATACTTTTCAGTACAAGATGTCCACATAGCTTCTCAAATCTAATGCAGAGATTGTCACAAAAACACTGGAGTGTATTTATGTATCCTAATATATGTCATATCAAAAATGTATGGAATGATGAACACTATTGAAGGTCATATAAAAGATGAATATACTGTCTTTATACCATTACATGGAAATTGGTTATTAACACACTTCTACAGTTTTAGCCAAATCATTCTTCTCAACCGAAATCACAATCAGCTAAATCCAAAATGGTGATGTGGATGATGATGTAATTGTGCTGCATAGTAACATAGTAGGTGTGCCCCAAACTTAAATTAATGTTTTTTGTTAACATGGCACAATTCTGGCGTTCACAAATCGCAGGATATTTCATGGTCCACATGATATTCCAACACTGGTAAGCACAACTAGTTTATTATTACCAACAAATAGATGAGGCAAACCTTTAGTACAGTTTGTTATGTGTCCATGTGAATGTTTTTTGTTTACAAAATGGAGGACGTTTCTGTATATTGATTGGCCACGTCAGGACCATAGCCGCTCAGATATTCACCTGAATACAGAGTGTACAACTGATGAGTGACAATTTTTACACTAAATGAAATAGATTTAGATATCAAGTGACTGCAAAGGCAGAGTACTGAATACAGAGTGTACAACTGATGAGTGACAATTTTTACACTAAATGAAATAGATTTAGATATCAAGTGACTGCAAAGGCAGAGTAATTACTTTTGGATTATATTGTTTATGTTTGTGATAAAGGTTGCAGTTATTTTAGGTACTTCACATCCTGCCCTCAGGTCCGAAAGAAATGTTATTAGTGAATCTGATTTTTT
Organism: Ambystoma mexicanum; assembly: GCF_040938575.1. NCBI lineage: Eukaryota > Metazoa > Chordata > Amphibia > Caudata > Ambystomatidae > Ambystoma > Ambystoma mexicanum. The sequence goes on from NC_090930.1 coordinate 1,008,764,855, forward strand.
GCATTACCATTTACAAATAACAGCCATAAAAATGGATTTATATATGTTTTCTTTCAGACAACTCCCCGATTAATAAATGCATTGGATAATATAACACTGTTTTTTCTTTTGTAATCCGAATGGGTGTATTGTTTTAATTAAATGTATAGCTTTGTAATAATGATATTGCTCTAAGACATCTTCTATGCAGAATATCACAACACATAGAGGGGCCCAGCACTAAGGAAGCTTTCCTTGCTCCCTTTTCTTTAACCAGTGGATATTTATACAATCCTTTCCAGTACAAATAATGTGGGCCACAGGAACCTGGCATTACCATTGAAAAGCACAATAGATAGATTTCAAACCTTTCTGATCAGGATGAAAGATTGCATATGTATGCACAGGAAAGGCTCCATGTGTGCAACCCTGCTCTTAAAATCAGCAAATGAAAGCTCAGCTGCAAGCAGTAGAAATCATCAGGCACATGGATGATCAAAGACGTATGGAATGGCTCTGCTCCCGTTCGTTTGAATCCCTTCAACCCCCCAGAGGAGGAACAGCCCCATTGCGTGATGTTACAGGATCTTTTGAAGGAGCAGATTTTTATGCTTTCAGCAGGTCTTTGTGAAGAGCACACAGTGGGCCAATTGCTGTGACCGAGTGATAGAATGTACTCCAAGCATGTGATCTAATATACATGTTTCCCTGTCATACCAACTAGAGTCAGAAGGAAGACACAGTTAAGGAGGCCCTCGCAACAGTCTTAGGTATGGACTTCGCTGATGAGCAGTGATTGGTGGATATGGAGTGTAGTCCTTCAGGAGAAACTTGGCCAATCACTGTGGATAGTCCATCAAATGTTGTTGTTCAAATTGCACTGGAGCCTGGTCAAGATGCCCACTCTGGGACCTTTGGACCCAGGCACATATTGGGGGTATGTGAGTGAAGATGGCAATGCATTGCAAAAGGTATGGGACTGGCAGAAGGGTATTGAGTACTGGCAAGATGTTTTGGACTGGCTGGATATTTTTGCTAGGCTTCCACCTTCACTGTATAGCTGTGTGGGGTTTTTCAACTGAAGGCTTAGCCAACTAAATGTAGATGGGGATACAAGAATTGGCTTTCATGAGCCCTTTACGTGAAAGATTAAAGAAATATTGAGGCTAAATACCACTCAATAGAAACACACCAGTCATGGGTACAATGGTACACGTACACTTTTATTCTGCAGAACAGCTGTCTGGTCTCTCAACACCTCCCAATGTGTGGTAGCGGACACTGTGAGATGAGAGAGTGGTGTACATTACAAAGCATGCATTTTTATACATTTCTCTCACAATCCCAGACACATCGTCCAGCCCATCTTTGAGTTACATATTCATTAGGTTTCATATCCCGTTCACATAATCTACTACCAATTCAAATAACCATACATTGTTCAATGTTTTCCACCAACACTAACCAAGTTTTTCCTACACATATGGTACAATGGTAACATTTGTTTTCAAGCTTAAAGTTAATCCAGCTTCAAGGAACAAACACAAAGATTTCTGCAAAGGCACATGCACAGTTTCATCTATTCAACATTCTGTTCCACTGTTTGAACGAGGAGGACGCTATTGGTACAGACACCATCTAAATGACTGTTCAGTTCAACTCTAGTTTAGCTCCAAGGTTTCTTAGTGCAGGACAAACAATCCACTCTCAGCAGTCACAACATGTTTATCTGCATTGACACAGTGCAAAGTTTAACATGAGACAGAAACAGGAGTTAAACAAAATGGTGAATTATTCTAAAATGGCAGCATAGTCAGCCTTATTCAGGTTTATTCAAATGCAATTTTCAGTGCGATGCGAATGCGCTTAGGCCAATGTTCATTATCAAGCGGTATTATTTGAAATATACTTTAACATAAGTTTCTACAAAACAGATAATAAAGGTTTGGATATTATGTACAAAGCCCTCTGTGGCTGTATGGGTGGATGACTTGGTAATGCTGGCTGGATATGTGAGAAGAGAATGTGGGCAAGGTTGAATTCAGAAAATTCATACATTTAGGTATGTCATGTTTATTCATTTTTGTACACATGAGAATCAGGATTGATCCATCAGTTGTGATGTTGTCTATAACCCCTATCCCCTCATTTGTCCCTGCGCATTTGATTATATGTAGTCTAGTATCTCCCTTTCCTCTACCCTGGTGCTTGTTTGTGTTTTTGTCTGTACCCCCACACTCCTTACTGTGTGGCCTAGTTCATGTCACCATACATGATTTCCTTACGTATGAACATCAGTTATGCTGGTGTTTTATAAAGAAGACATATTGAAAACACACTCAGTCACTACTGTCCCTCTTCATGTTACTTCATTAGTTTAAGAATACTGTTTTGTAAAAACTATTGTTCTGTTTTATAAAAGAAATAAACACTTGTGAAACAAACATAAATAACTACATAAATGTGCAATGTATCAGTAGGTATTCACATTTTTACATATAACTTATAGCTAATGAATGATCTGTCACAGCTACCTGTTATTATATTTTGTGTAACAGGTCTGGAATTTAGTTTATTACCCTCTCTTTGATTCAAGATAATTCTTCTATTACTCACTTTCATTGAACTCTTAACGAGCAAGTGTATTTAATATTGCACACTTATTACTGTCATATTTAGCTTATAAATTTTATATTTTGCAAATCAATGAAAGTATTAACTAGCCTTGTCTTTGTCTTTTTCTGTGGCCTGCGGTGTACACATATATCTCTTATGTGAACTTAAAATCCCCTGACCTGCATTACCAGAAAAAAGTCAATATACAGTACAAGCTTCTTGCAGTTCATTATCCAGAACACTCTGTTCACGGACGATTATCTTGTCTATTGATAGTAACATTCTAGATGATAGAAAGATGGATCCAAAGGTTTGCATGCCCAAATAACATAGCATTTGGTATGGTAGTGTGCCTGAAAATGGAGCAGAAATCCAGGATGCGTTGTTATCCAGATGCATTGCTCTGTGTATTGGCTCTTTACCTCCCAAAATACAGCCATTCAGACATTCTGCAAGCCAGAATGTTTTTTTTTTTTAATCTGGCAACATTGAATCCCAAACTGTGAACCAGTTCCTTGTGTTCAAAATAGAAGCCCCAACTCACAGAAATATTGTTTCCACCTTCATCTGTGCATAGCATAGTCACATGGACAAAACAGCTTCCTTCTATAGGAAACTAACTTTACTTCTCCACTCTCCCAAACATTTGGCACTAGACACTAAATCCACACCTCATACTCAAAGTAAGGCCATGCCCAACATGTTATATTATCTTCTGTCTTGTAGAGTAGACACTCAATGCCATCCCCAAGATTAATTAAAATGTTATGTGACGAATTGGAAATTGTACTTCATCAATGTGAATTTCTGTTTACTATAATGGAGCACCCCTGAAGAACTAACCACGAAACATTAAAACTAGTCTAGACATAATCAGTCCCTATTGCCCTCAGCCTCTAATAAAAGATTACCAAGAAGAATTTTCCTTATATATATGAAACATGTATTTCAATAGGGATTGATTTTGTCTAGACGTAGTTTCAGTGTTGTTTGTTTTTTAGGTTTGTGTTCATACCTGTTTGGAAACTGCAGCATTTTTTCATAGTCGTGCTTGTTTTTTAAACAAGTCTGCAGAACAGCAGAAAGTGTCATAAATTGAATAAATATTCCTGTGATTTAAAAAGATCAATCTAAGGCAAGCCATGTATGACTGGAGCATTACTATTGATTTTGCCAGTGTAAATTTAACATGTGTGCATTCACAATTATTGACTTTGATTATTTTTTTCTTTCAGCAAGTTACAATATACAAATCATCATTAAACCCTTTCAAATTACATTATAAAGATGATAAAGAAAACATGTCCACTGCAAGTGACATGAGAGGCTGCTGCCTTAAAACTGGATGAGTGATGTGCGTTAAACTACATTTATTTTCTATGCAAAAAGCACAGATATGTATGATATGATATGTAGAAAGTTTTTTTTTTTCATAAATTGTAATGTTAAAACATCATTTTGCCAAAGGAATGCTTTGTTCTCTGCCAACATGAGCACACAGAGCAACATATCTGTTATTCTCTCACTTTATTGTAAAAATACAGGATGGAGAGCAAAACAATTCAAAATAAAATACGGCTAGTTGTTAAACAAGAGAAGTGTTTTCTGAAAGGCTTCACTACACACATGATTATTAATATTAGTGATATAATAATAATAACAATAATAATAATAATAATAATACTCATTATTATTATTATTATTATTATTATTATTATTATTATTATTATGTTTATTATTATTATTATGTTTATTATTATTATTGTATTCATTTAATGCAGACCTAGATTTGGGAAGAAACTGAGCACCTTACAACCATAGGGGGAAGAGTACATGATGAGAGAAGCAGAGAAACAAGGGAGTGGGGAGCTAACAATAGGGAATGGGAGGGCAGGCAATTTGTCAGCGTGGGTTCGACAAACAACCAGGGAAGGAAGCAGCGGGGAGCAGATCACCCACTCTCAGTAGGGTTAGGAGTGAAGGGTGTGTGGACGTAGATGCTAGGGAGGAGGCATTCCTTGAACAGGGAGGACGTGCATTTACTTGCTTTTACATTCTCTTGCATATCACAACTTGGTAAATTATAAAATAGGTGGTTGAAATGATTCTTACTTCAATCAAGTCCATGCAACACAAAGACTAAGAAATACACAATATTTAAATGTTATTAGATGCAAAGAGAAAATGCTCTCTCATGCACTGTCAGTTATATGAATCAGATGTTAGTAATCTTCAATAATAACAAGGGTTTTACATGTCTTAATCTGAAGTTCCTTGTATACAAAATGGCAGATTTCCATGTGACTTCATGAGAATTAAAACTGAACAGGTGAGAACACTTAATTTAGATGAGATGATTCAGCTAAAAATGTTTTTCAATGGACAGCGAACCTGCTGCTTTGTTTGGTCACAGATGGCACAAACAGCAATTTAAGCCTCATAGTCGGTTTGCTTTTATTAGATTTTTTAAGTGGTCCCTATGGCCATCCCTCTCTCGCTGATCATATAAAGCATCACCTCTCGAACCCAGGCATACCTGACCACGTCTATCTAACCTCCCTCAGGTATTTCCTAATACTGTCCCTACTCTACCCAGTTGGTAGGACTCGAAGAGATGAGGAATTCTTGCCTTACAGACACTCAGCCCGACATAGACTTCTTACTAGCTCTCTTGTTCCTCTCACTGTCTTCCTCTACTCTCCTCCTCCCAATGCACCCGCCTATGCTCCCTTCCTTTGCCTACCCTTGCCCTCTGATGTTCTATGGCTCCTGCTATGCCTCATAATGAATCTATGATCATAATACTTTGTCGTTCCAGACTACTACTCCCTCCTCCACCGTAAAACATACTACTCTGTACTAATACTCCCTCCTCTGCACTAATAATCCACCTCTTCTATACTACTACACGCTCCTCTGCATACATCACCCACCTATACTCCCTTCCTTTTTCTCTCGCTCCTGCTCTGCCTCAAATGCACCCTTTCATAATATAATGTATCTATGATTGTAATACTTCATCGTTCCAGAAAACTACTCCCTCCTCCACAGTACTACGTACTACTTTGTACTAATACTCCCTCTTCTGCACTAATAATCCACCTCTTCTATAGTACTACACCCTCCTCTGCATAACTACACCCTCCTTTACATTACTACACCCTCCTCCCCATTGCAACTCCTTCTTCCTTCTACTAGTCCCACCTCCACACTACTACTCCCTACTCCACAGTACTAATCCACGTCACCTTCCACTTACATTCTCCCTCACACACATTCTTCACTGTCACACCCTGTACTTCCTTATGTGACCACACTTGTTAATTTAGCAAGTCAACTCTCACAGCAGCACCACCGAACTCACTAGCCAGTACCTCACCTGATATAAATTGCTTCCATTGACCTTCCTCCTGCTGGTTTCTTGGTCTGCTACCTCCACCTCCTTTAACCTCACTCAAACAACCCACTACTTCCTTCTTTCTCTTGCTATCCTTACGCTCTCCTTTATTTTTCCATTGGGTGTCTTGCCCCGCCTGATCTGATCTTTTTTCCCCTCCTGGGTGGTGTTACAAACAGTAATGTTGATAGAGGGCTAAGTCTCACCCCTTTTCCCTGAGTGGGCCCGCCATTATTCAGCAATGGTGACCCACCATTTACAAAGTCCCAGTCCATGTTAGGCAGCCTCTGGAAGGCAACCCCCCATGTTGGTAAGCCTATATTTGGGGTTTCAGTTCTTTTACATTTCCCTGGTGGTTTAGGGTTACGGTCTCAGTGCTGGATGAGCCGCAGCCAGTGATTTGGAGCAGACTGCTTCTCTCTCCATGGCCACGAGCACTTCCCAGTATGGCTCTCACTCTTGCTAGGTGTGGATCTGGATGTCAGGCTCTGTTCGCGTGTACACTCGTGGGCTGCTGTATCTTCTTGGATGTTTACTGCTTCTCTGGTTTTCCATGATGTTCTTGCTTATGAGGTATGGAGTGAGACAAGCTTGAACTACATAGAAATATACTGGCACAAGGGGACAGGAACTGGAACCCTGTTAACTGCTACCACCCTCACCACAGGAAGCAGCAGCTCTGGAATTGTCTCCATTAGACTTCCCACTCCCGGCTGAGAGGGGTTCCCATCTCCTCTTGACAGGGCCAGTTTACTGGTCTTGACACAGTTCTTTTGTCACAGAAAAAGCTGCTAAGAGGCTAAAATGAGCAACATGTGTCTTGGATTTCTACACTGAAAAACAAGCATGCCTAGTTTTATCTGCTGAACGCCAGATTATATGTTCAGGGATGACATAGTAATGCTGGCTTCATTTCAATGGAAGTGAACAGGATGACCAATGCAGCTGATTCAATGAATGACACCCGTTTGTTAGTATTTGAATGCCCAATAGAGGAACAGGGGTGGAACACATGGACTGAATGGGAGGTCTTAATCCTTAATAGACCGGCTGTAGAAGGCAGCAATTATTTACTTCTCAGAAGTCACCAAAGGTCACCTTACTCCAGATGCTGATGGGGGCAGAGCTTAGAGGACCACATGATCCAACAAGACCTCACTACCTTGCTGAGAGAGATCAAGCAGCATATTTAATGACAAGTCTGTGACCGTAGTTCTAGCATATAGGTGTATAAATGTGCACTTTACCAATTATTCCTAATTCCTTCAGCAATTTGAAGGCAAGATTTAATTACAGAGCTGAACTGCCTTGAAAACAAGTAGCAACCAGCTTTCAGATACCTTTGCTGCCCAGATCAATCATCGTGCAAGTTGGGCCACCTTGTAATCATAGCGGCATCTGCATTCATTGGCTATGCTAACAGCATCCCTCAGAACGGGGCAGATGTGTGCAGCACAGACTCATACGTCAGCAAGAGGGAAAGCCACCACTTGTGCTAAGTGCACATCTCACGGAGCCACCTACATGTTTGAGCCACACACGAACGCACTATTGTGATTTTCCCTCAGACGTGCAGCATAGTTATTGCATCCAATACATACTTTCTTGAACAAAGTTTTTTCATAGAAAGTCAGACTCTAAATCGGACAAATGGTAATCCTTTATTGTATTACTGTACTTGGAATAATTTGAATTTTTTTTAGTTCATTCAAATCTTCCCCATATGTCCCTGAGGCGGGTCTCAGTTTTTCTTTTCCCTTTTCCTCCTCACACTGGTGGAAAAATTATCTTTCTGTTTACACTTTTGTGTAGAATACCAATTGTTGATTGGTGCACATCAGTGGTCTTGATTTTAAATATTGTGTACCACTAACATGTCCTTCTACTACTCACAGAAGTTTCTTTCCTCACAAGACATGTCAGAAGGGATCATTCCTTTGCAGTGTTGTCTTTGCTTTCATCCCCTTGAGCACAATTATTATTTTGATAGTTTACAGCCTTCTTTGCTGTTCATCATCTGAACACTCTACGTAAGATGGATGTGCAGGATAGAGTTCATACAACTATAAGCATTCACCCACATCTTTTCGGTTTGTGTTACGTAGTGGGCTTACTGAGCAAAATCAAATACATTCACTATGAGTCATAGATGAGTCAAGATTTCTTTTCTTCTAGTATCCCTGTTTCAGAAGTATCAAACGACATATCAAGGGCTAGACTTGAGACTTTTTAACCAGAGGGGCAGTTAAAACCTGAAGATGACATGAGTGAATTGCATAACATGGCATTGTGGTTTGTTATTTTGACACATTTTTGTTTTACACTCAAATCCAAGAACAGTGAATTAACACAACCCACTCAGAAGTTCCATGTTCAGATTGACCTTCTGAATTTAAAACATATTTTCCCTTTTTAACACTAGGACCTCGTCAAACGGGTATATTCAATTTTGAAAATGGATATATGTTTACTGCACCACTAAATAATAATACATTCTATTGCACTACAGACAATATCACATTTGATAGAATGTTTTATGCTACTAGGATCAAAGATTCCTTTTGCGAATTAGTCACTTTAAACACAACATGGTGGGGTTGATTCTTGGCAAGTGCATGGAGATGACAATTTAGACCTAGCATGCAGGTTTCCTCTTTTTGCTTTAATTATACCCCTTTCCATACAGCCTGTAACAAGAACAAATGATCATTTTACCCAGTTTGGAAAGCCAAAGTGGGCAAGTCATAGGATGAAAAGAAAGTAAAGGAAGCCATGCTTAGTTGTAAAAATCCACATCACATATGCTTCAGGTATGTTAGCATATTGGAGTATACAATCAAATGGGTGCAATAAACTGATCTTTGGATCCAGCGCAGGTGCTTATAGGTCTTGGGTTTTATACATAAATGTTGCAATCTATATTGGGAAGCAATATCAGTAGGTGTGTATGCATGAAAAGTTGAGATTCATAGCATGTGACATTCCAGGGAATAGGCACAGTCATTACAATCCTGGGAAGATGTTGTTTCAGCTGAACAGTATCTAGAAGATCATGTCATAGGGAGAGGGATTTATGCTACGATAACATTGGCAATGTGCTACAAGAAGGCAGCTACTTCTTTATAGATGTTTTTGTGGCTATAATTGGCATAAATCAGCATGATCTATCCAAAGTAAGAGACGATCAACAGGCCTTTGCATATCTATTAACTGCCTTGCTAAACACCATCCCCAGAGTTGTTCCAGATTGGAACTCATTGACCTTTCCCATTCTGATGAGGGAGTTTAACCTGTCAACAAAAGAAAGTATGCCAGTCCTATCAGAAACCCTCATGCACAGTGTTGCATGAACAGAGCAAAAACCTTTTCTGCACTATCAGCCTGGGCTACAAATTTAATATCTTGGACAATCCATGGGGTTGTGAGAATTCTATTACCTACACATCGCACTCTGTTTTGCCCAATTAGACAGACACTGGATAGACACTTCCTATCACGTTTTACAGACACACACACATACATCTGTGGCACAATGAGATTCGAGATTCTAATAGTGTGCACTTAAAGACTGTTTTGGAATGCTCCACACATAGTATCAAGTCATGACAAGAATGCAGCCTGTCATCACATGTTATGTTCTGCACCATTAGTGCAATAAGGGTTCGAGCCATCTGTCAAGCAGATGCTACTTGCTGTCCAATGGTTGCTACATTACCCAGGTCAATTCAACATGCTGCTGTGTGCCCATGGGATCTGCCATTCTGATCATTGCAACTGATGTTGTAAATTGCTATGGACTCTTTCCCCAACCACCAACTCCTGCTGTATCAGTGCAAATATAATGGCCTTCAGTCAGTCTCAACGTTCTACATTTCCCACTGCTGTCACCATCAGGTTTGGACAACTAAAGAGGTTTTAAATAATAATTGCCAGCATACATGAGAAATTCCAAGAAGCAGCATACAAGTTAAAGAACTTGACCGCATAAATCCAGGGGAGCACGAGAATCTGGTTAGGAGGCAGGAGTGCAATCATGAAAATATTTACCTTGCGGGCACTCGCTTCAGTCCTAGAAGTGGCCACACATTAGGCTATGCACTATGACTTCAATAAAAGTAGAAGCATCCTAAAATTCCTGTCAGGACTGGGCTCTGGCATTTCACCTTTGTTTCACATGATTGCAGATGGAGTAATCCTGGTTTTCCTCATCTTGCTTTTCAGATGCGGAAAACAACTGAAAACATAACCTCTGCAATTGAAGTGCAGAACACAACCAAATAGCAAAAATGAAATCTGCATTAAGGTGGGCAATATCTTCAGAAACCTTGGGAAATTGATTCCTGCTGTAATCACAATTGTAAGCCAATTAGGATGAATTCTCAACATACTTCAGCTCTAACTCAGATGAGAAAATCTTGCAATTGGTTATCTGAATAAGAAGAGACTTTAGTATCACCAGGGATATTCATTAGTTGCACCTTCACAACTTCACCATTTCCTCCTGTTTACCTCCTCCAGATCACAACTCTAGAGATGCTTCAGAATAGTTGCAGACCATGAGATAGAACAGCTGCAAAAAGACTATCTTGCACAAGTCAGTGTGCAAATTGTGGAAGACAATATTTATGCAGATATGGGACAAGTCCTTCATCAGGCTCCCATGAAGCAATACTGGATGATGAACCATCACAGACCTGTTGGTTCCAGAGATATGAATTTCCAATTTCTAATCGCCCGAGCAGAATGTGCCTGGAACTGTACCTGACTTTGTACCTGGGCCAGCGCCATTTTCGGGAAGTCTGAGACTGGACAATAATCTGGCTCATCTAGACAAGAGACTGATGCAGTTTTCAACATCATGAGCTATACCAACACCTTGAAGCCAAGTTCATTGTTATTCTCTTGCAAGAATTCATAACAAGGACACTCCAGCAATGAATCTGAAGATAGACACTCAGGCATAGTATCTGAACAGAGACATTCCAGCAATGTAGCTGAAGAGCCATCTACAAGAGAATTTGCTACAAGACAGTTCATTTATTTTCCTCGTTTCACTCTCTACTCACAATATTCAATGGTTCAAAACAATATACTTTTCCTTAGCATGTTTCACTGTTCATGGGCAGTATTACACATTGTTCACCTATTGCTGTGATTAACAGTTTGCAAGCTAAGGCAAGAAATGAAGCATGTCTAAGAAGTATATTGCTGTGCAATTTGACACATTTTAGCAAACCTATAGAGACATGCACAACCCTATGTAAACTAATTTTTACTGGTTTTGACATACTTTACTTGAAAATTTAAGCAACACAAACAAACCAATATTACATGTTTTCAATTTCATTTGACGATCATTACAGTAAATATCAGCCTGTCACAAGAGATTCTTGCGATGTGCCGGTGTAGTCAGTAAGGTTCCCTAAATTTAAAATACAGTTTTCATTCAAACTACAGAGCAGAAAACAAAAGATTCCCTTTATATTTTGTTTCACTCTGTTACACATTGCTTGTTTTTAGACTTAAGTGTTTGTTGGTTTAACCTTATCTTAACTTTTTTGTGAATTCATTCACATTTTCTGTGTGTTATTTACGTTTTTGTAATTGTAATTTCAAAGTATTGTAAGTACTATTGAGTTGTATTAATTATGTTGTGTTATAATGTATGTTGTTGAAATATATGACTGTTTGCTGCCATGGTATTTTAGGTTCCATGTGTTAATATCCCATCAAAATATCAGCATACAAAAATATCACCATATTTGTGCAGCGATATTAAGCCATGGAACCTGTGTGGGACACCCCTGGAACCCCCATAATTTCTTTAATGGTGCCCGGTCGCAATAACCCCATAAATTATCCCCATTATTAATATTGCCTATGGGTTTACCTCATGACCATATATATGTTGATATTATTGCTGGGATAATATTACCTGATACCATATTTTATGTATGAAGTTGTGTAAAATTTGAATTATTTATATTTGTGAAAATTTAAATATAATTTGTGTGACCGGCTCCACATCACCCCTTAAGCCGTCCCTTGCCTCCAATGTCTATAAGAACCTTGAAAAGGAGTCAAATTAAAAATACCATATTTTAAATTTGAAAAATTCCAATTAGATTTTATATCTGTATAATAGCTTTCTGAAAAATACCAATTAAGGATTCTCCAAGTTATAATATAAATACGTTTATGGACTTGTTGAATTTATTCTGACCATGATTAGAACATTTGCCAGACATTGCAGAAGTATGTAAAAGTAGACTTACTTGTAATTAGTATTAAAATAATATATATTTTGAACTTTTATTTTGTTTTATTGATCGTGGTATTTTTTTATTATTCAAAACTACTTACACTGTTAGTATTTTTTATACAGCATAAAGCAAAATGTAAACTTATTATGCGTGTTGTATGTTGGATTTTATTTTAAATAGGTATGACATGTATTTGTGTTTGTTTTTTTTAATAATAAAAATTATATATAAATTATGTACTAGATTTTAGTTGAAATGACAATTATTTTAATTATGTATTTAAAGTCATTGGGCCTCATTTCAACTCCGGCGATGGCCATGCCATTAACAATGGCACGGCTGCTGCCAGAGTTGCATTTTTTCTCGCACCTGTGAATGAGCAAGAACCGGGTCATGCCGAGTTAGGCGGACACGGTAATTGCCCAATTTCGGGGGCCAGAAACAAGGGCCTCCCCATCCCCATTCTGCCCCATAGGGCTAAATGTGGATGGGGACGTTGGATGCACCGGCACATTCAGAGTTGTGCCGGTGCATCCGACATGCTCTGCTCGCGGGTGCTGTTACACCCGCCAGGATAAACCTGCATACTTACCGGTCCTGCACTTCCCAGACCGCCCTGCTCGTTATGAGGGCCATTATATTAAATAGGTACATTTGTTTGATTTACTTTTTTTATTAAATGTATACTGTTGTTTTGGTTGTATTATTTGTTTACTTTGAATGTTTTATGTGTAGTAAACATTAGCATTTACAAAACATGCTTGAGTATAATTTATAGTTATTTATTATTAATATACATAATATAGGTTAACATATACATTTGTATTTCATATTAATATACATGTTTTAAGAATTTTGAAAAAACCATGTTTGATGGCATGATGTGTGATTATTTTTTTTAAAAATATTATTTTATTACTTTGTAAATTAACTAATATTTGATTGTAATACATGTATTATTATTAATATACAATTATTCTATTACTATGCAAATAGTTTATTGTGATACATTAATTCTTATTAAAAAGCAATGGCCCACATTTATGAATATGCGTAGTGAAAGAAATACCTGGAAATCCATGTTTAATTTTTAAAAGTATGTCTTAATTGATAATACTTCCATTTTTGCAGACGAGTAGCAGCATTTGTTTCACTTACTGCAATTATTCCACATTTTAAGCAACCTAAAAAAGAATAAGCATACTCAGGATCAATGCTTGGTAATTTTGGAAGTGACACAAAATCACCAACTTTTTGGGAACCTAAGAATGTGCAGATTCTTGTCCTTTTTCTACAGTTACAACCTATATATGTTCTTTTAGTATTTTGTTTTTTAGTCATACTAACTACCATGGAACTGTTTTTTAAATAGAAATGTGCTTGGTTGTTTTACTTTTATAAACATTTTCAAAACATATTTGCTTTTGTTTATTTTGCATATGGTGTTAACATTGCTGAATTTCCTAAATTATAAAGGGTTACCCCTTTTTCATGTTGCTTTGCAGATAGTGCAAATTACATGAGTAACATTGTGCACATCATCTGGTTCAGGGGTTTCAAAGTAGTCCCAAATACACGTAATTAATTTAACAAATGGAATTGTTCCATTGGTAGTTATATTTTCTGGATGCTGTTTTTTTTTGTTTTGCTAGCACCAGTGCTTAAAATGCTTTTATGACTGTCACTCCCAGGGACATTTTGTTGTAATATGTCTTTTGTTGTTGAACTTTCATATGTATAAGTTAAAGAAGTAGCAGTAATAGATAAACTATGTTTATTGCTTGTGTGGGCCACACTTGGTTTTCTTGTTAAGATATTAATATTTGAAATTGAATATGTTTTAAGTTGTTTTTGTACTGATGTTATAGGAGTTACCTTTGGCACATCAATATATTTTTTTAGGCATATGCAAAATTTTAGTTTTTGACATAGACATAGTCCAAGTGCTTCGATGTAGTTTTGTTTGTTTTTTTGGCTGAATATAAGTACTGTTAAAATGGTACTGTTAGTAGGTAATACATTGTGTTTTCCAGCTTCTATAATGATGGTGTGTACTTTTGAAATAGTAGTAGTATTAATATGGAATTTATTTGTTTCATTGTTTTGAATGTGTGTAATTTGAACTGCTGGAATAGTAGTAATTTTATTATTAGGCGATTTATCTTTTGTTTTATTTGGTGTGACAGTACTTTTAATTATTGAAGTAGTGTAAAAACTGGTAATAGGCTATTTAAATTGTATTTCTATTTCAATAGGAGGCATTTTTATGGTAGAAATACATTCATATTTAGACTCAGTGTTTTTAATTAATTTGTATTTGTTGACTGTGTGTTTCACTTTTTGAATGTAATTGTTGAGGTGTGGTAGAGGTAGCTTCATGTTCAAAGGGGACTCAACTGCCAGGAGTATTGAAAAGTATATCACTATTTTCAGTTGTTTATTTTAAATGTTTTAAATAATAATAATACTATTTATTGTGATTTAGTTTACATTAAAACTTTACACAAACTTTTTTTAAGAATAACATATAAATACATATTATAACTAAATCAGAATATACAGTATAGGACCATAATTTCATACACAGACAATAATTTATCCAACTTTCCATTAAACATTTCCTTTCTCTCTCAACCAGAGCTATAAAATATTAAAGAAAATATACATTGGACTAAAATCCCTACTTCATCAACAAATGTTTTAAGGGACTCCTGGCAATAAATGTTGTTGTTTGTGTACTGACTTGTTCTTCTAAAAATGTATCTTTAACTACTTCTGTGATTACCAATAGTTGGGACAGTTCGAATGTGGTCAGAGGTAATGTTTATTTCAACTTGCTGTTGGCCAGTGCTATGTTTGCTTTTATGTTCCTTCCTGGATGAATGTTTGTGATGTTTGTCTTTATGTTTTCTTTTTTTCTATTACCACAAGACAATTTGTTTACTGTACCATTGTTTTGTTTTTTAATTGATTTGTACATGTTTATGTTTAAAATACAATTGTATTTTTGTTTTGTGTGGGAAACTTACATTTTGTTTTACCTTTCTTTAACCGTAAGTGTGTTGTACTTTTCTTATAATTGCAAATGTTTGTATAAATGTGCTGCAATAAAAAACAATTGGGCCAAATATACCAACTATGACTTTTTTGTGCATACGTTATGATAAAAGTCATTAAATCATACGTGCATTTTAAGTTACATCCATATTAATAGATTTACTAACTCAAAGACGTAAATTCAGTGGATCTCACCCAGTGCGCAAAATCAGAAATAAACCAAGGCTCATTCACTAAGAAAAAGCAGATATGTCCAAAATACCCCTTATAAGTTCCGTTCGTGGAACATATACCAGCGTAAGTGAATGTGGTAAGGAAAGATTAAGTCAAACACGATCAACATGTGCACACACCACAAACATTTCTCACATGCCCCCACTGACTTTCACCAAACATCCTTGCCGGCACCTTGTGGATCAAATAACGTACCTGCATTGCGCACCACACTTACACCACCAATGTCATGGTTTAACTCAAAACAATCCCCACACATCTGCCAAGGAGCACATTAGGGCACACACACACCTCTGCTAACATGAAAGGCACAACACCTGAGCACACACCCAACCGACGTATTACACATGGCCAGAACCACATAGATGGATGATGCACACATCCCAATCATAGTCGAACGCCTCCACCATTCACAATCAATATATATCAACACACAAGTGGACTCAATCACTGCATTGTGTTCAGCAAGATGGAAGCTGCTAAGGAGGTCTGACGCAAGATGAACTTCACCGAAGGTGAGGCATACCTGATGGTGGATTTCATTCATAGCCACCAGCCCTGAATGCCCCAGAAGCCCGGACACTGCACCAGGCAGAGCCAGCAACACTCACGCTGGCTGTGGCTCACAGAGCAGGCCAGTGCCCAAGGCATAGAGCAATGCACCTGGGAGGAAATAAAAAAGAAATGGTTGGATGAGAAGTGGAGGGTGAAACTGAAGTAGACTCAGTACCACCTGACCCTTTCTTCTGGAGGAGAATCACCAGGCCCTGGGTTGCGATTGACTCCCGGGGAGGAGAAGACCATGAGGCTGATCCCGGAGGAGGTGTGCACTGGCATATGGGGCACAAGCACAGACTTCCATGGTAAGGAGACCACCTATGCGGACCCAACTATAATGCAGCTCATAAACAATCCATGCAAACCGACTCAAAGCCAACACACCATGTATACACACAATCAATGACCCATGTCCATTGTCGTCACACTGCATCGTTTTACGACCCAAAGGACATGCCACAACACTAACACCACAAATGGATGAAGATGTACACATTCACAGAACACACATTACACAAGACACACACAAGTCGTCATACCAAACAGTGCACAACACCTCAACTGGCACACGCATCCCAGACACCACCAAACCCCCACAAGTCACATGGAAGTGCCTGTCACCAACAAAAGGAGTACTCCACCATGCCACATGTGTCTGCCATGCACTGGCACCAAGCTACATGTTCTATGTCATCTCTGGACGTGCACCAACACCACCAACAACTGTCAGACACAAAGCCACATGTTCAAAGGGGACCCAAGTTCCACATGCAATGCACCATCCTCTGTATGCATAGACTTGCAATGAATCATAGGGTTCACACCATACCATCACACACATATACCTTACACATCACCACCTTGCATACATGCACCACCAATCACTAATTGCTGCAGGAATATGTTTAATCTATACATGGGCACCAACAATGGGTTGATGTTGCAACAGGAAGATATGTGGGGGCCATGGGACTTGCCAACACAGTGGCACGTTTCATCACAAATGCCAAATATCAGCACACATCATATCAATGTCACTGACTGACATGTCTCCTTTTCCTTCCACATCACAGCCATGACCACAGAGGAAAGAGCCCCTGTTAAAATCTCCAACAGCAGTGAGGAGGGAGCACAACACCAGGCTGACTGGAGTGCACCGACCCAGGAAGCCCAAGAGGAGGAGGACTGGTGGGAGCACATATTCCCCAAATAGGAGGAGCGCTGTGTAGAGATAGGCCAGCAGCACACAAGTGCGGGGTCTTCAAATCACTCCACCTGCAAAGGAGGTGATGCCACAGGTGCTGGCAGAGGACAGCATGCCCCTGATATAGGAGGACATATACAAGGGTGAAACCAGCAGCAGAGATTCCATGCACATCTGCTCCCCCAGCATCACCTCTAACAAAGTGCCTCACCCTTGTTGCGCCCAAGTGCCTGGGCCCAATCTCCTGCTTTCCTCATCAACCACCCTCACGCTGTGCCACCAACAATGCTGCACACAGGACCATCAGGGTTAGAGTAACCCAAGAGGCTGCAAAAGTTCCTGCAGCATCAGCGGCTCATGATCAACACCATGGCTGAGATCGGGTGAAACATTATACGGGAACTTGCAGGCATGTCCAGCTGCCTTGATAACATCAAAGACATTAAAAGGAACATATTCTGGTCGAGCATGTCCTTGGACACGCGACTGAAGCGTAACTGAGTTGTCGGGGAGGTTCGACCAGCTACTAACAATGCACTAACAATGCACGACGCACCCACAAGTTGACCCAAGATTGTGAACAGGGCCGTGCAGGCCACTGGCACCCCACCTGATTTGCCACAATCTTCACACAGGCTGACCACTCTCTAGAGTGGCACTCAGCCTGGAGGCAGCCAAGCCATTTGGGAGGTCGACAGCATGGCCTACTTGGCATCTGAGGCTGAACCACAGGCCAAAAGGCAATCTGGGAGGCCCAGGAAATCACCCCCTACTCCCACCTCGGACTCTCCTCATTCTTCCCCTCTTCCACACCACCCAATACCTCCACCCCCCTTCCACACATGCCTCCAAATCCTGAACACACCCTACTCCTGAGCATGGCACCATCACAAACACCTCTGCACATCCACCACTGCCACTTGAACATTATCATATACATGCATCCAAATGTGCCCCACTAAATAAATCTTTTCTTCACTACCAACTTGTCTGTCATGATTTGCATGATGCAGAGACATGGGCTGGTCATGCGTGGAGTGAAGTTGTGTCTGTGTGAGTGGAGTCCAGGGGGTGAGAAACACTGTGAACAGGTTCACCCATCTATGCATGTCCATTGTACATAAGACATCACCACACATATCCACCGGCACATACCTTTAGAATGTGCAGAGGTTGGCATGCATCCATCCAACACATCAAGACATTGCACCAGTGACACCGTAAGCTGAGCGGCATTGCAGTCACATCCTATATGTGCCATGAGTACCTGTACCAGGACCATAATGCATGTGCAGACATAGAAATGCTGGTCATGCTCTGTATGATACACACACATGCGAAACGCACAGCAGTGAAGTCACACATAAATTTGTCATGCACACAGTTACAGAACTCGAAGGTGTACAGACCGGCCACAAAGACATCCAGCTGGCCAGCCCTCAACAAACACCCCAACACCTGCTCACACTGTATGGAAAGGTCAGGAATCCGAACATACATCCGCCTGTATATGACATAGCCCTCATGTACATGACATATGCAGTCTCAGGCAGCACACACAGCCAATACTACCAGTCAGCCCCCTCGATGGATTTGATGCATTTCACATCAGCCATACCCATCAGTGAATAATGTCTGTTACACAACACATCATGGACACATGATGATTGATAGCACGAGTCATAGGTATACAAGGCACATGCAGATACATGTGAGTTACAGCGTAACACATAGGTTTCCCTGCATTTACACTGCATCACATTCCTGACTCCGAGGATCAAAATGTCCACTGAAAACACACAGCTCACCTAGGCAATTACACTGTCCTGCTGTTCAACATGTACAACATCAACTGGCACCCCCGAATAGAGGAGTGACCTACAGCTGACAAACAGACATGCCAATGCATGGTTGCTTGCCCTTGGGCGTGTGTGCATGTGTCCATACCACCATCCTTCATTTGTGAGTGAAGGCTCCCTGCATGCTCCACTCCCAGTAGACATGTGTAGGTTGAACATACACACAGACATGGATTGACCACCAACACATGGCATAGCATCCAGTACAGCCTTTTGCCATGGCAGCAGTGAGCATGCCTAGTAAGCATTAGTGTCCCAAGTCACATAAAGGGGGCCTGTGACAGTACATGTTTCTGACACCTGACATTGAAGAGAGCAGGAAACTCCATGGAGGAGGGGATGCCACAGACCCACAGGCCAAAATTCAGACAGAGCAACCTATGGAAATAGGATCGGCAGGCGCGAAAGAGGAACAGGGGAGGAAGAGGATTAACACGGTTATAGCACGGAAGTGGTGGAGGTTTGTAATTGCAATCCTCAACCATTCCAAAGTAAAGAGGTCATCAGGGTTAACAACATCAATACAAAATCCCTCATTGACTGTGGTAGTAGGCAGACTGCTGTCTGCTCCAACTTCATATGTCCCAAAGGGGTGGAAAGGATTACTTGTATCCACAGGGTTGTAGAGTCCTACCCAAGACATTCTCTTACCCTAGAGGTTAGAGGTCATTCCACCATAGAAAGGACCACAGTAGTCCCCTGTCTACCAGAGGAAATAATCAAAAGGACTGACTTCCCCATCTTCCCAGACCTCTTACACCATCATCCTAAAATAACATCTCCCAAATGCTCTCCCCTATCTTCTTGGAACGTTTTTTTAGGAAACAAACCATGTGGAAATGGTAATCCAACCACGAACAAGACAATCTAGACTCTGAGGAGGAAAAGCTCTCAGTGAACCCACAGGAAAGGAAAGACCAAGTCAATCTGTTTTTGCCAGTTCCTATTCAAGGGGGAGCCTCTTGTTATGAATCTGTACAATGTGTCCCTTCTCCCAGAGGGGAGAAATCCCTTTTGAGGTTAGGGAGGTGAGCCACATACACAAGACCCTCGCTAGGGGTGTGTGCAAGTGGGACCTCAATGGGAGTGATTCCCATCTCGGGGACAGGGACACCAATTCCATGAAGGTACTCCTGTCCCAAACAATCCTTTTTGCATAAATTGGGATGGAAAAGACTTTGACATCTTCTGTTCTATCTCAAAACAACAAAGACCCTCTATTGGCCTCAGGTAATGCTGAACCACATGTGAAGGCCATGATCAAAGAAGACGGACTCGTTCTTGTTTGTTGTAGTGACATAGGTGAGAGCAGTGTGTTCTGCAAATGGAGGAGAAACTCCTGCGGAGCGAGGAGAGTCTTTGTTAAACAGAGGCAAGCGTCCGTGGATATGCCATCCTGGAAGGGAGGAGCGATGCTGAGCCACTGACTCAGTGGCAGCGTGCAGGCAGTGAGACCAGCTAGATAGAGGCTGTAAGGCGGGCAATCAGACTGAGCAAGTGGCTCTCGTCAGGACAGAAGCAAAGGCTGTAAGAAAACCATCTTCCTTGGTGGCGTTACCACTGGCAAATACTGGTGGGATGGATGCCTGACAAATGATGCCAAGACCAGGAAGGAGAGAGGAATCCAGATCCGCAAGCTCCAAGAGGCAAGAGACGAGAACTCATAGGGAAGCAAATGCTCCCAATGCAAGGACACCTGTGAGCGTAACAAACTTCGTCCGTCAAGAGGGCTGAAGTCAATGACTGTAAGAAAGGCTGTGGGAGCGGGACGGGACACTGACCCAGAGAAAACTGGCTGGGAAATGTACGAACGTAGCATGGCATCACAGGAACAGCCACTGGAAGTAAAAGAAAGTAAGAGGAACTTATTGTCACACAGCTCCAATCAAAGAAAGCGAGAAAGTTACAAAAGTTAACTATCACAGCTGGAACAGCCACCAGAAGTATGAGAAAGTACAAGTAGCTAATGGGTATATGAACTCCACTAAACTGAGTGAAAGAAATACATACAATGTACACCAAAGGTGGAATATCTGACCAGACTATTAAAGACAGACAGATATACCTCCTACGGGGAAGAAGGTGAAAAGAGGGTGAATGCTCTGCAACAAGGCTAGCCAAGCATACAAGGCTACAGGAATCTGTAAAATACTGGAGCAAGCAGAAGCCCCAAGTAAAGAAATGTAATTATGAAACAAAGACAGCTACCAGAGAATCACTGGACTTTGGGGAATTCTCAGTGTCATGAAGGTGGGAGACAAAGAAGTGTCTTTCAAGTGATCCTGAAGGGATTTGGACATTTGAAATAGAACTTGAGAAAAAGAGGAGAAGACACTGTTTTCTTTAAAATGGATAGAGTGAATCCCATATAGAGGAAAATTTAATTTCTACCAAGATACTATATCTGAGGATTGTGGAAACTACACCTTTTATTGAAGGAATTTTGAGACTGTGAGCAAGTCTACTCCAAGCGGAACCAGGCTGAAGCCAACACAGAAGCTATTGTCGAGGCCTCTGCTTTAGCTTTTTTGTTAGGTGTTTTTCGAAAGTGGTAGGGCCAGTGAGTGATTAGGATTCAGACTAAAGTCTTTTTTTCTTTGGACTTGTCGTGTATCCCTAGTTTTGGTTTTGCTAGGCATGGAACTTCCCTCTTAGTGTTAGGGCTAGTTAGGCATTTTTGCTTTAATTTTCAATAAATCTCTTAAAGATGACCCAACATAGTCTGAGTCCTTCTTCTGGTTCACCACAGGGCACATACTGAACATTTTCATCCCTCTTGTCGCGCAAGGATGATGGTACAGACTGCATTACTATCTCTCTCTTATCTTGCAGGGGTGAGGGCACTTTTTAAGGGAGTGAAGGACAAAATAAAAACAACATGAAAAGCCCCCTCCAAAAACAAAACATATCTTCAGTTCCCAGTGCTGTGCCATAGCAGCAATCCCATCAGTAGTTTCAAATGTGCTAGGAGTGGTGTTTCTCAAAAGCAGGCAAAATGTCACGATCTGCTCGGAAATGTTGTCCAAGGCCCTACCTTTCACGAAATTGCCCCTGACTTACATATCCTGGAATCACACTTGGATTGCTTGGCCCTTTTCTGAGTAGGTATAAACCCTTCATTGAATGAGCAGGACTCGTTTATTGCATGGACAAGCTTGCACGTAGGACAATGGTGCCACTGTTCTGATGTGTCTGCCTGGGATATCCCTGCTAAAGTCTTATCATCATCACTTGTATGGGCTTGGGGTGAGTGGACTTTTTCTTATGCATTAAGGTGCCGGTAACACAGGTGTTTCAGGTGGGTGCTGATACCCTTTGAATTGCTAGCAGAGATCTTAAACCTTCCAATGGTCTTTGATACCATGCACAAGGTTTTTTCAACTGATTCAACCTCTGCTGCTGCAATCCTATCAAGCACCTTAAAGTAGTCCCAGGCACAAGAGAATGATGGCAAAGAGGGACATCTCTGATCTCCCTCTGTAATTTAGGAAACATTTGCGATTTCCTTTAACCCTCAATGAGCTTTGTGCCTCCTCACCAATGCGGGACTGGCTCTCCTCCTGACCCCTGCCGTACAGGTTGTGCTAATAGCTCAGTTTTCTGCCTCAACTCTGAGTGACTACCATTCCGACCATCAACCCAGTACCATCAACATCACCAACAAACCCACCAGAAAGTTATGTAGCACGTCATCTGCTGGATGAGGCAGATTGTCTGTGTGACTCAGCCCAAGCATGTTCTTCAAATGTGCCTCTCCCTATTCAGATTCCAAGTAAGAGGATGAGAGATCAGCATCCAAAAGTGGATCCATTTTGCTGTTCTCCTTCTGCACAGAGAGCACCATATCAGATTCCTCTGCTGCAGTCCCCTTTATTTTTCACAACCAAAAGAGTTGTTCCTAAAACAAAAGACAAAAATATATTTCTTTAAAATAAAAGAACTTGAAGGTATCTCAAGTAAAACATCAAGGGTTTTCCTATTAAAACAGAAAACAAAATAAACGTGACTTCCCAAACAAAGTGGCTTCAATAATAAATAGATTATAGAATAAAGGTTTCCCCTATTTAAGTAACAAATGCTTGAAAGTAAATTAACAACAGAAAAGAAAAGGATTAATTAACCAACAAAAAAATGACATACCAAATAAATTGCCTGTGTGCCTGCCTCGCCCATAAAGAAAAAGTAAGGTTTCATATTTCAGAACAAAAATATTTCATATCCCAAATCACACAAAGAAAAAAAACAATTCCTGCCTAACCCATCAAAAATTGACCTATTTCTCCAATCCTTGCCTCTACCTACTGAACAAAGCTCACCCCAAAAAGAAGAGAGGAAGTTGCTGATTCTTTATATGTGCTTCAGAACTAATTTTCTGCCTAAGAACTTGCACAAATTCACAGAATAGCCAAGTGCAACGTCACTGTGATGCTCTCTGCAAATCCTCACGCAATGCCTGTATCTATTTATCAACTTCTTGATCTTGTGTGAACTCTTAACAGATACTCGTACTTTGGAATTCTTTTGCTGGGTACCAGAGGTTCACCCGAATCCACCAATTGAGCCTGCATGAATTTGCACAGTGTTTGTGAAGATTCCTCTTATGATGGGGTGTAGGGCTCTGACAAATGTATGGGAGGATAGGTCCAAGAGACCCCCTCCCCTGCAGCCCCCCCCTTGTGGAGTCCATGGCTCGTCAGGGGTCCCCCCTGCCACCAGGGCCCAGGTGGCGGGTGAACCACTGGCTGACACATTGACCAAACGTGCTGTATTAAGCTAGGCCCTGTAAACCATTTTGTGAAACCAGAATGACATGAGCCCCTGTGCACCGCAGCACGGCCCCCACCCTTGGAGAGTTCTCACTTGTCCCTGTGGCTTTAGCTCCCTGGCAGATCCGCTGAGAGCCTGTTCCCACGAACAGACGGACATGAGCTAGTGCTAGAAACAAACACTGCAACATTCACCTTCCGCAGTGTATCTCTGTCCACAGTATGACCCGGCCAGCAGGGCCGGGGTGGAAAAGAACTGTAAAATGGTCCCCCGACAAAAGTAGAGACCCTAAATACCAATATGCAAACTGCCTGTGATAAAACTCTTTTCTCCAGGACCTTTTGATAAAATATGTAAACTCCATGAAGATGGCAGAATGTGTGTTCATGTGGCATTCTGGTTGAAATACCCATATCCCCGTAGCTATGCGCAAATAGTAGACCTGTCCCGGGTTTTATGTTATATGTTTCTCCGAGAAGAATGTACTCCAAGGCCCTATGCCATAACTGAACTAATGCTGCTAGAGTACAACGAAAAACAAGTGCAACAGCATTGGGAGCTCATGTAAATTGTGTAAGAAAACGCATAGAATGTATTCGAATGTTCACGCTCACCATGTGTCACTGCCATCAGTCTCATTGGCAAGTTGTTCCTGCGTGCTCCACCAACCTTAATACTACCTCGCTTATCGTGTATGCATAGAGTGTAACAAAATGCCGTGGTTGTTAAATACTTAACATATAGTTATCAATGGCAACACTGGTATAGGTAACACATTTGAAATGGCCATTTAAAGGCACTAACAATGTAGAGATGTAAGCTTTTAAGAAAAAGCTCAATGAGTATTGTACAGTATATGAATTATTATGTCTTTTTGTATAACCTGCAGACACACGAGGAAAATACCATTGTGGGCATATCCAAGGCCACTTCCCCTCCCTCCCCAGTGAAGCCTGCCAGACGAAAGGCAGAGGCCCGGGCTGCTCTGCCTCACCTCCCCCAATTCGGCTGGATCCGCTTCAAGCATTCAGGTTCCCCCGCAGCTCACATGGCCACGACCAGCCACCTGAATTATTTACAACCCAGCAGTAAACCCCGGCCATAAACGTAGGCCAAAAGGTGCCCTTTCTTAGGCTCCACGACCCACCAGCTCACCCCAAGTTAATGGCCCCTGTAATATTAGGACACCCAATATTATAGCAACACTGTAGGAACACATTCATAATGACTTCTAACGAGACATGAAAACTTGGACAGCTCACCCCTTGCCCTGAGACACAACCTCGTGACCTATGATACCCGGCCAACAGGATGATGGTAACCATGTATTGATGTATTACCAAAGGACCCCACTCTAGGTGCATTCCTCCTGTGTTGAATTAACATGTAGAATAACCTATTGTAGGATTTAGAGGGAAAGATAATATTGCAGTATTGAATGAATGGGGTGTGCGTGGCCCTTAGGGCAGAAAGCCAAGGAAGACGTTCATCAATGACAGTGGCCACGCCTGGCACAACAGCACTGCCCGGATGAGCCCAGCTGACCTGCCCGGCCCACGTTGGCAACCAGTGACGTCCACCAACCACGGCGCACCACATCACAGCTGCACCTATAGTTAGTCGCCACCACCCAATCCCCACGAACATGTGCCCCCTATAGTGTGTAGGTTCTTATGACGCGTTTTGTAAATACATACGCCTGTCTTTGCTAGTGTCAGACAGAGCACTCTCGGAGTTTGCAGAGTCCTTTGCATGCCCTATTTTTGACTTATATAAACTCCCATTAAGCTCACCTGCACTTTGTCTTAGCCTTATTCCCATCTTGCGAGAGTCCATTATTGGCCCTCATTACAATCCAGGCGATAAGTTCCCTACTTTACCACCATGGTGTAAACTCTGTTTACACCATGGTGGATGGCGGATTTACCGCCCCATTCCAAGGTGAGTGGGGCGGTAAATCCCCATTCCCCATTTACCCTTCCCCATTCCCATTTTTGCCCCATAGGGCATAATGGGAGTGGGGAAGGTGCTAATTACGGCACCGTAAATTACGGTGCCGTAATTAGCACCAAGGCGGGTTAGCGCCTTGCATTTTAATGCCTGCTAAAAGCAGGCGTTAAAATGGTAATCAGGCGTTAAGGTTTAACGGCGCCGACGGCGTCGTTAAACCCTTAATGCCTGGGTTGTAATGAGGGCCATTGTCTCTCATTGTGGGGAGGATCGTGCTATCTGGGGACGCTCGCCTTCAGTGGTGACCCCGACAGCGTGATTATTTTTCTTAAATATATCCCTAAAGTCCCCTTTGGCACAAAAATCTCTGGTCGAAATGGGATACACACGGTGTGCAGGCTCCAGTAAGCTGCCCGCCAACAGCGACCGGTACGCTTAGAAGTGCGCACTCAACAGAGAGAGGGTACGGGATCCCGGTTGAAAAATCCCCTTTGAGTACCGCTCGTTGGAGCCGGGGCTGACCGTTGAGCGTGCGGCAGCGCTGCCTGGACGGACCCAGTTTGGAGACTCTCGGTTCAAGACGGGCACGTGAGTATTAAGTGCGAGCGACCATAAAGGGAGCAGGGGAGGAAAACAGGACAGGGAACAAGGTCATTTAAAAAGGGAATCTTTGGGAATACTAAGAACTACTCTAGACTTTCTTTACTTTTTCTTTGCATATGGCCATTAGGATCAAGAGGTGAAAAGAGATAAAGAGACGGGAACCTAGCTCCGAAAGGGGGTAGAAGGTGCTGCCGCATAGTGCTATCTTGACTAGTACTGGGAATATATGAAGAAGTGAAAAATAAGATACAGGTGTCTGTTAAAAAAGGGAGACACAGTGAATACATTAGTAAGTGCTATTCTTTCTATTTTTCTCTCTGGGTTTATGGGGAAAAAACAGGGTTAGTACTGAGAAGAAAAAAAAAATAGAAGATAACTTAAGTAAAAGGACAAGTTTATATCAAACTAAGAAGACGAGTTTATATCAAATTAAGAAAGAAAGAGACAACTAGGGAGGGCGGAAAAGGATTACGAGTTGAACTGTGAATAGAGTGTTGCTTATTGGTGTATATGCACCATGTGTGTCGGAACATATTTTGTTAAGATGAATATGGAAAAATGGTAAAACGTGCATAATTATGGTGTGGTCATGGTAAATGTGACCAGAAGAAATTTTACGGGGATGAGCCCGATGCAGTAAACTGACTATTTTTTGAGTAAGTGTGCTGAAGATATCAGTAGTGTACAAAAGGTGGTTTGCTTTTGTATATGCCCCCTAAATTATACAGAGTATAGGCTGTGCACACCCACTCCCGTATTGCCCAGGTGGTGGAAACACACAGGTCCCTACACGCAGATATATAAATATATATATATATATATATATTACATGGCCACAGTAGTGGCCATGTAGTTATGGTTAAGTTGCTGTTTCCATAGGAAGAGCACTTTTTGGGTGGCTTATAACCTCGCTCTCCCTGGACGGATCCTCACCAAACTTTGCAAAAAAAGTATTTGGGTCACTCTGAATTTCTTTGCAAAGTTTGGTGAGGATTCGTCCAGGGGGGGCAAAGTTATAGGGGGGTCCCAAAACTTTTTTTTTCCCATAGACTGAATGGGAAAAATGTTTTGCTCGCGCCTACAGCCCAAACCGCTGGACGGATTCCCACCAAATTTGGATCAGGAGCAGCAGCTTGGTCCCGAAAGCGTGCTTTTGCAAATTTGGTGAAAATCCATCCAGTAGTTTTTTTTAAAATGCCCAAAAAGTAGGTAAAAAAAAATTAGTGATATCTGTGTTCGGTTCACGGACACACTTCCCTGTTCGCTCCGCGGACAGTGTCCTGATTGGCCAATCGTCTTGCGTGATGTTCGCGGACATGCAATGTGTTCGCTGATTGGACGGCGTGGAGCGTGAAGCGCGTCAGATTTTTCGGTAGCGCCCGCCATCTTGGATTCGCGGACGTCCGCGGACAGCGCAGTGAAACTTTGTTCAAAATGTGTATTTAGTAGAGTGTGTTGGTGTGTAGGAGTGTTTGGGGAGGGTGGGAGTGTATGAGATAGGATGAAAGTTGTGTTTTTTATGTGTTAGACATTCTTTTTGTGTTCCATTTGTTTGCGGACATCACGGGTGTTCTGAAATGTTCTAAATAAACTGACTGGGGGGTGTTCTAAGGACTCAATATATGTCCGTTTTGTTTGTAAGCAAAGTGAAACTGTTCTAAGAACACTTGCGGTGTCCGGGGAGTGTTCGTAGGGGGTGTCCTGAGGACGATGTCCGTATTGTTCTCTGTCTAGTTGAATGTGTTCTAAGAACACCAACGGTGTCCTGAAATGTTCGCAAATAAACAAAATGGGGGTGTTCTGAAGACGTTTTTGAGAACACTCCCGGTGTGCTGAAATGTTCGTATGGGGTGTCCTGAGGACGCTGTCCGTATTGTTCTCTGTCAAGTTGAATGTGTTCTAAGAACACCCGCGGTGTCCCGAAATGTTCGCAAATAAACAAAATGGGGGTGTTCTGAAGACGCTTCTAAGAACACTTGCGGTGTCCGGGGAGTGTTCGTAGGGGGTGTCCTGAGGACGCTGTCCGTATTGTTCTCTGTCAAGTTGAATGTGTCCTAAGAACACTCGCGGTGTCCTGAAATGTTCGCAAATAAACAAAATGGGGGTGTTCTGAAGACGCTTCTAAGAACACTCGCGGTGTCCGGGGAGTGTTCGTAGGGGGTGTCCTGAGGACGCTGTCCGTATTGTTCTCTGTCAAGTTGAATGTGTCCTAAGAACACTCGAGGTGTTCTGAAATGTTTGCAAATAAACAAGATGGTGGTGTTCTGAAGACGCTTCTAAGAACACTCCCGGTGTCCTGGAATGTTCGTAGGGGGTGTCCTGAGGACGCTGTCCGTATTGTTCTCTGTCAAGTTGAATGTGTTCTATGAACATCCGCGGTGTCCTGAAATGTTCGCAAATAAACAAAATGGGGGTGTTCTGAAGACGTTTTTGAGAACACTCCCGGTGTCCTGGAATGTTCATAGGGGGTGTCCTTAGGACGCTGTCCGTATTGTTCATTGTTAAGTTGAAAGTGTTCTAAGAAGTATCGCGTTGTTCTGAAATGTTCATAGGGGGTGTCCTGAAAACGGTGTCCGTATTGTTCGCTGGCAAGTTCAAAGTGTTCTAAGAACACTCACATTGTTCGCGAACATTAAAAGTTTCCCATAGATCATAGTTGAAATGTTTGACTCTATGGATGTGATATGCTGCGGTGGTTGTTGCCAGGGCATAGAGTCTTGGGTGCATGGCCATTTGGCTTATAATTTTGGGTGAAAAACAAATGTATAAGGAACAAAGGTATTAGATACTATGGATGTGATATGCTGCTATGGTTGTCCTTATTATTGTATACTTACTGTTTGGTCTAGTAATGGGAGTCCATGTTTTTCTTCTTCATTTCTGTGATAAAAGAAAATAGCATGTTAGTATTAGTATTTTGTAATGACTTATTACATTGTATAAGCAATATACTTTTATTTTTTTTCGACCCTCATATTTAGTAGAGTACAAATCAGAGTACTGTGCAATTTGCTCAGTTTCTGTATTTGTTGCTAAAATCATTGGGTCTGTGGGAGAAAAAAAAATCCATGTTGGATTAAAAAAAAAACTTTTTCTGTTATGCTACAGTTTATTTGTTTGTTTGTTTTCAGTGTTCACTTGTTGTTTCTGGCTAATGCTTTATACTTTTCTTTGTTGCATTTTTTTTGGAGCAGTAACAGATTCTTCATTTGTTTTGATATTATAACATTTTGGAGCAGTTAGATACCAATTGGCATATTCTAACTGTCTATTTTTTTAATATATTTTAGTGGTTTTGATTTATCTATTTGGATATTGTTAAATTTTGGGACAGTTAGATACCAATTGGCGTATTCTAACTGTGTATTTTTTGGCCTAATTTAGTGGTATTCATTTATCTGATTAGTTGTTGTAGAATCTTTGAGCTGTTAGATAGCTTTTGGAGTATTCTAACAGTTTATAGTATTTTAACACAAATTTATAATTTTGGGACAGTTAGATACCAATTGGCGTATTCTAACTGTGTATTTTTTGGTCTAATTTAGTAGAAACAAAGCAACATCCAGACATAATTGTAATTCATTGTGGAGGGAACAGTTTAGGACATGTGACTGGAATTTTTTTGCAATTTGCTATGAAAGAAGGACTTAGGAAGGTTATGGACATGTTTCCTAATTCTTAAGTGATATTTTCACGGATTGCGCAGAGACAAATGTGGCTTCGTTCTTCTTCATTTGGTTCACAATTGGAAAAAGCAAGGCGCAATGTTAATAAGGCTGTTTATGCCTTTCTAAGAGATTTTGGCATGTCTTCTTTTGACAATGAAAATATTATGTTTTGTAGTACATACATTTTTTGCAGAGATGGAGTCCATCTTACTTATGCTGGCAATCAGATTTTTCTGAGAAATGTACAAAATGCATTGCGACCTTTTTTGGAATTACAACAACGATTTTGAAGTAGATGTTAAGCATTTACAATTTTTGACTTACAAACACCACCCAAAGGCTCTTTTCAGAGCCACCACTTCTTTCCAGAGAAAATTACAATGTTTGTGATGGAGTAGCAACCCAATTTTTTTAATGTTCGCGAACTGTCCGCGGACTTCTAAGAAATACAAAGAGCCCTGCTTCATTTATTTTCACTTCTATTTTTTAACTGGGAAAGGCGGCTCTGAAAAGAGCCTTATTTTTTTTTGATTTTTGTAATTTTGTATTTTTTTTGGTTTTTCAGACACGACACACTAGGAGAGGAGGGTAAAGGAGGGTAAAGGGGGGGGACACCAACCACAGGGATAAGAAAGGGCGAGCTGAGAGAGGAAGATGTAGAGTGGGTTTTATTTGGGTAGTGAGCAGTTCTTCTTGTGCTCTGAGACGATATTCTCAAAAGCACTCCGAAGTCGCTCCCCCCTGCAGAGTACTGTGTCACAGTACATACATACAACTGTGACCCTCGAAAGGTAAGGGTCATCAGCATTCTGTATGGCCTATGAGGCAGCTTGAGGAAGACGCTGTCCCACAGAGGTGGTCCTTGTGGTGACAGGATCAGAAACAGAGGATGAAGTAGAGGAAATCAACCTGCTACGTTCTTCGCAAGGTACAACCCTGCGAATAGCCCCAGAGTGAAATGACCTCAGGTGTCGCTTCATAGTAGTGGTCCCAAAGCTGTACTTACCGTGCTTCCCCCGACTGAGTATCATTTTGCACTCATTGCAGGTAACACGGTTCGCACGAGCCTTAGGAACATTACCATGAATGGTAAATAACCGCCACACTCAAGACTCACGCCTAGTGCGGGTATTAGGGTTTTCCTCTACCTCATTCTCATCATCCTCTTCTTCCTCCTCCGCATCCTCACTCCTGTTCCCCTCTTCAGGCCCTTAGGGAGGTGGTGGTGGTGGAGGGGGTGGTGGTGGTGCTGAAGCAGGTGCAGCACCAAGTGGCAGTTCAGCAGCCAAGGATGCCATCTCGATGATGGTGTAGTCTGCAGGTGAAGAATAGCCAGAAACACAATGGGAATAAGCTCTTGGGCGTGGTCTTTTATAGGGGAGCTTGTGCGCGTTCCGCGGACATGCGCACTGTCCGCGGACAGATTGAACACAAAAAAAGGATCGGAAAGTTTCAAAAGGTATATAGAAACTCAAGATTGCTATGTGGGACTTGTGCCATGGTGAGATTTTATTGAAAAATATTATGGATTAACTGAAAATGTACTTTTAAATTGTTCGGGGACACGAACAGTGTCCGCATTTCAGGACACACGATAAGCGTGGGTCATATGATCCATTCGCGAACTAGTCCGCGAAGGAAGCGCCTGTCCGCAGGACACCAAGTGCACGGAGATTGGTTAGCGCATGCGCATTGATGTCCTACGGACACTGTTCGGGTTCTGAAGTAATTAAAAGTGCGTCACACGTGAAACGAACATTTCAGGACATCGCGTGAGTTCTTAGAACAGTTTAAACTTGGTAGCGAACAGTAAGGACAGATATAGTGTTCTTCAGGACACGTGTAATTTCGTTTATGTACGATCATTTCAGGACACCAATTGTGTTCTTAGAACAGTTTCAATTGGGTAGCGAACACTACAAACAGGTATAGTGTTCTTCAGGACACCTCCATTTTCGTTTACGTACGAACATTTCAGGACACCAATAGCGTTCTTAGAACAGTTTGAACTTGCTAGCGAACAGTACCGGACAGGTATAGTGTTCTTTAGGACACTTTAATTTTTGTTTGTTTACGAACAATTCAGGACACCGCGTGTGTTCTTAGTACAGTTTCATGTTGCTAGCGAACACTACGAACAGTTGTACTGTTGTTCAGGACACATCATTTTCGTTTATTTACGAACATTTCAGGACACCAATTGTGTTCTTAGGACAGTTTTAAGTTGATAGCGAACATTACGGACAGATATAGTGTTCTTTAGAACAGTTTAATTTTTGTTTCTTTACGAACATTTCAGGACACCACGTGTGTTCTTAGAACAGTTTCAACTTGCTAGCGAACAGTACGAACAGGTGTGGTGTTCTTCAGGACACCTCAATTTTCGTTTATGTACGAACATTTCAGAACACTCGCACTGGCCGCGGACACTTTTATTGTTTTTTAAAAAAGAAACGGAAACTATTCACAATACAATATAAAAATTAAACTTTATTTAACATATATTAATAATTTATGACAGAGAAGGTGAGGCAGAAACAGAAACAAAAACAGGAGAATTTGGGGTTTCAACATGATTGGTATTAGGTGAAGAAGGGATGGAAGTCTCATCAAAACGTTTTGGATTATGGAGAGGGTTTGGGGATAATTGACTGGGATATGGTGAGGAGGGACAAGTACATATGGGGCAATGGTACGAGGTTTTTGGTTTGAAATGATTTTCTACAAAAGTTTTTAAATTATTAAAATTAGCCAACAATACATCCATTTTTTCTTCTATATTGTGAAGACTGTTATCCATAACAGGGTTTTCTGAAGTTTTTTCTATTTTGGTATGCTCTGTACAAAAAAATAATATATATGTTAAATGTATATAAAAAAAATAATAAATAAATGGTTTATATTATAAAGTGTTTACCATTAGTTTCACTATCTTGTGACATTTCTTCATGTGGGAAATTGTCCTCTAGCCATTCCAGAGTACTAGACATTTCTGTGAAAAAAAAAAAAGATAATATATTTTTTAATCTAATACAGAAAGTTTATAAATATATGACTAAAATGAAGTACACTTACTATTTCTGGTAAAATAAGTCCTATGTATTCAGTGGGTCTGGTCTTGTTCTCAGTTCTGTTTTGTCTGTGAGGTAATTATGTTGGAAGCCAATTTATCTTCTTGTGGTATATTCCATTTCAGAACATATTGTATTTAAATGAATGGTTAGTGTGTTACATATATGGGTTACATTTCTTATGTATTACTATATATAATGTGTTTGTGTGCTGCTTTTTGAATTTGTTAAATGTTCCTATATTATGATATAACAATCAAACATACCCACCACCCCCCCCCACAGTTTTTAGGTAGTGGTACTGTTCTCCGAACATGTCCGCGAACATTAAATAAGTTCGCGGACACCAAGTTCATAAGAAGAGATCTAGTCAGTTCAATATGACATGTATATAAAGTCAAAATCATTATTGTTAAGTTGTGCTACTAAAAAACTATGAAATTCAGTGAAAAAACTTTGTTAAAGGGACGTTATGGTTAAGTTGCGCTACTAAAAACCTATGAAATTCAGTGAAAAAACTTTGTTAAAGGGACGTTATGGTTCCAAGTAAAACCGAAAAACCCTTGAAATTCGCCATTTATGGTAAGCTAAGCAACCATAACTCACGCCACCACCGTGCACTGCTAAGACTAACACCCAGGACATCAAAGATGACATCACAAATGTCATTGATGACATCACTGATGACATCACATGTTTATGTACTTCTCATGAAATATGTGTAGAAGGGATTCTTATTATGTTGCGAAAAAAGTGTCAAGAATCATTGCAAGAAATATACCCTAATAAGTGCATTGAACGATGCATTGATATAAATAGCATCCTATTATGGGGTTCTATCTAGTATACTAAGCTACTCATACAGAAACATAACATTGTGTGCAGCATACAAGATGAAGGTATGATATTCGTAATGTTAATATGTTGAATAATGAAATGATAATTGTTTTCTTAACAGATTTTTGTGTACTGTGAAATATGTAATAAGTAGCTAATAAAACCCATGTATTACATAATTGCATTACTATAGACAAAACACAAAGACACAAGAACACATACCAATATGGGTATATACAGGGAAAGTGAAGTTAGCAAAAAAGCACAAGTAGTAGCAGAAACTATTCATACCTTAACTGATTAGTTTCATGCAAATAAATGATTGCTCTGTTTCAAAGCTGCTATTTACCCTATGTATATGTATCACTTGATGTGATTGGACCCTAAGGAAAGTAGTGTGAGTACAATGTATACAAATGTGACCATATACAGGGAAAGTACGGCCATAAAAAAAAAACAGAACTATCAGAAAGTGCTCATAAGTCTAGTGATTATCTTTATGCACAAAAAGGATTGCTGTCTTTCAAGCTTGTGTTTTCCCATATGTATATGTTTCATATAATGTGACTGTACTCTAAGGGAATTACTGTAAGAACCTACTAGAAGGATATGTCTACAAATAAAATAAAATTCTTAGTTTCTGACTGTTACTGAAGAAAACCATGTGGCCTAGATATGTCAGCAAAAGAAAAAATAGCGAGCCAGACATGTGATGTCATCAGTGATGTCATCAATGACATTTGTGATGTCATCTTTGATGTCCTGGGTGTTAGTCTTAGCAGTGCACGGTGGTGGCGCGAGTTATGGTTGCTTAGCTTACCATAACTGGCGAATTTCAAGGGTTTTTCGGTTTTACTTGGAACCATAACGTCCCTTTAACAAAGTTTTTTCACTGAATTTCATAGGTTTTTAGTAGCGCAACTTAACCATAACGTCCCTTTAACAAAAAATGTTTCTGATATATAGGGCAACTACACACCATGGGGGCAGAAACACCCCTGGCCCATATTTGTAAAAATCTACCTGGGTATGCTGAACGTATTAAGAAATATCACGATCAGTGGATTACAGAACTGAAGGGGGAAGGGTTACCCCAAATATGGCCAGAAGGAGGATCGTTTGACAAGAGTGTCCTGGATATGGTAGGAACATGCATTTGTATAAAATACAAGGGGAAGCAGTTACATAATAGGAGAGAAATTTTAGATCTATGGAGATTGTTTGAAGAAGTGCCCCCTCCCAAAAAAAGAGAGCTAGGTACTGATTTGCCATCTACCACTGATAATCCATTGCTGATACCTGAAGACGACAAGGTATTGCAAGAAGGGGGACCACCAGTAGAGGTAACTAGATTGAACCCAATATTAAATAAGCCAGTGCCCGCAGAAGGATACAGTGACCACACATATGTTCCCCCAACAACAGTCACCACGACTAGAGGGCCAACGGCACCCCCACCGTATGAGAGCCATAGACAGCGCGACCAGGTAAGTACACCCACAGTAAATATAGAGAAACTAACAGAAGACTAGGCTCTCCATAGCAAAAGATGAGCTCTCGAGGATAAAAAGCATATGTGAACAGAGTGGGGCTAACGCTGCTCGGTCAGAGCTGACAACAAGAACACAGGGTCATGATAAAACAATTGAGGAAGGGTGGAAGAAGGGGGAGATACTGTTCAGAATACAAGTAGAACCAACTCGAATAATTGAACTAGAGGAAAGGGAGGAGCATACTGATGATGAGATAATGGCCACAGGAGGTAGAGAGGAACTATGGAGCGATATAGAAGAGGACTCAGAGGAAGGTGAAAGATTAAGTATGGCGATGGGAGGAGGAAATGGGAGGATGGATGGTGCATGTTCGGGAAGAACAATGGAAGAAGAATGGACAGGACGACTAAGGAATAGGTTGGGGAAAATGGCGCCACTAGGGAAGAAAGGAATGAAGGTGAGTACAGGCAAGGCAACAAAGGAGAAGTTACAACTCCCACTAATACACAGGGGAGGAGGGAGGCCGAATTACAAACCCTGGACTCAGATGGACAAGGCCAATTTGTTAAAGCTTTTACCACCGCTATCAGGAGGGGCAAGCAAGTGGATATATGCATTTGAGAAACACACAGCCGGGGTACCACTAGCAATAGGGGATGTGAAAAGTCTGCTAGTATCGGCAGTTGGGGATCAAGCTGATAGAGTATGGGTAAAGGCTGGCTTCCCGGGGGTAACGTTAGACTGCGATCGCCATGATGGTGCCTCTTTTAACACAGTACGTGCAAGGGTGTGGGACACATTAAGAGAAACATTTCCAGACACCCCAGATTTGCAGTCAGTCATGCAATGTACGATGAATGATGGAGAAGATGCTATGGATTACATTTTTCGGGTCCAGGAGATGTGGAGAGCAGAAATGGACACGCCCTGGTATCAGTCAACCTCATTATTTTACTTCATAATAAAGAGAGGGCTCCCTAAAGAGGTACAAAAAGCACTTGACAAAATTGCAGGTATTGAAGCGAAAGGGTGGCCCGAAATACAGAGCATAATAGTTCACCACTGTAAAAGAATAAAGGAGAGGGAAAAGGAAATAGCGCCAAAAAGATTGGCAGATGAGGCAAAGTTAGTAGAAACAAAACTGGTGAAGGTCGCTGCAGCAGTAGCCGCGCTCCCACACAGCAGGGAAGGAGAAGAGGAGGAGGAGGGGCTGGTAGCAATACAGGGGAGGATGGCAATGAATTGGGCAGGAGCAGGGCAACCACAGTGGAACGAGCAGGAGCAGAACAGAGGTCCGCAGTGGCAAGATTGGGCCCCTCGAGGGGGACGAGGTGGGTACAGGGGTCGCAGAGGGGGTGGACAAGGGTACGGGGGAAACAGAGGGAATGGATGGCAAGGTCCCAGAGGTGCGCAGGGAAGTTGTTGGAACTGCGGGAGGTGGGGACACTTTTCTCGAGAGTGCAGGAACAGACCAAACAACGGATTTCAAGAGATGGAAAAATATGGTAACCCCCACCCAGGAAGCCCATACGGTCTTCCAATGGGACGACAACAAAGGGAACAAGAACAGGGGTATGCAGAACAAAGACAAGCATAACATTATAGGACACAGAATCACCCACAAAACAACGACAATATGCAATATACCGCAGGCAACCCTTTCGCAACGAGTGCCAATGGAGCACCAGCCCCGGCCCCCTATAGTGGTGTGTCAGTAGTTCCAGGAAATGTCTTCAGCCAGGGGGGGACAATGAGACAACCAGCATAGGACAGCCCACAGAGAACACTTGCATGTCCTGTTCTATCTACCACCTACGATGCAACGGAGGAACCATTGGTAGGGGCACAGATAGGAGACAAGCAGTTCATATTTATGGTGGATTCGGGAGCCGAGAAATCATGTATCCGTGAAGGCCGGTTTCCGCTATCTATCCGGGAGTTAGAGACACAGGGGTTCTCTGGGGCTGTAATTGAAGTTCCTTACACAGAAGATTTGGATGTGACAGTGGGGAGATAAAACGGTCAAGACACCCTTACTTTATAATGAACAATCACCAATAAACCTGCTTGGAAGGGACCTTCTCAGCAAGCTTAATATGACAATATCGTTCACAGAAAGAGGGATAGTCTGCTCAACCCCAGGAATATGCCCATTACGCGTAATGCTGGTGGTACATGCCCGAGCAACAGCACCAGAAATACGTGGCATACCAGTGGACGAAAGAATGTTTATCGAAGGATTAAAAACACTGGCCCAAGTAGTACCCAAGCTAAAAAAGTTAGAGTGGAGGGTACAAGCAGAATTCATCTTCCGCCCAATAGTACGCCCAGACATAGCACCAGGTTCAGTGGTATCCTTAGACCTGCATGCTGTGCAAGTATCAGCTAAAAGGATTGCAGTAATTGGGATGGACATAGACAGGTGTGAATGGCGCACTGTACTGTGCATCCATGCTGATATCGCCCTACATGACTTGTCTGATGAGGATCTCTTTTCTGATTCAGAGAGTGATGGCGAAATAATAATGGAAATAGCAATACCCTGTGACATTTTAATTCAAACAAGACAAGTGCCCGTCCAGTTGATGGCAGTGGTGGCAGCACCGCCGCCATTCTTTGATGATGACATGCGACTGGTGCCAAACAGTTTGTGGACAACAGGCCCCCATGATGTAAGCTTGTTGCATGGAGTAACACCAGTAGTGGGTAAAACTCAAACCCGGGGCAATTGTGCCTCGAGTGAAGCAATACCCATTGTCCCATGAAGCTGAGGAAGGGATAAAAGAGACAGTAAGTGCATTGCTAGCATAGGGAATAATAGTGCCCTCAAACTCCCCATGTAACACTTGTATCTAGCTGATCAAAAAGCAAAGGGAGGGGCTTGGAGGATGATCCAAGATTTACGCCCCCTAAATGACGTCATACAAAAAGAATTTCCTTTGGTACCCGAACCCTGCATCCATACTGTGCAGTATCCCGAAAACGGCATCACATTTTACAGTGGTTGATTTGAAAAATGCATTCTTCTCCATCCCCTTGGCAGAAGAAAGCAGACAGCATTCACACTAGGGGGGAAGAGATACGAGCATTGCAGGCTACCTCAGGGGTACTGTGAGAGTCCAAGCATATTCAGCCGCATACTACACGAAGACCTGGGTAATTTAACAGTTGAAAGCACGATCATTCAGTACGTAGACGATTTGCTCATCTGCGCACAGAGTGAGGAGATGTGCAGAAGAGACCCGGTCACTCTCTTAACACTGCTGGCCAATAAAGGGTACAAAGTGGACAGAGGGAAACTACATTACTGCCAATCAGAAGTGCTGTACCTGGGACAGCTGGTATCAAAAGATGGGAAAAGGATAATACCTGACAGAGTGCAGCCTACACCAGACCTTTGCTGCAAGCACTCAAAGAGGCCCAGCAAGAGAACAGGAAAATAGAGTGGTCAAAAGAAATGAGTGACTCATTTGGGTCACTAAAAGAGCTGATTTCGAGTGCTCCAGTACTCGCCAATCTTGATTATGAGCGGAAATTTTACCTATTCTCACATTGCAAGGGGACTCTTATGACAGCTGTGCTGACACAAAAGACTTCCCTAGGACACAAACCATTGGCCTACTATAGTGGCACATTAGATGCAGTGATGCAAGGCAACTTCGTGTGTGAGCAGTCTCTCGCTGCCGCAGCGTTCGCCATTGAGAAAAGTGCCACAATGGTAATGGGGTGCCCTGTCACGTTGTTTGTGGAACACTCATTGTTTGCAATACTGGAAAGATCAAAAAGTACACTGACTACACAACGTGCAACTGCTTTTGAGATAATATTGTCCAGCGCCAATATTCACGTGTGAGGTGCAGGACAATAAACCCAGCAACATTCATCACAGAACCGTGCACACTAGAGGACATGCAAGAACACAATTGTGCAACATACACAGAAGAAGCGGGGGAGAGCACGGTCGTGTGTGAAAACGCCCTGAGCGAGGGAGAGGTGTACTCTGTAGATGGGTCAGCATCAATTGACATGGACACAGGAGAGAAACATGTGGGAATAGCAGTAGTGAGGCTAGAAGAAGGTGAGTATGAAGTGTTAGTACAATATCGCCTTCCGTCCCATTTCTCAGCCCAAGCAGCAGAACTCATCGCCCTAATAGAAGCATTACATGCAGCTAAGGGATGTGCAGTGACGATAAACACAGATTCAGCTTACATGACGACCACCATACACAGAGGTCTAGCCCGGTGGGGGCGGAGAGGGTTTTGAAGGGCGGATGGGACCCCAGTGCAGCATGCCGAACTGTTGAAGGAATTGATTGAGGCCCTAAAAGGCCCAGCAATGGTAGCAATAGTAAAATGTCAAGCACATACGTCTAACACCGACGTTGTGTCTTTGGGGACCACGGCAGCAGATGCTGCTGCCAAGGAGGCTTCGTATTTCGAAAGACATGGAGCAGGTAAGTACCTATTGTAGCACCAGATGAATGAAGAACTCCCAGAAGGATACAATGCCATGCCCATATCGCAAATACTAGAGCTGCAGGAAGGTGCAAGTAGGGAATAAAAAGTGTTGTGGGAAAAGAGGGGTTGCAGCCAATCGGCAACAGATTTATTGTGGCGCCAAAATAACTCAGGAAAGTAGTGATGCCCATCAAACTGTTAGAGATAGCATTCCAGCAATTACACTTTCCTGCGCACAATGCTAAACAACACATTGCGACAGAGATACAGGAAGATTGGTTTGTGCCATGTCTCCAGGAGCACATATCCAGGTTGACAATGGAGTGCACGACTTGTCAAATATATAACTCCGGGATGACCCTACGGACACTCAGGGGGACAATTCCAAAACCAACAGGGCCCTTCAGAGAACTGCATATTGATTATGCAGACATGGGAGAGAGGTGTAATGGGGCACGCTACATGATAGTGGTTGTGTGTCCATTCTCCAGGTGGGTGGAAGCGGGTCCATGTGCGCGCCCTGATGCTAAGAGCGCTGCAAAGTTCCTAGTGAGGGAAGTGTTCCCACGCTA
The DNA here is from genome assembly GCF_040938575.1 of Ambystoma mexicanum. Lineage (NCBI taxonomy): Eukaryota > Metazoa > Chordata > Amphibia > Caudata > Ambystomatidae > Ambystoma > Ambystoma mexicanum. The sequence goes on from NC_090930.1 coordinate 1,008,805,443, forward strand.
GGGAATTTGTGACGTAATTCGGTCAGACAACGGCACTTATTTTGTGAACGAACTCTTCAAGGAAGTGACTGCATTATTGGGAATAAAGCATAAACTCTGCTCGATTTATCATCCCCAAAGTAACAGCGTTGTTGAGAAGATGAACGGCCTGTTAAAAGTAAGATTGTCTAAATTGTGTTTTTCATTAAAGAAAAACTGGATCTACTGCCTAACCCTTGCACTGTTTGAGCTGAGGAATCAGCCGAGCAAGGATCATCATCTGTTCCCGCACGAAATTGTGACAGGGAGACGGATGCACACAGCACATTCCCCACTGCGCCAACACTCAGATGAACACAGAAGCGCCACAATATTAGGAGATGAATTCACAGATTACCTGAAGAAGCTAACTAGGGCAGCGCGTGCAATTTCAAGGCAGCTATCACCACCATTTACAAGGGAAGAAGGGAACACAACGGTGTCCTTTGTGGAACCGGACACACAAGTACAATTAATGCCAGGAGAGTTCATTTATGTCCGGAGCTTTTGTGCGTCGGTGGAATGCCCCAAGGTTCCATGGGCCATACGAAGTAGTGTTTTGTACACCCACAGCTGTAAAGGTGAAGGGACTCAGGTACTGGATACATTTGACAAATGTGCGGAAGGTATATAATAGTGTGCGGGAAGAAGTGGATGGGGAGGCACAGACAACAGCAAACAAAAATAATGGGAATGATGAGTAAACATGAACAGATGAATGGAGGAGTGTAACTGGTAGATTAAGATGTTAACGAAACAATTCTATTACAGGTTATTGGTCGAGATAAATGAGAAAAATTAATGATGAAAAAAAAAATGTTTAATTGAAAATAACGGTGTAAAATATATGTATTTTCTGTTCCCTTCTCTATGCAATCCTCCCCCCATCCCAAACCATCTCCATTTCTATAAATACCTGGTAAACACAGTACCAACAAAAATGTTTACATGCAGGTACCTAATGCACTTTTATATTTCAAACAGGAACTACCATGGCAACAAACGGGCAGCCTGCAACGAATAGATTGATTAAATGTAGAGATTCTTTAGCTGAAAGGTGTAGATATTCGTATGAGTGTGGATTGTCTGTATGCATTACATTATTTTTTACAATACTGTTTGGCTTGGCTACCTATTGGTTTATAGCTTTCATCTCTATCGAGATGAACGGGTGGGGAGGGAATAACGGGAATAATGTAACAAATCAAACTACAACTGCAAATACTAAAGAAGGTGATTTTTTGGTGTGGGACAGATCTAAACTTGTATGGGGATATAAAACGAAACCGCCCAATGCAGCTACCTCGCCACATGAAAGACTGCAGGATAAAATGCAGGATAGCATAACTTCCCCGCCAAATATTTCCCCGCCAAATGTCTCCGATTACAATGCCCACAGTTTAAATGATCGCAACCCTTCCGTTTTATCATGGCTATACAACACCCCCACCAGCGTGCCCACACATGTAACCACCCCCACAACAGAGACACACTACCTGATAGAATAAAGAAAGAGAATGAGGAGATGGCAGTGAGATACACAGCATTATATGATGAATGGGAAAAGGGGGGCGGAGGGAAGAAAGGGGGGTCTAGACTGTTCCTCGCCCGTGAAGCCGGGAAATATCTTAGAAATAATAGGAGGAAAAGGGAGGTGGGAAGGAGAAAATACGATGAGTATTACGGGTTGGGACTGGACAAGATGGAAGACCCATGACACCCCCACCAGACAAATAAATGGTATGCAGACATGAGTGCAACTGCAAAACAAACAACAAATGAGAGTTGCTGTCTGCTCCCTTATTCCCCATGCTTCAGGTACACCCAAAGTATTGCTACCAAAAGAGCTGCCTATTGTGGATGCCCAATGTCTCCTTCATCTCACGTTGTGCAGAATTAAAAACACCTTCCAGGCACCCGAGGTAACTTTTAAAATGCTGCAGAATGAGAAGACTTGTTACCCGAAAGCAGAAGGATTAATAGGTTTGGAAGAACCATTTTTTATAATAAAAGGGACATTATTCTCGGAAAATAAGTGGAAAGATGAAGAAATAATGTGCAAAGCTGAGGCGCTTTGAGGTGTGGCACCAGAGAAACTGCAGTGGATAGAAAAAACATGTACACCAGTATGGAAAGAGCACATCTCAAAATTGACCTGGGTGACTGCCATTGAAAAGCCATTCAAACTACAGAAAGAAATAGACTATGAACTGTGTTTCCAGGGAGACGGGAAAACTATCATGGGGATAAACAAAAACTGCGACAAAACCCTCACAATCCCGAATATGAGAAAAGGGACAGCGGCCCTCATGGACACTTATTGGGTATGTGGCAACCAGGCATACCTGCACCTCCCACAATCCTGGAGCGGCATCTGCTCATTGGCCACCCTACATTCTGCACTAATGGTGATACCAGAGAGCCACATTGGTGGGAGCAAGAAAATGCGAGAGACTCCTCAGAAGAATGAAGCCCAACCAACTGCAGAATCACAATCATATGTCCTGTCTTCCGGCAATAAGGGGGAGATGCTGTCTCGGAGCAGACGATCGTCGAACTACATATCAAAAGCATCCTCAGAACTACTGGCACAGATCCCAGACAGATATCGATTATTCAGCTCTGCAGAGACTTTCTTCGCCTCACTCATCCCCAGCATCCAGGCACGGGCAAATGTAAAATGGCTCCAAATCACACGCTGGGAGCTGATCCAGCTGGCAAATGACACTGAAGAAGGATTTAACGTAATAAAAGTGGAGCTGAGAGCACTGCGGCTAATGACCATGCAAAGTAGGTATGTCTTAGACCTATTAACAGCGATGGACGGAGGTGTTTGCCGAAAAATTGGAAGTGCCTGCTGCACTTTCGTACCTTCTGAAGATGCAGATAATGGTATCCCACGTGATCGAAGCAGTACATAACCTAGAGGAGAGGATGAAAACGGAAGGTGGGGCCGAAGCAAGCACATGGTTCGACAACCTCTTTTCCTGGGTCCCGTCATGGTTGGGAATGAGGGTCAAATTGCTGATGCCCACGGTGGTGCTCTTCCTTTTTATTTTTTGTATGTGCCAGATGGGTCTTCGATGTTGTGCAAACGCAGTACCAAATGGTGCAATGATGATGGTGACAATGGGCAACACTCGCGGTGCAATACAAAATATGCAGGAGGTGGAGGTGAAAACAGGAGAAGAAAACACACCAAAATTCCAGATGGTGCCCATATACCACAGTGGGGATGTAGTGGACAGGCTATGGCACACTACAATTAAAGAGCCCCATGAACTTGAGTGGTATAAGGAGGTGTGGGTGGATTTGGAAGGGGATGGGGATTGTATATATATGACCTGTACACCAGACGAGTATGCTAGAAGGGGGGAAAGCCTGCGAGGGGTATGTAGGGCATGGATGCCCATAAAAGGCACCCCTGAGTGGGATGAGGCAGTAGCTGAAGAAGAGGAACGCAAGAGGTTGAGGCAGTTACAGTATTCGTTACTTAAGTAACGAAAGGGGGGAAATGTATGGGGGAATAGGTCCAAGAGACCCCCTCCCCTGCAGCCTCCCCCCTTGAGGAGTCCATGGCTCATCAGGGGTCCCCCCTGCCACCAGGGCCCAGGTGGCAGGTGAACCACTGGCTGACACATTGACCAAACGTGCTGTATTAAGCTAGGCCCTGGAAACCATTTTGTGAAACCAGAATGACATGAACCCCTGTGCGCCGCAGCACAACCCCCACCCTTGGAGAGTTCTCACTTGTCCCTGTGGCTGCAGCTCCCTGGCAGATCCGCTGAGAGCCCGTTACCACGAACAGACAGACATGAGATAGTGCTAGAAACAAACACTGCAACATTCAGCTTCTGCAGTGTATCACTGTCCACAGTATGACCCGGCCAGCAGGGCCGGGGTGGAAAAGAACTGTAAAATGGTCCCCCGACAAAAGTAGAGACCCTAAATACCAATATGCAAACTGCCTGTGATAAAACTCTTTTCTCCATGACCTTTTGATAAAATATGTAAACTCCATGAAGATGGCAGAATGTGTGTTCATGTGGCATTCTGGTTGAAATACCCATATCCCCGTAGCTATGCGCAAATAGTAGAAGTGTCCCGGGTTTTATGTTATATGTTTCTCCGAGAAGAATGCACTCCAAGGCCCTATGCCATAACTGAACTAATGCTGCTAGAGTGCAATGGAAAACAAGTGCAACAGCATTGGGAGCTCACGTAAATTGTGTAAGAAAACGCATAGAATGTATTTGAATGTTCATGCTCACCATGTGTCACTGCCATCAGTCTCATTGGCCAGTTGTTCCTGCGTGCTCCACCAACCTTAATACTACCTCGCTTATTGTGTATGCATAGAGTGTAACAAAATGTTGTGGTTGTTAAATACTTAACATATAGTTATCAATAGCAACACTGGTGTAGGTAACACATTTGAAATGGCCATTTAAAGGCACTAATAATGTAGACATGTAAGGTTTTAAGAAAAAGCTCAATGAGTATTGTACAGTATATGAATTATTATGTCTTTTTGTATAACCTGCAGACACACGAGGAAAATACCATTGTGGGCATATCCAAGGCCACTTCCCCTCCCACCCCAGTGAAGCCTCCCAGACGAAAGGCAGAGGCCCGGGCTGCTCTACCTCACCTCCCCCAATTCGGTTGGAGCCGCTTCAAGCATTCATGTTCCCCCGCAGCTCACATGGCCACGACCAGCCACCTGAATTATTTACAACCCAGCAGTAAACCCCGGCCATAAACGGAGGCCAAAAGGTGCCCTTTCTTAGGCTCCATGACCCACCAGCTCACCCCAAGTTAATGGCCCCTGTAAAATTAGGACACCCAATATTATAGCAACACTGTATGAACACATTCATAATGACTTCTAATGAGACATGAAAACTTGGACAGCTCACCCCTTGCCCTGAGACACAACCTCGTGACCTATGATACCCGGCCAACAGGATGATGGTAACCATGTATTGATGTATTACCAAAGGACCCCACTCTAGGTGCATTCCTCCTGTGTTGCATTAACATGTAGAATAACCTATTGTAGGATTTAGAGGGAAAGATAATATTGAATGGGGTGTGCATGGCCCTTAGGGCAGAAAGCCAAGGAAGACGTTCATCAATGACAGTGGCCACGCCTGACACAACAGCACCGCCCGGATGAGCCCAGCTGACCTGCCCGGCCCACGTTGGCAACCAGTGACATCCACCAACCACGGCGCACCACATCACAGCGGCACCTATAGTTAGTCACCACCACCCAATCCCCACGAACATGTGCCCCCTATAGTGTGTAGGTTCTTATGACGCGTTTTGTAAATATATACGCCTGTCTTTGCTAGTGTCAGACAGAGTGCTCTCGGAATTTCTTTGGCGTCCTTTGCATGCCCTATTTTTGACTTATATAAACTCCCATTAAGCTCACCTGCACTTTGTCTTAGCCTTATTCCCATCTTGGGAGAGTCCATTATTGTCTCTCATTGTGGGGAGGATCGTGCTATCTGGGGATGCTCACCTTCACTATAAGTACACAGACCAGCAATGAAGCCATGTCGGTTGAACCAGGATACTTTATTATACACAGTTGCATATGTACAACTCCAGTCTTGCAGGTATGTACATAACAGGAACAGGTAGACATCAGTAGACATATAAGGGACAGACCCACCGGCCATCCTCTCACATCCAGCTAAGGCCCCCAACTGACATTCATGGAACACTCACACACAAACACTCGCTCAACATTCTCCTGAGCTGTCTATCATACATGCACCAACAATCTATCAGCATGCACTCTTGGCCAGTGATACAGAACAAGACTTAACTCACATTACAACAATTCCCACATTCTTATCGATTAACCTATCATTAATATGTGGGCCCCTGCAATGATCAATGCTCTTTATCTGATTTCAATTGACTGCTTTTTCCATCATATTTACCCATACACATTCGCTGCTTTGATATTTTCTAGTCTATTTGCCAAAGAGTAGCATTCAGAGAAGTGAAATATCAACCACATCACACACCCTTTGAAAGTGAAACATATTTATCAGGTAGAATAACTTCATGTCTAAAATATTATGATTTTGTCAAACTGTAAAGGGGAGGTTAGTGAGTAGGGGAAGCCAGTTGCCACCATCAGACAAAAGAATGTTCAGTTCAAATATTGTCAAATCATTCTTTTTGAATTCGGTGTGTGTGTTATTCTGCTAGTATATAAGGAAAAGAGTACCCCTCACCATTCGATATAAGGATATTGCAAGTCACTAATGAGTTGCGTGACCAAATAGAGAAACAAAGCCGAAGGTCAAGTTATGATGATATGATATGATGATATGATTTGATATGATATGGCATTCATAATGCGCCTATACACAAGTGTTTCAAGGCGCGACGAGGCAAGGGAGGGGAACAAGGAGACATACAACAATCCTACTAGGCCAGGTGTCATCCAGATCACACAAGTGCGTGGGAAGGTAGGGAAGGAAAGTGCAGTAAATGGGAATAGATAAGACAATAGAAATAGCGGCCAGCAAGTGGCAAGTGCAAGGGTAAGTGCGGACATCAGCTATTGAGGTCTGGTGGGGGACTGAGGGGATACAGAACAGTCCCAAGGGTGAGGGTTGCCAGGTGGGCAGTTTAGGTGTGTGATGCTGGCGGGAGAGGGACCTGGGCCCGGGATCAGAAGAGTGTCCAGGTAGCCAGTGCAGTACCAGTGTCAGCCAGGGGTCAGCAGAGGAGAGGAGGAGAGAAGGCAGAAGCAAAGATAAAGGTTTTGAGGTGTTTCCAGAACCGGGGATGGTTCTCCTCAAGTTTAAAGGAGACAGGCTGTTCTAGAGGGAGGCACCAGCCGAGGAGAGAGATCTACCCACAACTTGCTTGGAGAAGCGACTGACCCTGAGGGAGTTGGAGGCAGATTAGCGAAGAGCTCGAGAAGGAAGATACTTGGGAAGAGCGAGTTGGAGGTATTGAGGCCCCAAACCCCAGAAGGCCTTGTGGACGATGCAGAGGGCTTTGAACTTAATTCTCGCAGCCACTGGGAGCCAATGCAGAGATTTCCATCCTGGAGAGATACGATCCCTGGGCTTGAGGCAAAGGACAAATCTTGTAGTCCTGTTATGGATGTGTTGCAGAGTGCGGAGAGTAGAAGCAGGCAGATTTAGAAAGAGCTGTTGCAATAGTCCAGCCTAGAGAGAACCAGGGCTCAGGAGACAGTGAGCGTCTGAGGGAAAGAGAGAAAAGCAGAATACCTCTGAGGAGGTGCAGCTGGTAGTGTGACTTCTTGGAGACGTCAGAGATGTGAGGAGAGAAGGAGAGTGTAGAGTCGAAGATGAACCTGGGGTTTTTGGCTCTGCAGGTGGGAACGGGAAGAGGACCAAGAGAGGCCGGCCATAGAGCAGCAGCAAAGAAGGGAGCGGGTGTGTCGATGAGGAGAATCTCAGTCTTACTGGCATTAAGGCAGAGGTCATTGCCAGCACACCACTCCTGGATAGCAGACAGACAGTCAGATATGAGGGAAGGAGAGGAGGAGGTTGAGGTTAGCCTGAAAATGAGGGAAGGAGAGGAGGAGGTTGAGGTTAGCCTGAAAATGAGCTGAGTGTCATCCGCATAGCACTGAAAGTTGGGGCAGAGAGCGGCGATGCAGTGGACAAGGACTGCCAGGTATTGGTTGAACAGCCAGGGAGAGAGGTTAGAACCCTGGGGGACACCACAGGTAGAGAAAAAGGTAGCAGAGAGGAAGGACCCAAGTTGGACCTGGGAGGGTCGGTCAGAGAGGAATGAAGTCAGCCACGCCAGAGCCTGACCAGTGATACCCAGGTTATCATGGAGACAGTGGAGCAGGATGGCATGGTTGACAGTGTCAAAGGCAGATGAGAGATCAAGCAGGATGAGGACACAAGGTGTGTTAGAGTCAAGATTGGAGGGCTGATCTGCACGGATGTTCAGGAGAGCAGTTTCCATGCTTCTGGCGGCTCTGAAGCCAGACTGATGGTCATGAAGACAGCCAACAGATTCAGTATGGAGATTGAGCTGGGAGATGACCAGTTTCTGCAGGAGCTTGCCCAGGAAGGGAGTGTTGGAGTTTGGGCGATAGTTAGCCAGGCATGAGGGGTCGGCAGAGGGTTTCCTAAGAAGGGGGTGCACAAGGGAGTGCTTCAGGGGGCATGGGAAGACTCTGGTGGTGAAGGAGTGATTGCAGGATCAGTAAGGGCAGGAGCCAGTGAGTTGATGTGATCCTTGATAGTTTTCGAGGAACAGGGGTTAACCTGTTTCGACGAGACTTTCATAGATCGGACTTGTCTAGAAAACTCATCTGGGAAGAAAAGGGGAAAGGAACAGAAGAAGTGAGGAGCGGTAGCTGTAGGAGGGGTAGACGAAGAGCAGGGAGTAGGGGACGGGAGAGGATAGGTGGAGAGTGAGCACAGTTTGTTTATATGGTAGTGGGAATTCAATACATTCTAATACATGGCCACACACTGTCACCCTCTTTAATATCTTGACTTTTGCTTCATCTAATATAAGAGATCTTCCATTTGAATCCACATAACAAATGTAGAATCTGTTTGGATTTTAAAAAGCTAATGTGCAGCTTTGTTGCAGAAAAACTATTTAAACATTTTAATAAAATGCATTGAAAAAAGTTTCCATTTTGTACTTTAAGATAAGTAATAGCATGCAGCTTCGATGCTCACCTGTGTTAATCTTCAGCAGTGCACGAATTAAAAATTCTACCATAAGCTGTCCCTTGGCAATTAAGCGCTGTAAAGTAAAACAAAATATTTGTTAACAAGCAAGTAATGTGAAAAGCTTGTAACTGCTTCATTTAACTGCTGCAGTGACAGCTGGAATTCTGACCTTTAGTGGCTCCAGCAGCAGACATTGTGACATCACAACTGAAGCATAGTAATGGATTACGGAGTAGTTGGGATGTCATTTTCTTATTACACATTAGTTATCATGTTACAACTAGCCTGTAATTAATGACATTTCATCAAGTATAATTTGGATATCTTGCATGCAGATAAGAATATATCAATCTTACCAACTCTTTCTTGCATGTGGGTTTTCCATACTTCAACCCAGTAGGTATAGTGGATGAACCAGACTAAAACCAGGCACTGGGTCAGAGATGTTACCAGTATCCGTGAGTACATTTTCACATAAAATCAATGAAAAGGGAGTCTTGTTGCTAGGTATATTAAAGGTGATTTCATGAAATACAATGGGCAAGGCAAACCTCTCACTTCTGCCAAATGGGCAAGCCCCCCAAGGAAACACTTTTTGCTATATTCTCAGAACCGGCTATATTCAAGGACTCGGGAGGGGAGCAGCCCCTTGGAACAACCCACTTGGTTATGCCGGTACCACTTGCAAAAACTTTAGAAGAAATTGGTTTGGGTGAACCAAAGAGCCTGTATTTGACTAGCGAGAAAGTCCCTGACATTAGACAGGACTCGGCAGGAGTCCGATTTAAAGCGTGGGATTTGCACCAACAGAAAGACTCACTAAAAAAAGATACGCCTGCAAATGACCAGTTGTGTATTTATTTGAGCCGCCTCTTTGAGAGTTGGAATAGATATCCCTTGAACAGACATTATACACTTTCCTTAATGCATGAAATCACAAATTTAAGACTCATGACCTCGGGAGACATTATGACGGTGGAATTTGTGTATGAGGACTGTTTAGATATAGTAAAATTGCACCTGAGGTCATTCATCACCAAAGAGAATATTTTAGCTCTGGGCTCCGAAGTCACTGATACAGATCCCTCAATAATGTCAAGTGTGGCACTGATTTATCCTGACAAGAGCTGGATGGTGCGTGGCCTGGCTGGCAGGCGCCACTGGGATATATACAGCTCAAGAGGTTACACACAGGACCCGACTTATAGTAGATCGGAGGGTTCCTGGATGAAAGGCCAGTAATAAATGGGAACAAGACCGTAGGGAAAGACATTATACATGATGGTCTAATTGGTCACTGGCTTCCTGGAACTCTACGGGTTTCCGGAACATTATAAGTCATCAAGATCTCTTAGTCTCATTTGATATGGTGTGTTTGCAAGAAACACTCCTGCAGGATCCCCCTATTTTAGAGAGCTTTGAAGTTGTATATAGCAAGGCCCTACAGGGAGAAAAGGGAAGGCCTTATGGTGGCCTGTTGACTGCTATTAAACTTTTGCATGCGGTCTCCAATCAAAAAATGTAAATTGATAGGGCCAATATGCTGGTGGCACTCTTGGTTTGACAGGAAGAGGAGTTTGGTACACTTAGTAAATGCCTATTGGTAAATATATACTTTAGCCAGCAGAAAGAACAACTAGAGGAGGCTCTCTTGGCTCTTTCCTTCACATTGTTGTGGGAATTTCCAGAAGAGGGGGTGTCTCTTATAGTTGTGGGTGACTTTAACGCAGAGTGCTTAGATAAGTGGTATATGTCACCGAACAGAAAGTCTGTGGCTAAGGAGTCTCGTGGCAGGGGAAAAGAGTTATCCAAGAATTTGAAGCTTGGGAGCTGGTAATTGTGAATGGGATTGCACAAGGGGAAATTCCGCCGAACTTCTCATGGCACAATGGGCCCTTGAAAACAACACTAGGCTATGTATTTGTTTCAAAGGACTTAGCAGTGAGGGGGGGATCTCTGGTAATAAACCCTTGGACTTTGAGCGATCATTCTTTGTTGGTGTACAGCATTTTTCTGCCTTTGAAAAAGGGCAATGCCGTGCAACTAGCAGTGGAAATAAACCCTAGAAACTCTGAGGTGAGATGGGTACCAAAAATGGCCAAAGCCTTCCTCTGGGGGATTGTTAGTCTGTCCACAGAAAGGATGGCCTTATTAGATTCTGCGATAGGCTTCTCTGTAATAATACGGGAGGTCTTGGGTAGTCTAACTACAGATAGACAACTAAATAAGGGGGTGAACAAGTGGGGTCATTCCGATGCCTTTGATTTGGAGACACAGGCTCGTGAGAAACAACTGCATAGAGAAGTGAGGAGGTTAAAGAAGGCTCTAACAGTTGGTCACAATGAGGAGGTGCATATACTAAGACAAGACCATAGAAACTGGGTGAAGGGGAGGCAATGTGTACTGTACATTAATGATGGTGAAATGATGTTGGCTTTTATTGCAGGGAATAACACAGGCAGATTCCGGCAGCTAATAAAGCCACAAGGGAGAGAATGTTTTGTACAGTCCCACTCAATTCCAGAAGAAACCTAGGTGAAGCATTTTGCTCAACTCTATACAAAACCAGGGGTCAATAGTTCACCAGTTTGGTCTCAGGCCAGGTGGAAGGGGGCACTTAACTGGGATCTGGAGGGCATTTTTTATCTGGTAAAAAGGACCAAGCCTTCTAATGCCACAGCCCCCGATGGTCTTTCAAATCTGACATTTAAGGACAATCTGGATTTCTGGCCTAAAGTATTATCAGATTTATTTTTCAATATGCTTGTCAATAAAGTGTTCCCTGATACTTGGTCTGCTGCTGGCATAATTTTGATGTTTTCTAAAGGTGGAGATAGGACGTCCCCTTCATTTTACAGGCCTATATCTCTTTTGGATGCCTCAAATAAAATATTTGCAACAATGCTCCTTAAAGAGATTCAAAAATGAGTGTGCAAGTCTAATTCCCTGGAAGTTTATCAGGTGGGGTTTCGGCAGGGTATGAACACTCTTCTTAATAGTTTTGTGCTGGATTTACTTGCACATGAAGCCAAAGCCCAAGCAAGACCAGTTTTTGTAGCCTTCGACATTAGCAAGGCCTTTGATCATGTAAACAGGGTCCTGCTTTGGAAAAAGTTGCACGAAAGGGGCTGCCCACCTGTGTTAGGGGTATACTTGAGGCCCTGCACACAGGTAGAAGAATCAGGGTCAGGTTGGACGCCTTTGGTGGGTATTCAATATGGATCCAAACTAATAGGGGCTTACGTCAGGTGTGTGTGTTGGCCCCCTTTCCTTTCTGTTTTTATTTATTTGTTATATCCAGCCATTTGTAAAAAGTAAGAACAAACCTGCCAAGACTGGTAAACCTGGTGATACAATATTTATTGTATGCTGACGATATTGCATTATGTAACCTGCTACAGGTCTCCAAAGAGCCTTAGCTGCAGTATAAGAGTTTATGGAAAGCTTGGATTTGTCACTAAACACATCAAAATCAAAGGTATTGGTGCTGAAAGGTGGTGAAATAAAATGTAAAATGACCCTTTGGTCACTAAAAACTGGTAGCCTTGAGGTGTTCACTAAGTTTGAGTATCTAGGCTCACGGGTTTATCATAAGTTGGATGGGCCTGAGCTTGTGGCGAACCTCAAGAGTAATTTCCTGGGAGCTCCGGTTAAATTACACATATTTGATGCTAAATTCAGGAGATTTTCGATTCTCCAAATTTTAAAATTGTACAAATAGCAAATGATCCTGAAACTGATATACGGAGCTCAAACTAGGAGTAGACGAATGGATTGGTTCAAATTAGAAGGTTTAATCTGGCGAGAGCTCCTCCGTCTACAACAGTCAGTTCCATTAGTGGGGATACTCTATGAACTAGGATAGCTGCCAATTTAAACTATGATTGATTGGGGGAAGCTACAGTTGTTCACAAGTATGTTCTACTCACCAGCTGCATCAATCTACAAGCGTTTGAACTCAGTATGGAATAAAGGCGGTTATAAGGTGTTGGTAGACTGGGCCTCTGGTTGTGGAAAAATATTAGAATAAATAGGTATATCCTTAGATGTACTGGAATCCACACCAAAATTGGCTAAAACAAAATTGTTTAGAAATGTGTGGGCCAAACTAAGAGAATCCTTAGTCTAATATAAATGTTTTGGGGATCACTTTGTCTGGACATCTAAAGGTTTTAACACGCCTGCTCCATACCTGAAAAAGCATCCCTCAAGGCACTTTAAGTTCCAAGTCCTGAGACTCAGATTAAACCTAATGCTAACACAAGAAGTTGTGGGCCGGCAAAATAAGACTCCACTGGAGCAGAGACTGTGTTGTCACTGCACACACATATAGAGATTCTGAAGTATCTGCGTGTGCAGTGCCCGACCCTGTGGACTTTGCATACCCACATTTTATCTCTGAACCTTATGCCTACAGAAGAAGATCTTTGGAGAAGGATTTTAAATTGTAATGAGTTGAGTTTGTCCATTCATATTTTAGAGTTCTTAGAGGCTTGTGCAGTGGATTTTTAGATTGATCTTAATTCTGATAGACTGATAATTATGTTTCACTATGATTTTATTTTAAAATGATGATGACACTTATGATGACACTTTGTATTATGTTAATGTCTTGTGTTAAAAATATATTTTGTACTGTAAGACACAATAAATACATACATGCATAATAAAATAAATAATTAAAGGTGATTTAATGAAACACATATGCTGACATGTGTTTCAACCCAACAGGGGTCTTTTTCAATGCTGTTGTGACTGTGCAGTTTGTGCACATTGTTATTTGTGTGTTGTTTGTGGTGGTTGTGTTATATTCGAAGGTGGGGCGCCAAGGTGTCAATGAAACAGTTGTATTGAAATACATATCATACATAATGATTGAGGTGACAATGTTAGGTAAGGAATTATACAAAGTTAACAATTGAGCTTTGAAGATCTGACAATTGAGAGTTAATTCAAGCAGAATTGTTAATGACATGGTTGAAACCACGGAAGGGATAATGATAAGAGAAAGGTCAAGAATTGTGCAGGGCTGGGTAAAGAGTCACCTTCACAATGATTTCCATCCATGGAACTCCTGCCTTGCCAAGTGCCATCTAGTATCTCTGACTAGAAACTCCACAAACAACGTGAACACAATCAGAGGCAAAATGAAGTGCATCCATGACACCTGCATTCCATTCACAAAACGGCATCGCAATCTGACAGCAGAATATGGAATACATTGCATCAATCTCCTTCTTTATTACATGTGACACATGATGCAAAATGTATAGTCTATAACAGCTTGTACTGCCACACCCCATACTTACAATGTATCTCTGATTGACTAAAGACAAAAACATGTATTTAAAAATGTAGTGGCTCTTTGGGGTCAGGCCTTTATCGACTGTTTATGTGTAATGGACGGGGCCTCCATTTTAAAATCTAATTGTTGTGAGCTACATTATTTCATTCTAGGTGCACACATTCAGTATTTGGAAGACAGCTGATAATCCTTTCAACAATGCCTAAGGCCAGGGCTACTCAATCTGTGGACCTGCAGATGTTTTGGACTTCAACTCACATTCACACCCACTTTACATCTCACTATCTGTTTTAGCACCGTTTTTTTTAGTGAATTAACTCGACTGTCTTGCCACATCCCCATACCTAATACTGCAATGGCCATTAATTGGCAAATGTTACATTAAGCTATGTTAGATGGGATTTGTATAGGGCTCGACATCCAATTGAAAGACCTCGTGACACTAACTACCTTCTCTGACGTTTGCTGAATTCCTGAACTGTAATGGCCAGTCATTCTATGTGTCTGAGGGTAAAAGAGGACAGTTATGAAAGGGAGATCAGAAATCTAGTTCCCTCCTCAACACCTTTCAGTCTGGGTTACAAAGACAGTAGCGCTGGCAGGAGGTTGGAGCTCTAATGGTTTGCAAATGTGTTAATGTGTTAATGTTAATGTGAGTATTATCACAAATGAAATCAGCACTAAGTCCATTGTGCATTATGCACACAGAAGGATTGCATGCCTCAATAATTATTTTGCACATATTTGTCGTATATGACAAAGACACGGCCCAAATAAGTGAGAGTTGTTGGTTCCATGTCTTAAAATCGCAGCAAAAATGGACGTGAATACAAAATATTGTGGCAACAATGCCATGTTTTTTTGCGCCACAATCATGTAAAGGATGTGGGGGACACCACTGCAACCCCCGCTCCTCTTAAATGGTATAAAGGGGTACACCATTACCGGGCTAAACCATGGCATTTTTGTGATTTGTTTTACTGGTGACATTTTTGCTGCGATTTTATTACCTGATACCGAGTTGTTTCGCGCATTATTCAGGAAGCTATTGAAAAATTGGCAAATTCGTATTTGAAACCCCTCCAAAGTATTGTTGGGGGTGCTAGGGAAGTAAGTAGAAAGACTTTGATGCCTCTGTTTACTTGAAAAGAGGGAGTGAGGGTTGGAGTCCATAGCCTTTGGATACCCAGGCCCATGTCCTACAAAAGAGCAGCCATTTACATCTTCAAATCAGTAAACCCAAGAGCAGCAGAAGACTTCAAACCCAGAAACAGTGAGTCTGGAGACGAGAGAGTCTATGGCCCTCATTCCGAGGTTGGTGCTAGTCATGGCGCTGTTAGCGCCATGACTAGCACCAATACCGATACCGCCACCGACTTGGTGGTATCGGGACTTACCGGTCTATTCTGACCTTTGGGGGACCGGTAAGTCCCCATTTGAAAAGCCATTCCCTATTCCCATTTGAGCCCCCATAGGGCTCAATGGGAAGGCGTCAATAACGTTACCGCAAATCCCGGTACCGTTATTGACCCCGGTATCCCTTTGCGGGTCCCGTCCATAACGCCTGGTAAAACCAGGCATTAAGGAGGGACCCGCAAAGGGACCTCGGAATAGGGCGCAAAGGGATTACCGGAACCGGTGTCATTAGCGGTGTCTGGTATCCCTTTGCCCCAGGTCGTAATGACCCCCTATATGTGTTATTGTGTTTGTGTGTGTATTTCTGCGTGTGCATGCGCATTTCTGTGTGTGTGACACGCTACCTTTGCGGTGCTGTTTCTGCAGGGTTGCATCATTATTTGTTTGTGATGCCCTGCAATGTCCTGTTTTGCTATATACGTGCACTGATCAATCTTCTGCAATGCCCTGTTTTTAAGTGCTACACTCACTTAGATTTCATATGCTACATATGCTGTGTTATGCTATGCCATGTTTTAAGATGTAGAAACATGTTGTGTAATCTCTTGTTCTGCTGGGATCAATGTGTTATTTTCCCAAAGCTAAATGCATGTTAACTAGAATCTACCTGAGTGTTACTGTATGTACTTATTCGCTCCTTTGGGACGGGAGAGGAGAATACAATGTTGGTTTCCTTGTATACTAGCTGGATAGGTCAAGTTATATCAGGTTGAGATTTCATTTTAATCTTTTGCTTTAAATACCTAGTTTTCAAGCGCCTTTAAAGCTGCCATAAGAAGGCAGGTAGTAACCCCCTAAAAACAGAGGGGTGTACTAGGAAATCTAATCTCTTAACTAACTCTGTTTTGAAGTAACTTTTGCATGAAGGCCTATGTTAACAGGACACAATAACTGCAGTCCAGGGTGAAAAGGCTACTCAAAGGTGGAATTATGTAAATTAACTCTGTTAAGTGCTATGCCTCACCCTAAGCGGATTTCTGCCTCACACATCAATATAACTGCTACATTAAAGGCACTTGCAGGGCTCAGAAACATCGAGGAAGGTCGAACAGGGGCTTCTACTCCCAAGGATACCATGGCTGAAATCCCACCCTTATTGAAATATGTACATATTTCCTTCTAGTTTTCCCATCTATAGAACATGGCTGATTGTGATTGTTCAGGGCTCAGGGAAGTGACTAGAGGGGCCTTGCATGTTGTGCTTTCTTGTGAAGGATTTCTAAATGCCTTGGCTCATCATGCCACTGTGGAAGACTCAGACGTCTGACCACAGCTAAGCCATAGATGCAGTGCTGGACAGGGAAATAATTTCTAAGTGCCACCATATTACACATTTTCAGCAAAGACAACCCCTTTCCTATGAACATTTGGAAATTAATTATGTTACCAGACAAAAGAATCCCAGGGTGCGGAGGCCTACTGGGAAATCTCAGAGTTCCCTATGGGCCAGTCAACCAGTGCATAGATGGGCATGTCGTTCTTAAGCACTTTGCAAACAAGCACACACCTACAGGTTTGCTAACCATTTCATAAATGAATGAGGAAATATGAGCACCTGTTGCTCACTTTTCAGGGAGCTGTGTCAAATTTGCCAAATTTGTAATTCTGACATACAACCCCTCTCAAATGTTTTTGGGCCCCTAGGAAAGTAAGTAAAAGGGCATTGCAGCCTGTATTTTCTTGGGCATGGTTTCAATCTGACCAAGCTCACCATGCAGTGGGTACATTCCAGACAAACCCCCTGGAACAGTAAGTGGTATTGAATAAGACATTGCAAAATAGTCAGCTTTATGTGATGACTTCTATGTATTCAATATATCTAAATGTCCAGTGTTTACTTTTTACAAGGTTGTATCCCTTGTCTAACACCACCTAGCATGTCAATCTCACCCCAAACTTGGGACAGGAAACGTGGCTGTTTTTATTTTGAACATTTTTTTGTTTAAATTAATAAATCAAGAAATTAAAGGTGTTCCTCTAACTTCTAATACTTGGGACGTCACTTGCAATATTCCACATGGATACAGACATCTTGTCTACAAGAAAAGAAACACAATCTTCCTGCTAGTAGCTCACCAATGTGTACATTCACAATATACAAAAATGCCCACATGCATAAAAGTAAATCCAAATAACTATTCTAGACAAAAGAATAAAATCCTCTCACATATGAATACACAAATTGATATTGGTTGTTGAATAGAAAAAGACAAAAACATTCTTAGAATACATTTTACAACAATACAATTAATTTAGTTTTATCTGAAACAATTGACACGCGTTGGCATTAGTGAAACATATATGGTTCAGATATGGCTTTCTTATTTTAGGACTGATTAAACTCTATAATGTTGGAGACTGTTCATTTCTAGATTGGACAAGATGATGAAAGAATGTTTGCTTAGGTTACTTGGTTACACTTACTACCCTTGGGTTCTGAGTAGAAGCTTATCTTTTGAAGAGCAAAATATATTGATGCATTCACTGGACACACAAGATATTTTAAATTATACAATTGTAAACAGAACATTAATCTGCAAGTTAACTTTAGTTAACATTGGGAATGTACTTAAGGTAGAATCCTATTGTGCAATGTTATTTGGAAAAATAGCATTGGTTATTTAAATTGACAATATTTTCTTCTGAATTAGATTCTCATTTCATTTTGAGGGGTAGGCAACTGTATTCAGGGTTCTTCTTTTATGTAAACTATGGTTTCTCTGAAAATCTGTGAATAACATTGACACAGTGCTGACAAACCAAGTTATATTTTTTTCCTTTGAAACCCGGGACATTAATTAATAAGCAGTTATTGTCTGAGCCAAATGTGCCCTGCACAGTTTTGTATTCTAGGTCCATCTATTTTAAATATACCCCTTTCGCTTAGAGGCACAGCCCCCCACTTAATGACATAGCATGTAAACCAGGATCCCCAATCTGTATAATAGCCTCTGACATTTCATTGATTCTTGGGACATTTATCTCAATGTTCTGAGGTCATTTTACTAATGATAATTTTTCTTTTAGAGGCCCAGGTCAGGAAAGGACATCCATAGCTCACAACAAACCGTGAGGCAAGCCCCTCCTTTTAGTTTGCACATGCTCCCACATTACTTTCCAGGAATCTGTTTCTGACTTGGGAAAGGACTTTAGCGTTTTGCTCCCTCTGCAAAAGGCCTTCTTAAGGAGTTTTCTATCTGCTACATCCAGGTGGAAAACCAATCTGCTCTTATCATATAGGACAGGCACTCTTACTTTGCTGCTTTCCTATGTGTTTAACTGTATGTGGCAATGTTGGATTGGCAAGAGACTGCGATAGGTACCATTCACTCACATCCACAAGAATCACCCTCTTTGCTTTGAGTCACTCAAAGTATTTTGCCATCACACAAGGTGACATATGTAGCTATGGTAAGTCCTCCAGAATTATGATCACATTGGACTGAAATATGTTTTTCTCTCATACTTGCTTGTGTGAACTTGTGCCATTATTAAGGACTATATATTCCAATTTGCAAAGATATTCTGAATTCAGAGATATCCTTCATGTTTCTGTAACTAGTGGCATGATAGAGTTTTTAAAATATATGGTAAAATATTAAAATGGATCAATTTCTATATCGTCTTCATAGCTGTATTTGTTTGGGGTGAATTCGAATATATTTTCGGTTTTGAAATTGAACCAAAGGGACCAAAATTAAAGCAAACAATGAAATTAATTATTTGTCATATATACTGCATTTCTTTGGTGTACATAGTAATAGAAATACAGCTTGAATTTGGTGTGTTCGTAGGGTGCTGGTATAAAGACAACTACATTCTTCGAAACAAAATACATTTTGAGTGAGTTATTTGATAGATAGATGCACATTTTGCAACAGAGTTTATGACTCTGCCGGGACAAGTTTCGGGGTTTGTATATATGTGTGTTCCTCTGAAGTTGCAATTCACTGACTTACCAGGCTTCTGAGTTTTTTTTTTTTACCTTGCTCTCTTCTTTGAATTAGAAGCCTACCCAATTGATCCAAATCCAATATATAGTTCTCGTTTAGCTCTATTTTCTTGGTATTTTAAAACAAGGCCTATGTTCTGAGTACACACAAATGCATCCGTCCATCTCTTTTACTGGCTTAGTCACTGATTATTAATGATGTCTGTTTTTCAGACAGTTGGCAGTTGTAATTATTGTCTCAAAAGAGCTGAAATCTGCAAAAATGCACATACAAGGTTTAACCATCATTGAAACAAATGTCACCATTTTGAGATTACATGTACAAAAGAAAAATGTTCTTTGTGTACATCTTACTTCTAAAGGAAATTTGGTGGTGAGAAGGCCAATAGACACATTTTATTCAATCTATATAATTTATAAAAAAGATTCTGTCTATCATCTCTCTCTGTGCAGAATATTAAAGTATAACTGGCATAAGTCTGCATGTTCTGAATTCAACATAGATGAATAAACACACACATTTTTGCATTAGCTAAGTTTATGTTTGATTTCATTCTGGTTATGTTTGAATTGTTTGGAAGAACTTTAAATGCATAAGAACATTTTATGGTCAATTCCAAATGATCTTAGCAGAAGCAGATGGAAGTGGTTGAAGTACATAGAAAACAACTTTAACTGATTTTGGACATGCTAGATCTGATTTAAAGGAAGGTTTTAATGATAGAACTCACGCACACTTTTTAGACATTATACAAAAAAGTGATTCAAACCAGATTACTTAAAGTACAAATAAGAATGTAGACATGAAGGCTATTTGTCATGGATTCAAAAGCCAATATATTTAATTGTTTTTGAAAAGTTTTGGTTTGATATTCTGCAGTATGGCGGTTTTACTGCTAAATGGTCACCAATTGTTTTTAAATATTATCCTTTCGGATAAACATGTTTTGAATTGTATTATTCTGTTGTCCAATATACTCTGTCCTGAGGCATATATGGCTCAAACCGCTTTTAAAGAGACAAGGAGCAAGACAGGTCGATGTAGCCTTCAGATATTAAAAACCCAGACAAACAGACGAATCTTCACTTTTGACTGCTACATTTTGTATATAGGGCATGGACGATTAGAATGCGATTGTTAGATTTGTCAATTGAACATAGTTCTTAATCATTAAATTATATAAATATGTTGTATCTATTCATCTGTTTTTTTGAACTTGTATGTACATTTTGGTGATTAATTTAGGGCTTTTCCTGAATTCATTATAATGATAACACAGCACATATATTTTGATATTGAATACTCTATTTATGAAATGGTTCAGCACACATGCTTTCAATGAGTAGCACTGCTTTTTGATGTATTTTGTGTGCTTTAATGGCTTTTTATATGCCGAATAAAGTAGACTGATTGATTTTTGAAAGACAGTGCTAATTCTTAGTTTGGTTACCATTAACTAACACGATATACATTGTTTAATGAAAAGTGGTTTATCTTAGTGAAATTAATTCAGCAATTTGCAAATGGACTTAGCATAAAACAGTGTGGCAATAGCATTCCAACTTTGCATAATAGAGAATCAGTACCATACAGCATGGTATGCTGTTCTTGCAATGGTATGTGTGCTTGGCTATCTTGGTTGCTAGAGCATATTTGGTGGTCTGTGTGTTACCCCATGTAAGGCTCAGTGGTTTTGCAATTGGAATATCTATAAGGTGTCAGTGGGCTGTCAGAAGGCAGTCTTACCTAATTAACTACACATTAAGGATCCTAAATTCACACTCTGTTATAGTGTATTTCATGAGAGCAGCTAACCTTGCATACTCTATAAAGTCATAACAAGGTATTGCAGTGCATAACATAGTATATCAAGGCATGAAACGGATGACAAGGTATAAAGCATAGGATGACATAAACAGGCATAACAAAGTAAAGCAATGTCTTCTCCCCAAAGTCTTACCTGTGGCCCCTGCAGAGAGCACATATTTTCATTTTTAAATGTGCCACTGTCCGCATCATCAGTATCTCAGTAATAGATACATTGTGGCTGCCTAGGGACTTGACTCATTACTCTGAGTGAAGTACTAGGCATTCTAGGGTTTTTTGAATGAGGAATTACCGGGTCCTCCAAGTTTTGAATGGCCCAGTAATTCCTCATTCAAGGAACCCAGACCTGGACCCTAGTTTGGAGGCAGCCATGCCCTTATTAATGGCATGGCTGACTCCAAACTCGTAATGAGGCCCTACATCTTTAAAACACCTCTTCTTAGGCTGTCCAAAGTGTATATTTCTTGCACTTGCTGATTTTTTTGTCGGTCGGAAGGCATTGTTCATGAAATGAATGTTCTACTTGGGGGACCTTAGAGAGGCTTTACTGCTTCAGACCTATGTTCAACAGAACAACCATATGTTTTCAGTATGCATAGAGCACAGATGTGTCCAGTGGAGCATTTTAGAGAACATGTATTGTGGTGGGAGCATCTCCAATACAAGGTGATGTGCAAAGAAAACAAGGGTGTGGGGGAATCCGGTTAAGACAAGATACCAGATTCCAGGATATGATGGGGAGACAGGATGGAGAGAATGTCACTTGAAGGCAACTAGATGGAACTCTATGTAGTTGGTTTCTACTTATTCACTTTCCATTGAACGTACAAACAATTTGAGGCAAAGGGAAATAAAGATAGTTTTCCAAAATCACACAATTGCGTACACAAGTAGTAGAGTCGTGATTATACCCTAGAGGGCTATTCACAAAAACGTTATATTGAGTAACTCGGTCTTAAATTTAACTTGGGCTATTTGAGTCAGAGATACATTACAATGATTAACTCTGGATTACTCTTGATTTACTAGAGCTAAGACAGGAGTAAGTCAAAGTGACTCATGGTAACTACTTTGGGAATCAGCCCTCTTTTCTCCAGGATTAGAGGTGTGCGATTCCTTCTATAGAGAAATCTCCCTTCAAAAGATGTCCCACCTCTCTATGAATTATGTATCTCTATGGATTATGTACCTGAGCAAGGTGGTGTTCTGATTCAGTCTCTATTTCCTTGCTGTTTCTATCACATCAAATCTTTGGTTATAGTTAATCTCCCTAAGTCACTTTCTGTATGCCAAGGAGTGGGTCCCTTTCTCGTTTCACCATGGCGAACTAATCTGCACCTCACTAATTAGGCTCAACAAGGCCAAAGCATGCCTGCGGTTGTTAGTGTGCCCGTGCAGATGAGATGTGTGGCCCAGCTGTTCGGGCTGGACTTTTCCCATTGATGACAGATCCACGACTGATTTGCATATTCCTGGTCCCAATCTGCAGCAGTGCAGACGGGATAAAACAATAGCGTGGAAGGTTGCACAGATCATTGTCAGTGGTTTAGATGAAACCATGACCTTCCACCAACTCAATTGGTTCTCTATGAGAAGCAGCCAGAAGTTCCAATTGGATCTTACTGACTCAACTGCTTTGCAAGTGTAGAGGCAGATTCTCGAAATGCTCCAACAACAGCTACCATTGACATATCGAGTGAGAGCCTTTCCAAAAAGACATGATGACGACATTCAGGAATGGAGAGAGGAATGGATGGGCTTTATTTCATAAGGTGTGTGCTGTACTGTAGTACAGACACTTTAGTTGTGTGTGCACTAGCAATAGGATGGTATTGACCCAAAATATTGTATCTAGAGTGTCGTAGATACGGTTTTGCCACAAGGTAGGTAAGCAGGGCTTGCGGGGGTATCCCCACTCTCCTACATCAGTATTTTCGGGTTCAGGGGTTGCAGGGGTGTCCCCTGTATACAAGAAACAATGCAGGGGACAAAAAAAAAGGAAAAGCGCAAATTGCAAAATGCAGCAGAGTTTGTCTTGGTATTTTGCAATTCGATGTTTTCGTCTAGGTTCTTTTAACGTGCATCCCAACAGGATATCATCAAATGTTTCTGATACTCATGCATGCATAGCTGCTTCTTTAGCAATGATGGTGCTCTTCTCACCAAGCATCCCCATCTTGATACAAGGTTCTAATGTACATGGTCAATCCTGATGCAGCTACATGTGTAATGGAAGCAGGGTACGGTGGTGTGCAGAGTGCAAAGCTTCTGAAATGCTGATCCATGTGTTTAACTAAAACGAGGAAACAGGCTTTAGCAAAGTAACAAGAATCTATCCTGTGATGAATTCCAGACTACTTGAACATTTAAGCAATAGGTCCACATTTATTTTAGATCATTGCAAACATCACCTAGGCACATTCCCACAAACAGTGGTTTCTTCTATGAAATTCTGCAAAGGCGGCTGCATGCCATGGTCCATTTATATAATGTACTCCAAACATAGAAACTATGGCAACATTCTATCTTCAGTGTTTGTTTTTGTCATCAGATCACCCAAAGCAGAAACTCATCTTATGTTTGAACATCCAAAATACGTCTTGGTGGAGAGCACTAATCACCCACACCATTCCCTCCCATCACTGATTCACTGCAAAGTAACACATAAGTCAATGCATTTGAATATGTTAATGAAACATCGAAATGGGCTGTCAGTCTGTTTTCTATGGATCTTACAACAATAAGAAAGGAACTCCATTTTTATATGTTCCAGTGCAATACCGAGAAGCCTCAATTGATATCATGAGAACATGGAAGAAGAAAACTGCACTCCAAGCGAGGTCGACAAGTCCCAAAAAAAATGTAACAACAAACTCGAATCCGTGACAGAGTGAGTTTAATATGTGCCATAAAAATATACAAAAAACAAAAACACACAGCAAAGCATAACAGGACGCCAGGGCAGTGTCCTGAACGACACGTTTTGCGCTCCTCCGAGCGCTTGATCACGTTAGGGAGACGAGAAAACAAACCCAGTACATAACGCCAATTAGTCCTTCTTCCATGTTTCCTAATTCCACAATCTACCTGCATTGTCACTGAAGCAAGGCGGCCATATTGGAATGTGCCAGAATCCTACATAAGCCATGTATAAAATATATTAGGAGAGCCAACATGATGCTAAATATGGTCAAATACAACATGAAACATGCATCCTACACATGTATATGTATAATATATATATATATATATATATATATATATATATATATATATATATATATATATATATATATATATATATATATATATATATATATACACGGCCACGGTAGTGGCCGTGTAGTTATGGTTAAGTTGCTGTTTCCATAGGAAGAGCACTTTTTCAGCGGCTTATAAGTCTGCTGTACCTGGACGAATCCTCACCAAACTTTGCAAACAAAGTATATGGGCCACTCTGATTATATTTGCAAAGTTTGGTGAGGTTTGGTCCAGGGGGGTAAAAGTTATAGGGAGGGTTCCAAAACGTCTTTTTTTCCCATAGACTGAATGGGGGGAAAACTTTGCGCACGGCTACAGGTCAAACCACTGGACGGATTTTCACCAAATTTGCGGCAGGTGCAGGGGCTTGGTCTAGAAAGTGTGCTTTTGTAAATTTGGTGGCCTTCCGTGCAGTACTTTTCATTAAAATGACCAAAAAGTAGGTCTGAAAAAATGTGTGATATCGATGTCCGCTTTGTGGTCACACTTCCCTGTTCGGTCCACGGACAAGACACCAACTGGCTAAGGGGCTGGCGTCATGACTGCGGACACGCGACGTCTCTGCCGATTGGCTGCAGTGAGATGTGTTCTGCGTCAGATTGTTTGGATGCACCCGACATCTTGGATCCGCCGATAGCGGAGCGGCAACCAGCGGAAACATGCTATATTTATAAAACTCTTTTGCTGTGTCATAGAGCGTTGGGAAAGGTTCAGACAGTAAGACTTGGGTGATGAATGCATTTGTTCTGGCGGTCGGTCTTCATGATGTATTTTCTATGGCCACTTTGTACGCACAGAAAATGAGGGCACTAATAGCGGTAGTATTTCAGTCCATGCAGTGCACAGGGAACTTGTAACTGTTGTACGGACACGCGTGGTGTTAGCGAACATTGAAATTGACAGCATGCCGTAATTGCATTACTTTTTCCTATGGATATTGCATTCATTAGTACGTCATGATGTATTTTCTATGGCCACCTTGTACGCACAGAATATGAGGGGTCTGATAACGGTAGTATTTCAGTCCATGGAGTGCACAGGGAACTTGTAACTGTTGTACGGACACGCGTGGTGTTAGCGAACATTGAAATTGACAACATGCCGTAATTGCATTACTTTTTCCTACGGATATTGAATTCATTAGTACGCCGCCATGGGTGTGACATGTTACAGTGGTTGTGGCCAGGGCCTAGATTCTTGGATGCATGGCCGTCACCGAAGGCCGAAGGCCTTACTTCCAAGACTGTAGGCCATGGACACAACCACCGCAGCATGTCACACCCACGGATATACCCGTAGTATTGCGTATCGATTGGTTGGTTGTGAGGAGTGTGTACCGTCTTGGGTGCATGGCCGAAGGCCATGGTCCGAAGAACAAAGTTATAAGCACTGGACGTCAAAGCCACTGCATACCCATCACATGTAATATCTATGGACATACAGCTAGGAGTGCAGCCTCTGGCCAGAAGTACTGACGGATACCACACCTATAGAAAAACCCCAACTACCACACATCACTGAGGTGATTGTGGGGAGACCCTGCACTCTTGGGTGCATGGCCAAAGGCCATGCACCCAACAACAAGGTTATAACCTCTTCATGATGTATTTTCTATGGCCACCTTGTATGCACAGAAAATGAGGGGTGTCATAAGTGTAGCATTTCAGTCTGTGCAGTGCACAGGGAACTTGTAACTGTTATAAGGACAAATTGACAACATGCCATAATTGCATTACTTTTTCCTACGGGTATTGTATGCATTAGTACGCCGCCATGGGTGTGACGTGCTACAGTGGTTGTGGCCAGGGCCTAGAGTGTTGGATGCATGGCCGTCGGCTGAAGGACGAAGGCCTTACTTCCAAGACTGTAGGCCCTGGCCACAACCACTGCAGCATGCAACACCCCTGGATACACCCGTAGTAATGCGTATCGATTGCCTCGTTGTGGGGAGTGTGTGCAGTCTTGGGAGCATGGCCGAAGGCCATGCCCCCAAAAGCACATTTGTGCGTAGTTTAGTTATATGCCCCAATGGATGTCATATGGTGTGGTAGTAGCGGGCAGGATGTAGAGTATTTGAACAAAACAATAAGCACTGCAGTTGTAAAAAACTATGGATTTTATATACTGTATACCCATACATTGATAAATCTGTGGCCTCACACTCACGTCTGTAGCCTGTGGCTACAAACTACTGCAGCATAGCACAGCTATAGGTACACTGGTACTATGCAACATCATTAAGATGGTTGTGGGAGTTTGTATGTAGTGAAATTACAAGGCAGAATGGTTCCGATATGCTGTGTTGTTTCTGCCCAGGACCCAGAGTCTTGCCTGCATACCCAAAGGCCATGCACCCAAGACTGAAGTCATAAGCAGTGGGTTTATAAGTGAATATGGGTGTGGTATAAAGCGGTAGTTGTGTGCATGTCCTAGCGTCTTCGCTGCCTGGCTGCAGACGATGGTCCCAAAAGTTAACTTATAAGTAGTCTATTTACAAGGACCATGGTATTGATATGCAGCGATGGTTGTGGGTAGGAACTATACTCTTTGTACCTTGGTCGTAAGGTGTAGGTGGTAGGGTACACAACCAAGATGCAAGGGCCAGCCTACAGCCACTGCAGCATACTAGTACCATAGATTAGACGTGTAGGTTCACATGTGTACAAAATGACTGCCAAAATACTTTTACTTTGTCCTGAATCCATATATGTGTTAAATGACTTTAGTACATTGCGGAAGTATCCTTTTTTAATTTCTGTGATAAAAGGAAAAAGTATGTTAGTCTTTGCATTTTATGAAAACATACTACATTGCATAATAGAAAGTTTACCTTTTTTTTTACCCTCATATATACAGGGTAATTCATAGAAATTCGCACAAAAATGGTGCACGAGGCTGGCGCACAGTGTCCCCGTGCGATACACTGCGCCAGCCGCGTGCGAAAAAATCCTTTCCATCGCACAGCGTATTCATGGATTTCAGCCTCCGAAACCAGCCTTGGCGCAGAGTGGCGCAGCGACCCTGCAGCAGCGCCAGTTACGCCCCCAAGAACGCCCTTGCGCAAAGAAAAGCCTTCAAAATCCCCAAATCATTGCAAAGGGCTGCGCTAACCCTGGACCAGTTCACAGGGCTGCCAAACAGCAAACGCTTAGAGTGGAACGTGTATTTCAGTGGTTCGCGGGAAGTTCCACACGCGATTGTCCTGGGTACGTGTACATCAGGGGTGCGTGAGAAGTAACACACGCGATTCCATCAGGGCACGTATATTCCAGGGGTGCGCGGGAAGTATCACACGCAAAAACAGCAGGGTACGTGTATTCCAGGGGTGCACGGGAAGTATCACACGCAAAAGCAGCAGGGTACGTGTATTTCAGGGGTGCGCGGGAAGTATCACACGCAAAAGCAGCAGGGTACGTGTATTTCAGGGGTGCGCGGGAAGTATCACACGCGATTCCATCAGGGTAAGTGTATTCCAGGGGTGCGCGGGAAGTATCACACGCAAAAGCAGCGCAGGGTACGTGTATTCCAGGGGTGCGCGGGAAGTATCACACGCAAAAGCAGCAGGGTACGTGTATTTCAAGGGTGCGCAGGAAGTATCACACGCGATTCCATCAGGGTACGTGTATTCCAGGGGTGCGCGGGGAGCACCACACGTGAATTGCACGTGTGGGTCCTCCCAGGTTTTCCCTCTACACCCTCCACGGCCCCTGCAGGTGGCCCACACCACAGGGGCCTACCCTGCACATGTCCCGCAGGCACCCCATCCACCAGGGCCATGCCCCCCAGCCAACCCACATGTCACCTTGCACTACTGCCCACCAACGCATGTCCCCCTGCACCCCCAGCCACCAGGGGCACCCTCCATCAGGCCCCCACTCATGTCTCCCACCATTCCCACCCCCCAGCATCCAGGGGCACCCTCCACCAGGCCCCCACTCATGTCCCCTATCACCCCCACCCCCCAGCAGTGCAGGGGCAGCCTCCACAAGGCCCCCACTCATGTCTCCCACCACCCCCACCCCCCAGCATCCAGGGGCACCCTCCACCAGGCCCCCACTCATGTCCCCTATCACCCCCACCCCCCAGCCACCAGGGGCACCCTCCATCAGGCCCCCACTCATGTCTACCATCACCCCCACCCCCCAGCCACCAGGGGCACCCTCCACCAGGCCCCCACTCATGTCTCCCATCACCCCCACCCCCCAGCCACCAGGGGCACCCTCCACCAGGCCCCCACTCATGTCTCCCACCACCCCCACCCCCCAGCAGTGCAGGGGCACCCTCCACCAGGCCCCCACTCATGTCTCCCACCACCCCCGACCCCAATCCACCAGGGGCACCCTCTACCAGGCCCCCACTCATGTCTACCATCACCCCCACCCCCCAGCAGTGCAGGGGCACCCTCCACCAGGCCCCCACTCATGTCTCCCACCACCCCCACCCCCCAGCAGTGCAGGGGCACCCTCCACCAGACCCCCACTCTTGTCCAACTCATGTCTCCCACCACCCCCACCCCCCAGCCACCAGGGGCACCCTCCAGCAGGCCCCCATTAATGTCTCCCACCACCCCCAGCCCCAGCAGTGCAGGGGCAGCCTCCACCAGGCCCCCACTCATGTCTACCATCACCCCCACCCCCCCAGCAGTGCAGGGGCACCCTCCACCAGGCCCCCACTCATGTCTACCATCACCCCCACCCCCCAGCAGTGCAGGGGCAGCCTCCACCAGGCCCCCACTCATGTCTCCCACCACCCCCACCCCCCAGCAGTGCAGGGGCAGCCTCCACTAGGCCCCCACTCATGTCTCCCACCACCCCCACCCCCAGCATCCAGGGGAACCCTCCACCAGGCCCCACTCATGTCCCCTATCACCCCCACCCGCCAGAATCCAGGGGCACCCTCCACCAGGCCCCCACTCAGGTCTCCCACCACCCCCACCACCCAGCATCCAGGGGCACCCTCCACCAGGCCCCCACTCATGTCTACCACCACCCCCACCCCCCAGCCACCAGGGGCACCCTCCACCAGGCCCCCACTCATGTCTACCATCACCCCCACCCCCCAGCCACCAGGGGCACCCTCCACCAGGCCCCCACTCATGTCTCCCACCACCCCCACCACCCAGCATCCAGGGGCACCCTCCACCAGGCCCCCACTCATGTCTACCACCACCCCCACCCCCCAGCCACCAGGGGCACCCTCCACCAGGCCCCCACTCATGTCTACCATCACCCCCACCCCCAAGCCACCAGGGGCACCCTCCACCAGGCCCCCACTCATGTCCAGCTCATGTCTCCCACCACCCCCACCCCCCAGCCTCCAGGGGCACCCTCCACCAGGCCCCCACTCATGTCTCCCATCACCCCCACCCCCCAACCACCAGGGGCACCCTCCACCAGGCCCCCACTCATGTCTACCATCACCCCCACCCCCCAGCCACCAGGGGCATCCTCCACCAGGCCCACACTCATGTCTCCCACCACCCCCACCCCCCAGCAGTGCAGGGGCACCCTCCACCAGGCCCCCACTCATATCTCCCACCACTCCCACCCCCCAGCCACCAGGGGCACCCTCCACCAGGCCCCCACTCATGTCTACCATCACCCCCACCCCCCAGCAGTGCAGGGGCAGCCTCCACCAGACCCCCACTCATGTCTCCCACCACCCCCACCCCCATCATCCAGGGGCACACTCCACCAGGCCCCCACTCATGTCCCCTATCACCCCCACCCCCAGCATCCAGGGGCACCCTCCACCAGGCCCCCACTCATGTCTCCCACAACCCTACCCCCCAGCATCCAGGGGCACCCTCCACCAGGCCCCCACTAATGTCTACCACCACCCCCACCACCCAGCCACCAGGGGCACCCTCCACCAGGCCCCCACTCATGTCCAACTCATGTCTCCCACCACCCCCACCCCCCAGCCACCAGGGGCATCCTCCACCAGGCCCCCACTCATGTCTCCCATCACCCCCATTCCCCAGCCACCAGGGGCACCCTCCACCAGGCCCCCACTCATGTCTCCCACCACCCCACCCCCCAGCAGTGCAGGGGCAGCCTCCACCAGGCCCCCACTCATGTCTACCATCACCCCCGCCCCCTAGCATCCAGGGGCACCCTCCACCAGGCCCCCACTCATGTCTCCCATCACCCCCACCCCCCATCAGTGCAGGGGCAGCCTCCACCAGGCCCCCACTCATGTCTCCCACCACCCCCACCCACCAGCATCCAGGGGCACCCTTCACCAGGCCCCCACTCATGTCTCCCACCACCCCCACCCCCCAGCATCCAGGGGCACCCTCCACCAGGCCCCCACCCATGTCTACCACCACCCCCACCCATCAGCAGTGCAGGGGCGCCCTCCACCAGGCCCCCACTCATGTCTCCCACCACCCCCACCCCCCAGCAGTGCAGGAGCAGCCTCCACCAGGCCCCCACTCATGTCCCCTATCACCCCCACCCCCCAGCAGTGCAGGGGCACCCTCCACCAGGCCCCCACTCATGTCTACCATCACCCCCACCCCCCAGCAGTGCAGGGGCAGCCTCCACCAGGCCCCCACTCATGTCTACCATCACCCCCACCCCCCAGCAGTGCAGGGGCACACTCCACCAGGCCCCACTCATGTTTACCATCATCCCAAACCCCCAGCAGTGCAGGGGCAGCCTCCACCAGGCCCCCACTCATGTCTCCCACCACACCTACCCCCCAGCAGTGCAGGGGCAGACTCCACCAGGCCCCCACTCATGTCTCCCACCACCCCCACCCCCCAGCATCCAGGGGCACCCTCCACCAGGCCCCCACTCATGTTCCCTATCACCCCCACCCCCCAGCATCCAGGGGCACCCTCCAGCAGGCCCCCACTCATGTCTCCCACCACCCCCACCCCCCAGCATCCAGGGGCTCCCTCCACCAGGCCCCCACTCATGTCTACCACCACCCCCACCCCCCAGCCACCAGGGGCACCCTCCACCAGGCCCCCACTCATGTCTACCATCACCCCCACCCCCCAGCCACCAGGGGCACCCTCCACCAGGACCCCACTCATGTCCAACTCATGTCTTCCACCACCCCCACCCCCCAGCCACCAGGGGCACCCTCCACCAGGCCCCCACTCATGTCTACCATCACCACACCCCCTATCCACCAGGGGCACCCTCCACCAGGCCCCCACTCATGTCTCCCATCACCCCCACCCCAAAGCCACCAGAGGCACCCTCCACCAGGCCCCCACTCATGTCTCCCACCACCCCCACCCCCAGCTACCAGGGGCACACTCCACCAGGCCCCCACTCATGTCTCCCACCACCCCCACCCCCCAGCATCCATGGGCACCCTCCACCAGGCCCCCACTCATGTCTACCAACACCCCCACCCCCCAGCCACCAGGGGCACCCTCCACCAGGCCCCCACTCATGTCTACCATCACCCCCACCCCCTAGCCACCAGGGGCACCCTCCACCAGGCCCCCACTCATGTCCAACTCATGTCTCCCACCACCCCCACCCCCCAGCCACCAGGGGCACACTCCACCAGGCCCCCACTCATGTCTACCATCACCCCCACCCCCCAGCCACCAGAGGCAGCCTCCACCAGGCCCCCACTCATGCCTCCCAACACCCCCACCCCCCAGCCACCAGGGGCACCCTCCACCAGGCCCCCATTCATGTCTCCCACCACCCCCCAGCAGTGCAGGGGCACCCTCCACCAGGCCCCCACTCATGTCTCCCACCACCCCCCCAGCATCCAGGGGCACCCTCCACCAGGCCCCCACTCATGTCTCCCACCACCCCCACCCCCCAGCATCCAGGGGCACCCTCCACCAGGCCCCCACTCATGTCCCCTATCACCCCCACCCCCCAGCAGTGCAGGGGCACCCTCCATCAGGAACCCACTCATGTCCAACTCATGTCTCCCTGCACCCCCACCCCCCAGCCACCAGGGGCACCCTCCACCAGGCCCCCACTCATGTCTCCCACCACCCCCACCCCCCAGCAGTGCAGGGGCAGCCTCCACCAGGCCCCCACTCATGTCTCCCACCACCCCCACCCCCCAGCAGTGCAGGGGCACCCTCCACCAGGCCCCCACTCATGTCTCCCACCACCCCCACCCCCCAGCCACCAGGGGCAGCCTCCACCAGGCCCCACTCATGTCTCCCACCACCCCCAACCCCCAGCATCCAGGGGCACCCTCCACCAGGCCCCCACTCATGTCTCCCACCACCCCCACCCCCCAGCATCTAGGGGCACCCTCCACCAGGGCCACACTCATGTCTACCACCACCCCCACCCCCCAGCAGTGCAGGGGCACCCTCCACCAGGCCCCCACTCATGTCTACCAACACCCCCACCCCCCAGCCACCAGGGGCAGCCTCCACCAGGCCCCCACTCATGTCTACCATCACCCCCACCCCCCAGCCACCAGGGGCACCCTCCACCAGGCCCCCACTCATGTCCAACTCATGTCTCCCACCACCCCCACCCCCCAGCCACCAGGGGCAGCCTCCACCAGGCCCCCACTCATGTCTCCCACCACCCCCACCCCCCAGCATCCAGGGGCACCCTCCACCAGGCCCCCGCTCATTTCTCCCACCACCCCACCCCCCAGCATCCAGAGGCACCCTCCACCAGGCCCCCACTCATGTCTACCACCACCCCCACCCCCCAGCAGTGCAGGGGCACCCTCCACCAGGCCCCCACTCATGTCTCCCACCACCCCCACCCCCCAGCAGTGCAGGGGCAGCCTCCGCCAGGCCCCCACTCATGTCCCCTATCACCCCCACCCCCCAGCAGTGCAGGGGCACCCTCCACCAGGACCCCACTCATGTCCAACTCATGTCTCCCTGCACCCCCACCCCCCAGCCACCAGGGGCACCCTCCACCAGGCCCCCACTCATGTCCCCTATCACCCCCACCCCCTAGCAGTGCAGGGGCAGCCTCCATCAGGCCCCCACTCATGTCACCCAGCCAACATGTCACCACAATCTAGATCCCTGTCCCTTATGGTCAGCCTCCAAATGCCAAACACCCACCTGAGTATTGCATCCACCCACTTAGAAATGGCAAAAACATGATAGAACCCCAATTGCAAGTTTGGAAATGAACACATGTCCCTCACATACACCCAATGGGTGTCAGTGAATGTCAAAACTTATATCATGATATGCATGAAACCAATGAGATGATACTACACATTGAAGTTTGAAGAAAAAATATGTATTAAACGCAACATAAATTGAATCAAAAATAAACAAACAATAATGGATTTTTTTTTTAAAAAACCCAGCAGGTACGTGAAATAATGCAAAACCACAAATCATAATGCAAATGAAAGGTGTCCAAAGTCACAGTCCACAAAAGTAAATCCAATGGAAAATTAAAATCGAAAAACCATTGCTCCATGGTGAAATCATTAAAAAAAATGAAAATCCAAAAGTCAACTATTTACAGATAAACAATCCAGGGTCCATGATCCCAAACGAAGAAATGAAACCTATCGAATAACACTACCTAAAAAAAAAAAATATATACAAAAATGTGGGCCATTGTCCAAAAGGTCCAAAAAAAATGCTAAACCAAAGGAAACCTAACACTAACTACAGAACTATTTACAAGGGCAGCGGGCTAGTCCGACGGCTCACTTCGGGATGTTCCGGGCCAGGGCATCATCGAACTCCTGCTCAATGTCCCGGAGGTGCTCCTCCTCCATGGCCCCGAGGGTCCGCAGGGCCGTCCACATGTTCCTCCCAAACTCCCTGCGGATTGCCTCGAGGCACTCGGCCCACCTCAGGGCCCTCCGCATGGAGTTCTCCGCCCTGACCATCGTGAGCCGTGCCTCTTCCGCCCGCTGCCGCTCCGCATCTATGGCGTGGCCCAACCGCTGCCACACGGAAGACACTTCCCGTCCTAGGTCCTCCTGCCCTCCGGCCGATGCCTGCCCCTCCGATGTCGAAGGCCCCGAGCCATCATGGCTCCCACCACGTTGCTGCTGCTGCTGCGCCTCTGCCCGTGCACTGCCTGCTGCTGCCTGCACACCCTCCGCTGGCTGGGGTGCAGTCGTTGATGTGGCCACCCGTGCTGGACGTCCGATTCCCGACTGTGGCAGGGATGCCTCCTCCAACAGCCTGGCCGCACCGTCAGAGGCAGCTCCACAGGGCACTCAGGTGACTGATGGGTGGGAAGATGGCACGGAGGATGACTGGCGCATAGGGGGTTCAGTTGAGGAGGGGGTCTGAGCAAGCCCCATCAAACGGAGGAATCCCGCCTGGGTGACCTGTCTCAGTAGGCCGACACGGTCAACGAGCCATTCGAGATGACGTGCAGTCTCCTCATGAAAAGACTGAAGGTCACCTCGCATGGCCCGTTGACGCAACGCCACACCAGTCAGGACAGGCTCAACCCGGACCCGGAGAGCCACGTCCACAGGCAGAGGAAGCCCAGTTGTCGTGAGCTCATCCCCTGCCTGAAAACGGGTCTGGACGTAGGCATCCCTGCTGGTGCAAGATGATGCAGTGACAGGATCAGGGACAGGATTGCACACAGGCACCTCCGCGGCAACCTGTGCTGCCTCCTGTCCCTGGTCCTGCACTGCACCACTAGCACCAGTGGAATCCCCACCTCCAGACCCCGTCTCTGTTGCTTGCACGGCCTCCTCCTCCACCAAACCCCCACCAACCTGGATGACTCCGTGCCATCTTCCCGTGTTGGGCCCTGTGGGGTCCCAGCTGCCCCTTCTGCTGCCGAGGAGTCCAACTCCGACCTCCGCCTCTTGGACCTCCCCCCGGCAGCTGCGGCCTGGGACGCGGCACCAGACTCCTCACTCCCCGACGAGATCACAACCTGGGAGGGGAGCCGGGCCTTGCGTCTCCGGCTGGCGGTGCGATCCCCGCCGCTGTGCTCCACAGCACCTTCTACGCCCTCTTCATCAGTTGACGCTGCAGACAGGGAGAAATAAAACACAGGCATCAGGGCACTGTACAATGGACACATACACACATGACAGTTGCACATGAGTGGCATTGGCAAACCTCAGACATGGCATCACAATTGGCAACACACATGTCATTTCTACATGCACACATGAGCCATACCACAGCCACATCGCAACTACCAGCACCATCCATACACATACAACAGCATGAGCAGGCAAACGTGAGCCAGACATCACATGCAACACAGGGAGTGCACTACACATGCACGCACACCACCACACTTGCATGCATGTGTACACCTCAGCCAACTGTCGCAGTGTCCCGATGGGCATCCATGTCACATCTGGCAATCAGGCTTCCACATCCCGCTGTCACGTGCATCCATGTTGCATCACTGTTGCACCCTTGTCAAATACACACACATGCACATGTACACAATGCTGATACATGCAGCTGAAAACAACATACATGCGTGACATCACGAACATGCCTACTTACATACACATTCATCCAAACATGTGTGCCCACACAACTGCATTTGGCATGCAAGCCTACACACACAAGCACCATCCATGTCTCACACATAACAGCGCTCGCATGTGTTAGCCTCACGGTCCTGTACACCCCCATCCATACTCGGCCCCATACAAACAGATGTGCAACCGGCACACTACTGGCACATCACCACACGCACAGCTTACAATCATGATGCATGTACACTTACCGCTCGACTCCAGATGGGTCTGCCTCTCAAGGACCTGGACGTGGAGCGCTGGGGATATGCGTTCCAGGCCCTCATCTGATCTTCCGACAAGTGGCCCCGGCGCCCCTTAGCATCCGCTGCCTTCAAAAGGCGCCGGTCCTTGTTTAGGGTCCTGGACCTGAAGTCCTCCCAGCGCTTCTTGACATGTTGGAAGTCGCGGACTGCCACCCCCTCCTCGTTGATGGCAGTCACGATGTCCGTCCAGATCCGAGTCCGTCCTTCCTTGTTGGCGCGCAACCTTCCGTAGAGGGCATCATACTGCCCCAGGACTTGCTCCACCAGGACACCAACTTCCCTGGCACTGAAGCTGGTGCCCCTCTGCCTCTCTGGCCTTGGGTTGTCAGTGGTGCCAGATGTTGCAGTGCCCGACATGACAACCCCAGAGGCAAGAGTGAGTGGGCAACTGGGTCCTGGGGCTGGGCTGTGGAGCAATGGAATCCCAGTTGGGAGCCTTCGGTTGCAGCAGGAGTGGTCACAGCAACACCACCCCTGGCTGATGTGCAGGCAGCAACTGGCAGGGCACGTGGGCATCAGGCAGTCAGGCAGCAGCAGATGGCAGGTGGGAGCATGCTCGGGGCTCTGGGGGGCAGTAAATCGGCTTTCTGGGCAGGAGAGTGGTCTTCCATGTTCTTACACGTGGCCAGCTTGATACGGAGTGATTTGGCACGTGAAAAGTCCTGCACGTCTGCGTGTAATTTCGAGGAAAGGCCCTTAGCGTGTAAGCGCGTCTGCACGCATACGCAATTTCATTGGCCCAAAGGCCCCCATGCGCAGCTGTGACGTCACGCGCATGGCCGTAGAGAATGGCGCGTGTAAAAAAAAAGCGTGTAATTGGTGGAAATGGCCTCATCGCGTATGCGCGTCTGTGACGTGTTTATAAAAGGTACGTGTAGAACGCCATTTCCTTGTACGTACTTTTCGTGGAGAGCGAGTGGGTGAAATCTGTACTTCTTGTCGGTTCACACGCGATTTACTTCACAGCGTTTCCAGTTCGTACTCCCTGTTACCTCTGACAGCTTTTTCTCTTTTCCTCTTTTTCCTGGGCCTGTTTCCTCAAACAGCGTTCCCTTCTACTGTTGTCCTGTCTCCTCAGACAGCGTACAATTGTTCTTTTGGCGGGGGTGTTGCCAAAGCGCACACGTGCATATTTTTCACGCTTTTGTTCTTGGCAGACGGTGAGTCGCGCACGTATTTAACATCTGTGCTTGCCCCGTGTGTCGTGTACCCCTTCAGAAGTCATTCTAGGCTGCGTGTGACACGCATACGTTCATTCTTGTGTTTCTAGGTGCCACAGCGTAGTGCAGGTTTATTTTTCCACGCACGTTGTCTAGGAGGGGTTGCGTGCACCTTACTTCCCTTTTTTGGGGTGCCTGTGCGTTGCGTGACCCGTCATCTTTCCCCAGGGGTGACATACAGCCTTGCTAGAGCACTAGGGTACGATTACCATCTGATACCCAACCCCTTTGACCTCCAATTGCCCAGGACAATAGTTCACATCGACTCCCATACGCACAATAACATCAGTGTCATGGCTGGGAGGCGAACAAGCCGTAAGGGTGGTAAAGGTGGCCGAGCCCCAAGTGGTGGCCGTGGTGGATCCGGTAGGGGACGTGGCCGTGGCTTGCAGGGTGCCCCTAGCCCCCCATGTGTGGAGGAGCAGTCAGGGACACCCATGCCCCCCCCCTGGTTGAGGTTAACGTGGCTGACACCATCCATGCTCAGCCCTTGTTGGACCAGCCCACTGTGGAACCAGACCTGGCACAGGGTGACTCCATGACTGACTTCCAGGTCAGCAGGTCTAGGCCACGTGCGCCGGTGAACGTTGGTGTCATCAGGCCACGTGGATCAGGGGCAGCTAGGTCATCTGCTGCCCCGCGTAGGCAGGCTGGGGAGGCTGCAGGGGCAGCTGCGGCTCCATCCACCCCACCTCTCACACACCCAGCCAGGACAGTGTCGGTCCAAGTCCATCATGCTGACATTCCCCCTGACACCATCACACTTGAGCTAATGCCTGCACCAACTCCCATGCTGAGTGTGCAATCCCACACTCCTAGTACAGAGTCCACCATGGCTCCTGCCCCTAGTGTCCAGAGCGGCGTAGGATACTCAGGATCCCCACCACCTTCCAAGCGGAAGAGGAAGAGTGCTTGTCCAGTACAGGCTGATGCCCCAGACACGGCTACACAGTCCGGACCGTCACGGAAGCCTAGCTTCAATGAGGCCGAACTGAATGCACTTGTAGAGTATGTGTCCGCACATGACTGCAAAATGGTGACTATTGCAGGATCCAAGACCACACCTGCACAACGTCAGGCACACTGGCAGTACATTGCGGACATCATAAGTGCCCTTGGAATCGTGAGGCGCACAGCTACTGAATGCTATAAGCGCTGGAATGACCTGAAGCGCAGGGCAAAGAATAAGCTGGACTCAAGTCATGCCGCAACTCTAGTGACTGGAGGTGGGTCTCCAGCAGAGGACATAGAACTCGAGGACATGAGCAGGTTGCTGGGACCTACGTCACGGAGGTACAGATCCAAGGCGTGGGAGAAATGGCAGATTACGAGGCATTGTCCGGTGAGTGCACATGCATGTGTTTGTCATCCATGTGCATGGTGTGTGGGGGAGGGCTTCTGTTTGGGTCCCAGGTGAGGGTGTGTGTGCCTGAGTGGTTTGGGTCACCCATGTGCCTCATCCTATACATTCTGTGCACCAGCATTTGGGTATAGCAGCATCCCTTCTGCCAACATTAGACATCCAGCCCAACACCACGCCAGTTGCCCTTGGAGTGTCATCTTGCCACAACATTGTTGCTTATTTACCTCTGTTTATTCAGGCAGATTGTTTGCATACCACCACTTTTACTCGGGATTTCTCAGTCCTATTGTCACATGTCTGACATTGCTATGGTACAGTGGACTGGCTTTGTTTCCTGGACATGATTTGTTTAGACATGTCCCTGTGCTATAGGACCATTTTGGACTGGCAGCTCCAGGTTAAACATTTGAACCATTTCAATGAAAAAATCAATTTCATGAGCAAACTGGACTGAATGAACAATTGGTGCCCTCCTCTCCCTCTTCACTTCATGGCTAGGGTACATGCCATCTGTGTGATGGCATGTGTATTTGACCTGCCAATCACTGGCCAATGTGTGATGCCACTGCTAGGCAGCATGCAGCAAATGTGTTCATCTTCCATCTTGGTGTCATCAATGTGTGCCATCTGCCTACCCTTCACACGCAGTGACGGTGCATGCATGGGAGGGTTTTAGTCATGTGGGACATGTGTCAATCAAGTACTGTTTCTGTAGCCTGTCAGCCCTAATTGTGTGCCATGGTGTTAATGCCTGTTTCCATTTGTTTTCTTTTATGTCTTTGCAGGGGATGACGCACTTGATACTGCTGGGGTTATGGAGATGGTGCAGACCCAGGAGGGGTCTGAGGGCCGACCGACCACCAGTGAGGGGCGTGGTGTGGTGGTGGGTGAGAACCCACAACTGCTGCAGGTCGTGCTCACAAGGGGTGTCTCTGGCTGCACCTCCCCCGAGCTGTATTCAGGTGACGATTCGGATGATGAGACCTATGTGCCGTTGCAGGTGAGTGTTCCTGGGAGGGATTCTGTTCTGTCCGACCCACCTGCACCAGGGTTAGAACCCTCAATGGGGATTTCAGTGTTGGCAGGTATGCCTTTGGTGGTTACGGATGCAGGGTCACACTCCGCGACATCTGATCCTGTTCCTGGGCCAGCAGATCAGAGGGGGAATGCAGTCCTGCAGCCTCAGGCAATGCCGGCACAGCAAGGCGCAGTTCGCCTTGCCCCAGACAGGTGTGGTGCCCGCCGACGTGGTGGCCGTCAGTCACCTGGCAATACCGCATGGGAGCAATCCATATACGGTATGGTAACCCAACAGGCAGCATCATCAGAGATGATGGCTCAGGCCATGGATAGGGTGGCCACTTCCATTGTCCCCCCCGAAAGGCTGATGGAGCGACTACAGCAGGCAACAGACTCCATCCGGCAGTCACACAGGGAGGACATGTTGGCGTCCGACAGGGACAGGCGGGCGGCACTGGCGACTCTGCAGGAAGCCATTCCCATAGAGTCCCAGGGCCACAGGGAAGCCCTGAGGGTGGAACTCCTTCACCTCAGGACGACTCTTGTTGAGCTTGAGGCTTCAACAAACAGAAGGACAGAACAGCAGCTGGAGCATCTCACACGTACGCTCTCAGCTGAGATGCAGGCAACTAGGGCGGAGGTCCGGGCATCCCGTGAGTTGTTGCATGGGGACCTCCACACAATTATCCTCCAGAAGGAGACCTACCACACCCGCATGCTTGCAGCCATGGAGGAACAGACTAGGGCTTTGCGTGGGCTGCCTCCCATAGTGCCACCACCTCCTGATGCAGCTGCAGAAGGTGAGGAGAGCGACAGCAGTGATACTCCCACAATAGGGAGGCCGTGTAGGCCATGAGCCCATGGAGGTGTTTTTTTTTCCGCAAGATCCACACAGGTGGGTTTTGGTGTGCACCCTGTCCTCAGACCTCCTGGGTGGCCTCCCCCACCCCCGGCCCATTAATGGCTATTTTTTTTTGTGACAGTGTGTTGCCTTGTGTGGCTCCCGTGGGCATACGCTGCATTGTGGCTGGGCACATGCAGGCTTGTCATGAATTTGGTTCAGATGCTTGGGTTTTTGTGACACACACCCCTCCTGATTCCCGTTTCCATGGGCTTGCAAAGGGTGTGCCCAAGTGACATTGACGTACATAGTGACATTGGACTCCCATTCGATGTGTGGGCAGTCTGTAGTCAATACTGTGTATACATTCATAGTGCATATTGTTGTATTGTACACTGCATGGTGTATTGATATGTGCCTCTGCATCCATCTCATCCTCCTAATTTGCAGGTCCATTTCCGATGTCTTCACAAAGCGGTCCACCTTGGAACTGAAGTCCATGTTGTAAGCAGTGCACCTACACTCTTGCGTGGCGCTAACACTGTATACTTGGAAGTGTTCGGAGTGCTGCCATCATCAGGTAGTGAGGCTAGCACATTTTTAAGTCTGTAATTTCATGTTTAAGGTAGGTTGGAGGTTGTGTAGGTGATTGGTATTCTTGGTAAGTATTTGGTAATGTGTGTTGTAGGTCCTGCATTACTGTGAGCATTTCATGTGTGGCCATGTTTCCATTAGGGACACTGTAGCTGGTGACACTTGGGGCATGTTGTGGGGATTAATTTGTTTCCTCTCACATTGCATGACATGCCATGGTGTGTTGTGTGGCCGTGCCGGGGAGGGGTTGGGTGACATGGCACTGTTTTCATGTAGTATTTTGCAAGTGGGTATTCATTTCTGCAGCATGGAAGTGTGTCTTTTGATGACACTGCATTGGTGGTGTTTGTGTAGGTAGGGATGCACACATTGTGACACTTCCACATGAACAATCTCAGGCTGCTATGGTTCTGACAGTTGACTGTCCCTTTGTTCGTCATAATTGTCAGGTCGAGTCATAATTGCTTATCAGATGGTATGTGCCAGGGCTGTGTGCACTCCACAGGGGTGTGATTTCTATGTGAAGTAATTAGCCACCAGCTGCGTACGGGCTGCCTCACCCCGTGCCCTCTCCCCTCCCATGCGCAGCGGGCGTGCATGTGGTTGGAGATGTGGTGGCACCACCATGTCCACAGCCAGGCCCCGCAGTGTTGCAACATTGTGCAGGACACATGCTACCACTATGATCCTGCACACTACTGGGGGCGCATATAACAGCTGCCCGCCAGACCGGTCAAGGGAGCGAAAGCGTGACTTGAGCACTCTGAAAGTGCGCTCCACTATGCCCCGGGTTGCAATATGGGCTGTGTTGTATCTTATCTCTGGAAGCGTGATGGGGTTCCGAATTGGCGTCATCATGTGGGTGCTCATGGGGTAGGCACTGTCCCCTGGTGAGGAGGTGATGGGTATCATAAGGGGCGTAGTGACATAACTCTGCATCTGACATGCATGCATGTGCAGTGGCATTCATACTCACCAAGTAGCCATGTATCGCCATGCCGCCCAGCTTCTACGTCCCGGTTTAGGGTAGACATTCGGTAAATGAAGCTGTCGTGGGTGGACCCTGGATAGTTGGCATATACTGAGGTGATGATTCCCTTGGCATTACATACTACCTGCACGTTGATGGAATGCCAGTGCTTGCGGTTCCTATAGATGTGCTCAGATGCCGCGGGGGGACGTAGTGCCACATGGGTGCAGTCAATGGCACCTAGAACTTTTGGGAATTGTGCCACACCGTAGAAATCGAGGGTGGCAGCCTGCCTTTCTGCAGGTGTCCTGGGCAGGTATATGTGCCTACGGACTGATGGGCGTGCAGTGATGATGTTCAAGACCTGGTGTAGGCAGCGTGACTGCGTGGCCTGTGACACCCCACCCACTATGGCACTTGTCCGCTGAAATGATCCTGTGGCCAAGAAGTGCAGTACATTGAGGACCTTCTCCAGGGGGCTGAGTGCTTGGGAGCACAGGTTAGGTGATGTGAGGTCATCCTCCCACTCACTGACCAGGTCCAGTATTATGTGTGGTGGAAACCTGTACCTCCCATACACCTGGTCATCAGGCATCCCAAAAAGGCTGTTTCTGGTAGTGAAAATTCGGGCCCTCACTATCCTCCTCCTCCTCCTTTGGTAACCCACGGCCACTGCTGCTAGGAACAGTATATTCATCCTGGCATCTGAGCTTGTTTGTTGTTTGCGCGCACTTTTATGCTGCGCGGGTCGACGTACGCCTGCTTCATGCTGGCGTACGTGTTTCAGGATTGGACCATTTATTCTTCGGCGCGTCGTAGGCGAGCCTGTGAATCTTCCCGCCCACCCCAGGAATACACGTAGCATGCTCTCCCAGGCCCAGTCGTGAGTAAATATTCCCGCCCACCCCTGGAATACACGTACCCCACTCTCACAGGCACAGTCGCGTGTGGAAGTTCACGCGCACCCCGAAATACACGTACCCAGGGCAATCGCGTGTGGAACTTCCCGTGAACCCCGTAAAACACGTAGCCCGCTGGTATCGCGTGTGGAAGTTCACGCGGTCCCATAATACACGTACCGTGATGGTATCGCATGGGAGACTACCCGCGCACCCCAGGAATACACGTACCCAGGCAAATGGCACGGCTGGGGGGTGGGGGTGGTGGTAGACATGAGTGGGGGCCTGGTGGAGGGTGCCCCTGGTGGCTGGGGGGTGGGGGTCCAGGGAGACATGAGTTGGACATGAGTGGGGTCCTGGTGGAGGGTGCCCCTGGTGGCTGGGGGATGGGGTGGTGGGAGACATGAGTTGGACATGAGTGGGGGCCTGGTGGAGGGTGCCCCTGCGCTGCTGGGGGGTGGGGGTGGTGGGAGACATGAGTGGGGGCCTGGTGGAGGGTGCCCCTGCACTGCTGGGGGGTGGGGGTGGTGGGAGACATGAGTGGGGGCCTGGTGGAGGCTGCACCTGCACTGCTGGGGGGTGGGGGTGATGGTAGACATGAGTGGGGGCCTGGTGGAGGGTGCCCCTGCAGTGCTGGGGCGTGGGGGTGCAGGGAGACATGAGTTGGACATGAGTGGGGGCCTGGTGGAGGGTGCTCCTGGTGGCTGGGGGGTGGGGGTGGTGGGAGACATGAGTTGGACATGAGTGGGGGCCCGATGGAGGGTGCCCCTGGTGGCTGGGGGGTGGGGGTGATGGTAGACAAGAGTGGGGGCCTGGTGGAGGGTGCCCCTGCACTGCTGGGGGGTGGGGGTGATGGTAGACATGAGTGGGGGCCTGGTGGAGGGTGCCCCTTGTGGCTGGGGGGTGGTGGTGATGGTAGACATGAGTGGGGGTCTGGTGGAGGCTGCCCCTGCACTGCTGGGGGTGGGGGTGATGGTAGACATGAGTGGGGGCCTGGTGGAGGCTGCCCCTGCACTGCTGGGGGGTGGGAGTGATGGGAGACATGAGTGAGGTCCTGGTGGAGGGTGCCCCTGCACTGCTGGGGGGTTGGGGTGGTGGGAGACATGAGTGGGGGCCTGGTGGAGGC
This sequence comes from Ambystoma mexicanum, assembly GCF_040938575.1. Lineage (NCBI taxonomy): Eukaryota > Metazoa > Chordata > Amphibia > Caudata > Ambystomatidae > Ambystoma > Ambystoma mexicanum. The sequence continues at coordinate 1,008,849,666 of NC_090930.1, forward strand.
TGCCCCTGCACTGCTGGGGGGTGGGGGTGATAGGGGACATGAGTGGGGGCCTGGTGGAGGGTGCCCCTGCACTGCTGGGGGGTGGGGGTGGTGGTAGACATGAGTGGGGGCCTGGTGGAGGGTGCCCCTGCATTGCTGGGGGGTGAGGGTGATGGTAGACATGAGTGGGGGCCTGGTGGAGGGTGCCCATGCACTGCTGGGGGTGGGGGTGGTGGGAGACATGAGTTGGACATGAGTGGGGGCCTGGTGGAGGGTGCCCCTGCACTGCTGGGGGTGGGGGTGGTGGTAGACATGAGTGGGGGCCTGGTGGAGGGTGCCCCTGCACTGCAGCGGGTGGGGTTGGTGGGAGACATGAGTGGGGGCCTGGTGGAGGCTGCCCCTGCACTGCTGGGGGGTGGGGGTGATGGTAGACATGAGTGGGGGCCTGGTGGAGGGTGCCCCTGGTGGTTGGGGGGTGGGGGTGGTGGGAGACATGAGTGGGGGCCTGGTGGAGGGTGCCCCTGCACTGCTGGGGGGTGGGGGTGGTGGTAGACATGAGGGGGGTCCTGGTGGAGGGTGCCCCTGCACTGCTGGGGGGTGGGGGTGGTGGGAGACATGAGTGGGAGCCTGGTGGAGGGTGCCCCTGGTGGCTGGGGGTTGGGGGTGCAGGGAGACATGATTTGTACATGAGTGGGGTCCTGGTGGAGGCTGCCCCTGCACTGCTGAGGGGTGGGGGTGGTGGGAGACATGAGTGGGGGCCTGGTGGAGGCTGCCCCTGCACTGCTGGGGGGTGGAGTTGATATGGGACATGAGTGGGGGCCTGGTGGAGGCTGCCCCTGCACTGCTGGGGGGTGGGGGTGATGGTAGACATGAGTGGGGGCCTGGTGGAGGCTGCCCCTGCACTGCTGGGGGGTGGGGGTGATGGGAGACATGAGTGGGGTCCTGGTGGAGGGTGCCCCTGCACTGCTGGGGGGTGGGGGGGGTGGGAGACACGAGTGGGGGCCTGGTGGAGGCTGCCCCTGCACTGCTGGGGGGTGGGGGTGGTGGGAGACACGAGTGGGGGCCTGGTGGAGGCTGCCCCTGCACTGCTGGGGGGTGGGGGTGATGGTAGACATGAGTGGGGGCCTGGTGGAGGCTGCCCCTGCACTGCTGGGGGGTGGGGGTGATAGTGGACATGAGTGGGGGCCTGGTGGAGGCTGCCCCTGCACTGCTGGGGTGTGGGGGTGGTGGGAGACATGAGTGGGGGCCTGGTGGAAGGTGCCCCTGGTGGCTGGGGGGTGGGGTGATGGTAGACATGAGTGGGGGCCTGGTGGAGGCTGCCCCTGCATGGCTGGGGGGTGGGGGTGATAGGGGACATGAGTGGGGGCCTGGTGGAGGCTGCCCCTGCACTGCTGGGGGCTGGGGGTGGTGGGAGACATGAGTGGGGGCCTGGTGGAGGGTGCCCCTGGTGGCTGGGGGGTGGGGGTGATGGTAGACATGAGTGGGGGCCTGGTGGAGGCTGCCCCTGCACTGCTGGGGGGTGGGGGTGATAGGGGACATGAGTGGGGGCCTGGTGGAGGGTGCCCCTGAACTGCTGGGGGGTGGGGGTGGTGGTAGACATGAGTGGGGGCCTGGTGGAGGGTGCCCCTGGTGGCTGGGGAGTGGGGGTGCAGGGAGACATGAGTGGGGGCCTGGTGGAGGGGGCCCCTGGATGCTGGGGGGTGGGGGTGGTGGTAGAAGTGTGGGGGCCTGGTGGAGGGTGCCCCTGGCTGCTGGGGTGTGGGGGTGCTGGGAGACATGTGTTGGTGATCAATAGTGCAAGGTGACATGTGGGTTGGCTGGTGGGCATGGCCATTGTGGATGGGTTGCCTGTGGGACATGAGCAGGGGTGCAGGGTACACCCCTGTGGTGTGGGCTGTCTGCAGGGGCCGTGTAGGGTGTAGAGGAAACACCTGGGAGGACCCACATGGCCAAATCACGTGTAGCATTCCCCGGCACCACCGAAATACACGTACCCTGCTGAAATCGTGTGTGAATGTTCCCGCGCACCTCGGAATACACGTACCCAGGCCAATCGCGTGTGGAACTTCCCGTGCACCCGAAGTACATGTACCCAGGACAATCGCGTATGGAACTTCCCGCGCACCCCGAAGTACACATACCCAGGCCAATCGCGTGTCGAACTTCCCTCGCACCCCGAAGTACACGTACCCAGGCCAATCCCGTGTGGAACTTTCCGCGCACCCCGAAGTACACGTACCCAGGCCAATCGCGTGTGGAACTTCCCGCGCACCCCGAAACACACGTACCCAGGCTAATCGCGTGTGGAACTTCCCACGCAGCCAGGAACACACGCACACGCTATTTTTCACACAGCGGGTGTCTGTGTTTGTCGGTACCCCTGTGCACCTAATTTGTCCTAGATGGACACTGTATGGACCATTCATCATGGCTGTATATGGGTGCTTTTTGTTGACGCACATTTTGTTACCGCCTGCTTTCTTGTGGCGTATTTGTTTGGCCCTGTGCGCGTCTTTGACCGTGCGCTGGTTTGCCCTATTCGATTCCATGAATATGGGTTGTAGGCGAGCGTGTGGGCGTTCTGCGCACTTACCTCCTGTACTTCCCCTGTGACGCCCATATTTTCACGCGTTGTTCCCCATTCCGAGTGTTATGCCCCGTGTTCCGCCTACTTTTGTGATGTGCGCCGCACTATGTGCGATTTCGCAGTGGCTGTGGCGCCCGCCGTTGGATGACCTGTCCGCCGGCGTGCGCGGCGCACATTTTTAGCGCACATCCAATGTTTTTCTCGCGCACGGACTTCCATGAATCGATGTGTGCTGGTTTCCCTGCGATTTTCGCACTTTTACTGCGAATCGCACGTTTTGGCACCTCTGCGTGGGAATTTTCGGCGCACATTAATTCCATGAATCGACCCCTTAGTTTACAAACCAGTGTACGGTGCATTCTGCTCAGTTTTTGTGTTTGCTTTTCTAATCCTTGGGTCTGGGAAAAAAAATCCATGTCGGACTAAAAAAAACTTCATTTGCTATGATACTAACTACTTCCTTGTTTCCTTTGAGTGTTTCCTTAATCTTTCTGAATAATGTTATGTTTGTTGCCTTGCTGGTGATTTGTAACAACAGTTAGATACCTGTAGGCGTATTCTAACTGTGCATTTGTTCTTACAGTTCTGTGATATTCATTTATTTGTGTCATTGTTATATCCTCTTGGGCAGTTAGATACCTGTTGGCATATTCTAACTGTTTGTAGTCTTTCCATACTTTTTTGGTAGTCTTGAAGTACACATTATTTATTCAATTTTGGCTTTAAGAAGATTAAATACGCATTTGTAAGATTAGCTGGCAATCTCTGCTTTAGAGTAATGGTGCTATCATTACATTCAAACCATCCACATTTCTTTTTTATGTATGCAGTGTAGTGACCTGCATTGGTTGTAGCTCCTGCATGGTAGATTATACCTACTGTTGTAAAGGTGTTCTTTCCAAGTGACACTTGACCATGTGTGAATCCAGTCAGTTTTCAGTTGTTTTTGGTACCATCTGCATTTTAACGTGGAAGCATAAGTATTATGTAGGCACTATGCGATTGTATCAGTAAGGTGGAGCGATTGTCTGAATTGCAAACAGTACATAATCTGCCATGGTTTGCATTCTGTACAAGTTGCTGAAATGGAATGGATTCACAATTAGGTATGGAAACATACACAAATGGCTCATTTGGGATTTGTTCCTGTATCACATTGTTACAGAGAGTGCATGTATGTTTCCACATGTACGATATCTGGAAGATTTCATTTACAGGTATGCTTTTGTTTTCCATTACTAGTAGTAAGTACATTAGAAATTCTTGTGGGTCTTCTTGTGAGTTCATAGTGAATCTGACCATTCCAGCACAGTAGTCAAATTCTTGCTTTATTCCATGAACACTGTATGTGTTGTCAGGATTGTTTGTTGCATTTCTATGAAGCGCTAACATTTGCAAACACAATTGGTCTGTACTGTGTAAGTAAATATTGTTAACAACTGGTGGCAATTGAAATAGAATAATAATTGCTACATTTGCATAGCAATTTACCCCAGTTTCATTTGCAAATTTGAATGGACCAGCTAGTTCTGTATCTGAGTGCATTTTTCAGAGTTTCCGTTCCTTATTTGAAGACGTACCTGGTTTACATTCCCTAATAGGTTCTTCTTTGTTTGTGGTAATTGATGAAGCTTTAGCTTATTTTGTTTTCTTTGAGGAATTTGCTGTTGGATTCTGTTGCATTTCTGTTTGATTTAGTTTTCTTTTACAGCGTTTCACTTTATCTGGATCAGGATATTGTTTCAGATGGGAGGTGTACAATGACCGCAGTCTATTGTACTCTAGAATGCAAGGAATATCAGATTTGACTTTACTTGCATCAAAGTTCATTAGCAATTGACTGTCAAGTGTACGTATGAGTGATAATGCTACGTAGCTCATGCCTTCTTTAAAGACTGTGTTTCCTATAGCTATCAATGCTTTTATCCCAAGGGTAAGACCTTGGGATTTATGAATGGTAACTGCATATGCAAGAGTTACAGAAAATTGCTCTCTACGTACATACATGTCTTTGAAGAGAAGGAATCGAGCAATGGAGCGTCCTATCCTTTTCACTTCTGAAAGTTTATCAAAGCTAATATTGACAAACTGAATGTTGCTGTCATGTGGGTATGATTGAAAGCCAACAACTGTACCCAGTGCTCCATTAACTAGTCCTTGCTCGGCGTCAAGGTTACGTTTAAGCATTACTCTACAATTTAAGGATAATTTTAATATTTTTTCAAACCCAGCTGTGTTGGAGATTGAATTTTCTAAACTATTTAGTGGTGGCTTGCTCACACATGGGTACTGTCATACCATGTACGTCTAGTTTGTCTGTGGCGCTAATTTCAATTATTGGTTGTATTTCTTTAACATTGTTTCATTAAATTTGAAACAGCTTGCAAGAGTTGCCATTAAGGCCATACAATTGACATATTTGTGCGCAATTTGTTCCATAACATCAGTTGCACATGCATTATCGCCATAAAGTTCATGAATGTGCCGGTTTTTCAATACTGCTTGTGGTTCTTGCAATAGTACAACAACTCTAATACTTTTTAAGATGTTGGCATAAGTGAGATCTGCAGATTGCCGCATGTTCTTTGTTAATTCTCTTTATTGGAAATGTTGCCAAAGGTTGACATTTCCTATGCTGCCAACAGTTTTACAGCAGAGTTTGTGGCCTAAGGTTTTAAAACTAGGTTCACCTTTCACTGGTGTCAATTGTAGAAGATCTCCGAAAACGATGTGTTTCCCTGCAAAGAGTTCTTTATTGTTACTTTTAAGTACATCTTGCAATCTGAGGTGAATCAAAGCCAACATTAGGTTGGAAACCATGCTCACTTCATCTATTAGTAGCATTTTCATTTGTTTTAATACTCTGCCTACTTCCATTGCAGCTTCTGCAGAAAGTTTGTAATAGCCTAATTTATTTTGATGTTCTATTGGAAGCAGTAGTAATCGGTGTAAAGTGATACCGCCTATGTTGTAGGCAGCTAAACCTGTGGGGGTCGTTACAACAGCTGACAGTTTGTTGTTTGTCAATTGTTGAAGGAACTTGCTGATGATTTTGATTAAGAATGTTTTTCCTGATCCAGCTTCACCACTCACGTACAGCAGTATAGGTTTATAATTTTGGCAGGTACATTCTTTATTTTTGTATTGAACACCATGTATAATTTCTTTTGTTACGTCTTCAAAAATGGTGCGCTGATCTTTGTTAAGTTGTGCTTGTTGTACAGTTAAGTCTTCTGTATCTTCTTGATATTGATACATGGTGTTTTCTACTTCTGCCATAGCTACTTCTGCCTCATTTGCTATTAGTGGTTGTCCTAGTTGTTCTTGACTTCCTGTTACAGAAGGTTGACTACTGTCGGAAGAGTCCTTATCTAGTTGGCCCTGAAGTTCCTCTTCCTGTTGCTGCTCATTGTGTAACATTGTTTTGTACTGCATAAAGTTCACATCGGTGATAGCGTTTCATTTGCATTAAACGCATCTTCATAGCAGTCATAGTTATCTAGTATGTCTTCCTCTTTTCTCCATGGTTTAAAAAGCTGTAACAGAGACATGTAATATACTTCTTTCTGTTGAGGAGTTCTTAATGATAATTTTACATGATTAATTAAGCTTCATTTGGTAAGTTTGACTAAGCTCCCTTCACAATCAGTCACTCTATATCTACCTTTGCTTTCATCAGGTTTTATATTATTTTTGTATGCAAAGTTTTGAGCTATGTGGTATAGGCACATGCTTTCCAAAGTGCTACTCCTGTTTGGATAGTATGTGTCCAGTAAATTGTTTTTTAGAATGTCTTGGCTGTTGGGATCATTTCTGGCAATTGTTTTGATGTACTCATATGATTTCAGAACTCTGTTTTCTAGATTTAGCAGGACCAAGACTTAGCCATACTATGTTGTCTGATTTTCCATACAAAGCAGTACTGATTAAACGATCTGCTGCTTCATAGGTGCCACATTCTCTATTAGAGAGCATTTTCATGCCTAGGCTGTACAATTTCAGTGATAGTGTTTTGTCTGATGCCAGGTCATGCCAGAGGTCTTGAAGCTCTGTTTTTTCTGCTTTTGTTAAGTAGGCTGTAACATATCGTGCAACAGCAGTAGAATTGTCTGCAATGTACTGTACATCCATGTTTGCATTCCATAAGAGGGCAAAGATTGCATTGTAATCATTGATATATTTTGATGCTTCTGTTCTTTTTATGTAATGCATGTTCTAAGGTGATTTACCTTTAACACTATGTCAAACTGAAGACATGAAGTTGTTTACTTCACCTGTTTCTGTAACTGGTCTAGGGAAACTAAAGCAGCATTTGGTTAGTATTTACCTTTGTTTTTGTATTTACGGCGACAATATTTGACACATTTGTGTCTTTGAAATTGTAAAATCTGCCCATGCAGCTCACTATGTTTCTGTTGTGAAGGGATTTCACAAGTGACATATTTTTGGATAAACTGCAAAACAGTGCTATCACTGTTGTGACCAAATTTAGGTGCAGCTTTGATCCATAACAGCATGTGAATATGTGGTGCTCCTCTCGCTTGATATTCTTTTCTCCAAAAGAAGTGTTGCACTTCTCCAATGGGAGGAACAGTTTCATTGCAAATAAAGTGTAGCATGGCAATGAAACGATGATGGAAATATCTTGACACATTAACTGGATCTAGAGAGCAAAGTTCTCCAGGTGTTAATATATCTATGTTGCTCTTGTTGCTGTTTGCTATGCGTAGGAACTCATGTAAATCTTCCCATGCATATTCTGCACAACTTAGTGTAACAAACCAAGTCGGTGGTCCAAGGTTTCTGATCATACAACGCACGTCTCCGTGTCGTCGGAACCAGTGTTCTTTTGTACCACGCATGTTTGCAAACAAATTTGTCATACTTGATTGTAAAACCTCATCTTTTTCCTGTACTTTTTGTATTAACTGCGTAGCTGACATATTTTGAAAGTGGGTTCCAGATTTCAAAATGTGTGCAACTCCGTAACATAGCATTACTAATTCACTTTCATAGAGTAGGTCGAATATCTATTCCACATTTTGGCTAAATCTGTGATCTTGTGAATACATACGTAATTAGCGGTATTCTGATGCCCCAATCTGAGTGGGTCTATCATTGTATCTTCCACCTTTGCCAGTAGGAAATAGCAGTGGAAAAGCATGTGCTTCTATACTTTTTTTCCCATATACTCATTGGTGAAGCTTTGGTTTGCATCAAGTTTCTAGTGTATCATCTATGCTTTCACTGGAATGCAATGGATGAATTGTGTACTGGTCCAAAAGAGTGGATACTGTAGCAAGATCCACAAGTTCGAATTGTCCAGTTTCTGATGGCTCTTGAATTATTTCCGTTGTTTCCCTTAAGCTTTCTTCAATATTTATTTCCTTGTAGTACTCGTTATTGTCTTTTAGACATTGCAATGCTTGTATAACTTTATGTAAATCCACCAGTTGTTACCAAATTGTGTTTGTCTTTTGTTGGTACACCATTTACCAAGACTATTAAAGAATGCTCTATTGAACGTTGCACTCCTAGAGTGTGTACTTTTTCAGTTAGATCTAATGTCAAATAAACTACTTTGCCACAAATGCCTTTCACCAATTCAGAGGGAGGTAATTTAGCTGTTTTTGGATGAAGGTGTATAATTGCTTGAAATGGGTGAACTGTTTGAATTATGATGCTCTCATACAAATTCAGTTGTCGCAGGATTTTTGGTAGTGGGAACAATTCCAAATTATTGGTAATAGCATGTGAAGGAGTGTGGTTGTTGTCTAATTTTGTAGTACAGTAACTGCAACATATTAGGCGTCCAGTTAGTTCATATTTGTTTTCTGCTAAAAGGTAGAGAGCTAATTCAAACCATTTGGAATCTTCATTGTCTTCTATTTTGTATGCTATGTCCACATTTGTTGTGTTCCTTTTGTAAAACGTTCTGCGGCAACACACACACACATGGTTTGGTACTTCAGCCGATGCCCTTTAAAATTTCAGTATTTCTTTTCTGTATGTGTGTAATAGAAGGTTGCTATGTGCAGATTTGTTGATACTATGCTGTAAAACTATTGCATTTTGTAAGTGGCTTTCACTTCCAAAATACTTTCTCTGAATACGGTCAATTTCTTCTTCTTCTAAGTATTTGGGTGTACCATGCAGAACAGTGTTATTTAAATTGCCTAATTCTGAAGCTGGACTTTTTGCATAGTATATTGTATACACTAGATTTCTAACATTTGAATGATGTACTGATATCCATTTGATATCATGGAAGGTGCTTTTGCAAATAGGCCCAAAAATGCAGGCTAATTAATGTCCTTGTAGTCCCGTGTATTTGCGCACTGGACAAATATCCATATTTTGCAGCACTTTCATTTTACTTTTGTCTTTCCCTTTTACATACAGATTGAGAAACTGACATAAGGATTTGAAAGCTTTGTTTGGAATGGCACACATTGATGTGCACAGCCATTTGTATACTGGACGGTGTGGTTCTGTCGAATCAAAATGTAATTCTGAGTTTTCAGGGAATACTTTTGTAAGCAGTGTTTCTTGTTCCATGATGGTACTATTGATTTTCTCATACCCTCGTCCACTGCTATGGATGGCAATTGTGTTTGTTTGATTTTATTTGTATGCTTCCTCATTAAAATATGGTTCTGTGGTTGACTCCATTCACCTCCAGAAACATTTAAGAAATTATTTTTGTTCACATTCCGTTTATTGCTGAGTTTCTTTTGTAGTTTGGTACTTAGTTTTGTTAGTGCTTTCATCCTACTTAACACTAATATCAATGACTTTTGAGAAGGATTGCACTGTCCACGAGAGCTTGTAGGATTAACTTTCTACAGTAGGTTTTAAGGGGAGAGGATGATTTTGGTCCTCTTCTTAATAGATTCTGAAGCACTCTGTTATGAAACATTTTTGCTAAAATACTTTTTTTACTATGGGTTCTTGTTACTATATCAGGATTATTAGGAGCATTGTTAGCTGTAATGGTAACCGTTTTTTTGCCATGCTTTTTGTGTTTTGTGACACATTTTGATGGAGGAGGTAAAGTTTTGGTAGTTGAAGCTTCCTTTGTTTTGCTAAACGACTGCATTAGCTGGTTTGTTCTAACGTTCTCTACAAGCTCTACTACAGATGGGTGCTTACATTGAACACTTTTATTTTTATTTTCTCTAGTTCTGCGTTCCTTTCTATGAAGTTGCTTTTTGGTAGGCATTCTTTGGTGTCTGTTGAAAAAAAGAAGGCATGCTTTGGTCTGTTGTTCAATGTATGTGTGATGTGTGCTGTGTGCATGCGTGAATGAGTCTCATGGAGAAGCTCTTTGTCATGGTGTGTGAATGTGCATTGGCCTCTTACAATGATTTGGGAAGGCTATTTTACTGTTTGTATACTATTACAATGTGCTTCAGATGAGAGTACGAAGTGGCCTAGTGGTGACGAGAAGCATTATTAGTAAACAAAATGCCATAAACTTGAAACAGCAACTTCTTTTCTAGAACTAACATTTTAATTATTATGTATGCTATTTGAGTTCCAAACACACAGGGATTTGTGAGCCATTCTTCCTGTTATAACCCACGCAGACTCTTTGAGGAATAGTTACAATATAAAGTTAGTACTGTGCTTACTTTGTTTTGCGAAATTACCAGGTTTCTTCGGATATGTCATTTGCAGTGTAGATGCTGTTGATTCTCAGGAGAGTAGTCTTCACTGCGATTGAAAAAAATAAACATTCATTACTTTGTGTGTTTACAGCAGTGATGATACTGCACACATTCATTGTTCATCTTTCGTCAGAGCATTCTCCTTTCATATTTCAACCCAGTGCACGTGTGCACTTCACTTCACTGTGTGCAGCTTTTTTATGTTACTTGCAATATGTTACTTGCAAGTCCTTCTGAATTGAGAACAATTTTAAGGTTATGGTAATGCCTTGTTTTTTAAAAGGTATACTATCTATAGGAGAGAGGTTTGTATGCAACAGGGCATAATATTAGATGTGAAAATGTTTCTACTTCCAAATTATAAGCACGATGCCGACACATCGGAAGACCCTCAGAGGGAGATGTCACCACAGCAATCGGGAGCTCTTATTTTTCTCATACCATCACATTGCAAGTACCATTACTGTAGGCCGTACACAGTACACAACTCTGACATTTGATGCTTGTAACAGATGTATAGGTTATGCGGAAGACAGTAAGAAGTTGTGCGGTTGGTCAATGATAAATCGGACATCTTGCACTTAAAAGGGGGAGTGTTGGTATGTATTGCGTATGCACATTTAGCGCCATTAATTTATTTATTTAAATTACATCATAAGGGTCACATGTTCTCGATTAAAATATGTGTACCTGTACTCTATGCTCATACATGTGGGTATGCATGGAGCTGCATGTAGAAATCTGCAACACTTGTAAAGTAGTTTGTGAAGTAGGTGCTTTGCAATGATATGCGACTTCCAGTCAGAGTCATCAACAGTACATTTGACGTGCGCAATGTTGATGACGGAGTTAGATTTAGCGATGTTGAATGTGATTGGTAGATGGTTGTGTGACTGCTTATTTGTGTCCAATGAGGGACTCGATTTGCTACCGATGTGGAAAGGGTAGAAGGACTGGGTAAGAGCTACGTGCCGCACATAGGCAATGCTTGTCCGTGGGTAGGGCGTGTCACATACGGGTTTATATAGCAAATCCTGCATTTGAAAGGGGACTGTAGGCATTAGCCAATCAGATGTTCACATTACTCTTTTGTGTCGAAAGACGGTGCGTATACTGAAGATGGCAGAGGTGGAGAGGGTCAGGGTTTTGGTGCTTGGAGACATTTTTGTCCATGGCTTACAACACTATGCCGAGAGTAGGCATGTGGCACACCATTTCGATGTGACAGGAGTGGAGATGGTGTGGAGCGCTGACACTGATGCCAATGATGCGGCAATTATGTAAGTTTGCAGAGACATGCGTACGACGACCACTCCTCATGTGGTAATTTGGGACTACGGTGCTTGCCATTTGGGCTATTTGAGTTCACATACTTTTTTGGCAGATTTGGGACAGTTGGTTGAAGCACTCATGAACATCTTCCCAACAATGAAAGTAATTTTTTCTGGTTTACTCCCTAGAGTACAATGGGACAACAATTCTGTTTTCTGTCCAAATTGTAGTATTGGGAGGTGTATCATTAATTGCGGCATGCGTGCTTTCATGTTACGAGCTGGTATGTTTTTCTGCAGCCACGATAACATTGTTCCAAGTAATGTGGATGATTTTGAGGCAGATGGTGTTGCGCTATCTTCTTTGGGAAATGCTATGTTCTTTTGCAATGTAAGACTTGCTTTAGGGAAGGTTCTGTAATGGTTGTCGGAGTACAGTAGGTACAAAAAATACTAAAAAATAAACAGAATAACAGATGTCTGTAAGGCATCTGCCCAAAAACAAAAAAAAAGGCTCTTTTCAGAGCCCACCTTAAAGGGGAAAAGGGGTAATAATACTTTATTGTGTCATCGTCATGCTCTGATCCAATACATGTCCGCAGATATGACAGTAGTTTGCAGGCTGCGCATATCACCAACGTGGATTCTGAGGTGGAGACGCAAGCGAATGAGAATGAGCAGAGCTAGGTATTGGTCAATAAAGTTCAGTAGGTGTGTTCTGAATGTCAAGATTCAGTAAGACCATCTTCTCCCTGACAGGAGACCAAACAGCCATGGCTCTGCGTACTCGAAAACAGATTATCTGGATTTTGGGAGACTCATCGATACATTGGTTGAAGGTGCATGCAGAAAGCTGCCGTCTATCTGCAGATCTCGGATTTCCTCATGTGGAAGTGCACTGGCATGGCGTGCGTGGAATGAGGTGGCTGGACTTGGTACCACTCTGTGTTACTTTACTGACAGAGCGTCCTCCAGATATACTTATCATTCATTGCAGAGGCAACAGTTTAGGCCATGTCTCTGGAATTTCTTTGCAATTTGCAATGAAGGAAGGACTTGCGAAGGTCATGGACATGTTTCCAAATTGTCAAATACTTTTTCCCGTATTGCACAAAGACAAATATGGCTGCGTTCTTCTGCATTTGGTCCACAAACGGAGAAAGCGAGATGTAATTTGAATAAGGCTGTTTGTGCCTTTCTAAGAGATGTTGGCATGTCCTCATTCCACAATGAAAACATTTTGATTCGCAGCTCTTTCATTTTCCGCAGAGATGGAGTCCATCTCACATATGCTGGCAATCAGATTTTTCTTCGCAATGTACAAAATGCATTGCGACGTCTTTTGCATTCACAATAACCTATGTGACAATCCATTTTCTCCAATCCACAGTTTTTGACCCACACAACACACCACCGAAAGGCTCTTTTCAGAGCCACCACTTACTCCCAGCGTCCACTTCATTGGGTTTGCTCCGCTTGCACCCTCTTTTTATGTGTGTCCTACGACTGTCCGTTAACTTTTTCACGAATGCGCGGAGGCCTACATCGGTCACTTGATAGTTCTATTGTTAAACTGAGAAAGGCGACTCTAAAAAGAGCCCTTTCTTTATTTTTGTTGTTTCCCACTTTCGTGCTTTTGGCCACACGACACACTACGAGAGGAGGACAAAGGAGGGTAAGGAAGGGACACCAACCACGGGGATAAGAAATTGCAAGTGCACAGAGAAAGATATAGGGTGAGCTTCACTTAGATAAGGAGCAGATCTTCTGGTGCTCCGTGACCATAGCCTCAAAGCACTTCGAAAACTCTCCCCCCTGCAGAGTACTGCATTACAATACATTCACACTATTGTCACCTTTGAAAGGTAAGGGTCAACAGCATTGTGAATTGCTTGTGAGGCCGCTGGAGGGAGCCGCTCCCCCACAGCAGTGTCTCTTGTGGTGAGAAGATCGGACACAAAGGATGCTTTGGAGGAACTCAATCGACTTCGCTCTTCACATGGCACCACCTTGCGAATGTCCGCACTGTGGAACGAAGTGAGGTGTCGCTTCATGGTTGTTGTACCAAAGCTGTAGGCACCAGGTCTCCCGCGACTCAGCACCACCTGGCACTGGTTACAGCTCACCAGGTTTGCACGTGCTTTTGGTACGTTCCCATAAACCGAAAACAACCGCCACACCCACGACTCCCGGCGAGTGCTTGTAGTGTGGAGTTCCTCCACCTCATTCTCTTCCTCCTCTTCTTCCTCGATCTCTACTTGCTCACCCGTATATCTCTCTGCAGGCCCTTGGGGAGGTGGTGGTGGTGGCGGGTTTGGGGGTGGTGCAGACGCTAATGAAGCAACAGCAGCCATGGATGGCATACCGATTACTTTCCTTTTGGTCACTACAACAGTAAAGGCAGTACACCTCAATCTGCTATAGCTAGAAGGGCAATAAAGATGCGCTCTGGGGTGTGGCCACTTATAGGGGTGGAGGGGTGCATTTCGTGTCCTTCTTCATCATTGAAAAGCGTTCTGAAAATGTTATACAACATGTCCACAGGTAAGCTATTGTCTCGGATATGTGAAATGATATTTTTAGACTGTACAATCATTTGTCTTGTGTGCATAAGTTCCTTTTGTACTGTTGAGGAAGCACACAAACTGCGCAAATTAGTCCTCATGCTCAGCGTGGGTGCGGTCACATGATGACGCCCTGAACACATCCACTCCAGAAATGGGTATCTGCTGGACAGCAAATGCAGACTAACAAACTTGCGCAGGCGCGCATGTGTCCTAAGGACAGTGTTCGGGTTCTCAAACTAATTCAAAGTGCGACACAAGTGAGACGGACAGTTAAGGTCAGGCGCGATGTTCGCTGTATTTATGGTTGCACTGCGCATGTGCGTACACGATATGCTCACTGTACGGACAGCTCCATTGTCCTTAGGACACCTCCATTTTGTTTGACTACGAACTTGCCGGCCACCGCGCCTGTCCTACAGATGCCACCATCTTGCCTGCAGAGCATACGGACAGGTATACTGTCAACACACACAGCTGGTGTGTTCTACGAACATGTTTTATCTCGTTTGTCAGCAGTACGGCGAAGTATAACGTCCTTAGGATGCCCCTTTCTGTTTATGTATGCAGAACTTGCACAGATGGTGCCGTCAAACATCAACTCTATCGCACTTGACATTAGTAAGGGTAGGTGTACTGCCTTCACAACATCCACATTCCATTCCTTATGGATAGGTCGAACAGGTGCGCTGTTCGCGAACATTTCAAGTCTTTTTTATAAAAAAAAATATTCCTCACCCTCTTTAACTACTATACAAAAACATTCCAAACACACACACACCTTTCATTCCAAAGAAATACCAGGGGAAGCAGATACTGACACAAATATAGGGGAATTAGGATTCAACACGGGCTGGTTATGAGGGGGAGATTTGTGAGGGGAAGAAGGGATGGATGTTTCATTGAAATGTCTATTTTCTTCTTGAAGGTTTGGGGATGGTTCATTAGGGAATGGAGAATGGGGGCAGGTACAGGTGGGACAGTGGTAACATACTTTCCCTCTCACACAGTCCTCCACAAACTCCCTTAAACTTTTAAAATTCTCATTCAACGTGTCCATTTTCCGCTCAATCCTTTTCATCCTGTCTTCTTCTGTCTCGTTTGTTGGCCTTTCTTCTTTTCTGGTCTGTAAAACATAAATATATATCTATTAAATTCCCATAAAATACTGCCCATTACTTTGCATACGCAGAGTGCTGTGTACCATTGCTATCGCTCACTTCCAACATTTCCCCATGCGGAAAGTACTGCTCCAACCACTCCACAGTACTTGTAATTTCTGTGTCAAAACAACAGAAAGGCATTATTATTTCTGCACCACATACCAAAAAAATACACACACATACAGAAAAATGACCTTCACTTACTATTTTGATGTTATTTCCCTTCATCCTACTGCGTCCGTCCACTGTAGGTCCAGGCTGCAGAGTTTCAGTGAAGTAATTACGTTGGAGGCATCGTTTTTTTTTTTATGGTACCATTCATTTCATTCTACGTGGCTATTCAATGCATCTTTTTCATTTCACACATTCAGGTTTCCTTATTTATTTACTTATACTTATAATGTCTTCCATTCCTTTTTCTAAGTTCAACATTTTTTTGTGTAAGAAAATAGTACATTTTCAGATACTCTCTGCCTGTTTGGGTACTGTTGACCTCGTCCGCCCCGGTCCGCAACCAGGCACTCAGTCTGTCCCTTTCTATTATCAATAGGGAGGGGGTTCTGTATGTTCTATGATACATGCACATCAAGTGCGTGCATTATACTACATTTCTCCCAAAATCACATGACAACAGTGTATATTCAACACACCATCTTCATTATCACAAACTTACCATTAAGTTCCCCTTCCAAAAACCTGTAAATTTTACTACAAAAAAAAAGGTTGTTAAGGGGACGTTATGGTTAAGTTGCCCTACCAAAAACCTGTAAAATTCACTACAAAAAAAACTTTGTTAAGGGGACTTTATGGTTAAGTTGCCCTACAAAAAACCTGTGCACTTCACTACAAAACACTTTTTTCCCAGCTGAAGAAAACAAATCCTTTTCCAAGATGGCCACCATAGAAAGGGAAGACGTGTGTTGGATAGAAACCCTTCTTTGCTTTCCATTACAGCCTGCAGAAAGCAAAAATGAAACCGTGTGACCGTAATGGCAGGAACACATTTTTCTTCCTTGTGAAATATGTCATTATGAGCAAGACCTTTACCGGAAAGCCAGTGCCTGGTGGAGATGGCGACTTCAATGCAATGTTTTGTCCATTCCAGTAATGGCCAGTACCCACATCCCCGACATTGTGGCCACTAACCATACCTAGAGCCTACCCCTCAGAGACGGAAGCTGTACCGTTGATTTGTTATGCACATGACGACACATGTCAATATCAAAACACTACCACATGCACAACACAAACCTTTTCGGTCGTTGGCAATGACCTGTACATACATGTGTTGTACATACAGTAATTTGTTTTTGTAAAAATATGTGTACAAAACGCAAACGAGTAGTCTTCTTACGTCTGCACAAAATCCCAACAAACTCTGTGATGTCAAGCGCAATTACGTTAGAAATACTGCAAGCAACACCATTACCACTCACCTCTCGACACATAATTTCGTGAGTGGCACAGGTCGAAGGTGTGAAGATATGTGTATTGGGAGGGTGTAACCATGTATTATTTTACAACCATTTCTATACAGCAAACACTTTCATTGCACCTTACCTCATTTTTCCTCTTTTAGAAATACACTTTATTTTGACCTAATGTTGGTTAATGGGGCATCTGGGTGACAGAAATTGGCCTGACGGCACTAAAGCATGTGAGATGGGCCTGACCCTCCCGTAGCCAAAGCAAGTGGTATGCAATACCTTTTTCCATAACGTTCCTTGGCAGCGTAAACAAATGCCTCCATAAGGACTTACGTGCCGTGATGTATCACCTACAAAAGAACACATTACGACCTGCAACGTAGCATGCCACATTTTGAAATAGGAGGGTAAATTTGTAAAAAAAAACACTAACATTTAAGAATCAGTAAAGTAGTTGTATTACACAATAAACTGCGAAATCATCACCCAATGCAATTAGTAAAGTAGTTTCATTTCACAATAAACTGCGAAATTATCGCCCTATTCACATTTCCATAGAAATAGTAAGTTTGTCTCTTTGGTCGACAATGACGTTGTTGTTTTCCCACACAGAAAGTATGCGTTTTCGGCACAGTAGTCATTTTCCTCGCACATTGATTTGCAAGACGACGTCAATCGCTGTGATCTACACCACCAGAAAGGATGGAATGTTACTACTTATGGCGACAGCAACGTAAGGACTTAGAGGTCCAACACGTTCATCCCACTGAATTATAATGCACAGACAACCGGTTGACAAACAGTTGCATTTGACGGTTTAAAAAGCCTTCACTCGGCAGCTGCAATCTGTGACAATCACAATAGGGAAGGAAGTAGCTGAGGGGGAAAGGGGAAATAAAACATGTGTCAATAGGCAACCTTTGGACAAACCAAAGTTGTAATACATAACATTTTCAGTAAAAATGAATTTAATAGGAGGAAATGTAGTGGGACCCTACAGACGGAGACAATATGCAATCCCCATAAAGGGGAAAAAAATGTCAACGGTACAGAAAGGTGGTACGTCATTATTAATAATAAAAAATTTCTTTGGAAGTAGCTGAGCGGGAAAGGGAAAATAAAATGTGTATCAATACGCATCCTCTGCACAAACCAAAGATGTAACACATACCATTTTTACTAAATATTAATTTAATTTGGGGAAATGTAGTGGCACCCTACAACCGGCAACAATGTGCAATCTCCATAATGGGAAAGAACATTTCAACGGCACAGAAACCTTGTAATTCATTAGCAATAATAATTTTTTTCTTTTCGAAATTAAAAATGTAATGCCAGTTCGGTATACAGGCATCAAAAATAAACGTACATAATGTGGACCGCCTCCACAGCGTTCGGAACAGTCAGACAGTAGGGTATTTGGAAGAGTGCCTCTTCGGGAACTGATATTTAATGTTCCTTACAAAAGTTTTTGAAGCATAATCTTATCAAACTATATGTTTTTCAAACTGTTACTCCCCACATTCTTTCTGCTTTTTCCCGGTAGCTCAAGGTAAAAAAACAAGTGACCCTTATGGGTGCCGACAAATATGTGGCCGTACTGAGCTCATATTGAAAAGAGAAAATCAAGTGACCTTCACTCTGAATGCAAATACATTGTCATTTTGTAACAACATATCAGCAGCTATTCATGAGAACCGCTACTCCCATACACGTGCAGAAGTGCGGTGTGTATGGAACAGTGCAGGTGGCTGCCTCAGATTCCCTTCACAATTTTATTTCGTTTCTTTGGAATGCAACCTTTATTAAAAGATTAGATCAACATCGGACTGTGGCTAGAATCTCGAGGGGTACTCCCCACCAACTGTGAGGTGAATAAGGAATGTGTGATCATCTCGGATTCGGGAATCTGTAAATAATTTACCTACCCGCATCCAGGACCGTGACATTTGGGAGTTGCCTCACCTGAAATGGGGCAATCTCCTATTCTGAATCTAGAGATTCACCACTATCAGCAGAAGAAATCAGACCACACACCAAGGGGTGTTGGTCCTTAGCCCTGAAGAAAGTGGTCCTAATAACTTCAATACCACTGAAACCGGTCGGCTTCCATGTGACCTGATTGGAATAATGACGGATCAGAGATATCCCCAAATCAAGCCACACTTCTGATCCCAACATGAAAAGGGATCGTGTAAATTTTGTAAATTTTATTAAAACTTTTTGGTTCGGAGTCCACATCAAGAAATACATCTCCGAATCAAAAGGAATAGGAGTCGTCTTTGACTATTCCTGGTCCATACACTCTAAATGATGTTTTATAACAAATATGACTTATGAAACAGTTTCATGAAGTTTATCTCTCGACTTATATAATCTCCTCTGCAGCCGAGAGATATTAGATCAACACCTCTAATCTTTTAATAAAGGTTGCATTCCAAAGAAACAAAATAAAATTGTAAAGTTTTATTCGGGAAACAACATATTATGTGCAAAACCTTGAAGGATAAAGCAAAAACAGGAATCCAACAGTGTGGAGTAAAACCCCCATAAGAAAAAGCAATACCTGAATAGAATTGACTCAAATCAAATTGTGATATGATGATAGGGAAGATTTGAGTTTCAGATCCCCCAACTAGGTTCCAATATTGTGGATACTTTTGCCTCAGATTCCCACCAGTCTGACAGCAGTAATGTTGTTTATGTATTGTAACATGGACGCAGTGAGTTCATGTCGTACAATGAGTAGCAAGTCCCACTGTACCGTATGACACTGGTAACAAGAATACACCAATGTTTGACTTTCTACTGCCACATCGCATTAACGCTCACCTTTCGAAACAGTGTTCCATAAGTGTAACAAGTGCATTGGTGTCTTCTTCGTTTATGTATGTTAGCGGCGATGTCCGCGTACATCAGAAAACGAAGTAAACATGGCATCCGTATCGAAAGATTATGACACACTTCACGCTGTGGCACAACCAATCGGTGAAAGCGCAACATGGTCGCGTGCAGCACGCCACAGAATAGCCAATTGAAATCTTCTCCATGGAGCGAACAGGGAATTGTGACCGCAGAGCGGACATAGATATCACTAATTTTTAGAGACATACTTTTTTATCGTTTTTAAGGAAACTACTGGACGGATTGTCACACAATTTATAAAAGCACACTTTCGCGACCAAGCCCCTGCCACTGCCGCAAATATGGTGCAAATCCGTCCAGCGGTTTGGCCTGTAGCTGTGCGCAAAGTTTTCCCCCATTCAGTCTATGGGAAAAAAAGACGTTTTGGTACCCCACCTATAACTTTGCCCCCCCCTGAAACAAACATCACCAATCAGAGTGCCCATACACTTTTTTCGCAAAGTTTGGTGAGGATTCGTCCAAGGGTAAAGGAGTTATAGGCCACGCAAAAAAGTGCTCTTCCTATAGAAACAGCAACTTAACCATAACTACACGGCCGCTACTGTGGCCGTGTAATATATATATATAAAATGTTTGCTATTATCTCTTCGCAAGAACTTCAATAGAAGAACGCTCATTGGGAATAACGCATGTAAAAATGATGGATGATCCATGCACATGTCTGTATATGTGTTACTATCTCAAACATGTGATGAGTAAATCTGTGTAAGCGGGGTATAATATCAGATCCTCAACTCATGTATGAAGAGCAGGAAAGTTAATGGGCAGAATGAAATTCAGTGGCCCTCATTACGACCCTGGCGGAAATCGAAAAACGATGGCGGAAATGCAATACCGCCATCGAATACCGCTCGGTGCGATTATGACCCGTCACCGTAAAGTACGATGCCATCAGCGACACCGTAGTGAACGCCAACGCAAACTGCACCAAGTACGCGCACGCGCGCCATGCCAAACCGTAATTACCACCATGGCGCAACGGTACGCGAATGCTGACCCTAGCGGACATTCACTTAACGCCATCAAGCATGGCGGAAAGTACCATTCCGCCATGGTGAGAATTACGGCATCGTGAACCAACCGTAAATGGCCCTACTGAGTGCCTGTACACCACTCCCTGCCCACATTGCACAACACCTCGTAGGTGCAATGAAGTTACACAATGCAACCAGTGAAATGTACAAGTCACCCATGCATGCCAACGAACAAATGAATGTAGGGGCTCCAAGTGCCTTGTGAGTGGCCATCCATATTTGGCATGGCACCATTGCCGTACTGATGCAGCACAGGCACGTGAAGGTTCAAGTATAGCAATATGAACTGAAACATGAGACAAAACAACAACAGGCCCCCATCGCTTGACACCAGTGTAAGGCAACATTCAAAGCAGTATCCTGAGGGAGACTGCACCAGCCCTGTACCCTTGCCAGTAAACAAACCAACCATCAGCATAAGCATGTACCACACAAGTTGGCAGAGTGACTGAGCAGCCAGGCTCATCTCAAGAGGGGCCAATGGGAGCTGCAGGGCACAGATGGCACGAATACAGAAGCTATTCCAATGGACATGACCTCAGTCTCCCTCCAAGAAACGCACGCAAACACAGGCACCTGTGACCAGCCATTTTCTGATAATCACATCATTCCACCAATCCACCTGGCTGACCGGCATCTGTTACACAAAAGCTAATCCCCCGCCCCTGAGCATGACATCATTAAAACAGTCATAATGGCAGGCCCCATCCCTGACCTTACTGGGCTTCGTAGGCAAACGCGGCCAGTACAGTACCACGCAACTATACTCAGAAGCCGGAGCCCAATGCAGATCTCCTCACAATACACCGCTCCACAAATAGGAATATGCTACATTACTTGCAAAGAATAACGCTACACGGTTGAAATCATAATCAAATTTTAATGCACATCAAATTCACCAAGCCCATACAGCTATTAGGTCATAAACTCCAAAATATTTTTCATAACTGTGGGCTGCATCCACAATAAATGACCAGCTTCTTCTTGTGTGACGCCCTGTCCCTTCATGGTACACAGGGGCTACATTCACGTTCAAAAAGGCAACATGGAAGCGCCGAGAACCGCAGGGCCGTCCCATTAGGTAGGCACTAGTCCAGCTGAAAGGCTGATATGTAGCTCCTAGCCACTAGTACTGCGTAAGGGCATGTGGCCCATTGGCGATCGTCCCATAAGATCGTAATGGTGCTCCACTGATTAACTCGAAGCAGCAGGTGTCGGGAGTAAAAGCCATCTGCAGGAGTGGCATACAGATGGCAGCGGCAAAAGGGGAGGAGATACCTGTCACCCAAATGAAATGAAAAAGAATAGCATGGGCATCAGAACTTCATTTGTATTACTCACTTCAATGATCACACTAAATCCACAGCCATATGCATGCTAGCCCACTCAAAAGGATTATTTCCACCCAAAAATCACTTGCGAATCATAACTATATAAATCGAGGTGAAAACACTATTACAAACGAGTGTTTGTGTGCATGCGTCTGTTAAGACAGAATCCATTAGATGGGATTCGTAACGTGCATAGACACAAGTGTTTGAAGGCGCATCGAGACAGGGAGGGTTCAACAAGGGCAGATAGACGATGGTCCCACTATGGCAGCTCTGCATCACATAGCGCAGGGGAAGGGGATAGATCCCGAAAAGCCATGTACATGGCAAACTCTCAATTAAATCATCTGTCCATGCATCCATACATCATTCCCTCATCCCGGTATGAAAACGCCTGATTATTTACTCACATCACATTTGAAACTTCCATTGAGTCTGTGCGTAATGCAGTCTGCAAAATCCACTGTGCTCCAGCCCGGAATTCTAGTGTTGTGAAGTAACATGTATTTGGGAACGTCCTGCCTTATCGTCCACTACGCTATTGCGCATCCCATACTATTCATATCAATCATTGCATTCTCGCCATGGCCCCTGTCCCAAGGACATTAAACAATAGAACGTTATATTTGCAGTCAGACCTGTGGGCGTCTCCTCGCCGCTAGCTGAAAACCGAAAGCGCTGTCCTTCGAATTCCTCATTTGCAACATCACGTCGATAAGGCATCTGTGACCGCTTGAAATCACAAATTCATCCATGTAGTGCGGCAGTGTGTGAAAATGGCAACTGGCTTCACTCACAAATGGGACGCCCCGCCCGTCGGTGAACCTCGGTACAGTGCTGCATGAGGGTCCAGCGTTAATCGAGTACTACATTCCACTGACCCTTCACAAATTTGTTCGCGACTGCAAAGATAGTATGTGAAACAATGGGACCATAGCAGAATGAACATATAAACCAATATTTCACTGCCATCGGGATTAAATACATGATTGTAATAGCAAGATGCCATGCGTCACATTGCAGCGTTGTGTGCGGGACGTGCTCGCCCAAAGGGGATTGCAGCTGGCACAGGTGGAATGAATCACCACAGGTGGAGGCTATACAGCCTGAAAACACATAAATTGCACACCCAACCCCCTCCCACAACCACACCCACTACAAAATGCTACCGGCAGGACTAGCGATGTTGGCCCTGGGGGACCTGATAGCACTGCAAGTACTACAACTTCAAGAAGAAGACGAACACCAACTACTACAACAACCGGCCGCACAGAGGAGACGCAGGAGGAGGAGGAGGGCAAGGCAGGGCCAGCAAGGCCCACCAGCACAGCCACTTCCACCACGCAGGCAGCCCGCAATCCCACGCCTCCGAGCTCATCCGTTCAACCTCACTGCTGAGCAGATCCACACCCTCTACCGTTTGGACAGGGACACCATAACCGCCATTGTGGACATGACACACGCTGACCTTGTCAGCATGATAGATAGCCCAACCGCCATTCCCATCCCGACTGAAGGTGGTGTCTGTACTCCACTTCCTGGCCACAGGCACCTACCAGCACACAGTCGGACAGTTGCATGGCATTTCACAGCCACTGTTGTCACGGACACTATCGCAAGTGCTCGATGCCCTCCTGAAGCACGCAGACGACTACATCTCTTTACCACGCTCGGAGCAGGAGATTACAAACACAAAAGTTGGATTCCATGCACTGGCCGGCATACCGGGTTGCATTGGTGCCATCGACTGCACCCATGTGGAATTGGTTGTCCCACATGCCATGGAGGCCCAGTACCGCAACCGGAAACAATATCATTCTCTTAATGTACAGATGGTGTGTGACTCCAACAGGATCTTTACACATTGTTGTGCCCGATTTCCTGGATCAACCCATGATTCTATGGTCTTGAGGAACTCTACAATACCACGCTACATGGAGCGACACGCAGGGAACAGATCCTGGCTACTCGGTGAGTCTCATTTCATGCATGATAATGTGGGGTATGTGATGCGGCAATGACCTGGCAGGAAGGGGGGGGAGGCGTACGTAGCAATGTCATTCCACAAACATCCTTTATTGTCCACATACAGGTGATGCCGGGTATCCACTGAAGAGATGGCTCCTTACACCACTCCGGAACCCACAGAACCAGCATGAGGAGGACTACAACCATGCCCACTCACGTACCCGTGTAGTCATTGAACAGGCATTCGGCCTACTGAAGGGTCGTTTCCGCTGCCTCAGCAGGTCTGGCGGGGTACTCCTGTACCGCCATGAGAAGGTTGCAAAGATGGTCATGGCATGTGTCATGCTACACAACATGTGCGTACGTAGAAATGTGCCCATGCCCCCTGACGCAGAACTGCAAGCACCTGAAGATGGTCATGATGAGGGTGGGGATGTGGCAGCACCTCAAGGAGTCCGCGAGGCACAGGAGGCCCGTGAAATTCGTCAGAATATCATAGATTCATGCTTCTAGCACTCACGCCTGGTGGCTGATACATGGACACGGGACTTGTGGCACTGTGTGTGTCTGGAACATGCACAATGTGGACTGTACGCCAATAATGGCCTCGTACACAAAGATCAATGTCCACACATCTCATTGGGTGATTATGTAATGTTTATAGCATATGTGAAATTATGTTACACACAGCATCGACCCGCCACCCAGGAAAGCCCAACACCCCCCCTCCACCCTCCTACCTCCCCCCCGAACACCAGTGTCCAAAGATGCTCATTGTCAGTGGGCAGACGCTATTGCAAGCCCCCTCTCCGGGTATCAGGGGCACCCCTGCCTGTGGAGCGCAGGTTCCTCCCAGATCTACGTTGGGGGCTGCCCTGGACGGAACTTGCAACGGATGATGTCTCTGCCTGCTCACGTCCATGCATGTCCCTAAGGGTTTGTGAGAGCTCAGTGAGCACACGGCGCACAGCGGCAAGTTCACCACATACGTCTTTGGACGTCGCATGCAGTTCCCCCCTCAGGCTCTCGGTGCTTCTCTCCATTTCTACCCTTAGTGTCTCTGTACTTCTCTCCATTTGTACCCTTAGTGTCTCTGTACTTCTCTCCATTTGTGCCCTAAGTGTCTCAGTAGATGTTTCTATGACTGCCTTAGAACCCCCACATTCATCGGCATGCTCCTTGAGGAGCGTGGCCAGTTGCTGCTGTTGCACGATCACCTGGTCGAGGGACTGTTGCCTCTGCTGGGCCATGGCCATTTGCGGTGGTGTCACGGAGGGGCTGATCACCTCATGTTGCCTTGCCACAGGGCTTGTGGGGGATGGCCAGTCGTCGTCTTGTGGGTGCCCCTGCGTGGTATCCTCATGGTGTACGGGATGAAACAAACAGGGGGATTGAGACAGGTCATGGATGGGTCCTACATCGACAGCACCATTTTCTGTGTCGGAGCATGCTGCCATTAATGCAGTGTCACCTATGGTGCTGCTGCCACCAGAAGCAGTGCCTTCTGTGGCATCCATTGGGGGGACCTGTGGTGCTGCTGTTGTGGGCATGCTGGCTGCTGGGGTGCCTGTTGAAGTCCCCTCCTGTGTGCTGCCACTTGATTTGTGCTGCTGCCGTGTCTTGATCCGTGCAGCTGAGGTGGAGGGTCTTTGGCCGTTGGTCTTGGCCCTCTTTGCAGGTGTGCTGGTAGGGGTGTCCTGGAGCTCGTCGTTAGAATCGGACCCTGTGGTGGAGTAAAGGAGGGCGAGCGTTATTTATGGGTCTGTGGAAATTGGAATGGCAATGTATCACATGCATTGGGGTGGTACCTGAGGGTGATTTGGGTCAGGGCCTTGGAGGTGGTTTCATTTTTGTGTGGATTGAGGATGCAGTTGTTTTGCAGCCTGCAGTTAGGGTGTGCATGCTGCACGTGTAGAGGGTGTTTTTAGGATTTTTAATTATTTATGTATTTAATGTGAGTTTTAAAGTGCGCTATCAGGCCAATGTATGTGGACGTTCTCCTGGACATGTGTTTCTGTTGCACTATGTGGACACATGGTACTTCACATGATTGGACATTGTGGATTTAGCATTGTTTTATTTGGCCCACCTACCTGATTCTTCGGATGTCTGCACTCCTTTCTCCATCCCTCCGACTCCCTCTATACTCTCCATTCCAATGGTGGAGGCACAGATTTCTTCCCAGGGGGTCAACTTGATGGGTGATTCCGATCCTCCCCCGGTAGCTGTGGCAATGTTACGGTTGGCAGATAGTATGCTCCGTACGCGTATCCGCAAGTCGTCCCATCGCTTTCTGCATTGCTGTGGGTTGCGGGGTGCGGTCCCCACTGCACTTACCCGCTGTGCCACCAGGGCCCATATGGCCTTCTTGTTCGCAAGTGCCGTCCTGGTCATTTGCGTCGAGAAGACGACGGCAGCATTCTCCTGGAGGGTCTCTGTGAGCACGGTGAGTTCCTCATGGGAGAAGTGGACCTGCCGCTTGCGGTCGCACGCTTTTTTAGCAACTTTTCCCATTTTGATTGTTTTAACTAGGGTGGCTAACGGGTTGGGATGTGTCTCAGGGTCGGATTTTTGATGGTTGTGTTGGGATTCTGATTTTATAGGTGTACGGCGTGCTGTTTCCCGTTCCGGCCCCATGTTTTTACTTCCGTTTCCGTATATTTACGGTCACCGTATTTTGCGATTACCGCTCATTACGGTGACCGCTATGATGGGTGGCGGAATTGCACCTAGGGCGCCGTACGACGGCGGTGAGGGGCGTTTTGGGGACATTTCCGCCATCGCGGACTTTGCACTTCCGCCATGGCGTAATGCTCGTGCCCGATGGGTCGGAATTAGCCGCACTTTCCTCCATCGTGCAATGGCGGAAACGCTATTTACGCTATGGCGGTCAGGTCAGTTACTTTCCGCCAGGGTCGTAATGAGGGCCAGTATCTAATGCACACATGTCTGATTTCTAAAGCACTTTTGCACATGCACAACGTGGACCTTCCGTGTGCAAACTATGATCTGTCTAAACTGCACTTGGGTTGCAAATTGGGCCTGTAAGAGGGGGACAAGAGGATGCATCAAGAACATTCTTGAGTGTGACCATTAATCAAAGAAAGATGCACAAATAACTGTGAGCCCTTGCAGCAATCTTCCACTAGTGTGACCATGCCCTGGGGTATGTGAGAGTTGGACATTACAGCACTTGCACTTATAGACCCACCTCCCAATAGATGGGAGTTGTCTTTATGAGTCAGAGGTTGGAATGTGAAAACCTCTGCCAACCTGTTTGAAGTAAATCCCACGTAATACATGTGAAATTTACCCACGTGGCCCAATTTCACCTCACTGAAAAAATGTGCACTTCCAGTGTGAACTATTGTGAAATTTCAGCGAATTTTCAATTTTGCATCAGTTTCACAGCCGAAAGTACAGCAAAATCACTGCGATTTCAGTCACAAGAAACATGACATTTCTGATTTTGCATAGTTGAAATGTGCAGTTATTAAATATAAATGTCCTGACTTTCACTAAACAAGGTGTATTGCATGTGGCTCCTCATCCCTATAATGTTACATGTAACAGAAAAGTATTTATTTATCCCCAGAAAAATGTCTCATGCAAAGAGTGTTTATTTGTGCAACTGTTAGATAAATGTCCTATAATTAATGTAGAGTATACATTGCACATATGTAATTGCAAGGGTTGATAAGTTGTATTTTATTTAATTATCCTTAGTTAGTGAGCATTACGTTTCAGTCATTATTTTCTACATGTGTGTCACTTTAAAAATGGTAATTGCAGCCAGACTCTTGTAAATCTGGCCCGTGTTTCTCAAGGCAGAAGGTTCTGAGGTTGGCATTTGGTACAACTGTCTCTCCAATAATCAATAACTAATCTATTAGCTGAGCTTAACAGCCACAGCTATGGGTCTTAAAAGTACATACAATTAAATCCATTGCATTCCATAAACCAAATGGGTCTTCACAGTTTATGAAGGAAGCTGGGACAGAAGCCACAGGCCTGGTTCCTTAGTAAAATAATGCTTCAAATGAACGCCCCCCCCCTTGCAGGCCTGACCCTTTTGACCTGAGCAGGGCAATAAGCTACAATCTTTTTGTTTGTCTGTTTCATGGCCTGTCATCTCAGAATATTTCTTCAGCCCATTCTTCTGTTCTTATGGTCACAGATAAACATACAATGCACAGCTTTCAAAGCAAAGTCTATGCGTTCATCTAAAAGGCACCACATACTGAAAACACGTTATAAGATCTAACATGTGTGTCCTTTGCTTGATTTACAAGCCAAAAATATATTTGAATTCAGCAAAGCACTCCACATCATACACCTACAAACAAAAAATATTAATAGGTGGTAATGACCTTGGGGCAAAACTACAACTGGAGTGTGCGTGTGTATTATAAATATTTACTGGAAAGTTTAAAAAAAAACTCCAATCAAAAACTTTGTAAACTCACTGAATACTCTTTTAGGTGAGTAGGACTGTGAATATGTACTGATAACATAATCTTGACAGGAGATCTTAACTGCCTGATTGCTAACTTGTACAGAAGGGATCTAGCCTTTGAACTCCACCATTTAAAAGAGAAATCAGAAAGACTTGGTGTTGAGTGGGCAGAGGCAATGCACACTGGTCTCTTCATAAGCTTAATGGTAATACACCAGGTGGCATGCCTAAGAGTTCTATGTGGCATAGGGGGCCAAATAGATCAACTTTAGACTATTTTATTGTATCAGAGAGCTTAGTTCCAAAAACTGAATCCATGGTAGTGACACACTGCTCCACCAGTGATCATGCATTTGTATCAGTTAACCTAGCAGTAGATTCTCAACATCAACTACTTGGAGGGGGGCCTACTGGGATTGTTACGGGACACAACACAAAATCATATCAGGTAATCTAATGGGTTTATTAACAACTATAGCATGCTTTTAAGCTCTGTGGAGAACCAACCTCTATGTACGGGAGAAAGAGTGGGAGATTCAGCTTCATTTGCTCATTTGCTACAAGTTATACTGAATAAACTACTGGTTAATGATGTGGTATTGAACCAAGGCCATGTGCAAGGACACATAGATGTGATGCAGTAGTTCAACAACGAAAGAGAGATCTAAGACTATCACTAAAAGATATAATGGGAGATGCTTCCATTTCAGACGGCAGATTTAAGTATATGTAAACAAAGCAATCAAGGCTATCATGATTGGTTTAAATAATATCACCACTGCTTAGACAATGGAGACAGTCAAAATATTATAAATATTTAACCTAGGTATGTTTTTGGAACATGTTAATAGTCCAATGGTTACCAACACTAATTCGAGCTGCACACTGCACAATATAATTTTGGAAGTGAATTGGAACACATTTTTCACTGAGAAATTTGGGTACCAGGGCACTCTTAGTTATTAAATACAATAACCCCATGCAGCAATTTGGGTTGGACCATCCCTTCATAAAAGGTTAAGGTTGGAATCAAAGAAAACATTCCAAACCGAAGATCAATCCTTCTCATCTGATGATGCAAATTGCTTGCACGGGTTGTTATCCATTCTTTAACAAGGGACTTGTTTTCTTTAGCACCAATCAGAAAGCCTAGATACAGAATTCTCTGAAATTTTTCCAAACCCTCAGCCCGAACTTTCCATCTAAATTTTAAACTCTTTTTCTTCTTTTCGCACGCCAGCACTTTTATTTTAAGTGCGTTAACTAGTTAGTGAATGTAAATGTGCATAGTCAGCAAAGGCAGAGATTAGGTGTTGGAGGTCGATTGGTGTTCCGTCAAAAAGGAGAAAATCGTCAGCATGTGCCAACCATACAGGATTAAGCCCCTGCTTTTTAGGGAGTTCTGGAGCGGGAGGCTCCATCGGCCCCATCAGCTGGGGTTGGAGTAGGACGGGAGGAGGAGACCGCAACAACATCCCTAGCAGGACATGCCAGCAGGCCTGACACAGGAAGGCCTAGAAGCAAGACCAACTAATGTCGGGTCCACATCATTTCCCACCCAGCAACCAGGAGAATCCATCTCTGACCCTGCCAAGAAGCATCACACGCTCACATTGCTTCCAGTGGTGATGCCGATATTTTGCAGAAAACCTGAAAAATCACCTAAATTCAACAGGAGCCATCAGCATCTACTGCTGCAAGATGGTATTCGCTATTGCCAAAAAGGACTGCCAGATTGCTGAAAAATATCTCTAACATCTGCAGCAAACTAATGATATTGGAAAGCACACGTTAGCGACCTTGCATTCAACTTACCACACTTGTCCTGCAGCCTGCTACTGCTTTATGCACTTGATCTTTGCCTGAAACTTATCGGGCTTAACCTTCAGCCTTGTGTTGTTTCTTTACCCAGCATGTTTTCTTACATTCTGTTTTTTGAGCAGTAGCACTGTATCTGCATTTCACTTGCCTGTTCCTTACCCGATTGGTCTCACTGCTCTATGCTGTTTACGTAACTTAACCTGTCTACAACTTGCTGGATTGGACTTGCAGCCCTGTGCTGTATTCTCAGCATATTTATGTCAGTAAATTATGGATTGGACTTGCTGATACCTAACATGACTCTTACAGCCTTGCGCTGTGTGTTATATGTGCCTGTAACCCACCAGATCGACTTTTCGAGCCTTGTGCTAGGTAGGATATGTGCCTGTAACCCACCCGATGTGAAACTCCCTACCTTGTGCTGTGAATGATATGTGCCGTTAACCCACCTAATTTGACTCTTCCAGCCTTGCGCTTTATATGATGTGTACCTGTAACCTACCTGATTTGACTCTTTCGGTTTTGCGCTGTGTATGATATGTGGCTGTAACCTACCTGATATGCCTCTTCCAGCCTAGCGCTGTGTATGAAATGTGCCTGTTACTTATTCAATTTACAGCCTTGTAGTTTGTACGATTCCTGCTAATCTTTAAGTATTGTTAGTAACATGTTTGCAACAGCGCCTTGATGCCTAAAGGCTTAGTGCGCTTTACAAGCGTACAAATAAATAAATAAATACAACAAATTGATCCATCTTTCTCAGGTCCATGGCAAGCCTCTTTCATCCAACTCGATGTGACTTGTTTGATCAATAAATGCAAAGTCTCTAGAACTGCAGGGACAGATGGTCTCCCAAACCTACTCATTCCAAAAGATCATTGCTTGTGCGCTCAGATTTTATATAAACTGTTCTCAGATATTTTTTATTTTATTGGACATTTGTATGGAACCTTTACACAAGTGATTCCAGGCACCACAAGACAAGAAAAAAGGGGGAGGAGGAACATGGGATATCATATGAAAAATAGCAACAAGAAAAAGAGACGGTTATATTGGCATAGTGACAATCCTACTGTGCAAGTGCTTGAGGATAAGTGCCTTAGGAGAGGTAGACGGAGAAGTCCAATAGTTGGGTGAACCCATGGGGGTGAGGCAAGTGCTGTAAAATCTAGGGTGGTAAGAGCCAGGGGAGAGAGCGGGGAGGGGAAACGAAGTGCTGTGGGCAGGTGGACTGGGTAAGGAAATCTGAGAGAAGTAGCCCAAGGGAAAGTGCTAGTGTAGAATTCTGGTTGGGACTGGTAAGGGAGGTGGTATTTTCCCTGAAAGACTTAGAAGGGACCAGGCCCCAGTCGCAGCACCAGGTGGAGGGCTTAGCAAGGGAGGGGTATATGGAAGGCAGAGGAGAAAAGGAAGGTCTTGAGACGTTTCTGGAACTTAAAAAGATCTGGCTCAGGTCATATGGGGCGCGGGAGGCTGTTCCAGAGGGAGGCACCAGCCGAGGAGAGGGCTCTATCTCCCAATCTCTGCTTGGAGAAACGTCTGACCTCCAGAGAGTTGGAGCCAGAGGACTGAAGGATTCTGGCTGGGCAGTATTTAGAGATGAAAGCTGGATGTAGAGAGGTCCCAGGCCCCAGACAGCCCTATGGATGATGCAGAGGTGTCCACCCTGAAGGGTTATATCCCAGATTCATGGAGGGCTTGCTACATTGTCCCAATATACAATAAGTGTGACTACAATAACTCTGCTAATTACAGAACAATTGCCCTTCTTGATGATTCATCATAGATATTTCCATCTCTACTTTTGGAGGAGCTTTATGCCTGGGTGTTAACAATACACAAGCCCATAAAATATCAAACTGATTTTTGCAAACTCTGTGGAACCACGTTAAATGGTTTGATCATACATCTCTTACAAAAACATGTCGAGTTAAAGATCAGCCACACATGTATATGGCTTGTGTTCACCTATCCAGTGCCTTTGATTTTGTAGATCGCACCAGACTATGGAATACGATTTTGCCTGGGGCATTCCAGTGGGACTATTAAAGTTGCTCATCTAAATACACTTTAGTATCACAGTCCAGATTAGGCTTACAAGAATGGGAGTTTAGGTGCCTTGGTCGAAATCTATTCTGGTCTAAGACAGGGATACGGGTTGGCTCCATGCCTGTTTAATTTATATCTGTCAGACCTAATGCAAAACTTAACTCATTGTCATGCCCTTTGCCCAAAAATTGGTCATTTAAGAATTACGGCCCTATAGTATCTTGACAACATTTTATTATTTAACAGACCAGCCATTGGGCTTCAAAGAGCAATTACAGCCTTACATGAGTACCTGTCACTGAAAAATAAGTTTAAGATTGGCACAGATAAATCTGCAATTCTGGTAACCAATTTCTCAAAGCAAGGAACAATCATAATTGGCATAGGAGGGGGTGTAGCCCTGATTTTCCCTGAGTGGATTTCTGCCTCTATCATCCCCACTCAGATATACTCCTCTTTTGAATGCCATGTCTGTAGGCTCTCTCCCCCTCTCCTAGCCATTTTCTTACTGTTGCTACTCTCTACTCACCACTCCTCTCTCCTGAAGTGATCACTGCCTCCTCTCCTCTCATCTTTCCATCTCTTCCCCTCAAGCCATGCCTACCTCAAGATTGCCACCCACATTCTCGGACATCCGGCCCATGAAGCGTGTGTCAGTCGAGGCTTTCGCTGCAACCTTCTCCCCCCTCCCCCTCACCAGTCTAACTCACATCGTCACACAGCCCTGTCCCTTCCCTACTCATCTATTGCTGCTACTCGTGATGCTCTTGGCCCTGGCATGAGTATCCACTTGAAGTCCAAAGCCAAGTGCAATTCTTGGTATGACTCTGGCCTAGCTACACTTAAACGTAGGTGTAGGGCGGCTGAAAGGAAATGGAGGGCTTCCTGTTCATCCTCTGACAAACTGGCTTGCTCCAAAGACAATACTGACTTACTGTCAGAAGAGAGTCCACATTCAAGCCTGCATCTCTGCGGCATCTAACAACCCGGCAGAACTCTTTAAAATCTGCAAGGAGCTGGCCAACCCTGCTGGCCAACCCTCCTCTTGCCTCCCAGGCTCTTTTCAATGCCCTTGCCTCTCACTTTATTTCTAAAACCCAGAACATCCTGTCCACCCTCTCTTCTCCTCCGCTCACCCTCCTCTTCCCTCTCCTTCTCGGATTGCTGACCCTCACTCAGCCCCCCTCCCTCTTTCTCCTCCTTTTGTCTTTTCTCCCCTGATGAGGTCACTTGACAAGTCCGATCTATGAAAGCGTCATGAAAACAGGTCCCTCCCTGTTCCCCTAAAACCATTAAGGACCACATTGATACCCTTGCTCCGGCCCTCGCCAATTTCTACAACCCATTTTTTGCCTCTGGATCTTTCCCCTCTCCTCTGAAGCACCCCCTTGTGCATCCTTTCAAGAAACCCTGAGCTGATCCCTCTTGTCCGGCTAACTATCACCCAATTTCCATTACTCCCTTTTTGGGTAAGCTAATGGAAAAGCTGGCCATCTCTCAGCTTAACCTTCATTCTGACTCTGTCAGCTCTCTCCAAGACCACCAATCTGGTTTCAAAGCTGCCAGAAGCATGGAAACTGCTCTCCTGAACATCAGTGAAGACCTGCACTCCAACCTTGACTCTAACACTCCCTCTGTCCACATCCTACTTGATCTCTCCTCTGCTTTCTACACGGTCAAACACCAGCATGGTCAATTGTCTGCGTGACAACCTGGGTATCACCGATCACGCTCTGGCCTGGCTGACCTCTTTCCTTTCTGATCGACCCGCCAAGGTACAACTTTGGCCCTTCTGATCTTCTATCTCCCTCTATAACTGTGGTGTACCCCAGGGGTTTAACCTCTCGCTCTGGCTTTTCAACCAATACCTGGCAACTCTTGCTTACTGCATTTCCATTTTATGCTCAAACTTCCAGTGTCAGGCTTCCTTCAGCCACCTTCGCTCCTTCCCTCATCTCTGATTGCCTAACCACCATTCAAAATTGGTGTGCTGCCAGCGATCTTGGTCTAAATGCCAATAAGACTGAGATCCTCCTCATTGGCACACCTTCTCCATCCTTTCCCCTCACTATCTGGCCGGCCTCTCTTGTCCCTCCTACTACCCCTACCTGTGAGGCTAAAAACCTCAGGGTCATCTTTGATTCCACACTTTCCTTTGCTGCACACATCTCTGATGTCTCTAAAAAGTCAAAGTTCTTACTGCACCTCCTTAGAGGTACTCTACATTTCCTCTCCTTCCCTCAGAAGCTCACTGGCCCTCATTCCAACCCAGGTGGTAAGTTCCCTACTTTACCACCATGGTGTAAACTCTGTTTACACCATGGTGGATGGCGGATTTACCGCCCCATTCCAAGGTGAGTGGGGCGGTAAATCCCCAATCCCCATTTACCCTTCCCCATTCCCATTTTTGCCCCATAGGGCATAATGGGAGTGGGGAAGGCGCTAATTACGGCACCGTAAATTACGGTGCCGTAATTAGCGCCAAGGACGCTTAGCGCCTTGGTATTTAACGCCTGCTAAAAGCAGGCGTTAAGGTGGAAATAAGGCGTTAAGGGTTAACGGCACCACGGCGCCGTTAAACCCTTAACGCCTGGGTTGGAATGAGGGCCACTGTCCCCCAAGCTCTGGTTCTCTCTCGGTTGGACTACTGTAACAGCCTCTTTCTAAATCTACCTGCCTCCACCCTCTGCCCTTTACAACCAATCCAGAACAGGACTGCAAGACTTGTCCTCGGTCTCAAGCCCTGGGATTGTATCTCTCCAGCTCTGAAATCCCTTCATTGGCTCCCTGTGGATGCAAGGATTACATTTTAAACCCTCTTCATTGTCCACAAGGCTTTCTGGGGCCTGGGTCCAAAATACCTTCAACTATCCCTCTGTAAATACCTCCCCTCTTGAGCCCTTGCTCCTCTACTTCTAACTCCCTCAAGGTCAGACATTTTTCAAAGAAACAAGCTGGGGGTAGATCTATGTTTTTCGGCTGGGGCCTCCCTTTGGAACAGCCTCCAAACCACCTTGTAACTTGAGGAGAACCATCTCTGGTACCGGAAGCACCTGAAGACCTACCTCTTCGTTTCCGCATTTGCCCCTCTTCTCCCCTGCTGATCTGTTTTCTCTCTCTGCACTGTGTACCTGGCTAACCTCTGTCCTTCGAGCCCAGGTACCTGCTCACGCTGCCTCCTTCCTGCACTGCCTCCGGGCGGCCCCTGCACTGGGGCATGTATCTGTACCCATACAGTCCCCCTCCCACTTTTCTTCTGCACTTATCAGATATACCCTATCTGACTAATCTAGCACTTGCCACTTGCTGGCTGCACTTCCACTGTTTATCACCTTTATTTATTTATTTATTTATTTATTTATTTATTTATTTATTTATTTATTTATTATTTATTCTGTTTCTCTCCTCTGTTCTGCACTTTCCACTTCACCCCCTTCCATGCACTTTCCCCCTTCTTCCTTTTTCCATGCACTTACGCGTTCTCAATGTCACGGGGCCTAGTAAGATTGTTGTTTTTGTTTCTCCCTTGTTCCCCTCCCTTTGCCTGGTCGCGCGCTGGAACACTTGTGTATGAGCGTGATACAAATAAAATATCATATCATATCATATATAGAGTGCAAAGCATTACTCTGACAACTAAACTTATATGTGTGGCTTTCCTCCAAGAAAGGATGACATAACTCAATTAAGAGATACACATTAAACTTGCAGTATATTTAATAACATTTCCATAATATGTCGCTTAATTATGTTCACTGCTCTCCTTATCCCTCACCCCGTTCCGAGCCTACTACTTCTCACATTCTGTTCCTGCATCTTATGGTAGGGTCTCCCCTTCTACAGGTTCCGTTGGGTCTTGTATTGACCCAAACAACTCTGCTATTAATAATTTCCAGGCCATCAGGGTCTCTGTCTACTCCTCCCCCCCAGCACTGCTCGATTCTAGCCATACCATGGTTTCCGCCTCCGCCCATTTCTGCAAATCTTTCCACCACACCTCTAATCGTGG
Source organism: Ambystoma mexicanum (assembly GCF_040938575.1). Classification (NCBI taxonomy): domain Eukaryota; kingdom Metazoa; phylum Chordata; class Amphibia; order Caudata; family Ambystomatidae; genus Ambystoma; species Ambystoma mexicanum. The sequence goes on from NC_090930.1 coordinate 1,008,885,920, forward strand.
CCTGTGGCATGTCTTCCACCCCATAGCAATTCCCCTCTTTGCGAGTGCATATGCCAGGTCCTTTAGTTTGCTCACATGCTTAAGTTCCCGTGGTCTAGGGAACCCCCCCAACAAACAGGCCAACACTGTATCCACCACAATCTTGACCCCTCTTTCCGCTAGCTTTTGAGCCACTTCACTCCAGAAGCGCTCAATACCCGGGCATGACCAAAACATATGCACCATGCCCGCATTCTCTTCATCACACTCAGGCCATGCCTGCCGTCCTGCATATTTAAACCTCAATATCTTCTGGGGTGTCATATATGCCCTATGTGTGATATACAATTGTATCTGCTTTAATCTCGCATTCCTCAACACCTTCTTGTGATACCCTTGGGTTCGTTCCCACAACCCATCATCCATCGGGGCTCCCACTTCCACTTCCCAGTCTAGTCTCAATTGTACTACTTTCTTACCAACTTTAGACATCATCATCTCGTATCTTCTGGATATCTCATGTCCTCCATCCGCTATATCATATATCATGTCTATAGTAGCATCTGGTTCTTCCTCCAGTACCACTTCAGGCCATGTTTTCTTAATTTTCTGCACCATTCAGTGATACGTGATATACTGGCCTGTGTGTAACCCGGTTTCCTCACCCAGCACCTCAAAATCTATGAAAGTCCCCTCTTGCCAAATATCACCCATTGTTGCTAACTAAACCGGTTCCCAGTGGTTTCTGATTATCATCCTTAGTTGCTTTTCTCCCCCTGCCAGTGAAACTAGTGGTACTTGCAGGGAACATGGGGATGGGTTCTCCATCATCTGGCATGCCCTACGCCACATCTTCCACCCAAGCATCTGTCATGATCTCTGTTTCCAAAAGGTCAGGGTTTTCCCAACTCCCTTGGAAGCAGATCCATAACCCAGGTTCCGAGGGCCAACCAGTCCCAATTGGGACCTTTTGGACCCAGTCCTGGCGCCAGTGGCACCAGGCTCATAAATGTGCCCAGTCCCAGCGCTGGAAGCGCCGGGCTCATAATGCTTGGGTGGACTTACCTGCAGCAGACCATGCTGCTTACTTGCCTGCCAGCTGAGCCTCTGATCCTCTTCTGTTTGGAACTACTTTTCCTGTTGGGTGGGGCAGGAGCCACTCCCTAGATTCAGAACACTGGAACTCTTCTGGAAAGCAGGAACTCTTTTCTTACCTAGGCGTGGCTGTGGAAGGAGACACCTAAGCACTACAGGAGGCTATTTAAACCACACCCGGTGGATGAATCTTGCTTTGCGTTATTCTGCATCCTCTGCAGCAGAACGCTCATCGTGTCTTCTGCATCGGATCCTGGGCCTAAGGAAAAAGGCTTACCATCCTGAATCCAGTCTTCAGCAACACCTATAAAGACAAGAAAGAACAGGTTAGCATTCCGGCATCTGAAAGACAAAGGCTTACCTACTCTTCGTGCGCTCCGGAGGTCTTCACACTGCATTCCGGCATCTGAAAGACAAAAGCTTACCGACTCTTCGCACGCTCCGGAGGCCTTCGGCGCTGCATCCTGCATCTGAAAGACAAAACAAGGTGCGTTTAAAGACATTGGGGAACTTTAATACTCACGTGCCATTACTCCTTTCCACATCAACCCAAGTGGGTATTCCGGCACCCTGCAGCCGCTCCGAACTCGTACCTGCAAAATAAAAGACAGTTAGAGCGCATCGTGAAGCAGGCAACAAGCGCTTACTTACGTGCTTCCAGGCGCTTCTATTCATCATACGGACTCCATCTTCAACTCACTTCAGCCCGTCATCCGCCATCGCCGGAACCTGCAAAACAAGAGACATCATTGCTAAAGACTTTAAAGACAATAGAATTACTCGAAACTTACCGTTCGTGCAGTAAACGACGGACAGCAGTCCTCTGAAGTCAAGAGGCCTGCGCTACCGATCCAGTGAAGAAACTGGTTACAGCACCCTGCCCCGAGGCAGATGGAGAGCTCGGCATTCACTTACCTAAGCTGAGAGCGTTAACCTTTGGGGGTCTACAGGAGAGCAAAAAAAGGGAAGAGATAGGGACACCCCAATAACCCCAGTTCATTAATCCCATATTTTCTGTCTGCAGACATCTTACTCTTGAAGTCAGGCATACAGTGCACAGAGGTCCAGCCCAAAGAGCCAACCGGGTGCTACACATCACCTTTGAAGATACGGTAGTCGCCCAGTCAAGACCGGCGCCTCTGCGAGAATCAGGTGAGCGTTACAGAAGGCAAAGCCTACCGCAAAACCCAGGCGCTATGGAAACCTCGGATACTGACCACCTAGCCCGGTTACTTGGGGAACTAAGGGCAGAAGTGCATGCAGCTCGTCAGGAAACGAATCCTCTAAGAAGGGAGCTAATTATTTCCAAGGAGAGAACAGACGGTCTTGCTAGACAATTGCTACAGTCACAAGCCGGACAAACCCCGTTACCCGCATCAGGGGCAAATCTTCCTTCAACATCCTCTATGAATCCAGTGCAGATCAACCTACCTGGGAATGTACCTCTGGCTCCGCCCGAACGATTTTCTGGTGACCCAAAGAGGTTTGCAGTATTTATCAATCAGTGCCGGTTGCACTTCTTATGCCGGCCAGCAGCCTTTCCAACTGATCAAGCTAAAGTAGCCTTTGTACTTTCGTACCTTAGTGCCAATGCGGCAGACTGGTCGATCCCTCTAGTTAATCAAGATGATCCGGTTCTCCATGATTTTCAAGCCTTTCAGCTTAGTATGGAAAAACTGTTCGCAAGACATTCACAGGGGCAGGCCTTGGACAATGAGCTTCTTTCGTTGCGACAGGGTAATCAAGACCTTTTGGCTTATATTGCATCTTTAAATAGCATCTTTAAATAGACTAATAGTGGAAACTCAATGGCCTGAGGACAAAAGGATTACGCTGTTTTACAGAGGTCTACGTGGAGAGCTCAAAGACGTTTTAGCCCAAGTAGTGAATACCCCACAAGACTGTTCGGATTATATAGACTTGGTCGTTCAAATAGATCATAGACTGCAGAACAGGAAGGCCGACCGTTCCAAGTTTGATGCTCGAGTATTTTCCAAACCGCCAACTCCTTCCAGAGGAGTAGACTCCGGGGAACCCATGCAAATTGGGGGTCTGAAAGGTCCTCTAACACAAAAGGAGCGGGAAAGGAGAAAACAGTTGCAATTATGCCTATATTGCGGAAACTCAGGGCACTTTCTTCGAGACTGTCCGGTGAAACCTGCCAAGAAGGCAGTAGGAGCTGCAGTTACCAAAGTTACAAACTCTGAGCAGGGAAACGACCTCGCCCGACAAGAATAGAGGTCCTCTTGCCGAGCGTGAAAACCAGTTCCGTGACCTTGCATTTCGTGATACCTATGGTCCTCATTAGCCCTGATAATCCGGATAGATTACATGCAATTGAAGCTTACGTCGACAGCGGTGCCATCGGCAATTATGTGGATCATGAAATGGTTTTGAGGATGAATCTAACTCTTTGTCCCAAGGCTGTAAAGGACGTCATTACTACAGTGGATGGTACGGAGATAGCCTCCGGGCCAGTAACGCATACCACTCAAGAGGTGACGCTAGTAAGTCAAGATGGACACCATGAGAAGATTGTGTTCGATGTGATCAAGGCCCCTCAGTTTCAGATTATTCTAGGAATACCTTGGTTAGAGAAACGCAATCCTCTGATCGATTGGCGAGCAAGAACGGTCCAGTTTCCAGAATGTGTCTCTACTTGTCACCTTCCACCTGGTGTTGCACTGGCAGCAATTTCTTCAGAGACTCCCCAGTTACCTCCCGAATAAATACCAAGATGTTTTCCGGAAGGATCAGGCTAACACTCTACCTCCTCATAGGTCTTATGACTGCCAGATAGACCTGATACCTGGATCTACTCCTCCTTGTAGTAGAATTTATGCTCTCACCGAGCCTGAGAACCTTCACCTTCGACAATACCGGGATCAATACCTGGCGAATGGGTTTATTCGTCCTTCCAAGTCCCCTGCTTCTTCAGCTTTGTTCTTCGTTCCAAAAAAGGAAGGAGACCTTAGAACTTGTATTGATTATCGCTCCCTGAACCAGATCACCGTTAAGAATAGATATCCGTTACCTTTGATCCCTGAACTCCTGGACCAAGTCAGAAAAGCATGCATATATACAAAGCTGGATCTTAGAGGAGCTTACCACTTGGTACGAGTAAAAGAGGGCGATGAATGGAAGACTGCCTTCCGCACCAAGTATGGGCTATTTGAATATCAGGTCATGCCCTTCGGACTTTGCAATGCCCCGGCCGCCTTTCAATATTTTATGAACGATGTCCTCAGAGAGCTCATAGATGTGTGTGTTGTTGTTTACATTGACGACATCCTCGTTTATTCTTCATCGGAATCTGAACATCGGAAACACGTGAAAATGGTCCTCGAAAGATTGCGTCAACACAAACTTTTCGCTAAGTTGGAAAAATGTGTTTTCAACGTGACTGAAGTTGAATTCTTGGGATTCATATTATCACCTGGCGGAGTACGTATGGATTCAAAGAAGGTCGATGCAGTTCTCAAATGGCCATCACCATCCTCCGTAAAAGGTGTGCAAAGCATGTTAGGCTTCGCTAACTTTTACCGCAGGTTTATCCCCGAATTCTCTCGAATAGTCCAGCCCATCACTGCCTTGTTAAAGAAAAACAAACGTTTTGAATGGTCTACTGAGGCGGAACAAGCTTTCCAGGATTTGAAGACTAAATTTATCTCTGCACCAATCTTAAAACACCCTCGCCCTGAACTCCCCTAAATCGTGGAAACTGATGCTTCAAGCCTTGCCATGGGGGCAGTTCTATCACAAAAGGACCCGGTAACCAATCAGTTGCATCCCGTGGCATTTTGGTCCCGCAAATTCTCGCCTCCTGAAATCAATTACACGATTACTGACAAGGAACTTCTGGCTATCAAGTCTGCCTTTAAGGCTTGGCAGCATTATCTGCTGGGGGCCCGACACACCGTTACTGTGATTACGGATCACCGAAGTCTGCAATATTTGAAAACCGCAAAAGCCCAATCCTCTAGACAACTCCGTTGGGCATTATTCTTTGCCGAGTTTGACTTCATAATTACCTATCGACCTGGTACAAAGAACGGTAAAGCTGATGCCCTTTCTCGGATGGGAGTGGAAGAACACTTGATCAACCCTAAACCTGTACCAATCATTCCCGAACAAAGAATTCTGGGTGTAATCGCCACAGAATCCATAGAGGAAGTTAAGGATAAAGCCAGGCAACTTGTAACTCCAGCAGACATACAGAATTGGCATCTGCAGGGAAAGGACTTTGCAGTAAAGGACAACTTATTGTATTTCCAAGAACGATTATACCTACCCAGCACAGATTTACAGAAAAAAGTAATCTCCTGTTATCACGATTCTTTAATGGAAGGTCATCCCGGTATGGCCAAGACCTCAGAAAAGATCAAGCGCTACTTCTGGTGGCCGTCTTGGAAAAAAGATATCAGAGACTTTATAATGTCTTGTGGAGTATGCGCCCAAAACAAGAGTCAAAAGGAAAGACCAGCAGGCCTCTTACGCCCTATTGACATCCCACCTCGCCCTTGGCATACGCTTTCTATGGACTTCATCACCGATCTACCTCCATGCTCCGGATACAATACGATTCTAGTAATCGTGGACTTATTCTCCAAGATGGCGCATTTCATCCCGCTCAAAGGCTTGCCAACAGCAGCAACTCTGGCCCGAGAATTCCTCGAAAACATCGTCCGACTACACGGTTTTCCTTCGGTTCTAATTTCGGATCGAGGTAGTCAATTTATTTCTCATTTTTGGCGAAGTTGCTGTCGGTCGGCTCAAATTGATGTGAGACTATCAACCAGTCACCACCCTCAGACTGACGGACAAACCGAGAGGACCAATCAAACTCTGGAACAGTATTTACGCTGCATGCTGCAACAAACTGAAAAAACTTGGAAAGACATCCTTTGGATAGCCGAATATGCCTACAATAACTCTGTCCATTCGGGAACTGGGAAAACACTGTTTTTTCTTTTGTACGGCAGTCACCCTCGAACCTCGGAGTTGGATCCCCTCCAAGATCTTGAAACACCAGCAGTAGACTACCTGCATTCTACAATCACCCAAGCCTTTAAGGAAGCTGTTTCTCACCTTCAAAGGGCTAAAGAACAATACAAGAAAGGAGCAGATCAACATCGGAAGGAAGCCCCTCAATATCAAGTAGGGGACCAAGTCTGGTTATCCACCAAATATCTACCTCTAAAAGGGCCACGCACTTTCAACCCAAGATACCTTGGTCCCTATTCCATCACTACCATAGTAAACCCAGTAGCGGTCAAGTTGGACTTGCCCCCTCACATGAAGATACATCCGGTCTTCCACGTCTCTCTATTAAAACCCGTGCAACCTCAAACCCGACTAACTAAATCTCCAAAACCCATCCTAGTTGATGGAGAACTCGAGTTTGAAGTCAAAAGCATTCTGGACTCCAAGATCTCCAAATCTAAACTATTTTACCTAATTGACTGGAAAGGCTACGGCCCCCAAGAGAGATCCTGGGAACCTGCTGAATATGTCCACGCTCCTCGCCTAATCAAAAGATTTCACCGAACATTTCCTGACAAGCCAAAACCCCCGGAGAAGCCCGGTTTGGGAGGGGCCTTGAGGGGGGGTACTGTCATGATCTCTGCTTCCAAAAGGTCAGGGTTTTCCCAACTCCCTTGGAAGCAGATCCATAACCCAGGTTCCGAGGGCCAACCAGTCCCAATTGGGACCTTTTGGACCCAGTCCTGGCGCCAGTGGCACCAGGCTCATAAATGTGCCCAGTCCCAGCGCTGGAAGCGCCGGGCTCATAATGCTTGGGTGGACTTACCTGCAGCAGACCATGCTGCTTACTTGCCTGCCAGCTGAGCTTCTGATCCTCTTCTGTTTGGAACTACTTTTCCTGTTGGGTGGGGCAGGAGCCACTCCCTAGATTCAGAACACTGGAACTCTTCTGGAAAGCAGGAACTCTTTTCTTACCTAGGCGTGGCTGTGGAAGGAGACACCTAAGCACTACAGGAGGCTATTTAAACCACACCCGGTGGATGAATCTTGCTTTGCGTTATTCTGCATCCTCTGCAGCAGAACGCTCATCGTGTCTTCTGCATCGGATCCTGGGCCTAAGGAAAAAGGCTTACCATCCTCAATCCAGTCTTCAGCAACACCTATAAAGACAAGAAAGAACAGGTTAGCATTCCGGCATCTGAAAGACAAAGGCTTACCTACTCTTCGTGCGCTCCGGAGGTCTTCACACTGCATTCCGGCATCTGAAAGACAAAAGCTTACCGACTCTTTGCACGCTCCGGAGGCCTTCGGCGCTGCATCCTGCATCTGAAAGACAAAACAAGGTGCGTTTAAAGACATTGGGGAACTTTAATACTCACGTGCCATTACTCCTTTCCACATCAACCCAAGTGGGTATTCCGGCACCCTGCAGCCGCTCCGAACTCGTACCTGCAAAATAAAAGACAGTTAGAGCGCATCGTGAAGCAGGCAACAAGCGCTTACTTACGTGCTTCCAGGCGCTTCTATTCATCATACGGACTCCATCTTCAACTCACTTCAGCCCGTCATCCGCCATCGCCGGAACCTGCAAAACAAGAGACATCATTGCTAAAGACTTTAAAGACAATAGAATTACTCGAAACTTACCGTTCGTGCAGTAAACGACGGACAGCAGTCCTCTGAAGTCAAGAGGCCTGCGCTACCGATCCAGTGAAGAAACTGGTTACAGCACCCTGCCCCGAGGCAGATGGAGAGCTCGGCATTCACTTACCTAAGGTGAGAGCGTTAACCTTTGGGGGTCTACAGGAGAGCAAAAAAAGGGAAGAGATAGGGACACCCCAATAACCCCAGTTCATTAATCCCATATTTTCTGTCTGCAGACATCTTACTCTTGAAGTCAGGCATACAGTGCACAGAGGTCCAGCCCAAAGAGCCAACCGGGTGCTACACATCACCTTTGAAGATACGGTAGTCGCCCAGTCAAGACCGGCGCCTCTGCGAGAATCAGGTGAGCGTTACAGTATCATCAACTTGGGACGCGCTTCCATTTCTGTCTTGGGCAACCACATCATCTCTTTCAAGTAAAATGGGGCACAATCTTGTCCAAACAACCTGGATTCAGAGGTCACTTCATCTGAGAGCCATTTAGCAACATATTGGGCCTCATTACGACCCAGGCGGTAAGTTACCGCCTGGGCCGTGACTTTACCACCATGGCGTAAACTACGTTTACGCCATGGTGGTTGGCGGACTTACCGCCCCATTCCGAGGTCGGCGGGGCGGTAAGTCCCCAATCCCCATTTACCCTTCCCCATTCCCATTTTTGCCCCATAGGGCATAATGGGAGTGGGGAAGGCGTTAATTACGCCACCGTAAATTACGGTGGCGTAATTAACTCCATGGTCCCTTAGCGCCATGGATTTTAACACCTGCTAAAAGCAGGTGTTAAAAGCGCCATGGCGCTAAGGGACCTCGTAATTGGCGGTAAGGGGTCGGCGCAGCTAACGCTGGCGTTAACCCCTTACCGCCAGGGTCGTAATGAGGCCCATTGCAGTTGGCTTTCTACATAATAGACTTCATAATTGGGCAGTTTTATACCCCCTTTCTCATCGAAATTCTATAGATTCCAGAGGGCCACTCTGTTCCGTGTGCCATACCACAGGAAATCCCTGCACATACTGTCCAGTCTAGTGAATAATTTCTTTGGGATCCAGTGCGGGATGTTCCCAAAGTAATGCAGGAGCCTAGGCAGGACCACCATCTTCAGCATCGCACCATGCCCCATCATTGCTAAAGGCAGCTTTACCCAGAACCTCATGCAGTTTTCGATTTTCTTGATAGCTACCTCTGTGTTGAACCTATGCTCCTCTTCCACCATGTGGTATGTGTCTATCCCTAGATAGCGAAACGTGCCTACCACCCATGGTATCTGTAACACCGGTAGTTGTTCCAAGGGGATAACTTTATATCCGCCTAATGGAAACATGCTGGACTTCTGAGATTTCACCGCTATCCCAGACATCTCGGCATATCTTTCCATTACTTCCAGAATATATTGGAGGTTTTCCTCCGGGTGTCGTAGATACAACAGCACATCATCTGCATATAAGGATATCAGATGTTGTTCACCCCCTACAGCGATGCCTATCGTATCGTTTTATTGCCTCAAGTAGATCGCTAAGGGTTCTAGAGCCAGTATATAAAGCATAGGGGACCATGGGCAACCTTGTCTGGTGCCCCTATGGAGTTGCCACCTTTCCGATATCACTGCTCCAGTTTTAACTCTAGCCAGCGGTTCGCTATATAACATCTTGGCCCACTGCAAATATTCAGGACCCATCCGATAGCTGGCCATGGCCACCAGCAGCCATGGCCATTTCACTGAATCAAAGGCCTTTATTGCGTCCAATGACACAATTGCTAGCTCGCCTTCATTCTCGTTTCCGTATTCAATGACTCTGTTGAGCCTTCTAAAGTTATTGGTTATATTTCTATTGGGGACTTAGCCTGTCTGATCAGGATGTATTAATTTACCAATGACCCTCCTCAATCTATTTGCCAAGACCGCAGTCAGTATTTTACTGTCTTGGTTCAACATTGATAAGGATCTGTATGAACCGCAGCTATGCCTGGGCTTATTTGGATTGGGTAGCGGTATTATAACCGCTTCTCTAAGTGACTCGGGCAGTCTGCCCCGCTCATATGCCTCGTTCAGCACATCCAACAGCGGTGGAAGCACCTCTCCCTTGAATGTTTTGTAGAAATCACTTGGGAGTCCATCAGCCCCCGGAGTCCAACTAGTAGGCAACTACCTCACCACCTCCTCTAGCTCCTCCAAAGTGATTGGTTCGTCTAGCTCCTCTCTCTCCTCGGCACTAATCTGTGGCAATCCTATGTCCTCCAATGTTTTTACTATCGTTGTGCGATTATCCTCCCCATCGTCTCCATATAGCCGCCCGTAATAATCTGCGAACGCCTGGTTGACTCCCTCCTGGGTATCAACCACCCTCCCGTCTTCTCTTATTATCGTCCTGATCATGGGTCTAGGGGTTTCACTCTTATATAGCCATGCCAAGATCCTCCCAGGTTTAACCCCTCCCGCGTGCTGTCTCTCTGTATATTTTTTGTAGTTGAGGTTACATAGTCTCTCCCAGTGCCCAGCACACTTCTGGTGTCTTCTTTGGTATTATTTCCTCCCTTCAGTGCCCTTTCCAATTCACTTTCCGATTCCCGCAGGTCAGCCAGGATCCCTCCTTGCAGTCCTTTGGATTTTGATGTAGCTACTCCCCTCATCACTACCTTGAAGGCCTCCCACAGTCTGCTCGCCGAGTCCACACTACCAGTATTTGTCTCAAAATAATTAACACTCTCCTCCCTCATATCCTCCCTAAAAATGGGCTGTCTACTGTCATACTTAACCAGATTTATCGATCGACATATATTTCCATGCTTTAATCAAAACCTTTTGGAGACCCCACAAAGGGTGATAAAAAGAAGCTCGGAGCAATTTGGCCTGAACCAGCTGTGCACCAAATTGAATTAGCAAAATATTGTTCATGCAAAATTAGGGTGCACTTATATTGCTGTGGGTGGTCATGCAATGAAGGGCCCTGTACCCCAAGTGCCCTCAGTAACTATGAATATGACAGGTACATACCCACACTGCGCTAAAGAACCCCAATTGATTCTGAAAAGACTGATATTTGAGAAAAACAGCTGACACATGTTTCGACCTCATGGTCTTCTTCTAGGCTGTTGCAAAGATGATATACATATTACAGCATATTTATGATATCATAAACACATTGGAATTTGCAAATTACAAAACAGAAACAATGATATTTATATAATTCAAAAATAAAAGAGCACAATTATCAGGTGCAGGGAGGTTGGAAAGATTCACCAAAAACTGTCAACACAAAACATTGGGCCCAATTGAAAGGTAAACAAAATCAAATGTGATACATATCATTCATCCATTCCATAGTAGGACAAGCACGTCAATTGAATAACTGCCAGTGAATCGGATTGGACACAATGATAAAAGAAAGAAACAAAAAGAAGGAACAAAAGCAGAATTAGAACAGTTAGCATATTTCATAGAAAAATCAGCATTGCCAGTTGGCCACAAATAGGTGACATCTGAGCCATGTGTTTAGAATTAGCATGCTCAATCATGCATTCAGGAAAGGGTCCCCACACCCATTATGTGTGAACAATTTAGAATACACACCAAAGAGGTTAACACCAAATTACCTGATTAGTAAGGCTGAGCAATCAGGTTCTAAAGTGCTTCATAGGGCCTCATTACAACCCTGGCGGCTGCCATGCCTGTAAAACAGGTGTGGATGCTGCCAGAGTTGCATTTTTTATGGCGCCCAGAAATAGGCAATTACCGGGACATTACGGCCTTGCCAGACCCGGTATTTGCCCATTCCTGGGTGCCGGAGAAAATGTTTCCCTATTCCCATTAGAGCCCCGTAGGGCTCAATGGAAATGGGGAAGACGAATGCACAGGCACCGTTATCAACGGAGCCTGTGCATCCAAAATGCTGCCCTCGCGGGTGCCTTTCATTCTGCCAGATCAGAGCTGGTGGAATGAAAGGCTCCCGCAAGCACAACTCAGAGTTTGCCGGCCCGGATACAACGGTACCGGCAAGCTTACCGGTACCGGTGTATCCGGACCGGCAACCTCGTAATGAGGCCCATAGTCTTCCAAAACCTTAATTGAATTCCCATGCCTGTGACTATGTATGCAGTATCAGTACAACAAGTCTAGTAGTCCCCTATCAAAACCACCACATTGGTGAATACAATTAACAAGGGTGATCTAACCCCTAATAAGTGGATAGATTCATACCTAGCAAAATTCGTAATGGTAACACCCATCCATTGGGTAGAATAACTGTAAGAGTATAGATAAACAGCTGCATAGATTTGTGCCGCAGTACATATACCCATAACCGTAAAAATAAACCATATCTGCACCACGTGCAAACAAAACAATAATTATAAGCTGCCATGAAAAAATAAAAATAAATTACTACTGGATGTGTAATGCCATATTGAGAGTCACACAAGACTCACACATCATTAAATTCACACATAGCATGTTGCTCACTCATTACCTCATTACCTCGATTGAGCAGCCTGTGCGTCAGACAGTGTATCCCCTCGGCGAGTGCTGAGGATGCAGATTTTGGACTGAGAATGCTGTCCTGACCCGGAAAAGATTTTCTAAACAACCCAGGGGCCATCTTGTAAGAGACCTCAATGCATTAGGGTTAGACCTTAAGATGCCCCAAAGTCTCACAATCATTACGACCCAGGCGGTAAGTTACCGCCTGGGTCGTACCTTTACCACCATGGCGTAAACTATGTTTACGCCATGGTGGTTGGCGGATTTACCGCCCCATTCCGAGGTTGGCGGGGCGGTAAGTCCCCAATCCCCATTTACCCTTCCCCATTCCCATTTTTGCCCCATAGGGCATAATGGGAGTGGGGAAGGCGTTAATTACGCCACCGTAAATTACGGTGGCGTAATTAACAACAAGGTCCCTTAGCGCCATGGATTTTAACACCTGCTAAAAGCTAAACATACCCGGGCACCATCTTGGAATAGAGGATGGTACATTAATATCATACCTTAAAGAATCCCCCAAGTCCCACATTCTAATGTGTTCTGCTCCCATTAACAAAATTGAATATCATGTAGTATACTGGCGTACATTCGCACTTCACATTGTCTGCAACGCTGATCAATTTAAACTTGCATTTGTTTGGTTAATTACAATCTGCTTACCTAACGCATCATATCATGCTGCCCTAAAAAATTAGATCCGGATAGCAACTTATTAGGAAATATCTAATATTAAATAGTGCTCAATAAGACACATGTATAAATACATCTATTTATTTTGCAAGCATCACACATGGTTCAAATATTTCCCTTAGAGAAACATTGCTCTACAGAATCCAACTAGTTACATTTGGCAAGAGAGAACCTTTTAATTGCTTGCAAAAAATAACAACCGCAAGCACGACTGTCACAATTATTGCACTTAATGTGGTGCACATCAAAGCAGTCCCATAATTAGCGATCTCATTATTTCCAAAATGCAGAAACCAAGCTGGAAATACTTAACTGTATAAGATCTTGAAAATAACATCCCACTGTTGTTACAGATTGATATGAAGGCAAAACCCAAATGGTCATTGTTAATTTTATAATCTGCAAGCCAACAATATTGGTCAAAGTGTGTCCATATTGACACCAGGGTAATTCAATAAAAGGATCAATATGTTATTTGCACTTTACAGGAAAACAGAAAACCCATGAACTGTGTTAGGCCTTAATAGACAGTCATGTATTTACATATAAACCGTGATTCCAATTGTCTCAATGTTAGTTCTCGATTACCTTCCTCTTGCTGGCAGGGTCACTTGCAGTAGACCTGTGAACCGGAGATCCTTAGTGTTATCTAGTTGATGATACTTCTGCCAATGTGTATCAAGTGGATACTTGCCATCCTGGCTGCAGATTGGGCTCAGATGTACTCTGATACTTACTTTCAGTGCTCGGATTGTGCTGCTGATGTAATGGGAACTGCATAGACATAGAATACAGTAAATTACGTGTTTGGTGTTACAATTGATAAACATCTCAATCATATGTGTGCCCAAACTGCCAAATTTAACAGTGTCTATGTCCATGGCAAATGGGCACATGGACCAAAGTCCATATTGATGAAAACCACCTTTTCACCTTTTGAGCAGTCTTCGGTGTTTACGCCATATACAAAGGGTACAATAAGCTCTTAAGTGTAGGTGCCTTGCTGTAAGTAATGCTTGGATAGATATAAAATTATTTTGTCAAATCTTTATCGAGGCATAATAGGTGCCAGTGTTTTTCTTTAAATAAGAAACGCTTTGTGGCTGTCCGTATTATAACGGGTGATGAGTCTAAGTGGTTTGGAATCTAGAGCCTGATCTTTTGGCCTAGACACCAACAGATTAGCTCTCTCTAACTTGCTAACTTGACTCTCTGCTTGCTTCAGTAAAGGTGATGCGTAGCCCCTAGCCAAGAATATGGGTCGAATATATTATCACATTCCAAAAGATAATCTCGAGTGTGACTACAATTTATTTTGGCCGTTATAGATTTACCCTTGGAATGTTGCAAATTACAGTTTTCCTATGAAAACTCTTAGTGTGAAGTACTGAGCTGACTGCTTTTGCTTTCCTAAATGTGTTAGTCATGTACCCCGAAGTGGTAATGTGAATTTGCAAATCTAAGAAGTCAATACTTGATCTGCTGGATGTAAAAGTAAATGATAGCCCCCAATTAATTGCATTTAAATATGTGACACAGTCAGTCAATTTGTGTTCTGTACCTTTGCAGATCAGTATGGCACTGTCAATGTAATGTCACCACAAATGTATAAGCGGTCAATACGCATGATTCACAAGTACACAAGACTGTTCATTTTGGTGCATGAATATGTTAGCCAGTGCGGGAGCAAAGCTTGCTCCGATAGCAATGCCACCCTGCTGCTTATAAAACGTACTATTGAACAAGAAAACATGCTGTCAAGTGCAAAGGCTAATAATTCTTGGATCATATCAATGTAATCATGAAAAAAGTCTGACGTCTCTCTGAATATATAGCTAACATTTGAAATGACTAATGCATGCTGAATAGACTTATATAGGGACTTGACATCCAGAGTCAACAATATATGCCCTGTTTCAAATTCTATCTCATCAAGTATTTGGTGTACATGCATAGTGTATTTTAAATATGTTGGTGTGTCCTTGACCTCTTTTAAGAGAATACCATTGATATACTGTGAAACTGGCTCAGTCATCCATTCTTTACCACTCATAATTGGCCTACCTTCAGGGATTTGGCCATAGTTTGTATGAATTTTATGAAGGAAATACATTGTGGGAATAATAGGGTAATCCACCACCAGAAATAGTTTTTCTCCATCAGTAAGGAGTCCTTTCCTGTACCATTTGGTGATTAGCTCACTTGCAGATGCTGTAATAGTCCTGATTCGATTTGACATGTGGATAGAATAAAATCCCGGAGCGTTAAAATGATTTTGTGCTATTTATATGTTGTCCATTTTATCTAAAATAACTACATTACCTTCTTGATCCTCTTTGATGATGAGAGAGTTATTGGCCAATCGTTTTTCAAGGTCAAAGGTTCAGAATGTGTCAGATTAGATTTGTGAGTAGACTGTGTCTGTTCTTGTAAAGCATGCACATCTCTGATGACTACCTTGTGGGAGGTATCAATTACATTATCTCCTGTGAAAATAGGAGTAAAGCAGGATTTTTTGGTCAGTTCTGTCATATGCGTGGTTTGCTGTTCTCTAATTTAACACATGATGTATTGAAGATTCGGGTTCATCTACCCTGTCTTCCAGGGACATCAATACCTGGGTGGTTAGAAGAGTGTGCATAGAAATATTGGAAGGTAACGGTAGCTCTTGGGATGTTGAATATTGTTTAACTTGAGTATTTTTTCAACTTTAATTCATGAACCCATTCGAACAGATCATTTTGAAGATCTGGAAAGGTGTTCATTGATGAAGGTGCAAATGATAAACCTTTATTCAATGAGGCGATTTCATGTGGAGAGAGCTGATATGAAGATACATCATAAACTAAGGATTACAAAGGTAAGGGGTTCGCGAAGGACTTACGGTGCGCTAGGAACCCCACTTTAGAAATTGTCTGAGAAGAAAAAAGGCCAAATTGAAAAGGGGCGGCCTGCTGCATAGGTACTTCCACTGGGCTCCCACAAACAGAGCCCAGATCTAGAAAACATGGGATTGAGTTAGAAGTAACTGGGAATGCCAGGGAAAGATTTAATCCAGTAGTGGACAGCCGACAGAGGTTTTGACCCCAAACAGGTCGTTCTCAAGGCTGTGTAGTATAGACCAGAAAAAAGGTAAGCACAGGTAATACATAGGTAAAACAGAAAAAATATATACAGGAATATCAGGATCACAGTCCAGAAATAAATTGTTAAGGAGATGCATTATAAATTGGCATAAGAGTGTGTACCTCAACAAACAAACAAGTGCCCAAAAACCATGACACAACAATATTTATCAAATCAAATTTGTAAATAATGAAAAATGCAACATACCGCACAGCATGGGTTGGGTTTTAGGGGATGCGGAACGTATATGGAAAACAAAACAGAATAAAATAAAAGGAACAAAAAATGAAAATCCTCTCAAAAAGCATCAAATGCCATGATGAAACTGTAAGAGATGCACAAATAGCACCTCATTTGCTGAAAGTCACTGTGTTAAAGGGAAGTGTGGATCTGACAGATGGTGGCACCGAAAGAGAAGGCTGGAGACCCATTGTGCAAAGGTGTGGTAAGTTCGAAAGCACCGTAAGGGAAAGGAGTGCAGGGGAGAACCACACACATTCCTTCTTGCATTTGAGTGCCAAAAGGAATTTGCATCACCTATATAGACCTATGTAGGTGGCTAAGAAACTAGCACCAGATTACAAGAAATAAGTGGGTTTACCCTTCAACAAGGTCAGATGTGATTACCTATGTAGTAAAAAGCACAAAGGTAAAAGAAAAAGATATTAGGGGAGGAGAAGGGTTTGAGGAGGTAATGAATTCTCTGGTGCAAAAGATGCCGACAAAATTTCGACAGAGGAAAGCCTGCCGGAGACAAGGAGAAACATACCCAGAATGATGTCGTCGGGATGAGGAAGACAAACAAATAGCCTTTGTAAAAGATAATAGTAAGATGGGTAGATCACATGTGACTCTTGTCAGAAGTTAGTGACTGTACTTGTCCGAGCCACGCCAATTGAAGGAACCAAGGGAAATAAAAGACAATGGGGACAACATCAGGATGCTGATAAGTCCAAATAAGAGCACTAAAAACGTCCGGACTAGCGAATGATAACACAGAAAATGTAGTGTTTCGAAGAGGCCTCACCATTAATCACACAATGAAATCACACATCTGCTGGTTTGCAGTACGAAAAATTCCAAAAGATACCAAATACGGTTTTCTTCGAGTCAAATGTGCAAAGTAAATGTAGTGCCTGGTCGGAGCAAAACAAATGAGAAAACTGACAATTTAGGATAATAATTGGAAGGGACTCAGTGCCTTGCCATCGACTAAAAAACAAAAACATTTCCTTCACTGTCCGCGGGACAAAGACTGATATGCAAATGTTTAAGGGACTTAGGATTAGTCACCCTAGGTTTCCTAGGGTCATCCAGACATGGACCACTTGCTCACTGTGATCAGAGAGGCACAGCTCCACCTCACTGATGAGGCCCTACAAGACTGAAACATTTGAATGGGGTTGCTTTTGGTACTCTTGTTCAGAAGACATTTGCCATAGCATTTCAGTGCTGGACTGTCCATGTGGGCAGGACAAAGACTGATATGCAAATGGTTATTTCCCTTATGTGAAAGGTACAGTGAGCTAAAGTGTGGCTGTGATCTCTTGAGTGAGTACCTTCCCAAAGAACAGGTCATTTAGCCATGTTTGTTCTCACAGAGTGGCACAAATTGACTATTTTTTGATTGTTTAAGAGACTAAGGATTAGTCACTCTAAGTTTCCTAGGGTCATCCAGACATGGACCCCTTGCTCACTGTTCTCAGAGAGGCACAGCTCCACCTCACTGATGAGGCCCAACAAGGCGGAAACACTTGTATGGAGTTGCTCTTGGTACTGTTGTTCAGAAGAGAATTGCCAACGTATTTCGGTGCTGGACTGCCCATGTGGGCGGGACAAAGACTGATATGCAAATGGATATTTCCCTTCTGTGAAATGTACAGTGAGCTAAATTGTGGCTGTGAATTCTTGAGTGGGTACCTTCCCAAAGAACAGGTCATTTAGCCGTGTTCGTTCTCACAGAGGGGCACCTATGGACTATTTTTTGATTGTTTAAGCGACTCAGGATTAGTCACCCTAGGTTTCCTAGGGTCTTCCAGACGTGGACCCCTTGCACACTGTGCTCAGAGAGGCACAGCTACACCTCACTGATGAGGCGCAACAAGGCTGAAACACGTGTATGGGGTTGTTGTTGGTACTCTTGTTCAGAAGAGGATTGCAATAGCATTTTGGTGCTGGTCTGCCCATGTGGCCTGGACAAAGACTGATATGCAAATGGATATTTCCCTTGTGTGAAAGGTACAGTGAGCTAAATTATGGCTGTGAATTCTTGAGTGGGTACCTTACCAAAGAACAGGTCATTTAGCCGTGTTTGTGCTCGTAGAGGGGCGCTGATGGACGATTTTTTGATTGCACATGAATTCATATTTGCATGTTTTCTGACACATTCCTTTTAGTTGCCATTATTTCATTTGCAAAAATGTTATCCTGCCTGAACTTTTTGACAGCCACATCAGTGATAAGTGATATTTTCTTTTTTGTAATATACATGAGTATTGTTTTCAAATGGTTTTACACACTTTCTGCATGGTCTCCAAGCACTGTCGACAAATGAATAGCCACAACTAAACCTATTGCTTATCCCGACCATACAAAGCTTTTTTGTGCATGCACATTTTTTGGTAAGGAACTACGGCATATCCTGCATTCTTGGACTGGCTGATGAGCTCTCCTCATGACCACATAAAATGTTTTTTTTTTTTAAGTCTATGGCCCTCATTACAAGTCAGGCGTTAAGGGTTTAACCCTTAACGCCTGATTCACACTTTAACGCCTGGTTTTTGCAGGCGTTAAAGTCCAAGGCGCTAAGCGACCTTGGTGCTAATTACGGCACCGTAATTTACGGTGCCGTAATTAGCGCCTTCCCCACCCCATTATGCCCTATGGGGCAAAAATGGGAATGGGGAAGGGCAAATGGTGAATGGGGAATTACCGCCCCACTCACCTTGGAATGGGGCGGTAATTCCGCCATCCACCATGGCGGAATCCGCCATGGACCATGGTGCTAATAGCACCATGGTCCACCGCCTGACTTGTAATGAGGGCCTATATGTTTGGAAAAAGTGTTTCAATATGCACCTTTCACACTCACTTGTAAATAATTGCAGTGGTTGGGAAGGAGAAATTCCATTCCAAACTCTTTGGAGATGGTATCTCACCAACTTGTAATTCAGTTGCGCATATGGAAAATAAGTTGCGCACGAAAGCTATGCATTTCCGCACTTAGGGAAAAATAATTAGAGGGAATATTGATGAGCACTAGGGAAAACATTGCCCTAGTGCAAAAAACATGTAAGAATAGTTTTTTTGCATTCGGGCTTTTCTTGCCCTGGTGCTAATGTCGTGCACAATTCCACTTACAGCAGTGCAACGTTTCTTCAGTCAAGCCCCACTTTGCTAACCACTGACAAAGAATCCGCGCATAAAGCCTGCATTTGCCAATGAATACACTTTTTACAGAGTGTACACTTAACGGGGCGTACTCAGACAATGCACATCTGCGATACTAGGTTTGAAATCTAAAACAACGAAGACTGGGGACAGGGCTAGTTAGACATGTTTAGTTTCAGAGTCTTTTACAAGAAGACATCACATGTGCATTCGTGTCTGTGGTTTCTTTCAGCGGCGACAATGCCGAATTAGACTTGGACGCACAATTGAACACATCCCTCGCCTTGCGTTGCTTACATAACGGCCAATAAAAGGCTTTGATGGAAGCGAAGATTGCAATTGCCGAAGAGTACGTTCCACTCTCACAGCGAAGCGTGTAAACATCACCTGCGCGAGGACATATTTTTTCATGACACTGGACGCTTTCTTGAGATCTTTTAATGACATGGGGTCAATGGAGTTTTTGCAAAGCAATACATTTGTAAAGTAAAGCAGTGTTCCCGCGCTCTGCCTACCATCGAGGTCACGGGTGGATGAGTACCAGCTCCACGTGTCAAGGCCATGGACGACGCTCTGCTCAAGGCCCTGTGAGCACAAACGGCCAGGAACGTCAGTTCCGTTTCCCGTCCTCTCAAGTTCTTTGTCTGTCAGGGCCTCCACGACCAATGCAATCGCTCACATGCTCGCATTATTCATTCTGTCCAACGCAAGCAACTGCAACAGGTCACACGCATTATTAAAGCTCTTTATTCTATATTCATTGATAGGCACAGCGACACAAAAAACAACGCTACAGGCATTAACCTAGGGGATCAAACTCACATTAACACAGAGTTATCAAATACAAAGCTCTTTATCCATTCCAGGACCATAGTGACATTGCTTGTATGGGACATCAGGTGTAGTCATTTGCTTCACACAACAGAAATGTAAACGTGCATGGTGAGTATTATTATTTTTTATTTGACATGCTCGGTGCAGTGCAAACAAGACCCTCCAGCATTACAGCAAAGTACAGTCAAAAGGATAAGTAAAACATGACAATATACAAGCTTCAAAAGTACGTTGGCTACAGTAGAACACGTTCACAGATGGGGCAATACTTAAGCACTAAACCGAGAGCCGCAGGGGCATTACCGAGTCAGGTAATGCCCCCGTGGCTTGGTGTTTATTGCTATTAGTAGCCCGGCCCGCAAGACCGGGGTACTAGTAGCATTTTTTTCTGTTCCGAAATGCTGTGGCGTTTTCGGAACACAAAAAAAAAAAAAACAATGTAAAAAAAGATGCCTGCGGGAAAGGGAAAACAGAGTCTGTTTTCCCTTTCCATGGCGGCCATCGGGAGCTGACGCGCTTGGGACAGAAGTGTTCCCAGCGCGCGCGCTCGCTGCCGAAAATGGGGAAAAAAGAAGGTAAGTGGGGTTGGGAGGGCGGGGAGGGGATAGTTTGTAGGGGAGGGGGGTGGATGTAAGAAAATACTTACCTGAATCCCTGTTGGGGGCCGATGGCAGCCTCCAGCCATGTGAAGGCTCGGAGCAGGGATTGCCCCGTTTCAGGCCTACTCATTGGCTGAACGGCTGCCACGCCCCCGGCGGGAACAAAGGATAGGAATCCGAGCCGAGGGATTCCCGGTCGGGTAAAACCCCAGCAAGGGCCAATCAGAATGTGTGTTACATTCTGATTGACCCTCGCCGGGTACTAATTGCAAATACTTCTTTAAGTGATGATTCTTGACTATTTTTCATTGGCCAGGGAAGATGGTGCAAAATATAATAACAACATCCCAAAACGTGGTGCAAGCAAAGATAGCACATGCCTATATTTTATATTGAAATAGTGGTACCTCCAATGTATTTGATTTTCTCTGAAATTCTCGATTCCTACCGAAGAGCAACGCTTTGCATTTATTTATTTATTTATTTATTTAATGTGATTTGGTCAGAGAAAACTCAAACTTTACACATATTATAAAAATATAAATATATATAAAATAACTCACACAATTATACAATATATATAGCAATTCTATAATTACAATTACAATAAATCACTTTAAAAAGACATACAGCTTAAAATGAGGAGTAATAGAGCCAACAAACAAAACAAAAAGTCCGAACTCTACTAGCTTATCACTTAAATACACATCCTACCTCCGGTCATAATTCCCATCACCGATCAAACTTTATCACACAGTCGACTCTCATCTTCGGCTCTATTCAGGTTCAGCTCCTACTAGCCAATATCTCTCTTAACCAATTCAATCTTGGTTTCAGCCTTAAGCCATACATTATAAAGGGCAATTAGTAGCCACATATTCCCTGAGTTTGTACAATAGCACCAGAAAGATAACTCTTTCAGAGATTCCAGGTTATACACATATTTACCCAACAACATATGGATCGTATTGTTCATTTCATGACAATCCGTTAATAGATGTCTGGCTGTCTCTAATTTGTCCATTTGTTTGCAGAGCCGACAAATACGATCTTGGATAGGCATCTTAGATCTACTCCCAAGATTCATAATGGTTGGTAATTGTTCCATTCTCAGTAGGATGATAAATCTTCTAAGTTTTTTAGCTGGGCAGAGGTTCAAATAGTTCCGTGGTTGCATAAAAGTATACATTCTGTTTTGGACAAAATGATAGTTTTTCAATGTGCTTAAGTGAGCAAAATTCTCGAGCCAGTCCCACAAATCAACTTTCTTACTCAATGCATTAATAACAGGTTTTGTAATGCTGGCTCCTATATGATTCCAGCCTATCTCCGCTAGATATTTCATCATGGGTGCATATAATCTATCCCTACAGTATTTTTTGTTTAATTCCTGGTGCACAGCAGATAAAAGGGTATTGGAGGTAGTATTCATCATTTTTAAAAAGAACACAGCTCTCTTTTTTAACACCACAGCTTTTAGGGAGGTGAGTCCTAGTTCCAAATGCTTTGCATTTATAAAGGGAGTTCAAGCACTGTGGAAGACATATAGTTACAGTAAAAAAGTACATGGTAAAATAAACGGCACAGAAAGAAAAGGAAAATACATCCAATAAAGAACTACTATGTCGAGAAGCAACAGTTCAACAAGCATTTCTACTTCTTGGCAGATGCTATTGACCAGCTGCGTTTTCAGACATGCAGGAACACTAAGATAATGGATGAGTGTGGGGCAGGTCTGAAT
Organism: Ambystoma mexicanum; assembly: GCF_040938575.1. NCBI lineage: Eukaryota > Metazoa > Chordata > Amphibia > Caudata > Ambystomatidae > Ambystoma > Ambystoma mexicanum. Next base: position 1,008,908,499 of record NC_090930.1, read on the forward strand.
GCACAATTCATGTAGCATCCTGCGTGAGGAAGTGCTGGTTTGGCTATGGGAAGTTATCCTTGACCGCAGGTATGTATAACAAGGTCAAAGTGGTAACCAAAATGTACACAACAACAATAAAACAATGAAGTACATAATAATGTATCAACCATGATTTCAAATCATTTTCATTGGCTTTAAATCATGAGGCGTTGCACGAATATAAATATAATAAAAATAAATGCAACACTTTGGGGCTAATTAATAAGCTTTTTTTGTCAGTAAGTCAATTCTGTGTCTGGAAAAACCTGTAGTGTGGCCGGACAAAGCATGTGTATTCATAAACAAAAAAATCTTGCAAGGTTCTTAATTTTTGGCTTTGGTAAAGACATTGGAAAGAAGGACATTGGAGAGTGAAGGGTTAGAGCTCACATGGTTCTCGTTGCAGATATATGGGCGACGAGAACAAATATCACCACCACCACTGTGACAACATGGCTTCTTCCTCTGCAGGTGTAGAAGGATGAGCAGTGGCTAAACACCCTACTCAGCCCTCACATTGTACAACAAAAGCGTGATCACAATCATAAAGGTGAAAACAAGAGATAGACCTCCTTCATCTTTTGAGGTACTGTGGACCAAGACTATGAGCGTGAAACAGTAGCAACAGACCATCAAAGTACAATGGTGCAAAATATAAGGGATTCCCAATTAAGGTTCTATAAACATGAATATACTTTAACGTGGCACTGCACCAGACTGCACAAAACCTACGGGGACTCGGGCACTCGAAGTAGGTAACCTCAAGAAGGAACCCGGTGGCCAGGGGGTCAGGCAGTATGCTTTTTTATCTGACTTTTTTGATAACTTGCTTTATTTTATAAGGCCCACTATGCTGCTAAAGGAACCTATAAGGGAGGAGGAGACAGATTGGAGAAAGCCATCCAAGCCACTCGGGTGTGCCCCATTTTGTGTGACTCTTCCTATCTCGCTGCGATTTTGTGGAGCTTTAGAGATAGGGCTTTTGGAGCACAACTGACAAACTGGACCGATGTTACTCTGATTTGTATCTAGCCAGGCGGTCCAGCATACATTTTCTATTTTCAATTTAAAATGTTTAGTTTGCTTATCTACTTTTCAGGTGGCTAGCGTGATCGTTATTTATATTGTTGTTCATTGTATCACTGTATTGGGTTTTTATGTGTACATTTAGCTTTAGAACATTGGAAAACATTTTATGTGATTGTATAGTCCTTTGCTTTTTTCAGGGCAAGTCATCCTGCAAGGTCTATGCACCTTCTGCACAGATTGCACTTGGTACTTGGACACTCGGCACTTTTCCACTGGGCACTTTGCTCTCTTGTGAATACATTGTTCTTGGCACTTAGCACTTTTCTACTAACCGTCAGGCCTTCCTACACTGTCCAGAAAGCACCAGACATGTGGAAGCAGAATGTCAGATGATCGGGCAGAGTTGTAGGGCCCCTAACAATGCTTTGGGGGTGAAAAGGGAGAGTACTTTAAGGGATAACACCCTGGAACATTTTCTTAAAAAAGTGGTAGGTGCCTTAGAGGCTCACATTCAACTGGTGGAGAAAACAATCAGTGACACAGGGATCCCGGAAGATGTTGGAAATAATATTAATGACCTCATGTGCCATATAGAGAGCAATTTGGTACCAGGTCTACCTGATAATACTGCATTACATGTCATAAATTCAGCACTGTTAACGCAGGCTTCAAGTATCAAGGAGGCTGGTAGAAAGTCAATTGGATCCATGGAGGGGGCAATACGTGTTACCGGTGAGGAGGGAGCTGGCTCAGATGTCAACCTCAAGAACCTTCTAGGCCAAAAGAATACATTTCCAAAATATACCTATAGCAAAAGACTCACACTGATGCAAAGGCAGATATTGAATGTACAAGAACTGCTAGCAAAGTTGGGTAGCAAAATGAACAATATTCGGAGTGAATTAGAGACCTCGATTCGGGGAGTCAGGCATGAGTCCAAGAGCCCCAAAATAGGGAACCCTTCAAACGGGAAGGAGCCCAGTACAACTATCTGGGGCTGGTTGGTGCAGACAAACCCCCAAAAGGCCCTTAACTAAGAATAAGAGTCTCGCTATCTTCAAATGGACTGGGAAGGCACCCCGAGCATCACCGACTGGGTGCTTAAATTAGGAGCTGGGTGTTATTGACCTTACCAAAATCATGGCCACTAAACCCATGGTGCCTAGAGAGGACACAAGGGCCTGTACACTACACTGGAGCACCAGAGATAGGAAATAAGGGGATGGACGGGTTTGGGTTCAGGTTAAACCTTCCTCGACAGGCGACAACCCTGGTTGTGGTATGGACAAATGTCCCCACTCTGGATAATAATCAAACAAAGGAAATCATTGGTTTGATATAAGAGGTAACCCATTCAATTGAAAGGGTTTGCAATTTCGAATTCCTACTTGGCAGTGACATCCTGATGGCGAAACAATCAACCTGCATTCGGCATGGGACAAAATGCCTAAGTGGGGGCTGTGTTACCATTACTTTTAATAACCCTATTAAGGTGACAGACCTCATTTAGTAAGGTACATATGACTGAATTATTACATACTCAGGCATTGGGTTTCATCCTTTGGGTTTTTTCTTTCTGCCAGGGCAGGGGCCCCAGAGATGAAAAGAGCTATACACTTACAGTAGTGAACTTACCCCGCGAACCCCCTACGGGAAACTTGTTGGGGTGTCACTCAATGAGCTTAGGGAGAACCATGCAGGGATAACTAATTGCCCTATAACCCTGAAGAATAGGTTCACCTATCTGGTGTCTCTGGAAAACATGGATTGACAGAATGACACTGTACAGGGATTGAACATCCTCCCAGGATGTGGGAGTGCCCAAACGTACAACAATAACTGGGAGGCTATGGGATGGCAGGGGGGATCCCATACAAGATAACAAGGAACCTGCAAATGTGAACATCATGGTATGGAATATCACAGTGTTGGGATCCAAACCTATGGATACGGACTGGGTATCATATCTTAGGTGCCACCAGATACTGTTTTTTCAAGAGACCTGTCTGTTGGAATCCATACATTTATAGGGGTGTTCTCTCTTTGTTGTCCCATCCATGAAAAGCAGTATAAGAGGGTGACCACCCAGAGGTCTTTAATCTACGTTGCAGTCAAATGAATCGAACAGTGTAAAGGCTCCCTCCCCGACTTACACATGCAATTCCAAAAAACATAAGACACCCCAATGGGGAATGAGACTAAGAGAACAGGTTCCAAGAGTTTGTTTTCTTTATAGAAAGTTGGCATCCAGAGATCTCTGCTGCCTCGAGAGGGCTCTGGCAAAATGTTACAATTACATGAACCTATCAAGGCGAAATGCATCATCAATGACATCATAGCATATGGGACTATAATGGCACAGGATTGGAAATGGAGTAAGTAACGTATGTTGCTGTAGGCGCCGCTCCCTCTGGATTGAGTGTTCAGTTGGCAGGAGGGTGAGCGTTACAAGGTCTATTTGTCTGTGTCTGGGTGGGGTGAGGGTCAGGTCGCGGTGAGATATGGCGGACACTAACTAGGCTAGCGTGAAAAACTATCACTAGACATACAATAAACAATAATCATTAGTATACCTTTGAATAAATCTTTTTAGACCTATAAATTGCATGCATATAATCACAGCATCACTCATTGGGACTTATATGGGGTACCAGGATTAGGGGTCTTGGTTGGTGTGATAACCACGGTCATGGGGCGGGTCTGTGCTCATCAAAGCAATCATGGGCCACACTGACATTTGTTAGTTCTAGGGTACAATATATGGTGACAGATTTCTGGTTTTAGTAGGGGGCAGTCTGGGGTGGGTTTCACAACAGGGTCACACCTCTGGTACATCAAGAGAATACCTTAGGAGGGCACAGGGTTATACTGGCAGTCATTTTCCAACAGTGGGGGTAAGAGGGCACTGGCGGGTTTGTGGAGATGGATGAGCTCCAAGGCATGTTTTGAGCTGGTTCACACACAGGGCAATGATCGCAGAGGAAGGGTGAGATGATACAGTGTGGTATTTGTTTCAATTATCCCCAGCGCTTCCGTGAGAAATGGTACTGTGAAACGTTCAGACAGAGTGAGAAAAGGTGGGGCCCATGAGCGCAGTGTACGCAGTGCTGCGGAGGGGAGAGAAGACTTTTCATACTATCAAAGTGAGGCCTAGTCCAAAGATGGAGTCGAGGGCACACAAAATGGAAGCCAAGTGTCTCCCGCAATAGCCCCACTTATGGTAATGTTAGCATACGGGCAATGGAGGCGTCCCACGCCATTGCACAAGCAAATGGTCCAAAATGTGCAGAATGTGCGAGGGGGGCCCAAACAACCCCTCACTCCACACATTCTCCCCTTTTGTTACATCTAAAGTAACAAACTAATTCTTACTGTTATTTTCATTTCGATAGTATTCTGCTTCCTGTACTGCCTCTTCCCAGGCAGGAGTCCCTTTTATTGGCATCCACGCCCTACACACACCACGTAGGCTTTGACCCCTGCGGGCATATTCATCTGGTGTGCACGTCATATATATTCCCCCATCCCCATCCAGGTCCACCCACACCTCCCTGTACGATTGTAATTCTTGTGGCTCTTCAATAGTGGTGTGATATAGATTATCTACTCTGTCCCCAGGCTGGTGATATACAGCTGTCAGGCGGTACTTTGGTGGATTTGATTCTCCAGTTTGTATTTGAGAATCTATCATGATTGCTACCATTGTCGATTTGCCCATAGTTACCATCATCATTGTTCAACTAGGCATATATTTTGCACAGCATCGTATGCCCCTCTGGAACACACAAAAAAATAGCAAAAGAAAAACAACGACTAGAACAACATTTTTCATCATGACACTGAACCATGAGGGTATCCAATAAAAAATGTCATCAAACCAGTTGCTCGGCTATATTCCTCCTTCCTTCTGCATTCTCTCCCCCAGGCTGTGTACTGCCGAGATGACGTGGGATAAGGTCCCGTTGTCTGCATCTTCAGAAGGTACGAATGTGCAGCATGCACTCCTGATTTTTTGGCAAATACTGCCATCCACTGCTGTGAGGAGGTCTAGGACTTACCGGTTCTGCATTGTCATCAGCCGCAAGGTGCAGAACTGCACCTTGATTACATTGAATCCCTCTTCAGTGTCATTGGCCAGTTGGATAAATTCCCAGCGGACGATCTGCAACCATTTGGCGTTTGTTCACGCTGAAGTCCTGGCGTCAGGAGGGAAGCAAATAAAGTTTCAGCAGAGTTGAAAAGTTTATACTTGTCAGGAATCTCTGCCAGCAGTTCTGATGATTTGCTCAAGATATGGTTGGATGACCTCTTTTTGCGGGACACTCTGTCTTGTAGCTCGTTTTCAGACAGGATATCATTGGTGGTGGGCTCTGTTGTTGCTGACTGGGGTGCTGCCGATATGTCAGCTGATTTTATCTCCCCCTGAATATTGCTTTCTGGAATCACCATGAGTGCTGAATGCAGTGTGGCCAGGGTGCAGGTACCCCTCCAAAATGGTGGAAGGTGCAGGTACGCTTGTTTGCCACATACCCACATACCCAATACATGTCCATGAACGCTGCTGTACCTTTTTTCATGTCTGGAATGATGATTGTTTTGTTGCATTGCTTGTTTGAGCCCATTTGCACCTTCCCTTCGCCATGGAAACAGAGTTCATATTCCATATCTTTCTGTGTTTTGATGGGTTTCTCGAGTGCTGTGACCCAGGTAAGCTTTGCAATGTGTTGGGACCAAACTGGAGTGCATGTCTCTTTGTCCCATTGAAAGTTCTCTTCAGTAAGTCCTTGCAACACTTCTGCCTTGCATGTGATTATCTCGTCCTGCCATTTGTTTTCTGTGAACCGTGTCCCTCTGATAACAAAAATTGGTTCTTTGTTGCAAATCACTCCTTACGACTTGCTCGTGCAGGTTTTCTCGTTCTGCAGCATTTCTATTGTAACTGTGTGTGACTGGAAGGTGCTCCGAATCCTACACAATACGAGATGATACATTGGACATCCGACAAGGGCATTTCTTGAGGTATACGTATTTTAGGTGTGTCTGAGGTGTGAGGTATGAGAGAGCAAACGTAACAGCTCTCGTTTGTGGCTTGTTTTGCTGTTGCACTCATGTCTGAGTACCATTTGTTTGATTGATCTGGGTTGTGGGAGTCTTTAATTTGATCTAATTTCAGACCATGGTATACATCATACCTTTTCCCTCCAGCCCCCCTTTTCTGTCACCTCCTACCTCCTTCCCTGTTGTTTATCATTTTCACTCTTCGGTATTTTATGGGAAAGACACCTGCCCATGTTGTGTCACTTAATTCACTAGCAGCTTGAGAGTTTGGGGTAATTGGGGTATCAGGGTTAAAGTGCATTACAGTGCTTTGTGAGGTAGGTTCTATGGTTGCATGTGCATTGGTATATTTTACATCAGGCTCACTGAACAAGGAATAATCACTGTCATACTCATTGGTCTCATTATCAGTTCCTAAACCCATAGCAGCAAGTGAAAAAACAGGGATTTTTACAGTTCGGTTTTTATACAACGTAGTGAAAATATCATTTACAGAGCCATTATATTTCCAAATCGTTGTGACTCCTGCCCATATGAAGGTTGTGCCTTCCCGTATCCCCACCGCTCCCCACCTCTTTCATATCCCCAACTATGAAAGAAAACGTCCAGTACAATGCTGCTACACATAACATTACAGAAAATACTATTGTGGAAAATGCCAATCCGCATTCATAATTGTACCACTTATTTATTCTATCCTCTATCCTATTGCTATCTACATTTGAATCATTAGTGAGGACCCTCCTTTCCGCCATATTTCCTCCTGAAGGGGCGATATAAATTTGTTAAGTACATTGCAACAAACTTTTTATCCTTCATACATATTTTATTTTTCATCAATACCATACAAATGTTAAAAATTATTATAATTTATTTTTCACTATTCACTTCTTTTTCTTCTAATTCTACATTTCTGTGCCACTTTATTTAAAACATGAACTTATTTATACACTATGAGGAAGTAAAATAAGATAGAAAAATACAGACAGGTAGAGAGAGGTAGAGAGAGAGAGAAACAGACAGATGTATACTGTAAACATTCAAATGTAATTCTTTATGCATATTTCTTTATCGCACATTTTCTTCCCTTCCTTAGTTTGTACTCTCCTTTACTTAATTTTGTTGCACATTACACATATCTATATTAACCACTTGCAACTTCTTGGCTTTGTTGTTGCTCACTCTGAGGGGTTGTACTATTGTGTGCTCTTCTCACATCTGAGAGATGCATCCAATATTTCAACCCCTTCACTTTCACTGCAGTTGGTGTGCAATAGATAACCTCATAAGTACCATGAAACCTTGGGGAGTTCCACCTCCGCGTGAAAATTTGCACGTAAACATTTTCACCTTGCATTAATTGTCCTGTTGGGCTGTCTTGCGCTGGCGTTGTAGTAGCTGTCTTACTGTTCTGTGTAAATGGTGGTGCAATCTGTGTTGCTATGCTATGCACTGTGCGTGTCAGTTGGGTAATGTATTCCTTAAATTCATCCCCCAGCACTGTGGCTGCTCTGTGAGCATCAGATGCTTTTCTTACTGGTGAGAGTGGCGTATGAAAGCACCGTCCAGTCACTATTTCGTGCAGACTGAAATGGTGGTCTTTTCTTGGTTGCGTTCTGAGTTGGAACAGTGCTAGAGGCAAGAAATACACCCAATTCTTCTTAAGTGTGTTGCACAACTTTGACAATTTGCTGCTGAGCAGGCAGTTGATTTTTTCTACCATTCCGTTCACCTGCAGGTGATAAATTGAACATAATTTGTGTTTTAGACCCAACAACGTTGTCACTTCTTTGGAAAGATTGTTTACAAAAGGTGTGCCATTATCTTATCTTATTACATTACATATTCCCCACCTGGAAAAAACCTCTCTCACCAAAAACTTTGCGGCACAATTTGCGTCTGGGTGAGGAAACGGCCCAGCTTCCGCCTACCTTGAAAATAAATGGACAAACTATTACAATGAGATACCTTGCTCCATTGCATCTTTCTCCCATGTCTGCATAGTCAATGTGGAGCTCTCTAAAAGGCCCTATTGGACGTGGCCCTGTTTCTCGTAATGTCCTAAGAGTCATCCCTGAGCTGTATGTTTGGCATGTAGTACATTCTACTGTAAATATCGACAGATGTTCCTGCATATTCGGAACAAACCACTCTTCCTGAATCTCTGCTGCAATGTACTGTTTAGTTACGTCACTTCACCAATGCTACCACTGAAGGTTCAGCTAGTGCTTCTATTAGATTATTCAATAACGCTGCATGTTGTACTGTTGAACCATCTGCTCTTCTAAACCCTCTTCGTCGCCAACGTGACAACCCTAAGTGCACTGTTGTGGGGTTTGACAAACTGTGGACCTGTAGGCGCTGGTTGGATTAGATGGTCCGGTATTTGTTAGTATGGCAGCTTTGTCAGGTAATGGATGAGTCAGGTTTGTTTAGTGTTAGACAAGTGGTTAGTTTTATTTCTTTAGTTATTCAGCACTAATGAAATACAATCTTGGACGTAGAGGTGCCCGTTTTAACATATTGACACTTTACACAGCCGACGCGCTTTTCAACCTTAGTCTTTTTCAAGGCTGTGATATTGTGAGTTGGTGTGGTAGTGATAGGGTGTACCCAGTGTGGTGATATTCAAGAACAATTTGATAATATCATTTTCCATACATTTTTGTATACATTGAAAGGAGTAAAACAAAAACAAAACCAGTTGGAGTAAAACCAATGCGAATTTCAAACAAAGCATGTTGTGACACCCAGGAGAGGTGATTTACCATGTTTGGTGATGGTAAGTGATAGTGACACAGTGTAGTATTTAGACAACAAAACATGTCATTTGGTTACAGATCAAAAAGTCAATTAGCAATATGAGTAATAGTAGAATAGGAGACAAAGTACCAAGGGAGAAAAGGAGAAAAGGAAGAGTTGCTAGTTAGTTGGGGGAGGGCTACAGAAGTTTGCAATTGCGCCTGAGAGAAGGAATTTCAAAGTCTTACCCAATTGAGTTTTTTTCATGAGCTCCTTACCTACCCAGTAAGGTGCCAGTGGGCTGGATAGCCATTTCTGAAAGGGAAAAGGTATGAGGTTGAGGGAAGGGATGCACCATGGAAAGGATTGGCGGTGGTCATAGGAATAGTGAGGCGCTAGTGTGTTCTGCCATGGGGTCTTGGTACCAAGTGCATGTAGGCATGGTATAAGGTGTTGCTGGTTAGCCTGTAATTAACCGGGTCGGGCATGACTAATGAAAGGGGTGACTGGGATTGGGCAATTGGTGCCTTCGGCATCGTTTGAGGCAAATGTGCCTGTAATTTGAGCTGTGAATTTGACAGGCGGGCATACTCATGTACAGTATCATGAGTGCACTCTTATTGGTTACCAAAATGCTGGTAGCCGTGATAATAGGTGTTGCTTGTTGGCCTGTATTTAACTGGGTCTGGCATGACTGGTGCAAAGGGTGATTAAGGTTTAGGCAATTGGTGCCTTAGGCATCGTTTGTGGCAAGTGTGCCTGAATTATGAGCTAAGAAGATCAGATGAGCATGTCCCTGCTCAATATCATGGGTGCACGCTTGTAGGTTCAGATAACCCTGTTGGAGATACATGTGTTCCATATGTGGGCTGATGCCTGGTTGCAATGTAATGGCTGGCATGTGTGCACTACGTCGCCCGTATTGGGAAGTGCCTGGTGTTTAAAGTTGGCGGGGTGAGGGTGGATATGTGAGCGTAATGCTGGTAGCAGCGTGTTATATGGGCTGGTGCCTACTCCCAAGAAGGTGGGCTATGGTAGTGTGGCGCGGCGCCCGATGGGGTGGATATATTGTGAGGCAAGAGTTAATGAGGCATAATGCGCGTGGTCAGACACGTAGAGTGTCATTTGCGAGCCGCGTGCGCGAGCGGCTATCTTTAAGTTGGCAGTCATGGCGTGAAGCAATAGAGAAGCAGCTAGAGTCAGCAAGGGACGTGGCTGAGTGCACACGAAGCTTACCTGAGCCGGTCGGCAGACATGTGTTCCGGAGTAGCGGAGGCGACGGTCGTCTGGTGGAAGTGCACATTACTTCCTGTAAATAAGGAAGGTGTGCTCTAATTGGTTGAGGAAACGAGCTATTTGATTTGTTCATAGAGAAATGCCCACGGATAGGCTGCTCTGATTGTTTGTGTTGCCTTTGTGTTTAATGCTGTTATGCAGAGCATAAGCAACGTTGGAAAAAATGGCTGGGGCATGTTTAGCGAGGTGTATACCGGATTTGTGGAAAAAGGAGAGGTGAACTCAATCACGAGAACATAGCAGGGTCTTCAGTTGGCTAAGTAGGGTTAAGGGTTTGAATAAAAAAGGAAATTGGAGTTGCCACTGACTAGATTGGCAGGGGGGATGGCTGGGACCAATAGGGGATAGCAGAATTGATAAAAAGGACGGATGGTCCAAGGTTAGAAAGGCTGAGGTATGTGATAGGTTGATAGAGCAGGGTAACTGGGTAAAAGATGGATGTGGCTAGCCAGGCATCATGTAAGGTTTAAGGGGATGTGTGGTGCCAAATGGGTGGGTTATTGGCATTGATAACACTGGAAGGTGTTTGGTATTTTGAAGAGATTCAAACAGATTTCCAAAGATCTTAACATTTTCATAGGAATACATGGAAGTTGTGGTCACTGTTTAAACCAAAGGTGACAGATCGATATTGGTATATCAGCTTTGCTTCCTTCTGACGTAGTTGTAGTTCATGGTCTCCACCTCTTATGTTGATTGGGATTTTCTCCAGGCCCATGAAGGTGATGTCATCCTTGTTGTCCCACTGGTGTTTTTCTTGCCAGTGCAGCGCCAGTGGGTATCTGGTCTCCTGAGAGTGAAGGGAATTTAGGTGCTCCCTGATCCTTGTTCTGAGCTCCCTTTTGGTGCTTCCAATGTATTTTCGGTTACAGACACAGTTGATAACATAAACCACGAATTTGGATTTACAGTTAATATATTGTCCAATTATGTGTGTGTCAGTCATACTGAAAGTTACAGCTTTGGTTGTGGTGGCGAATTTACACATGGAGCAGGTTCCACATTTGTAAAACCCTACTGGTTTGTTGTTAGTGAGCCAGTTGGTGCTAGTTTTAGGGACTGGTGCCATGAATGATGGACTGAGGATGTTTTCGAGTGTTCTTGCTTTGGTAAAGGTTAGAGTAGGTTTCTCTGGGATCCATGCCTTGATATATTCATCAATTGCTAAGATGTGCCAATGTCTTTTTAGAATTTTCTGTACTCAGTGGCTATCACTACAAAATTGAGTGATGTATCGTATTGGGCTGTCTTTTATTGCCTCTTTGCTGGTGTGTGCCTTTGGAGTCAGGAGCGTGCTTTGTTCTCTGTTATGGGCCATGGTTATAGCTGCTTGGATTGATTGTTCCAGGTATCCTCTTTCTTGGAAGCGTTTGCTGAGTGTTGTGCATTCCTTTCCAAATGCTGGCAGGTCACTGCAGTTCCTTTTTGCTCGTAGAAATTCCCCTTTAGGGATGTTGTTGATTATCGATTTCTTGTGGCAGCTTGAGGCATGCAGGACTGAGTTAACTTCCGTCGGTTTTCTGAAGGTCGTGGTCGTGAGTTTTGTACCCGTTGGTGTGATGGTAATATCCAGAGTGTCGATGTTAGCCTTGCTTGAGGAGCCTGTTAGTTCAATGCCAAAGTTGTTCTTGTTAAGATAGAGTTTGAATGAGTCTAATTCTTCTTTGGTTCCAGGCCAGATCATCAAAATATCATCAATGTATCTCATCCAAGCGTGGATCAGCTTGTTGAAGTCATGGTTAGTAAATGCATGCACTTGCTCGTAGTGGTGCATGAAAAGGTTGGCCATGGCGGGTGCATATGTAGCCCCCATTGCTATACCTTTTGTTTGCTTATAATACTGTTGATGAAATAGAAAGACGGTATTGGTGAGTGAGAATTCCAGAAATTCCTTCATCAGTTCCAGGTGCGACCAGAATGAGGCTGATACTTTAGTAAAGGCAAAGTCAATCACCTTAAGGGCTAGTCCATGATCAATGGACGTGTAAAAGGCTTTCACGAGAAAAAGAAAGAGAGAGAGCAACACCAAGACTATCCAGACAACACGATCAAAGTAGAAGCATTGGCTATAACTTCCTGGATGAAATCCAGCGGTACAGAAAGGGAACCAGAGCCCCTCAACAAAAACAACAAAAACAACAGCAAAGCAACAAACAAGTTAATTTTTTAGGCCCTACCCGGGGCAACATACCACCAAGATTAGAACCAAAAGAGGCAAGAGAGCGGGGTCCAAGAAACGACCAAGAAGAACAAGAAAGCGCTATCAGGCTAACAAGATCCAAAACACAGCAACAACAACAAACTCCAAGGTAACATACCTAGTGACAAACCTCTACAGGAACATGACTCAGAAATTTTGAACAAAGGCCTTTCCTTTGCACCAGCCAAGCACACCAACTTTGTGAATGCACAAATTGACCTATTTAAATACATCAGGAAACTGAAGTTGACATTTTTTTTTTCGAAACAAGTAAAATGGAAACAACCTAAATCTGTAACATTGCCCTTGAGTACTTTAGACATGGAACACCTAGAATGTACCCATCTCTTGACCAACCTGGACCAATCACCAGACAGAGAAAGTCAGACCATGTCACAGACCATGCAGGATCTTAATATTGAGGAAAGCAATTTGAAGATACCGAAAATGAAGCAGAAATCCAAGTTCACCCCTTATTTCCAAGGGGATAATGTGATAGACATTTTCAGTCAGGCAGTTACAAGAGATTTCCAAGCACTAGAAGATCGCGTAAGACGGAATCCCTCAAAGAGAGACGATAACATTACCACGAAAGAAGGACTCGCACTCAAAAGATTACAGGACAACAATCAAATCATAATCAAGGAAGCTGACAAGGGCGGCAACGTGGTCATAATGAACAGAGCTGACTACGTCAAAATGGCCATCACCCACCTATCCACCCCAGGTTGCTATGACACCATAAATAGGAACCCTACAAATGAAATTGTCACAGAAACTAACAACTTGCTGACCAAATGGCACAAACGTGGACTCCTATCAGATGATGAAATGAAATATTTACAACCTTCACACCCCAGGATGCCAAAAATGTACTTCTTACCCAAGATTCATAAGACATTTGACCCTATAATGGAAGGACGACTAATACTGAGCGGAATAGGATGGATCACTGAACCGTTGAACAAATACATTAACAACGTCCTGGCACCTGAGGTACCCAAGGTACCTACCTTTCTACGTGACACCATGCACACCTTGTTGATCTTGGAAGAAATTGTACGGAGCAATGACTACACTCTTGTTACTCTCGACGTGAAAGCCTTGTACACGTCCATTGATCATGGACTAGCCCTTAAGGCGATTGACTTTGCCTTTACTAAAGCACCAGCCTCATTCTGGTCGCACCTGGAACTGACGAAGGAATTTCTGGAATTCTCACTCACCAATACCGTCTTTCTATTTGATCAACAATATTTTAAGCAAACAAAAGGTATAGCAATGGGGGCTACATATGCACCTCCCATGGCCAACCTTTTCATGCACCACTACGAGCAAGTGCATGCATTTACTAACCATGACTTCAACAAGCTGATCCACGCTTGGATGAGATACATTGATGATATTTTGATGATCTGGCCTGGAACCAAAGAAGAATTAGACTCATTCAAACTCTATCTTAACAACAACAACTTTGGCATTGAACTAACAGGCTCCTCAAGCAAGGCTAACATCGACTTTCTGGATATTACCATCACACCAACGGGTACAAAACTCACGACCACGACCTTCAGAAAACCGACAGAAGTTAACTCAGTCCTGCATGCCTCAAGCTGCCACAAGAAGTCGATAATCAACAACATCCCTAAAGGGGAATTTCTACGAGCAAAAAGGAACTGCAGTGACCTGCCAGCATTTGGAAAGGAATGCACAACACTCAGCAAACGCTTCCAAGAAAGAGGATACCCAGATCAATCAATCCAAGCAGCTATAACCATGGCCCATAACAGAGAACGAAGCACGCTCCTGACTCCAAAAGCACACACCAGCAAAGAGGCAATAAAAGACAGCCCAATACGATACATCACTCAATTTTGTAGTGATAGCCACCGAGTACAGAAAATTCTAAAAAGACATTGGGCCTCATTCCGAGTACGGCGCTAACCAATGGCGCTATTAACGCCTTGGTTGACGCCGTACCCGGGCCGGCAGCGCCTTGGTGGATGGCGGAATTACCGCCCCATTCCAAGGTTGGCGGGGCGGTAATTCCCCATTCACCAAGGCTCTTCCCCATTCCCAAATGAGCCCCCATAGGGCTCAATGGGAATGGGGAAGATGCAAATAACGGTGACCGTTCATTACGGTCACCGTTATTGGCTTGGAGGCCCCTTTGCGCCCTCGACTTTAACACCTGCTCAAAGCAGGTGTTAAGGGCGAGGGCGCAAAGGGAACTCGGAGTATGGCGGTAAGGGATTACCGCCACCGGTCTCGTTACCGGTGGCCGCTATCCCTTACCGCCATACTCGGAATGAGGCCCATTGGCACATCTTAGCAATTGATGAAGATATCAAGGCATGGATCCCAGAGAAACCTACTCTAACCTTTACCAAAGCAAGAACACTCAAAAACATCCTCAGTCCATCATTCATGGCACCAGTCTCCAAAACTAGCACCAACTGGCTCACTAACAACAAACCAGTAGGGTTTTACAAATGTGGAACCTGCTCCATGTGTAAATTCGCCACCACAACCAACGCTGTAACTTTCAGTACGACTGACACACACATAATTGGACAATATATTAACTGTAAATCCAAATTTGTGGTTTATGTTATCAACTGTGTCTATAACCGAAAATACATTGGAAGCACCAAAAGGGAGCTCAGAACAAGGATCAGGGAGCACCTAAACTCCCTTCACTCTCAGGAGACCAGATACCCACTGGCGCTACACTGGCAAGAAAAACACCAGTGGGACAACAAGGATGACATCATCTTCATGGGCCTGGAGAACATCCCAATCAACATAAGAGGTGTAGACCGTGAACTACAACTACGTCAGAAGGAAGCAAAGCTGATATGCCAATATCGATCTGTCACCTTTGGTTTAAACAGTGACCACGACTTCCATGTATTCCTATGAAAATGTTAAGATCTTTGGAAATCTGTTTGAATCTCTTCAAAATACCAAACACCTTCCAGTGTTATCAATGCCAATAACCCACCCATTCGGCACCACACATCCCCTTAATCCTTACATGATGCCTGGCTAGCCGCATCCATCTTTTACCCAGTTACCCTGCTCTATCAACCTATCACATACCTCAGCCTTTCTAACCTTGGACCATCCGTCCTTTTTATCAATTCTACTACCCCCTACTGGTCCCAGCCATCCCCCCTGCCAATCTAATCAGTGGCAACTCCAATTTCCTTTTTCCTCAAACCCTCAACCCAACTTAGCCAACTGAGGACCCTACTATGTCCCGTGATTGAGTTCACCTCTCCTTTTCCCTTAAATCCGGTATACACCATGCTAAACATGCCCCAGCCATTTTTTCCAGCGTTGCTTATGCTCTGCATAACAGCATTACACACAAAGGCAACACAAACAATCAGAGCAGCCTATCTGTGGGCATTTCTCTATGAACGAATCAAATAGCTTGTTTCCTCAACCAATTAGAGCACACCTTCCTTATTTACAGGAAGTAATGTGCACTTCCACCAGACGACCGTCGCCTCCGCTACTCCGGAACACATGTCTGCCGACCGGCTCAGGTAAGCTTCGTGTGCACTCAGCCACGTCCCTTGCTGACTCTAGCTGCTTCTCTATTGCTTCATGCCATGACTGCCAACTTAAAGATAGCCGCTCGCGCACGCGGCTCGCAAATGACACTCTACGTGTCTGACCACGCGCATTATGCCTCATTAACTCTCGCCTCACAATAGATCCACCCCATCGGGCGCCGCTCCACACTACCATAGCCCACCTTCTTGGGAGTAGGCACCAGCCCATATAACACGCTGCTACCAGCATTACGCTCACATATCCACCCTCACCCCGCCAACTTTAAACACCAGGCACTTCCCAATACAGGCGACGCAGTGCACACATGCCAGCCATTACATTGCAACCAGGCATCAGCCACATATGGAACACATGTATCTCCAACAGGGTTATCTCAACCTACAAGCGTGCACCCATGATATTGAGCAGGGACATGCTCATCTGATCTTCTTAGCTCATAATTCAGGCACACTTGCCACAAACGATGCATAAGGCACCAATTGCCTAAACCTTAATCACCCTTTGCACCAGTCATGCCAGACCCAGTTAAATGCAGGCCAACAAGCAACACCTATTATCACGGCTACCAGCATTTTGGTAACCAATAAGAGTGCACTCATGATACTGTACATGAGTATGCCCGCCTGTCAAACTCACAGCTCAAATTACAGGCACATTTGCCTCAAACGATGCCGAAGGCACCAATTGCCCAATCCCAGTCACCCCTTTCATTAGTCATGCCCGACCCGGTTAATAACAGGCTAACCAGCAACACCTTATACCATGCCTATAAGCACTTGGTACCAAAACCACATGGCAGAACACACTAGCGCCTCACTATTCCTATGACCACCGCCAATCCTTTCCATGGTGCATCCCTTCCCTCAACCTCATACATTTTCCCTTTCAGTAACGGCTATCCAGCCCACTGGCACCTTACTGGGTAGGACCAGTTCACCTTTCTTGAAGCTCATGAAAAAAACTCAATTGGGTAAGACTTTGAAATTCCTTCTCTCAGGCGCAATTGCAAACTTCTGTAGCCCTCCCCCAACTATCTAGCAACTCTTCCTTTTCTCCTTTTCTCCCTTGGTTCTTTGTCTCCTATTCTACTATAACTCATATTGCTAATTGACTTTTTGATCTGTAACCAAATGACATGTTATGTTTTCTAAATACTACACTTTGTCACTATCACTTACCATCACCAAACATGGTAAATCACCTCTCCTGGGTGTCACAACATGCTTTGTTTGAAATTCGCATTTGTTTTACTCCAACTGGTTTTGTTTTTGTTTTACTCCTTTCAAGGTATACAAAAATGTATGGAAAATGATATTATCAAATTGTTCTTGAATATCACCACACTGGGTACACCGTATCACTACCACACCAACTCACAATATCACAGCATTGAAAAAGACTAAGGTTGAAACGCGCGTCGGCTGTGTAAAGTGTCAATATGTTAAAACTGGCACCTCTACGTCCAAGATTGTATTTCATTAGTGCTGAATAACTAAAGAAATAAAACTAACCACTTGTCTAACACTAAACAAACCTGACTCATCCATTACCTGACAAAGCTGCCATACTAACAAATACCGGACCATCCAATCCAACCAGCGCCTACAGGTCCACAGTTTGTCAAACCCCACAACTTGTCTTCACAATCAGGAACCCTGGAGTTGGTTCCTTGACAAACCAGAACTCAGGCTGCAGGTTTGACAAAGGAATTAAGCTAACCAAAAGTGCGCAGGAGTGAGGGAGTTCCGCCTTTCAAAAACTCCACCCATGCTCAAACTAAGTGCACTGTTGTTGTTGCATATGCTGAGTCAGAGTATATTGTCACAGCACATCCTTTGGCTGTATGTAGCGCTTCAATATACTGCTATCTATTCTGCTGCCTGCACTGAATAATGTGAAGGGAGGTGTCTCTGTACAATAATTTCATAACCTTCTTCTTCCCTTCTTACCACTGCTGCCCCAACATGTTTTTCACCTGTCTCACTGTCTATGGATTCTGACCCATCTACAAAGTATATTTCCCCCTCCTCCAGTGCATTCTCACTTGCTTTTGGAATGTCATCTCCTTCTCCTTCATATGTGGTGCTATCATGAGCGGGAAAGATGGTCAGAGTTTATAGATGTTCAGTTTCTACAATAACAATACATGAAAGGGATTGAGAGAACTGCTGCCCACATTAAGGGGGCCAATCAAGTGGGCCATTTTGCTAATTCCCCCACTATTGTGGGGGGCAATTCTAACACACGGCTGTGGACAGGAGAAGACATCTTTATGCATGAAGAAGAAGAGAGAGCGTACTATGATCCTCCTGCTTCCCTTGCTGACCTGCTAGCTTCTGATTTTGCCTTGTACCTACGGGAGATCTTGCAGACTCATGTTACAGAGCCATAAAGGGCTGGTTTACCTCGACCAGCAACTACACATTTAATAATGGCAGTTTCCGACAGAGGTATTATAACCCCCAATTCTCAAATGGGCAACTACATAGAGTGTGCAGGGCAAGCCTCTCACTATGGTAGGGAATTAGGAGAGAGAGTTATTAAGTATACTAGGACAGAACTAGTGACTTGCCTATATAGTGATTCTAAGGTGACTGTCATTGTTAAGGCTTTGGTGATCTTATTAGGGTCTGTAAGGGCATTTTCAGGCATTTGGCCCCCAGCTCGATGGCAGGTGTCCACCACCATGGCTGTCCGATACCTGTAAGAGGAAGAAAGGACTGCTCCTTGGTGTATTAAAAAGGGCAACCATGAATATTAATGACATTCGGCACATGGACGATAACTCTGCCTTATCTGCCAGGAGAAAGTAAATGGCCTTTTCCAATTGGAAAGCTTTGTGTCTGGCTTCAGAAACCTCAGACTCCAAGGCATTCTGAGCCCTCAAACCCCAGAGGTACAACTAGGAGAGGAGATCTGGTTAAAGCATTATGCAGAGCTGGTTTGTTTCATGGATGGGTTCCAGAATATGATAAGCAGTAACCGAATGGGTGGGGGTTGTTGAAAAGGAGGAGTGTGCATATTTGGTGACACTGAGGGCGGTAGTTTTCATCCTCCAAAGACAAAAAACATTTAAGCCCCCAGGTTTGACGGTCTCCCTAATTATCTATTTTGCTCCCTGCCAGAAGTGTGGGCCAATTTCCTGACGAGTTGTTCAATGCTATTATCAGGACTAATAGCATTTCTGACAGCCAGAATCTTGGAAGTATTGTCCCGATATTCAAAAAGGGTAATACATGCCTTCCCTCCTCTTATAGACCTTTGGCCCTGCTAGATGGGACAGCTAACACATATGCCGGCATTATACGGGAGCAGCTGGAGAACTCATCTATGGAAAACAGTATTTTGTCATACACACAATCAGCTTTCCATCCAGGTACCGGCACACTACTCTAGTGTCTCAAACTCTTCCCCATCCTGGCGAAATATGGAGAGTACTGTAGAAATCTTTGTGGGATACAGGTATACCTGGCCCTTTAATTCAGCTGATAGAGTCACTCAATGAAAATATGAGGGTATGTTATGGTTAGGATGGAGAACTCTCAGACTGCCTGGTTGTAAAAAAAGGGGGTCCGTCAAGGGTTTGTGTTGGCCCCAATCTTGTTTCTCATCTAGGGTCTTCTTCTAACATTGATGTCCACCGGTGGGCTGCCAAGCAACTACCAATGCTCAGCTATGCTGATAACAGTGTTCTCCATGTTAGGAGTCCTAGATCATTGCTAGCACTGATTACTGAGTATGATTAATACATGAGGGATCAGGGGGCTTGGTTTAATAGTGCTAAATGTTTTACTATGTGTTTCTCCAAGAAATCCAAACAAGGCCTGCCGATGTTCCTAGAGGGAAAGATGGTGGAATGTTGTTGATCCTTTGACTATTTAGGGATACGGTTTAACAACAGAATAAAGTGGGATGATCATATTATCAAGCTAAGTTTCAGGATGAGGCAAACCACCGGGGGAATCTTCAGATTAGCTAAGAATCTAAGATACTCCTTTGGAACATATGATCAAGTGTATGCAGGAAAGGCCATACCCACTGGCAATGTTGGGTCTGAAATATGGGGGTGCACGGGGTACCCCTGTTTACAAAAGTTGGAAAATGCATTTTTAAAAAGGTTGCTTATGGTTCCTCCTGCAGCATCTGTGTAGTCGATGCATTTGGAAACTGGTATGATTTATTTGGCTGGCATTATTTTTGTGAGACCTATCTCGCTGTGGGCCTCACCATGGGTAGGAACTCGCAGACCCTTAACGAAGACCTAATTATAAATTTAATTACACAAACATTGACATAGCTTGAATGGTTAGCCCATATAAAGTCTTTGTTATTTAAGGTCAAATTGGCTACCTACTTTATGATGCGGGAAAGCTGAATGGTCTCTCCAAGGCACTGGTTAAACATAGTGCCTTACATTATATTGTGTCCTTAAGGAAAGATGAAATGCTGGTGAAAACTCAGGGCTTATTTACCATTAGCCCACCAAAACGGACTAGTTGTACATCTGTGCCTGGTGGCCGCACCTTTCCCTAGAGCACTTTTGATGAAAGCCAGACTTAACTCTCTGCGTGTGGGGGCAGTTCCTCAGTCTTAGAATTCCAATTGAAGGGAGGATACAAACTGTAACTGTGTGCATGGTGGGCTGGAGACCTTATCCCATTTCATTCTGGTATGCCCTTTATTCAACGATGGTTGGGCAAAACATTGTTACTAACATGTTTACGAGGCAGTTGGATTATGTTGCGTCATGGAGCATTATTGTTTTTGCTCACCTCAGCAAAGCCTGCAGTATTATTTGGTCTCTCCTGCTTTTTACAGAGAGCAAGGGATTAAATGTGACCTAACCAGTCTCGAGGGCCCAAAGATTGGCCAGGGTGGCCTGGGTGGCAATTATTAGTGAATAATACCCTTCTGCTGTTCTTGGCAGGTCACAGCATCGAACCAGTATTCTTGGTGCTTTATGAGTGGTTAGAAACAGATCTAATGTGGCGGTCATGTGTCCCAGACTTGCGGCAGGTGTTCAGCCGGCTTCGAGTTGAAGACTGTGGTGGTTTGAAGTGACATTAAAAGTGTGCATAGTGAGGGCTACCAGTTTCAGTTTGATAGTTGGTTTGATGGCAAAGAGGCTGTAAATTGGATGTGCAGTTCAAGCCGGTTATCTGAATGTTGAGTTTGAGGGTCATGTTTTAATGAGGCCACGAAGATGGGTTTGATCAGTGATTTGTATCAGAGGCAAAGATGCTGGAAGTTCACAAAGTGGTCTGAACACTGTGGTTTCAGAAATGAGCATGTAGTTTTAGATTGTGCAATGACATGCTTGGCTGGCATTTTGTGACAGAGAACTGGTTGGAATATCTGGCACAGCGGCTTCAAGATTAAATGAGGGTCAAAGTCAGCTCGGATCCTCCTCTTTGTTCGGCTGTACCAAACTGGTTCAAAACATGGCATCAAGTGTTGTGAGAACAAAAACACAGGGATACTGGCAGTTCAGGCTCTCTGGTTACTACGAGTCCCAATGCAGTGCTCAGTGACAAGATTGGAAATTATTCTCATTGTCTCAAATGCAGTGGGCTGGACTGGCCTCCTTCTCCTCTACAAATGTCCTGGGTGCCAGTGTAGGAAGCAGAAAGGTAGGTCCTGCTCCAGCAGCAAGTTACACCAATACACCCTGGGGATGGATATGTAGTACAGCTTGCCACTTCCCTGGACACTCGATCTTCACCTCACTGGCTGAGCTCTTTGGAAAGTCAACTCTCCCATCTACCTGGATGCTCCAAAAGTGAATCAAAGAAGGGTTGTAAATTGGTAGTAAAAAGTAGGTGTCCTCACATTTATAGGCAAAGGTCCACAGGTAATTGGACACAATCAAGCCTACAGTACTGTACAATCCCTTTCCTTGAGACAAGTTGTCTTTGCTTCTTGCATCATACCCAAAGTGATTTGTGCTGAAAGAAGTGGAGGGGAAGGAAGTTAAGAGAGGTACACAGAGAAACAAAAGGTGGAAACCTTCCCCACATGCTGATCTCCCTCTGTCTACACCAACTCTGCCTCTTCTCAGACCCATAGTATCAAAAGCCTCTTGGTATGCCACACCCTGGTTTTATACTATTCTTTTTGTGTTGCATGTGCCCTTTGATTCCTGTTTTACAGGTCAACTCCTGTGGGCAGACTGTCCTGCTGCTGAGAGGTGTTACCAGACCTCACAAAGGGCCTCATCACGACTTTGGCGGTAACCCTTAAATCCGGCGCTAGCGCTATTACCGCCGGATTTAAGGGTCTGCCAAATCAGGGCTTCAGTGGATTTCGCCCCAGCTCTGAGCTGGGGGGAAATCCGCCGAAAATGTGCGCTATTACCGCCGGCGGGAAATCTGCCGCCGGCGGTAAGAGCGGGAAAATTCCCCATTGAGCCCAATGAGGAATGGGGCATTCCCGAATGGGCTCAATGGGGAATGGGGCATTCCCGAATGGGCTCAATGAGGAATGGGGAATAACATTACCACCGAACTCGTGATCCGGCGCTATTAGCGCCGGGGAGTTCGGCGGTAGGGCTAATACTGCCGGCGGTAACGCCCAAGTCGTGATGAGGCCCAAAGTCTCAAAGGAGATGCACACTATTTCAGTCTCTTGCTCTGCAGAGTGCTAGGGCCATCCTGTCTAACCAGAATACTCATACTCCTTCCTAAGCTGACCTGGGCTTCCAGTGTTGAACCATGTACGAGGTAAATCCGACGTGGTTTCTTATAGTTATGTGAATTACTATCTACTATACCTTAAACCCAGGTGTGGCTTTATGTTTAAAGTTTTAACTGCCATCAGAGTATTCATTCCTCATGACTTTCTTGTTTTGGAACAGGGGTGCTGGCTTTAAATGCAGCTCTCTGCTGAATTTACTTAGCTGTCACAGCATGTGTTAAAAGAGCACCTGTGGCCTATTAGTCTGCTCTGTGCCACTGGCGAGCAGGTGCCGTAGATCAAGAGACTGCAGCAGCAGAACACATTTCACTATGCTTTCATATGGAGCTTATGAAAGGGGGATCTGGTTAGCAGGTCACCCTCTCCGTGATGATATTACCCACATCATTGTATTAATAAATACAAATCATAAATTGCAAGGCTTCTAGACCCTTGCCAATTCCTTACCACTACTATAGCAACTACTTCCCATCCCAAAATCAATCACTGTGTCACACTATGCCATTACCTCAAAATGTTTTTCTTAAATATTATGTAGCTGAAGTCAATGCTATAGTTATAGTGAGTCTTGAGAGGTTGTACAGGAATGTGATTTAAAGATTAATTTGTAGTGGAATGGATTTTGCTTTTACAATGGAAATAGTTGATTTAGGGTGGACATATGCATCTTGACATTGGCATTCCCAACGTTTGCAACCTGATATTTGAATTGTTGTTAGAAGCCTGGTTGGTACCTCAACAAATCCAAATAAGTAAATAGATACATAAAATAAATATCCTTAATATTGCCATGCTCAACATTTGTACACTTTGCCTTTTATAGATAGTAATGATAACTCTCGTGTGACCGATTAATGCATGTGTAAGTCCCAATGTAGAGTGTGGATGTGTCTGATTGTGTCTCTGTCTGTGAGCATGGCTGAGGTGCGGTTATGTGTGCTTCCCAAATACACTTTTTATTGTGTGTTTGTGTATGTGTGTGTGGTTTTGCTAATCCTGAGATTTTGCCTGTTTGTGTCTTCATGTGCTCTTCTGTGTGTGTCGTTCTGGTCACAGTTTTATTTATTTATTTATCTAATTAACATTTATAAAGCGCTCACACAGCCCACAGGCATCGAGGCGCTGTTACAGGAATTGTTTGTTTTTCTTAGTTGTGTAATTGTGTTGTTTTTTTTGTCTTAGTTACATATTTATAACGCGCTTAAACACCCAGAGGTTTCTAAGCGCGGACCCGGTGATCGAACCTGTGCTGCTTCGTGTCGTCTTGCTTCCAAGACGCGCACGCTGCCGCTGAGCTATCCTCCCAGTGATTTGTTGCGGACAGATGTGTCCTCTGTGTGGGCTGTTTATTGTGTGTGATGT
This sequence comes from Ambystoma mexicanum, assembly GCF_040938575.1. Classification (NCBI taxonomy): domain Eukaryota; kingdom Metazoa; phylum Chordata; class Amphibia; order Caudata; family Ambystomatidae; genus Ambystoma; species Ambystoma mexicanum. The sequence continues at coordinate 1,008,932,485 of NC_090930.1, forward strand.
GATGCTACACCATCTGACTCTTCAAGGGTTATCAGACATGGAGTAGTGCTGCACTAGCTATGCATTTGCAAATACACCCATAGAACTTGTGCTGGGGATCAAGGGAAAAGGTGGAATTATTTTAAGAACTATGATGATTTGTCCTCTTTAGATGATAGACAGATGGTGTGGGAATGTTTTCTGTCAGGTAGAACCACTGCCATAGTTCTGGCTGGGACCGGTCTTCAAATGGAAGAGTTACCATCAGTTGTATAAGGTATTTGCTTATCAGGCAAATAATTGTAATACTGATGGTTATGGCTGCGTACGAAATCTTGCACTTTATAGGTTGCCATTTAACTGCACAACACACTTTTTTGTGTATGAAATGTTGCATTCTATAGGTTGCCTTTTCGATTGCATAGTGCCCTTTACTGTTTATTTGGGTTAAGCAAACTTTTACTCATACAGTATGGGCCCCTATGCTCTTTTGGAATGATGATGTTAGCTCGGTGCCAGGGGTAGAGGACTCTTATGTCATATGGACATTTACTTAGTTGTATGAGTATATTTGCACTATTAGATTGAACGTCTCCTGCTCTTATGTATGAATTAGATATGTCTTTATTATATGTGTGGATGTTAATTATGTAATTAATTATGTGAATTGAGTGTTGTAAGTGCATTGAATTGATTTAATTGTTGTAGTTGTTTTAATGATGTGCATGAATTTAAAGTAACATAATTGTGATTTATTGTGTAACATGTTTGTAAAGGTTATTGTTTTAACCCAATAACAATAAAGAAAAACAAGTACACCTTTTTCATAGTTTGATCATCTTTCATTTGATCTTGAAATCCTGTTGTGTGAATAGTGTATTAAAGAATGCACAGAAATGTGTATAGATGGTTGACAGCAGATATGTCTGTGCTATGGCCTTGCCGCTCATCAGTTCATGTTGTAGGTTACCTGGGTAGTTGCATAACTGTGTCAGTCTTGGTGTTCACACCTGGCGTTTTACAAGTTGATCCTATAGCCTCATAGGGAACACCCATTTGGCTTTGAAGGTGTTTTGCAAGCCATTCAGATACAGTGTAACCGTGCTCATGTACTTCAAATGAGAGAAGTGGATCATTAAAACTTCAAATAAGCACATGATTGATAAAGGCCCCCGAGAAAGGTTGTCAGGCGGTGACATTTCCCCAAATTCGAACTCCCACGAAAATCAAGCACTTTCACCAAAAAATCTAGGACTGCAGTTAGACCAGTAATTATTACCCGTCCTGGAAAAAGCAAAGGAAGGCTTTCAGGGCTGCAGGGAAATAAATCGCCCAACCTTGCAACGTTTTCTCAAAGTCACTTTTCACATAGAACTGCTTACTATTGCATCTAGTGTATGTTTTTTGGGAATATATGCATTGTCTGTCATGCTTTGCATATTGGTATATTAGTGATGCTCAGTGTTGCAGTCGTAGTCTCCAGACAAGGCAGTCACTGTATTCTTTGGGCAGAGGTTTTCCTTTTAGCCAAAGTTCTTTGTCCCTCTCCTGAGAATGAACATAGCCCAACACACTTCTCTTTAGGATGGGGCTCAGTGATGAAGGTATATAATCATGTTTTAGCTCATTGTTCCATATTAGGGGATTAATACTCATGTGCATATCAATCTAGTCCCATCCACAGGATTATACTTTCCAACTTAGAGTGAAACATCAAGTGTTTCAGCATTTGGCAAAACTATGAGAGCCCCCCTAACTAGATGACATTCTACTCTCCACGTTGAGGTAAGTAGAAGTAAGCCTTCACCTAGTGGGCACCCAGAGACTGGAACACCCTCCCTGCCCATACTGTACCACACTTTTTGACATCACCGTCTGCAAATGCCTCAACGCATACGCCCCTCGCACCCCCCCCCCCACGCACACACCTAATTCAACCAGATCACCTCTGCTGATATTCATTCTCTGTCGTCATCTTCCAATCCTGTTCTGGAAACACTGTGGGCCTCATTAGAAGGTTGGAGGTAACCATGCCACTTTTAGCGGCATGATTGCCTCCATGCCACAATCCGGGCCCGGGTTCCTCGAATGAGGAATTACCGGTCCATTGCAACCTTGGCGGACCCGGTAATTCCCCATCCGAGGAACATGGACCCGGTCCATCCCCATTCCCATTCGAGCCCCCATAGGGCTCAATGGGAATGGGGATGGAGCTAACACCGGGCCCGTTGATGACGGGCACATTGTTAGCTCCCTAGTCCCCTCGCGGGACCCGGTAAGGACGCCTGGTTTTTCCAGGCACCTATTGCGGGTCCCGCAAGGAAACCTCGTAATAGGGCGGAACGGGTTTACCGGCACCTTTACCGGTGCCGGTAAACCCATTCCGCCAACCTTATAGTGAGGGCCTGTAACTTCTTTTTCACCTCCTCCCTTTAAATACAGATAAGTAAAGGTCCAAACACGTATTTTATGGGATGGGACCCACTCAGTAGGGTCCGCAATCCCATTTGAGCGTTCTAGCATAGTAGAAATGTCCATTTAGATATCAGCCTGGTCCCACCCACCAGGGGAGGCCTGCACTGAAAGACCAGGTAATTATGCTGTGAATAAATGACATCAACTGCAACCACAGGAACATGTTTCTCCTTTGTTGGGTGTATTGCCTTTACTGTCAAGAGTGGCTAACAGTGGAACATGAGTATGTCACATGACCCTGGGCTGAGCACAGGGATGTTCAAGATGCATAGACTGTCTGGGCGATGGAGTGTATATCTGCATTAGGGTCCCTGTCAGGTGACAACTGGGTGGATGCAGGCAGAGAATCGCATTCATTTTCTGTAGGCAGATTTGTGGCACATGCATTTTTATTGAATAGTCTTTTATTTTAATTTAATTTTTTCGGTGTTTTGTATATGCTACTTTGCAGCAGGCTGCTTCAAATCCTAGTTGAGAGTGCAGGGCAACATATTGAGAGGGAAGGGACCGATCATGACTCACTTAAAAGGGGCCTTTAAGTTATGTGTCAAACAAACACAAATGGAAGAAGTGCAAGGCTCGGTTCACATGGCATGAGAGTGACACCCAGGAAGAGGTCTAAGGCCAAAAAGTCCAACAATGGTACTGGTGGGTTTAAGGGCAAGGCTTGGTCTAGAGTACTCAGGGGTAGCTTAATATATATGAACTTTTGAAAGCACTGTCAAGGAGGAGAGCTTTCTCCTTCTTTTCGGGACTAGAGAGGTATAGGGTTGGATTTAAGTTTTCGGTGGTTTATTCCAGAGTAGGGTGTCAAGCACTGTCGAACATTTTCCACTACCCTGTGATTCTTCCAATCCTGGTGAGCACAGAAGATGAAAATGGGCTTCCAGGAGGGATGGAAGGCGCAAACAGTAAATTTACATAGATTAGCACTGGGATATAGAGAGATTTCTAGATGTGCAAAGAATTTTGAACATACGTTTGTGCTCCAGTGGTATGCAATGGAGTAATGTCAGAATAGCCATGGCATGGTCATGGCCTCTTAGCTCTCTGGCCAGTTTGGGTGTACGACTCTGTGTGATTTGCGGTATATTGATGAGTTTCTTAGGGCGAGCACCAAGGATCACACCAACTCAGACTTCTTTTGCTGATCGGATGAGTTGAATTATGTTTCTCAACCGGTGGAGATGGAACGTGGCTCTTTGACATTGCATAGAATGATAATGAGTTGGAATGCACACCACTACCACAGGCCTTAACCATTTTGTTTGTGACTGGTTGCATTTGAAAAGAAAAGGTTCTAAAGGTTCATGCAAGCATTCTGCTTCTGTTTGGCACCGTACTCAAACATCTCCCGGTTAAGCACTAATCTGACAACGTTAGGAAGACACAGGACTCTGATTTGTATTGTACTACCTACATGAACACACAAGTGCGCGGACATCCCTAGTGGTGATCAAACCACAATATTGATCTTTTTTTTTCTCATGAAAACATGACACTTTATAACGTGTGTTTCACATAAAAAATGCAAGGGATGATTTAATGATGTAATTATGTTTTTACATTCTCATGATGAGGTAGAACATAATCTCCAATGTGTTTCGCAGCAATGATACATCTCCAGAAAAAATATGAAATGGACAAAACATTTAAGAGGAACCTTTTATTGAAACTTGTAATCTTCTAAATTTCATCTGCGTTGTCCAAACTTCATCGGTAGACATATATGCTTCTAATTGTGTATTTTCCCAATCTGAAAAAAGGGACAAATATAAATATGAAACAAATACTCACATTCTAATATACTATGTGACCATTACAAGACCATTAGTAGCAACCTCAAGTTGGCAATAATTTACCTGTCTCTAGTTTCACATGAAATATGTCCCAGGTCTCTAAGATAAGTATGTAGTTCCCGAAAATAAATCCCAATTTGAGATCCTTTGAAAAATCTGTCTCTTCTCTGATTTTATCCCAAATATCGTCAATGTTGCAAATAATGTAACCTACTTGTTCACTTGGTAGTGGTTCACCTAACAGTATAATGAAACACAAACTGTAAATCACCAGGTTAACAATTCCTAAATAACCACGCTTGAAAACAAAATGTGGTTACTTTGAAGGCATCATAAATGAGACACAGACAACATACTGAATGTTTGTGCTACACACCTTTGTTAACTCAAAATGCAGGATGGAGTAAGGCCTAACTTGCCCAATGATAAAATGGGTTTTCCCTACCTAAAGAAAACCAAGGAGAGTCTGTGTCAGGAAGACCAAAGCAAATGTCTGTCTGTGTCCAAAACCTATACTTGCCCACACGTCTAACTGTATACAATGTGTAGGGATGTCAGCATCAAAATAAATAGTGTTCAAAATAAAGTTCAAAGCTTCTTCTTGTTCTTGGCTTGTAATAAGCTTTCCCTTCCTCAAGTTCATAATAGCTCTTTTGGCACAGGGTTTCCCTTCCCCTAGAGTTCAAATGTTCCAGCCTTTCAAAACAACACAATTCCTTTGGACACTTCCCAGCTATTCTGTTTTTCACAAGAGCTCTTCTGTTATTGTTACTTTTCACTAGTTCACATAAGTAGTTCAGTTCCCTGACTTCAAAAACACACAAGAGTTATTGTAGATTAAACACAAACTTCTTTATAGGTGCTTTCAGTGGCTTTTACATGCAGGAAGTCCCTCCGTCTAGGTCGCACAATCTATATCCCTTCTTTGCTGCTTTTCCATCACCATTAGGCCACTGCTTTAACTTGTCACACTCTCTTCACACTGTACCGTGACTTGGTTATGCTGTCTTGTATTCTCCTGGCTCTTGCAATGCAGGTATTCTCATAACATACAGTTCCTTGAATTCTTTTGGTTGGCTTTTGCCAATGTTTGTTTATCATATAATACAGTTCCTTTGACTTCTATTGGCTGTTGCCAATGCTCGTTTCTCACAAAATACAGCTCTTTGCATCAGGCAGATTCGCAAACTTTCTTTCACACCAATCAAAATTCAAAAGGGCTCACCTTCACTCGGCCTTGGGTATTGTTGGTTAACCAATGTTTCTTATTACAATTCAGGTACTGGTATAGGTCAACGTTTACCTTCTCTTGGCCTTGGGTTCTACTGGTTCACCAATGTTTCTAATTAACATTCAGGCAGTCTTTTACTAGCTTGGGTAATTCTGGTTCCCACAGCCCCACACCCTTCTATACTGCTAGTCTGGAGTCATAATTGCTTCAGAAGGGTTTCTTTATATCTTTTGCTCATGTTAATGAAATTACTTAACGTTCAGCTTATTCATCTGAGTCCGTATTCAAAAATGTTCCTTTCATGCTTTTAGACAGACTCACTGGTTCTTTCCACGGAGTTGCAGCGAGTCTCCTGCGGTTTCCACTGTGATGGGCCGTTCCTTCCTGGATTTTTGCCCCTCTCTGTATCTCTGGATGGGCTGAAGGTCTTCCCCGACCTGCTGGTGCCTTCTGACGAGCTCCAGGTGCATTTGCCCAGGGAGCATATCGCTTGCTTCGCTGCGTTCCTGCAGTGCATCACACTCCAAAGACCTGCTCCCCTCACCACACTGGTATCCACTCCAGTGCTCTGGCACCAGTCTCGGGCAACGGCTTCCTCCACACGCCACCAGCTGTTGGCCTCCTCTCAAGACAACCTCTTTCGCCTTTTCTTCTCTCTCCTCCTGTCTCAGATGAGATGTTTTTATCCTTCCGCCTCCATGCAGAAAAGAGTCTCGGGCCAATCATACACCTCAAAGGACTATACTTCTCGTTGTCATTCACAGTTTCTTTTACAGTGGTCCCCTTCTTCGTTTCAGTCCCATCGGGAGACAAGTCACAATCACCAAAGGGTTTAAGTTGAGTCTCTTTACCAGATTTGGGACTTGTACATTTAAAAGAAAGGAACCTTTTATTGAAACCGCTAACCTTGAGGTGAAGGTGTGAATAGACTTTGATCTAATCACTTTAGGCTTTTAAGCAGAGTCAATGGGAGAACAGGATTCTGATCTACAGTAGCTCCAATACCCCACTTCTGGGGGATTTGAGGGACATATATGCTTGGAAAAGGGGAAAACTATGTCTCATCTAAGGGCGTCCTCTCCCCACTCCTCAAGTCTCCTTCACCCAGGTGATCCTCCTTTGCATATCCAACCCCCAGGTCAGGATCCAGTAGCGATGGCCTTTCCCTGACTACTGAAGGATGGGCGATTTTGGCAAAATAAGTGTGGATGGCCTCAGATTGCTCACATTAATTATTTCAACAGAAAAGTGACATTAACAAAGAACATTCAAGAGATGTAACGACATTCTCACACACATAGCCAGTGATGTCTGTTGTTTTTAAATATGCTCTTAATGCAGGTAGAGAATCTATTTTGAATTAACAATAACATAATTGTTGAATAAATAATGCAAGCTTCTTGTCTATTACGCAGATTAAATTGTACACAAAATAAATATTCCAAAAATGATTTTCTTGAAATATATTGACCTTGTGATTATCAAAAATCCATATATTGATATCATATGTTTTACTAAGTTATCATTCCAAATCACATTTTTAATGTCCCTAAAAACAAGTGCAGCATAAGGTACACATCATATGCCCATGCCTATTAGCAGATCTCATAATGTAACACCCGTACATATTACAACTGTCTTTCATGAGATTTTACAAAACAATTTTACATCCATGCTATCAGCAAAACTTCATGCAGTGGCTACCATAAAAATATATATCCTTAGAATATCATTTTGGTGTGCCCCATAATTTGATGGTCGGGACCCATTACGTGTAAAATTTCACATGCACGTGTCCTGCCGGCACATTTTTCTCCTTTTCATGGTGGACTGCAAAAGGGGAGAGCAAAACCTGACATACAAAGCATGTACTCCCCCATGCAAACGAAATAAATGCTGCCTGTGATGTACGTATGGCAGGCAGTGTTTATAATGTATTCCTATGGAGTCGGACTGCATAGAAATACCCCGCATTTGTGCTGGCATGAAAATCAATGCCAGTGCAAATGCTGGTGTATTTGTATGGTAGAGAGGAAGGGAGCAGCTTAAGTGTGAGTTGCATTCCGCCCCCTTCACCACATTACAATTAAAGGAAAAATTTGCCGTAATGGAAATGACATACGTAAAAGCCTTACACAAGGCTTTTACGCATGCCATTTCTATTACGGCAAGATCAAAATGAGCTCATAGTGATTACCATTCAAGAACATTAACAGGAAACAATGCAAATAACATTCCTCATGCATGCCCTCTGGAATTACTGCATCCAATGTATTTATTCAGTTAGCCTCTCTCTGGGCTAATGTTCTTATTGTATGATGGTTGTATACATGTGGTGCAACTACCTCTAGGACAGGGATCTGCAACCTGTGACTCTCCTGATGTTGCATACTAAATGTCCCATGATCCTTTACCATTAAGTCTGGTGGCCAGGGGTGAAGGGAGTTGAAGTTCAAATTATCTGGTATCAATGTTGTACACCATATCTTGTGAATGAGGATTTCATATTGCATGCCATCCGGTTGTATCAATGCAAGTTCCACCTTCACCCTATTCTAGCTTTTCTCTTCGTTTATCTAACATAGTACAACCTAAAAGGACATCGAACACAATATATGACATGTGGAGTATCCCAAATTTCAAAAAGTCTTAGCAAAATGTGTTTACCTGGAAAGAGCTTAAACACTGTATTACCTTTTGTCACATTATTACAAGTAATGCACTAGAAACATGGAAAGGTATCCATATTTTTCCTTGAAGGTGCATTAGAATTTCTCATATCGATTTTAAACAATAAATAATGTAGATTGCTAAAACACTTGTTTGTAAACTCAGGTCGTATTTGAAGATCAGTTGTAATGTAACTTCACATTACAACACATGTAAATGCTTCATGATGATTCTATTAACTTCTGGATTCTGCATGGAAAGCCTAAAATTTAAACGAAAGCTTGTTCAGTTCATACTTTCAGTGAATAAAGCAGTGATTAAAGTGTCTTTGTGACTACCCTGGTTTCTGCCTGCTTCAATTCCTCATTAGTACATCCTGTTGCCTCAAATCTGTCAAGTGCAGCTGTCAATTGTCTTGTAACCTCTTGCTCATTATTTACTTTGTAACTCACCCTCGATAATTGACTATGAACAAGATTTGTATTGGTTTCTCAGATATGGAAATTTAAGATTGTGTTGCATAATGTCATAGTCACTCTGATTGTGCTGCAAATTAAGAACAAATTCAAGACCATGAAGATCCCACCTGCACATCCAAAATTGAACACTTAGAGTACCATTATTGAATGTGAATTGAATTATCTAATCTATCTGGTTCATATATTGAAAAACAAATACCAATATCTCCCATCTTTCTATGGCAGGTTCCACAAATATCATCAATGTACCATTCCCAAAGTACTAAGATGTTTATGCCATTTATGATGGTTCAAAATACATTATTTCTTAAATGTGTACATAGACCAATGAGCAAAAGTTGGTAAGCAATGACAAAATAAACGTCTTGGGATCTCCAATTCCTGCTCCTTATACGAAGACCCATTCACCCACCTCAAGTCGAAGGTTAAGAGGTATATAAAGTGTAAATTAAATGTCCTGTCGCAGCAATGTAATAATTACCAATTGTTATAAGAGTTTGTTTAACCAGGCAAAAATGGCTTCACTTTTATGTTCCGCCTTGTAGGAAAGTAAATGTTGCTTGCAAATTATGCTTGTACCAAGGGATTCTTGTGGAATCTAACTGCTATTAGCAGCTGCTAGATGGTGGCAGATTTCATAGGAATCCATTTGGTATTTAGTGATATGTATCGAGCACATTCACCTAAGTGCTGAACAAGCTTGTATACAAATGATACAAAAATCAATTGAGCATAATGCATAAAACCATCAGAAAAGTGAGTCAAGCTAAGGATAATTTGCTAGGAAGAGCAGAAAGCAACTGTCTTTTCAATCAAGCATTGGAAATGACAACAGTTTGGGTGTTTGTGTATTCATGGGAACGGCACTTGCCAGGCACCGCCATAGTGGTATTAACTGGCCATTGACGGTAGGAGGTGCAAAATGGTGAAAGTATCAGGGCATCTAATAGGAGTGCCTGGGACAATGCCTCATACTTATACACAAGCCAAAACTGCTGGATTTGACAATGCTTGTTTTTAACAGGACTTCAGTGAAGGACATGCAGAGTGCTTAAAAAAATGAGTGGCTGAAGGCAGACCTGGTAAGACATTTTATTATGACCAGTAGCGGGTGTACAACTTCAGGTAAGTCATTCACTCTCAGAAGACTCCTTACAAAAACACTGTCTGGCACTTTAAGTGCAAGGTTTTATGGATAGCTTGATCAAAGCAAGCTCAGTGAGTTCCCATGAGAAACTGTTTTGGGGATGGAGGGGCAGGAACTGGGGGTGGGAATGGCCAGTGGGATTAGCCTGATCATGGGCAGTCAATGGGTGGGCACAAAACCAAACAACATCTACAGGTTGTGTGTCCCTCCTCATATGACATTCCTCCCTCTCCGAACTCTAATGCAATAGTTTTGGCTTGTAGGTGTCGCAGGCAACATCTAATAGCCCAAACCAATAAGTCAAAATGATGGGAAGAGAGGTATAAGAGTGAATAAAGAAGGGAAGAGAGTTTCAATGTTTGGGTGCCTGAAGGGATAAAGACCGAAAGCAAGAAGAGGAATATGGAAGAACTGACAGAAGATGATGAGATTGTGAGTGAAGAATCCAGAGAAAATGGAAAAGGAGATGTACCTTGTGCCAAAATGTCATGCTCCATGGTCACCGCTGTATCCCTCACTTACCTTCATGGAGATTCTCCGCGCTGGCGGCTTCACGGCTTCCTGCGACGTTGACAGCAGCTCATCATTGCCAACACTGGATGGCAGCAGGGGCTGGGACAGCAGGCAAGCTGCTTATGATCGTGGGCCCTGCCCTCTTGATGGAACTATGCAGGCATGGAGTTCTGGCCCCCTGCCTGTGGGCATGCTCCCTCTGGCATGCATCCCAGGTTGCAAGGCAATCTCATTGCAGGTCGGGTGCCTCAATGCAATAGCACCCTAGTATTTAAACCTGGCGCAGTCAGAGCAGGACACTCCGCACCTGCGTTCTGTTAGTGGCTTCCACTAATTCTGTCACCACGTTTGCCTTTCCCCTGTCAGAGCCTTCCTTCCTCTACGTGGCTCTCTTTGGTTCCCTTGTTTGTCACCTGCTCTTTCTTCCTCCCTAGCCCAGCCTGGTTTTCTCTTGCCTCCCTGTTCTTGCCTGGGTTCCCCCTGCCTCTGCCCTGCTTCTCCAGTTGGTTTCATCCAGAGGCGTTGCTAGGGGGGCTAAGGGGGCTATAGCCCCTGTTCTTTTGCTTGTAGCCCAGGATAGAATCTTATGAGCTACAACCAAAAGATTAGCTAGCCCCCAGTCCTGACAGCTCTGACATCAGCGTAGCCCCAGGTCTTTTCCAGGCCTAGCAACACCCCTGGTTTCATCCATCCTTCAGGGGTATTCCTCCACTAGTGCATGCTGACCGTTGCTGCTGCATGTCCTAGTCCGGTGCTTCCTGTTGCCATCCATGGCAACCAGCGCCCCGGTTTAGCACTTGCTGCTGTCCCTGCTTCACATGTAATCTGGGGAAGCTTATCCGTGGCTCTTGCAGGAAGTAGATGTCTGGGTGCCCTTTTGTGTCTAGCCAGAGGGGGGCGGTGTTCAGAGATCAGATGCTTCTCCACATTCCCATGGTTCTGGACACCAACCAAAGTCAGCATCAGTAAAGGAGAACAGGTACTCAACACTGTCGGGATTCTATGTTTGACACAAAGATAATAATGGACTTTTTTAATATCAGAAACCGATATTAGTGCTATTTAAAAGCGTATATACAGAAAGATGTGAAGGATGGATTTCACCCCACGGTTTGCATTTCTCTAACCTATTTTTTGCCTGGTATCATTGGGTTCACCATTCAATATGTTTTGCGAATGTCAGAAATAATATAGCCGTAGATGAATGAGTGGGGAACATCAAAATAAGGTGGCAATTATAAGGTAATCTTTTAGAAACATGAATCTGCTTTTTTATTTAAGTTGGTTTGATAAATACCAATTGCTTTTCTTAAACCTTGTCTGCATGTGTGTCACCTTGAGTTTCACTGGGGTATTGTTCATCTTTGAGTGCCATTTTAGAGTCACCCGGATTAGAAAGCAACTGTTTAAAAACAGGCGCAGAATTGTACATGTTTTGAGAGGTAGAGTGGAGGCACCAAATGGGATTACTGTGTCCCCTTTCCCCATACGCTCTACCTGCAAAAACAAATATATTTTCCACCAGGACGTCATTTTCGTGCTGACAGAAAACGAGTCGATTTGTAACGGAATCCGCCTCCATTTAGCCCCTGCTGCAAGGAGGCGGATGCCAGGGGAATCTACTTTAAATGCTGTCTGTCATCTTGACCTGGCATGTGGCATTTACACTATTTGCTTTACGGAGGGCTAAACATGCGTTTTAATGTGAATTCACCTGCTTTAACACTCTTCTATTGCACTTCATTGTGCAAACTATGACAAGTGCACAGTGGGGAAAAAGTGCACGAAATGCAAACGAAGGTTGCCGCCTCAATGTACAATTTACACTTTTCGGAAAATGAACACCTCTGTGTCCAATTCTCTTCAGCCTGCTGACACCATCATAACTGTTTCGCATAGTCATGGTCTATGCGCGGGAAAATAATAGGATACATCACCTTGCATCGTTTATTGTGAATTTTATGATGATCTGTAGCATGTGAAAAGGACAATACACAAGATGTGCTGAGTTCATTAGAGTTGTAATTCTTGTTTATTGTTTCACTTTCCAATCATATAAAAATTGCATTCATGTTTTCCATTGAGAGCGCTGCTTGCTTTCATCATCTTTTTTGTGATTTATGGTGTATGATTTAGATGTGCTTATAGATTGTTTTCATTCAGTTGGTATATTTTATGTGTGTTCATAATGAAAATCGTCCATATCAAAGGTCCTTTTGAAAAAGGGGTTCGGTATTATTATTATAAGTGTTGTGCAAACCCGAGAGTTCAACCTCTCATGTTTATCAGCCATTTAATATGCTTTAAAGGTGCTTACAATCATTTTAACTTCCTTAGCATGTTGGTGGCAAGCTGAGAGAGGGCGATATCTCATGCATTGAGGACCGGGGAAGCATACACACAAATATCCTTAAACTGCGTTATCACTCCTTCTCCTCAGTCCATTCCACCAATATAGAAGATTAAACATTGCCAGGTATTTCATGCTCACATCCAAAACCATAGGCGGTCCGAGTGACATATTTGGCTTCCAGTTTAACATAGTTTTGACTGGGAATTGAAGTTCTGTGGACGTGAACGATGTTTTTTATGTGTTTGATTTACGTGTTTTGATAATTTGAAATGTACATTCTTAATTTACTGAAATATGAAACTTGCGTATTTAATGACATTGTTTTTCTATTTGTGTAAGGTACTTTGAGTACTAAAAACACAATAATAAATAAATAAATATATGGCTCATGATTATAAACTCTTTAATATGAGGGTGAGCGTTTTGAAACATGAATCTCACAACCCTTTTATTACAGACATATGTTTTCAAATGTAAAGATCTGTGGAAATGCTTAAGTTCCAAAAATGATCTTTGATTTTATGCAAAATGTCCAATAACCTTAATCGGTGCAATTTGTAATAGGACTATTTCTAAAGAGTACAGTCACAGTGTGCCAGACTGTGCACATTGGACTGATAACCTTCTTTTAGAAAATAATGTATATAGATATTTATTCTAGGTTTACATAATGTGCTTTGCTCAGTAAGACACTTAAAAAGAGCTGGTTTACAATGTTAGCATAATTAATGTGTTTTATTTAATATATGTTTTTTTCTAAGAAAACACACTTTGGTGTTTCAAAATAGCCTTCCTCTTTGCAAAGTGCCTTTTTTACGTTAAATGAAATAATCTGTTTCTTCTGTGTGCAGCAGGGCAATGTTTAATGGCATGTGTTGGCTAGTGATTTGCTGGTAGAGCACCTGAACCCTCATATTTGTATAGCACGCCGCACACTCACAGTACAAAAAATAGGAAATACCAAACATAATACGTTCCTCTGGTTCCTGACAGAGTCTACATAAATCCCATAACTCCTGACAGAGCCTGTACCTGTATCTCTTACCTCCTACCATACAGGCACCAAATCCTCACTGTGATGGCAACATTCCTGGAGGACACAAGTGATGGAAACATATGTTTCCCAATACCTGCCTGTTCCCCATGTTGGCGGCAGGGGGTCTGTTGCTGCTGCTCTCATTCTACCTTTAACAATAAAAAACACACAACACCCACTCACACCTCCCCCTTCAAGATATCACTTTTTGTTCTTTCTCTCTATTTGTAGCTAACACACATCTGAGAATGCAACTCATGCCAGAGAGTGAGAAACAGTCAAACAGAAACTCTGGGCCTCATTACGAGTGAGGCGGAACGGATTAACGGGCTCCGCTAAAGGAGGCGGACCCGTTAAACCCGTTCCACCTCATTACAAGCTCCCCTCGCGGGACCCGGTAAGGACGCCTGGGTTCAGCGAGGGGAAGAGGGAGCAAACAACGGGCCGCTCCTAATCGGCCCATTCTTTGCTCCCTCTCCCATTCCCATTGAGCCCTATTGGGACTCAGATGGGAATGGGGAAGGTCCGGGCCCGGGTTCCTGGAGGGAGGAATTACCGGGCCCTCCGAACTCGGAATGGCTGGGTAATTCCCCATTCTGGGAACCCGGGCGCGATTTTGGCGGCAGCCATGCCCCCAATAGCGGCATGGCTACTGCCAAAGCCGTAATGAGGCCCTCTGTGTCTCTAAGAGGGGGACAGAGAGAGGCAGTGTAAGAATGAGAGAAAGAGAGACAGGGCAGAGAGAGAAAGTGAGTGCAGAGAGAAGGAGAAAGAGAGAGAGAGAGAGAAAGAGAGAGAGAGAGAGAGAGAGAGAGAGAGAGAGAGAGAGAGAGCGAGAGAGAGAGCGCTAGATTATGGTATTATATGTTGATTACAGCTAGTATGTCTGATTTGTTTTATATAATATAGAGTCTTCCAAATCAATTCTATAGTGATGCTTAAGTTGGTCTCCCCATAGGAGCAACCATTTTTAAGATGGTTATAACTTTGGTGCTGTTTTACTAAGGGTAGGCAAACACATGGAAAATCAATCTTGCAGGTGGGTTAAAGAAATGTTTAGTAATTTTGCCTGCATTTACACAATAATAATACTGGGAAATATATTTGTTTACACTGTGCATTGATTAATATAGGTTTGGTGATGGACTCCTAAACGAAGGAGTGACAAGTGTTGGTTATTTTGGGCCCACGTTCCCACTTATGGGGCCAACATGTCCAAAATGTCAGTTAATGAATTGTCTGTGTATTGATTTAATCCACAAGTTGGGAACACTTTTGTGTATTTAGTTTGTGTGCCCCATTCTTCCCAACAGTAGGGGTAACCCTTTAGTTAAACATGTCTTCAATCGCAGTCTTGTACTGTGCTAAGTTCCACTTTAGATACCATTAGATTGGAATAGTTGTAACTAGTCGCTGACCTCTTTCAATTTTTAGTTTATGCTACAGCATTCTACCACACCACTCTAGAACTGGGCTGAAATACACCCACACCTCTACACTCAAGTATCTGAAGATTGCATGTTTAGGTCATCATGGCAGAAAGCAATATATTGAGTTTGAAAAATGTAGGGATGCTACATTAAACAAACACATAAAACAATTAACAAGAGATATCAAGGAGTTCAAGCTTTAGATAGCTTACCCATAGCTGGTTGAGAACTATTTTGAGAATAGAACTGCTGAGAGAGGGGGTTGACGGGCAGATCGAACCACAATGAGATGTAGATGGGTTACTTTTTCTGACACCTCAGACTCCATGGAAGATTACCCTAGGGTCTTTAACAACACTCCACACGAACAACTTAGAGGGAGGAAAATACCTTTTATAGCAGAGGGTACCCCAGAGGATTCTGGGGTCCACAATATTCCCTGGCCTTCAGATACTTCCAGGGCCCCAGGAACCAGCAAT
Source organism: Ambystoma mexicanum (assembly GCF_040938575.1). Classification (NCBI taxonomy): domain Eukaryota; kingdom Metazoa; phylum Chordata; class Amphibia; order Caudata; family Ambystomatidae; genus Ambystoma; species Ambystoma mexicanum. The sequence continues at coordinate 1,008,948,076 of NC_090930.1, forward strand.
CCCTGAGGCGATCACAAAGGAGATGGATGTTCAACTAACTCTCCCAGTGTTCAATTTGACTTCTAAAATTCTAACCACAGAGGAAATGTTGGTTTTAGCAAAAGGGTTATCCTTTGTACCCACAAAATGCACAGACCGGTTCACCATGGAGCCAGAGATCTGTAGGTTCTTTAGAAGTATTCGTCTGAAGGCCTTTTTCATTAATCAAGAACCCTGTGAGCAGGTGGAAGATACAGGAATAAGTGTGAAATCTACATTCACCCCGTTGGATAACCAGACCCCAAGGAAAATTCTAGCTTTTGAAAAATGCATACTACAAGAACTAAACAACTACAAAAGAACCAAACCACTCCATGACATAATGGGCCTCATTACGACCCAGGCGGTAAGGGGTTTACGGCAGCGTTAACAGCGCCGACCCTTACCGCCTGAGTACGAGGTCCCTTAGCGCCATGGCGCTTTTAACACCTGCTTTTAGCAGGTGTTAAAATCCATGGCGCTAAGGGACCATGGAGTTAATTACGCCACCGTAATTTACGGTGGCGTAATTAACGCCTTCCCCACTCCCATTATGCCCTATGGGGCAAAAATGGGAATGGGGAAGGGTAAATGGGGATTGGGGACTTACCGCCCCGCCAAGGTCGGAATGGGGCGGTAAGTCCGCCAACCACCATGGCGTAAACGTAGTAAAGTCACGGCCCAATCAACTTACCGCCTGGGTCGTAATGAGGCCCAATGTGTCTAAATCAGAGCGAGCAGCCGTCAAATTCTTGCAATCCTGTAAAGGATTGGTAATAAAAACCACAGACAAGCGTGGGGGCACTGTGGCTTTACAAGTGGATCAATACCTCCCGAGGACAAAGAGAACTACAAACAATTGAAGAAAGACCCTACTCCAGCTATACTCTAGGAGATAATATATATTTAACAGGGATACGGCTCACAAACAATTTTATCTCTGAACACGAGCATGAATTTCTTTATATTTGGACAGGACAATCTCCTACACAATATGCCATGCCCAAGATCCATAAAAACAAGATAAACCACCAGCCAGACCAATAGTTTCAGGATGCCATTCAGTGCTTGAACCCATATGCACATCCTGGATTGTTTTTTGGAGCCATTAATTAAATTGACAGAATCTTACCTTGGGGTTTCCATGGATACCATCAAGTGTTTTGAAGGAATGTAAATGATGTATCAAACTGACCTCTTAGTGACCATGGACATTCAGGCACTGCATACAAGCATACCTCAAACACAAGCAATTGACTGCATTAGGGAAGAATAAGACCAACGCAACATACAGGAATACTCACCCGATTTTTAATTCACCTTCTCACAGAAGAACTTACAATTTCTTGCATTTGTGATAAAATCTATTATCAACAGAAAAGAGGAAAAGAGGTACGGCAATCGGCGCAGGTTTTGTGTCCAGCCTGGCAATTATTTTTGTGGCCCAATTTGAAAAAAGGCATGTCTTCAGCCTCGACAACCGCTTCCATGATAAGATCCATAAGTGGAAGCGCTATGTTGATGATATTATTTTTCTGTGACATGGATCATCATAGTCACTAATAGCTCTCCACACATGGTAAACCACAGAAATCCTAATATTCAGTTTATTACGACGTGGAGTAAAGACCTGATCAATTTCCAAGGCCTGACTCTTCAGATCAGAGGCAAAACACCTCAATTTATTGTGTTAAAAAAAAGTGCTGATCGTAATACTTTACTCCACTACGCAAGCTATTACCCCCACCACTTTGAGAAACAACTTGCCCTACGGCTAGTACCTTAGGGTATGTCGTAACTGTACCTCAATTGAGGATTACTATACACAAGCACAAACTTTGGAGGCCAGATTCAAGGCACAGGGCTTTCCAAAACAAGTCAGCAATCAGGCCTGCAAGAGTGCTAGATACACTCCCAGGGATGCTCTGTTGGTTCCCATAGTAAAAGATCTACTACCAAAATAAAAGCAATGATCAATAAATCTGCCAGTTCGTTCAAACTACACTTTCTAATGACTCCACCACTTTAATGGCTTATTTAAAAATGGGAATATACTAAGAGGGGACCCCTTCAATTTGCTTACTCCCTAAGGTAGTAGAAGCTTCTCTACCTTCAAAGCAGGGTTTACAGAGACACAAATACAAATAGCAAAGGTAGAGACAAATGTAATCAGCTACACCAACATGTTATCACAAAATACACATTTTATTAATCATCATTAAAAAACATCGGAAAAACACAGAGATGTTAAAAAAGTTTTAAAAAATGCATATATAAAGTGCAAGTGACACAAAAACTCAATGGTAACAAATCAATTGTGACAGTTAAACATCAGTCTTTGGCTAGACTAGAGCGCAACTCCTGTGGTACAACTTCATATGACATGTACAGGAGAGGAAAAACTTTATGGTCAATGGGGACCCAGATACACAAACCAGATGTTCTAATAGCTGGTGTAATGCCTCGACATGTTTCAGTTCATTTATTTTCATTCAAACTTTCTTCAGGAGGACTTTTTGTTATTCCGTCACTTTTCTTTTTTCAATCAATAGGGCACTTTAACATATCACAGTTCTCAAACCAAAACGGTGCTGCTGAAAAAACATTAAAAATACTATGTGAGTCTAGATATTCACTACATCAGAAACAGATTCAATCTGTATAAGCGAGGAAACAGAAAAAAATAAATACTTCTATTACCCAGCATCAGAGTGGTAGTGATACAGGAGAAGGCTAGAATAAATTCCAACTTCAAGCAGTTAATGCATTTTTCATAATTCTCACTATCTGAAAAAAATATGTGTAGGTTGAATCAATCAAAAAAACACTACTCATGTAGAGCCTCTAAAAAACCATCTGTTCACATGTCCCTATGCATCCCATTTAGGGCATGTGCCAAAATGTTAAACCTCATCTTGCAAAACAATGAACAAAAACTAGTCACAATGTTAGTAAAGGGAAAGGAACACCCTCCCAAGGACACAAAGAGTGAAGTCAACATAAATTCAGCACTAGACACAACATGTGAAAAGTAAATGTGTCCCCGAATTTTCCTGGATCTGAAATAGCTAGACACAAGTGTTATAGGGGGAAGAAGAAACAAAGAGAAAACTCACCAGGAGCCCTGTAAACGAATTACTGCAGCTGCAGAATGTTGACAAAGTTAGCTGGGCGTCGCGATGGGGGCATGTGCAATATGCTTTTGAATGCCCGTAAGAAGCAGCACTACAGCAGAATGGCTGCAGTGCCCTAGAAGAAATGTAAGAAGCAACGAGATTAGGGAAAGCAGTGATCACTCCATGTACGGGGTTCACATCAAAGCAAAAAGTGCCTTCAAAGCGGTTTCCCGTGCCGCATTAGAAAAAGAATAAGAGAATGAGAGGCACACTCACCCTTGCTCGCACTCGTAAAATAAATCAATCAGATGTCTTGAGCAGGTCAAAAGGGGGCCAGCATCCCTAGAAGGAGTCGGCCTGCAAAGCGAAAATGCGGGCGTGCACAGATACCAATCCCTGCAGAACGACATATTGGCTGTGCTCAGGTTTTTAAAGGGGAAAGAAATCCCAGCAGTCTAAGCGAAAGGAAACGTACAGTACCATCCGCCATTAGCAAGTGGTTGTATTGTGAGGCAAGGGGAGGACAAAAGGCCCTTTTTGATGTCAATGCCGCAGTCCAAGTTAAAAAGAACACGTCCCCTAGTGGTAGACCATGGAATAGTCTAAAGAAAGTAAAACAGTACATACAAGTAGTTTATACAAAAAAAGCCCTCAGAAGTGGTTCAGCCAATTGAAACTCGCAAATGTAACCTCCAAAAATGACCCAAAAGTAATGAGTCAAGGACAAACCCAGGCTAAAGCACATGATACTGGGGCACTTACTTTACTTTGTGCCAATCGATAGCATCATTTAACCCATTGAGGTCACTACGAGTTCGAAAAATGAGTTGTTGTTCTTTCTGTAGGAGTTTCTGGTTTTGGATACAAAGAGTGTTGGCTTTAACCACCAGGAGTACTGTCCACCTGAAACTCTCAAAATCATGTGCTTTCTCAACAAAATGTTTGACCATGGGGGCTTGGAGTGTTTTGTTTTTGATACAGCTCTTATGCTAGGTAATAGAAGTATTTATTTTTTCTTGTTTCCTCGCTTATACAGATTGAATCTGTTTCTGCTGTATTGAATATCTAGACTCACACAGTTTTTTTAATGTTTTTTCAGCAGCACCGTTTTGGTTTTGGTTTGAGCACTGTAATATGTTAAAGTGCCCTATTGATTGAAAGAAAGAAAAGTGACGGAATAACAAAAAATCCTCCTGAAGAAAGTTTGAATGAAAATAAATGAACTGAAACATGTCGAGGCATTACACCAGCTATTGGAACATCTGGTTTGTGTATCTGAGTCTCCATTGACCATAAAGGTTTTCCTCTCCTGAACATGTCATATGCAGTTGTACCACAGGAGTTGCGCTCTAGTCTAGCAAAAGACTGATGTTTAACTGTCACAATTGATTTGTTACCATTGAGTTTTTGTGTCACTTGCACTTTATATATGCATTTTTTAAAAACTTTTTTAACATCTCTTTGTTTTTGTGATGTTCTTTAATGATGATTAATAAAATGTGTGTTTTGTGATAACATGTTGGTGTAGCTGATTACATTTTTCTCTACCTTTGCTGTTTGTATTTTTACTTAAAAATGTGCAAGAATTTCTTACCAACTCCTATTTCACAAGTCCATCACCCAAGACTACCCTGTGGAATTTAAGAGTCATATTGGGACATTTCCCATGTGGAAAATGCAGTGTATGCAAATCCACCAGAAAAATGCCAGATTTTGAAAGTGAAGGAAAGAAGTGGCATTTCAGACATCTTTCATATTGCAAAACATTGAATGTAATTTATTGCAATCAGTGCCCTTGTGGGAAGATGTATGTGGGCCAAACAAGAAGACCCATACATAAAGGGATCACAGAGCACAGATCCAGATTAGATTCAGGAACTTGCCAGCGCCCATGGTGTCAAATTATGTTTGGCACCAATAATACCCTGGATGAGATCTGGTGATGGGTGCGAGATGTGGCAGTTGCTACACCCAACCCTAGTGAATCTCTCAATCACAAGGCAGCATGGTGGATTTATACATTGAAAGCACACCAGTCAGGTTTAAATGAACAATTAAGTAACATGACTTAAAATCACATGTTGTTTGCTGAATGTAGGCCCGTTTACAGGGTATGCCCAAGTTACAACAAATAAATTCCACTGTTAACTGATGGGCTTCATGAGAGATAGTACATCGAGTCGAACATCATGGGCACAGCTAAGACTACGAAGTTAATGCAGTTCAAGACATAAATTGAGTGGAGAATATGGAGTCCTTGCATTTTAGGATATGGGTTGCACGATAGTTAAAGCGTTTGTGGTAGATTAGCAATGCCGTGACACCATCAAGCGGTAACGCACCCTCAGAGTTACGAGATCACCACCAGTGGCTTGATATAGCTGCCGGGATTGAGTAGTCAGATTTTGCTTGGTTTGTCATACACACTTAGTGCCTTAGGCGACCTACCAACATAGAGATGTCACCACGCACATGCGTCTGCTTAGAATCATTTGTCCTTTCTATGTACAGTTGGTCACAGCCCTGGGAACAAGCAGATGTCTTCCATTTCACACAGCGATCGAAGCACCGTAGCCGGACAGTCAATATGCCTGCCACGTGAAGATAAGTGCTATCTAGTGTAGACAACGTGAGGCCCTATTTCATAGACCCACACTCTCCCCGAAGCTCGATTGTGTAGTAGCCTCAATTTTTAAATCACCCCCCTATCTAATTGTCCCTCGCGCCATTCCAGAGAATGACAGGGGAACCGTGGCAAAAATGTTAAGCACAATGAACCATGAGGAAATGAGAACTATTCATCAGCATAGTTATTTAAGTTCCAATGTTTCTACAAGGGAAAAGGTAGGAGCCTTTCAGATTCACTTTTTTCTCTTTAAAGACCTGCTAAATCAAATACTATCCGGCCCAAAATGTAAATATGGTCTCGATTTCATTTGGTTATTGCAGTATCCGCTTTGGCAAGAGTTGTGTAATAACGCCATATGAAAACAATTAGGTGAGAATACCTAGAATGCACTTGCTTACACATTGAAATAAGCAAATAGGCACAAGGTAAGAAGAGATTAATGACCTGGGGTCCATAAGTAATAACATGGCACATCAGTAGCTCAAGTTGAGAATCACATACACAAACTCCAATGTCTCAACTCTTCACAGACCGAGGTATCAATACCATCCAGTTATGCATCATTTATTTAAGGTATATATGTTCATATGCACGGCCCCATAATCCCTAATTGGTCCCGAAGAAGGCAACAGTTTATTAACAAAGGAGGGTTGCCGAAATGCAAGAAGAAATGTAGGTTCTTCAAACTGTTGAAACTTTAGCGGGTACATTGTTTGGCCCATGAAATTTGTTTGAGACTGAGACCCTTACAATATGAATATATTTTTAAAATTCTAGGTAATTCATTGGTTTCAATAGACTGTACACTGCAAATTTGATGTCTGTTTGAGTTTTGTTGAGTGATTGATGTCCTTTTTTCATTTAATTTACACATTGCACTTTGCACTTTCTTTGCGCTTTCAAGTGATTTGGAATTTGCCAGCACCTAAATGTAAAACCGTGGTGGGTTAAGGAAACTTTTTAATTTTGACTGCATTTACATAATAATAATAAATATAAATATTTGTTTTTATACACTGTGAATTGATTAATATAGGTTTGGTGATGGACTCCTAGAATAGATGAGCAAAAAACAAGAAATAAAGAAAAAGAAAACATATATATGTCAGCTTGTGGACCCATGTAGCCATTATACTAAGTGTGTATAATCAATAGTTGTCACTGACCTGATGTTGTTAGTTAGTTCAATAAATCTAGAGAAAATATTAATAATAAGATTACTAGTGTGTTACTAACAAGGCAGTAGAATGCACAGAAGTGCTGGATCTAATAGGTAAGGAAAGACAACGTTTTCCAGCACTTCTGTGCATATATATGTTTTCTTTTTCTTAATTTCTTGTTTTTTGCTCACCTATTCGGCGCAATATCACGTATGTATAACATCTGAACAAATCCATATTTTACGGTGATAAACTTCAATTTATATGTGTGAATATTGCAAAATGTTTTAACATCCTGAATATTGAACATTTTGAATATGGTAAATGATAAATGGATTGACGCTCAAACGCATTTGAATGTGGACCTATCTAATATGGGTGACATGAATTTATGTGAATGTGAACTAATCTGATATGGCCGACATGATTCCATTTGTCTCGGGAGGATAGCTCACCGGCAACGCGCTCACCTTGGAAGCAAGACGACACAGAGCAACAGAGGTTCGATCCCTGGGTCCGTGCTTAGAAACCTCTGGGTATTAAGCGCGTTATAAATACATATCATATCATATTCATGTGAATGTTCCTTCATAACTCACTAGGACTTTTTAAACCCCTGCCGCTTTTGATAATTTGGCAATGTATGGTTATAATACGTATGGAATTCTATTTAACAATGTTGCTTTTATGTGTGGATTTAATGGCACATGGTGAATAGTAAGCACTGTCCTGACGAAGGACGAGTACGTCCGAAATGCATAGGCCTTGGTTTTGATGCATCTACAACCACAGTTAATATTTTTCAATGAACAAGTGGAAGAAATAAACCAAGATTTAAATATACGAGCTAGATAATTTGCATACTTTGTTTATCGAATTGATGATTATAAACACACACCACAATTTTTGTGGTATTTGGGAGTGCAGCCCACACCGCTGGCTTCACGGCCAAGGTCTTGTTTTTGCTCACATTTGTAGTGCTTTTTCACGCAGGCACCTCTCTCATGGGTTTGCACCCCATGCAGAACAAACAAACTATTACAATTTGAACTATAAAGAATCATAAGCTCAGGTTGTGCACAATCACCTCGCCTCAGTGTAGTCAGTGTTACTCTCAATACACCAGTTCAGAATGTGCATCATTCGGAGGAGTCTCAGATCTTGCATTCTAATGCATCCTTGGCCCACTCTTGTATGTAACCAGGACCCGAGTATTAGCTCATCACATTTGATTGTATTGTGTATGACTGAATTGCATAGGGCAAATGAGTGTATTGTGCATGCCATGTGAATGCATGTTATATGTGTATGGTGCACGGCATAAACATGAATAGCGTATGACTGGCATATGAGTGGCATATGAGAATCTGTCATGAAAGGGTTTGGAGTATAAATGTTAGGTTAGTGGCATATGGCATATCAGCGTATGGATTATGTGTGTGCGCCTTGGTAATGCGTGGCATTTGAGTTTATTTTGTAGGAGTGTATGGCATTTTAAGGTATGAGATCTGAGTGCATGACATATGAGTGTATGGCTTGTGAGTGTGTGATGTGTGAGAATATGTTATTTGGGTGCATTGGTGTAGGAGTGTAAGGCATACAAGTTTATGGTGTATGGATCTATGACATAGGAATGTACAGTTTATGAGTGTATGGCATAGGAGTGTATGGCATATGAGTGTGTGGTGTAAGAGTGCATGGTGTAAGTGTTTGTTGGATAAGTGTGAGTGCTGTAACAGTGCTTTACATAAGATTGCGTGGCCTAAGAGTGTGAGGCATAAGAATAGGTGGTGTAATTGTGTGTGTGTGTGTGTCACAAGTGTGACCATTATGTGTGTTTGTCATAAGAGCATGTGTTATAAGAGTGTGTGGTGTGTGTGTGCGTGTGTGGTGTAAGGAATACCAGTATTTGGTGTGTAAGCATCTGGCATGTGTCTATGGCGTTTAAGTAACATATGAGTGTTTTGTGTAAAGTCATATGAAATACACATATCCTATGCACTCCTTATAAGCATGGAAGTTCGCATTTAAGTGAGGGTTGACTTTGATGTGAGTTTTTCTAGCCACAGTAGGTGAATACGAGTTTTACATTTCATGCATGTATGCAAATTACATTTACTAAATGTCTCATGTACATATGAAAACTGACATCAAGGTAATTCCTGAATTGGATATCATTTCATAAATACATTATTTTACTCGTACATTGAGTTCATATAGTATATGTACATTTATTCTGCAAATGTCACATTTGAAAGCTATATTAAAGTGAAGGAAATAGTTTTGGCTTTGCATGTCCAGTCTGTCAAGGCGACATAAATAGGTTGAGCAAAAAAATATTTTTGTTTATCTTAGGACCTAGTAAACCATTTGTCGCGTCTTCCTGAGTTGTGGTAAAAAAGCCAAATAAACCACTCAAAACTAGTATTTTACAGAAATACTGAGATATCAGACAGCGCCAAGTTCGTGCTCAGAACATATATTTATTTTTAAAAGTTGCCCTTGGTAATGACACGTGTTTCGGCTATATTGAAAGCCTTTATAAAATTAGGGGCTTGTTACACTTCTTTTTTTTAAAGTTTTATTTATTTGCAGATGTTACAGGAAACACACACGTCAGAGGATAACATATACTGGATACATTACTGGTGCACAAGTCACATGAGGCAGAGGCAACACATCAATAGGAGAGAAAAAAACAGTAAATTACAAAAATAGTATAACATTGCCACATATCATTACCGGGGATCTGGTGAGTCTTTGTCGGACGCGCTCTCCGTTTGGTTAATAAGGTAGCTGTTGAAGGCTGACCATATGTTCTTGGAACGAGTATGCGCCGGGAGCATGGACAAGAATTCTTCCTCACAAGTGCAGGCCCAGGTGAGTGCATAGAGCAATTTCTGGAAAGTTGGGGGGTAAGGGCTCTTCCAGCTCTGGTGTACACATTTGTTGGCAACCATGCAGCTAATGTTTTGAAATTTGGCCACCCGCCTGGTATCGTCAGTTCCCCACACTCCGAATAGTATACCCAACGGGTCAGGGTCAATCACCATGCCGACAATGTCAGAGAGGGCATTCAAAATACTATCCCAAAACTCTCGCATTGCGCGACATGACCAAAACATGCGTAGGTGGTGTGCCCCTTTCGCCTTGCAGAGGGGGCAGATTTGTGTATCATTGCAAGCAAATCTAGAGATCCTCCGACGGGTATAATACAACCTGTTAATCAGTTTAAATTGTATAACACGGTAGCAGAAATTAAGGGATACCCTTTTCATGTGTAAGCAAATCTTTTTCCATAGGTGGTCGGAGACCTCAAGGCCCACTTCGTCCACCCATTCAGTGCGCACCTTGGAGGATTGGGTTGGGGTCACAGTTAGCAGAATTTTATACAAAGAGGAGACAGCGCCTCGGCCTCCACTTGAATTAGCTATGTCGATAATACCGGGGCTATTGGGAGGTTCATTGTGGAAGGTGGGCCAGCTGGAGCGGAAGGCTGCGCGGAGCCTATAGTACTGTAACATCTGAAGTGCTGACCCGGTATGACCCTGCTTCCATGACTGTGGATCAATAAACTTCCCTTTGGGGAAAAAGTCGGTAAGAGCTTGATAGCCAAGGGCCCCCAATCATCGAGCCAAGGCTACATCGTGCCCCTAAACGAGGAGCCATTTCTAGTAGGGGTATGATGCAGACGTTATATTTAGGTGTCGGCCCCAGGAGAGTAGGGTATTTGCTACTGGATCCAGTGGGGAGTCAGGTACATACTCCCGATTAAATATTAAGGTCATAACATTGATCTTGTCCGCAGCCAGGGCCTCCAACTTGACGTGCGGCCGAACCAGAGGGCTAGGGTACCAGTACGTGGCATATTGGGCTTGTGAAAATGTCCAATACAGTGTCAGATCAGGAGCCGTGAAACCTCCCCTCTCGTACGGGAGCACTATGTCCGACCATTTCTTATGGGCTGCGACCCCGAATGCCACAGGAACTGTGCACATGCCGCATTTAATTTCGAGAAGTATTGTTTTCCAGGACATATTGGTACATTACTAAAAACATATAGCAGTTTGGGGACCAGGATCATTTTGAAAAGAGAGATTTTCACAGCAAGTGAAAGTGGGAGAGAGCGCCATTTAGCCATTTAAGATTCAGCTAGCTGTGCCACGGCCGCATAATTCTCCTCTAGCAAAGCAGATCTGGACAGGGATACCTGGACTCCCAAATACCTCATAGCTCCGGGGGACAAACGAAGCGGATACTCTGAGACAGGCTGTTGGGTGCTACCAGTGAGCGGGAGAATTTCCGACTTGGTATAATTGATTGTGAAGCCCGAACAAGTACTAATTTGTGTAATATTCCGCAGAATGGGGTAAAGATGAGTGGCGTGGTCTCTGACGAATAACAGCACATCGTTAGCATAGAGAGATATTATTTTGGGGGTGTCTTTTAATCGTACACCTCTGTGGGCATGCCGTGCTTGGACATGGTCTGCCATTGGCTCTATTACTAGTGTGAAGAGGATCGGGGAGAATGGGCATCCCTGACAGTTGCTTCTAAAGAGCGTGAATAACATGGATGTCAGGGAATTAACTCGTACCCTAGCCAGTGGGGCGGTATACAGCAGTTTAATATAGTTAATCATGTTGGGACCTATACCCATTGTTTCGAATACCAGCCACATATATTTCCATGAAACCATGTCGAATGCCTTTTGAGCATCGAGCGTAACAGCAATAGCATTTGAATCTTGGTCAATTCTGGCCAGGACATTGAAGAGCCGCCGGATATTGTGGCAAGTTGACCTCCCAGGCACAAACCCCCCCTGGTCTTCGTGTACTAGGTATGTCATTATCTTGAAGAATCGATTAGCTATAGCTTTTGAAAAGATTTTTGTGTCAACGATCATAAGCGAGAGAGGCCTGTATGAACCGCATTCATCGCTTGGCTTCCAGGCTTAAGTAGCACTGTAATGACTGCTTCATGCAGAGAGGGAGGGAGGACAGTTAAACTGAGGGATTCATCCCATACCTCCAACAGCTTGGGAGCTAGAATGGCAATATGCTCCTGATAAAATTCAGGAGTAAGCCCATCGGAGCCAGGCGCCCTGCCTTTTGGGAGGTCCGAAATGGCCTTCACGATCTCTTCCAATGACACCAGGGAGTCCAGTTGGTCTCTAGTCGCATCAGAGATATATGACATAGGGATCTGGGCAAGGAGATCTCTCATGTGTTGCTCGTCATGTTCAGGAGGTGATGCATAGAGATTAGTATACAACTCGGTGAAGACCCCCAGTATTTGCTGGTCTGACCACTGTGGCACACCCTGTGAATTCTTGACAGATATGATCTGGGCCTGGCTCTTTCCCCCTCTCATTAACATAGCTAGTGTCCTACCAGATCTATCCCCCTCCCTGTATCTCCTGGCAGCTAGTGGGAGACTGAAGTAGTGGACTTCCCTAATGGCATGTGACTCAAAAATCTCAAGTTCTTCGCTAATTTGTGCAAGCCTGGCAGGGTCAGCTGCTGATGTGCGTTTTAGCTCCAACTCCCACAATCTAGCTTCAGAGCGGCTGAGGTACCCGTCTTATAGTCTTCAGTACTCCCGCCTCTCTCGAGATGGACATCCCTCTAATGTACAACTTGAATGCGTCCCAACGGATTCCGGCAGTGGTGGCTTGCAGGGAGTTTCATTCAAAGATGGTCACAATATCAGCTAGTATGTCAGCTTTGGATACTATATCAGAAAGGGCAGCAGATTTGAAGCGCCATGTGCTGCATGTAGGCACTGGTGGCTCGAGTTCGACTGATAGAGTAATCGGGGCATGGTCAGAGAATGTACGGGATAGTATCTGAGACCCGCGTATCTTCCCAATCAAGTCCCCAGATACCAGGAATAGATCGATTCTGGATGAGCTATCATGAACTGTCGAATAATAAGTGTATTCACTTAGCTGGGGATGGAGACCACATCCCATTTAGCAGCTGACGCACGTGGAGACAGGTATCGGAGGAAAAGTTACGGGATTGAACCCAGTTAATGGCCGAGCATCAATTCAACAGTCTAATGGGGACACACATTAGAAGTGTAACAAGCCCCTGATATGTTAAAGTGAAGTCTTGAGTTTGCTGTGAGTTTGTATAGGTGTAGGAGGCATATAGGAACTTTACATTTTGTACATTAGTGTATTTGATATATCCTAGACAGTCTATATGCATATGAAGTCCTGACCTTGATGTGAGCTTTCATATGTATATATGTCCTAAACATGGTTATAGGTTCTGTATAAAATACCTTTATTCATTCTGCACGTCTTAACTACCACCAATTCTTATGAAAGGTCACTTTAAAGTGAGGTCTAACCTCTATATGAGTATTTATAGGTGTAAGCAGCGTATAGTGGTTTTACATTTATTTAATTCATATATATATGATAAATCATATCAAATGTAGTCCTTAGCTTGATAGGATGTTTCATATGTATAGTAGTGTACATGTACGCAATGTACATCTTTCATATGTACATTTACAGTTCATATAAAAATGCACATTCATTCTGTGCATGTGTGATATATCGATAAATATTACATCTTTATATCTCAATTCTTGTTAAGATCTTGGTGCATGGCAAACATCTTGACAATCAAAGTGGACAATTTTGAGATATTTGAGCTGAATTGTTTTTTCTTTTCCCTATGGGAGTCATATATACATATGCAGGGTGGCTTGGCAATAGATGTTCACAACAGGACATCTGGGGTTGAGTGAGTTTGATGGTCGATACATGGTCCCCCACCCAAAGTGCCCCTTCTCCAGGCTGGATAAGTCCTTCTTAAGGTTTGACTTAATTACAGAAATGAAGTGCCTCCACTTATTGATTTTTGGGTGATAAGGCTCTCGCCTGTCACCATAACACATACCCTTACTCATATTCACACTACTCAATAACAATACATGAGATGTGTGTGGGGTGTTTTATTAAATTTTACAAAGCTTATAAATACATTAAACTTTGCATAATAATTCTGGCACCTTATGTACAAATACTTGGAATCCATAACATATTAGTGCATCTCTAGTTTCATAAGGATGTGCTTTGGCCTCATTATAAGTATGGCGATGCAGAATTAACCTGCCGCTAATTCTGTTTACTGGCACGTTTCCGGAATGCCATACTACAAGTTTGGTGGTGGGCTGGACGGATTTACCTGCAGCTCAGAGCTACTGGTTATTCCGGTGCCCCGCCACCAAAAAATGCTAGTATAACCGGCACTAGTAATACCAGTAATTCCCCACCATAGTCCTATGCAACTCCATGGAATGGAGAATTACCAACGTTGTTGGCACTTGGAATATGATGGTACTTCCGGCATTCCAAGTGCCGGTAACAGTAATTCCGTTTGGTGGTATCCTGATGGATTTCTCGGTGGAATACCACCAAACATGTAATGAGGCCCATAGTCTTTACCTTTATTTAGGATGTATATGTTGTTATTTTAAAGAACAACCCATGATATTCTCTCCTCCCTACTATTTCACCCTAGTCCTGTGAGGATTCTGAGCGTTGTTTAGAGTCACATGAGCTTCGAAGATAGGTTAACATTGGAGTTACCCCTTTGTCGGAACATAATGATATCCGAGGACAGACTCTCACCATCACCTTCAGAGATGGGGGGCTAACTGTTTAACATGCTGGAGTTTCTTGAGAGGTGTCTGTATGGCAATCATTCTCCTCACATGTACCTGAGCAAACCTGAAGTGATGCACTTTATAGTAAGTGTATAGGTGCCCCGTGTCTCTCCCACTCTTCACTTCACCGTAAGCCCTAGACTTGCTCCACTCTGTTTCCTCCTTAACCTACATGGCAAGGAAAGGGGACAGGGTTTCTGACCTCCTTACTTTCCTTTCAGTACTGCTGGTTTACATTTGTTTTAAATTCCTTTTCCTCGTTTTAACCAGAACTGTTAATTTTATATGGTTTTTTTTTCCATAACAATATCTAACACCTCTCCCGGGTGCCTCACTTGTGCCTAAGTACATAAGCAAGCACCTCTACAGGGACATTTGTCATTAAGACTTGAGCCACATAATGGCAGTGTTCCTGGCATTAGGGGTTATAATTTTCTGATTCACACTTGGGAGGAGGAACCTGAGAAAATCGTTAATGGAATCCCTCTGGGTCAGGAACTCTGTTCTCACCATCACTCACTTGACACCTTTTCACACCTTCTGACTGTTCATGCTGCTGTTTTTATTTTAATACAGTTACTCCCTTCCTGCTTCCTCAGAGATACCATGCTACCACCTACTGCCCAAACCCCGTCACTGCAATACAGAGCCTCCCGTCCAATGAACAATCAACATGACATCACACTAGGAACAACTCATTTGAAGCTTAAACCTTTAGATTACAGACAGTGTGTCATCTCTCCTCTCTACTGTCCAGTTATACAGGAAAACCGCCATTCTGGGTCAATAAAATGGCATGGGGGTGGTAACATGTAGTCTCCCGACTAGTAAATGAATCATGTGAATATGATGAGCACCAGAGAAGGGGGCACTGTTCTTTTTCAGGAACAACCTCTGGAAGGATTGTCTTATTTCCCTCTTCTATGATATCGGATCATGATCCTATCCTTGTTGGTTTTTTTTCTTTCTTTCTTTTAGCTAAATTTTCTCAGCTACCCTTTTCCCCTATTGGATGCTGACGGTGATTGTTCATTGTGAACTGAACTGAGCATGTGCTCCAGAAACGGATATGGGCCCTTTAACCATCCAAGTTAACTGGGACAAGGCCAGTGGATCATACCAGTGCAAGCCGGATCAGACAATGAGCTGTTCAGAGAAGCCGGTTGTAATCATGGGGGTGGAGGCCATATGCAACTCACCTGAGGAGGACAGATAGCAGCTATTTTGCCAAAGGTAATTTCCAAAAATCAATAGGGAAGATGACTGTGGTGTCGGTGTCTCCATGAATAAACTCTTTGTTTAAGGCAGTAGGTGGGATAAACGTGCCAGGAGGCCTAGCTCGGTTGTTCTCTATGTTTCTGTGGTCATGTGATTGATGCCTTATAAAGTGGACGGGTCTGGAGCGTTGGTCAGGTCAGTTTGGAGGGAACAGGTTTATGGGCAGGATTATGTTTGTTTGACTTGCAAGCCAACTAATAAATCACCTTTATTTTGACCATCAGCGCAAACTCATGAAACAGGACACATCTACCAAAAAAGATTCACCAGTCCCACAAACCAACTTTTGAGAAGTTTGTCCAGGTGAACTGGTTCATTACCAGACTTCCCACTATAGAGAATGTACTGCTATATCTATTACATGATTTGTGGAGACATCCACATTTCTCTTCTCTCTTCATATATTTAATGTGCAATTCTTGTTTAGTTCTCTCTGCCTTGTAAGTACAACTAAATACGTAAAACGTTCTTGGTGTTTGGTCTTCAACAGATGCTTTCAATTAATTAGTCATATAAATAATGGGTATTGAGTCCTTTTGCCGACACCCGTTTTTCCGACGGGTGTTTTGCTGCTGGAGTGTTGCCAAAAATGTCCATCAACATTTTTTGGGGGGGGTGGGGTGGGAAAGGGTAAATACATGGTTGGGGGAAGGGAAATCAAAAACATAATTAAATGAAGGAGGTCTTGGGGGGAATTCCCCCAAAATAATGTAAAATATATGTCGATTAACTTTTTTGGCAAAACATCTGCGGCAAAACACCCGTTCGAAAAAAGGGGGTCAGAGAAATGACATGGAACCAAATAATGTTACCTTTGATGACTCCAAATTTTGCTTGAGCTATTTTGCCTCAGATGCTAACATTGGTGATGGAGAGCAGGTAGTTAAAGATTTGGTTACGTTCAGATGTCGTATTTGACATCCTATTTCCTCAAATCAGGAACTTATTGGAGAAGATAACATTGCCTTTCTCTTTAACATGCATGGTTTGCAAGTTTCAAATTCGCACACATACACATATTTGTGCTGAAGAACATAGTCTAAAAACAAATAAAGGAAAGCTTAGCATTCTCTTCCAAGTACATCCATGGCATTTGCTGTATGCGCGTGCACATCAAGCCATCCCGCAGGTGGTGTACATTTTGGCACCAGAATGCGGGCTCATGAAGCACCCAGTATTGCTTGAGGGGACTGGAGGTCAGAATGTACCATGTTCATGGGACTCTTGGGGGGGGGGGTTAGGGGGATTGCTCCCTCATCCGTGGTTGGCCTGTTAAGTGCAAGACAAGACCCGTGGTGGGCTCCACTGCTTCCATTAATATGTGTTGCTGCTTTTCAAACCCACAACCACAATAGTGTCCGCTTCCACTTTGCCAGCTGCGCAACTCTTTCGTGAGTGCTGTGCACACATTTTGGCGGCAGCTATTTCTTTAAACTGTGTGACATCAGGAAATAATCTGCCATTAGATAGCAGAGGGCATTTCCTCTCTGATGCACCCGGAACCTCAGTAATAGCCGCTTTGAAATGCATCTTCTAATACGCGCGTGTCATTAGCTCATAAATAAAGAGACTTGCGCTGTATGATCAGTGCCTATGTTCCTTCCATATTACCCGGCAGTGTCCAGCTGTCTTACATTACGGCACGCATAATTAATCAGGAGACGGGGAACTCCATGCCCGTAAATAAATGCATGCCCGTCACAATCAGGAAGGCCAAACAGTGACTGCAGCTTTGGCACTGTTTTACCACAAAGAGCATCTTCCGTTTGTTGATTACTGAGGAAATCATTAGAGGCAAAACCTTTCATATTTTGCAGAAAAAAACCTCAAAGGAGGCCAGAAACCAGCAGAGTTTGTGGAAGTCTGACAGACCATTCTATTTTTCTAAATCCATTATTCTATTAATGTTTCGGTTTTCTTTGTCCTGCGATTACTAACCACTTCCCCGCCATAGACCTTCTCCGTAGATATTCCTGTATTATTCTAAAATAATTCTTGGCAGGGTTTGCCACAGTTTATCGAGCATTTTTGCGTTCATTTCTCCTCAGTACATTTGTAGTGTCACAGTGAGAAAGAATAGTGAACATACATTGCTTAGACAATTTGTAAACAAACAGAAGATATACAAAATGCGAAAAAAACATTCTTTGAAAACTCATTACCGCTGCAATGTAGAAATGGCTAATTATTGTTTTTACTTTCCAAATGTTCTGCAGTACCTCTCTCATTAGCTCTTGTGAAATAAATAAATAAATATATATATATATATATATATATTCAGAGAAAAAACTTTGTTAAAGGGACGGTATGGTTAAGTTGCACTAATAAAAACCTATCAAATTCAGTGGAAAAACTGTGATAAAGGGATATTATGGTTACAAGTAAAATTGAAAAACCCCAGAAATTCGCCAGTTATGGTAAACTAAGCAACCATAACTAGCGCCACCACCGTGCACTGCTAAGACTAACACCCAGGACATCATTGTTGACATCACAGACAACATCACATATCTGGGCCACTTGTTTTTGTTCACTGACATATGTAGGCCAGGTGGTTTTGTTCACTGACAGTCAGAAACTTAAAATTCAAACAGTATTATACATCTAGACGTTGCCCTTCTCATGTGTTCTTACAGTACTTTCCTTAGGGATTGGGCTTAGCTCATGGTGCATATGGGGCAATAAGCAGGCATCAAACACACCAACCATTTCTATACATGAAGATAAACGTGAATGTTATTAACAGTTTCTGATTATGTTGCTTCTTTTTTGCTTACTTTACTACTTTACTTTCCCTGTATGTGCCTCTGATTTGTATGCATTGTGGTCTTTATATGTAATTTTTTTCAGTACCACAAGTATGTAGTAAGTGTTCAATTGTTATTTGGTTAGTACATGTTTAACAATACTGAAAATTCTGATAAGGTACAATTCATTATTTTACAATCCAACATTGAAGCCATTGTCTATGTTTATATTTATGTATGATTAGGTTCCACTACTAAGAACAACAGTGAAATAGAATGTTGTTTAGGGAAGTACATTTTTTACTAGATTAAGTAGTTCATGGTATGTCTCCCGCTCACCCCTGACATCTGTTTACCAACATTATAATCACAACCTCTTGTAGGGACTTTTTATCAAAGTTAATTTCACATGTGATGTCATCAGTGATGTAATAAATTACATTTGTGATCTCATCTTTGATGTCCTGGGCAGTGCACAGTGGTGGTGCGAGTTATGGTTGCTTACTAACCATAACTGGTGAATTTATGGGTTTATTCTTGTAACCAGTATATCCCTTTAAGACAGTTTTTCCAATGAATTTGACAGGCTTTTATTAGTGCAACTTAACCATAATGCCTCTTTAACACATTTCTTTTACTGAATTTCATGGGTTTCTACCAGGATACCCTTAATTTGTCTACATGTCCCTTACATGATACTGCCCCCACCCGCCCCAACATGATAGCCACAGTCTCTGTGGACAGCACGACTGTCCATGACTCTGGAGATCATTCACACTGCCCAAAAGCAAAGGGGTTACCTTACATTGTTATATCGTGCAGCAAACAAACAGAAGATGTTAACGTGCAACACATACATGTAGCACATTCAAAAATTAAATATGTCTACAAACGCTGTACTTATGAAACCAGAAGTACAGTTACATAGGTTGTGTAACATAATGGAATGGACCACGCACAACAGTGACTTTTGCATCTAACTATATTACCTCAGTACAACCTTCCTTACACAGTCAGAAGCAACTCTCAGAATCAAGTCCAACCTACTAAGAAGAAATCCATAAAAAAAGTAGTAAGTACACTTTATTTCTTCCTGTAACATTAGAGTTTGTTGTATGTACATGACTTGTAAGAAATAGAAGTATTGTCTTCTTTAAATAGAGTGGCTAGAGAAAAATGTCCCCCACGATGAAATGAGTGATGGAAATAAGTCTAAAGGTACACAGTACAATTTTTAAAGTAGGAAAAGTAATGTGAATTGTTTCAAATGTCACTAAAACATGTTTATTTTCTTTTTAACAGTAGACCACCAATAGAGGAAGAAGTGCAAATGTTGCAAATGAACTAACAAGTCTCTCTGCAAAAATGGATCAGCTCAACACTAATTTTTCACAGTTAATGACAGTGGTGGAAAGGCATACTACAGACAATATTAGATCCCACTGTCCCACTTGTACCTGTGCCCCTTCCCCTAGTCCCAGCCAATCATCCCCACCAAATCCCTTTAATCAACAACGCTATGATGAGACCTCAATCCCTTCCGCCCCTGATGAATAGCCTGTGGAAAAACCCATTTGCCCAATATCCCCTATATATATTTCCGATTCTGCTAACCTGTCCCTTTCCTAATTGAGTGTTTTTTGTGTGTTACTACATTTCTATGTGTTTACTGTTGCTGTGTGTGTGTGTGTTTTTTTTAAAAAGGCCTGTTTGGAGTCCACGGACAGCGCAACACTATGGCATGTTCATAATCAAAATGGAGGTACCCCCGAACAGCGCACTTGTCCGGATATGTCCGCAAAATCATGACGCACATTCATATGATTCAGGATCCTGCAAACACCTGGCACATGCACATCTGATTGCCTGTGCCCTCTGAACACTGCGCCTGTCCACAGATATCCGTAATGTTGTGGCACACTTTTAATTAGTTTGGGTGTCCTGCCCCTGTTCTACCGACACCTGGATGCATGCACATCTGATCCCCTATGTCCTGCAAACACCGCGCCTGTCAGCAGATGTCCCTAAAGTTATGGCGTACTTTCAATTAGTTCGGGGGTCCGACCCCTGTCCTACAGACACCTGTGCGCATGCGCATCTGATCCCCTGTGTCCTCCAAACACTGCACCTGTCTGGAACTGTCCACTGTACGTGTCACACTTTTAATTAGTTTGGGGGCCCGACCCCTGTCCTACGGACACATAGGCACATACACACATGGCATCCCGCGCAATAGGTGTCCTACGGACAGCCATCCTAACCACGGACGTCCGGGGATTTCATCATGTGACCGCACCCGTACTGAGCATCAGGCATAACCGCGGTCACTGTGCTTACCTATGGACACTTAAAAAGTAAATTTTTTGGCCAATCCAGGGTGTTTTAAGTTGAAACTTCACATTTGCAGACATCCCAGACCATGCTCTGGTCAATCTAGAGACTTCTTGAGCCCTGCCTGGGTCTCGAAGTGTCCATGGAGCACGCGACTGTCTGCAGATGGCACTCATATAAAAGGCCCCACATCACTGCTGATACTCATAGTGTTTTTTGCTGGCCAGAACAGAGCACTGCCTAAATTGATGTTTCTGGTGTGCTACTTTTGGTGTGCTGCTGTTTATCTGCTATGGCATCCATGGCTGCTGCTGCTGCCTCAGCACCACCACCACCACAATCCCCATCTGAAGGGCCTGTAGAGGGGAACAGGCATGGTGATGCAGAGGGGGATCAAGAAGAGGAAGAGGTAGTGGAAGTCCCTACTACCAGCTGCCAGCGTGAGTCTTGGGTGTGGTGGCTATTTACCACTGTTGAGGGGTTACCGAAGGTGCTTGCGGCCAAGGTTCGATGCACTGAGTACAATATGGTACTCAGTCGCGGAAAGCCTGGGCTGTATAGCTACAGGACCACCTCCATACGGCGACCTCTAAGGTCTAACCACAAGTCAGCAGTTTGGAGGATCATCCATTTCAAAGGCGAGAGCAGTTTGAGTTCCTCTGTCGCATCCTCAACATCTGCTCCTGCCACCACAAGAGACCCTCCTCTGGGGCAGCGGATCCCTGAACATGCCTCACAGGCCATAAATAATGCAGTGCACCCTTGCATTTCGAGGGTCACTGTACTCTGTATGAACTGTGACGCATTACTCTGCAGGGGGGAGTAGTTTTGAAATGCTTTTGAGGTTACGTTCTGGGAGTACGAGAAACAGTGCCCGCTACCTAAATGAGGCCCACCCAACATCTTCCTCTCTCCACCTGCCCCCTTTGTCCCTGTGGTTGGTGCCCCTTCCCTACCCCCTTCATTTCCCTTCCTTGTGTGTCCTGTGTGAAAATGTCAAAAAAATCACTAAAAAAAAGAAAACGTTTCTTTTCAGAGCCACCTTTCACAGTTCAAAAATAGAAATATCAAAAAAAAGGTGCAGGCCCCTGCACAGCCTGCGAAGTCCGCGGACATCTAAAGATGTGGGTGGTGGCAGCATCTACGCCATTGCACTCTTTTGCAGGAGAAAGTGGTGCCTCTGAAAAGAGCCTTTTTTTCCTTTTTTTCTTTTTGGAAAGTGTTTTCAAGGTTTAAAGTAATGTAGGCAACACCTACTGTATAATGCTTTCTATATTTGCAAAAAGGGCTGCAAAACATTTGGGATATTTCACAAAAAAGCTGATTACCAGCATCAGTAAGATGTACTCCATCTCTTCGAAAAATATTGGTGCTGTGAAATTTAATGTTTTCATCATGGAAAGAGGTCATGCCAACATCTCTCAAAAATGCACAAACAGACTTGTTGACATTATGCCTCGCTTTCTCCCTTTGCAGACCAAATGAACTGGAGAGCAGGCACATCTGTCTCTGGGAAATGTGAGAAAAAATTACTTGGGAGTTTGGAAACATGTTCATCATTTTCACAAATCTCTCCTTCATTGCAAACTGCAGTGAAAGTCCAGTTACATGGCCTAAACTGTTCCCTCCACAATAAACAATAATAATGGCCGAATGATGGTGCGTCATCAAACTGTCACAAAGTGGGAGAAAGTCCACCCACATCATTCCGCACACTCCATACCACTGCACATCAACATGATCAAATCAAAGATGCGCAGCCACTCCACACTGCTCTGCATACACCTACAACCAATGGATTCACAAGTCCAGAAAATCCACCTCTGCTACCTGAAAGACACAGCCATAGCCATAGCCATAGCCATCTGCATGCCTTTCAGCAAACAGACCTTCTGTCACACTCTCCGGGGAGAGAAATTTAACCTAGGCTAGGAGATTTCCTCTTTAAGTGGTGGCTCGGAAAATAGCCTTTTTGTTTTGGAAGGTGCTTTTAAACAAACACCTTTTAAGCATTTCTTCTTTGTCATTTTCTCTTCTTTTCTTCCTTACAGCCTTACATGAACCTCTTCAAAGTATCCCTTGCAATGTAAAGGAAAATTAATTTCCAATGTTGGAAAAAGAAATGTCATCTGCGGCAAAAAGTTAATGTTCTCTTTATCAAAAGAGAACATCCCAGCCCTACACAAACAAAGAAGACATGCCTCTGTTCACAAGACACTTTCCTGCATCTTGCTGAGAACAGAATACATTGTGGCTGCTCCATACTGCTCTAGGTTGCATGTGTGATAATACCACCTTTGCACTTGGAACAAGCAGGATCAGTGCCTTCACCATGTCCTGCAGTGCACTCAGTAAACTTGCTGCACTGATATAACCAAAATGCACTGCTCCACAGTACACCACAAGAACATTAGGGATATTAAAAGTGGTCATATCTCTAAAAAGTGAAAGCACTCCTTGCAAACTGTTGCCAGGCACACTACACCACAAAACGTGCACTCCCTGAAATCCAAGATTGACAGAAATGCCACTTCTCTTTGCATACCTCTGCGGATCACTGACAAACCAATCTCCCACCATCCACACACTGACTCTCTCCATCTCTCCAACCACAGCCATCTTCACTATGCACAGCAATGAAAAAAACTATTACACTCTCTTCCTAAAAAGCACAACCTGAACACCGGATTGGCTAATCCCCACAGTCCTATTTCCATGCCAGGCACCCTGAAAAGACCTGGATATGGTACGCCCTGTCTGTGGACTACCGCGGTGTCCACAGACCCCGAATCACAGGACAGACCTTCTTCCCTTTCCACTTCACTCTTTGCAGTACTTCCTCATTGGATACTGCATTGGATACTGTTAGCAGTCACACACCCATCCACCCATCCACCAATCACATCCAAGAGCTCTAGATCTAACTCTCTCATCCCAGTTCAACACATCAAATGTACTGTTCAACAATCAGAATACAGGTCTCCTGTTATTCCCAAGAACAGGCATCAACAACTACGGTAAAACTCTCCAAGATTTCTACCTCCAGATTCATCCACATGTGCATCCATCAACACAAACTACAGATATGCATATATTTTGTAAAGTACATTTCCAACTCTTTTACAAATGCATATCAACAAGCGTTCCTTCCACTTACCCTGCATAACCTACTCAGTAATCATACTGTCACTTACTTACAATGCTGTGTGCTTAGAAAGTTTTCATTTAATGAGCACTTTCATAACAGTTTGAAAACCCATATTTCAATTTCAGCATCACCCCCTGTGATTCTTTTGTAAGAGAAAAGAAAACCAGATGAAAAAGCATTTGCAGAGCATGTTTAAGAGCCAGAGCCTATGAGAAACTTCAATATATTACCACAGCATGCATGCCTGCCCATATCACCCATTCTAATGTGGAAACTTTTATTTTCTTCTTTCATTCTGTCACTTTTAAAACCACTTCTCCCGCTACACACCTGCAGTAAAACTTCCACAAGGCACACTGAAAACAAAAACATAGTGTATGTTACCAAAGCATGCCATGTACATGGATTGAAAAATGACAAAGTGCTCTGCGTTTCCAACTACTCATCTCAGCACGATTTGAAGGAAACCAACTGAATGCATGTGTACATTTACAGCAGTGCTGTCTGTAATTGTGAATAAATAAATGAAAGGAAAGTGAAAGGATTTCTCCAACATACTGCAATAATACTCATGTACCAAGCATCCATGTGTGGGAAAGTTAATGACATTTTACACACTAACATTCTCCTTTCTAATCTGTACATCCTTCTTGGCTTCTCCATTTTTCTGAACCTACTAGGACTTGCAGTACTACAAATAGTGCAACAACCACTCTTAAACTTTGTAAACTGCAGCCCCATAGGGCATACTTATCACAGAACCACCGGCCCAATACCAATGATGCTCCCAAAACCCCATTCCCATGCAGTGCTATACAATTGCACACACATAGAGATTAACATTTTCCAACACCTGACTTTCCAGGCCAACATGGCCTGTACTCTCCTAGTGACATTCGTAACCTAGCTGCCAAACAAGTATTAGGAATCTGGTGGCAACCTGTATGCACCAACAGCAGTGTTACAACCATACTCATATTCATATGCAATGTTACTAACTCTTCTTCCCAGGAAATCCTCCTACATTGTAAAATAATGAAACATAATGTGTTCTTCTAGTACACATATTTTGCCATTACCTCACATACCGACTAATTTTCTTCTTTCCCAATTGCAGTGAAGAACACTCTCCTGAAAGAAAGAAACATCTCTACTAGAATATAAAACCCAGAAGAAAACTACTCATCACATCCAACAAAGAAGTGCAGTACTGTAGTAGTATGCTTTCTGTTACTCATACAGTGCAGTGTAGCCATATTGTATGGTAGAAAATTCTATCCAATCCAACACAATTTGCTTCACTCTTACTCATTGCACCTCAGAAGGTACACTCTTTGTATTCTCATATGAACAGCACTATCATAACACCCACTAGTATTGTGAAAAAATTGTAATGTCCTTACTTAGTCATGCACAGTACACTGTCATACACACTGAAGCAAGCCCTTCACATATCAACACACACAGCTACTATCACAACCTCCCCAATTGGAACTAACAACCTGTTGCATAATCACACATCCCTCTATGTATGCCTGCCCTGACACTCATGCACAGTGCACACAAATATATTGCACAACTTTCAAACCCACACTGTCCTTTTTTCTTCAACAGACAGAAGAGAATGCCTACCAAAAAGCAACTCTGTGGAAAATAACAAAATAATAGAGCAGTTAAAACTAAAAGCATGCAAAATAGTCATCCACTTCTAGCAGAGTTTATAGCAAATGTTCAAACAAAACAGCTAATACAGTCACTCAACAAAAATGAACCAGCTAGCAGTAAAATAAAGTATGGCCCCTCTTCTAAAAAGTAAAACTACCAATAGTGCTAGCACTGCATCTACCAATGTTAATGTAGCCACAGTTAAGCATTGCAAAAAAATTATTTTACATAAAACTTAAACCACCGTAGAGCACATCACAATCTTATAAAAACAGCAGAGAAATCACGCTCAACCCTTAAAAATGACTGCAGAAGACTAATCCTGGAAGCTCTCATTGACAGTGCAATGCTCCTCAAACAAAACTCAAACAAAAATTGTTTATATTAATTTTAACAAGAATGAAACCACTAACAAAATTAATCAGTAAACTACAAGAAGTACTCCGCTACATGCGCAATGTCAACATAGATACCTTTGCAAACTTCTGTGCAGGTGAGTGGATTCAACAAATGGCACAGAACCATATTTCAATGAAGAGGCATACAAACAAGAGCAGAAAAACCAAATTGCTATACATATCAGTGGCCGAGGGTATGAAAATGGTAGACAACACCATTATGGCAGAAGTAACCCTCATTGAAAGAATGTCCCCAACAAACTTACAACCAACTCTCCATTCCACCAAACCAATCCGTCCCATCAACAAATGGCCCTGCACCTCAATGTGTAACGTACAGAAATAATCCTTCAAATCTTTATGGCAATTCCTCAATCAATATGTGAAAGTAAACGAGAAAATAAGAATACAGACTTTGCAAACCTTGGACTACTGTCCAGTGCGCAATTACACTGGACTGCAAGGACATTCATTAGCCTGCATTTCAGGACCTGCTTGCAGAAGCACCTTCCACCACATCAAAATGTTAGTGACACACCCTTCCACTATACGGAATCTTGTCCAGAGACTGTACTATGCAAAAAGTCATGCTTTAGAACTGGAACATTTTAATAACATTCTCCTACATGGCACAGCCAAAGAACTCCTTGAAGAAATGTTCCACATCCAAAGCAAATATTTTGGAAGTGAAGATCACTCAGAAAATCCAGTAACTTTAGAGAAAGAGTAGCGAAAACCTTAAAAATGCCAACCTTGTGTTAAACACGTGAAAAAAAGAAATAGCAAAGTTTAAAAGCACATCTGCTGAAATACCAAACCAAGTATGTGTGTTGTCACAGAGCTTTTGTATCCAAAGAGCACCAAAACTGTAGAAATAACATACAAAATAGAAGACAATGAGGAATCCCAATGGTTTCAATTAGCTCTCTATCTTACAACAGAAAACAAATACATTACTAACCCCGCAATACTTTGCACATACTGAATACAAAGCTTGATAATAACAAAATGCCTTCATGGGCTATCACTAATAACTTGGAAATATTACCACTTCCAAAACCTCCAACAGCTTAATTTGAATGAGAGTTTTATAAACCAAACAGTACACCCATTTCAAGCTATAATACATCTTCAACCCAAAACAGCCAAGTTGCCTCCTTCTGAATTACTGAAAGGCATTCATTGCAAATTAGTTTATTTAACATAAGATCTTCAAAAAATGTACACACTCTAGGAGTGCAACATTCAATAGATCAATCTTTGATTATCCTAGTGAATGGTGTACCAACGAAAGACAAAAACTTTTGGCAACAACTAATATACTTAAACAAAGTTAGAGAAGCCCTACATTATCTTAAAGAACAATGAGTACTACAATGAAATAAACATTGAACAAAACCTAAGGGAAACCACTGAAATAATTCAGGATTTCTCAGCTACTGGCCAAGTTGAACTTGTAGATCCTATTTAGCATCCAATATTTTAGACCAGTATATAATTCACCACTGTATGCCAAAGACACCATAGGTGATGCACTGGAAACATATCAAATGCGGAAAACCAAAGGATCTCCACTCAGCCTATGGGAAAAAAGTGTAGAAGTACAATCATTTCCTCTACTCTTTCCTACTTGAAAAGGGGGAAGGTATGATGAAAGATGCACACAAATAACAGCATCAGAATACCGCTCTTTACGAATGTATTCTGAAGACCCCAGATTCAGACAAAACATTGGATACATATTCCACCTTCTGTTTGAAAGTGAACTAGCAACTCTATGTTACAGAGTTGCACACACATTGAAAACATGTTCACATTTTTTTAAACATGTCTGCTACCCAACTACTCAAAAAGATAAAAGACAAAGATAAACTTTTGCAGTCAAGTATCCCAAATCTCTTGGCAAACATGTGTGGTACAAAAGAATACTGGTTCCGATGTCATGCTGATGTATGGCATATGCTACGGAACCTTGGCCCTCCCAAATGGTTTGTCACTTTGAGTTGTGCAGAATATGCCTGGTAGTACTTGCATGACTTCCTATGCATAGTAAACCAAAACAAAGAAGGGATAGACATAAAAACTCCAGGAGAACACTGCTCTCTTGACCCTGTAAATGTATCAAGATACTTTCACCACTGCTTTATTGCCATGCTGCACTTCATCTGTAATAAAATAACCCCCCCCCTTGGAGAAGTGCAACACTTCTTTTGGAGAGAAGACTATCAATCCAGAGGAACACCGCACATCCACATGCTTTTGTGGATAAAAGATGCTCCTTAGTTTGGTCAGGACAGTGATACCACTGTTTTGCAGTTCATTCACATATACGTAACCTGCGACATCCCTTCAGAAAGCACACATAGTGAGATATTTTACCCTTCCAAAGACATAAATGTGGCAAATATTGTCAACACAGATATAAAAACCAAGTCAAATACTACACCAAATGCTGTTTTGGGTTCCCTAGACCAGTTTCAGCAAAAGGACAAGTAAACAGCTTCATGTCTTCTGTTAGACAAAGTGTAAAAGGCACATTGCCTAAACACACATACTGCATTAAAAGAAACAAAGCTTCAAAGTACATCAATGATTACATTGCAATCATTGCCCTCTTGTGTAACGCAAACATAGATATACAGTACATTGCAGACAATTCCACTGTTGTTGCACGATATGTCACAGCCTACCTAACGAAAGCAGATGAAACAGAGCTAAAAGACCTCTGGGATGACATATAATCTGACAAAACACTGTCACACAAATTGCACGGCTTTGGCATAAAAATGCTCTCCCACAGCGAATGTGGGTGCTACAAAGCTGCAGACCATTTAACATGCACAGCCTTATATGGCATATATGGCAAATCTGAAAACATAATCTGGCTGAGCCTTGGTCCTGCTGCATCCAGAAAAAGAGTACTGAAATCATACCAAACATAGAAGCAATAGCCAAAAATGATCCCAGAAGCCAGGACATTTTTAAAATCAATTTATTAGACACATACTACCCAAACAGAAGTAGTGCTTTGGAAAAAAACATATGCCTATACCACTTAGCCCAACAGTTCTCATACAAGAATAACATTAAACCAGATGAAAAAAAGAAAAGGTAAATACATAGGGCCTCATCACGAGTTGGGCGGTAATGCGTGCGCTATTAGTGCCGGCGTTAATAGCCCTACCGCCAAACCCCCCACCGCTAATAGCGCCGGATCACGGGTTTGGCGGAACGGGTATTGCCCATTCCCCACTGAGCCCATTCGGGAATTCCCCATTCCCCATTGGGCTCAATGGGGAATTTTCGCGCTCTTACCGCTGGCGGATTTCCCGTTGGTGGGAATGTCAGAAATCCGGGAACCTGGTTCCGCGTTGACCCGTCGTGAAGAATATATTTCTTCCTACCAATGTGATTCTCAGGAGTACGAAAGGACAGTCTAAGAATCCAATTGATCGGAAGATGGTGTAGAGTCGTTGGGATCGTAGAGCTGAGCGGCCCGCAACTTCCCGGTAGATGATGGTTCCAGGTTCCAGCCAACGACTGCAGAATATTATACTGATTACAATCAAATACGCCCCTTTCAAGAAAACACGTAACAAAATCTCAACAGACTAACCTGCAGAAAACGGTTTAACCAGAAGTGTTTCATGCAAGAATGTCCTCTATACTGGGGTACTCTGGAGACCAGAAGAAGAGAAAAGACAATCAGTACCAGAGAATGAGTGGAAAAAATAATGGTAAGGAAAGGTAGGTTTCTTACCCTTTTTTCCCTGGAAGTGAACGTCCCTGGCAAAGTCCTTCTTCTTTCCTGTAGGAACAGTGTGATGGTATCTGCCCTCTGTTCGGTGGACCAAACAATCCAAGGTGTAAGAAGTCACTAGTCCAGCAACCACCTATTCCCGCCGGCACGAGGACGCCTAAAAGGTGCTCAGGAAGTCTCTAGTCCAGCACCAAGCCTGTACCCGCCGGCACGAGGACGCCTACAGCACCCTGGGGAAGGACAGGGAAGGGATTGGAGAGGGAAAAGGAAGGAAGGAAAGAACGAAGGTAAGAGGTCTCCCAAGCTTCGAGGTCCGATTTCGACAAAACCAAATCACTAGGCAAGAATAATCCATAAACAATCCGAGGTCAAGATACAAGAACAGGAAGGGTAATCCAAGAGCAGTCCAGTAAACGTAATCCGAGATCAAACAAAACCACAAAATCTGAGCAAGAAAAAACCGCTGTCACTATTGGATCAGAAGCAGCGAGAAGTGGGCGCCAGATCATTAAGTACTTGAAGTACCGGCACCAAGATGGTCACGTGACCCAACACGTTTTCTATCACGTGGAAGATGCTGCGTCCACTGACGTAGTCTCCATGGCAACTTCCACGTGAGGCGTCGGGAACGCAGTTCCCGACGCAAATGTGTTCCGTGCGTAGAGCGTGGATACCGCAAGCCCGCCTTCTGTATGGTGGTATAACGGGACAGAAGCTTTTGGTGAGGATGAGACACGTGAACCGCAGGGGTGATACAAGACCTGGAGCGTTTTCTGACAGTATCCTCCCCCAAAGGACCCCCATGCCCCCGAGAGGCCAAAAATTGGGAAACCAACAACGGGGCATGCACATTCTGCTCCGGTTCCCATGTCCGTTCTTCCGGACCGTAACCCTTCCAGTCCACTAAGAAATACCTGGTACCACGAGAAACCCTGGTATCAAGAATGGAATTGACCTCATACTCCTCCACCCCTTGAACCAATATCGGAGACGGAGAAGCCGGTATCCTGGTGCTGTCTACACAAGGCTTAACCATGGACACATGGAAAACCGGATGTATCTTCCAAGAGTGCGGAAGTTCTAATTTGACCACCAATGGACTCAAGACGTCCTTTATAACATAAGGACCTACAAAACGTGGCAACAAGCATCGTCGACCTGGAATGCGTAGGTTCTTAGTGGACAACCATACCCGTGTACCTGGAATGTAGACGGGTGCAGGACGGCGATTCCGATCCGCGTACTTCTTCGCCTGTTCTTGTGCTTGTTTCAGATGTTCCAGCACCCTATCACGGACCAGAGACAAATCTTTGATACAAGATTGAACTGCCGGACAATCCTCAGGTAGATTCCAATCAAGAGGAAGGGTGCGTGGGTGTTGCCCATACAAGGCATAGAATGGCGATGTTCCCGTTGATGAATGGCTGGAATTATTATACGCGAATTCCGCCAAAGGAAGAACTGCTAGCCAGGATTCCTGATGTTGAAGGATGAGACACCTGAGGTACTGCTCCATGGTAGCGTTAACCCGCTCTGTTTGACCATCCGTCTGGGGATGGAACGCTGTGGAACACCGTTCATCTACCCCCAAAGAGAACATTAGATGCCTCCAAAAACGCGACGTGAACTGGGACCCCCTGTCAGAAACCACAATCTCAGGCAACCCAAAAAACCTGAAAACATGTCGCAAGAACAACTCTGCCAGCTTAGCAGCTGATGGCAGGCCTTGGCAAGGCACAAAGAGAGACATTTTAGAAAAGCTGTCAACCACCACCCATATGGTATCAAACCCATCAATCAAAGGCAACTCCACCACAAAGTCCATGGTAATCATCGCCCAAGGTCTGGCTGGCACTGGTAATGGTTGTAATAACCCCATAGGTTTCGCTGAATGGGACTTACACTGGGCACAGATGGCGCAGGTCAAGATATATTGCGAGACGTCTCTTCGCATGGAAGGCCACCAACACCAGCGTTTGAGGAGTTCAAGAGTTTTCTGGGAACCAGGATGCGCTGCGATAGCAGCGTCATGACACAAAGAAATAGCTGTACACCGGGTATCCTGATCAGGCATATAAACTCGACCCTGGACATAAGGAAGACCATGCAGAATATCCATGTTATAGTCTGCCAGTTCTGTGGGCTCTTTATCAACCCAGTTCTGGAGCGTTGACTTCAAAGTGGGTTGTAGAACACAACTACAGACCACTTGTGTAGGTAATAACAAAGACCCATCCTGTGGACGTGAACCATCATTACCCAGGCTTCTGGATAGCGCGTCCGCCTTGGAATTCAAGACACCTGGGCGGTAAGTCAAACTAAAGTTGTACATGGAAAAGAATTCATGCCAACGGGCATGTCTCGCAGTGGTGCACGTCAGGGACTGCAACGCCAACAGGTTTCTGTGGTCAGTAAAAACCTGGACCGGTAATTCCGTCCCAAGGAGATGATGACGCCAGATCATAAATGCGTCTCTTACGGCCAACAATTCCCGTTCAGTAACGGTGTAGTTACGTTCATAGGGCGTTAATTTGCGCGAATGGTAGGCGACTGGATGCAACTCCTTGGTATCAGCGCAGGTTTGGGACAAGACAGCCCCTACCGCAACATCCGAAGCATCAGCTTCGACAACGAATGGACGTTTGACATTTGGGTGTAGCAACACCGGGGCTGTAGTGAACGCGGCTTTTAAAGACTCAAACGCTATTTGGGCGTTATCGTTCCATAAATAAGGTTTCTTGTTACTGGTCAATTCGGTGAGGGGTGCAGCAATCGAAGAGAATTGTCTAATGAACCGCCTGTAAAAGTTCGAAAACCCCAGAAATGATTGTAACTCCTTCCTTGAAGTTGGTACAGGCCAGTTTAAGACAGCTTTCACCTTATTGCTACTCATCTGCACTCCTTTATTGGTGATGTCATATCCAAGGAACTCGACCTCACTCGCATGGAATACACATTTTTCCAGTTTGACAAAAAGACGATGCTCCCGCAAGCGTTGTAAGACTTGTGAAACATGACGTACATGATCTTCCATGGATGGAGAATAGATGAGTATATCATCTAAATAGACAATAACGAATCTGTCGATCATGTCGCGTAGAACGTCGTTGATGAAATTCTGGAATGTGGCCGGGGCATTGCAAAGCCCGAATGGCATCACCAAATACTCGAATAGGCCATATCGTGTCTTAAAGGCTGTTTTCCACTCATCCCCTCGACGTATCCGGACCAAATTGTACGCACCCCTTAGATCTAATTTGGTGAAGAATTCTGAAGACCCTAACTGATCCAGCAAGACAGAAATCAACGGGATCGGGTATTGATTACGGATAGTACCTGCATTGAGTTCCCGATAATCAATACAAGGTCTTAAGTCCCCCTCCTTCTTGGGTACAAAAAAGAGCGGTGAAGCAAATGGAGAGTGAGAAGGCCGAATAAAACCTAACTCGAGGGCTTTATCCAAATATTCTTTAAGGACGACTTCTTCCTTTTGTGTAAGGGAATAGATACGTCCCGAAGGTGTCTTGGCATCCGGTTTGAGAACAATGGGGCAATCATAGGGCCGATGAGGCGGCAGGATCTCTGCTTTCCCCTTGTCAAAGACGTCCTTATAACTTGTGTATTCGACAGGTAATACGGTGTTAACAACAGCTCCGATTGTAACCACAGAGTTCAACAACGCCCGACTAGGAGCTTCAGGTACTTCATACATGGACTCTAGGGAACTGCAGGATCGAGGGCGTTGCTGAGCACTGAAAGCGATAACCCCGGTCTCCCAGTTAACGACCGGGTTATGAAGCTTGAGCCACGGTAAACCCAGGATGAGTTTGTATTGCGGTGCCATAATGACGTCAAATGTGATGATTTCCGAATGCTCGGCGCCAATAGTTAACAACAACGGAATGGTATGTTCAGTAACAAGCCCCGAAAGTAGGGTTGAACCGTCAACCGCATTGACTACCTCCGGAACACTTTTTGACAACAAGGGAATACCCCATTTCCGAACGTATTGGGCATCAATGTAGTTACCGGTTGCCCCTGAGTCAAGAACAGCTGCAGAACTCCAAGGAGTGACCTGATCGTAACTCAACATGACGTCAATGTAAAAAGGCGTGGACAACGAGGAACCCTGCAGGGAAGAGCTCGGCGTAGGGGTTCCTTCTACGACCGGGCCTTGGCGTTTCCCGACTTGCGGGGTCTCTTTGGACATGCACTAAGCAGATGAGTAGAGGAACCACAATAAAAGCACAGATTGTTCCGTCTACGATGTTCTCGTTCTTCTGTCGTTAGCGGGCCCCTAACTGCCCCAATTTGCATAGGCTCGTCACCGCCAGAAACAGGGATTGGGGATATAGTGGTATTGACCGTAATCATTCTCTTCTCCCCCTTTCTTTCGGTACGTCGGGCATCAATCTGGAGTACTAGATCCAAGAAATCAGAAAAGGACGTAGGAACCACCGGAACCGTAGCTATGGTATCCTTTAACGTATCCGACAGTCCTTTATAGAACAGAGCGGCTTTCTTATCTTCCGGCCAACCAGTCTCAGCCACCAACTGATTGAACTTAGCCAAATACGATAATAAAGGAGTGTCCCCCTGACGGAGATTCAGCAATTCCAGATCCGTGGCCTGAGTCTTGTAGCGAGTATCAAACACCCTCGTCATAGCACTGATCAATGCATCGCAGTCGAACAACAGCGGACTGCCTTGTTCCAACAAAGGATTCGCCCAAACCGCGGCCATACCTCCAAGGTTAGATAAGACAAAGGCTGCTTTAGTAGTCGCATCAGGAAACGAGGTAGGCCGA
This sequence comes from Ambystoma mexicanum, assembly GCF_040938575.1. Taxonomy (NCBI): domain Eukaryota; kingdom Metazoa; phylum Chordata; class Amphibia; order Caudata; family Ambystomatidae; genus Ambystoma; species Ambystoma mexicanum. The sequence continues at coordinate 1,008,982,819 of NC_090930.1, forward strand.
CACAAGAAATGCAGTCTGCATTGGTTAATGAATGTCCGAAAGGATTTTGGATCCCCAGTAAACCTTTCTGGGGGAGCAAGCGGGAACTGAGCGGCCATGTACACATGCGTAGAATCAGGTCTGACCGAAGGCCCTGCCTGACCTGAAGCGGAAGCGGAGGCCAAAGATGGTATTCCTGTAACCACTTCCCTGATACCGGCTTGCATTTCATCAATGCGCCGGTGGGTGTCAGCCTGGGTGGCCGTCATATCGGCACGTAGGTCGGCCACTAACTGAACCAAAACGGCCAACGGGTCATTCGCGGCATCCATAATAAGGCTTCTGATTCTGTCAGAAATCCGGGAACCTGGTTCCGCGTTGACCCGTCGTGAAGAATATATTTCTTCCTACCAATGTGATTCTCAGGAGTACGAAAGGACAGTCTAAGAATCCAATTGATCGGAAGATGGTGTAGAGTCGTTGGGATCGTAGAGCTGAGCGGCCCGCAACTTCCCGGTAGATGATGGTTCCAGGTTCCAGCCAACGACTGCAGAATATTATACTGATTACAATCAAATACGCCCCTTTCAAGAAAACACGTAACAAAATCTCAACAGACTAACCTGCAGAAAACGGTTTAACCAGAAGTGTTTCATGCAAGAATGTCCTCTATACTGGGGTACTCTGGAGACCAGAAGAAGAGAAAAGACAATCAGTACCAGAGAATGAGTGGAAAAAATAATGGTAAGGAAAGGTAGGTTTCTTACCCTTTTTTCCCTGGAAGTGAACGTCCCTGGCAAAGTCCTTCTTCTTTCCTGTAGGAACAGTGTGATGGTATCTGCCCTCTGTTCGGTGGACCAAACAATCCAAGGTGTAAGAAGTCACTAGTCCAGCAACCACCTATTCCCGCCGGCACGAGGACGCCTAAAAGGTGCTCAGGAAGTCTCTAGTCCAGCACCAAGCCTGTACCCGCCGGCACGAGGACGCCTACAGCACCCTGGGGAAGGACAGGGAAGGGATTGGAGAGGGAAAAGGAAGGAAGGAAAGAACGAAGGTAAGAGGTCTCCCAAGCTTCGAGGTCCGATTTCGACAAAACCAAATCACTAGGCAAGAATAATCCATAAACAATCCGAGGTCAAGATACAAGAACAGGAAGGGTAATCCAAGAGCAGTCCAGTAAACGTAATCCGAGATCAAACAAAACCACAAAATCTGAGCAAGAAAAAACCGCTGTCACTATTGGATCAGAAGCAGCGAGAAGTGGGCGCCAGATCATTAAGTACTTGAAGTACCGGCACCAAGATGGTCACGTGACCCAACACGTTTTCTATCACGTGGAAGATGCTGCGTCCACTGACGTAGTCTCCATGGCAACTTCCACGTGAGGCGTCGGGAACGCAGTTCCCGACGCAAATGTGTTCCGTGCGTAGAGCGTGGATACCGCAAGCCCGCCTTCTGTATGGTGGTATAACGGGACAGAAGCTTTTGGTGAGGATGAGACACGTGAACCGCAGGGGTGATACAAGACCTGGAGCGTTTTCTGACAGGGAAGAGCACGAAATTTCGGCAGATTTCCGCCTAGCTCTGCCAAACCGGTGATGTGGCGGACCCTTAAATGCAGTGGTAATAGCGCTACCGCCCCATTTAAGGGTTACCGCCAAATTCGTGATGAGGCCCATAGTCAAAACTTGTGAAGGCAGCCTTGTTAAACTTAACAAACCCAGCCTAATTAATCATATAAAGCTATCATTGAAAACTCCTCAACATAGAGAACTTGACTACATGCCCCTACTCCAACCTTTTAAACCATGGTGAAAAGAAGAAGATTTATTAGGCACCCATGAATCCTTTGAAGATGTTTTCAATGCAAATAAAAACAGTACAACAAATATCAATTTCAAGCAGTACAAAAACAAGTTGGACAATGAACGGCAACAAGAGAAAGAAGTTCAAGCACAACTAAATGAAGACATTCCTGAGGGCAGTCAACCTTCTGTTACAGGAAGCCAAGAACCACTTGGAGAGCCACTCGTAGTAAATGAAGCAGAATTAGCCATGACTGAAGTAACGAACATCATGTGTCAATATGAGGAATCAGAATAAAACTTTGCTCTGCTGAAATCACAACTCAAAGATGAGCAATGTAGCATTTTCATAAAAGTAACTAAAGAAATTGACAATGGTTTTCAGCATCAAAGTAAAACTTGTAGCTGTCAAAATTATAATCCTTTACTACTCTATATAAGATGGTTCAGGGAAAACATTCTCAATAAAAATCATCAGCAAATTCCTCCAAAAATAAACAAACAACAAGCTTTCAGCTGTTGTAACAGCCCCCACAGGTTTAGTTGCCTACAATTTAGGAGGTATTTCTTTGCACCGACTACTGCTCCTTCTGATAGAACACCAAAACAAATTACAGTACTACAAACTTTCAACAGAAACTACTATGGAGCTACGCCGAATTCTGAAACAAATGAAAATACTCCTAATAGATGAGGTGAGCATGGTCTCCAACCTAATGTTGTCTTTGATTCACCCTCAAAACAGACTACAAAGAAATATTAGAAGGAAATTATTATTTTTGGAGACTGCAATTAACACCAGTCAAAGGTCAACCTATTTTTAAAACCTTAGGACACAAACAGTGCTGTAACACACTTGGCAGCATAGAAAATGTAAATCTCTAACAACATTTCCAATACAGAGAACTAACTCAAAACATGTGTCAGTCTGCAGACCTCACCTATGTTAACATTTTGAAAAGCATTTGGATTGGTCTTCTTTCTAAAGATGCACAATCTATCTTAAATAGTAGACTCATCGATGAGCTATATGGGCATGACACATCTGCTCCTGATGTCATGGAACAATTAGCACACAAAAATGTGAAATGTATGTCCTTAATGTCAACCCTAGCAAGCTGTATGCAATGCAATGAGACAATGTTAAAAAAGAAATGCAACCAATAGTGCACATTAACTCCTCCGACAAACTGGAAGGGCACGGCACAACACTCCCCATGTGTCAACAAGCAACATCACGACTGAATAGCTTAGAAAACTGTATCTCCGACAGAGCTGGTTTGGAGAAAATGTTAACATTGTGTTTAAACTGTAGAGTAATTCTGAAACATAACCTTGATGTGGAGCAAGGTTTAGATAATGTAGCACTTGGAACATTGTTGGCCTCTAGACATATCCATGTGAGAACAACATTCAGTTTGTCAGCATCCACTTTGACAAACTTTCAGATGATAAAAGAATAGGATGCTCAACAGCACGATTCCTTCTTTTCAAAGACATGTATGTACGCAGAGATCAATTCTCTCTGTCTCTTGCATATGCAGTCACTAATCACAAATCGCAAGGTCTAACTCTAGATCTAGATTGGCATTGGCAACACAGTCTTTAAAAAAAGTATGAGTTACATAGTACTGTCACATCTATGTACACTCGAAGGACTATTTCTAGTCAATTTTGATACAAACAAAGTCAAGGTTGACATTCCTTGCATCTTGGAGTACAACAGACTATATGCACTCTACACCCCCCATCTCAATTTGTACCCTGTTCCCCAAAAAGGAAAACTTGTTAAAAGAAAAGTAATGCAAACAGAACTTATAAGAGATCTCCCAACAGTACGACCAAAAGACAGTTAAAGCAGCTGCTACTGCATCAAGTGAAGGTCCACCAAGTGACACAGACACAGAACTCTCTGGTCCATTTACATTTTCCAACACAACTGGTGTAAATTGCTAAGTAAATGTAGTAATCAATGCAGTCACTATACTGCATAAATTAAAAAAGATGTGGTTGGTTTGAATGCAATGACACTTCCATTACTCTAAAACATAGATTACCAGCAAATCTAATGAATGCCTACTTAATATTCCTTAAACCTAAATTTGCTCCCTGACCTGTAGCTTAAGTTACTGCACGATAGACACCAACAGGTAGGTATGTGCTAAAATAAATGCCCTTCTGAACTTTAAAAGTATAAAAACTTAGCATAGACCAACTGGTATGTGAGTACATCCATAGCACTAAAATGCTGTTTGTGAAATGGAAAACAGTTTCAATATGCCAACAGATGTGCATGTTGTACATTTTTGATAATGCTATACAGTTTTTTCCCCAATGACCCAATGATTATGCACACAGAAACAAGAACTGTGCAAAACATGCATTAACATTGTTTCACCCATAGTACTTACAATGTACTGATTATGAAGGTCTACAAACTTTAGTCACTACTCGGTAAAACTATCAACCGTTATGCCAACTGCTGTCTAATGGTGCCTATACCACTGCAATGTTACTTTCCAACAGTAAAATAGTTGGAATCCACCATCAGGAATGAAAGTGCTTCACAACATACCCTTCTAAAGTATAAAACTATCAAAAATTAGAATATGTCAACTGGTATCTAATTGCACCCATAATACTGCAATATTAGTTTCCAATAGTGTAAAAATTTACATCCCCCAACAGAAATGAAAGTGCTTCAAAACATACCCTACAAAACTATAAAAGTAGCATTAGTTAGAATATGCCAACTGGTACCTAACTGCACCCATAATACTGCAATATCACTTTCCAATAGAGAAAGACATGAAATCCACCAACAGGAATGAAAGTGCTTCAAAACATACCCTTCAAGACTCTCAAACTATCAACAGTCAGAATACACCAACTTGTATCTGACTGCAACCATAATATTGCAATATTATTTCCACTTGTGAAACAGTTAAAATCCACCATCAGGAATGAAAGTGCTTCAAAGCATCCTTGAAAACTGTAAAACTATCAACAGTTGGAATATGCCAACTGGTATCTAACTGCACCCACAGTACTACAACATTAGTTTTAAAAAGTAAAGTACTTAGAATGCACCAACAGGAATCAAACTGTATCAAAGGATATTCTTAAAAATTGCAAAACGAAAAACAGTCAGAATACAACAAACTGGGATCCAACTACAGCCATCCCACCACCCCTTTCGAAAAGCAAAACACATACACCATTTCAATTGCTACTACTACAACAGTGCTTGTAACAGCAAATGCACTTATTTGTGCACCTTAAACATTCATGTAAGTAGTGCACACTTCAAACAAACATAGTGTGACACGTAATGTCAAAGAAATGTATTAGGTTTTTTATATCCTACATGGATTTTTTTTCCCACAGAGCCAATGATTATGCAACCAAACACAGCAAATGTGCAAAACGCACAGTAATGTTTTTTGAAGCATAGTATGTGTACCAATTATGAGGGTCCACAAAGGTCATGACTATGTGAGATTGTGTGTAATGTGACATTGTGAAGCACCTTACCTAACATATTATGCTGTTTTTTTACAGAGAAAGAAGCAGTGATTTCTCCTGCATTACCATGTACAACAAACTCAATCTGTGCCCGCAATGGTACATCAATGAAAAGTACCATTTCCACTTCAATGGTATTGTGTGACTGTGTTCCAAAAAGTATACACTGCCTAAACAGTATGTATAATGACTCTACACATATTGTTGTAATGATTCTTTCCAATGGCCAAATTCCATTTCTGTACAAATATTATTACAATGCTATGTAATAATATGTGTTATAAATAATAATCCAGCCATTCACCCAAGATTCTAGGGTCTGTCCACAACCACCTCAGCATAATACGGCAATGCACCCAAGAATCGGACCACTGGCCACAACCAACAGACAACAATTCGCCCTTAACTTTCCAATTTGAACACCATCTGCAGATAAAGTAGACTGCCCACCCTATTTTTCACCAGTTGCAATATCACCCTATCATCCAGAGTCCACTCCCTTACTCTAAGAAGCCCTCTTGCCGTCACCAAATAACCCCAAACATGTTTCTCCAACTTCCCACCAAACACTACCTACTGCAATAGTTGTGGGTACATTCTTGGTTGCATGGCCGTATGATAATGCAGCAGTTGTGCCAGTGCCTTGATTCTTGGGTGCATGGCCTATTTTTAACCTATGCAAACATCCTCATATCATCTATATTCCACTGCCTTACCCTAACGAAGCCTGCCTGCAGTCACCAGATAGGCCGTCCGTCCAAGGCCCTGTCTGCGGACTACTGCAGTGTCCGCGGACTGCCGGGCCCCGCATGCTCTTCTTCCACCTAAACAAATACATGATATCAACCATCCTTCACTCCCCCACCCTTCCCATCCCCTCTTCCCAACAGCAAATGCCCCAAAACATGTTTTCCAGCCCTCTTCCCCACTGCACTATGCACGGAGAGATAGAACATGGCGGGCGTTTCGGAAAAATATGATGCACATCATTCTTTTCACCAGCCAATCAGCGGACGCCTCGTGTGTCTGCGGACATCACAGCACCCTCCGGACCAATCGGGGTCCTGTCCACCGAACAAACAGTGAAATGGGCAACGGAGTGGACCCAGATGTCACAAATATTTCGGGACCTACATTTTGCCTGTTTTAAAGAAAAATAATGCACAAATGTACACCAAATGTACAAAAGCACACTTTTGGAATGAAGCTGCTACTCCTGCTGCAAATTTGGTGAAAATCCATCCAGTGGTTTGGGCTGTTCGCGTGAGCCAATTTTATTTTTTTCCATTACGTCTATGGAAAAAAAATACATTTTGGGACCCCGCCTACAACTTTGCCCCCCCATGAGGAAACCTCACCAAACCTGCCAAGAAAATCCAATGTGGGTCATATACCTCTTTAGCAAAGTTTGGTAATGATTTGTCCAGAGAGAGCGAAGTTATAAGCCACCCAAAAAGTGATTTTCCTCTGAGTTGAGCAACTTAACCATAACTACACGGCCACTACTGCAGGCCGTGTAATTATAGGTCGGCGATAGCTCCCCTATAGTTAAGTGAGCCATTTCCCATAGGAACCCCTCAAAATTATTGCTAATAACTTTTGATTTGAGCAATGGATTTGACAGATATTTTGAAAGTGATTAGGGACTCACCCCACCAGACTGTAAAGACACATTTCAAAATATGAAAGTTATTAAGATGACAAAACATTTTTTTTCCAAAGTTGCGCCCTACTTCACATTCATGTTCATATAGACAAACAAGGTCAGTTTTTGCCAAAGTGCACAGCCCAAACCGCTGGACTGAGTTGGACAAGGTCCAAAACAACTTTGGCACAAAGTTTTGATCCGTGATCCATGCCTGGTGTGGGGTTATACTGTGCAGTAGTTATTTAAATATGTGAAGGATAAGGGCGGGCCCCCTTCTCAAAAATGGATAGTGAAATGATGCGAGAGATATTCGTAGTTATAGCAGAGGATATGGGAAAATGAAACACAGGAAAAAAGCTATTTGCATGTCAAAAAACATGCACATGCCATCACGCTAGAGGGGGGATGCCGATGGGGGGCTACAGGCCACCATGTGAAATTTGGGAGCTGGAGGTGGTCTAGAGACTGAGTTTGCAACACAAAGCTTTCTGTAGCATCGGCTATAGCCGCAAATAGCCGACATCTCAAAGCAAACTGTGTCAAAGAAACAGCATGTGTTGTGGGGGAAAGGGGGAGGGCAGGAGAGGTGATGAGGCCATCTGGGGAGTGTGGGGAGCAGGCACAGATGAAGGGGGCACTTAGTGATGGCCTGTTTTTCCAATATTCAAGGCTATAAAGGATTACTGTTAGCCAAGAGTATGAGTGGTACTTTACATAAAGGGAGGAAGGAGTATGTGTAGTTCAGTGCCCATAGTTACAGTTTATTTTTTTAAAGATATTTTTACAGCTATAGTGACATTGGGGGGTGACACAATTTCCATCTAAGTATCACATCCATGCAGTAACCAGGACAGACCCTGCTTAGCTTCAAAGGGAGGAAGGAGCCAGACTCCTCAGGCCATGTTCCCCAATAAATAAGCCAATTTTACAAAACCACTTGGAGAAATGGGCTGGCCCTTTCCTTGCTTTGAAGCGAAGCAGGGTCACTTCTGCTTTGAAGCTAAGCAGGGTCATTCCTGGTAACTGCATGGATGGGCTAACGAATGGGCATCCAAATTATTTATTTCTTTTAAATCGTGCTACTGTCAATCCTTGAAAGTTTTGCACTCAGAGACCATGTTGCCTTTTGCTGAATTGCATTCTGTTATTTGTATTCTCCTAATCAATAATAAAAAAATGGATATTTTTAAAACAACTATGAGTTTCCCATCCCAGCAGTAACTGGGACAAACACTGCTTGTCTATAAAGCAATGAAGGGGCCAGCCCCCTAAGGCAGTGTTTCCTAATTAATGAGCCCCTTTTATATGACCACTTAGATACACATGGCCTAAGGGGGCTGAATCCTTCCTCGCTTTGAAACTAAGTAGGGTCTGCCTGGTTACTGCATGGATGGGAGACAGTCCACAGTACCAAATGCTGTGTGTTTTCTTAGCATAATTATAAACCATGCTACTGTCAGTCCTTGAAGGTTTTGCACTCAGAAACCATTTCTTGGCCTTTTGCTGAATTGTATTATGGTGTTTGTGGTCTCACAGTCAAGATGGAGGGAATAATGCCACAAGTGCACACTTTTATAAGGATGTATATATTTGACTGACACTATGGTATGTGTACTTTTCAAGTTAGCTTTATAAAGCAGAGTATTGTTGAAATCCAGACATGGGGGTGAAAAAACTTTGTTAAAGTGACATTCTGGTTACAAGTAAAACTGATAAAACCCCAGCAATTCGCCAGTTATGGTAAGCTAAGCAACCATAACTCGTGCCACCACCATGCACTGCTAAGAATAAAAAACACAGGACATGAAATATGACATCACCAATGTCATTGATGACATCACTGATGACATCACATATCCGGGCCACTTGTTTTTGTTTACTGACATGATTAGGCTAGTTTTTTGTTTTTACTTATAATGAGAATTTCCAAAATTTAAAATGTGCTATATATCTACATATTTACCTTTTTTTATGATCTTAAAGTACTTTCCTTAAAGTGTAATCTGAGCTCACAGTGCACATACATGTTTCCCTGTATCTGCCTCTAATTTGTATGCACTGTGAGTTTTTATTTGTATTTTTCTACTAGCACAAGTGTGCTGTAAGTTTTCAATTTTACCTATTTATTCAATTTTTAACTTTACTGAAACTCTCATAAGGTAGCATTTATTATTTCACTATCAGACATTACAAGATTACAAAGATTTAAGTTCTGGGGTGCATGCTGCAACCATTGCCTATTTGTATGATTGGGTTCCTATACTAACAATAACACTAGAATATAATGTTTTGTTTACATGAGTACATTCTTTAATACATTAAGTAGTTCATGATAGGTCTCCTAATCTCCACTACCACTGTGTTTCCAACATTATAAACTCAAACCTGTGAAGGAACTGTTTATTAAAATGAATGTAATATGTGATGCCATCAGGGATGTCATCAATGACATGTGTGATGTCATATTTCATGTCCTGGGTGTTTGTCTTAGCAGTGTTGTTTAAAAAGTCACCTGTCAGGACTGAATTATGATCTCCACTGGGCCTCTCTGTTATAGACTCTGGACAGTGAATTGTGTCGAGACACATCAGTCACTCTTTGAACATCCTGAGTATTGTGTTTCACACACGACAAATCTCCTTATCCACGTATCTTGCTATATGGTTCTTTTTCCCCTATCACTCATGTAGTTGCTTACACTCATCCCCTACAGTCTAATATGGTGGCTGGTGCAATAGTGCTTGTTAGCATTGGCCCGCATATATCAGTAGTTTTATTTGGATTCAGAGGTTGAATGTGTGAACCCCAGCAGCCTTTAGTCTCCGATGTGAGTGGCATTTAGCTTATGGATGACACGTTTTACCTGTCCTTCCATTTCCCTTCGGTTGGGATTCACTACTCATTTATAGAGGTCGGATGCACTTTTATAACAGTCTAAGATGGCTGCTGTTGTATCGGTCCATGCAGCAATCACTTTACATTGGGTCACATGTCTGTTTGCAGCTTCGGATGGTTTACCTCCAGGGACCCAGTTTGTCGATGCTGATTCATGTTTAGATGTACGTATCATGCCATCCTGGTCTGTATCCTATCTTCTATTTAGGAGGTTATATTTATTCCCTACAGTCCAATATGGCAGCTGGTGCAGCAGTGTTTGCAAGCATACATTAGTTGCATTTTTGTACATTCAGAGGTCCCTTGGCTTTTGTCTCTGAGCGCTATTCAGCTTATGGATGACAATTTATTATATTCCTTTATTTCCCTTTGTTTAAAGGTGCTACTTATGTAAAGCGGTTGGATGCATTTCGACAACAGTCCAAGATTGACGCCGCTGTAGTGGTCCATGCAGTTATCATTTTACATCGGGTCATATGACTGTTGTCAGCTTTGAACGCTTTCTTTCCAGGGACTTGGTATTGCTCCCAATGCTGATTCCCTTTTCGAACTGACCACATATTCTTGAAGGTTAGGGACAAACTAGTCCTCCTGGATATCCATTGCAATATACTGTTTAGACATATGCATTTGGTAATGCAGTTGCTAAAGAGCAACCATAAGCAATTCCTGTGGCATTACTTCTTTACCTGTAATGTTTTGTCTCCAGATAAGATCTGTCAGTGACAGTGACCACCCCTGTTTCACCTACAAATCCTTCTCCTCTTAGGGGGTGTGATCTGGTAATTCAATTATCTGAGTGAGCAGGACTTCTGTGTAAGGTACTGCTAGTTGTAATTGTTGTATCGTTACCTCATGAAATGCAGTGACTTTCGGTACTTCTAAATATGCTGCTTAGCGAGGTACTCCTTCACTGTGTTTGGCTATGCTATGAGGTGCTACATTCTGGCACGTACCTTTGTAGTCTCTGATGTGAAGCAGAGTATGGGGAAGCTGAATGTAAGCAGTGAATTATAGCGTTAAGTGGAACAACAAGTTACTGTCAAAACAGATACGTTAATCAAGTTCTCATTCGGAGTTTGTACTTAATGGCTGAGTCCATTTCCTGACTTTTACTAAAGTAACAATTGCTAAAAAGAATCCAACCATAGTGAGCAGAGCTGGAATGTTACTGTTTCTGAAGACATCTCTTTAGCAAGCAAACCTGAGAAGGGGGGCATTAATGGTCTGGTAATGCCCTGGGAAATCAGTTACAAGGCCGAGCAAAGTGAGGGCTTTAACGTAAGCCCTGGGTTCTATTGCTATTGCTAACAGTAGCCCGGCACGCTGTACTGGGGTACTGGGCTACTAATATTAAAAGCAAAAAAAATACAGACATGGATCGGGGAGAAGGGACTACAATTTCCATGGTGGCCAGTCGTAGTAGGGGAAGGAAGAACGAAGGACGTAGTGCGTGGGACGATAGCAGGTAAGTCTTTGTAATGCTGGTAACAACCTGGTGAGGGCCAATCAAATTGATTGTTGCAATCTGATTGTCCCCTGCCGGGTACTAATATACTATAATACATAGCCCCAGGACTGACTACATTTCTGTATAAACCTATATATGTGTTTGAAGCAACCCACCTTTGCAACTCCCATAATGAAACTGACGAAGAAATTATATCCCAGCCTGGGACATGTGGCACCGATTATCCAAGATCTCTTTCACAGTGCTATGGTGCAGACAGATGAGCAGTGTTTAGCAGCAAGCCACAAGCTAGCAACGGCAACTGATGAATGGCTGTGAAGAAATAAATGAGAAGGAGAAGAGCAACTTCGGGTAAGTTACACACAGGTGACTATCACAAGAAGGCAGGGAGGTGGATGGCAGTCATTCCCACCCTGGGGGTTCTAATTTGAGAACTGCCAATCTCAGTGCAACAACATAAAATACTCTTTCTAGTGAGGGTATGCTTTATTTGTATTACGTTATAAGTTACAAATAGTTTCAGGATCATATTATGACAAAGTGGAAACATTATTTTATATTTCATCCAGAGGATATTTTTGTTGGCTGACTCTGATGGAAGACCATCAAAAGTATATGAACTTTTTCTCGGATTACGCCCTGAGTGAATCTTTAACTCAGGGGTCAGCATCCTTCAGCTCACCAGATAAAGTTGACTACAACTGCCATGATCCATCAACATTGCATATGCTGGCTAGAGCTGGTTGGAGTTACAAATAGAATCCTCTTGAGTGCCAACGTTAGAAGACCCCTGTTTTAAATCAATGCCTAGTGGAATTGTAAAGTTGAAGGAAAAGGGTAAGGATGCCCTAGAGAAGGGCCAATATTTTCAGGATTGTGGAATTAAAGTGTCTGCAATTGCCTGAAGTATAATTACACCATACGTGTGACACCAGCCGGGAGAACAAGAGAGAGAGTTGGAAGCCTGATGAACCACATAGAGGAGGGCCCATCACCCTTTGAGGCAGAGCCAGGAAGGAGTCTAATGCAGAGAGAGTGGTGCATGGAGGAGCGAGAAAACCTATGGGGCTCTGCTACCTGGAGGGAGTCTGGAGCAGGAGAAGCTTGGCCCTGCCACCGAGAGAAGAGATGCGATCACACAAAAAGTCGTCAACTGGGGCCAGCTGGAACCGACGCCAAAATTCCATCACGAACTGGTGGGAAACACTAATGCCCACACAATGATTTTGAAGACTAAGGAGAAGCCGGAACTGAGCTGTCATCTCCGCCGAAGAGCCTGACTTCACCTATGGGTGCCACTGCAGCAAACCAGGCATGCAGTGCATCCAGGGAAGTGAAGGAGGGCAGACAGACACGGCTGCAGCTCTAGAAGGAGTGAGGAGTCGAACAGCCCAAGAGGGGCTTAGAAACTAAATAGCCCAAGAGGATCAGGTAGCCTGACAGAGACTGTGAGATTGGCGATTCCAAAAGGGGATGAGAAACCAAAGAGCCCAAGAAGGACTTATCAGCCGGATAGCCCAAGAGGTGCTGTGTGCCCAAGAGTGGCAGAAAGACTGAAAAGCCGAACAGGGACTGAGAAATTGAAGTGCCCATGAGGAGCTGAAAAAGCAGAGAGCCCAAGATATGGTGAAAGAGCAAATACCCCAAGAGGTGGGCGTGATAAGCCAAATATGGATGTATAAAACATGGGCATTATCTTGGATAACAAACTGACAACATAAAGTGAAATTGTGCCAGTAACATCAACCTGTTTCTTCCTCATGATGAGATTACCTCTCATTCTCCCATCGGGTACTAGTGATGTACTCATTTATACCCTCTTGGCTAGATTTTAACAACAATAATATTTAAAACTCACAAAATGTTTATCTCATGATTATAGAGATTTCAAAATGTTGAAGATAGAACTTTACTGAAACTAAACAAATATGACCCCATCTGACTGGCACTATGTACCCTACATTAGTTCACAGTAAAACATAAAATTATGTTTAAGTAGATGTGCCTGGTCTTTAAAACCATTCAATTTCCATATAGTTTTTGAAATAAACTGAAATTGCATACATCAAATCGACTCCTAAGATCTAACTACAATAGAATAATTGATGTACCAAGATATCAGAGCGATAGACAGGATGTCGCTCCTTTGCGGTCCAAGCAGCAAAAATTGTGGATCACCATTTTAAACCTTGCTAAGGTTAACTCTTCTCCCTAATCCTACTATTGATCCTAGATAAAGTGCCATGATACCCTCGATTTATACATTTGCATTATAACCCATTTGATCCAGAGCACTCGGCTGTGATCCTTTATTTCAATCCAACAGCATGTGCAACTACGATGCCTGCACTACAAGAAGTGATGAGACCCCTTGATAAGATAAATCTCACCGGCACCAACATTATGTTTCCTGTTCAGGCAGCACCCTACAGCCTACTGTGACCTGATTGGGCAGTGATGGGCGCAAATAGCTAGCGCTTCCCGAGTCTGGAGGCAAAGCTGGTCCTGTTTCAAGGCCTGGTTATAAGGCTATAGGAGCCTGTCTTTGCCCCATTTGATATAGAGCACTCTGCTGTGATCCTTTCCATCGATCCAACAGCATGTGCAACTATGATGCCTGCACTACAAGAAGGGATGAGATCCCTTGATAATATGGCCGCCACCACGGAGACTCTCACCAGCACCATCATTCTGTTTCATGCTCAGGCAGCACCCTGCATCCTCCTGTGACCTGATTGGGCAGTGATGGCAGCAAATAGCGAGCGCTTCACAAGCCAGTTCAAGGCCCAGTTATAAGGCTAGAGGAGCCTTTCTTTGTCTGTCCTGCTGGTCAGGCAGAAGTATCTGCTGTTCCGCACAGACCCCGGCTCTCCCTTCACAGTCCAAAATTACCTGACATGCTTTGCCGAGCAAACTACATGCAAGAGTTGCATTAGGCCATTCTTTTCATCCAGTGGGCCTCATTACGAGGTTGGGGGCAGCCATGGAGCTATTAGCTAAAAGTGCTCTCATCAATCTAAGGTCTCTAGGTGCTCAGGCAGTGGAAATCCAGGACCTCATAATCGAGCTGCAGTTAGACATCCTAGCCACTACAGAGTCTTGGCTACATGACGTGTCCAGACCACTTCTCTCCATGGCCATCCCGCCCAACTATACTATCTGTAGATCTGATCGCATAGGTGTGCCGGGACGGGGAGTCACCCTCATATCTAAGTCCTCTATACGAATCAGAACATGCCCTCTGTCCCCCACGCCAGGGTATGAAATGCTATTCCTTAAACTGGCCACAGACCCCCAAACCATGATTAACATTCTTCTTATATATAGACAACTCAAGGGCCGTAGCCTCACTGATCTCGATATTCCGCTCCTAATCATGCCCTTCATGAAACCAGCCACCAAATAGATCATTCTAGGAGATTTTAACATAGGTTTCAATTACATCTCCGAACCCAAAGCAACTGCATTGTCAACTGCCCTTAGCGACATGTGCTTCACCCAACAATTTATCTCTTCCCCGACCCATTTCAAAGGATGCATCTTGGACTGAAATCTTAAGGTCAACATCCACATCAACATTGATGCCATCGATCCGGTTCTTTCGTCTGATCACTTCATTATTTTTTTTTTTTTTATAACTCTGTTTATTGAGTTTTACAACATAACAACATAACAAGCAACATGAATCATCGACATTCAATAAATGAGAAAGGCATAGCATAGCAGCAGCAAAAACAATATCTGAGGCAAGAGGGGCAACACCAGGCCAGGGGCCAAAGGCAGTTGCATGTCAAGGCAGGCAGGTGAAGTTAAGCAAGATGTTGAGCTGTATCGACCGGCAGGGCTTACTACGCATCTAGCCATTTGCCCCATATTTTCTCAAATTTGCGGGGGCAACCCCGCGCATTGTAGATCCGGCGTTCCGAGGCCGCACACCTGTCTAGGTCATTCCTCCATCGGTTCAGGCACAGTGGGTCAGCGGAGCCCCATTTAGCCGCGATAAGTCTCTTACCGGCCCCAAGCGCTATTGAGAGGAACATTTTCCCATGTTTTGTCAGGTCTACTTCTCCCCAGATGCCCAGGAGTACCATTTTGGGGTCCCTAGGGATTGGTGTTCCCATGGCAGCCGAGATCCTACTAATACAGTCCCCCCAGAAGAGCTGTAACACTGGGCATTCCCATATCATATGGTAGAAGGTGGCGGGCTCGATTTGGCATCTGATACATGTCCCATCATCTAGTCCCCCCCACCTGGCCATCGCAGCTCGTGAGTGATACGAGCGGTGGAGTATTCTCAATTGTATTAGTCTAAGTTTGTTATCTATCCCAATTTCCCTGGGGGACATCAATGCATCTACCCAATCTTCCGGCTCCAGTTGACCCACATCCCTTTCCCATTTCGCCCTGAGCTCATCAAGTTGCGTAGTCCCGAAAGAATTGAGAGCCTGATAGAGAGTGGAGGTGACCTTTGAAGGAATGCCTTGGGGGAGGATGTTGGTCTCAATGGGAGAGCACGGGGGTATGTCCGTCATGTCTGGGAATTGGGCGTGGATGGCGTGGGCCAACTGTGCGTGTCGGAACCGGTCCATGGGCGTCAGACCAAACTGTACTTGCATAGTCTCGAAGTCTAGGAGGCGCCCCCCCTGTATTACATGTGCCAGTGTATGTATCCCTTTTGCGTGCCAGTGAGCGAAAGCGCCCATTTTCACTACTTCTGGGAGGAGTGCGTTGTGCCATATAGGTTGGGACAGTGTTGGGATTCCCTTCCAGCCGACCAGTTTGTGTGCCTCTCGCCAAGCTCGGCGGACGTGGTGAATCGTCTTGGGAAGCCTCGGGAGTTGGTCGTGGGTGGCATACAATGTCTGGAGTGGGGATAGCGGGGTTATAGTCTCCAGCTCGATACGGATGTGCGGTAATGTGGGGTCTGCATGCAGCCAATCGTTTACCACACCGATCTGTGTTGCAAGGTAGTATGTACGTATGCAGGGCAAGCCGATCCCTCCCTCCCAGACCGATCTTTGGAGAGTATCAAGGGCGATTCTGGATTGCTTCCCTCCCCATAATAGTGTGCGGAGATTCCTATCGATAAGTGCAAAGGTTTCCTTGGAGATGGAGAATGGGGCGTTCTGGAGGACGTGGAGGAGTCTGGGGAGGGTCATCATCTTAAATAGTGCGGCTCTGCCCAACAGCGATAGGGGGAGTGATTGCCAGTGGGAAGTGTCTCTGTTGAACCGTTCAAGCACAGGGTGTAGGTTCAGTTGGGGGAACCTTTCAAGTGTCGGATCGAGTCGTATGCCTAAGTATGTATATTCCCTGATAGAGATGTGGTATGGGCAGGGCTCAGGGATCGCGGAATGACCACCCTGGACTGGGAAATAAATAGTTTTGGTTTCATTCACTTTCAGACCCGCAAAGATCTGATATTCCCTAAGGATATGGGAAACAATAGGGCATGAGATGCAAGGGTTACTAAGGTAGACGAGGAGATCGTCCGCGTATAACGAAAGGCGGTCTTCACCCCCCCCCCGGCCAGGCGAACCCAGTCCAGTTGGTGTTAGCTCTGAGCTCAATAGCAAGTGGTTCGATCGCCAGGAGAAAGAGAAGCGGAGACAGCGGGCACCCCTGTCTCGTACCCCTACCCAGTGGGAATGATTTGGAGGATCTACCATTTACCCTTACCGTGGCCTCTGGGAATGCATATAGCAGCCTGACCCAGGATATGAAAGCGTGTCCCAGGTTCATCCGGTCCATGATCGCCCACAGAGCATCCCACCCCACCGAGTCAAATGCCTTTTCAAAGTCCACCGCCAGGAGGGCTAGTGGGGCCGGTATCTCTTTGGCTCTGCACAGCGCCAGTTGGACCCTGCGTAGGTTCATACGAGTGGACTTGTTGGGCATAAATCCACACTGGTCCGGATGAATAAGGGTCCCTATTACTTTCAGGAGTCTGTTGGCGAGTGCTCTGGCGAGGACCTTGGCTTCCCCATTAATTAATGAGATGGGGCGATAGGAGGCACACTCCTCCGGAGGTTTCCCAGGTTTATGTATAACTATGATGCATGCCTTCCTGAGGTCCGGGGGGAGCGCCCCGAGTTCTTTGCTACGTAGGAACATGCGGTGCATATGGGTCGACAGCCCACCTCCGAGGTATTTCCATGTTTCTGTGGGGAAGCCGTTGGGGCCCGGGGTTTTCCCGGGTTGGAGCTGTGTTAGCGCCTCTTGCACCTCGGCCTCTGTGAGTTCCGCATTCAGGAGTTCCGACTGGCGTCGCGAGAGTTTCGGGATCTCGATCCGGTCGAGGTAATGGGAGGGTGCAGC
The DNA here is from genome assembly GCF_040938575.1 of Ambystoma mexicanum. Classification (NCBI taxonomy): domain Eukaryota; kingdom Metazoa; phylum Chordata; class Amphibia; order Caudata; family Ambystomatidae; genus Ambystoma; species Ambystoma mexicanum. The sequence goes on from NC_090930.1 coordinate 1,009,000,460, forward strand.
CGGCGAGTTCTCGGCGGGTGGGGTATAGAGCTTCTCATAGTAGGCGGCAAATGCTTCGACAATGTCAGGGTCGTCCGTGAGTAGTGTGCCATCCAGTGACTTGATGGCGCGTACATGTCCCCTGATTTGTTGCCGCCTCTCCAGCCAGGCCAGTGTTTTATTTGCTTTGTCGCCACGTTCATAGATTTGACTCCGGACGAGCTGGTGGGCAGTTCGTGCTGTGTCCAGGGCCAGGTTACTGAGGGCATCTTGTGCCGTGGACAGGGCATCCTTTGTCTCTCGGTCGTTGCGCTCCAGGGTCTGTTTTTCACACTCCAGGACATATGCCTCTGCCTCTCTGATCTTCTGGATTTGTCTTTTTTGGTGGGCCGAAACCGCCGAGATAGCTTCTCCCCGAAGGACTGTCTTATACGCCTCCCAGATCGCGATCGGGCAATCTACTGAGCCCACATTGAGGTCAAAAAACTCTGTTGTCTTTTTTTCCAGTTCCTCCGCTATCTCGGGGAGTCGCAGATGGTATGTGTTCAGACGCCAGTTGCGATCCGGACCTGGGCGAGCGCTCTTTAGGGTCAAGAGGAGTGGAGAGTGGTCCGAAACTCCCCTTGCGAGGAACTCAGCCTCCAGGAGTCGGTGGTTTATGCTACTAGGAATGAAGGCATAATCGATCCTGGAGAACGATTTGTGCGCGCCAGAGAAGAATGAGAAACCGGCCTCGTCGCCATGAAGTGAACGCCAAGTGTCCGTCATTCCCAGGGTCTCGGCAAACAAGGCGAGTGGCGTGGAGGCGGGGCGGCCTCCGGGTCTCCTATGAGATCTATCAAGATCGGTGTCCATGACCTCGTTAAAGTCCCCTCCTATCACCCACAGATCGGCCTCTTCCTCCAGGAGGACATGTCGCAGTTCAGACAGTAGTTCCTTCGTGAGCGTGGGAGGGGCATAGATCGCTGCGATGCCCCATTTTTCGCCCCAGACATTGGCAAGTAGCAACACATAGCGGCCTCGGGGGTCAGCTCTGACCTTCCTAACCTGTAGGGGGACGCGTTTGTGGACGAGGATCATCGTGCCCCTGGCGCCTTTCGTAAATCCGGCCTGGTAGGTGTGTGGGTAGTTGGACCTTTTGAAAAAATTGGAGTTCGTACCGATCAGGTGTGTTTCGTTTAAAAGAGCTATGTCCGGCGAGTAGCGATTAAGATATTGGAGCACCAGCCTTCGTTTTATGCTGGAGCCTAGTCCATTAACATTCCAGGATAGTAAGGAAATCTTGTTGGAGGTCATCCTATCTGCGTGGGTGCCGTGGCTCGCCTGATCACTTCATTATTAATTTCACCATTTCCATCATGAAGCTCCACAAAATCAGGCCTGCGCCACTCAGCCCTGTTTTGGTATCCAAAACTCGTAAGCTGAAGCAATAGAACTTACAGCCATCCTTCCTCACTGGTCTGAGATCTTGTGCATAAAGCTCTAGACATTCAGCCCATGATTTGGCAACCCAATTTCACGCATGCCTGCTCCAGGCCCTGGATATACATGCTCCTCTCAAATCGAAAATCCCCAAACCTCATACAACAAATAACTCTTGGTTCTCTGAGGATCTGGTCCACTTACACAGATCCCTCAATTACCTTTGTAAAATAAATCCCTCGCCAAGAAGTGTCAGACCCTCACCACTTTGGCCCTCAACTATAAGAAAGCAGTTTTCCACTGCAAATCTAATAGTTATAACGACAAAATTGCTAATGCTAGTTCCAATAGTAAGGAACTATTTACAATCCTATGGAAACTGGAAACACCCATTCTTTGTGTGGGTATTACACAAACCGACAAAGTGTGGTGCACCACAATTCAAGATCCCTTTGCCACAAAATGGAGACATTACTCGCTAAAATCAATGCTAAAAAAGCCCACTCACCAGCAAACCACAGATGCTCTACCTGGTTACCCCCACCACTGGGATGCATACCACTAACATCCCCCCTTTCGCATTCAGCCAAGTCACTCCTGAGCAAGTAGTAGCCACCATTAGAACTCTCAAACCATCTAACTGTAAAGGTGACTCTTGTCCAGCTCACATTGTGAAGCTCTGCGCTCCCACATTTGCTCCTCTCATCACAGACTTTGATAATGCATCCTTTGTATCAAGAACCATACCCTCCATGATCAAATCTGCCTGGGTCACTCCTCATCTAAAAAAAAAACTTGCTGGACCCTGCCATCCTTACCAACTACCGCCCCATCTCCAGCGTCTCTTTCCTATTAAAAATCCTTGACCGCCTAACCTATGCTCAAGTTTAGCAATTCCTAGAAATCAATAATTTGATAGGCAACACTCAATTGGGCATCCACCCGAAGCAGAGCACTGAATCCACCGTTCTGGATTTAAAAATACAAATGAATTCATTTTGGGACTCGGGCAACATAGTGATCCTGCTCCTACTTGACCGCTCCTCAGCTTTTGATTTGGTTGATCATAATTTCCTTTGCCAACACCTCAGCCAGCATTTCCACTTTTCACCAGAAGCCACTATGTGGATCCATTCCTTCCTCAGTGGTCGGACCATGTGAGTGTTCATAGGGGACTCAGCTGTTGATGTCTTCCCAGCCCCTCTGGGTGTACTACAGAGATCTTGTCTCTCACCTACCCTTTATAATACCTATGCAAAACCCCTATTTGACCTCCTTGACTCCAGAGGCATCATCTACACCAATTGTGCAGATAATAATCAGATTCTCATCCCACTCTCTGGTAACTATGACACTAATACTGTCCATATTGTTGCTGTCTATAGCACTATCCAAAACTGAATAGCCACCCACAACTTTTGCCTGAACAATGAAAAACCAGAGCTCCTCGTAATCGGCTCCCCACATCGGATTAGACACTGGATTCCTCTTACTCGTCTTTCAGCATAGACTGCACCTCCTTCCCCGTCTCTAAGCATATAAATACCCGATGGGTCTACCTTGAAGCAAATCTAAGTATGACCAAACAGATTAAAGCCCTTGCATCCCACACTGCATATACTCCCAGACTCATCTCCCTAAGCAGGCAACTCCTCTCGCAGAGGAAATGCATCACACTGGCCCAAGCGCTTATCTTCTCCAAACTTGATTACTGCAATGTCCTCTTTATTGGTACCTCCAAGACCAATTTAGCTAAATTGCAAATACTCCAAAACAAAGCCCTTCACTCTGCCCTCAGCCTCAAATGTTCGGACCATATCTCAGCAGTCAAAAGGCATGCCCATTGGCTCCCTGCCAAAGCTTGTGTAGAATTTAAAACACCTTCCATCATGCACCACTGTGTCTATAAGGTGACCCCCCAGGGTGACATGTCTTTATACCGAAGACATTTATTAAGAATGCACATATAGCTAATATTTTTTAACTAAAGGTTTTTATACAGAAAGCACTTTTTTTGGCGTGTTCGCCCCCTAAACCCCAGTTTCCAACCCGCAAAAATCCACCCCAACCGTTTCTCAAAAATATTTAACCCTTTATCCCACCCCTAAATGCATTCTCTATAAAGTTTTTCATTAATAAAATTCGATAAAAGTACATTCTTTAAAACATATTCGTTATAAAGACTGAATACCGCCCCCCAGCACCTTATCAATTCCATCACCCAAATCTCCCATGCAGGCAAACTCAGATCTAACTCAAGCATCTCAATGGTCACCCCTCGCTTCAAGAGAAAAAGGGTTGGTGTAATCAGCTTCTGTGTAATGGTTCCCATGCTCTGGGACGCTCTACCTGTCCATATTTGTAATGAACAATCGTTCCTTGCTTTTAAAAAACGTACCAAAACGTAGCTATTCGACAAATATGAGTGACACATTGTCCTATGTATTATACTGTCTTGACCTTCCAGGAATTTGCTTTCTTAACTTGATGCTGTGCTAACGCTGTGATATCCATGGGTCTGGGCGTTGTCATAAATGTATAAATAAATAAATAAACAATAAATAACCCCCCACCCATAACATACCATACCATAGTAAGTTTTAACACTTAGAAAAAGTTAATGTAATATAAAATGCTTGCTTCACTGCTAGGGAGCCCTAACTTTAAATCTTGTTATATGGCAGAAATGAAAATATTACTTTTTTTTCTAACTATGACAAGTCAAAAGGGCGTATCAGTGATGATGATCACGCACAGCAATCACAACTGCACATCCTTGGACTAATGCTCTAACCTCTAATCCAAAAATGGATATGACTATGAAGTGCACCAGAGTGGTGTGTCTGAATTCGGTGTAGCCAGGGTGTGCATATACAAACAAGATGACCCCTGTGCAAAATGACTGCCCACATCTATTGCAAGATATGTTGTGGTACTTTTGTTTTGAAACATAAATAAGGGGTACATTCATTTGGAATTGTTTTCAAAATAAGAGTTGATCATTTTAATCCCTGCCCTGCCCTGTAGGAATATAGGGCAAATGCTGAAGGCCTGGTGTCACAGGCCAGTGTGTGTTGACTTTGCAGACCAATAGGGGCCCCTTTGATGCAAAAAATACCAAAGATGCTAATCAAACAGTTTATAATGAAGATATCAAAAAGTGTGCTTTGCAAAAATGCCTACTTTTTTTTCATTGCACATTTATCTTTACCGGAAAACTGTTAAAATAGCCTATGATGGCTGCTTTTCTTCAGCCATATGTATGTTTAGAACAGCGCATTGGTGCACCAGAGTGAGCGCGAACTTACTGTAGAGTAAGGCCTGGCACTCAATAATATGCCAACGCCTTCCCCCCTTAACTGACCACCAGCCCTTTCTAAATCCGAATTGTCAACAGATACCAAGCAGTTCTAACAGGCGCGCGTGGACATGTAATACAAAGGCACACCCTCAAGCAGCAAAACATATGCCTTTATGAATGACATAGTGTCCCGCCTCCATGAATCACATTTGATAGTTGTAAAAACTAGTGGGTCTAACTCCTATTTAAACCACATTGTTTCAAAGACTCGTTTAAGACCTGTGCAATTCCTTGCACCAGCTGTTGCAAAATTTAAAGATGAGCATGGCAATGTCAGTGAGTTTTTAATTAATTATGGTCAGTGGAGAAACTTTGCTGAAAATGTTGGGGGGGACATGACCTCTGAAGAAAAGGTGCCCCATTCAAATGAATGGGGACAAAATAGTGTGCCATGAAAGTTGGGGGGGACAAACACCCCCGTCCCCCCCTAAAATTACGCCCATGATTATGGTGCCTGTCTTCTGCTCCCTCCCTCCCACTGATTGATTCTGTACAACTGTCGTGCTCTTCGAGCCTAATAAATCACCTGTTGTAATCTGAAAGGATTATTATCAGCATTCTTTGTCACTACCAGGGATGTCCCTTTATGCATTAATCATCATTATCCATTCAACTACCAGCAAAGGAAAATATTTTCCCTTAAAAAAGTATGTGTAGCGTTAACAATTTGAAAGAAATAACATGAGCCGGGGCCATGACACCTGAAAAATTAATTACCATAGGTTTCAGCACAAACATCCCACAAAATCAGTATGTATTCATTTTGTTTGAGGCTCCACCTGGCAAATAACTATTCAGCATTTTCAAAATGTTCTGACTACTAATTAATGTGTGCAATAAGGTATCTATGAGCCTCATTACGACCCTGCCGGTCTAGAAAGAACGGTGGCGGTAAAAACGCTGCCATCGTTCTTTCCGGACCGGCTGATTCAGAGTCCTGCATGCGGGAGGTGTCACTCCCGTCAGGTCTGACCTGGCGGGATTGACGCCACCCGCCAGCAGGCGCAAATGGAAACACCGGCTCCGTCATAGTCTATGGGACTCCATGGGAATGGGAACTTACGGAATTCCGCCTCCAGAATTCCTGCGTTACCAGTGTCGTAATGCCCCGGTGATTCCAGGAATCACAGAGACGGAATGGTAATACTGGTCCGGCGGTTGCCTGCCGGTTTTTCCGGCATGGTTACCGCCGGACTTGTAATGAGGCCCTATGTCTTTCATTCCTATGTATTACGCTCTGCTTGATGCTTTAATAACCCAGCGGGTGGTTTGTTGGTTTCACAGCACATATCGTGCTTACATTTTGCTATATGCTCATCATTGTGTATACATCATAAGAATGTGTTGTTTTGTAATGTGCATGGGAAGGGCATTTATTAAATGTCCATATTCATCATTATTCATTGATTGGACACGTAACACTGAACATATGTGCTTAAGTGAGTGTTACTGTACTTTGTCTTTATTTGTTATTTGTCATTAATTCCCTGCACACAGAACACCTTAAGTACTTTACTCAATGAAGGTTTGAATTTGAAGGTAACAAGACATGTATTTTTTGTATTGTAAACACATAGGTATGTTTTTGTAGTGTAAATATTTTGATGGTGCACACATTCCAATTAATGTTTTCAATAGCATACATGTATTGGTGTGGAAGATGTCTTACCCTCTCTGCCCGTCTACTCCCAAAATGCTTGCTTAAATAGGTCCATAGACCCACAAAAGACACAGACATTTCATCCTCATGTCCAAATTCTGTGGCTGTTCGACAGCGGCAAAAACTGTAAATTTAGGGTGGGTGTTGTAAAAAATAAAATGAGCACCAAGCCCAGTGTGCAGTATGTGCATAATGATGACACCACTGATGACATCACGGATGACCTTACTGATGACATCACGAATTACATCATACATGACATCACTGCTGACATCACTGATGACATCTCTAATTACATCAAACATGGCATCATTGATGAGAGCAATATGATTACTGATTATTTAAAAGGTAGAATATTTTTGTTGACCAGTTTTGATATATTTTTCTATGTATTACACTTAACAATAATAACAACATGACATATCATCCACAATGTCATATGATTATGTGTGTAGCATTTATTTGTAGTACTTAAAGACTTATTATATTTTGAATACAAATATGTAATGTTATACAAATAGTTTGAAATTCATGTATTAGTAAGCACTTAAAATATTTAATTGAAGGGAAAGTACCTGATCCATCTTATCTATTTCAGGTATTTCAAATATAATATAATATATTTGTATTTGTATTTGTTGTATTTATATAGCGCCTTAATCCAAGGCGCTTTACAGTTTAACAACAAGAATACAACAAACATGGAACAGTAGAAGCAAACAATATACACGAGTCAAACAAAAAAACAGTATGTAGAACAATTTGCATATGAGTATAAGGAGGAGAGGAGGAGGATTGGAAAGGAAGGATGAGGGAGAGAGAGTAGGGAGTAAAGTGAGTAGTAGGAAGAGAGGTCATAGGAAAGATGGAGCAAGATGAATAGAACTAAAATGGGCGTACTAGAGGGAGAGAGAGAGAGAGAGAGAGAGAGAGAGAGAGAGAGAGAGAGAGAGAAAAAAAGAGGGTAAACAAGGGGGAATAGGGTGTCAGTATATAGTAGTACACAAAACAAGAATAGATAGAATTAGAAACATGCTTAATAGTTAGTGTTATCAAAAAAAACAATGTTCACACTTAAATGTGCAATTCTCCTTACCATAATACCATTACAAGAACACATTATTTTCTACATAACAAGTTTATAAACAAAATAATCACTTACAAAAATACATGCCTGTCTGCATTGTGATAGTATAGAATCTATGAATTCCAAGTTTGGTTAATATACAAAAAAATCAGTTGCTTAAACTACATAATTATATTTTATTTTAAGAGAAATGAAGATTAGAAGGTAAATATTTAATTTTTGACGTACCAATTTTATTGCTAATAATTTTTGTCATTGGAAAATAAATTATAAATTTGTATTCAAATATAACAGATGTCCCTCCAAAGTACATACACGCTTATGTACTCTTCTCTGTAATAATGTGTGTATGCACTTACAATTGTATACCATATTTTACATTTAAAGAAACCAAGTCAGAACACAATGTACTGTGTAAGTATGAAATACATACACATATGATATTTAACAAAGTAGAATTGTCATATTTCAAAATGTAATAAAGCAAACGAGTGATATCAGTGATGTCATGTATGATGTAATTAGTGAAGCCATCACTAATGTCATCAGTAATGTCATCTATGATGTTGTTATCATGGTCATACGCAGTGCAACAGGGGGCACAAAGTTAAGGTGGATTTGCTTGAAATGTGAGTGCTGAATTATAGGGGTTTGTTGTGTTAAATCTGATCACCTTAACTCTCTCTAAATCAAGGAGTTTTCCGTGTATATATATATACATATGTATATATATATATATCAGTAAAAAAAAACTTTGTTAAAGGGACGTTATGGTTAAGTTGCACTACTAAAAACCTGTGAAATTCACTAAAAAAAAACTTTGGTTAACAGGACGTTATGGTTCGAAGTAAAATCAAAAAAACCCTGAAATTCGCCAGTTATGGTAAACTAAGCAACCATAACTCGTGCCACAGCCGTGCACTGCTAAGACTAACACCCAGGACATCAAAGATGACATCACAAATATCATTGATGACATCACTGATGACTTCACATGTCTAGGCCCTTCTTTTTTGATCACTGCCATATCGAGGCCAGGTGGGTTTATTTACTGACAGTCAGAAACCTAACTTTCAAAAGGTATTACATTTATAGATATTGCTATTCTCACATGTTCTTACACTACTATCCTTAGAATTTAATTGCATCTTATGATGTACATATATAGGGGAAGAAGCAGCCCTGAAACACAGCAATCATTTTTGGGCGTCAATGCAATCATGTAGATTATACACAGTTGCTAATGATACTGCCTCTTGTTTCCTTACTTTACTCTCCAGATATAAGGCCCATATTTGTATGCACTGTAGTCTATTCATATGTTGTGTGTAGTAGTAGAAATATGTAGTAAGTGATGCATTATTAGCTACTTAGTACATGTTTCATCGTACGGAAAAGTCTGATACAGAAGCATTCAACGTTTCTTTATATAACATTAGAAAATTACAAATATAGCAACTCTGTGGTGTATGCTGCAGCCAATACCTACATTTATGTATGAGTAGGTTCCTGTACTAGAAAGAACACTGCAATGAAATGTTCTATGAAGTATGTAGTTTATTACACATTTCCAGATAATCCCTGATACTTTTTTGCCAACATTACATTCACAACCCCTTGTATGAAAAGTAAATGCACATGTGATGTCATCAGTGATGTCATCAATGATATTTGTGGTGGCGCGAGTTATGGTTGCTTAGCTTACCATAACTGGTGAATTTCAGTGGTTTTTCGGTTTTACTTCGACCATAACATCCCGTTAACAAAGTTTGTTTAGTGAATTTCACAGGTTTTTAGTAGCGCAACCTAACCATAACGTCCCTTTAGCAAAGATTTTTTTACTGAAATTCACAGGTTTTTATTAGGGCAACTTAACCATAACGTCCCTTTAACACAGTTTTTTTTACTGAATTTCACAGGTTTTTAGTAGGGCAACTTAACCATAACGTCCCTTTAACAAAGTTTTTTTACTGAATATTCACTTTCATCATGTGAATTTGGGAGATATGTACTATAATTCCCTTACTTTATATACATGTTACATAGAACATACTGAACCCCCTCGCTAATGATATTTGAAGGGCACGGACTGAGCGCCTGTCTGCGGACGGGCGCGGACGAGATCAACACTACCCAAAAAGTCAGGGGGTATCTGAAATTGTTCTATTATGCCATATGAAAAATGCACAAGTTTAAAAAGGAGCACATAAACACATTAAAAGTAGTAATAAGTAACCATTCGAACCTACACGTCTCACACGTTACCCATTCATTTAATTACCATGTGGAATGAAATGGATTATACCATAACAAAAAAAGATATGCCTCCAACGTAATTACCTCACAGAAACTGTGCAGCTAGGAGCGACTGTAGACGAACACAACACAACGAAGGCAAATTAAGTGAACTTCATTTTTCTTATATATGTGTATACTTTTTGTATGAGGTGCAGTACAAATAATGTATTTCTGTTGTTTTGACACAGAAATGTGCAGTTCTTTGGTGTTTCCGCATGGCGAAATGTCGGAAGATAGCGATAATAATGGTACACACTTCTCTGCATAAGCAAATGAATAGTCAGTACTTTATGGACACTACATATATATATTTATTTTTAACAGACCAGGTCAGAAATGAAGAAAGTCCACCAAAGGACACAGTTCAAGACAGCCTGAAATGAATAGAAGACAAAATGGACATGCTAAAAGGGAATTTTATGGGTTAAGGCAATTTTTGGAGGAAATGTGTAAGGAAAAATCAGATATCACTGTCCCACCTGTACCTGTCCCCCTTCTCCATTTCCTAGTGAACTATCCCCAAACTCTCAAGAACAACATAAACGTTTTGACGAAACATCCATCCTTTCATCCCCTCACAACCAGCCTGTGGAAAACCCTTATTCCCCTATATTTGTTTCAGTGTCTGCTTCCCCCTCTCTCTCTTGATTGATGTATGTTTGTTTAATAAAAAAATGTTATGTTAGTTTTAGTGGAATGGTTTGGATCACATTTTTTTTTTTTTAAAGAGTTAAAATGTCTGCGGACAGCGCGCCTGTTCGGGCTGTCCATAATCATTAAAATATGGATGTTCTAAGGACAATACACCTACTCGTACCATTCGCAACCAAGATGGAACTGTTCTTTGAACACACCAGCTGTCCAAGATGTCCGTAAATCAACAGAATGGGGGCGTCCTAAGGACATTAGACCTCTCTGTACTGTTCACAACCAAGATGAAACTGTTCTTAGAATACACCAGGTGTCCCGGATGTCTGTAAATGAACAAAATGGGAGTGTCCTAAGGACACTATACCTGTCCGTACCATCCACAGCCAAGATGGAACTGTCTGTAGAACAGGCGTGTTGGCCGGCATGTCCGTAGTCAAACAAAATGGAGGTGTCCTAAGGACACTGTACCTGGCCGTAGTCAGCAGAATATCTACGCACATGCGCACCACACCCGTAAGTCTTGTGAAAATCGTGCCTGTCTGTAACTGTCCGTCTTACTTGTGTCGCACTTTTAATTAGTTTCAGGACCCGAAAACTGTCTGTAGAATACCCGCACGCATGCGCACGACCGTTACTGTGTATTTGGTGTCCTGCGGGCACCCATTTCCTTCGCGGATGTATTCACAACGTCATCATGTGACCGCACCCACGCTGAGCGTGTGTCCTAATTTGCGCACTTTGTCTGATTCTGCAACATTTCAATTTATGCAGACATGACAAATTATTTCACAATACAAAATCACCATTTGACATGTCTTATACAATGGCCCTATCTTTCAACATATTGTTTATAACTTTTTCAACGCTTTTGAGTGATCGATATGATCACGAGGCGCACCCCTCCACCCCTATAAAAGGCCACACCCACAAGCTCATCTTCATTGTACTTCTGGCTATAGCAGATTGAGTTTTGCTGCCTTTAGTGCTGTAGCGAAGATTATCTGACCAACCCTAATGGCATCCATGGCTGCTGTTGCTACATCAACCTCACCACCACCCCAAAACCCTCCACCGCCACTACCTCCCCAAGGGCCTGCAGAGGGAAATACGTGTGATGATGTAGAGAGTGAGGAAGAAGAGGATGAAGAGAATGAGGTGGAGTAACTGCCTACTACTAGCACTCGCTGGGAGTCATGGGTGTGGCGGTTGTTTACCGTTTTTGGTAACGTACCAAAAGCATGTGCGAACCTGGTCACCTGTAAACAGTGCAACTTGGTGCTGAGTCGTGGGAGACCTGGTGCGTACAGCTTTGGTACAACAACCATGAAGCGACACCTAACTTCATTCCACGGTACGGACAATCGCAAGGTGGTACCATGTAAAGAACGTAGTAGGTTGAGTTCCTCCACAGCATCCTCTGTGTCCGATCCTCTCACCACAAGAGACACTCCTGTGGGAGAGCGCATCACTCCAGCTGCCTCACAGGCCATTCGCAATGCTGTTGACCCTTACCTTTCAAAGGTCACAATATTGTGTATGTACTGCGACGCAGTAGTCTGCAGGGGGGAGAGTCTTCAAAGTAAGTACTTTCGAGACCACGGTCACAGAGCACCAGAAGAACTGCTACCTACCTAAATAAGGCCCACCCTACATCTGTCTCTCTCCACCTGCCCTTTCTTATCCCCGTGGTTGTTGTCCCTTCCTTACCCTCCTTTACCCTCCTCTCCTAGTGTGTCGTGTGTAAAAAAAAATCAAAAAAATATAAAACAACAACATTTTTAAAAAAGGCCCTTTTCAGAGCCGCCTTTCTCAGTTTAACAATGGAACATTAAGTGAATGGTGTAGGCCCCCGCGCATTTTTCAAAAAGTCTGCGGACAGTCGTAGGACACACAAAAATTTAGGGTGCAACCGTAGAAAAACCAATGCACTTTTCTCTGGGAGTAAGTGGTGGCTATGAAAAGGGCCTTTTGGTGGTGTTTTGTGTGTTTGAAAAACTTGGATTCGTCAAAATGTAATGCAAAATAGGTGACTATGAATCCAAAAACGGTTGCAATGCATTTTGTACATTTCGAAGAAAATTCTGATTACCAGCATATGTAAGATGGACTCCATCTCTGCAAAAAATGAATGTGCTACGAAACAAAATATTTTCATAGTGGAAAGAGGACATGCCAACATCTCTTAGAAAGGCACAAACAGCCTTGACATTGCGCCTCACTTTCTCCATTTGTGGACCAAATAAAGCAGAACGGAGCCACATTAGTCTTTGTGCAATACGGGAAAAAATTACTTGGCAATTTGGAAACATGTCCATGGCCTTGGCAAGTCCTTCTTTTATTGCAAATTGCAAAGAAATTCCAGAGACATGCCCTAAACTGTTTCCTCCACAATGAATGATAATTATATCAGGATGACGCTCTGTCTGTAAAGTAGCACAGAGAGGTACCAAGTCCAGCCACTTCATTCCATGCACTGCATGCCAGTGCACTTCCACATGAGAAAATCCAAGATCTGCAGATATACTGCAACGTTCTGCATTCACCTTCAACCAATGTATCCATGAGTCTCCCAAAATCCAGATAATCTGTTTTCGAGCACACAGAGCTATAGCCGTCTGTTCTCCTCTCAGGAAAAAGACGTTCTCACTAAATCTCTCTGTTCAGAAAACACCCACTGAACTTTACTGACCAATCCCTAGCTTCGCTCATTCTCATTTGCATGCGTCTCCACCCCAGAATCCCCGTTGGTAATAAGTGCTGCCTGCAGACTACCGCCATGTCCGCGGACATGTAGAGGATCTGAGCGTGACGACTGTACATTTAAATAGTATTCCCCTTTTCCCCTTTAAGGTGGGCTCTGAAAAGAGCCGTTTCTTTTGGGTTTTTTGCAGATGCCTGACAGACACTTGTTATTTTGTATTTTTTTTTATTTTTTTTCTTCTTAGTTTACTCCTACAATCATCACAGAACCTTCTCCAAAGCAAGCCTTACATTCCAAAAGAACATGGCATTTCCCAAAAAAGATAAAGAAACACCATCTGCTTCAAAATAAGCCGCATTACTGGAAACAATGTTCTCGTGGCTGCAGAAAAACAAACCAGCTCTTAACATGAAAGCATGCATGCTGCGATTGATGGCACACCTACCAATACTTTGATCAGGACAAAAAACAGAACTGTTGTCCCATTTTGCTCTACAGAGTAAGCCAGAAAAAATTACTTTCGCAGTTGGAAAGATGTTAATGACTGCTTGAACCAACTGTTCCAAATCTCCCAATAAAGTAGGTGAACTCACTTAGCCCAAATGGCAAACACCATAGTGCAAAACTACCACATGGGGACTGGCCATCCTACGCATATCTCTGCAAAATTGGAGAATTGCTGCTACATTGCAATCAGTCACAGCGCTCCACACCACCTCCACTCCTCTGACATCGAAATTGTTTGCCACATGCCTACATTCGGAATAGTGCTGTAAACCATGGACAAAAATATCTCTGAGCACCAACACCCTGACTGTCTCCACCTCTGCCATCTTCACTACACACACTCTCTTTCTACACAAATCAACAATGGCAACATCTGATTGGCTGGTGTCCACAGTCCGCTTTCTATGCTGGATTTGCTGTAGAACCCCGTATGTGGCACACCCTACCCGCAGACAAGCGCAGTGTCTGTGCGGCATGTAACTCTTAGCCAGTCCTTCTACCCTTTCCACATCACTTGCAAATCCATTCCCTCATTGGACACAGCTAAGCAGTCACAAAACCATCTACCAATCACATCCAAGACCTCTAAATCTAACTCCGTCATCAGAGTTACGCACTTCAAATGTACTGTTGATCACTCTGAATACAAGTCGCAAATCATTGCAAAGCACCTACTTCAAAAACTACTGTGCAAGTGTCGCGGATTTCTACTTACAGCTCCATCCATACCCACATGCATGATTACAAAGTACAGGTATGCATATTTTATTCAGAGAACATGTGCAACTCTTATGATTCCATTTAAACAAATGAATGCAACTAAATCTGCATAGCCAATACATACCAATACTACATACTCCGGCTTTGAGTGCAAGACTTCCGATTTTTCAGTGAGAAATCACACTACTTCTTACTATCTCCCGCATAACCTATATATACGTACCAACTATCCCGATTTATGCGCGGAACTCGATTTTCCATTAAAAAATGTCACAACTTTTTACAGTCTTCTGCCTAATTTAATGCTACTTCCAATGTGATTGTATGAGAAAAATAAACGTTCCCGATTGCTGTGGTGACATCTCCTTCTCAGGTGCTCCCGATTTTTTGCATTCCTACTTATAATATGAAAGTATTCACATTTTTCCCATTTTCCCATCTACTATAATGACCTATCACTTCCAAACCTCTCTGCTATGGACAACACAGCTTAAAAAAAACAAGGCAATTTCATGAACTGAGAATTGTACTAATTTGCAAAGCAGGTTCAACTAACATTCTGCAAATAACATATAAAGGCTGCACACAGTGAAATGAAATGCACACATACACTGTGTTGAGATATCAAACGAGAATACTCCTACGAAAGCTGAAAAATAAACGTGTACATTAACATCACTGCTTTAAACACACAAAGTTACTAACTTCTTCCTTTTACAATTGCAGTGAAAACTACTCTCCTGAAAATCAACAGCATCTACACTGCAAACAACATATCCGAAGAAACCTGGTCATTCCACAAAACAAAATTAAGTAAAGTACTACCTTTATATTTTTACTGTTCCTCAAAGAGACTGTGTGGGTTATTTATGTAATTTGCGCACCAAACAAAACATTGATTTTTGAACCATTCTGCCCACAAATCCCCATTTATTAAACAAAGAATAACAGGCAGAATGGAACACAAATCCCTGTGTTTTTGGAACACAAATAACATACACAAGCCTTAGAATTTTAGTACTACAAAACAAATAGCTGTTTTAATTTTTTACCTTTACGTTTACTATTAATGCTTCTCCACACCACTAGCTCACTTTCTACTCTCATCTGAAGCACAGTGTAGTAATATACAAACAGAAAAATAGCCTTCCCAACTCATTGTAACTGCCCAATGCACATTCACACGCCACCACAAACATCTTCCCCATCAAACTCATACACGCATGCACACAGCACACATAAATTGTAAAACAGACCAACCCATGCCTTCTTTTTTTTCAACAGACCTCAAAGAATGCCTACCAAAAAACAAGTCCATAGAAAGGAATGCAGAAATAGAGCAAATGAAACTAAAAGTGTCCAAAGTAAGCATTCATCTCTAGCAGAGTTTGTACAGAACATTGAAACAAAACAGCTAATACAGTTATTTAGCGAAACAAAGCAAGCTTCAACTACAGAAACTTTGCCTCCTCTATCAAAATGTGGCACGAAACAGAAAATGCTTTAGAAGAATTCGGTTACCACTACTGCTAACAATGCTCCTATAAATCCTGATATACTAGCAAGAACCCATAGTAAAAAAAAGTATTTTAGCAAAGATGTTCCGCCACAGAGTCCTTCAGAATCTAATAAGAAGAGGAGCGAAATCATCCTCAACCCTTGAAACCTACCGTAGAAAATGAATCCTACAATCTCTCGTAGACAGTGCAATCCTTCTCAAAAGGAAGTTATTTATTTTAGTGTTAAATAGGATGAAACCACTAACAAAACTAAGTACTAAACTACAAAAGAAACTTCTCAATAAACGGAATGTCAACAGAAATAACTTCTTAAATATTTGTGGAGGTGAATGGAGTCACAGAACGACCACAGAACCATATTTTAATGAAGAAGCATACAAACAAAATCAAACTAACACAATTGCCATCCATGGCAGTGGACGAGGATATGAAAAAATCAATAATACCATCAATGGAACAAGAAAAACTGCTTACAAAAGTATCCCCAGAAAACTCAGAATTACCTCTCCATTCGACTGAATCAGACCATCCAGTATACAAATGGCCGTGCACGTCAATGTGTAACATTCCTAACAAATCTTTCAAATCTTTATGCCAGTTCCTCAATCAGTATGTGAAAGCTAAAGACAAAATGAAAATGAAAGTGCTGCAAAATATGGATACCTGTCCAGTGCGCAAATACACAGGACTACAAGGACATTTATTAGCCTGCATTTCAGGACCTATTTGCAAAAGCACCTTCCATGATATCAAAATGATATCAACACATCATTCAAATGGCCATGCACCCAAGACTCTAGTTCCTGCCCAAAACCACAACGACATATCACACCCATTGTGGCTTATAACTTCACTATGTATACATTTGGTCTTGGGTGCACCCCTTCGGCCATGCACCCAAGACTCTAGGCCCTCCCCACAACCACCTGATCAATGTTCGATACTACGGGTGTATCTATTGCTGTGGTATGCTGCGGTGGTTGTGGCCAGGGCCTAGAGTCTTGGGTGTATGGCCACAGATATTTGAATGTATGGGTGTGCAGTATATAAAACCCATGGTGGCTTATAACTTCAGTGCTTATAACTTTGGTCTTGGGTGCATGGCCTCCGGCCATGCACCCAAGACTCTAGGTCCTGGCCACAACCACCACGGCATATCATACCCATTGTGGCTTGTAACTTCACTACGTACAAATTTGGTCTTGGGTGCATGGCCTTTGGCCATGCACCCAAGACTCCATGCCCTCCCACAATCACCTGATCGATGTTCAATACTACGGGTGCATCTATAGCTGTGATATGCTGCAGTGGTTGTGGCCAGGGCATAGAGTCTTTGGAATATGGCCATAGATATTTGAAAGTATGGGTGTGCAGTATATAAAACCCATGGTGGCTTATAACTCCTCTGCTTATAACTTTGTTCTTGGGTGCATGGCCTTCGGCCATGCACCCAAGACTCTAGGCCCTTCCCACAACCACCTGATCGATAAGCGATACTACGAGTGTATCTATTGCTGGGATATGCTGCAGTGGTTGTGGCCAGGGCCTAGAGCCTTGCAAGTATGGCCTCTGGCCTACGGCCTACGGCCATGCACCCAAGACTCTAGGCCCTGGCCAAAACCACCGCAGCATATCACACCCATGGTGGCTTATAAATCATTAGCGCACCCATAGAATGAAACATTTTAACTGTAGCATATACTCAATTTGCACCCAGGACTCTAGTCCCTGCCCACACCTACCAGATAGATATTCGATTGTATGGGTGTGATGTATGAATGTGATATGCTGCAGTGGTTGTGGGCAGGGCCTGGAGTCTTGGGTGTATGGCCTACGGCCTGCAGCCATGCACCCAAAACTCTACGTCCTGCCCACAACCACTGCACTATATAAAACCCATGGTGCCTTATATCTGAAGTGCTTATAACTTTGGTCTTGGGTGCATGGCCTTTGGCCATGCACCCAAGACTCTACGTACTGCCCACAACCACCACAGCATATCATACCCATTGTGGCTCATATCATCTCTATGTATAAATTTGATCTTGTGTGCATGGCCTTTGGCCCTAGGCCCTCCCCACAACCACCTGATCGATATGCGATACTACGTGTGTATCTATTGCTGTGATATGCTGCGGTGGTTGTGGCCAGGGCCTAGAGTCTTGGGAGTATGGCCTACGGCCTACGGCCTACAGCCATGCACCCAAGACTCTAGGCCCTGGCCACAACCACTGCAGCATATCACACCCATGGCACCGTATAAGTCAGGAGCACACCCATAGAAACAAAAATGTTAACTACGCCATGTACTCAATTTTAATATTCACTAACACCACGCTTGTCCTTAGAACAGTTTCAAGTTGCCTGCGCACAGCACGGACGGAAGAACTATCCCTATGAGACCCCTCATTTTCAGTAATTACAAACATCCCGGACAGGGCGGGCATGCTCGGATACATCATTAGCACCTGCCGCCTAAACAAATACAGTATTTCACCCATCTCTTACTCTCCGAACCTCCCCAAGCACTCTGACACACCAAAACAGTTTCCAAAAAAGCATTTCGCCTCTGGTCCCCGCCGCGCTGTTGGCGGATCCAAGGATATCCATCAAACGTCCTTTATTTGTTAAGTACAGTGGACAAGTTGCTCAGGAGAGAACAAAAACAACTACGCGTTTCACCCCAAAGGGCTTCATCTGGTTGTAAACATAAATGACAGGCTTCTCATTTAAACACTTGTGCATGCGAGAAAAAAGTCCTTCTTTACTTTCCCTTAGGTTTCCCTCTCAGACCCAATGCATGTTTCTCTGAGTGACATCTTGGAATGGGAAAATGTATATACATATATATCTTACATCCAATGTGTTACTTTTAAAGATGCTACAAAATAGCCACCCAGATATTCATAGGCTAATATAGTATCCCCATATCAATAAAGTCCATTGTGCAATATGACAATATGTGTTTCCACAATTCTCAAAACGTTTGTGCTGTCATAGGTCATGTATTAACAATATCTCCAAAATATGACCAAACATTCTTTTGAGAGAAAGTCACTTCCATTTAAATTACCACAGCATAAAATCTTAAATGCCATTACCAAAGTGCAAAGTGCATTATAGCTGCCAATGTTTCCAATATATCAAGTTTCTAATATCTTGAATAAAGTGCTTAGTACATGATAGCATCGATTAAACACTTTTGGCAACAAAATTGTCTCTCAGTATTACAGGGGGTAAAAAACAATCATTTTCCATCCTTAAGAATAGAATACAATAGGCATCATAATAATCAATATTTCATCCCCTCCACTGTTGCTTAAATGCTGGGTAAAGTGCATTATGCATGATAGCAGCAAATATTATATGTCATATAAGTGACTAATGGTACAAATAAAGTGCTAGGTGCCACATAACAATCTTGCCAAGGTTTACACTGATTATAAAAAAGTGTTCCTATTTAAGTAAAGTGCTTAGTGCATTCAGTATATAACGTAACAAGGATGTTAATAAATGCATTATGCTTAATCACAGCAAATATTCTGTGTCATATAAATGACAAATGTTACAAATAAAGTGCTTAGTGCAACATAACAATTTTGACAAGGTTTTCACTGATTATAAAAGAGTCTTCTCATCAGAATAGAAAGCTTAGTATATTCAGTATATAACTTAACTATGATGTTTATAATTACCATGTATAATAAAACACAATATTCATGCCATAGTTTTCCCTGATTAAGAAAAATGTTTCTTTGGCCAAATTAAGGTACTTAATGCTTTCACTATATATGGTCCCTCCTTAACCGGAGGAAAGAAAGAGGCCATTGGGGACAGGGGAGGGAGGAAACAACGGGAATATATATATAGTAAACCCTGTACGAAGGTGCAGGGAAAGCGGAAGGCACTCCAGGAAGCAGTAAACACTGAGGCAACAAACCATTAAGTCAGCCAAAAAAATGTACTTTAATTAAGTAGGACAAAAGAGAAAACAACACGAAAAATGACGCGTTTCGCGGTAACAAACCGCTTGTTCACGTTTAGTGCAAGAAACACAAAGGAAGGACTATTTAACCACGTTTAAACTCTATGATTTCGGTGAAGACAGTCACTCTCATTTCCTATTGGTCTATTCCATAGATCTGCCATTTTGGGTTGGGTACAAGAACTAAACCATTCGTAATGGTAAAGTAAAGCAAAACATTTTAAAGCTGCCATTCTTAAATATCGATAAAAACATGTTGCAGAATCGAAATCACACTTATATAAGGTGTATTTTCACATAAACAGTACGGTTTTTTTAAAACAGTGCGGTATTTAGAAAAATATAGCGCTTAGTGCACATAAATTATTCATGTTAAAACTCGTATGTATTTAAATTGATTTTTTTTTGGGTACAAATGTCTATTTAGACTTGCTGGGCAGAATATGCTATTAAAGTGCTTAGTGCTAGCAGCAATCATGGAATGCAATTCCTAATGCGTAAAGTGCTTTGTGCATTTAGCAGCCTGACATTATTATTCTGCATTTGAGAATAGAGTAAAGTGCTTAGTGCATAAAAGGCCTTTTTATACATTTTAAAATACACAGATATCATAAAATACCGCATGAATAGATAATTCTAAATTACCATCAAGCCATTTGACCTTGTGTGATACGATTTCAGTTACAGAATGAATAATACATAATAGTACTAACCAAAGCGAGGTTTCAACCAAAATTGGAGTGCTCTTCCTATGGAAACAGCAACTTAACCATAACTACACAGCCAATACCGTGGTTGTGTAATATATATATATATATATATATATATATATATATATATATATATATATATATATATATATATATATATATATATTCAGTGAAAAAACTTTGTTAAAGGGACGTTATGGTAAAGTTGTGCTACTAAAAACCTATGACATTCGTGATGTCATCTTTGATGTCCTGGGTGTTAGTCTTAGCAGTGCACGGTGGTGGCGCGAGTTATGGTTGCTTAGCTTACCATAACTGGCGAATTTCAAGGGTTTTTCGGTTTTACTTGGAACCATAACGTTCCTTTGACAATGTTTTTTCACTGAATTTCATAGGTTTTTAGTAGCGCAACTTTACCATAACGTCCCTTTAACAAAGTTTGTTCACTGAATTTCATAGGTTTTTAGTAGCGCAACTTAACCATAACGTCCCTTTAACAAAGTTTTTTCATTGAATTTCATAGGTTTTTATTAGTGCAACTTAACCATAACGTCCCTGTAACATTATTTCTTAACTAAATTTTAAAGGTTTTTATTAGTACAACGTGACCATAACATACTTTTCAATAGTTGAAGACCACTAACATCTTATGTCCTCAAAGTGGGAATGCCGGGTGGTAAAAAAAACAAAAAGATTTTCCTTCCTACGCCGGGACGCCTGCGGCGTCTCGGCGTAGGAAGGAAAATCTTTTACCAAGATGGCCACCATGGAAAGGGAAGGCGGGGTGTAAAAGAACACAACGGCGCATGAGCGGGGTTAGGGGGGCACAGGGGTGACACATGGGCATAAGCGGGGGGTGAGAGGAACAGGGTACAAACGGGGCATGAGCAGGGGGTGGGGGGAAAAGGAAGGAAACACAGGGCATGAGTGGTGGTGGGGGGAACACGAGAGAGACACGGGGCATGAGCAGCGGGTGGAGAGGAACATGAGGGAGACACAGGGCATGAGCGGGGGTGTACAGGGCACATACGGGACATGAGCGGGGGTGGGGAGGAAAGGAGAGAGACAAGGGACATGAGCAGGGGGTGGGGGGAACACGAGGGAGACACGGAGCATGAGCGGGGGGCGGGGGGTAACACGAGGGAAACACGGGGCATGAGCGGGGGGTGGGGAGAACACGAGGGAGACACGGGGCATGAGCGGGGGGTGGGGGCAACAGGAGACAGACACGGGGCATGAGCAGGGGGTGGGGTCAGGTCAACAGGAGAGAGACACGGGGCATGAGCGGGGGGTGGGGAGAACAGGACACAGACACGGGGCATGAGCGGGGGGTGGGGAGAACAGGAGACAGACACGGGGCATGAGCAGGGGATGGGGGGAACAGGAGACAGATACGGGGCATGAGCGGGGGTGGGGAGAACAGGAGACAGACACGGGGAATGAGCAGGGGGTGGGGGGCAACAGGAGACAGACACGGGGCATGAGCGGGGCGTGTGGGGGCCAACAGGAGAGAGACACGGGGCATGAGCGTGGAGTGGGGAAATGCAGGAGACAGACACGGGGCATGGGTGGGGGCAAAAGGAGACAGACACGGGGCATGAGCGGGGGTGGGGGGAACGGGAGACAGACACGGGGCATGAGCGGAGGGTGGGGGGAACAGAAGACAGACACGGGGCATGAGCGGGGGAGTCGGGGGCAACAGGAAAGAGACACGGGGCATGAGCGTGGGGTGGGGGGGTACAGAGACAGACACGGGGCATGAGCGAGGGGTGAGGGGCAACAGGAGAGAGACACAGGACATGAGTTGGTGGGGGGAACAGGAGACAGACACAGGGCATGAGCGGGGGTGGGGGGCAACAGGAGACAGACACGGGGCATGAGCGGGGGTGGGGGTACAGAAGACAGACATGGGGCATGAGCGGGGTAGTGGGGGGCAACAGGAGAGAGACATGGGGCAGGAGCAGGGGGTTAGGGGGTACAGGAGACAGACACGGGGCATGAGCAGGGGGTGGGGGCAACAGAAGAGAGACACAGGGCATGAGCGGGGGGTGGGGGGGTACAGGAGACAGACACGGGGCATGAGCGGGGGGTGGGGGGCAACAGGAGAGAGACACGGGACATGAGCGGGTTGGGGGAACAGGAGACAGACACGGGGCATGAGCAGGGGGGGCAACAGGAGGCAGACATGGGGCATGAGCGGGGGGTACAGGAGACAGACACGGGGCATGAGCAGAGGGTGGGGGGCAACAGGAGAGAGACACGGGGCATGAGCGGGGGTGGGGGGAACAGGAGACAGACACAGGGCATGAGCGGGGGGTGGGGGGAACAAAAGAGACAGACACGGGGCATGAGCGGGGGGTGAGGGGCAACAGGAGAGAGACACAGGGCAGGAGCAGGGGGTGGGGGGAAACAGGAGACAGACACGGGCCATGAGCGGGGGTGAGGGCTACAGGAGACAGACACGGGGCATGAGCGGGGGGTGGGGGGAACAGGAGACAGACACGGAGCATGAGCGAGGGGTGGGGAGAACAGGAGACAGACACGGGGCATGAGCAGGGGATGGGGGGAACAGGAGACAGATACGGGGCATGAGCGGGGGTGGGGAGAACAGGAGACAGACACGGGGAATGAGCAGGGGGTGGGGGGCAACAGGAGACAGACACGGGGCATGAGCGGGGGGTGTGGGGGCCAACAGGAGAGAGACACGGGGCATGAGGGTGGAGTGGGGAAATGCAAGAGACAGACACGGGGCATGGGTGGGGGCAAAAGGAGACAGACACGGGGCATGAGCGGGGGTGGGGGGGTACAGGAGACAGACACGGGGCATGAGCGGGGGGTGGGGGGTACAGGAAACAGACATGGGGCATGAGCGGGGTAGTGAGGGGCAACAGGAGAGAGACACAGGGCATGAGCGGGGGTGGGGGGAACAAAAGAGACAGACACAGGGCATGAGCGGGGGGTGGGGGGAACAAAAGAGACAGACACGGGGCATGAGCGGGGGGTGGGGGGCAACAGGAGAGAGACACAGGGCAGGAGCAGGGGGTGGGGGGCAACAGGAGACAGACACGGGGCATGAGCGAGGGTGAGGGCAACAGGAGACAGACACGGGGCATGAGCGGGGGGTGGGGGGAACAGGAGACAGACACGGAGCATGAGCGAGGGGTGGGGAGAACAGGAGACAGACACGGGGCATGAGCAGGGGATGGGGGGAACAGGAGACAGATACGGGGCATGAGCGGGGGTGGGGAGAACAGGAGACAGACACGGGGAATGAGCAGGGGGTGGGGGGCAACAGGAGACAGACACGGGGCATGAGCGGGGGGGTGGGGGCCAACAGGAGAGAGACACGGGGCATGAGCGTGGAGTGGGGAAATGCAAGAGACAGACACGGGGCATGGGTGGGGGCAAAAGGAGACAGACACGGGGCATGAGCGGGGGTGGGGGGAACAGGAGACAGACACGGGGCATGAGCGTGGGGTGGGGGGGTACAGGAGACAGACACGGGGCATGAGCGGGGGGTGGGGGGTACAGGAAACAGACATGGGGCATGAGCGGGGTAGTGGGGGGCAACAGGAGAGAGACATGGGGCATGAGCGGGGGTGGGGGGAACAGGAGACAGACACAGGGCATGAGCGGGGGGTGGGGGGAACAAAAGAGACAGACACGGGGCATGAGCGGGGGGTGGGGGGCAACAGGAGAGAGACACAGGGCAGGAGCAGGGGGTGGGGGGCAACAGGAGACAGACACGGGGCATGAGCAGGGGTGAGGGCAACAGGAGACAGACACGGGGCATGAGCGGGGGGTGGGGGGAACAGGAGACAGACACGGAGCATGAGCGAGGGGTGGGGAGAACAGGAGACAGACACGGGGCATGAGCAGGGGATGGGGGAACAGGAGACAGATACGGGGAATGAGCAGGGGGTGGGGGGCAACAGGAGACAGACACGGGGCATGAGCGGGGGGTGTGGGGGCCAACAGGAGAGAGACACCGGGCATGAGCGTGGAGTGGGGAAATGCAAGAGACAGACACGGGGCATGGGTGGGGGCAAAAGGAGACAGACACGGGGCATGAGCGGGGGTGGGGGGAACAGGAGACAGACACGGGGCATGAGCGTGGGGTGGGGGGGTACAGGAGACAGACACGGGGCATGAGCGGGGGGTGGGGGGTACAGGAAACAGACATAGGGCATGAGCGGGGTAGTGGGGGGCAACAGGAGAGAGACATGGGGCAGGAGCGGGGGGTGGGGGGGTACAGGAGACAGACACGGGGCATGAGCAGGGGGTGGGGGCAACAGAAGAGAGACACAGGGCATGAGCGGGGGGGTGGGGGGGTACAGGAGACAGAGACGGGGCATGAGCGGGGGGTGGGGGGCAACAGGAGAGAGACACGGGACATGAGCGGGTGGGGGGAACAGGAGACAGACACGGGGCATGAGCAGGGGGGCAACAGGAGGCAGACATGGGGCATGAGCGGGGGGTACAGGAGACAGACACGAGCATGAGTGGGGGGAGGGGGGTACAGGAGACAGACACGGGGCATGAGCAGAGGGTGGGGGGCAACAGGAGAGAGACACGGGGCATGAGCGGGGGTGGGGGGAACAGGAGACAGACACAGGGCATGAGCGGGGGGTGGGGGAACAAAAGAGACAGACACGGGGCATGAGCGGGGGGTGGGGGGCAACAGGAGAGAGACACAGGGCAGGAGCGGGGGTGGGGGGCAACAGGAGACAGACACGGGGCATGAGCGGGGGGTGAGGGCAACAGGAGACAGACACGGGGCATGAGCGGGGGGTGGGGGGAACAGGAGACAGACACGTAGCATGAGCGAGGGGTGGGGAGAACAGGAGACAGACACGGGGCATGAGAGGGGGTGGGGGGGCAACAGGAGACAGACACGGGCATGAGCGGGGGGTGGGGGCAACAGGAGAGAGACACGGGACATGAGCGGGTGTGAGGAACCAGAAACAGACACGGGGCATGAGCAGGGGGGGGCAACAGAAGACAGACACGGGGCATGAGTAGGCGGTGGGGGGTACAGGAGACAGACATGGGGCATGAGCGGGGGGTGGGGGGAACAACAGCGACAGACACGGGGCAGGAGCGGGGGGTGAGGGGCAACAGGAGACAGACACGGGGCATGAGCGGGGGGCGGGGGGCAACAGGAGACAGACACGGGGCATGAGCGAGGGGTGGGGGGCAACAGGAGACAGACACGGGGCATGAGCGGGGGGTGGGGGGCAACAGGAGAGACACGGGGCATGAGCGGGGGGTGGGGGGAACAGGAGACAGACACGGTGCATGAGCGGGGGTGAGGGGCAACAGGAGAAAGACACGGGGCATGAGCGGGGGGTGGGGGCAACAGGAGAAAGACACGGGGCATGAGCGAGGGGTGGGGGCAACAGGAGACAGACACGGGGCATGAGCGGGGGGTGGGGGGCAACAGGAGAGACACGGGGCATGAGCAGAGGGTGAGGGGCAACAGGAGACAGACACGGGGCATGAGCGGGGGTGGGGGAACAGGAGACAGACACGGGGCATGAGCGGGGGGTGGGAGGAACAGGAAAAAGACACGGGGCATGAGCAGGGGGTGGGGAGAACAGGAGACAAACACGGGGCATGAGTGGGGGGGTGGGGGGCAACAAGAGAGAGACACGGGGCATGAGCATGTGGGGGGAACAGGAGACAGACACGGGCATGAGCGGGAGGGGTGGGGGGCAACAGGAGATAGCCACGGGGCATGAGCGGGGGGTGGGGGGAACAGGACACAGACATGGGGCATGAGCGGGGTGTGGAGAGAACAGGAGACAGACACGGGGCATGAGCGGGGGGAAGGGGAGAGAGACACACGGGGCATGAGCGGGGTGGGGGGGGAGAGATAAAGGGGGGGTGGGCGGGGTGGGTGGGATTCAGAGAGACACACGGGGCATGAGCGGGGGGTGGGCGGGAGGGGGAGAGACACAAGGGGCAAGAGCGGGAGTGGGCGGGAGGGTGAAAGACACAAGGGGCAAGAGCGGGGGTGGGCGGGAGGGTGAAAGACACAAGGGGCAAGAGCGGGGGTGGGCGGGAGGGTGAAAGACACAAGGGGCAAGAGCGGGGGTGGGCGGGAGGGAGAAAGACACGGGGCAAGAGCGGGGGTGGGCGGGAGGGAGAAAGACACAGGGCAAGAGCAGGGGTGGGTGGGAGGGAGAAAGACACGGGGCAAGAGTGTGTGTGGGCGGCAGGGGGAAAGACACAGGGCAAGAGCGTGGGTGGGAGGGAGGGGGAAAGACACTGGGCAAGAGCGGGGGTGGGAGGGAGGGGGAAAGACACGGGGCAAGAGCGGGGGAGGGAGGGAGGGGGAAAGACATGGGGCAAGAACAGGGGTGGGAGGGAGGGGGAAAGACACGGGGCAAGAGCGGGGGTGGGAGGGAGGGGGAAAGACACGGGGCAAGAGCAGGGGTGGGCGGGAGGGGGAAAGAGACACGGGGCAAGAGTGGGGTTGGGCGGGAGGGGGAAGAGACACGGGGCAAGAGCGGGGGTGGGCGGGAGGGGGAAAGAGACACGGGGCAAGAGCGGGGGTGGGCCGGAGGGGGAAAGAGACATGGGGCAAGAGCAGGGGTGGTCGGGAGGGGGAAAGAGACACGGGCAAGAGCAGGGGTGGGAGGAACAGGAGACAGACACGGGCATGAGCGGGGGTGGGGGACTTACTGTGCAGGCGGGATACAAAGCCTCTCATGCGAGGAACAAAGACGCACTGCACGCTTTCACGCATCCAATGAGAGAGCACGTCAGATGTCCGCGGACATCACGCAAGCTGCTTGCCCAATCACTGTCCTGTCCGCGGAGCGAACAGGGAAGTGTGTCCGCGAAGCGAACACAGATATCACTAATTTTTTTCACTTACATTTTTGTAATTTTTTTAAAAACTACTGGACGGATTTACACCAAATAAAGCAAAGCACGCTTTCGGGACCAAGCCGCCGATCCTGCCGCTAATTTGGTGTAAATCCGTCCAGCGGTTTTAGCTGTAGGCGTGAGCAAAGTTTTTTCCCATTATGTCTATGGGGAAAAAAAAGTTTTGGGACCCCCCCTATAACTTTGCCCCCCCTAGACGAATCCTCACCAAACTTTGCTAAAAAATTCTGAGTGACCCAACTACTTTTTTTGCAAAGTTTGGTGAGGATCCGTCCAGGGAGAGCGAAGTTATAAGCCACCCAAAAAGTGCTCTTCCTATGGAAACAGCAACTTAACCATAACTACATGGCCACTACCGTGGCCATGTAATATATATATATATATATATATATATATATATATATATATATATATATATATATATATATATATATATATTCATATATTCAGTGGAAAAACTGTCATCATCTGTGAGATCATCATCATGGTCATGCGCTGCGCAACAGGGGACGCAAAGTTAAGGTGGACTTGCTTGAAATATGAGTTCCTATTTTATAGGTTTTGTTTGTGTTAAATCTGATCACCTTAATTCTCTCTTAACTCTGTCTTAAGAAAGGTTAAAGGGACGTTATGGTGAATTTTCACTTATAAAAAACTATGACATTGATTGAAAAGAAGTGTGTTAAAGGGGCATTATGGTAGCAAGGTAAAATCAAAAAAACAAAACAAAGAAATGTGCCAGTTATGGTAAGTTATGCAACCATAACTAGTACCACTGCCATGCACTGTTAAGACTAACACCTAGGAC
Source organism: Ambystoma mexicanum (assembly GCF_040938575.1). Classification (NCBI taxonomy): domain Eukaryota; kingdom Metazoa; phylum Chordata; class Amphibia; order Caudata; family Ambystomatidae; genus Ambystoma; species Ambystoma mexicanum. The sequence continues at coordinate 1,009,028,763 of NC_090930.1, forward strand.
ATCAAAGATGACATCACGCATGCAGAGCGTAGGAGTTTTTTAGTTAGTATATTGCACAATTAATATCGCCTAAAAACTCACATCAAAGACAATTCACAGTTGACATTGTCAGTTGTAAGTTGATAGAATAAATGTACACTTTCATTACGAACTGTCCACGGAGCGTATGAGATTTACAATATGTACATTACATGACTAACATCTCCTAAAAACTCACATTAAGGGCAAGTCTATGCTGACTTTAACGTGAGTTTTATGGTGATAGAATGCATGTACACTTTCAGTACGGACTGTCCACAGAGTGTATGAGTTTTGCAATATTGTCGCACTCAGAGGGGCATCCACACCTCCTCCCTAACCACAAAAACATGTTTTGCTTGTGCTGTGCACATGGACAAACAATGAGCAATGTTAGCCACAAACAATGAACATTCAAGATGTGACAGAATATAGGAGTGGTTTGTGGTGCAACCCCCAGTCCGCAGTAGCCCAGATTGTCCTGCTAGTACTCTGCTGCTTAAACAGAGTGAACTATGGCATGTATCCAGTGTTCCTGAATGAGTGTGCGTATCTCGTGCCTCTACCTACACAAGCATTCATAACTTCAACCTGCCTAACATACCGTTCACAAGAAGGGGATTTGGAGCGCACAGCAGTACAACAAGGTTTGATATGAGAGTACGTCTCCAGAATGTTTACACTGTCCCTAGGTAGAAGCACATCATGTCCCTTTCAGAGGGTGCTATCCCTAGGTTGGCGGTGGTGTGCCACCTATCTAAAAGGAAAGAAAACTGTCCTTACTTACAAAGCCCCATTTTACTTAACTAAACGTTAAAAAGCATACAGTAGCCCACATAATCAGAAACAGAGCAATGCTCTCCCATCGTGTTTACATCCTGCACGTTCAGGGGGGGATTTATACGTGGCTACAGAGTCCTTTATGCACCCACAGAGCAATATGTGCAGTAAATGTGTAATGGCTACTGTAAGTTATCTAAAATATTTTTCTTTCCAACCACTGAGGTTGAGTAGTGACTATGATGCTCAATAAACCGACCACTAGGCTGGTATTGTATTCAAAGAACAAATCCCTGTTACTTGTCGGATATCTTACACAGAAAGAGGTTGACTGAAGCTGTTGAGGTCATTATCTTCAGGACCAACAAGTTGAGCATGGGTGTTATTCCCTTGTGATCCATGTCTAAGGATCAGACTGCCATCCTGTGACCTGCGGGTTGGGGGGAGGAAGAGAATGAAAAACAATTCAACTCATGCCACCATGGTGTAGGGACAGTCGCTCATGTGCTATAAATGTCGGCTAACAATTTCACAGAAAAGAATGCCATTATTCAGGGCACTTAAAAAGGCTCCATTCAGGTGTTTTTAGGTTCCCACACCAACACTCTTCATGCAGACGTGATTAACACATTGTTTTGTTTAAAAAACGAGCAAATCAGTAAATGTGTACCTTATTGCCAGATATTGATGCTTGGTAGGGTCGTAAAGGACCAGTTTCAGTGCTTGCCCAGAAATGAGCAAGAACAGCACTCATGCACAGTCAAACTATATGGATGTAGCGTGCTTGTCTCGCTGTATGGGAGAAAAGAAAGGCAAGGTCTCGCAAGAGTGAATCCAATATGCTGATGCTGGTCTAAGGTGAATCTTAAGGGTATCATTTTGTGGTAATGTGTGCCTGGCCACAGCCACACGTGATGGCAATTCCATCATCAACGCTGTGTCGGCCGGCATGGCTTAGAGAGCCCACAGCGTGAGCAGTGGGTATAGAGTTGCTGTAAATCATGGCTCTGCGTAGGTGGGCGGGCTGGCGCAGCGCTGCACCTACAAAGGTTTGCTTACCATGAAGGAGCAGGTGAGTCACTCGGCATTGATCTTGCACCATCTTGTTGGTACGACACAAAGTCATAGAGGATTGCTAAGCAACACATCTTGTACAGCATGTGTAATTTGTATGATTGTGAGGGCGGGCTGCAGTGAGCAAGTATGGATGGCTAAACAGGAGTGGCCATCTTGGAATGAAGGACCATGAGTTCCATCAGGGACAATGCCCTAGTGTGCCTGTTTGCAGGAAGCCCAAACTAGGATCTCTAATACGTGCATTTGGAAGCTGCATTAGTCAAAAGATGCAATCCTCTACTGTTGACACACCTTCAATAATACTGTGAATTATTGATGATTATTTTTATTTGTTTTATTTTTTCTTATTTTTTTACCCAATAATTTCATGCTTGAAAACAACAGCTGGTGATTTGTCAAAGTACAGCACCAATCTGGTGTATGCCGCTGGGGGACCTAAACCCCTTGTCAGGCTTAGTGCAGTTGACTCTGACATCCAAGGCAAAATGAAATGCCTCTCCTAGAGGGCGCATAGTGGAATAACTTCAAGGCACCATCAGGGGTGCTGTTGTTCCCGATGTCTACGACTCTTCTGGTCCCATGGTGCGCTCTCGCAGCACAAACTAACTTTGCATGTTGTAGTGCAAGAGATACTGCCAGCAAGTAATATAGCTTGACCCGGCTCACTGTAGGACCGCTAGGCTGCGCCATTCAATGGCTTCATTAAGACCATTCTTACACATATCCAGGCTGGAGATCCATTGCTGTTCCTTTTTGAGGAGCATGTTTGTGAAATGAACACCCCAGAATGGGGGTTGTAGCTTCTCTGGCACTGTCCATTCAAAAGTCTTCTGCAGTGTGGCCCATTTCCTTAAAATGTGATAGCATAGGGGATGTGATTTTAAGAGTTCTTATACATGATTCATGTTCAATTAGACTTTTCCTAATGGGTCATATGGTCATCCCTACGTAGCGTAATGTGCAGGGGCATGTTAGTAGATAGACTACTCCTGTGCTGTTACAATTGGAAAAGACCTTTTGATGCCATGGTGTTTTCCTCCCAATGTCAATACTTATGCTGCAATATGTTTGCACGCACATGGAACATCTGCCGCATGGTGCGTGTCCTGTAACAGGGACACTGGCCAATAGGGTTAGTTCCCCATTTCTTTCAATTTCCTGATGATTGTTGTTAGGAAGGATGTGCACTAGTCTATCCCTGAGGTTTTGTCTGTGTTTAATTACAAAGAAAGGGGATGCCACGGTCTCAATCCCGTTCCAAGGATGTGGCATATTTTATGTTATTTTTCTCTTAAGGCTCTTAAAACAAGTGGAGTAGCTAAACACTGCAGTTTTGTTTTCCCTTGCTGGAGGTGTTGGTTGCTGTTGTAAGGTGATTTCCCTTGGGATATTTCTTGTTCTTTTGCATATTGTATTGACAATCTTTTTAGGGTACCCCCTCTGTACCAGTATTTTTTTCAGGGCGCCGCCTGGACCACACAGTCCCCTGGTAAGGTGCAACTTTGTCTCTACCTCAGGAATTGTCCAAATGGGAGGTTGTCCCATAGTGCTTGTGGATGGTAGCTGGACTATGCAGAGTTCCGGTCTGTACTTTTTTAATAGACTTTGGCTGTCATGAAGCCACCCTGTGCCACAATATGGAGTTCGAGGAAGTATATATCCTGCTTATTTGACCGCAGGCTGAAGTAAAGATGTCTGTTGCATCATTGAGCCAGGTGTGAAAGGTTTTAAGTTCTTCTGTTGTTCCTTCAAAGATCAGAAAGATGTCACCAATGTATCAGCGCCAAGTGCATACATGTAGTTTGAAGGGGTTGGTCCTAGGGTATACATGATCGTGTTCAAATTGGTGCACATAAAAGTTGGCCAAACTGGGTGCAAAATTAGCACTCATGGCATTGCCTGAGATCTGTTGGTAAAAAGTCTCCTCATATAGAACAAACCATCTTTTTGAGTGCTATCTCTGCCAGTTGTGTTATAAAGGTGGGAGGTACCCTTCACAGTTCGATGTTCGAATTAAGAGTTTAGCCAAAAGCATTGGGGCAACATTGGATGCACATTCTCTGAACCCCCTCACCAGAGTAGGCACTGAAAACCCCTCTTAACACATTAAAACAATAAATAATAAAATGATAGCTCACCTCTAAAATTCAATTTTTACTGAATGCATTCAAAATAATATAGGTGGAGTGGAGCAAAACCTGGTGCTCTGTTGGGGGAGGAGTTCACAAAGTTGATGAGGCATTTGTCCACTTAATGTGTTCACCATACTCGAACCCTGGTCTCCAAAAGGTTGTGGGTGGTCCAGGAAGGGGTTTATTCACGTATACACCGAAGTTATAGAAGAACATGGGTGACTGACCATCTAAATATTTGAAAGGATGCCTACACCACTGGCTCCTCAACTTCATAGTGCATTTTTGGTTAGGAACAGTTATTGCAGTCATCTGTGCTTCCACCCTTTTAAATGATACCTAGTGCTGAAATGATAAACTGTCTGTCAGAGTCCTGTGTTCTGCATGAGTCAGATAAAAAATTGGGACCAAAAAAGTGGCAAAATGTACCAATAGACAGCTGGTTCGGCAAATAACAAATAGCTGGATGTGTAGGACACTGCATGCTCAAAACTGTGCAGGAACGTACTGCACATTTTTGGTCTTGTGGAGGTGGTGCAATGATTCAAACTAAATGAGAATAACACCTTGTTTTTGGTGTTCATTTTCTCTGGTCCACTTGTAGAAAAAGCTCTGAGAGGGGCAGTGGAAGGCAAAAGTAGCCACATAGGAGCTTCTCTCACACACCGTATATGTGGAAGCAAGTTGTGTCTCAGTGATGGTATTTATTCCAGGTGTTGGTGAGGAAAGGTCTTTTCGGACCCCCCTGACATTCCCGCATGAAATGGAGTTTATGAAGACCCAAATGGTGGGAGACGTCCCCACGTTTGTTTGTCTGCTCATATAATTTGGACGTGATAAACAAAGCCATCTGGTGAGATGTATGGACTCACTTTTGTGCCACCCTGAAAGGCCATCCTTTCCTAGGCTACATACACAATGATCTCCCCCTGTCCAGCGCTGCACACAGAAAGCCTAGCCTCCCCCTTCTCCCCCTGGCAGCTCTGCACAAACCCATTTCTCATGGAAGCTTGGCCATGTATAGTTGCAAGTATACAGTAGCCTTCTCTCTTTCTCTGAGCTCATTGCCCCACACGTGACCAGAGCAAACCCGGGCCTGCGTGCCCATCGCTCTTCACGTACCTGCCTGTGCCACCTCACCCCCACTTTTAGAAGTTACAGCCTACAGAGCCTATGCCCCTCCATTCTCTTTGAATATAAGTGCCTGAAAGGCCTTTCCCCCAGACCACTCTAAATTGCCCATCACATACCTAATCCAGCGCAATCATATATCCTCCATTAAAACTAAAACCCATCCATCCTTCGTTTTAAATCATGATGCATCTGGGAGAATAAATCACAGATCAAATCCCACAGATAAGGCACCTGGGAGAGGAACTAACAAACCCTTGCCACCATTCAGGCATGGGTTAGCATGTGTATATATCTGTCTACAGTTTATGAACAACCCCCCATCTTAATATTGATTTTATGACCCACATTATTCTTTGCCTGCTAGTGACCATTGTGTTGTTTAGATTAGTTAGGATTGTAACACTTTGTGAACTAAGCCTGATCTTCACCCTGCGAAGATGAGCCCAGCTGACCCACGTGCCAACTGACCGCCCCAACCACCTCAGCTAATTGGAGCCTGACATCACCATTACAGTACACTATGACATGAGGGCCAACCAATCGAAACTGTTATTTTGTACTATATGTCATTACATCATTCCTGACATTTTTTGGGTTCAGAATGTGCTGCCTGTGTATTGTTTGGCAGAGCGTTCTCAGGGTAGCAGAGTTCTCTGCATGCACAACTTTATGTAAAACTTAGTTCAACTTGCAATCCATCTCCTGGTCTCATTCACTAGTAGGGTGTGTCCTTATTTGGCTTGTTTGGTATCGTGTTGGGACAAGGTCGCTACCAAGTGGTGACCAGTCCGACGTGATAGATCGCTGATGTCCCCGTACTGCGGCGAGATCCGGGGCTTCCCCAGGAGGGGCAAACGCCACCTACGGTTGACCAGAATTCTACAAAAAGTATATGCTCCTGAGCAGGTTTTGTGGGTCCTGACTTTGCGAATACCCAACTGCTCTCCAGAGCCGGGCAGGCCACAGGGAAGCCCCACTTCTGGATATACCGCAAACAGAGTCTCTCGGAAATACCATGGACACGTGAGTATTGATTGCAAGAAGAATTAAAGGTTGGGATATTAAAAGGGATTGGAGCACATTTTTTAAAGTGGGAGCAGCCTTAAGGGTTGGGATGGATGTAAGTGAGTGGAGTGGTTGTTCGCTATAAAGGAGTTCTTTGTTCTTTCATGGCCATTAGGTTTTTTCTTTTTATAAATAAGGTGATGAAATAAGAGGAGATATAGGAACCTATCTCCGAAAGGGGGTGGAAGGCGGTGCCGCATAGCACTGTCCCGAGCAGTGCAGGAATATAATTGAGAAAAAGGATAAAAGTACGAGCCTCGTATAGATAGTAGGCTCGGGAAAACAGTAGTGACTAATTATTTAGTACCTATAATATTCTGGAGGAAGGCCCAGAAGGGGCAGAGGTGGTGTGAATGTTGAGTGTGACTGTGGGTAAAAAGTAGATGTCTATATGAACAACAGCTTGGGTTTCAGGGAATATTTTAAGGTTTTATGTTCTCTGTTCAGTGTTGTTAATATATTTGTTGGTCTGTTGTGTCCAAACGTTAACTGGTAAATGTGTTTTATGTTTTGTATGCCTATCATTGCAAATTACAAGTAATTATAAGTAATTGAAAGGAACACAAAGTGTAAGTTATACATCAAAGGTTAAGAACTAGCAGCATCAACACATGTTTACACATACTAAGGGGGGCGAAAGGTATATAGCAGCATCATGGGTGGGACACACCACTTTCGCATATTTGTAAACACTTCCTTCGCTGCAGTGACAAAATAAAGAAATATCATGGCCAGTGGGTGACAGACATTAAAGGCGAAGGGCTACCTCGGGTCTGGCCAGAAGAGGGATCTTTTGATAAGATATTGTTAGATCATGTGGAGACATACTTGATGGCTAAATACAAAGGGAAGCAGCTCCAAAATAGATGAGAAGTGTTGGTTTTGTGGAGGATGTTCGAAGAAATGCCCCCTACAAAGACCAAAGAAAAGGAGTCCGAAGCTTCAGCAGTGCCAAAATGTGAGGCAGGAGAAAAAGACAAAGGAAGGACAGAACCTAAGAAATAGTACCCACTCCTCACAAAACCCACCGAAGGGTATTGTGATGCACTCTTCTTACCACAACCAAGTGTGCCGACTACCCCAGTAGCTGCACCACCTCCCCCATATGTTCTAGTTAATTCCACGGGTGCCCCTGATTTAGAAATATTAATGACGAATACACAGGCTGAGATAGCATGATTGCAGACACTATGCGAGACAGCCTTACCAAAGCAGAGTGGAGGACATCCACAGTTGCCGCCCCATTACAAAGTTCCACTATGCTACAAGAAGGTAAATGGAAATCCAGCGATTTCTTGTTCCGAGTAGACAGCACACCAATAAAAACAGTATGGGTGGAGCGTGAAGGAAAAACAGTGAGCGTGGGATATGTCACGGTAGCATTAGATGAGTAAGAGGAATGTTGAAGTGATCTTGACGAGTTAGAAGGGGGACAACGGGAGGAGCATAACAGATCGAGTGGGCAACTCCAGAGGTGATAGAGGTAGGAGAAGATGGGGTGGGAAGAAAGCCTCCACAACAGACTAGGGCAATTGGCAGTAGCAAAAAAGAACGGAGCAAAGGTAAGTAGAGGAAAAGTGAGATCAAAACTTCAAATACCTCTTATCCACAAGGGAGCAAGACACCCTCATTATATCCCTTGGGCATTGATGGACAAAACTAATTTATTAAAAGCACTCCCTCCACTTCAGGGGGGTGGGAAAATGGATATACGCCTTTGAGAAAATACAGTGGGTGTGCCCCTGGCCATAGGGGATATCAAAAGCCTCCTTGTATCACCTGTGGGTGATCAGGCAGACGGAGTGTGGTTGAAGGCAGGGTTCCCGGCAGTAACAATGGGCAATGATCGGCATGGCAGGGCATCTTTTAACAATGTGAGGGCTCAAGTATGGGATGCACTGAGAAGGACCTTCCCCGACACCCCTGATTTACATTCTGTCATGCAGTGCACTATGGGAGACGAGGAAGAGGCTTCACAGTTCATTATTCGAATGCAGGAATTGTGGCGGGCAGAGATGGGCCCAGTGTGGGACCAATCCACTTCCCTGTTTTATTTAATTATCAAAAAAGGCCTCCCGAAGGATGTACAGAATGCGCTTGATAAGATTGCTGGGATAGAAGCCAAAGGTTGGCCAGAAATACAAAACATTATAGTACATCACTACAGAAGGATCAAAGAAAGGGAAAAAGAAATAGCCCAAAGAAGATTAGCAGATTAGGCTAAACTGGTACAGAGTAAGTTAGTGAAGGTCGCAGCATTAACTGCAGGACTGCCCCCAGAACGGCAGAAAGAAGAGGGGGAGGGAACAGTAGCATTACATGCTAGAATGGCAGCTACATGGACAAACAATGGGCAGGAGCAATCATGAACTCAGTGGCAGACCCACAAGAGGAAGAGGTGGGTACCGAGGGCAATGTGCAGGAGGATATGGGGGGCAAGGGCTTAGGGGAGGAGGACCAGGGGCATGTTGTTCATGTTGAAAATGGGGCCACTTTGCAAGGGAATGTCGCGTCTGCCCTACAGTTAACTATCAAAATGATCAGAGATCAGCAACGGACCACAATATGGACACGCACACCCAGGAAGCCCCTATGGATTTCCTATGGGAGGTTATGTACAGGATGAACAGGGCAGCACACAACCTCAAGGGCCAAACATATAGAGACAACAGCCACAAAACATGCACACACGTTTTACTTGTCAAAATCAGATGACGCTTACACCTGCAAACCCATTCATCAAAACAGCAAATGGCGTTCCAGCGCCATTCCGAGGGACATGCATGCTCAGCGATATGGTTTTCTCTTGCCCGGAACAGACACACACCCGTATTAAGACAGCCCACAGAGAGCCCTTGCATGTCCAATCCTATTTAGAGAGATAGGAAACAAACAGTTCATCTTTATGGTGGACTTCGTAGCGGAGAAATCATGTCCATGTGAAGGCAATTTTCTGCTGTCAGGCTCAAATCTCGAGACACAGGGATTCTCTGGGGCTGTGGTCAAGGTTCCTTTCACTGAAGATTTGGATGTCAGAGTGGGGGAAAAACAGTAAGGGCACCCCTACTTTATCATGAAAATTCACCTGTCAATTTATTGGGCAGAGACCTCCTCAGCAAGTTGAATATGACAATACCATTTACAGACAGGGGTATAGTTTGATCCACAACATGCATGTGTACTCTCAGGGCCATGCTATTAATACAGACATTGGCAAACGAAACAGTAGTACAGGGAATTTCCCTAAATGGAGATATATTTGTTTATGGCATTCAGGTGTTGGAAAGAGTAGTGACAGAACTAACATGCACGGACTGGAGAGTGCCTTCCGATTTTGTTTCCCGTCCCGTGGCCAACCCTGAATTTCTACCTGGTACAGTGCTCTCACTCAATTTGCAGGGAGTACAGGTATCGGCAAAACGTATTGTTGCGATTGGCTTGGACACACACAGGTGTGAATGACGGACAATGTTGTATGTAGGTCCAAACATAGCATTATGAGAGTTGACAGCAGAGTAGTTGTTCACTGACAATGAAACTGATAGAGAAATAATAATGGAAATATGCATGCCTTGTGACATAATGGGGCAGAAGAGACAAATAACAAGCACCCTCATAGCCATTGTTTTTTCACCACCGTCATTTTGTAATACAGATTTGCAGCAAGTACCCCCAAATGTATTGACTACCAATCCACACGATGTTGGACAACTAAAAGATGTCATACCCGTAAAAATAAAATTAAGAAACAGAGCAGTGTTGCCCCGAGTACGACAATACCCACTATCAAGGGAGGCAGAGGAAGGAATAAAAGAGACAATGCATGCACTTCTGCAACCGAGCATCATTGTGCCCTCCACTTCCCCATGTAATAATGTGATTTATCTGATTAAAAAAGCAAAAGGGGGTCATTGAGGATGGTTCAGGCCTTTCACCCTCTTAATGATATTGTCCAGAAAGAGTTCCCCCTTGACCCAAATCCAGCATCTATTTTGTGTAGCATTCCGAACAAGGTGACACACTTTACCGTGGTTGACTTCAAAAGCACCTTTTTCTCAGTGCCTCTTGATCAGACAATGGGCCTCATTATGACCCAGGCGCTAAGGGGTTAACGGCGCTGTAAAAGGTGTCGGCGACGTTAAACCCTTAGCGCCTAATTACGAGGCCCCTTTGCGGGTCCCGACCTTAATGACTGGTTTTACCAGCCGTTAAGGAAGGAACCCGCCACGGGACTTTTGAGGTAATTACGGTACCGAAATTTGCGGTACAGTAATTACCGCCTTCCCCATTCCCATTGAGCCCTATGGGGGCAAAAATGGGAATGGGGAAGGGCCAATGGTGAATGGGGAATTACCTCCCTGCCAACCTTGGAATGGGGCGGTTATTCCGCCATTCACCATGGCAGAGTTGGTAAAATACCGGCGTCAGCCATGGTGCTAATAGCGCCATGGTTAACGCCAGGGTCGTAATGAGGCCCAATATCTGACAGCATTCCCCAGTGGCTAAGGGCCCCATGGCCAAGGGCGGCTCCAACAGAGGCGGCTCCAGGAAGTGTCAGCAGGTGTCCGCAGGGGAAGCCAATGAAGCCAGCAACTAACAGACACCACCAAAACCGTGAGTGTGGTATGGATAGGGGAGTAGAACAATCACTCCACTCCAGAATGCCACTCTATCTTACCTCCAAATAACATAGATTGCCATAATGTTAGCATGTCCACTCTAGAACTATGAAAGTTAGCATGTCCACTCCTAGACGGAATTATGAAAGTTAGCATGTCCACTCTTAGATAGAACTGTGAAAGTTAGCATGTCCACTCCTAGACGGAATTGTGAAAGTTAGCATGTCCACTCTTAGATAGAACTGTGAAAGTTAGCATGTCCACTCTAGAACTGTGAAAGTTAGCATGTCCACTCCTAGACGGAATTGTGAAAGTTAGCATGCCCACACTTAGATAGAACTGTGAAAGTTAGCATGCCCACACTTAGATAGAACTATGAAAGTTAGCATGTCCACTCCTAGACGGAATTGTGAAAGTTAGCATGTCCACTCTTAGATAGAACTGTGAAAGTTAGCATGTCCACTCTAGAACTGTGAAAGTTAGCATGTCCACTCCTAGACGAAATTGTGAAAGTTAGCATGCCCACACTTAGATAGAACTGTGAAAGTTAGCATGCCCACACTTAGATAGAACTATGAAAGTTAGCATGTCCACTCCTAGATGGAATTGTGAAAGTTAGCATGTCCACTCTTAGATAGAACTGTGAAAGTTAGCATGTCCACTCTAGAACTGTGAAAGTTAGCATGTCCACTCCTAGACGGAAATGTGAAAGTTAGCATGCCCACACTTAGATAGAACTGTGAAAGTTAGCATGTCCACTCTTAGATAGTACTGTGAAAGTTAGCATGTCCACTCTAGAACTGTGAAAGTTAGCATATCCACTCCTAGACGGAATTGTGAAAGTTAGCATGCCCACACTTAGATAGAACTGTGAAAGTTAGCATGCCCACACTTAGATAGAACTGTGAAAGTTAGCATGCCCACACTTAGATAGAACTATGAAAGTTAGCATGTCCACTCCTAGACGGAATTGTGAAAGTTAGCATGTCCACTCTTAGATAGAACTGTGAAAGTTAGCATGTCCACTCTAGAACTGTGAAAGTTAGCATGTCCACTCCTAGACGGAATTATGAAAGTTAGCATGCCCACACTTAGATAGAACTGTGAAAGTTAGCATGCCCACACTTAGATAGAACTGTGAAAGTTAGCATGCCCACACTTAGATAGAACTATGAAAGTTAGCATGTCCACTCCTAGACGGAATTGTGAAAGTTAGCATGTCCACTCTTAGATAGAACTGTGAAAGTTAGCATGTCCACTCCTAGACGGAATTGTGAAAGTTAGCATGCCCACACTTAGATAGAACTGTGAAAGTTCGCATGTCCACTCTTAGATAGTACTGTGAAAGTTAGCATGTCCACTCTAGAACTGTGAAAGTTAGCATGTCCACTCCTAGACGGAATTGTGAAAGTTAGCATGCCCACACTTAGATAGAACTGTGAAAGTTAGCATGCCCACACTTAGATAGAACTGTGAAAGTTAGCATGCCCACACTTAGATAGAACTATGAAAGTTAGCATGTCCACTCCTAGACGGAATTGTGAAAGTTAGCATGTCCACTCTTAGATAGAACTGTGAAAGTTAGCATGTCCACTCCTAGACGGAATTGTGAAAGTTAGCATGTCCACTCTTAGATAGAACTGTGAAAGTTAGCATGTCCACTCTAGAACTGTGAAAGTTAGCATGTCCACTCCTAGACGGAATTGTGAAAGTTAGCATGCCCACACTTAGATAGAACTGTGAAAGTTAGCATGCCCACACTTAGATAGAACTATGAAAGTTAGCATGTCCACTCCTAGACGGAATTGTGAAAGTTAGCATGTCCACTCTTAGATAGAACTGTGAAAGTTAGCATGTCCACTCTAGAACTGTGAAAGTTAGCATGTCCACTCCTAGACGAAATTGTGAAAGTTAGCATGCCCACACTTAGATAGAACTGTGAAAGTTAGCATGCCCACACTTAGATAGAACTATGAAAGTTAGCATGTCCACTCCTAGATGGAATTGTGAAAGTTAGCATGTCCACTCTTAGATAGAACTGTGAAAGTTAGCATGTCCACTCTAGAACTGTGAAAGTTAGCATGTTCACTCCTAGACGGAAATGTGAAAGTTAGCATGCCCAAACTTAGATAGAACTGTGAAAGTTAGCATGTTCACTCTTAGATAGTACTGTGAAAGTTAGCATGTCCACTCTAGAACTGTGAAAGTTAGCATATCCACTCCTAGACGGAATTGTGAAAGTTAGCATGCCCACACTTAGATAGAACTGTGAAAGTTAGCATGCCCACACTTAGATAGAACTGTGAAAGTTAGCATGCCCACACTTAGATAGAACTATGAAAGTTAGCATGTCCACTCCTAGACGGAATTGTGAAAGTTAGCATGTCCACTCTTAGATAGAACTGTGAAAGTTAGCATGTCCACTCTAGAACTGTGAAAGTTAGCATGTCCACTCCTAGACGGAATTGTGAAAGTTAGCATGCCCACACTTAGATAGAACTGTGAAAGTTAGCATGCCCACACTTAGATAGAACTGTGAAAGTTAGCATGCCCACACTTAGATAGAACTATGAAAGTTATCATGTCCACTCCTAGATGGAATTGTGAAAGTTAGCATGTCCACTCTTAGATAGAACTGTGAAAGTTAGCATGTCCACTCCTAGACGGAATTGTGAAAGTTAGCATGCCCACACTTAGATAGAACTGTGAAAGTTAGCATGTCCACTCTTAGATAGTACTGTGAAAGTTAGCATGTCCACTCTAGAACTGTGAAAGTTAGCATGTCCACTCCTAGACGGAATTGTGAAAGTTAGCATGCCCACACTTAGATAGAACTGTGAAAGTTAGCATGCCCACACTCAGATAGAACTGTGAAAGTTAGCATGCCCACACTTAGATAGAACTATGAAAGTTAGCATGTCCACTCCTAGACGGAATTGTGAAAGTTAGCATGTCCACTCTTAGATAGAACTGTGAAAGTTAGCATGTCCACACTAGAACTGTGAAAGTTAGCATGTCCACTCTAGAACTGTGAAAGTTAGCATGTCCACTCCTAGACGGAATTGTGAAAGTTAGCATGCCCACACTTAGATAGAACTGTGAAAGTTAGCATGTCCACTCTAGAACTGTGAAAGTTAGCATGTCCACTCCTAGACGGAATTGTGAAAGTTAGCATGTCCACTCTTAGATAGAACTGTGAAAGTTAGCATGTCCACTCTAGAACTGTGAAAGTTAGCATGTCCACTCCTAGACGGAATTGTGAAAGTTAGCATGCCCACACTTAGATAGAACTGTGAAAGTTAGCATGTCCACTCCTAGACGGAATTGTGAAAATTAGCATGTCCTCTCCTAGATGGAATTATGAAAGTTAGCAAGTCCACTCCTAGACGGAATTGTGAAAATTAGCATGTCCTCTCCTAGATGGAATTATGAAAGTTAGCAAGTCCACTCCTAGACGGAATTGTGAAAATTAGCATATCCACTCTAGAACTGTGAAAGGTAGCATGTCCACTCCTAGACGGAATTGTGAAAGTTAGCATGTCCACTCTTAGACGGAATTGTGAAAATTAGCATGTCCACTTTAGAACTGTGAAAGTTAGCATGTCCACTCCTAGACGGAATTGTGAAAATTAGCATGTCCACTCCTAGATGGAATTATGAAAGTTAGCAAGTCCACTCCTAGACGGAATTGTGAAAATTAGCATGTCCTCTCCTAGATGGAATTATGAAAGTTAGCAAGTCCACTCCTAGACGGAATTGTGAAAATTAGCATATCCACTCTAGAACTGTGAAAGTTAGCATGTCCACTCCTAGACGGAATTGTGAAAGTTAGCATGTCCACTCTTAGATGGAATTGTGAAAGTTAGCATGTGAAAGTTGCATTTAGAAAGTGTGCCCTACAGCCTCTCCGTCAAGCTTAGAAATGTGCCCAATAGCCTCTCTGGTAAATTGAATTTAGATGTGTGCCCAAGATCCTCTGTGAAAGATGCATTTAGTAGTGTGCCCAATAGACACTCTGGAAAGCTGCATTTAGAAATGTACCCAATAGACACTCTGGAAAGTTCCATTAGAAGTGTGCCCAATAACCTCACTGTGAATTTAGTAGTGTCCCCAATAACCACTCTGTGAAAGTTGCTTTTAGAAGTGTGCCCAACAACCCCTCTGTGAAATTTAGAGGTGTACCCATTAGCCGCAATGAGAGTTACATTTAGAGGTGTGCCCAATAGCCTCTCTGATAAATTGAATTCAGAAATGTTCCTAATAGCCTCGCTGGAAAACTGAATTTGGAATTATTCCCAATAGCCTCGCTGGAAAATGGATTTTAATAGTGCGCCCAGTAGCCTCTCTGTGGAAATTTGAATTTAGATATGGGCCCAATATCCTCTGTGAAAGCTGCATTTAGAAGTGTGCCCATTAGCCACGCTGTGAAAGCTGCATTTAGAAGTGCTACCAATAGCATCTGTGAAAGTTGATTATAGAAGTGTATCCAATAGACACCCTGGAAAGTCGCAATTAGAAGTTTGCCCAATAGCCTCTCTGGAAAATTGAATTTAGAAATGTGCCCAGTAGACGCTCTGTGATAATTTGCATTTAGAAGTGTACCCAATAGCCTCCGCGAGAGTTACACTTAGAAGTGTACCAAGTAGCCTCGCTGATAAACTGAATTTAGACATGTTCCCAATAGCCTCTGTATGGAAAATTGTACTTAGAAGTTCGCCCGGTAGCCTCTCTGGGAAAGTTGATTTTAGAAGTTTGCACATTGAAAGAGCATATAACCATTCTTACCACACCCCACGCTTACTCTCTCCTTTACATCACCACTCAACTAGAACACAGAGATACTATGACACCATTCGGTATAACTGTTCTCATACGAACATCCACCGCTTACTCCACATCATTCTATGTAATCACTGCTGGTCTCACAACCCCAGCCAGGCGTCTTCCTCAGGCATAACGCAGCCACATCCGTTCCGGATAAATCCTGCCAGAACGAACACATTCTCCTGATCTCTCAACCACCACACCTACCAATAAGAATCAGCTATTACACGTGTACCGCACAAGCTGCACACATATCCGGTGCACACACGCACCTTTGACTCTCCCTACTCTCTCTACTGATCTGAACTTCGGTTCCCAAGGGCGTTCAACCTACCAGCGCCTTCAGACCATACCAATGGTATATAAGGCGCTATATAAGTGCAAAATAACAATAACAATAACAATAGGGGGAAAAAGGTATGAGCACTGCAAGTTGCCCCTAGGGTACTGTGAAAGTCCCAGCATTTTTAACAGAATATTGCACAAAGTCCTCTGCAATATTACTGTCCAAAGTACGATTAACCAGGACTTTAATGACTTAGTGACATGTAGTGAAGGAGAAGAGATGTGCCAAAAAGATGTTGTTGAATTTCTCACTTTGTTAGCCCACAAGGGGTATAAAGTGGACAAAAACAAACTGCAGTACTGTCTTACAGAAGTGCTGGATCTGGGACAGCTGATATCAAAGGATGGTGAAAGAATAATGCCAGACACGGCAGCCACAGTTTGAGCAGCAGCCAGACTCCATATAGTGAAAGACATGCAGAAATTCCTTGGCATTTGCAACTATTGCCAAACATGGATTTTAGATTATGCAGCATACACGAAACCCTTATTGCAGGGACTAAAAGAGGTCCAAAAAGAAAACAAAGAAATAACATGGACCCCTGAAATACACACTGCTTTCGACACATTAAAGGAAATGTTTTGCACAGCACCTGTCCTTGCAACACCTGATTATGAGCGGGAATTTGTCCTGTTCTCACACTCTAATGGAACATTAATGACAACAGTACTGACACAGAAAACCTCTTTGGGAAACAAGCCACTAGCTTATTACAGTGGTACCCTCTACTCAGTGATGCAGGGTCAGTTTGCGTGCGAACAAGCCCTTGCAGCTGCCACTTTTGCAATAGAAAAAAGCTCCACAATCGTGATGGGATGCTCTGCCATGCTGTTCATCGAACACTCCTTGTTCGCCATCCTTGAACGATCAAAATCCACACTCACTACACAAAGAGCGACAGCTTACAAAATAATAATTTCAAGCCCAAACATTCACATAGTTCATTGCAAAACAGTAAACCCAGCCACAATCCTCACAGAGCAATGTACAGTGGAGAACATCCACAACCATGATTGTGCTACTTATGAGGAGAAGGAGACGACATTCCCAAAGCAAGTGAGAATGCGCTAGATGAGGAGGAAGTATACTTTGTTGATGGATCTGCATCTATTTGTCCAGAGACAGGAGACAAACATGTGGGTGCAGCAGTGGTGAGAATGGAAGAATGAAAGTATGACATTCTGATCCAAAAAAGGTTACCAATGCATTATTCAGCACAAGTTGCAGAACTAGTAGCTCTAATTGAGGTTTTGTGTGCGACAAAGGTCTGCACAATGACAATATACTCAGATTCAGATTACGTCACCACCACAGTGGAGAAGGAGGGGGTTCAGAAGGGTGGATGGGTCACCTGTACGCATGCAGTATTGTTAAATGAACTAATTGAAGCACTTGCAGAACCATCTGTGGTGGCACTCGTAAAATGCCAAGCCCACACAAACAACAGTGACAAATTTCACTAGGAAATACTGCGGTGGACACTGCAGCCAAAAAAGCAGCGTATTTTTCAAAAACGCTGCCTGCAGAATGTGTACAAAAAGGTAAAATGGAGGAACAGAGGGAGGACATGTATAATGCTCTGCCAATAGCACAAATAATAGAATTGCAGAGGAGGTCTCCCCCGCAGAGCAGGACCTATGGTTAAAAAGGGGTTGTACACGATCACCAACAGACATTCTTTGGAGACAGAATGCAAGGGAGAAGGTGGTAATGTCTGTAGAATTATTACAAGTGGCATTCCAGCAATTGCATTTCCCTGCCCACACAACAAAACAGGACATAGCTGCAGACATCTAGCAACACTGGTTTGTTCCAAATCTCCAAGAATACCTCACTAAAATGTCCATTGAATGTATCATGTGTCAGACATACAGTTCAGGACTGACCCTTTGAACACTGCAAAGTACATTACCCCAAGCCAGTGGACCTTTCCGTGAGCTGCACATCGATTACGCAGACATGGGAGAGGTGCAATGGAGCAAGATACTTAATAGTGGTGGTCTGCCCCTTTTCACGATGGGTGGAAGCAGGACCTTGCGCACACCCGGACACGAAATGTGCTGCAAATGTGTGATGTCATCCGTTCTGACAACAGAACCAATTTTTTCAATGACCTGTTCAAAGAAGTGACATTATTGGGAATAAAGCATAAAATGTGTTTGATTTACCACCCACAAGCGAATGGGGTTGTAGAAAAAATCAACAACCTCCATAAAAGCAGATTGTCTAAATTGTGCCACACCCTCAAAAAGAATTGGGTATATTGCTTGCCTTTGGCCATATTTCAATTATGCACACAGCCCAGCAAAGACCACCAATTGTCCCTCCACGAGATAGTAACAGGAAGACGCATGCAAACACCATTGTCGCCAGTAAGAAGAGTATCAGATGCCCACAAAACTGCAAAAATATTAGGTGAGGAATTTAAAGAATATCTCACCCAACTCACATGAGCAGTAAGAGGTATTGCCAAGCAAATTGCACCAGCCTTCACATAAGACAATGGGCCTCATTACGAATAAGGCATTAGGGGGTTCACTGGGCGGGTAGAGCTGCCGGCTCCATTAACCCCCTACTGCCTCATTACGAGGTCGTTTTACCAGGCGTCCTTAGCGGGTCCCGCGAGCAGACCAGGATGCAAACAACGGGCCGTCATTAACGGGCCCGTTGTTTGCATCATCCCCATTCCCATTGAGCCCTATGGGGGCTCGAATGGGAATGGGGATGTACAGCGTCTGGGTTCCTGGAATGCGGAAATACTGGGCACTCCAAGGTTGGAATGGCCCGGTATTTCCCCATTCCAGGAACCCAGACCCGGTACCCGGTATGGGGGTAGTCATGCTGCAAATTGCGGCATGGCTACCTCCTTCCTCGTAATGAAATGCTAAATGAAAAATGTTTCTTCTATCTCTCCCTTTCCATTCTCCTTTATCTCTCTCTCTCCTATCTCTCCCTCTCCATCCTCATTTATATCTCTTACTCTCTCTCTCTCTCTCTCTCTATTTCTAAGTAATAACATGTATACATGTTTCATACCTAAAGATGTACTTAACCCATGTTATCCCACTCTGTAGGAGAGACAATGGCTGAGACAAGGCCTCTGGATACTGCCAAAAGACAGTTAGATAGCATTAGGGACACTGTTAGTGCCACTAGGACCTACTCCTACGACTGTGGACTTTACTTTGTAACAATTGTTTTTTTCAGTATTATTATTATGTTTACGGCTATACTGGAGTGTGTCTTTAATCACTGATGTTATAAAAGAAGCTGGGAAGGGAGAAAACTAATACAAGAGGAGACTAATCTAATATTGTATGGTGTGAAGTTAATATGGGACCATAATACCTCTGCAAATCTCACCACACTGCATAAATACCGTACAGTGAAAGTACCCTAGTTTGGGTTCCCCATAACAAATATCAGTGAAAATGAAATATTTGTATATGATGAATAACAACAAACCTCGCCAGCATTTACAGTACAAGACTCCCAAACACAGACAACCTCTGATCCTACCTCAGACATCGAGTTTATATATAATATGACCCCAACTACCACATTGACTACCCCTCCAAATGCACAACCTTGGCAGTATAAGGATGATCAAAAGGAAAAGTTGAAAACAGATATTTTTGCCATCTATTTCCAAAATGCTATGCATGTCCATAATGGCATAGGGGGGGAAGGGAGGAGGAAAAGGGAAATACAACAGCACAAATATGATGCTTATCATGGACTGGGATTAGATGAAATTGAAGACCCCCGTCACCCAGAACAATCCAATAAATGGTACTCAGATATGAGCACTTCCGGCAAGCAGGCTACCAACGAAAGCTGTTATGTGTGTTCCCTGATCCCCTATGCATCAGTAACAGATAAGATTTTAGTACCACAGGAAACTCCCATAGTGGAAGCCCAATGTCTCCTTCATCTTGCATTGTGTAGAATTCGAAGTACCTTCCAGGCAAACAAAGTGAAATTGCAATGACTCCCTCCTGACAAAAAGTTATGTAAGAAGAAACCATAAGGTGCCACGTGCTTCAAGGAGCTGTTTTTTCAAATAAAAGGGACAATGTTCATGGAAAGCAAATGGCATGATCAATGGTGATGTGTAAGGCTGAAGCACTATGGGAACAGACAGATAACAGACTGAAATGGATGGAAGACACGTGTGCGGGAACGTGGTCAAAACACATCACAAAGCTCACTTGGGTCACAGCTCTTGAAAAACTGATCAAAATACAGCACGAAGAGACATTTGAACTTTGCTTTTGTGGAGAAGGAAAGGCACCCCTGGGATCAAACAAACATTGCATTAGAACACTTGTCATTCCAGGCATGTGTAAAGGAACTGCTGCCTTGATGGACAATTATTGGGTGTGCGGCAACCAAGCATACTTGCACCTCTCGCAATCATGGAGGGGCGATTGTACTCTGGCATCGCTGCATTCTGCTTTGATGGTGATTCCAGAGAGTCATGTCCAGGGTGAGAGGGTGCCCACCAGACTGTCATCGGCACCCCAGTCAACGAAAGAAGAGCCCCCCCATCTATAATGTATTCACAAGAGAACAGCTGCAAGATCAGGCATCGTGCAAAATGAGAGCATCCAACTACCTCTCTGGGGACACTTCCAACCTCCTGGCGCAGATACCTGATCAGTATAAATTATTTAATTCAGCAGAGACATTTTTTGCATCACTCAAACCAAGTGTTCAAGCAAGAGTAAATGCCAAATGCTTGCAAATTGTGAGGTGGGAGCTGATCCAACTGGCTAACAATACTGAAGAGAGCTTCAACGTGATCAAGGTGGAAAGCAGAGCCCTGTGGCTGATGATGATGCAGAACTGCTACATTTTGGACCTTCTCACAGCAATGGAAGGTGGTGTTTAAGCGCATGTTGCACTTTTTTACCTTCTTCATATGCTGATAACGGGACACTATTGCATATAATTGCTGCAGTGCACGACCTCGGAGAAAGAATGAAAATGGAAGGTGTTGTCCAGCCCAGTGATTGGTTCGACACAGTGTTTGACTGGGTAACTTCCTGGCTTGGGACTGCAATGAAGCTGCTGGTCCCTATCATCGTTTTTCTGCTACTGATCTTCTGTGTGTGCCAGGTAGGGGTTATGTGCAGTGCTGAAGCAATCCCTAGTAGTACCATGATGATGGTGACAGTGGGCAACCCAAACAAGATTCCTCATAATACTAGGGAAGCACAAGTACTAACTGGTGAAAGTAATGAGCCCAGATATCGTATGACAGCCATGTATGGTACAGAAGATATAGTAGATAACTTATACCACACAACCATTGAAGAACCCCAAGACTTAAAAAATTATAAGGAGGTGTGGGTAGACCTGGTCGGGGATGGGGTTTGTATTTATATGACGTGCACGCCTGAAGAATACGCAAGGAGGGATGTAAGCCTAAGGCATGTGTGTCATGCGTGGATGCCAAGAAAGGGCACTCCAGCAGGGGACGCAGCAGTAAAGAAGGCAGAGGAACGTAGGCATACTGGTCAGGGGTGTTCTTTACTTTAGAGGTAAGGAAAGGGGGGAATGTTGGGAAGGAAAGGCCTTTTCAAACCCCCTGACATTCCCGCCTGAAACTGAGCTTATATAGAGTCAAATGGCAGAAGAAGTCCCCATGCTTGTTTGCCTGCTCATATGATTTGGACTTAACGGTAACCACAAAAAAGGAAGGCGATAAACAAAGCCATCTGGTGAGACGTATGGCCTCCATGTTGTGCCACCCTGAAACATCATCTTTTTCTAGGCTACACCATGATTTCTAAAAAGTCAGCTCTCCCCCTATCCAGTGCCGTGCAAAGAAAGCCCAGCCTCCCCCTTCTCCTCCTGGCAGCTCCGCACAATCCCATTTCTCACAGAAGCTTGGCTATGTATTGTTGCAAGTATGCAGTATAGTTCTCTCTTCCTCTGAGCTCATTGTCCCGCATGTGACCAGAGCAAACCCTGGCCTTCATGCCCATCCATCTCCACAAACCTACCTGTGCCACCTCACCCCACCTTCAGAGGTTACAGCCTACAGAGCCTTTGCCCCTCCACTCTCTTTGAATATAAGTGCCTGAAAGGCCTTTCCCTGAGACAAACCTAAATTTCCCATCACATGCCTAATCCAGCGCGATCATATATCCTCCTTTAAAACTAACATCCATCTATCCTTCGTTTTAACTCATGAGGCATCTGGGAGAATAAATCACAGATCAAACCCCACAGATAAGACACCTTGGAGAGGAACTAACAAACCTGTGCCCCCATAAAGGAATGGGTTATAATGTGTATATGTGTCGACAGTTTAAGAACAACCCCCCTATCTAAATAATGATGTTATGCCCAACATTAGTCTTAGCTTGCCAGTGACCATTGTGTAATTCAGATTAGTTAGGATTGTAACACTTTGTGAACTAAGCCTGACCTTCACCCTGCGAAGATGAGCCCAGCTGACCCACATGCCAACTGACCGCCCCAACCACTGCAGCCAATTGGAGCCTGACATCACCTATACAGTACACTATGCCATGAGGGCCAACCAATCGAAACTGTTATTTTGTACTATATGTCATTACATCATTCATGACGTTTTTGGGTTCAGAATGTGTTGCCTGTGTATTGTTTGGCAGAGCGCTCTCGGGGCAGCAGAGTTCTCTGCATGCACAACTTTATATAAAACTTTGTTCAACTTGCAATCCATCTCCTGGTCTCATTCCCTAGTGGGGTGTGTCCTTATTTGGCTTGTTTGGTATCGCTTTCACAGGTCAGCAAACTTACAAACACATCTCTAACTGCCTAAGTATGACATGCAAGTGCAATTATATATGCCCTCAACTCTTGCGAGAAATGTCCTCAATCTGTTTGGGTCACATTAGGCACAGTTCCTCAGAGTCAAAAGTTTGCTCAGGAGCAATACTTCAATATAAGCACCTCTACCTTTGCCACAAAAGAATTACCCTAAAATGTACTTGTGACATTTTACTAGAATGTCCCCGTAGCGAAATATGCAATAAGATGCATCTTTGCATTGGTTTCCAACTGGAAAAACACAACCAGGCGAAACCAAGCTCAAACTATAATTCATAGAAAGAAAACACGCACAGTGGTATAAATGCATGGAACCGAGTGTCGTTGCTGTATGCCCAAGCCACCTATTTCCACACAGAAACAAAGCAGGAGCCTGTAAAACATCTGACCGTATATTTGAGGGGAAGTTCGCTTCAGGTCGGATTACCTATGCAGGAAAAGCTATTTGTATGCATACGTGTTTGGTGCAGCAGCTAAGTGCACTACATCCTATTACAAAAACACAAAAAATGCAAAATGTTATGGCTCCCAATTTGTGCAAACTTTAAGAAACATCCCTCTTGGCTGCATTTAACAATGCAATTCATGAATGTCTTGCCCTTTTTCAGTTCAGGCCACTGTATGGCTTACTTGAACCAAAGCAGAGAACATTGAAAACACGTGTGCTGATGTCATAAATAGTCACCCTACATCGTGCCCATGGCAGCATTTCCATCGGGCTGACAAATCGCTCCTTAAGGCGGGGAAAGACATGATATTTGATAGTTAGTGGGCTTGAAGGGACACAATGCTCTAAAATAAAAAGATGTGGCCTGACAGATGTCCAGCCATCCCTGCACATCCCAAATATGTTCGCTGAACTCTTGAGGTCTGCCGATGCAGACGGCAACACACAGGAGCACGTCAAAGGAAATGTAGCGGTCCTTTTCTTCCGTGTTTCACAAACGTGGGGAGTGCAGTATTAGACGAATGATTCTACTTGGCTAGAAACCAAAAACAAAGCACAAATACAAATGCAGCCAGCAATCCTGAAAGAATAACACCATTAGTAGGTCTGCTTACATTCGGTTTTGCTTTCAGAACAACACATTTCTCTTTTCCAGGTTGTTCTCATTATGAAGCATACTGAATCAGGGGTCATGTAAACGAAACGTTGCAATTGTGGATAATATTTGCACACAGGAAAAAAAGACTTTCATGCAAATACATATTGTGTCAATTGATGTTGTCTCTGCAAATTGTGCAAAAACATTTCACCAGTGCAAAGTTTCTGGAATACTTGCCCAGATTGTTACATTATTCTGTTCTGTTCACCAAAATACCCTGGTAGGAAAAGTGACACCACAGGAAGTGTCATAAGAATGACCTTTGGTCCATATTACATCACAGGAAGTGATGAGAAATATGATATAAAAACACAAGTGGCACCATGAATTAAAAAAAAAGAAAATAGCTACCTTATCAGCCCGATTCATGGAACTTTTAGCGATTCACAGAGCAGTGCAAAGTGTAGTTTTGCAATGCAAAGTCACTTTGCAATGCAAAGGTACTCTTTTCACCACGCTAAACTGGCCTAATTTATGGTGCAAAGAGTACTTTTGCAGTGCACTGCAAAAATGCACTTTGCACCGCTCTGTGAATCAGGGATTTTGGTGGCAGTGCAAAGTCACACTGTGTAGTGCTAAAAGTTCCATGAATCAAGCACTAATTATCAGATTAATGAAACAGCAACTAGTACTAACGGGCACAAAAACATTTTATTTTTCAACCATATTTTAAGTAAGGTGCAGCCTTAACATGGAACTGGTGCAGTGATGATATGTCTGGGGCACTGCCAGCAAAACTAACATTGGCCAGTGCAAGTGGCCTTTTATGCCAGTACAGCATCGTGTGGTTAGTTACTGCCATATCATGCCAGTTAAAGCTTCACATACCAGGCATAGACGTAGTATGATGAATGCAGCCTGACAAGGTTATGCACTGCTATACTATGCTAAGTGAAGCCTTGTGTATCGAGGTAGTGCCATATTATATCAGACTAAGCTTGATATACCATGGATTGTTTACATATTCATGTACATCCTCATTAGTCGAAGAGTTGTTATCATATCCCAAGTGCAGCCTCAATTGTCTCTGCACTGCCATGCTATGCCAGATACAGCCTGATGTCCCAGGAATAGTCATCATATGTAATGTAAACATTCACAAGCATAAACGATGTTATCATATGCCAAGTGCAGGTTCATTTGCCCATGTGCTGATACATTTATGTCAGGTAAAGACTGATTGTCAGGTAAAGACTGATATGCCAGATATGGTCATCATATGTAAGGGGCAGCATTACAAGCCTAGGTGTTTCCATTATATGTCAAAGACGAGGCTCATTTGCCCAGACTAAGCATTGTGCCAGTGTGTCTACCATGCCCACAATCACTGACCTATATCAGACAAAGGGTCCTGTAGACCAGTTGGTCAAGGGGGGCCTGGAATTCTTAGAGTGTATAGGTGGGCAGGTGAGTGGGTGGGGTTTGGCCTGGACAGATGTTCTGGGTATTAATGGTGCATTTTAAGGGTAAGTGATTCTGACTGTTGGCTGGCAAACAGAAATTAGTCACTTTTGGGTGATCTGACCTTGAGCTGTTAAGGAAATTGAGACCATATGAGGAAAAGTGTGATTCCCATGATCACACAGCATTGCCAAGTGGGGAAGTCTGGATTTGAGACCAAGTGTCCTTGATTTACAGTTTCCAATTCACCAAGTCGGTCAGTAATACTTTATTCAGCTTCCGCCATTTACATTTAAATACATTGGATGGAAAATACAATAAAGTACAACTACACATTTAGGTATACAAAATAAACATATAATTCATTAAAAGTGCACAGCCAGTTAAGAGTTTACAATTAGCTGAGATTTGTTAAATTTACATCTCACAAAAAAAATGCGTTAAAATGTCCTACTCAGATTTTCAAAAGAGGCATTGCCTCTGAAACTGATCTGATGTTTTTTTTTTTAATAGATAAAGTGGCAGTGCAATCACAGCCTCCATAAATCCAACAGCATCTTACAAATTTTACAAAAAGTGTGGTAGGTCCTCAATGGCCCCACTATCGCAAGAGCATTACTTGTTCTTATGAAAGCCAGGCCATTTGGTCCCTTAATGGTAAGATGCTTAGTCTAACCTTAGCCACAATTCAGCCTGTGGGCCGGTGATCGGATTGTGCTCACAGACATACCAATAGATGTTGAGCTGCGAGCAGTGGCTAAATATCTCAGTGAGCACAAGTTCCTAATAGTGAGCATGGCATGTTCAAATTTGAGATCCTTGGCTTTCTTTTTAAATTGTGCCCACCTTGAACTGCATAATATCTATACCCCACTTTTTACATATGGAGGCACAACTCTTAAACCAAGGATAGGCAGCATGAGAGACTTTTGACCTCATTTCCCCCCAGAGCATTTCTGATATTTGGTTTTTCTGAGGAACCTAAGAATAATTTCTGGCAATATTCCAAGAATCTTAATTCTACTCGCACACTAATACATGGAGTACGGATTTCCAAATGTAAATCCGACATGGGAGCACTGGGACACAGGCTCAGTAGCTTCCTAAAAAACACATGTTGAATATGGTCCAGAACACAGAGGTTTGCCCTGCGCCAGATTTCACTACTATGTACAACGGCCGAGTGTACCTTAGCCTCCATAACCTGCATACATTTATGAAGTCGTTGACCACCAAACTTGTAATAAAACCTTGTCAGGTAACCCAGACCTGTCCGGAGTCGGTTTTCCACAAGCTCGAAATGCGGAATCCAGGAACAATTGCCTGCGAAAACCACCCGCCAACTAGCAATAGGAACCCACTACTTATATCTTTACTTCATTAATCAACCATATACATTTGGGTTTGTTACTACCAAAGGCCACTATTTTGGTCTTTCAAAGGTTTATATTTAGACCGTTTTGCTTGAAGTAGCTGCTGCATAGCTCAAGCTATGACATAGTCCCTTTGGTGTTAGTTCGAGTAAAATTTCATCGTCTGCATATAGAATGGTGGAATAACTAACACCATTTAGAGCTGGCTGCAATATGACTCTATCAAGGATGCAGGGTTTGAAATCTAAAAGAAAGATAATGAAAAGCAAGTGGGGGGCATTGGGCAGCCCTGTCTTACCACTTTATTAACTGTGAACTCTGTAGAAGACCCTTGATCTGATTGGCTGACAACAGAGGCCCTAGTCTCTGAGAAGAGGGCAATGATCAGCTGCAAAAGGGGGTAGGGCACTCCCAAATGTTTGGAGTTTATGCCACAAAAGGGCTCTGTCTACAGAGTGAAATGCTGTGGCAAGATCCAAAAAGGCTGCATAAACACGGCCGCCTCTTAATAAGCCATACTTTTCGACTATGATTTTAAGAATGAAAGCATGATAAATTGTTTCAAACCTTTCATAAAAGTAAACATGCTTGGCAGGGAGGTATTATGTTATTGTCCTCAGCCCAGGAGGCAAGCATAGTTTCTAAAGAGCTGGCACAAATCTTGGAGGCACTGTCTAGCAGGGATATGGGTTGGTAGCAGTGGGAGTCAGCATGTGAGCCCTTCTTAAAAACAGGTGTAATACTACTCTTATTCCAAGCGGCAGGGAGGTCCAAAGTGCGTGCAATCACATTGAACTGCAAGATAGGGGCACACCAACCCAGAAACCATTTATAGATCTCCGATGGTGCAATTGAACTTCTGTTCACTTGGGCATGGTTTAGAAACCCACAAGCTACGAGGTTCCAAAATCCTGACACATTGCTTTCCTTAATTGTCTTATCCAAAAGATCCCATGGGGTCTCTGTGATACTTTTTTGTTCGCCTTCAAGAGTTTGTTATATGCTTGTTTGAGATAATGCAGATAACCCGCTGTCATATTTTTGTTCTTAGTGGCGGCCCACAATTCGAATTTGGCCCTTCAACAATCTCCATCAAACCAGGTGACGTCCTTGCGCTTGTTTGTTCGACGACCAGAAAGAGGATTGGGCTCCATCAGTAGTTACCAGCAATAAGAGAAGTTATTTCCTCATAAGCAAAAACTATCTCCACGGAATCATCTAGCGGAACCTTGGTAAAAAAAGACTTACCTACCTAGCTCTGCCTCTACTAAGATGGAAACTAACATGTCCATGGGTAATTTTAATGCATGAGAGGCTTTAAAAGGTTCTTCAAAGTCAGCAAACAGATTAGAATTTTTCAGGGCCAAGTTCCACGAAAGAACTAATGGGTTATGGTCACTTTTTGTTGATTAGAGAGGCTCTGGCGCAAGACTTAGAAAAGGCCTTAGATGGAACCTCACCGGCTGCTCCGTGAAAGACGAGTGGCATAAAAAGGAGTTAAGTAAGACCCTCGCGGATCCGCTGATAGTAGACGCTGGTTCCTGTTTGGAATACCACAAGCGGCTTCCGATGATTTTCTATCTTTGACAAATTCAGCATTCCCACGCAGTTTGCCAATAAAAAACCCTCATAATGATTGTACTTGCATCTATGTTGGTGATCAGCAAATTTTCTAACCACCCTTTAGGTGCAAGAACATTTTTTAAATTGTCTTTCGGATGCAGGTACAAATTAATAATAAGAAGCTTGTAATCAGCACGACTATAGTTGGTGACTAAAACTGCTAGAACTTGGTCTGAGGGGCTAGAAATAGACACAAAAATAGCAATTAAGAGACCTTTGTATTAAAGTTGCCATGCCCTTTCGCTGGCAACTGGACCCCTAGCACTTGTGAATACCCAGAATCATTTGTTAAACAGGGATTTGCGGGCACAATGGCGCACAAATCACCATTTTTCGGCGCACAAATTCCATGAATCAGCCCCCACGTCTCCTGCAAAAATAGCACGTTGTTAGTTTTCAACCAGTTTATCCAGTCTGGGTTGCCCAATTTGCTACAGGCCCAGCCACATTCCAACTTAACAGTTTTGCTCGTGCAACTGGGGACACATCGAATCAGTTGCGCCCCCCAGATTCTGCAGCCTAGATGAGTTACAGGCCAAAGGGCTGTCTACAGAGGTTGCAAACTGCTTTGTTCCCAAGGCACCTGAAGCTGAATCATAGGAATGACCAGAGAAAAACAAGCACAAACCTTTTCCTGGGCTTCTTTAGACATACACAATTTTAAAGAGAATTACTGTGACAGTCTTTGCTCTTGTTCCCTACTGGTCAAGTCTATGATAGGCCAATTTAGATCCAAAGCTAATGCGGGAAACAGCTTTGGATCAACCTGTCTTTCTGTGGGCATTGATTTGCCAGCTAGTTCGCAGGGAGTGTCCCATGTATCGTGCAAATGACAGATCTCTGGCCTGGCATCCTCATGGACTTCTATCCCTTTGCTTTGCAGAGCTTGGCTGCGGTTTAGCATACATGAGCGAAAATACTGATTAGAAAAACAGAAGCAAACATTACAACCTTTACAGTACATACAATCAGATACAATGCGCACACCTAACAAAAAGATTAAAAGAGATATTTACTCCCAAAACTTCTGACATTGCTTTGACTAAAAATCTTTCATAAGAGTTCTTGTTGCCATGTGTTAAACCCGTGAAGTACAAAATCAGATTTATTTTTCGCCAGCCAATAAAATGGTCTTTTCTATGAGCAACCATCCTCGTGCCAAATTTGCTTGAGGGGTTATGCAAACGGCAAGAACCTGCTTTCAGGGCCTACTGCTTCAAGGTAGAATTGTTAATGGGTTCACAGCTTACATATCGGCTTGTGTCTGCAACCACCATAGACTCCTCAGAGTTGACATGCTTTGAAGGAGCTTGGTCCAGTGCAGAGGTGATCAGTCCGCAGTTGAGGCCCCTCGGGACCTCTGGGAGAATTACGTAGACTCTTCCAGCGGTCAAAGAACCTTCCAGATGAACATGGCTCACAGGCTTAGTGACTAAGCTGCTTAAGGTGCGACCCTCAGTCTTCTTAAACGCCTTGCTATCGGGTGCAGACACTGAGTCATGGTAACTGGAATCAAATGGTTTACTGACTCCCCCCAGCGTTGCACTAAGGACACAATAATGTCAAGGCATTGGTAATCCTCTCAACATCCTTTATTTTCAGTTCATGAAGCATACACCGAGAGTTACTTATATCGGAATTAGCAACCGAGAGGCGGTTTACACAATCTACTAGATACCATGATTTCCCTGGAGTGAGAATGTCCCTGTATTCATTCAACAGGTCCGAAGAGGGAACTGGCGGGGGAGATCCCAGGGATCCTGGAGAACCAGCATGCTCATTAAAAGGCTAACCAGGGATGGACAAGATAAGGCCGATTGCAGAAGGAGGGTGTTGCCCTCAGAGCAGCCATCCCGCCCTCTGCCCCTCCCCCGTAATTGCCAACGGGACAAGAAAAATGGTCCACAATAACAATGGGAGCAGGCGGGATGGCTGCAAAAACTTCACACTGACATGACCATCGGCTATGGAAGCCAGCTGATGTGCAGAAGGGCTAAAGACTGGTGTCCCTGACGTTGTCCTCCTAGGAGCTTACGTATGACCTGGTGCCAAGGCAAATCAATATCCCCATGCACACTCTCTTTCGCTTTCTGCATACACTTTTCCCCGTAATGGCGATTATTTGAATGTTCAAGTGCCTCTAAAATTGATCTCTCTGAAGAGGCAGCTAAAACTGTTGACGTGTTTACAGTGCCTAAATTTATGTTAGGTGCTTGAGCTGGCGTCGAGCAGCTTTGCTCTCTGAACAGAAAAACACTGGTTTCTCGAGAAGCGCACACCATGGGGTCTGGGAGCATATTTAAGGGATCCAGCGATGGAGTCATAACAGGGCCAGACATAGTGTGCTGAGATTGACCCAAAAAGATTGATGTACAAGACACATCTGCTACCACTGCTTCTCTGCTTTCTCTGCTTTCTCTGCCTAAAGTGATCAGGCCGCGGAGGGCCCACTTGATTGTTGATTGCTTAATAGACCCTATAGGCCTTTCACTTAAGCAATTGAGCTTGGGCCATTTGAAAGCACTTGGGGCAGGGGGCTTCTTTTGCCGAGGTTTCACTGTGGCAAGCACCTACGTCTACTTAGGACCCAAATGTATAGAACAGCCGCTTCCAATAACCCTGAAGAGCCCACATTGAGCCACTAGCACTCCACATGTGCCAGTCTCTTCTGTCTTTACCAAGTTGATAAAATATTAGTTCATTGTAGCTGTAGTTTTACATCAACAATGAGCAGAACCAGTTGTTCTTGTTTATTAAAGCAGATTTGCAAAGCACCAAAGCACATTACAAAGCAACTGTAAAACATATGTGAATTTTTAAGGAATCACGTTGGGTAAAATATTCATGAACTATTCTTTTGTCTTCTATAATGCGTTTGCTAATATAAACTTTCAGTTTTTCAGCACTGTAATTAACAGATATTAATGTAATCATTAATCTTAGCCAATCTAACAACACTGTAACGATAAAAGCCTATGGTGGGCTGAAGAATGAATAACAAGCAGCAAGCACTTTACTCAAAGAACTACCTACATGCATGAAATTGCAAAAGTTTATAGAAATAAATGTGTCAGGCTAAAACCATCAAAACAAACTTAAGAAAATGCAACCACAAATCTGACAGACACAGCCATTGAAATTATGCGGACAAATATAGCTCCCCACAAAACGTATAACTTTTATGAATTTTCCATCGCAAGTGCTAGTGTGGAAAATCTTTAGTTTCCTGAAGTAATAAAGACCACAATGCTTTGCGAACTTCTGGTCGTCGTGGTTTATTCCCTTGAACAAACAAAACAGCTGCATATTCAAAAAGGTGAATGAGGCCACACACACTTATATAGTCAGGATTTTTATTTGTATTGTTATTTCAGGGAATAATGATTTTCACTTATTGAAGAAAAAAAAGTGATGTCATCTAAGTGTGAATGCCAAGGGTACCAAGGAGGTTGCCAGAGACTGCCCATAAATGACGACCATGATCATTAGGAAGAGACATCAGTTACACAAAGTGAACAAAGTGGCTTTTACAATGTCTCACAGTTATTGCGTAAAACCCTCTTTGCCTCAAATGCATGTCCACATGCACAATTACACTACCACTACTTAGGCACTGCATGTGCACTAGTTCTAATGCTGCTTATACAATCGAAAAATGTGCCTGCACATGCACAATTAATCACAATAACGCTAAATGACCGTAGCATGGAGCGTTGAAGAAAGAAAGAAAGAAAGAAAGAAAGAAAGAAAGAAAGAAAGAAAGAAAGAAAGAAAGAAAGAAAGAAAGAAAGAAAGAAAGAAAGGAGGAAAAAGAAAGAAGGAAAGAAAGAAAGAAAGAAAGAAAGAAAGAAAGAAAGAAAGAAAGAAAGAAAGAAAGAAAGAAAGAAAAAGAAAGAAGGAAGGAAAGAAAGAAACAAAGAAAGAAAAAAAGGAAAAAAGAAAGAAAGAAAGAAAGAGAAGGAAAGAAAGAAAGAAAGAAAGAAGAAAGAAAGAAAGAAAGAAACAAGAAAGAAAGAAAGAAAATGGAAAAACAAAGAAGGAAAGAAACAAAGAAAGAAAGAAAAAAGGAAAAAGAAAGAAGGAAAGAAAGAAAGAAAGAAAGAAAGAAAGAGAAAGAAAGAAAGAAAGAAAGAAAGAAAGAAAGAAAGAAAGAAAGAAAGAAAGAAAGAAAAAAGGAAAAAGAAAGAAAGAAAGAAAGCTTTTAATTTCTAAGATGTTTTGTGAACATGTTTTCTGTAGACACGTGTGCGTATAGCTCCCAAACACCGCTCACATCCAGAAGAGCAGGCCAAGGCTCCTCCTACACGTGCGCACTTGATCTTTTTCCATCAGAGAGGGTTACTAAATGCGGAAGCTTTACAGGATCCAGTGTTTTGTAGAGCACACTGATACTACTTATAACACTTCAGAAGCTAAGATTGAGCGTTCTCGTTATTCCGATCCGCTTTTTAATGAAGGCATGACGGAGTAAATGGAACTCATCACAGCTCTCGTGCCTCGAAATGTCTCCAGTGTGCGGAATGCAAAGCGAAAGATGCGAATCAAGCTAATTGAATGTTTATTTCTTAAACGCCTTCACATTGTGTGCATTCATAATAAAATGTTCAATTATGAGCCTGGAATTTGTGCTTAAAGGTGATTACAAGAAAACAATTCATCTTCTCAATTCATTTTTTCTTCTTCTTTTCCCTGCATGTTTTGGAATCTCATTATGCCCCGAACAGGCTCCAAAAGGATAGGAAACGGAAAAGCACCGTAATGCTTTCGCGAGGGCCAATTTTCACATTACACAGCTAAATTGAAAAGGAAGGAAATGGGGGTCCTGGTGGATGGAATTAATGTAATTGGAGAGTACTGTAGCCAGAGTGGCTTGTTTGCTCTAATCTTCCACACGAAAAAAAAAGAATGTTGTTGCAAATAGACCTCATCTGCAAGCAATCATCATGGAAGAGGCTGAGTGAAATCAACAAGGCAATGCTGGTGGGGAGGCCATGCCTCAGATTCCACCATTACAAAAGCCAAGCGGGGCCTACGGAGCATGGGCAGGATTGGTGTGGAATTTCGGAAGAACCGTTTGATGCTTTTGTTGCCCGCAATGGAAAATGGCCGACCTTCTCAAGGGGCACCTATTCTATTGCTCTTGAAAAGGGCACATTGAACAGGCACACAGTCCTCAAGACTTTCAGAAATGCGTTTTCTCCACTTTTGAGACTCTCTTCAACCCCTCAGTGTCCCCAGCTACTATTGTGAATTAATGATAATTCATCTCCCTGTTCTGACATGAACAGTCTGACAAGTACTTTCTGGGCTTGATTAAAAAATCTCTGCACTGGAGTAGATGCACGTGAGCTACTCAGACTCCCTTATACCTGATCCCCAATGCCTACAATGGGAGCAAATGTGGAGATGCGTACAGCATTTCTGAGATGCTCCCTTGAGCAAATATTTGTGAGTCATGTTTTCACATGAACTTCCCAAAGATGTTCCATGCAGCTCCTGATGTGCTCGAGCTTCCGACCTAGCAAACCAGGAATACGATTGCAGGAGCAAAATCTGAGATGCACAAGGTTGTGGTGTTGCTCCAGTGAGGAGTAGAAGACGCAGCAAGTGTTGGCCCCTGTTCACTCTTCCACTTTTATATATTCTTTACAAGAGGAATTTGCGGCAATCAACACCTTCATTAATAAAACTGAAATGATCAGTAGTCCCATGGATGCATAAAAGCCAGACAAGCCGGCTATCCATCTCCCACCAGGCGCTGCTCTCCTGGATCAACTCCAGCCCTCCTTCCCCCACCCCTTAGGATCTATTAGATGCCTTCACTTTCCTTATAGAAACAACCTCCTCCCAGCCTCCCTCATTAAACAACTCACCATCCCAGAGCTCAATGCACTCCTCAGTATTGCCTAAGCAAAGGGGCATTGCTAGACATTTTGATGGCAGGTCTCATATGATACCGCCTCACAAAAACCTCACTTGGCCCAAAGGACCTAGACGAGTCACAATCACAAGCCTCCACTTCATCAAGAAGCTTATAGAGAAAGCAGTTGCAACCAAACTACTTTTTTTAAAACAAATGATATTGTATTTGGTTTAAACATTTTCAAATCTTTACAATACAAACACATAATCATTGAATTCCATCTACACATTCAATTAAATTGGAACAGTGCTATATACGTAAAACAAATGTTCATATATACATTCACTTAAAATACTTACACGTTAGGCTAACAGTTTTAAAAATCTGCGTGGATAGCCAGAAACCGTCCAAAAAAACTATCTTTACATTATTAACATATTTTCCAAAGTATAAAATATGCTGAGACAACAATCTGGGACAATTGACTAGTAGGTATTTCAGATTTTCAATTTCCTCTTGAGAACAACAACATGTTCACAGACCTAATTCAGGGAGGATTAGATTTCTGCTAACCATTACTTCCTTAGTATCTAAAACATTAAAACTAAACCTCGTAAATTCTGTCGGACACTGACTATCAGGGAATCTACAGGAATATGTTTCAGCTCTTCCAGCTCTCTTGGGCAGCTGGTACAAATGCCCGTATAGACTCTAATCATTCAAATGCTCGCCTGTACTGATCCAATCATTTAGGCGTATTGGTAATTTAATCTTCTCCATGTTCGACAATAAGGTTTCCTCTGACATATCCAAAACTTCTAGTTGTTTTTTACAAAACACCTTAAATTCCTTGGCAGGGCTATCCCTCCCCTCCAAACAGGCTTTCCCCAGATATGAGCACAATAAATCATGCCAAGAGACCAACAATGTCTGATAGAGCGATAGTTGGCGCCAAGCCTCTCTGCTCTTTCGCGATTGTGGGACACATTTTCTATGAATCGCCACATACGGCACACATTTAGGTAAATATTGGAGAACTCACCACCCTACCACTGCCTTCATGTTATCTAACTCCACCAATATCCACATGGGAAGCATCTCCATCCCATACAGGATTTTAGGAATCATCTTTCCATTATATAACTTTATCAGAGGCATTAAGGAGAATTTTCCATGTTTTCTATTAATACATTTACAGGCCGATTCATGGAATTCCTCACAAAAGTGTTGCACGCGGCTGGCGCACAGCGTGCCCATGCGAATGTCTGCGCCAGCCACGTACGATAAAATCAATTTCCGCGCACAGCGTATTCATGGATTCTCACCTCCAAAAGCAAACGTGGCGCAGAGTGGCGCAGCGACCCTGCAGCAGCGCCAGATACGCCCCCAAGAACGCCCTTGCGCAAGGAAAAGCCATCAAGATCGCAAAACCATCGCGAAGGGCTGCGCCAACCCTGTACCAGTTTACCGGACTGGCAAACAGCAAACGCAAAGTGGGGAACGCGTATTACGGGTGTCGGGGACACGCGTGCGCGAGAAGTTTCACACGCAATCTGGCCTGGGGGAGCGTGTGCATGTATTTCAGGGGTGCGCGAGAAGTATTACACGCAAATGGCATGGGTGCGTGTATTTCAGGGGTGCGCGAGAAGTTCCACACGCGATTGGCCTGGGCGCG
This sequence comes from Ambystoma mexicanum, assembly GCF_040938575.1. Lineage (NCBI taxonomy): Eukaryota > Metazoa > Chordata > Amphibia > Caudata > Ambystomatidae > Ambystoma > Ambystoma mexicanum. Next base: position 1,009,064,621 of record NC_090930.1, read on the forward strand.
TGTATTTCAGAGGTGCGCGAGAAGTTCCACACGCGATTGGCCTGGGCGCGTGTATTTCAGGGGTGCGCGAGAAGTTCTACACGCGAATGGCCTGGGCGCGTGTATTTCAGGGGTGCGCGAGAAGGTCCACACGCGATTGGCCTGGCCGCGTGTATTTCAGAGGTGCGCGAGAAGTTCCACACGCGATTGGCCTGTGCGCGTGTATTTCAGGGGTGCGCGAGAAGTTCCACACGCGATTGGCCTGGGGGAGCGTGTGCGTGTATTCCAGAGGTGCGCGAGAAGTTCCACACGCGATTGGCCTGGGCGCGTGTAGTTCAGAGGTGCACAAGAAGTTCCACACGCGATCGGGCCTGGGGGAGCGTGTGCGTGTATTTCAGGGGTGCGCGAGAAGTTCCACACGCGATTGGCCTGGGTGCGTGTAGTCCAGAGGTGCGCAAGAAGTTCCACACACGATCGGGCCTGGGGGAGCGTGTGCATGTATTTCAGAGGTGCGCAAGAAGTTCCACACGCGATCGGGCCTGGGTGAGCGGGGTACGTGTATTTCAGGGGCTCGCAGGTGGTTTTACACGTGATCGGGCCTGGGGGAGCAGGGTACGTGTATTTCAGGGGTTCGCGAGAAGTTCCACACGCGATTGGCCTGGGTGCGGGTATTCCAGGGCTGCGCGGGAAGTTTTACACGCTCGCCTACAACACGTATTCATGGAAACGAACGTGGCCAATCCGGAAACACGTACACCAGCAGGAAGTAGGAAGTACCCGCACAGCATAAAAGTGCACGCAAACAACAAACAAGCTCAGACGCCAGGATGAACATACCATTCCTAGCAGCAGTGGCTGTGGGATACCGCAGGAGGAGGAGGAGGATAGTCTGGGCCAGAATTTTTACACCCAGAACCAGTCTTTTTGGGATGCCTGATGACCATGTGTATGGGAGGTACAGGTTTCCACCTCACATAATACTCGACCTGGTCAGTGAGTGGGAGGATGACCTCACATCAACCACCCTGTGCTCCCAAGCACTCAGCCCCCTGGAGAAGGTCCTCAATGTACTGCACTTCCTGGCCACTGGATCATTTCAGCGGACAAGTGCCATAGTGGGGGGGGTGTCACAGGCCACGCAGTCACGCTGCCTACACCAGGTCTTGGCCATCATCACTGCACGCCCATCAGTCCGCAGGCACATATACCTGCCCAGAACACCTGCAGAAAGGCAGGCTGTTTCCCAGGATTTCTACAGGGTGGCACAATTCCCCAAAGTGCTAGGTGCCATAGATTGCACCCATGTGGCTCTACGTCCCCCCAGGGCAACTGAGCACATCTGTAGAAACCGCAAGCACTGGCATTCCATCAACGTCCAGGTAGTATGTGATGCCAAGGGAATCATCACCTCAGTATACGCCAACTATCCAGGCTCCACCCACGACAGTTTCATCTACAGAATGTCTACCCTAAACCGGGACATAGAAGCTGGGCGGCATGGCGATACATGGCTGCTCGGTGAGTATAAATGCCACTGCGCATGCATGCATGTCAGATACTGAGTAATGTCACAACCCCACTGATGATACCCATCACCACATCCCCAGGGGACAGTGCCTACCCTCTCAGCAGCCACATGATGACGCCAATTCGGAACCCCACCACGCCACCCCAGGTAAGATACAACACAGCCCACATTGCAACCCGGGGCATCGTGGAGCGCACATTCGGAGTGCTCAAGTCACGCTTCCGCTCCCTTGACCGTTCTGGCGGGCAGCTGTTATACGCTCCCCCAGTAGTGTGCAGGATCGTAGTGGCAGCATGTGTCCTGCACAGCGTTGCAACACGCCGGGGCCTGGCCGTGGACATGGTGGTGCCCCCACATCCCCAACCACATGCATGCCCACTGCGCATGAGAGGGGAAAGGGCACAGGGTGAGGCAGCCCGTACGCAGCTCGTGGCTAATTACTTCACATAAAATCACACCCCTGTGGAGTGCACACAGCCCTGGCACATACCAGCTGACAATCAATGATGATTGTAACTGACAATTATGATGTGTCAATGGACAGTCAACTGTCACAACCATACCAGCCTGAGATTGTACATCTGGAAGTGTTCCATTGTGTGCTTCCCTACCTACACAAACACCACCAATGCTGTGTTCAAAAGACACACTTCTATGCTGCTAAAATCATTACCCCCTTGCAAGACACAACATGACAACAGGGCCATGTCACCCAACCCCTCCCCAGCACCGCCACCCAACACACCATGGCATGACATGACATGACATGCCATGTGAGAGCAAAGTCATCCCCCAAACATGACACATGAAACAACAACACACATGACCAAATACTTACCACAATACAATCGATATAGCATAAACATGACAGTACTAAGGCAAAGGATACGTAGTCTTACAACATGAGTATGCCAGCACATCCACCACCTCCAACTGTACAGTGTTGTTGCCACGCACATCTGGAAGTCCACTGCTCACAACATGAGCTCCATCTCCAAAGTGGACGGCCTTGTGAAGACATGAGGAATGAACCTGCAAATTAGGAGGGAGACATGGATGCACAAGCACACATCAATACACCATGCAGTGCACAATACAACAACAATATGCACTAGGAATGTATACACAGTATAGACTACAGACTGCCCACACAGCTCATGGGAGTCCAACGTCACTGTGTAATTCACTGTCACTTGGGCACACCCTTTGCAAGCCCATGGAAACGGGAAGCAGGAGGGGTGTGTGTCTCACGAACCCAAGCATCTAACCCAAACTTAGGACAAGCCTGCCTGTGCCCAGCCAGAATACAGTGGATGCCCACGGGAGCCACACAAGGCAACACACTGCAACAAAAAATCAAAAATCAAAAATCAAAAATGGCCATGTGTGGGCCAGGGGGGTGGGGGAGGCCACCCAGGAGGTCCGAGGACAGGGTGCCCACCAACAGCCACCTGCGTGAATGTTGCGAAAAAAACCCACCTCCATGGGCTCATGGCCTGCACGGCTACTAAATAGTGGGAGATTCACTGCTGGATTTTCTCTCCTCAACCTCTGCTGCTGCTGCCACAGGAGGCAGCCCACGCAAAGCCCTAGTTTGGTCCTCCATGGCAGCAAGCATGCGTGTCTGGAAGGCCTCGTTCTGGAGGGATATGGTGCGGAGATCCCCATGCAACACCCGACGTGTTGCCTGGACCTCCGCCCGAATTGCCTGCATCTCTGATGAGAGCGTACGGGTGACGCGCTCCAGCAGCTGTTCCGTCCTGGTGACAGTGGAAGCCTCAAGGTCCACAAGAGTCTGCCTGAGGTGCCGGACCTCTCTCCTCAGGGCTTCCCTCTGTCCCTGGGCATCTATAGAAATTGATTCCCTTAGATTGTCCGGGGCCGCCTGTCTGTCCCTGTTGGACGCCAACATGTTTTCCCTGACTTATTGGCAAATGGAGTCTGTTGCCTGCTGTAGTAGCTCCATCTGCCTTTCTGGGGGGACAATGGAAGTGGCCAACCTCTCCATGGCTTGAGCAATCATTTCTGATGATGCTGCCTGTTGGTTGGCCATACCGTAAATGGATTGCTCCCATGCGGTATTGCCTGGTGGCGGATGGCCACCGCGTTGGAGGGCACCACACCTGTCTGGGGCAAGGCGAACTGCGCCTTGCTGTGTCGGCACTGCCTGAGGCTGCAGGACTGCATTTCCCCTCTGAACTGCTGGCCCAGGAACAGGATCAGATGTTGCAGAGTGTGGCCCTGCATCCGTAACCACCACAGGTGCACCTACCAACACTGACTTCCCCATAGTGGGCTCTACCCCTGGTGCAGGTGGGTCAGACAGAACAGTATCCCTTCCATGAACACATACCTGCGAATCCACATAGGCCTCATCCGAATCAACACCTGAAAAGAGTTCTGGGGAGGTGCAGCCAGGGACACCCCTGGACAGTATGGCCTGCAGCAAGAGAGGGTTCTCCCCCACCACCAAACCACGTCCCCCACTGGTGCCTGGTCGTGCTTCAGATCCCTCCTGGGCCTGCACCATATCCTCTCCCTCAACAGCATCAGGTGCGTCATCCTCTGCAAAAACATGAAAGACAAAAAATGGAAACAGGCATTAGCACCATGGCACGCTATTAGGCCAGACAAGCTCCAGTACCAGTACTTGATTTACACGTGTCCCACATGACTATAACCCTCCCATGCATGCACTGTCCATGAGTTGGAAGAGGAGGAAAATGTCAGACACTGATGACACCAAGATGGGAGAGCAACACATCAGCTGCATGCTGGCTAGCAGTGCCATCACACATTGGCCTGTGAGTGGCATGTCCAATACACATACATGACACATGCCATCACACAGATGGCATGTACCATAGGCATGTCATATATGTGACAATAGGGCAGAGTGATGCGCAGTAGAACCAGGTGAATTCCTACAATCAGCCTGAATGAACACAGCTAAATACGGAACAATGTTGTAGCAAGATGCCACTTCAAGGGCAACTGGCGCGATGTAGTGCAAAACGCGAACTGTGGCCAGAAGGGATACTGTAATACCCAAATCCCGGGGCGCCGAATGCATTGGATGAAGCACATGGGTGTGCCGAAACATTCAGGCACACACACCCTGACCTGGCACTCAACCAGAACCCCTCCCACAAACAACATACACATGGATCACACACACATGCATGTGCACTCACCGGACAATGCCTCGTAATCTGGCAGCTCTCCCACACCTTGGATCTGCTCCTCTGTGACGTAGGTCCCAGCAACTTCTCATGTAGTGAGTTCTATGTCCTCTTGTGGAGGCCCACCTCCAGTCACCAGAGTTGCGGCATGACTTGAGGCCAGCTTTTTTCTTTGCCCTACGCTTAAGGTCGTTCCAGCGCTTGCAGCACTCAACAGCTGTGCGCCTCATAAACCCAAGGGCACTTATCTGTCCACGATGGACTGCCAGTGTGCCTGACGTCGAGCAGGTGTAATCCTACACCCTGAAGTGACCAACATTTCGGCGTCATGTTCGGAAACATACTGCACAAGTGCATCCAGTTCGGCATCATTGAAGCTAGGCTTCCTTGGCGTGCCGGACCGTGTAGCCGTGTCGGGGTCATCAGCCTGTACTGGACGAGCATTCTTCCTCTTTCTTTTTGTGGGTGGTGGGGATCCGGAGTGCCCTACGCTGCTCTGGACACGAGAGGCAGGAGCACCGTTGGACTGTGTAGTAGTAGTGTGCGATGGCACACTGACCACATGACTTTCTGCAGGCATTAGCTGGAGTGTGATGATGGCAGGGGGAACCTCAGTCTGATGTACCGGGACCAACACTGTCCTTGCTGGGAGAGTCAGAGCTGGGGTGGACGGAGCTGCAGCCGCCCCTGCAGCCTCCCCACCCCGCCTACTCGGGGCAGCAGATGACATGGCTGCCCCTGTACCACGTGGCCTGGTGACACTGGCTTGCGCCGCCACCCGTGGCCTAGACTTGGCGACCTGGAAGTCAGCCTGGGAGTCACCCTGTGCTAGGTCAGGTGCCACAACAGGCCGGTCCAACAAGGGCTGAGCAGGGATGGTGTCAGTCACGCTTCCCTCAACCATTGGGGGGGTTGTGTGTCCCTGACTGGTCCTCCACACGTAGGGGGCTAAGGGGAGTCTTCAAATCCTGGCCACGTCCCCTACCGCGCCCACCACGCCCACCTCTTGAGGCTCGGCCACCTTTGCCACCCTTACCACTTGCTCGCCTCCCAGCCATGGCACTGATGGAGTTGTGCGTATGGGAGTTGCAGTGGACAATTGTCCCGGGCAATTGGGGGTCAAAGGGGTAGGGTACTAGATGGTATTCGTACCCAAGTGCTCTAGCAAGGCTGTATGGAACCCCTGGGGAAAGATGACGGGTCACGCAACGCACAAGCACTCCTAAAACAGAAAATGACGTGCACGCGACCCCTCGTAGACCACGTGCGTGGGAAAAGGAACCTGCTCTACGCTGTGGCATCCAGAAACACAAAAATGAACGTATGCAGCCTACAATGACCTCTGAAGGGGTGCGGTACACACGGGGCTATCACAGTTGGTAAATACATGCGCGACTCACCGTCTGCCTGGGAAAAGAGCGTGAAAAATATGCGTGTGTGCGCATTAGCAACACCCCCCCCAAAAGAAGAATTGTACACTGTCTGAGGAGACAGGACAAAAGGAGAAATCAACGCTGTTTGAGGAAACAGGTCGAAGAGAAAATCAGAAAAATACTGACAGAGGTAACAGGGAGTATGAACTAGAAACGCTGTGAAGTAAATCGCGTGTGAACCGACAAGAAGTACAGATTTCACCCACTCGCTCTCCACGGGAAGCACGTACAAGGAAATTATGTACTACCCGCACCTTTTAAACCGCACCACACATCCAACGTCACTTCCGCGTATACGCACTGAGGCACTATCCTCCAATTACGCGGGCTGACACTCAGACGTGCAGTTTTTGGTCTTGTAACATTCCCCTGGGTACAGGGACACGCCCGCGTGTGTCATGTCACAGACGCGCCTGCGCTGTCAGGGCCTTTGGTCCAATGGAATCGCGTACACAGGCCAATCGCGTGTGGAACTTCTCGCGCACCTCTGGAATACACGCACACGCTCCCCCAGGCCCGATCGCGTGTGAAACTTCTCGCGCACCTCTGAGATACACGTGCTCCCCCAGGCACGATTGCGTGTGTAAACACCCACGAGCCCCTGAAATACACGCGCCCAGGCCATTCGCGTGTGAAACTTCTCGTGCACCCCTAAAATACACGCGCCCAGGCCATTCGCGTGTGAAACTTCTCGCGCACCCCTGTAATACACGCGCCCAGGCCAATCGCGTCTGAAACTTCTCGCGCACCTCTGAAATACACGCGCCAAGGCCAATCGCTTGTGTAACTTCTCGCGCACCCCTGGAAAACACGCGCCCAGGCCAATCGCGTGTGAAACTTCTCGCGCACCCCTGAAATACACACGCCCAGGCAAATTGCGTGTGGAACTTCTCGCGCACCTCTGAAATACACGCGCCCAGGTCAATCGCGTGTGAAACTTCTCGCGCACCCCTGAAATACACGCGCCCAGGCCCGATCGAGTGTGAAACTTCTCACGCACCTCTGAAATACACGCACACGCTCCCCCACGCCCGATCGCGTGTGAAACTTCTCGAGCACCTCTGAAATACACGCACACGCTCCCCCAGGCCTGATCGCGTGTGGAACTTCTCGCGCGTGTAGAACTTTGGCGCACATTTTTTTCCTGCGCATTGACGCTACCGCCTGCTTTCGTGTGGCGGACATGTATTGGCCTGTGCGCGTCTTTGGCCGTGCGCTGTTTTTCCCTATTCGATTCCATGAATACGTGTTGTAGGCGAGCGTGTGGGCGTTCTGCGCACTTGCCTCCTGTACTTCCCCCGTGACGCCCACATTTTCACGAGTTGTTCCCCATTCTGCGTGTAACGCCCCGTGTTACGCCTACTTTTGTTATGTGCGCCACGCTATGTGTGAATTCGCTGTGGCCTTATCGCACGGAGTTCGTTGACCTGTGTGCCAGCGTGTGCCAGCGTGCGCCGCGCACTTTTTCAGCGCACATCCTACATTTTGCGCGTGCACAGACTTCCATGAATAGATGTGCGATGTTTTCTGTGCGATAATCGCACTTGCACTGCGATTTTCGCTATTTCTCTGCGAATCGCACGTTTTCACACGCGTGCGCCGTTTTTTCGGCACACATTAATTCCATGAATCGCCCTGTTAATCTGGCCCGCTAGTGTAATTGTTTTCCTTTTTATCATCACACGCAGAAATACTTTTTGAGGTAACGCCATAATTGGGAATCCAAGATACTCCAAAACATCAACCGATTCCAACCTTGTTCCCTTTATAGACCAAGTAAATCTACTTTGTTTCTTTTTCCCCCTAAAACATAAAACTTTGGTCTTCAAGGGATTTACTTTCTGCTTGTTCACGTTCATGAACCTCTCAAAGACTGTCAATAATCACTGTAGGCTGATTGGGTTCTTGTGAAATAAAATAAAATTGTGCGCATAGACGAGCCATACAATCTTTTGGTCCCCAATGCAAGGTGGGACAAAGGGCACTTTCTGTAGACAATCATACGCAGTAGCTAGATCTAGAAAGGCTGCATGTATGGGATTGGACATCAGTGGCCCATGCCACCTGCTGTGTGCAGGGCATAATAAAGCCACTCCAGTCTGTCCCTATATTCCTTCTGAGCCAGTCTGATGAGCATTTAGAATTCCCATTGCTGAAACCCATGCTTCCAATTCTTCCAGCACTAGCACTGAGAAAATCATGCTATCTGAATCAAGCAGAGTTATAGCCTGATCATTAATTGGCAGAGCTTGGTCTCTATTTATGTAGATTGGAATAACTGGGCAATATTCCACGAGCAAGGGGTTTCCTTTTTCTGCAAAATATTATAGAACAACACATACAGAAGACCCGCCCACATTTGTGGGTTCTGCATAAATAGTTGTTAGCCAACTGATTGGGCCCCCCAGCCTAGAGCCACTAGATTTCATAATAACCTGTTCTACTTCTGCAGTGGAAAATTTTAAATTCCTCACAACATCCTCAGCAACCTCAAAAGGTGGACTCATATTTACATTGATGGCAATACAAATGAGTAAAGTGCTCCACCCACGTATCTTCAACTTGGATTAGTTTGCACTTCCTCTTGCTTGGATTCAAGTTTATTGATTATTGCCCAAAAATGAGTGTCCTATTTCCGTAACAATATTTCTAACATTACTTCCCCATATTCCTAAAATAACTTACCTCTATGGTTTATTAGGCAATTTTTAAGTCTCTGTTTTTCTTTTTTAATTAACTTATCTTGGTCACCTTTTCCTGCCACACTACTCTTAATTTGGCTAATCATTCTTCTTGCAAACCTTTTTTGATTGGCAACAGTTTTATCAACCTATGATTATATTTTGGGGCAGATACTGGAAGCGATTTTAACCCGGCACTCCACCTAAGTCAATGCCTAGCGTGTGATGCACAGTTGGGACCCGTAATTATATATTTTTGTCTATAAGTTCTTTTATTTCTGAATGATGTACCCTTATACCACGCCCCTGTCTTTGAATCCCCTGGTCTCACTGAACCAGAAAGCAGGCTGTTTTGCAAAGTTAAAAGATTTATTTTATGAATTGAACAATATATATATTCAGTGAAAAAACTTTGTTATAGGGACGTTATGGTTAAGTTGCGCTACTAAAAACTTATGAAATTCAGTGAAAAAACCTTTGTTAAAGGGATGTTATGGTTCAAAGTAAAACCGAAAAACCCAAGAAATTTGGCAGTTATGGTAAAATAAGCAACCATAACTCGCGCCACTGTGCACTGCTAACACTAACACCCAGGACATCAAAGATTAAATCACAAATGTCATTGATGACATCACTGATGACATCACATGTCTGGATCTCCCTTTTCCTTTACTGACATATCTAGGCCACATGGTTTTGCTCAGTAACAGTCAAGGGGCCTCATTACGACCCTGGCGCTAAGGGATTACCGGTACCAGTACCGGTAATCCCTTAGCGCCTGATTACAAGGTCCCTTTGCGGGTTCCCACCTTAACGGCTGGTTTTACCAGCCGTTAAGGATTGGACTCGCAAAGGGACCTTGGTGCTAATTACGGTATCTTCACAGTACGCAAAACTCTAATAAGAAAGCAGTTATCATTTCACTATTCAACATGGCAAGATTATGAATATCACACCTTCGTCATGTATGCTGCACACACTGCCTATGTTTCTGCATAAGTAGCTTAGTATACTGGATAGAACTTCATAATAGAATGCTATTTATATCAATGCATTGCTTAATGCACTAATTAGCTCATGATATTTATCCCAATGATCCTTGAAAGTTTTTGGTCAGCATTGTAAGAATCCCTTCTACAGAGTTTTCATGAAAAGTAAATGCACATGTGATGTCATCAGTGATGTCATCAATGACATTTGTGATGTAATCTCTGATGTCCTGGGTTTTAGTCTTAGCAGTGCACGGTGGCGCGAGTTATGGTTGCTCATCTTACCATAACTGGCGAATTTCAGGGGTTTTTCGGCTTTACTTGGAACCATAACGTCCCTTAAACAAACGTTTTTTATTAGCACACAAACAATATACAAAGATGTAGTGTAAACAGCAAGTTCTCACAGATGGCTTTACACAGAATGTTGCAAAGTAAGCATTTATGCTCGTTCACAGTGAAGGTCAGCTGCTTCCATTTTTTTCACGCGGCGCAGAGAGGCCCACAAGTCCCAGTATAAGGTTCTATTTTTTTTTACCTTGACAGACAGAGATTGTGCTGAAAGACTTCTTTTGAAGAAGTGTAGCAAAAACGTAAGACACGATAAAGGTGACATTTCTGAAACGAAACCACTTTTGTATATTGTATCACTTTGAGAAAGATTGTTGGCACACGTGGAGTCGTATTTTGGGACTGCACTACACTTGGACAATGGAAAATGCAATTATAATGTAAGTAACCCTTTATATTATTTTATACCAGAATATAATAACAATAGCGTGGCATTAAAGGCCGGTCAAGTTGTACTTGTTCGTTCAATGTGGCATATTGTTTTCTACCACGCACTATCACCGCCGAATTGATCCCCTGTCATTTAGAGGGCTCTGAAAAAGGCAGACGACACAGGGTGGGTTAATAGAAATAATTTAACCGGTCTGTAGCCGGTCAAGTGCTCTACTCGCTGTGCCACTTCACTGTAGTTGGTCAAGTGGCACAGCGAGTAGAGCGCTCGCTTTGACATCCGTGCACAGCTTGCTAGCGCAGGTTTGAAACCCGGCACGGCCAAACTCAGCCTTTCATCCTTCTGTGGTCGATAAATGAGCACCACTCACCGTGGGTAATAATAAGCAGCGCTGAGATACCTGACGGTTCTTAGCGCTATATAAATGCAAAAATATTATTATTTTATTACTAACATAATCCGTTGCACTATCTTTGCTAGCAAATAGTTTCAAACCCTAATAAATAAAATGAATATTTTTAATAAAGATCGGCTGGTGAGACTAATTTATGTTTTTTAAAACAGGTATGTTGCCCCATTTTGCCAATGTCATGATTTTCAGACTCCAGAGGATGGATTTTTCAACTGCCAGGTGCAGCTCCATGTAAGCAACTTCATGACCCTCACCATTTTATGGGACAATGGCCAAGGGCCAATAGGCCCTTATGCAGTACTAGCGGCTAGAAGCAACATACCAACCATTATGTTGGTCTAATGCCTCGTTGTTGGAGCAACCTTCCGATTATCAATGCAACCATTTACTGCTTTTATCATAAACCAACAGCCTATCTACCGCAAAGGAACAGCACGTGGCTCAAAATAAACTTTTGCTGATCGACAGCAGAGACAATTGCAAATCGCTGAATATTCACTAAACATTTCATGTGAAATAAATGTACTTTACCAAATGTACAATCCTGCTGTTTACTTTTGAACCACAGTTTCATATTCCGAATTGTGGCGCACAGTGTTCTAAGCTGATCTAACACCCTCTGTACCGCAAAGGAACATCGCGTGACTCAACATGAACTTTTGTGGATCGACAACAAAGACAAATGCAAATCGCTGAATATTCTCTAAACATTTGATGTCAAATAAATGTACTTTACAAAATTTACAATCTTGCTGTTTGCTTTTAAATCACAGTTTCATATTCCGAATTGTGGCGCTGTGTTGTGACATCATGTGTGTTGTCTTCCGGGTTCTGTGTAAAGTCGCGTGGGACTGGAGACGACTGGGCGTGTTTGATGACGCACCCTGTAAAGTCACGGAGAGAGGATGGGAATATGAATGCTTTCATAATGTCAGGCTTAGGGGCGGGAGATATGATTTACTGTTGCAAAAGCAAGTCAGCCATGTTAATAGCGCCAGTCATAGGATTATCACATAATGTCGGCGCACACCAGCCTGATTTATCGTTTCTTTAGTGGACAAAAAGTCAGGTGAGGCCCATTGGAAATTGTACTATCAGCGGACAAAAGGAGGGTTCGTAGAACACTTTCAACCTGACAATGAACAATACAAACAACGTTCTCAGAACACCCCCATTTTGTGTAATTGCAACCATTTCGGGACACCGCGAGTGTTCTTAGAACACATTCAACTTGACAGATTACAATACGGACAGCGTCCTCAGGACACCCCCAGTTTGTGTATTTACGAACATTTAAATACACCGCGAGGGTTTTTAGCTCAATTTTACCTTCCTTGCAAACAGAAAGGGCAAATACTCCATCCTCTGAACACCCCACCATTTAGTTTATTTACAAAATGTCAGAACAGCTGTGTTTTCCGCGGAAAAATCGAACACAACAAAAGCGTATAGCACATAAAAAAACAAAACATTGAACGTATCTCATACTCCCCCACACTCCCCAAACACTCTTACACACCAACACACTCCACTAAATACAATTTTTAATCCAAGTTTCACGGCGCTGTCCGCGGTCGACGGCTAATACAAGATGGCGGGCGCCACAGAAAATCTGAATCGCTCCGCGCCCCACGCCGTCCAATCAGCGAACACGTCGCATGTCCGCGGACATGACGCAAGCCCATGGGCCAATCGGGGTGCTGTCCGCAGACTGAACAGGGAAGTCCGTCCGCGAAGCGAACACAGATATCACTAATTTTTTTGCCTTACATTTTGGTCATTTTTTAAAAAACTACTGGACGGATTTACACCAAATTTGCAAAAGCACGCTTTCAGGACCATGCTGCCGCTCCTGCCACAAATTTGGTGTAAATTTGGTGTAAATCCGTCCAGCGGTTCAGGCTGCAGCCGTGCGCAAAGTTTTTTCCCATTATGTCTATAGGAAAAAACAAAATTTTTGGGACCCCCCCTATAACTTTGCCCCCCCTGGACCAAACCTCTCCAACCTTTGCAAAAAGATTCAGACTGGGCCATATACTTTTTTTGCAAAGTTTGGTGAGGATTCGTCCAGAGGGAGCGAAGTTATAAGCCACCCAAAAAGTGCTCTTCCTATGGTAACATATAACACTATTAATATTATACAAAGATCACGATTGGGTGATATCATGGAACACTAGTTGATGTGGGTTCAATCAAATGCAATGTCACTCTTTCGCCCTGATACTACTCAATCCCCCCTAATATGCAAGATAGAGATGGAAGGAGAGAAAACTGGTTTCAGGAATATACAATCTCAACCAATACAGTTTCAATCCCAGTTCCCCGCCAGCAAGCAGAGAGAAACAGGAATGATTTCAAAACAGTTCAAATGCTTTTGAATGTGGTTTGTAATTAATGGGAACAATACTGAAAAATTGATTTAATTCTCTAAATTGGATTCAAAACTAGTGTGAGCCACTTTTTATAGTTCCAGATAAACACTAGCAATGATGATTGAACAACTAGCAGATTGAAAATGGAATTCTGAGGTCAGATGTAAAGAATAGCTGTTTTACACGTGAGGAAATTGAGCCAAACGTAGATTTGCGGCTAACTTTTCAACGCGCGAGATACGCGATAGTGGCAAAACTATCAGGAGATGGAATGCGGTTTTAGATTTGTTTGAAAGTTGAGGATGTTAGCTTCAATTTTACACTTTTAGTCCATGAAGCCACAAGCTACACGACACCACAGCCACCGATCCAGTGATGCCCCTGGATGGTTTCTACCTGCCGAGACGCTTGCCTTTCTTCAGCAAATATATCAGCGCATAGATGATATTATCACTACAATTAACAAAGGACTATATGGATCAGGGAAAGATTCAGAAAAACAAGAAAGGTTCTACAATGCAGTTCTGGATATGATAGAATGGGTTGGATAGGAAAGATAAGAGATTGGCTAGGGACAATTCTATGCTAGATACTCACAACTATGGTTTGGACTAGGCCCGTCAAAGATCTGGTCAAAGGTTTTGGACTGGAATTCTGCTAGCCCACCGGACAGTATTCAGGCACGCGGATTCTGCACTCAGCATGGCACTCTGGACTCTGCACGGCCTCTGGAATGGATCTGATGGGTTGGTTCTGGGTTACAGCTATCTGGTTACAACTCTGTTCTACTGCTCTGGATCTCTGTGTTCTTGCAAGAGTTCTTGGCAAGAAAACAGAATCAGCACAGCCCGGCTGTTCTATTGGGTTTCCCATGGAAGTCTGGGGTTAAAATCAGGTTTCAAGATTTTAAAGGCCAGCTGAGAAGGGTTCAGCTTTGGAATTGGGCCTTCTGCTTTTAGGGTTCTGGAGTCTTGGATCTGGGTTTCTCCTTCAGAGCGCTTCACCAGTAAATCAGTTGATGGATGAATCTGTGTGTCTCTAGGTCCTAAACTGTCCCTATATCTGTAGTTTCCAAAGGGGTGGGTAGGCTGAATTATACTAGGCACACCCTCTAGGAACCCTATTGGTTAAGGTCTTTCCCCTCTCCTGATTTGAGAACGAAATCTAGTGTCATAGTGACTCTGTATTTTACAATCCAGGGTGTCCCTCCCCTTTGTTTCTGTACAGCATATCTATTTTTCACATAAATCATATTCACAATATCACCAACTTGCTAATAAGGCATATTCACATCACAGATTTAGTAGAGCACGTATCTGTCCGAGTCCAACTCAGTGAGAGCTTCGGTTCAAATTTGACAGTTTTTCACGCTTTTGGTTGGGTACCTAGTGTCAGATCTGTCCACATTTTTCTCCATACATGCGCATGACATCTGGGCATAATCCTGTGAAGTTTCATATTTCTAGCATCATCACAATTGCTACAACATCAACATTTCAGAAGTCCTGTCTCTGAACATTGCACAGTTCAGAGTAGTTTCAAACTGTGAGTAGCATTTTCAGATAACAACCAGGCTCTCTTTCTGCTGGCAGTTGGTTTCTGTTGACACCCAAATTTGCATTTCCTTTCATTCCAGGAAGCCTATTGTCTCTCTCCCAGAGAAGCAGAGCAAAACCCCCTCCTCCTTTCATTAGCATCTAAATGATAGTTCCTGGGCAGAGAGCAAAAGGAAGGCACTCTTTGTTGGAGAAAACTGTTGAATGTGTTTTGAAGTCCTCTGGATGGTATCATTTCACTGTAAAACACTTTGTTTAAAATTGTCTTTTCTAAATAAACTTTACATTTTCAACAAATATACACACAGATCTCTTCATTCCAGTCTTTTTAAAACATTGAAATTGAATTGTAGCAACCTATATTGCTTTTGATGGCAAGTCTCTTCTTTTCCACAATTTGATTTTAAGACACAGGTTTTAAACTGCCAGTATAAGTAAAATACATCTTTGACACAGGCGGGCAGCGGTGCTGCACCCATATCTGACATATTTTTCCAGGCAAGCAACTTTTTGAATGGGGATATTTTCTTGTGATGAAATGTGCTTCTCCTGACATTGTGCTTATGGGGACTACTTAAATAAGGTGATGGTTAACACCCAACAAGGATGTTGGATCTTTTCTGGTGTTTGGAAAACCTTATTTTGCAATTTCAACAGCCAAGGAAAAATGGATTTTAAAGCACTTCTGGGTTTTCCTTGGAATGTGGTTCTACCGTTTCTGCAAGTTCCATTTCACTCTGTGGGCAGCCCAATGACAGGTTTTGGCAGTGTGGTCTCCTGTTCTACCACTGACACAGGCAAAATAGATTGGCGGCCTATTTTTCCAGTTTCCCTGCACACTTCTCCGAGATTTTTTTAGTGCACATCGGGCTTTTGGCAGCCATTCTGTTGTTTTTGATGAAAGCAGTACACAGTGATGTTGCAGGGCAGAGCCTAGTGGGTCAGAACATCCCACAAGACATAATTTATTCTCAATGGCAACCCATGCAAGCATTGATGCACCAGGTCATTTGTCTTCTCTACTTTAGGCCTGTTACTCCCAGACACCACACCAGTGTTAATCATAGTATATTTTAATTGGTTATTAAAGCAGCAAGTTCTACTATCTTGCCATTCTATTCTGTTACCAGCAAAATTAATCAACAATCCACGTTGGTCCCTGCAACTACTTGATGTTTTTGGGAGCAACCACTTTGTAATCAGCATATTATAGTCACTAAAGTTGGTATCCTTAATTATAAAAGATTTAGAGCTATCTAGAAGCCTGTGGGAGATAAACATGTAGTCACAGTTGAAAATGATCGACCTCTACACCAGGTAAGTAGTTTTTTATATTGAGCAGTTTTCAATACTTTTCCATACTTTCCCAACTACTTGCCAAAATCAACCCGCTTGACCTTGTCCATGATTACCTGCCCGGCTTCTGTCCCAAATGCATCATTCAAACTGCAACCATCCTCATGGAGGATGATGGGCTGTGAATCACCAACACCCATGGAGTCGCACGGTGCCTAGTCCTCTCGACTGCCGTCAACACATTTGTCCACCGAATACTGCTCTCCCTCAGGATAGGCTTCTCTGGAAAAATGCTGAAATTGTACACATCCTACATATCCGACAGACACCAACCCACACAGATGGGCTGATTCAGATCCTACTTACATGTGGGGTCCCCCAAGGATCCATCCTCTCTTCATTCTAAACATGCAACAATTGCTGGACACATGTTCCTAGAAGATTTCACCCCTCAGCTGTCAAATTCCGCCAAATCCCTGGGCTTCATTGTTGGCAGTAGCCTTTTCTTACAAAATCACATAGTGAAAAGGGTGCAAACCAGGTGGCTTCAGCTGCCCACAGTCCACAAAATTGAACATTCAACACTCCGAAAGACTTCTGCATGATGGTCTAAGCCCTCAGGATCTCACACATTGATGGGGAAATGTCCTCATTGCTGAGTTTCCAGCAGCACACCTGGCACCTAGCAAGGCAGCCCAACAAGCTACAGCCTGCCTCATTATCGGTACCTGCAAATTCAACCGTTTATCCCCAATACAGCACAGGCTTCACTGCCTGTCCCTCTCCACCAGGATTATATTTAAAACTGCATGTATCACCTAAATAGCAGTCTTGAACAAACAGAATAACATCATACTTGATGGCTAAACCCCACACCTCTGGAGGCTCTTGCACCTCACCTACAAAACTATCAAAAGGTTGGAGTCAAAGCAAACCCGTAGAGGGAATACTTGCAAGCAGTCCTTCTCCTGCCATACCCCAAGTATCTGGAACTCAATCCTGGCAGTGGCTCAAAGTTTTACCACCATCCTCCAGTTGCAGAAAACACTAATATCATGGTTCTTTCAAGAATACCTGTTGGATGAATACAAATCTCTCTCTACCTCCACCAACAGTATTTATTTACTGTATACAATGTCAAGCCCAATGTTTGCACCTTCCTGCTGTAAAGCACTGCACTGTCTTGAGCTAGGTATACAAAATAGCATAAAGGTGTAACACAGGTGTATTTCATGATTTCTATGTGACATTCTTTTCAATGGTTTAGGGTTTTACTTTATCTGTTGAAACTGGTTTGCAGGCAAAAACATTTTTTATGCAATGTCCATAAGCTGCATAGGACCAGGTCCTTGGTCTTAAAATTAAATAACCTCTGCTAAGTTTAAAGTTCAGCTAATCTTCACTTATATATTTGAAAAATATAATAAAAGGATTTTATTTGATTGGATTTGATATGATTTGGTCATTTATAATGCACACAGAATGGAATAAACCGTATGAAGGAGCAGCCAATACAGGAAGTGAAATCTGAAAGAAGATAGAGTGGAGGATCAGAGCCCAATAGAAACAACATATGACAATGCCCCATCTTCCCTTTATTTGAAAAGGGGGGTCTTGAGGGCTTTACGAAATTGATAAACAGAGTTCAAGGGCTCTGATCTCTTGAGGGAGGCTGTTCCAGAGTTTGGGGCCATTAACTGCAAAGCTTCTATCTCCCCTTGAAATGCAGGAGCAGGAAGGAACTGTCAAAAGCAGTTGATTCCCTGAGCGTAACGTCCTTATTAGTTGATGTTAGCTGGTTTTATCCCCCAAATAAGAAGGGGTAAGGCCGTTCAAGCATTTATCTATCATCAGGATACCTTAAAATGGATTCTGTCCCCCACGGCCAACCAATTAAGTGACTGGTGGGAAGCTGAGCTGTGGGAGGCTTTACCCAACCAGCAGACCAATCTCACAGCAGCATTCAGTGCTTTTTGCAATCCCTGCCGTTGTTTGGCCAGAATGCCGGCAAGGAGGCTGTTGCAGTAGTCCTGGTGTGATATCACTAGTGCCCCCCCCTATAATAGCATGATCATCAACCAGAACAAATGGCAGAACCTGCTGCAGTAGGCTCAATGAATAACAAACCGCTTGCACCTTGGCACTAACCTGTCCTTTGCTGCCCAGATTATGCTGCCTAGGTTTTTTTAATCTTGCTGGCGAACTTCAATTCAGACCCCAGAAAGCATGGTGCATGGCGACACTTCCCTGCAACAAATAAATGTTTTGGTTCAAACAAAGTTATCTCAGTCTTGTTTGGGTTAGGTTGAGCCCAGTTTTCCGACATCCAATTGCTCACTTTGTTGAGGCACTGTGTGATACTGAGGAATGTTTCCTCAACATTACCTATTTTAATGAACACCTGACTATCATTGGTGTAAGAGTGAACATTAACTCTATGACTCCTCAGGATGTCCAATAACGGCCGAAGTTAAAGATTGAATAGCAGGGGTGATAGTGAAGAGCCTTTTTGGTACTCCACATCCCAAGGATATTAGATCAGAAATAAATGTTCCAGAATTGACCTGCTGCTGACAGTCAGATAGGCAAGATTGGAACTATTTAATTTCTTATTCAGAAACATTTCTTATCTCTCACAGGCAGCTGAGTAGGAAGTGATGATCTACCATGTTAAAGGCCATGGATAGGTCCAGCATTTGTTTTAATGTTTTTATTTGTTTATTTTTTATTGTATTTGGTTAATTTGAACCTTTACAACTAATTTTAATTTTCTTCATATACATTTTGAAACAATATATGTTCCTTCACAGATACAAGAGTCCGAGACAGCTACAAAGTTTCAGCACTTAAGTTCAAATACATCAACTCTCAAATACAACGTGCAAAATTCAAATACAATATGCATAATGCAAATGCATTGTGCAAAAAATGCAAGGATGGACACACTTGCAAAAGTGAAAAATAGAATCAGAAGAAGGGTCCCAAATTCTAAAACAATTACAACATTTCAAAGTTAAATTTCAAGTGCAAAACCCTTAGGTGCAATGTGCAAATATGCAAAGTGTGTAGAAAAATTGCAAAGTGTGCAGAATTACAAGAATCCAAGTATCATGAATAACATCCAAAAATGATGTGAAAGAAAATATAAATACAAGAAGAGATAAATGTGCCACTTGATTTAAAAATGGAATAAGAAACAAATTTAAAAGACAAAATTTCAACACAACATTTAAAAAGGAACATGCTTTTTCTGATATTTCGTCATCAATTTTCCACAGTAAAGGAGTTAATGCAATAATTAGAGATTTACTTTCAACACACATCATTCTTATCCACAATTGATTCATAGAAAATTCTGATTCAATAACGATATATATTTGTATAATGTAGACAGTCTAAAAGCTCTAATGTGAGGGCACTATAAAACCAAATATTTCAACGTTTCATTAGATTCATCACAATTTGAGAAACAGCATTTCCACAAAGGTTTATTATCATTTTCACGTGCCCACTGTGCTATTCCTTCTATTGTACGAAATTGATTCAATTTGAATTGCATGTACAGTGAGCACGCCTTTGGGCATGGAAAAGAAATTAGATAGGAGCTAAGCAGATTTCTCTTTCTGAAATACTTTGCGTATTCAATGTAGAAACTATATTTGTTCATTTCCTCAATTGTTACTATCCAGTCCATATCATATATATTTGTTTTAACATACCCTGGATGAATAATTAGATCCTCAGCTGAGACGTCGAGTTTGGATAGTAATATTTGCATTTTTTTACAAAAGGACACAAAGGAGTTCACTCCATTTTCTTTCATCATATCGTGGAGATCTTTATGCAAGGAGTTTTATAGTGGATTTAAGATGTTGACATAGTTATTTAACATCCTCCACTCATATCTGGCAGCTAGCAAACTCAAGCACAGTTCAGGGCGAACTATAGCATTAGGAACAGAAAGGGCCAAATGACGAGTTGACTTCCAAATACAACCTTGTAAAATATTTAACAGTGATCTGAAGTCAAATAAGCAGATATACAACTCATACAACAAAACCGGTTCCCCTTTTAGAGTGTAGAAGTCTATCAGTTGAAGCATCGAAAATGTGCAATATTTACAATAAATCACTTTCATTTGGGAAAGAAGTTCTATTTTCTTATCAAGAATATCTTTCCACAATTTCAAAGAAGATGAATTGCACAAAGTATAACCCAGGTATTTTAGACATACTGGTTGTTCAATATAGATGCCTTGAATAGTCCATTAGTAAGGCTTCCATTTTTGTCCCCCCATGAAAATCATGATCTTGGATTTGTTAGTATTAGTATCAGATTATGCTTAAGTGCATATGATGAAAATATTTGTAATTTGTTTTGAAGCCCAAATGAGATTGTATGCAAATGCAATCCAATTTAACAAAACGTCCCCAATCGCACTGGAAAAATATTAGGTTAATTCCATGAGTCATCCAGATCACAAATACAAATTAAATAGAGTGGATGCTAAATTTCACCCTTTCTTAACTCCCACATAAGTAGGTATATTGTCACTCAATGCACCCTCCTGATTCATTCGTACTCTGTAGTCAGTATTCTCATGTAACATAGATATTAAAATAATTATTGAAAGGGGTATATCGATTTTAATAATTTGGATCCACAAAATATCCTGTATCACACTGTCAAAGGCTGTAGACCTGTCTAAGGTGGTCATATACATTGGATTCAAACCTTTGCTCTTAGTTTGCTCCAGCATATGGGTTAAAATGGTAACATTTAGTGCTGCTTCCATTTTTTTGTAATCATATATTTTTGCAATTTGTGAAGAATTAGAATGGAGAATATCTTGGCGGAAGCATTCATAAGAGCAATCGGTCTATAGTTTTCAGGTAATGCAGCATCTCCCTTTTTATGAATTGGTACAATCATTAAAAGTAACCAAGATTTAGGAACAGACGGTGCTTCAAAGATATGTTCAAATTTGACCTTCAGAATATGCGCCCAAAACCTTGGATTGGATTTGCAAACACAGGCAGGGATATCATCAGGTCGTGGAACATTTAAGGGATTTATTTTGGAGATTGCCCATTCAATGTCGCTAAGGTTCCACTCAAGTTTACCCATTGTTGTTTTCGAAATACTTAAGTGTGGAATGTCAGAATATTGCAGAGGTAGTTAATATACCTTTGCCATATGTTCCTTCCACACTTCTGCAGAAATGAAGGAGTGGAGATCTTCTCTATGTTTGCTATTAACCCGCTTGACCATGGACCATATAGATTTAGTGTAATGCTTGCGGATATATTTGATCATTTTTTGATTTTCCAAATTGTGCATTTTAATTTTAATTAATTTCACTTTGTTTTTGTATGACTGGAGAATGCGTTTCTTAACTTGCATTTACTGAACTGAGTCCTTATTAATGTGCCTCAATAACCTTAGTTCTCTATTTTTTTAGGTTTTATTGTGTTGAGTTCCAAGTTGAATGCAAACTTCTGGCTACAACTGAATGATTTTTGTTTGCTTACTAAGTATTTTAAATTGCGTAACATGATTTTGTTTACTTGTCCTTCCTTTGCACTAACATTCCTTTTTTCATTGGTAACATTGCCATCCTTTTCTAATTCTTGTGCAATCATATTAGTAATTCGTAGACACAAGTTCGAATTCCAGTGCAAGGAAATCAATGGACGTTCTGCTTCCAGTAGCCTTAGGGCTGGATTAGTGCCATATTTTGAAGTTGCCATGTTTATCCTTAGCAAAATCAATAGGTGATCGCTCAATTTACCATCACACACTATCACTTGCTCACAGAGGTTACTCATCACTTTTGACACACAGAAGTAATTGATTAGAGAACATGCCGAGCCACATTTCCAAGTATATTTTGGAGAGTTATCTGAAAATTTGACAAAGGATATGTCCCATTCGGAAAAACAGTCAACCCATCCTTTGCCTCTACGCTTGGCCAAAGTTTCCCCTGAGACTTGAGCTTTATGAGTGTTAGATCAGCAGGTCTCATCACAATGAGAATTGAAATTTCCTGCCACAATTAGCTCATAGTTTGGATTAATAACTAAAGCATCTTCAAGGATAGAATCCAACTGATCGAAAATGCCTTCCTGTGTAATTTTAGCGGGATTCCAATATAAGCATACCAGTAGTAGGTACATATCAACCCTGTCTTTTATACACAGTTCGACCACTAGAAGGTCATCAGAGCAAAATTTAAGTTTGGATACTGCACATAAAGCATTAACGATAGCAATCACTAGTCCCGCAGAGGGTCTTCCAGCTGCTGCTATAGTTGCAGATGAAAAATAAACACTAAATCCATCTACATAATAATGACCAACCTTCATAGTTTCTTGTAGAAAAATACTATTGGGTTTGTGTGAATTGTGAATTGGGGAAAACCACCCTTGAAAATGATTAAATCCACACAGAAGTATCTGCCGGTTTTGCTACAAAGATAGATTTGATGAGAGATTCGACCCACGTCCAATCTTTTATTGAACCTGCAAGAGACAGAAACTGCACAATGTTATCTTTGTTTAAAGCCTGCTCAAAATTACCACCTGTAATTTGACTTTCAGCTAGAGCTTCTTAAGGAGCACATGGTTCCACAAATTTAATTGCATCGTCTTTCATTTGAAAGAGTTGAATAGACAAACCTAGTTGGGCAAAGTTCAATCTATAATACCAAATTAGTTTTACTACAATGTTGGAATGGGCCTTACAAATCATCCAATTGTTATTATGTTGTGCTAAAGTATTGAAATCTTTCCAATTTTAGAATTCTTAGTGTGGGAATCTTATTAATTATGCCCAATAAGAAGGAGTGATTAATGTGAGCTTTTCCCAAAATCTTGAAGTCAGTATCCCAGCCTATAAAATTTGAAGTCTGCTGGGATACATCAAAAGTGACTAAATCCCTTCCGAAGGATTATTGTACGACTGAGTACCGTCGTTGCATACACCTATAGATGCCATATTTGCAACTAAAGGCTGTTGGTTATTCCCAAAAGAGGATTCAAAGTTGGTTTGTGAGGGTACAACGTCCACATTATATTGACAGCTCGTTTTTAAACTAGAGATGAGATTAGTGATTGCAAGTTTGTCACAGGTAGTGTTCAATAATGGCAAGCTCACAGCTGGTGGTGGATGCAATGGGACCATTACAAGACCACTAATAGGTTGAGGCAAAGAGAGGTCAACTTTAGTTTGATTACTTCCTTTTTGCTCAGATAAAGTTTGAGATTTGTATTATCAATAAGCAAATTAGATTTGCTTGGGCTCAGCAACCTCATTCTTAACTCAGTCGGTTGAAGAATGTTGTCATTTGGGGGGAGCAATTTTTGTCTGATGCCAAGCAACATTGGCATACGACAAAGGGTTCCAGTTTATTGCTGGCAAATTGTCTGGGAGTACAAGGTTAGAAACCGGCATAAGAGAAGTTGCATTCTGCCTTGACAGTAGCTTACCATAACTTTTTGTCCTGCCAATTACCGGTAATTGGACATGTGAGCCTGTTTCTTGGAACCCAATTCATCTAAGTGCATGGAAGAAATATGTATTTCATCTAAGGATTGAAAGGGTAGACTGATCCTATTATTGGGAACAAGAGATTCACTCTTGTAATCTTCATTATGTTTTTCAGGGTTGCACTTATTTACTTTAGGTTTACTTTCATTGCTCAATTGTTGAAGGTCTAGTATCTCGTCCTCACTGCTGATGGTGCAAAGACTTTTGATATTTGAATTATGACCACTTATTTTTGTATGGGGCAGGTTCTTCTTTTTTTTCTCATTTAGTCTTTTCCTTTGTGCTCCTCTCTCGACAGCTCTCACTTGAAGTCTTTTGTTTCTACGTGAGAGAAAGATTGTGGAGTTACCTGTGGATGTTTCAGATACAGCACTAGATTGATCACGACCAATGATGCCAGTTAGTGCAGAAGAGATATTCGGATGCAAAGCAATACCATTATCTGATGAATATCCAGCCTTTACCAGAAGTATTTCTGGTTTTAGTTCACTACCATCTTTGTCCTTAAGGGACTGAATCTTTGTTTCACGTACTCAGATTTTGTTAGTGGGTGACTTAACGTTTTGCCACAATTCAAGAGTGTCTTGTGATAGCAGATTATTTACTACACCTAGGTCCTTCTCTGCATTCACTAAGTAAGCATCTTTATTCATCAAACTCTCTGCCATGTCCAAATCTGTTTGACATAATTTGTGCTTAAACAATATCTGAGTAGTCTGCGTTTGTACAGATTTGAAAGAAATTAGAGGTGAATGAGGAGCGTGATTGCATAGTCCATGGGTCTCTCTAGCTATCAGAAATCCCTCCAGTCTGTTAATCTTTGATAGTATTTCTGATAAGGTTATTTTGATTTTGCTAATGTCCCAATGTTCCTAGGCTACTGCACCAAGAAGCAGAATGCATCCTTATGCCTATACCTTGAGGGAAACAAACTCAAAGTAGTCAAGGAAATTAAATACATTGGTATCTGTCTCAATCAGTTTCACATCAAACTGAACTGGTCTATTCATTTGAAGAACAAAGTACAAACCTTAGCCAGACAAGGCTTGATAATTCACAGGAAATATGGTCAATACACAATGAAACCAGTCATAGCCTTCTACAGGCAAAAACTTGTTGCGATACTGCTGCACGGGAGTGAAACATTACTCAAAATACCTCATAATGTTTGGACCTCGTTGGAAGGCCTATTCTGGCGCAAGGTCCTCTCCTTAGCTCCATCTTTCCCGATGCCTAGAATACGATATAAACTGGCACTCCAATCGCTTGAATCCATCAGTAATTGGAAACAGCTAGATGTCTACCGAAAAATCATCAACAATGACGAAATTCCAGCAATCAACATCGTGACACAAGCAGAGACAACATCGAACACGTTCATCTTGGATACATGGAAACAAGCTTGTCTATTGCTACTCAACCAAAATGACATCTCAGTCGAGACACTGATAAACAGACCCCTGAAAGCGAAAAAAGAATTTAAGAAAATGACTGCATAAAAACAATTCATGATAAGGCTTCGTATAAATTGAACATAATCCCAGAGCTTGAAACCAGAGCTCTCAATGTACTTCCACCTTACCTGACAACATTTCCATCTAGAATAATTTGCGATTTATATTTAAGAGTCCGCCTCAACATCTTGCCCATAAGAGAATACCTTTCAGCAACCAAATCAATACCACACAAGGAAAACCTTTGTAGATTTTGCAAGTACAGCAATCCAAGCAAAATGATCCATCCCATTCTCATGGAATTCCCCTCCCTCATGGAGCATAAGATTAAATTCAATAATGCGATGAACCGACAAAGAACAAGCCTTGGAGACGAAGAAATGTGGCTCCCGAAAATCTCATCCAAAAACAAAGGACTGATTATCATAACAATCCAGTTTTGGAACTTTATTACGACAAATGAAAATTGTTAAAAAGGAATTACACCTTGAATTTTAATGAAATCAAATGAATGTAATATCTGATGATGACAAATGTAACATAAAAGTTTGTATGCAAACTACAACGTTAATAAAAAAAGAAAGAAAAAGAAAATGTCCCTGATCTCCAAATGCGTGAACTCATGCCCCTTATCAAGAAGATTTAGTATGCAGGTTATTACGGGAAAGGATTGTGAGTCTGAAGCATCAGCATTAAGTGAAAAAAGGATGCTTGATGGTAACCTTTGCTCATCACTCTCCTTCCCCGAACACCCAAATTGAAAGTTATCAGCAGGATGGGGATCAGCTATGGAACAGTTTGAAGCCCCCTCCATTTTATCAATAGTCAAATGACACACATCTGCTGGTGAGCAAGGGTCACGTTTATCCGTCATTTTATTTCTAAGTAAAACGGAAGAGCATGTTTATCTTGGGGGTTTGACATACAGATTTTCTTTTGAGAATAGACTGATTTGATCCAAATGTTAAGATTCAATTGACAAAGGAGTAGGGGGACTGAGGGAAAGCCTAATTCTTTTCCCAAGTTCCGCCATAACTGCCAGTGCCAACATAGAAATGTCAGAAATAGGTTTGTTGTCAAAATCAACCATGTTGAGTTATAACGACCTCCTCACCGGAAAGCCAACATTGTTTGTTTGATTTTGCATCACTGATTTGTCTAAATTGTATGTATTTCCTGTAAAGAGTACAAGTTGGCATTCTGTGAGGATCAAATAGTTTGCTTTTTTTGAATATCTAAATTCATGTGTGAAGTTTTTATCTTTATAGTAGTACCCAGTGAGGGCGCAATCAGAATGAAAGAGCCATTCTGATTGGCCCTCGCCGAGTCATTACCAGGCTGGGAATCCCTCTGTCAGGATTTCACGGCCTTTGACCCTGGCGGGGGGCGTGGTAGCCCCTAAGCCAATGAGGATGCTCGAAGCTGGGCCATCCCCGCAGCGAGCCTCCCCACAGCTGAGAGGCTACCTTCACCCCCAGCCAGGGACAGAGGTAAGGCTTTACCTCCCCCCCCTTTCCTCCCTCCTCCCACCTCCCTGCCCTCCCCACCCCACTTAACTTCTATGCCTTGGTCCCCGGCGGGGGACGATGGCAGCCTCCTGCCGTGTGGAGACTCGGAGCGGGGCCATTCCCGCTCTGAGCCTCCACACAGCTGGAGGCTTCCCTCGTCCCTGGCCGGGGACACAGGTACGTTTTTTTTGTTTTAAATTTTATTTTTTTACTTTTTTCACCTTTCCACTCCCGCCCTCCCAAACGCACTTACCTTCATTTTGATCCTTTTTCGGGAGCGGACGTGCTGGGAACACTCATGTTCCCAGAGCGTCTGCTCCCGATGGGCGCCATGGAAAGGGAAAACGGACTACGTTTTCCCTTTCCGGGCGGCCATTTTCTTGGTCTTTTTTTTTTAGTGCCCCGGTCACGCAGATAATGTGGGCCGGGGTACTAACAGCAATATGACCCTCGAGGCGGGGGCATTACCGACTCACGTAATGCCCCGGGCCTTCGTTAAGGCCCTCGCTTTGCCTCGGGCCTATAACTATGGGCCCGGGGCATTACCTGAGTCGATAATGCCCCGCCACTCGGGTTATATTGCTTAATTAGATGATGAGTTCCTAACTCTTTCCAATTTCGAATCCTTACTAAAATGTTCATTTTTGCTTAAAGAGGTATTAATTGCAATAAACGATGAGGACTTTGTGGTTGGGAGTTTAGCTGAGATAGATTCACAGTTTGGCAGAGGAGCTGAATTGATGGAGTGGAATGGAAGGGAGGCCTTGTAGATGAGGGCTACGCCACCCCCTTGTTTCAATGTTCTGTCACAGTGCAGTATATCATAGCCGGTGGGAATGGTGCTGGACAACGAGGGTCTTACTGTTGGAGTTAACTAGGTTTCTTTGAGGGCTAGAACATTGAGATTATTTATAGTGATAAGGACAGGATTTCGTGTGCATGGACGACTAGGGATTTGGTGTGAAGTAGGACACACCGGAGTGCTGGAGCTTCTGGGAAGGAAATTGGTAGAATATCTTGGGCAACACTGGAAGGTGTTAGAATGTGGTGTATGTGTGCAGCTGTCAGAGGTGAGTGGGTGGTGGCTGTTCAACGTTGGAGGTTGGTATTTTGGTACTCTGTGTTGGGGTAAGAGTCAATGGGCCTCATTACATGGACGGCGGTGGACCAAGGTGCTATGAGCACCTTGGTCCATGCCGGTAAAATACCGGTACCGCCTTGGAGGAAAGGGGAATTACCGCCCTATTCCAAGGTTGGTGGGGCAGTAATTCCCCCTTCCCCCATTGCCCTTCCCCAATCCCATTTTTGCCCCATAGGGCATAATGGGAATGGGGAAGGTGCTAATTATGACACCGCAAATTGCGGTACCGTAATTAGCTCCCTAGTCCCTTTGCGGGTTGTTTTTTAACGCCTGCAAAAAACAGGCATTTAAGTCTCCAACCGGCAAAGGGACCTCGTAGTAAGGCGGTAAGGGTTAACGGTCACCGGTACCATTAATGGTGACTGTTAACCCTTACCGCCGTCCGTGTAATGAGGCCCAATGTAAGGCGTGGTGGAGCATGAGGCTAGGTGTGAGGAGCGCTCACTTAGAGGACGTGGTATGGACATCAACCAGTGACTAGATTTGTCGGTTGGTAGCCGTGCTGAAGGGTGCTGGTAGGATATGGCCCTGTGATGTTCTTCTGGGCTGGTATTACTCACTGGCGAAATGGCAGCTTGCAGGGGTGAGGGTGGCCGAGAAGGCATTTATTTTGCATGTAGGGAGTAGTATGTGCAGGCGTAGGACACATTTATAAGGTGAGAAGAGGCAGCTCTGCCTAAGTAGGTGTTCTGATGTTGTGAGGTAAGATTACTTAGGGTAGAAGCTTTGGACACATCAACAGTGCTAGCACAAGTGGTGAGGGACATGTGGTAAGGAGGCATGTGAGAGGCACTGGGAGTAGATAGTACTCGTGTAGCTAGGATCTGTGCAGAGGTTGTTGTTGGGGGTGCTTCGTAGGCCACATGTGTGGGCATGGCGTGATTTCAGTCGGGATCAGGCCGAAGAGGTAGCAGCAGCAATCTGGAGGACAGTTCGAGCAGAGGGGGAAGGAAAGGCGTGGGCTCTGGGCCAGCAAGAAACGAAATGCTTGACAGAAGTGTAGGGATGTGCGGTTTGGAGGACAAGCAACGCGAGAGAGAGCTAATGTGCAAATTTGCAGCTGTGATGTAGCGTGCAGATTATTCTGGCGCTAAACTGAGGGTTGAAAGTTTTTCCCAAGCATAAAGAGGAGGCAGGAATGGGGTGGGCTGCAGAAGGCTGCCCAAACAGTGTGGGATGCAAATATTTGTTGGAGAGTAGCTAGCAGTACACCTGTTGTAACATGGTACATTGAGATCTGCATATGGGACGCCATGCTTATCTTTGTGAGCAGCTGGAGAGGGGGCGGCCTTGCGTCCTCCCACCCAGAGACCAGCAGAGACCCCTGCAAATGGCCTTGGGAGCTTTAGCTGTGAGGGCAAGTAATGGTTTTGGACACAGACAGATTTTTAAGTTGAACTTTCTGACTCAGACTTTCCTTAGTTTTTTTAGGTAGGGAAACCCCACCTTAGCATAGGGCATGTTAGGCCTTCAATCATGCTAATATTTAAGTCAATAAAACCTTTTTGTTTGAATTTTGAATTTGTTGTCTGTGTCTTGCTTCATGATGCTTTCACAGTTGTAAGAGTGTGTGTCATAAGAGTGTATGTCTTAAGAGTATGTGATGTAATTATGGCTGTCTTTTCATAAGTTCATGTGTCTGAAGACTACTAAGTGCATGTGGGAGTGTATGGTGTAAGGTGTATGCGTTCTTGGCATGTAAGTGTTTGACAGGTTTGTGTATATAGTATAAGGTATGTATGTGTGTGGCATACAGTCATGAAATGCACATATCCTATACACATCCTTTACATATGAAAACTCACATTGAAGTGAGGTTTGACTTTGATGTCAGTTTGTATATGTATGAAAGGTGTATAAGAGTTTTACAGTTCATACATGTATGCAACTTACATCTCCTGGAAACTGATATCAAAGTCAGTCCTGAATTTCATGGGAGTTTCCAGATACATATTCCTGTAGATATATGCCATGTGCATCTTTCAAACGTACGTGTACACTTTGTATATAAATGTATATTCAGTCTGGTCATTTATTAGCCATCTCCTAGACATAGAAAAACTCTCATCAAAGTGAGGTCTAAGTTTGATGTGAGTTTTCTATACGCACAAGAGTCGCATGTGAGTTTTACAGATTGCGCATGTATGCAATATACATCTCCTGAAAACTGACATCAATGTCAGTCCTATCTTTGATGTGAGTTTTAAAATGTATATTAGTATACAAGAACAAAATGTACATCGCAACCATGTGTGTGCACAGTTTGCATATGTAAAATGTACATTAATTCTGCTCTTGTAATAGTCTCCTACTATACATATAAAATCATACATTAAAGTGAGCTCTAAGATTGATTTGAGTTTTCAATATGTCTAAAAGGGTTATAGGGGTTTTCGTTTTGGTGCATGTATACAATTTTCACATCTATAAATCTTATGTATATGTGAAACTAATGTCATAGTCAGTCCAAAGTTTAATGTGAGTTTGCATACATATAGTAGCTTTAGCATATAAAAATTACATCTTCCGCACATAGGTATACAGGTTCTATAAAAGTTGCACATTCATTTTGTGCATGTGTCATAGATAAGTGTTAAAACGTGAATATCTCGAAATTACCCAGCTCAATTTTCATTTTTTTTCTTCACTGTACCAATTTTAAATTATATCTAGGTGCATGGCAAACATCCTGAAAATCTATGAGGACAATTGTGATATATATGGGTCCCAAAATATACTTTCCTTATTAGAAAACACCAAATTAAAACCTGTTCAAACACAATCAATTCAATTTTTTTAAATAAAATATAAAGCCATCCATTAAAAAAAAATCAGATATGTTCCATTCGGGAAGATGTTTTGAAATGTTACTGTGAATTGTTTCCGATTTTTCATGGAAGGGTCAAGACAATTCTTCTTAAGCTTAACTAAGTCACGCGCTATATAATAGAGCAACACTAGTCACCCTGTAGTTAAGATGAAACCTACCATCCATAGGAAATGTGAAAATTCTATGTCTAATAAGTGTTCAGCCATAGGATGGATCAGTATGAAAATTCTCCAAAAAAGATGTCTCAGCCTCCAAAAGTGGAAACTATTTTGCGAAACTGTGTTAAGGTTCAATAGATATTAAGGGTAAAAAAAGGGTGTGTGTTTTACATTTTGCATTAGTTTCCCCAAATGGCAAATGTACAATTTGTGCTCACATGCACAGCCCAAACTGCTGGATGGATTTTCACCAAATAAGAAACAAGTTGGGCACAAATCGGTCAAAGAAAATCCTTTGTTGGTTTGGCGATAATCAATCCAGTATTTTCTTTTAAATTTGTAGATGGATGGAGTGTTCCCATAGCCAAAATGTTGGTTGTATCTCCCATGATGCATTGCAGGACCCAAGGCTTTTTATTTCTGAAAAATCACCATAATGAAGATGGAGATTCAGATCAAGATTATTTTCAAGTACCAAAGAAAAGAGCAATTACATTATAAATATAAATTATTGATTGTGAAGACCACGCACACGCGTTGTGGAAAACACGTAGCTGCAAAGACCGCACATCCTAGAAAATGCTCATTAGGGGAAACGCAGTATGTTAAGTTAATTTAGGAAGCAATCCCTGTTTTTATATTAAAATAAATGAAAAGGATTGCTTCCTAAATTAACCTAAAATGTGTGTATGGGGGGGTGCTTTAGAGTGTTATTATTGTTGGAGGTGTTGAATTTGCTCTTAATGCTTTTAATTGGTTCATGACATTATATAAATAATGTGCAACAGAAGATTGAGTACTGCCGATGCATGTTTTCAATAACCTTTGCTTTGATTGGTCCAGCTTTTCACATGACTTAACAGTGATGGGAAGTCAGCAGTGAATGGTCTCTTTATTATCACACATGCTTCTTCTTTGTCACAGACCCCAACTACCTCAAGACACTCCTAGTCATCACGGTCCCCCACTACCCACATCTCACTTTTCCTCATCACAATCCCACTCTACCCTGCCTCACCCTTCCACATCAGAGTCTCCCACTACCCCATCTCACTCTTCTTATTCACAGTCCCCACTATACCCACTACACTCATCCTTGTCACAGTCCCCCACAACCACGCCTCACTCTTCCTCATGACAGTCCCCCACATCCACGACTCACTCTTCCTCATGACAGTCCCCCTACCCCAACTCACTCAATCCATGTCACTACCCCCACATCCCTCTTCCTCGTATCAGTACCCCATTAGTAATCCATGTCATTACCCCAACATGACATGCCCGCTTGAGGCTCTTGGCATGGAATAAATACTGTGTGCTTCACCATCATCATTATCATCATCACCATCTTAAAGTCTGCATATTTGGTGCCTTTTTTTACAGGCTTGTGCCATAGAATTTTTGATTAGTGCAGGGTTCTGCAGCCTGTGGCTGTCCAGGTATTTTAGACTGCAACTCCCATTATCCCTCAACATTGCCTAGGCTGGCTATGACTGATTAGAGTTGCAGTCCAAAACATCTAGCGACCCAACGTTTGCAAACCCCTGGATACGTGTGTTTGCATATTTAGTTAAGTTAAAGTCTACTATTTTTTAATGGACCTTGGTTGGATATTTTTTTATTGTTTTGTTATGCCGTACTATTGTTGTTTGGAGGCTTCTTGGCTAGCTCACATCCGACCTGAAGAGTATTGTTGTCTGCCCTCGGCATATTTTACCAGAAGAAGTAAAGGAGGTATACCTGACTGGCTGTGTGTGTTTCACATTTATGATTAAGACAATGGCTGGTTTAGTAGTAGTGCGGACTGAGTAGGAGCTTCATTCACTACTCATCCTTGCACTTCTCAAGAGCAGAAGTGATGTTCTTAATGTTGAAATAAAGGGAACATGGGAAGTACAAGAGACACATTTTCCTTTTTTTTTCAAAAGGAATAAGGGTAACAAGATAAGATTAGAGAGGGAGCCTAAAGAACCCTCGTAAACAAGAACAGGGGCTAAAACAAAGCTCGAGAAACACCAAATTTACCACTAACAACTAACACATTCCTCCAAAACACTCAGAAACTCTCTCAAACACACCAGAAACACTAAACAATGCCCAAAAAAACACCAGTGTAGTCCAGTCCACTCATAACTTGACACCCAATTACAGCTACAAAGGAAGCTGGAGCCTTTTAAAGATCACAAATATCTTTTAGAATGGTTCCGGGCCTCTGATTGACTAGTTGATCTCTCCTCTGCAGTTATGAGCCTTGTAATTGGACGATTTATAGTGAAAATTTCGAAACCAATAATGTCGAAAGTCAATTTTTCGAAAAAAAATGTCGAAAAAAAATGTCCTTTTTTTTTAATGCATTTTTTTTTCGAAATGGGGGAGTTCCCCCTCAACCCCCCTTTTTTTAATTTTACCCATTTTTTTATCCCGAACCCCAAAATAAATATATAATTAAAAAAACGGAATTCGACATTTTTTTTTGACATTTTTTTTTTTTTAAAATTGTCATTCGACATTATTTTTTTGAAAAAATCACCGACCACCTAATTGGACATTGATCCTCAAACACCACCTTTAGACCTGCACATGGGTTCAACCCTCTGTAAATCCTGTGGGAATTCCGCAGGTTGGGTCGAACCCACACAGGAAAGTTTGACTTTCCTGCAGGTTACATTTTGGGACGTGCACGCAACCCCAATGCATGTGATCAATTAAAACCAAAAACCACATACTATTAATTGACTAGAGAAATAATAGAAATCGCATACATTCACAATAACCATGATGTCTAATACAAGTTCAAACATCTGATGATCCATGGAAACACCTCGGGAATGTAGATCAGGTTACTGAAAGTTCTGGAAACTATAACATTCAAACTGCTAAACTGAAACATATGATAAAACCACATAACCAAAGACAAATCTGAAAAAAGTAGTTATACACTGTGGAGTAATCCTATTTAAACAACTGCAAATCGAAGCCTTTGAATGATCTAACAATTCCTCCATGACATCAACACTACCATGCATGAAAGTTAAGGTAGATTGTCACAGCACTGAAATACCTGAAATGTAAAGGTTAACACACTCCACTGTTATGCAAAATTAAGGAGACAACCTTTAGCTGGAACGTCCTACAATAATAAAACATGTAAAGCTGTACCAACATATAGCTCTGCCTATTGCCATTCTGAAGTAAACGGATATTGCCACATATACCGTTTGTAAGGAATAGGGCAGCCATAAAACTGCGTGGAAAAAGCATAATATGATAGCATATGGAATTGTGTCCATAGACTCCTCAAACCACCACATTTACTAAGGTCATCGTCTGCATTAGTGATACATGGGGCCTCATTAGGACCCTGGCGGTAGCCGTGCCCTTATTAAGGGCACGGCTGCCGCTGGTAATTAAATTTTACCAGGTGCATGGAATGGGCAATTACCGGGTCATGCCGACCTTGGCGGACCTGGTAATTTCCCATTCCATGGACCTGGTAAAAATAATTCCCCATTCCCATTTGAGCCCATGAGGGCTCAAATGGGAATGGGGAGGGAGCTAACAACGGGCCCGTTAGTAACGGGCCCATTGTTAGCTCCTTGGTCCCCTTGCCGGACCCGGAAAGGACGTCTGGCCTGACCAGACGTCCTTTCCGGGTCCCGCGAGGGAACCTCGTAATAGGGCGTAGTGGGTTAAATGGCACCATTACCGGTGCCATTAAACCCATTCCGCCCACCTCGTAATGAGGCGCATGGAGTGCCTTGCATGAACAGTGCTTCCCAGCTGAATACATTTTAATGCATACATACCTATTCCAAGAACATGAGGCAATGTCCCAAATATATAGTTCCTTCTAGATTCTAATGCAGCGCACTAGCTCCCAGCATTCCATCACAATTCAGCCATTCACAGATTCACCTATGCTTACAGGGAATAACTCATTAGTAAGCAAACAAGAAAAATAGCAATTTCATTTGTGCACTTATGGCAAAATTAAACACTTTGGATATCCCCCTCTTGACTGACGACTCCACATGTTCTCGCCACTCGCCTGCTTCTCTCTCACACCATAATCTCCTCTCCTCACTACCCCCTCTTTCCTTCTACACACTCATCTGCCTCCTCTCAATAGTCTTCCCCACTCTATGTACATCGACATTCCGCGCCCCTCTCAATCTCTTCCTCTGGACAACATCCTCTCTCTTCTCTGTTTTGGTCCTCTCTCTTCCATGCCTTTTCTTATCTCATTTTCTTACCTCCTCTCTTCCTTTCATTTTCTCCATACCCTGATCTTACCTCACCCCCAACTCTCATCTCTCCCTCAGTGTCGTGATCTCAAAACACTCTTTCCTCTCTCTCTCTCTCTCTCTCTCTCTCTCTCTCTCTCTCTCTCCTTCTCTCTCTCTCTCTCTCACTACCCGCCTGTCTCCATCCTCTCAATGTGCCCTACTCTCCAGCATACTCACTTCCACTACTCGTTTATCCCACTCTCTCACTCTGTCATCTACACCATTGTCCCCAGTTGCACACCCCTCTATGATATCTATCCTCCTCCCCTCCTACTCTTAGTTTGCTCTTCACTCTTTCCCTCTATCTTACAGCCACTCTTCTCACACACCCACATACACCACAGCACAGTACCCACATTCACTCTCTAATAACATTGTTACACTCTTCCCACGCTCTTCTCCACTATCTGCTCACTGCTACCCCGTCTCTTGGTTCTCCAACTCCACTCCTGACCTCACCCGAGCACCTTTCACTGTGATGTGCACTGACTGGGTTTCTAAAGCGCAGCCTACACTTCACTGCTGAATCTCTTGGTTCCTATTGGCCATCCAGATCTGCTCTCCTATTTGACCAATTACTACTACCTGTTCTATTTGAAAGGCTTAAAAAATTCCAGCTCTCTGGCATTCCGTGGCTAATGACAGTTCATTTTTGCCACATCTGGCTTCCGCTGCAGGTGAGTTTTCATCAGCCAACTCGTTTGTTGTCTGCTTATAGGTGACAGGTTGGGGTTTCAGCATATTGCAAGGTGAATCTTTAAAGTCAGTGACTGGTCCTTGGCCTGTGAATCTCCGTGGGCAAATCTCAAACAACCATCCTTCCCTACAATCTTCTGAAGCCGAACCCACCATCAGAAGCCAGATCCCAAACCTCAGGATGACAGAGCAACCCTGTTTCTTGACTTTCTGCTCCTCAGGCCCTCGATCTGGGAGAGCGGAATCTTCAATAACTGTCCTTCCCAAGGTTCTTGGGGTCTCTATTGCACTGGTGTGCTGTTGCTGGAACACTCAGTTATCACCAAACAATGTGCAAAGTGACCTCCGCTGGACATTGTAAAAGTGGCTCCTGCAGAACTGCTTCTTGGACCCAGGGTATTGCTCTCCTAACTCTCTGTAACTGTTGGTGAGCCTTTTCCTCAACTGCATCATAATCTGAGGTTCCCCTCTTCAACTCCCAGGGCCTACCCTGGCCTGAACGGGACTGGAACCCCAGAAATTGATCCTTTGCACAATGTTTTGCAATGGCTGACTTTCTCCACAAAAGTCAGACCGAAGATGCACAAACTGGTTGTTCTTGGCACCCCTAAAAGTTCTTTATTGTCCTAGATATGAAAAGTATTTTAATTTGCCTGTAACTGCATTATCTCTGCTCAAAAAACCTTTTTTACTGAACTCTTGAGAACATGCTACTTACTTCATACAGTGTTACAGTTTGTTTTGCAATGTTTATTTACCTTTTAGTGTAGTGATTTATCTCTGTCCTTTTCTATACAATATATATATATATATATATATATATATATATATATAAAAATATATCTGTGAACAGGCTCTCATTGTCTCATTGGGTGTTTGTTAAAAGTGTGCACTGTACCTGTTAACCACCTCTCTCACCTCTTATCAGTTATGCCTATGCTGTTCTGGCATTCTACCAATGAGAGAGTCTGGTGGAACGTAAA
The DNA here is from genome assembly GCF_040938575.1 of Ambystoma mexicanum. NCBI lineage: Eukaryota > Metazoa > Chordata > Amphibia > Caudata > Ambystomatidae > Ambystoma > Ambystoma mexicanum. The sequence continues at coordinate 1,009,101,395 of NC_090930.1, forward strand.
TAATTCCTCAGTACCTAAGAAAGAACGATGTACATAAAGACCCTCACTGGGCTTAAGGAACTTCTCCCTAACAAGTGGTTCTTCGAGGTGGTATACTTGTATCAGGACCCAGTGAACACAAAGTGTTAAATACCTGTGAGAAATCTACATAAAGATGTTGTGTTTGTACTTGTAATGACTTACAATAACACATGTGCGGATGGCGGAAACATTCCCATGAAGGGCGTCTCTACAAAAGCATAATGATAAGAACAAGTATTGAGCCAGTTTTTGAGGGTGTAGAACATGAGGACATATACCGGGGGCAGAACAAAACAATCAGAAACAAAATGCATATAACGGAACAGGTGACTTACAAAGGTAACATTTACGTAAGGGGGCACATGCTTTAAAAAAAAGAGGAGTACTGATTAAATATACAAAAGGCCATTATTAAGAGTCAATGGAGGCAGTGGTGGGGTCAGGTATGGAGCTTGTGAGTGAAGTTTAAGTCGAGCTTTGAAAATGTACACAGTTGGGCTGGCTTTGATTGTTATGGGCAACATGTTCCACTGGAACAAAGCGAGTAAGGAGAAAGACCGGAAGCAAGAGGGGGCCGAGTGAGGGTAAGGAACTTTGAGGTTGAGTGCACAGGAGGATTGGAGGGAACGAGATGGTGAGTAAACTGAGTTACAATCAGAAAGATACTGAGGAGTAAGACCATTGTTCGCTTTGTAGACTAGGAGAAGGTTCTAGACGAGGGAGTGGTTGTGCATGGAGAGCCAACCAACATATTTTTGGTAAGTAGAAATGAGGGAGGATCTGTGTAGGTTTGTGGAGAGTGTGGCTAGCAAAGTTGATGACTATCAGCCTGATTCATGGGATTATTTGTGTAAAAAATGCAGATTGGCATGCCTTTCTGCCCGAAAATCCCTGTTTGAAGTATGGGGATTTTCGGGCAGAAAGGCGAGCAAATCTTCATTTTTCACGCGAATAATTCCATGAATCAGGTAGTTTGTCTATAGAGAGGAAGGAATAGAGAGGACAGCCACAGAGTAGGTTTCAGCAGTAGTCCAGTTTGATGAGCACAAGAGTGAAGTTTTGAGATTTTGTAAAGAGGTTAGTTAATGAGTAGTTGTAAAATAGATTACTTACCATGGAGGTATGATTTTAGGAAATTGAAGGGTTCACTCTAGAAGCTCTTAACAAAATCAAATTTGGAAAACTGAGAGAAATGTGTTTCAAAAGGGAACAAAGTTTAGCTTGCACCAAGACTGAACTCATAGAGGCTGCTTCCAAACTCCAAGACAAGTTCTTCACAGAAGAGAAGGAATTCTACTGTCTGCATCTTCCATTACTCTGCAAACTGTCCTCTAGCTCTACCATAGATGTGTCCATAAAATTGCAGCAAAGTAGTTGAATTTCAAAACGCCCAACTCACCCACCTGGATAGAGAAGGCCATTGAGTGGATGTCATTGATGGAGCAGTTGAAAAATCAAGATGGCCAAGGATGGAAGAAGCGAGAAACCCGTAAGAAAAAAAAGGAAAGAGCTCCCCTTGACAGGGCAAGAGCTTACAGAAACAATGACTTTGGAGCTTGTTGTCAATGCCATGAGCAACCACCCCACCAGACAGGTGATAATAAGGGGTCAAAGCCTGCTCTTTAAATCCCCAAGTTGTTGATGAGTCAATTCAAGGTGATGTATTATATTTTGTTATGGTGAAAGCGCTTTGAGAGAACCTTTAAGATGGCTGGATTGCTTGATTCTTAGAAGACCTTATGCCTGATAGATGCACTGCCCCCAAAACTCTTTAAATGCACCATTGGACAAGAACGAGACTGAGCAAGAGGATTATGAGTGTATGAAGAGTGAAACGATTGTACATTTTGGTAAAACTCTTTCACAATATCCTGAAAAATGTTGAGAACTTAGAAGGGATAGTGCGACTTGGTCGAACTGGGTGACTACCTCTATTAAGGACACACAGGATGAATGAGAGGTTACAAGGTGGACTCCCTTGAAGGCTTGAATCATGTAATCAGTGATCACAACGTTCTGAATGCTTGTCCCCCTGTGCTACATCATCACCTTGCTGACTCTAAGGAACTTGACACAAAAACATGGCAATTGCAGCTGACATCTGAATGCCCAAGAATGGGGCTGCTCAGAAGACAGAGAGGCACACATATAACCCTGAGAAAGATTCTTACAAACATGTCCACAAAATAGGGATGGGTTACATCCCGTTGGGGTGGTAGTAAATCTAGGGGTGTATATCCACAAACAGCATGTCAAAAAACCTTTCCCTAGATTTCCATATAACTGTGGATTTAATTGGTCTCATGACCACAGGAAAGAGGAGCCTTGATGTAAAGGAACAGCAAGGAGTTTTGATGGCACAAGCCTTATTTTGCTTCCACACATAGCATCCATTGGGGACTTCTCAACTTGTACTTTAGTCTTCCTGTGTGCCTGGAACAATGTCTCTGCCATTGTAGCAGAAGTTGCAAGAAAACCTAGGAAACACCTTCAGAAAGTCTGTATCATTTGCCTGCAGCCCACGAGTCATAGGGATTCCGGGACTGGCCAGACATTAGTGGAAATGCCTGTGGTCCAGTCTGGGGACGATCTACCCATAGACCCAGAGCTCACAAGACTTCTGGTAGGTTCTCCAAAATATCCTGTTCCCTAAGTAAATATAGAGGTGGGTAGATTATCTGTCTCTATTCCAGTAAGTGTGCAGGAACATTTTGCTGCCAATTTCCTGTTGGGGAATGACCTGGAAGAATTAGGAATGGAGGTGGTAGTTGCCACCCATGCTATTACTGTGAGTATTAGGCCAAAAACTAATCAAGGAAAAACTGACAAGGCTGTACCCATGCCAAATAGGCACCCATCCCCTGAGGTGTACACAATGGTTAAGTAGAATCATAAAGCCACCTGAACTACTAAGTATACTTCATATCCCGTATCCAAGCCTTTGCCCATGCTAGCACCTACAACTTCATTGTTCGCTAAGGGGAAGACCCTGGATACTTCATAGTTGCAGTACCACTTAACTTTGAAAACCACCCTGAGCTACAGAATCTATTAGCAGAAAGGGTAGATCCAGGCAATACATCTGCTAGGGCCAGAACGATTATTCTATGCTTGAAGTCCTCAGAAAACAGATTGTCTCTCAGTCTCAAGGTTTAGGCCTTGGGAAGGTCGACATATTTTTGGATTATGACCTCCTTTTATAGCAAGCCTTTTGAGCCTGAGCCAAGTGCCCCAAGAGGTTGGTGGTACCAATGATCAATACACCCTTCCTGCTTGATTTAGGCAAGGAGATGGCTCTGGCTTGGCACATTGGAATGAAGAAGGCCAAGAAACATTAATTCTTCACTTCTGTTCTGCTTCCCCAAAAATGGAGGTTGATATAGAACTGTACATTTTGTCACACATGCCAAACTTCAAGTAAGGTGGGTGGCAGGTACCAATGGCCCCTTTCCCAGCTTCAAGTAATTAGAATACTGGGAGATTCTGGGAATTGGCATAGTCAGCATTATAAACCCTCCTACCTCCTCAGGTAGCAAATCTATTTAAGTAGTTTTTGATCATGCCATCTGATATCCTGAGGCAGTTGCTATGAGAACTATCTCTGGGAGAGTCGTGACTAGGACTCTCCGAGAGTGATTTTACCAGTGTAGGATTCTCCAAAGAAGACGTCTCTGACAGGGCATCTAACTTCATTTCACATTACATGCAAGCTGTGTGGCTGTAATCTGGGGAATCCTACATATTTCCACTGCATATCATTCTCAAAGACATTGTTTAGTAGAAAGTTTCAAAAGGACCTTAAAGAGAATGATAAGTACTTTGGAAGAGCCCATGGAGAGGGAGTTGGATCTCATCTTACCATGCTTTCTCTTTGCTTTCAGAGATGTACCTCAAAATGGAGATCAATGACAACCCTTTGAGTTGTTCATTGACCATCCAGTGAGAGGTCCCTTAGTCTTTGTCAAAGGAGATTAGGAAGCCTGTTTACCCAGTCAAGTCTAGAATGTTGTAGGTAGATGGTGCTCTACACCTAAGAAGAAAAAGGTAAGAATGATGGCTGAGACTAAGAAGAACCTGAAGGCAAGCCACGCTCTAATGAAACACTGGAAGAATTAGAGAGTATCTCAGGTTTGTCTAACGGAAAGATAAGAGGTTGTGTTATGAAGCCTATCAAGCTTGGGACTTTGGGAAACAGGTGTGGTCACTGGAATATTTTAGTTACCTGATTGTTTTTTTGTTTGTTTATTTGTTTGTTTATTCACTTATAGTGTGCACCAGACCCGAGGGTATCCGGGCGCAGCAGTACAGAAAATGTGCAACTTAAGTTACAGGGTAGGGTCATAGGTTACATACAAATACAATATATTTAGAAATAGAGAGGCAATTGTACATTACATACATACATAGCAGATACACAATACAATGCACAGAGGACAGTATATGTACTGGCACTAGGTGGACATTGACTCATTGGTTAGATGGGTGGTGTAAAAATGTCAGCGAAAGGCAACAAATAGGCCGGTCAGAAGTGTCTAGATTATGGGTCTCGAGAGGAGGAGTGTAAACTAGAGGACTAGTCCTAGGCAGACTTCAGAAGATTAATGTAGTTGGATCTGAATTTAGGGAAGGGCTACTCCTCACATAGAGGGTGAGGCAGTGAGTTCCATAATTGGGCCGCTCGAACCTGGAAGCTGCCTTCCCCCACCTTAGTTAGCCTAAATCTTGGTATAATGAGGCTATTGGCATTAGAGGTTCTAGCAGGACCTGCAGAGATTCTTTTTCTGAATTTGTCTGCAAGATATCTCGGTGCGGCATTGTTCAAGGCTTTGTGAGCAAGGGATGCCACTTTTAAGTGGATTTTATTTTCAGTAGACAGCCAGTTGTTTTGTCGCCTAATCTTTGAAATGTGCGATCTTTTAGACACACCAAGGGCAGCTCGCAAGGCGTTATTTTGTAGGATCTGAATTCGATGGGTAATAGCTTTATTGGCTCCAATGTAGAGGGCTTTACAATAGTCGAGCTTTGAGAGGATTAAGGCTCTCGCTAAGATAAGGCAGTTATTGTCAGACAGGAAGTTTTTGCCTGCTCTGATGAGCTTACATGTGTAAGCGGTGGCAGATGCCAGAGACTTCACCTGTTTATCAAAAGAGAAGGTAGCGTCCAGATAGAAGCCAAGCGTCTTCACCTCGTTGGACACCTTGATGCTGTTGCCATCAATCTCAAATGAGGTGTAGTCCTGGCTTAAATTCTTGAGGTTGGAGTGAGTCCCTAGGATGATGAGCTCTGTTTTATCATCATTCAGGCATAGACCGTGGGTTGACATCCATGCCTGGATGATGATATACACCCTATTCACCAAGGCCAAATCCTTATGATAATCCCCAGAAAGTGGGAGGAGAATCTGGGTTTCATCTGCATAGTTAGTGTAGGTGATACCAAGAAGGTCCAGATGGTCGAAAAGGGGCTTGGTAAATATGTTGTATAGGGTAGGGGAGACACAGGAGCCCTGAGGGACTCCACACAAGATGGGAATCGGGTCAGCCACTGCCGATGGGGAGAACACCCTCATGGTCCTGTCACTGAGAAAGGATTCAATCCAGGATATTGCTTCTCTAGAGAAATGTGCGGCTGAATCTAAGTGGCTGCAGAGTACCCCGTGGTCCACAAGGTCAAATGCCGCAGAGAGGTCCAACAGTAAAAGGAGAGCCATTTTTCCCTTATCTCTTAGGTCATCTATTTGTGCATTCAAGTCAATGAGGGCAGTCTCTGTACCGTGTTGGGGGTGGAATCCTGATTGCTGTGCTCCTAAGAGCTTATGTTGTTCCAAAAAATGTTGGATTTGGTTATAGGCAATCTTGTCTAGGATTTTGAGCAGAAAAGGAACTGTTGTAATGGGCTGGTAGTTCATAGGTATAAGTGGGTCTAGGCTTTGCTTTTTGAGCACAGGTAGTACCCAGGATTGTTTTAAATTGGTAGGCACAATGCTGGATGTGAATGAGGAATTGACCAGTTTAGAAATACATGGGGAAAGGTCCCTGGTGGCATCTTTTATAAGCTGGGCAGGGCAGGTATCGCCCTGGCAGTTGGAGGGCTTGAGAGAGAGGTTGACTTTCTCCACCTCCAGGATAGATGTTTTGGAGAACATAAATCGTACCACTGGGTGCTGTTCCTTTGAAGCATGGTCTATAACCGGCTTGTTGGTCTGGGGTGGTTGAGCGATGGAGGCTTTTTTCTTGGCTATTTTCTTTTGGAGTAGGGTAATTTTATTAGATAGTGCTTGTTGGATGTCAGAACACCAAGTTTTATCTTTGGAGCATGTGTCCGGGATGGGGGTGGGTGCTTCTAGTTCCTTGAGGATGGTGAACAGTTCCCTCATACTTGAATTAGCATTGGATATGCGCTTGTTGAATGAGTTCTTCTTGGCCAGGTGAATTTCTTTTTTATATTGGGAGGAGATTTCTGTTAGTTTCATTTTGCGATCTTCAGAGGGGGTAAGCCTCCATGCTGTTTCACATCTCCTCTTAAGTAGTCGCAAGTCCTTTAGTTCTGGGGTAAACCATTTGTTTAGGTGGGATTTAGGTTTACTTGGTCTGAGTTTCAGAGGGGCGATGTTGTCAAGGGTGGTTAACATGATCTTGTTATATTCGTTGACTAATGTTTCAGGGTCTAGATGATCCTCTTGTCGGTTAAGGATGGGTAGGATCGCTGGGATCACTTTATCTCTGGTGATGCTCTTTTTATTTCTTGTAAGGCATGGTGCGGCCAAAGTTGATACTTATGGAGGTGGTCTGGAGGTAGATAATTCAAAGGACAAAAAGAAGTGGTCTGTCCAGTGTGAGGGACAATAGATTTGATGTGGGCAGTGCAGTTGTATTCTGCTAGCCAGTCAAGGGTTCTCCCTTTGTTGTGAGTGGGTTCTAGAATTGTTTGTGTTATGCCCAGATAAAAGAGAGAGTTGGCAATGGTGGTGGCATTCTTGTCTAGAGGGTTGTTGAATCCCAGGTTGAAGTCCCCTCGGACAAGTAGCTGGGATGCAGTTTTAAGGTTATTAGAAAGTAGGTTATGGATATCCTCCTCAAATGTTCCTATAGGTCCACGTGGTCTATAGATGAGGTGGATGGTCAGTGTTTGGGAGCTAGCTAGAGCCAGTTTGATGGTGAGTGTTTCACATGATTCGGATACTATGTTAGGCATAATTCTCATGCCTAAGTTAGTCTTAGCAATGATAGCAATGCCGCCTCTGCGCATACTAGTCCTATCTTGTCTAAGTATGGTATAGTCCTCCGGGATTACTAGGGAGAGGAGGAGTCCTGCTGCGTCGTGCAGCCATGTCTCTGTGATAGCGAGGAAGTCCAAGTTATCGATTGATTTGGGTATTCCCATTGAGACTCCAAGAGTCTTCCAAACCATCCCTTTCACTGTAAAGATTTGTGTCTGGGCTGCTCTGCATTGTGGAATTTAAAGCAATTCTTGGTACCTAATGAAAGACGGAACCTAAGTCCATTATTGGCATGGGCAATCTAAATTCGTCATTTTCAGGAACAAGAACACAATATATCACAAATGCGGTTTGCTATATCAGAAGTTCTTAAACAACCCATCTGAGAAGGGAATCTACATAGGTTACTCCCCCAAAGAGAGGCATTTTGGATAGATGAAAATGAATACAGTGAACTCGAGAGATCTAAATGAGGAATTAGAACCATACTGTTTCCTATAATTGTTTTCTGACTTTAACGTAAAAACTTTGGAGAATTGCTGATATCTATATGTTTAACCTTACTATTGGAACATCCTGTCCAATATTCAAAATAGTTCTAAATTGTTATATTGAACACAAGTATGATAAGCACTTGGATTTTGTGATTGTTTGATTAAAATTGGTGACACTAATTTATTGACACTTTCATATTGATGAGTACCCGGCGGGAGCGTGGCTTCATCCTCCCAGCCAATAAGAAGGCTCTGAACAGGGGCTTTACCGCATGTACCTCAGAGCTGGAGGGTGCCTTCTTCCCTTACCTGGTAAAGGTAAGTGCATGCTCTCCCGATCTCCTTACCCTTCCCCCACCCCACTCCCCTTTTCTAGATCTCCCTCACCTCCTACACCAACCCCTTTTATCTGGCCCTTTTATGTCCCTCTCCAGCACTGGGAACACTAGTGTTCCCGTGGTGTCATGACCCGGCAATTGCCATCAAGGAAAGGAAGAAGGGATTATGTGTTGTTCCCTTCTCCCCGATCCATGTTAGCCTTCTTATTTTCTAGTTTTTTAAGATGAGAAACGTTGTACACTATTAGCGGGGTACTAATAGCAATATTACCCTTGCAGGTGGGGCATTGCTGGGGCAGGTAACTGAGTCCCCCTGCCCGCGTAATATTGCTTAATGATATGATTATATTACGAATAATTGACTGAGTTGCAAAATATGGAACTCAATTCATAAGCTGCAGGATTGGAATGTATTCAAGTTGTCACAGATATAAGAACTCTGTTGGTTGTGATCTAAGTCTATTAATTCACTAATGTTCTAATTTCAAATCAGAACATATAAGACTACATGAGTAATGTTGAATTATGTTGATACAAATGAAAGATGTGCAACATGACAGTAACCACTACCCCTAAATAACTGAAATAAGGAATTTTTTCCTACTGGAAATGTTTTACTACTGAGGATATTTTATTTGCACAATTTTGACTACTTATAATTGTTACACTTTTTACCAAAGGGTGTTTATATAGGTTTGACTTCTAATAGCTGTTAGCATTTGTTTTATCACATATATCATTGTGTTGATAAAATTATATATTCTAATGGTATCTAACTTCCTTTCAGGTAGTTGAAAAAGAAAAATATATGTAGAAAGTGGTGTATAAATGATAATACTGCGTAACAAACATTTGTGAATTATAGCAGCCATGTTTGAATAGACATCTATACAATGGGATAGTCTGGGTGCTTTTGCTATATTTGAAAAAATGCTGATATTTTGTATATATTTACATCAATAATATAGTATCCTTTTGGATATTTATTTCAAACAGTATATAAAAAATGAATATAGTATGCTTAACACCTTAAAACTACACAATGAGGCACAATGTGTTTGTCAGAAATGTTTGCAAATTATAGCGGCCATATCATAATGGACGTCTATGCAATGGAAAAGATAAGGTTGCTTTCATCGCATTGGAAAAAAATGCTACAATCAAACCATGAAATCTAAGTAATTTTATCCTAGACTCAGTATTGGTCCTGGTATTATTCGGAAACAGCATAATACATGACTATAGTATGGTTTACATTTCTAAACTACACAATGAGGCATGATGGTTACGTCAGCCACTTTTTGTTTTACCTTTTTCCCTGCATGTTTGGGCTATAAATGGGCAGGTATTAGAACAGGTATTGTTTGAACTGTTAACTAGTTACATCTTCACACTTTGACCTCTTAAAATAAGTTTCTCTTGATGATAGTTAATAACAGTGACAAGGAATATGAAAGGAGTGTAGGAATTAATTATATTAGTTGGTAGCAAGAAGCAGGAAAGTCTGTACACTGATTTGTGTGTTTCTACAATTCATAGAACACAGACTAGATGTGTTTCCCAAACTTTTCAAGTTTTCCATCAGGAAGATGGACCACTAACTTTACAATTGGGAATCTTTAGCTAGTGGTGAGTATACTTTATATTATCACATTATTGTTTTCTGTTATATATTTTTCCGTATATCAAGTACTGAATATTTAGTCTCTGTCCCACTATGGCCTTATATATGTTTATTTTCAGAACGGGCCAACAAAAGATGGAAGATAACTATATATGTACTTGGAAAGCTCTGTTTGTGAGTATACAATAATCAATTGTGATAAGTATGGAGTTAGTACTAACAGGTCATTGGCTAAATAGAATGATATATTCTCTAGATTGAAGCATCTGAAGCACCCTCCTGAAGAAGAATATTGTTTCGAAACACATAGGGGTATCTTAGTGACTCTGTTTCAAAGGGAGAAAGATGATCAGAATGCTGCATATTCATAATGAATTATCTAATGTTTGAAGTTGTATATGTAAAATTGAATGATCATAAACAATTTGAATTGTAAGAGATTTTGATAAGTATTTGTCTCCTAAATGTATTTTATTGATATATTTTTATGTTTGAAAAAAGGTGTTTTAAATTAAAAGAATGTTATTATAAAATGTGTGATTGTGCTAATTAAAATATTTAAACTATTTGTAAGGACATTTCTTAGTAGTCTCTGAGTTTGACACATATTTGAAAAGTGCATGAGTTAGGACCTTGGAAGTGTTTTAAAGGCAGTTTATTTGCACATCATACATTTACAACCAGGTAACAGTGGTTGTTCACTTACCCACGCACCTTACAGAAACATAGAAATGTTTAATGATTTGTAAGCGCTTGTTTCATACATTTATGTAATGTGGTAGTGCTCTCACACACTGTAAGTTGTCTAACATAATGAAAGAAGACCACCTTAAAGATCCTGACAACAGGGCTTAAGTAATTTCCCATTAAAAGTTATGCAGTGACACCACTCTTCAAATAAAGAAATATAGGACATTATCTAACTTAATGTATATGAGAATCAATATTTCACTTGGCCTTCTTCCTTAACTACCCAATTGGTTTGACTCTATAGGTGCAAATGGAGTAGTGAGGTAGTAGTAAACAAATTAAGTTCACAGTGCTCTGCCACAACCCATATAAGACATCATCTTGATTTAGAGGAGTAGAATGATATAATCACTCCTTTAAGAGATGAACAAGTTAAAGAGGAAGGGCACAAAACCTGGCAATGCCATTCAAAGGGGGGAATAGAGTTATAAATAGTGTTATTTAGATGTTTCATGAAGATGGGAAAATCTTGAAGAGCTCTAGGGGGCTTTCTAGAAATGTATATGGGGTAGCACTGGATAGATTTGGCTGTCTGGATTTGAAGGGAGATGGTGTTTGACAAATACAACAAAAGACATATTTTGATCAAAGTGCAGGTGTTAGGCCCACTCTGTTACTCACAATATATCTTATACCGGTCTTTAAAGTTCACAATTTTAGCAATCATGGGTCTTGGGGGTGCCCCTGGCCTGGGTATTCTGGTAGGGCTCTATGTGCTCTTTCCACCACAAAACCTTTGGATAAGACCTCGGCTCCCACCTCTTGAAGCAGTAAGTTCTCTATGTCGTTTCTGGGGTCTCTTCCTTACTCCCCTTCCGGCAGTCCCACAATATGCACATTATTTCACCAGGCCCTCCCCTCTGCATCTCCCACCCTGTGTTCAAGGGTGCGTATGTTATCCAACGCGTCTGACATTTGCGTTTGGGTGGTTGTGATGCTCGCTGTGTTGCTGTGCACCTGCTGTTCCTCCATGTTCACTTGATCCGCCAAGGTCCGCACATCCTGTCTGAGGAGCCCCATCTCCATCATAACTGCGTCCATCATATGCTCCAGTGATGTCTTCAATGCTGCTATGGCGTCGAGTATGGGGCTCTCCTCGTGTCTCCCCTCTGGTTGTTTAGAGTTGGATGCACTCTCACAGGTCTCTGGTGTGACAGGTTGGGTCGTATCATTTTTACAGGCATATGCTTCCATACTGATCTGCTTGCCATTTCTTCCCTTCTGTTTGTCTGGCATGTCTGCTCTCCTTAGTGGTGACATGCTTCCCTGTGTCCCACTTGCCTGTGGATGAGGGTTTTCCTTATTCCAGTACACACCTCGCAATGATTTGAGAGGGACTTCCATGTTTTTGGGGTGTCCCCGCTATCACCGCTGCTATAGTAGCAAAATGTTCTGTGGCCCTACTCTGGCCGAGGCAGAGTACTCCCTACTCCCTACTCCCTACTCAGGTCCCTGGCGCTTCTTGTTGGTGTGCTCCTGTGAACCTGTGTCCAGTCCCCAGCCCCTTCTTCTTTGCGTCGGAACTTTCCAAAATGCAAGGTGTTTAGGCACCCTCTCTCCTTGACTACTACGTGCACCTCTCCGTTCCCCCTAACAGTGCTGAAGATTACTGGGATGCAGCGTGTGCCAGAGCAGGCCGATGATGATACGCCCTACTGTCACATTTTCCAGGTGATGTCTCTGCACCACCTTTCCTTATGCTTAAGTTCTTATTAGCCATCAATAGTGCTCAGCAGTGCCTTCCTTAGGGCTACAGTGGTTAGCCCCTTGCTCTTCCTGGCAACCCTAGTAAGTTGATTGTTGTAGCCCCCTGGCACTGATATTATCTGTCGGTGGGCTGTGCTCTCCCACGTCCATGAGCTGTGCACACTTGGTAATCATGCGTTCCCACTCAACCAGCGTGGGTAGTCCGCTTGTGTCGCAGACATCAGCATTCCAGGGCTCTTCCACATGCCTTCCATTGCAGTGTCACCCACCTCTCGTGTTACTGCTGCCTACTACGTTGTTCAACTTCACCTCTGGGGCAGCATTTGTCCTGGATCCCCAGCACCTTATGTTTGTGCTTGCTGTTGGCGAAATTGTCACAATGGATGTTTAGGGATTGTAGTGGCTCTTACCCCCTTCCTCGATGGTACTGGCTGGATACCTCTTGCGGTCCACCACTCTGACCTTTTGTTTCATCTTTCGTGAGCATTGCGCTTTTCCTGAGGAGCAGGCAAACGGCATCTATTGTGGCTACTGATGGTTGGAGCCTGTCCGGGTACCTTCCTTCCTCTGTCTCCATGGCCTCCGGGTGCCCCATTGATTATTGCAGCTCCCGGTGTGCGTCCCTTCCCGTGTGTCACAACTTCAGAATTGTGGATTCCTCGGCAGGCACCACTGGGTCTGACTTCTCCCCATAAAGCGTTGGACGGTGAAATAATAGCGGTCCTTCGTCCCTCTATGTGTGTCTTCCGCTCTGTTTGCCACTTCCAGCCTTTAATATGTACAAGGGTCTCGTAACATGCTGCCTCCCCTTTTGTCTCGTTGCCATGTATCCACAGTTTTGTGCGGTTTATATCGCCGCCAGCGGGACCGTGCAGGTGTCAGGCCAGGCATCCCCTCGGCTGCTATGTCATTCCGTTAGGGCATATGGCTCACCTCCCGGTGCGTAGCATTAAAGGTGCCCGGTACGACGCAGAACTCTTTTTCTGTGAGGCTTATGGGTACCTCTAATCCCTTGCACTGTCCGCCGGGCCAAGCTAGCAGTGGCCCAGTTCTCCCATTCAAGCCCCTCCGCTCACCTTCCTGCGCCTCGTGGCCCTTTTGCCAGCCTCACCGCCGCCTGGTGTCTTATATGCCACCTCGCATTTGCCCATCTGCCGGGCTGCGGTGCTCCTCACCTCCGTGCTTGCCTCTGTATGTGGTGGGCGGGCATCTCCTCAGTTTACACGGTGTGCGGCAGCCCTCTCTGCGTATGGGCGCTGTTGCAGGTCACCACTCTTGGAGCACTCCGCTGTCCTTCCGGACACCGTCGCTTCTCCCACCAGCTCTCTGCATCTTCCCAGCCAGCTTCACCTTACGAAATGCTCCTCAGTGAGCTAGATGGTATGTGCCAGCCATTTTGTCTGCTGGCTCCCTGGCTGCTTCGAGCCTCTTCTCATCCGTTCATCACCCCGTATAGTCTTAGGATTTCCCACCATCACTCTGTAGATCCTCGGGCACTGGTTTATTTTGTTTCCATTGATTTTTTAATCAAATCAGGCCAGCTTCAGGCAATCTGTGTCAGGATTATGCGGGAGCTCCGAGGTGCTGCTTCCTATCGCAAGGCCGTCAAACCACGCCCCATCTAGTTAAGTTATTAACTATATCATCTTGTTCTTTCATTTGATCAAAAGGAGTTCTTGGTACCAACACTTTCATTACTTTTCCAAAATCCCCTTTGTACTCTTCTTAGCCACAGGGTGAAAACTAACACCCCATATCTCCAGTAGTGTCAACATATATTTCAAAATTTATCTCGGGGTCATTTGGGCAATCAAACAGCATTTTTGATTGGCCAACTGGGTGACATATTTCTACCATGCAAGGCATGTCCTCGCCAGTCCACTTCTGATTCTGGGTGTGCGCATCCTTAGGAAGAGGAGTGTCATCCATAGGTTGTACCGTGAGAGACATCATGGGCATTGCCTGGGCCATCATTTTCTTGCAGCTTCCCAGAAACACTTGACATGTACATAAAAGAACCAACAGTAGGATAATGAAGGCAAGTAGTACTTTGAGGAGGTTGCTCATCCATGAGGGCACGCACGAAAAGATTGAGGTAAACCAATTATCATTCTGTACATCACCTTCTTTCTCCACAGTGGTGCACAGAGTGTGCAGTGTATGTATTGCTTGTGTGATACTCCCATTTTTTGCACTATTTGAGAGTCTGTAAGTGTCAAGAAGTGCCTATTTTTGCCCAGACACCCCACTCCACGGCAGTGATGAGGTTAAGGACATACCTATTTTGCAATGTTATTATTCTTATTGCTCTGAGCTCTGCCTTGACACTGTTTAATCAATTCTCAGTATCATTAGCCAATGGAATCAGCTACCATCTAGTTATCTGCAGCCATTTAGCATTGCTTACTGCTTGCACCCCTTGAACAAAGATTGAGGCAAACATAATTTCTGCTTGGCCGTTCACTGCATCTTGTTCACTGATTCCCAGGACAAATAATTGCTACGCCGATGGCGATGCCGGTTCAGAGATCGGTGAACCTGCTGGAGCCGTAAGTATGTGTGCATGGTCATTTGATGTTAATGTATGGCTGTAAGGTTGACATCTGGTACCACCAATGCGGGAGCATGCAGGGTTGCCATAGAGCAAACATACCACCAGAATGGTGGCAGTTGGTTATATGCAAGTCTATCATACACCCAGTATACCTCCTTGAGAGAAGCGGTACCATCTTCGATATCGGGACTGTCGATAGTCTTGTTGCAATTATGTTTGCCTTACAAAAATACTGGCATTGCTTCTGAAACACAAGGAAAATTGTGTAAGTTTCATGGTTCTTATCAGAGGCGTGTGCTGATTTATCCACATTAGACTTTTTGTATAACTGCCCCAGCTCAAAAACCAAGTTGTGGTTATATTTTGCAACAAATCATTGTTTAGCCCGAACAGCCTTCCTATCCCACATCCAATCAGCCCTGGGAACCACTTGCCATTGTAGATAAAGACCCCTGTTGTCTGTAAATTTGGTCTACTTCTACAATGGGACTTTTTCCACACAGTGGGCCTCATGACGAGTTGTGCGGTAATGCCGGCGCTAATAACCCTACTGCTATTAGCGCCGGATCACGGCTTTGGCGGAAGGGTTATTGCACATTCCCCATTGGGCCCATTCGGGAATTCCTCATTCCCCTTTGGGCCAATGGGGAAAATTTGCGCTATTACCGCCAGCGGATTTCCGAAATTTTGCCGAAAATTGGCAATTTTGCTGCCGATTTCCCACCAGCTCAGAGCTGGGGCGAAATCCGCCAAATCCATGATCTGGCGGACCCTTAAATGTGGCGGTAATAGCGCTACCTCCGCATTTACGGGTTACCGCCAGACTCGTGATGAGGCCCAGTGTCATTAAAACAGTAGGTTTTAGGGAATGTTATTAGAAAGAACCCATTTTTCTTGACCTGCTTTTCACATCTCTCAGGTATCGCATGCCCTCTTTTTCAAGACATTTGTTTGAGTGCACTCAAGTAATTTTCTCCTGCTACCATTTTTTCTTCTACATAATTGTTATCATATATTGTTGTATTTACTACCATTCACTGTACCTGAGCCTTGTGTGCCTGAACAGTGCCTCATACTCTGCATAAAGCCAGGTGTACTAGACATCATGCCATGTCAGACAAGAATCTTGGAGTAAAAACAACCTAAATGTGGCTGTTGCATAGGGAATCAATGAACAAACAAAACAGGGGGCACTCGATTTTTCTCTCCCCACTGTCTGCATGTGGCACTACCACATTTTTTCTCCTGCGTGGTGATGCACATCATTAGATTTATCTGGGATAACACTTGCGTTTGAAATAGCCCTCTTAGTTCTTGTCATACGAATATTCATGTTTACTGATGTATTTTCACTGTTAGTACTGTTATAAGACCCACCCTTTCGAGGAACAAAGCAAGTATAAAAGAGCATTAGGAAACAAAAGATGCAGAAAACAAGAACAAAATCTGGCCTGTACTGCCTAAATGTGTGTTTCGGTCCTCATTCCTGTGGTGAAATGTCTAGGCGTCCAAAGGATGTATGGAATTCAGACAGTTTCTTCCCTCATTATTCCCTTCTCCTTTTCCTCCTGATATTGGAGAGGGGAGATGGTACTCTTGTCCTTCTGGACGTCGCTGAGGTGGATCCATTGTCTGTGGCTGGCTACTTTGATGGCTGTGGGAGTAGCATAGATGACTGTGTACGGTCCAAGGAATTTCAGATCCTTCCACTTGCTGACAAAGCTGTGAATAAACACTTTATCACCTGTAAAGAGCTATAGTAGTGGACACTCTGATGACTCTGTGGTACTTGTGATGAATCTTCTACCAATGAGTCATGACTGGAGTGAAGGGGACCAGCCTGGTGAGATATAAAACTGACAGATTTGGTTAGTGCCCTAATGTACCCATGGAATTCTTCTCCAAGAATGTTAGCAGAGGAATGTGCATCATATGCTGTGCGTGCAGGTGTAGTGGAGTATGCATCCTCCTGCTTGTGATTATTTCATGCACTGTGAAATGATGATCAGACCCTGGCTGATTGTGGCTTTTGGAAAGAGCAAGTAGCAAACAGTGAAGCCATTCTTCTTTAGCGTACTGCACATTTTTGCAAGCATTTATTTTAACAACCCATTGAGACGCTCCACTACTCCATTGGCTTGAGCGTGGTAAATGGAGCACAATGTTTGTATCATGCCAAATAGGGAATAAAAGTGAGTGCCTAAAACTGATCTGACGACATAACATATTCCTCATAGAGAAAACACTTTACGCATTAGAGATGTGGCTGCTGATTTAGCATGGGAACAGCTTCAAGCCATTGGTAGAATGGGCAAACCAAAACCATTGAACAACCGGTGGTGCTGGGTCTTCATAACCAGTAACGATAAACCGCGTCCCAGATGAACGATGGTAGGTGTCTCCTCTGGGTAGTCATTGGAGATTATGTGCAGGTCAGTAGGAAACAAATTTCCTATATAGAGAATGTAGGTGTTAACCGTACTACTAACCCAAAAACTAAGCAGCTAATGCATGTCTGATGATATGTGATTAATAAGACATCACATTTAGAGGAGAGTTTGCTTTCTGGTGGAGTGACTATCAGAATATGGGGTTGGCCGTGCTGTGTGGGCGCAAAACAGATGCGCAGGAGTCACAAGCAGTGGGGAGCCTGCAAGATAGCTAAAAGCTAAGTAGTGAATGGAGGCAGGTGGCTCATGCACAGTGAAAAAATGTAGTCATAGTGTCCTGTAGCGACACACAGCAACAATGTGCAGTATTTAAGATTAAAGGTGCGACAGTTAGCAGCCGAAAGGCGGAAACACCCTCCTGTAATTGCCAAGTTAGTTAGATCAACAATGCAGGGTGTGCTAAACAGACTACATGAGTGCTGCTCAGAACAAGGCGCACTAGCATGGTCCCTAATCAGTCAAGGTACCTGGAATACTCACTGTGTGGGCGCTGGCTGCTGCATTGGGTATGCCACATTGGAGAAAGTGAAATGTTGCTAGTACGCACATGCATAGTGCGTGCTTATATATATTTTTAGATGGAGGTCTGTCATTATCCGCTTTAGAGAAAGTGTTGCTAGTATACGCACGCGTAGTGAGTGCTTACATATATTTTAGCCAGAGACCTGTTGTTAAGGCAGCAAATGCTAGGTTCCTATTGGACCATAGTTGACAATATGCCTTGGGCTCTAGTAGTCAGGAAGATACAAAAAAAGAGACTGATTGGTGGAGGGGCTTCGAGGCATGTTTATTGCAAGAGGAACATGTTCTAGAATCCCAGTCAAGGCAACAAAAAAAAACAAGAGTTGGCCTCAGTACAGTTAATAATGCATATCTAGATGATAAATCCATTTCTGTTCAAGTTTTTTGAGTTGTAGGTCTCGGTCACCTCCTCGAAAAGGGTTATTTACTGTTTGTATCACGAACCAGGGAAAATATGTGTATTTGTGTTTAAGGGCCTTGAATGGGCGACTAGAGGTTTGTCGTTGATGGTGTTTTTTCAACAAGAGCAGTGCTCGCTGATCCGCTGGCGAATTTCTCGCTTGCATTTGTCAATGTAGGTAAGTCCACATGGGCACTTATTTCCATATATAGACCACTTAGTTCTGCAATTAGTAAAACTTCTGCAGTGCCAGTTATAATCGTATAGATCAATTTCTTTAAGGTACTTGGTCAGCGAGAAAACAGAGCAAGAGCCGCATTTGGAATGGCCAACGATTGGATGCAAATGCCACAAAGTAGTCTGGGTGATGTGTTTGGTAGATGGTTCCTCATAGGTGTGGCACAGATGATCTTTCAGATTCTTGGATCTTTTAAAAGCAAACTGTGGTATTTAGGTTTAAATGATTCAGTGTGTAAGATGCTTTTTTGCCTTGACTGGGATTCTAGAACCTGTTCCTCTCACAATAATTAAACATGCCTCAAACCCCCTCCACCAATCAGTCTCTTTTTTCTATCTTCCTGACTACTAGAATCCAAGGCATATTGTCAACTGTGGACCAATAGGAACCTAGCATTCGTTGCCTTAACAACAGATCTCCGGCTAAAATATATGTAAGCGCGCACTACACGTGTGCATACTAGCAACACTTTCTCTAATGCAGATAATGACGGACCTCCGTCTAAAATATATATAACCACGAACTACACGTGTGCGTACTGGCAACACTTCACTTTCTCTAATGCGGCGTACCTATTGCAGAATCCAGTTCCCACAGACCATGTATTCCAGGTACCTTGACTGATTAGGCAGCATGCTAGTGCGCCTTGTTCCGAGAAGCACTCATGTAGTCTGTTTAGCACATCCTGCATTGTTGATCTAACAAACTTGGCATTTACAGGAGGGCATTTCCCCCTTTTCCCTCTAACTGTCACACCTTTAATCTTAAATACCGCCCATTTTTGCTGTGTGTCGCTATTCGATGAGCATCCATTGCCGGAGCAACAGAACACTATGACTAAATGTTTTCACCGCGCGTGTGCCACCTGCCTCCATTCACTAGTTAGCCTTTAGCTATCTTGCAGGCTCTCCACTGCTTGTGACTCCCACGGATCCGTTTTGCACCCACACAGCACGGCCAACCCCATATACTGATAGTCACTCCACCAGAAAGCGAACGCTGCTCTAAATTTGATGTCTTATTAATCACATATCGTCAGACTTGCATTACCTGCTTAGTTTTTGGGTTAGTCGTATGGTTAACACCTATATTCTCTATATAGAAAATCTGTTTCCTACTGACCTGCACTAATCTGCAGTGACTACCCTGAGGAGACACCTGTCATCGTTCATCTGGGACGCGGTTTATCGTTACTGGTTATGAAGACCCAGCACCACCGGTGCTACACAGACTCTCATCAATTTTGAATTACCACACCAGGTAACCATATATTTTTCTGGCTTAAATATATATATTTTTTGGCTGATGTATGGGCATATCAGTTTGTGGACTACTTAGTCACTCTCCCACTAACAAACCATCATTACCTGACTTTTGTAGGTTGAAATATGACTCCAAAGAATGATATGACATCACTTATAATCGTATTTTGAAGCCCAATGGCGTTCGCCATTGACAAGTGGTATGTTGACACTCCGTTTTGATCCTTTACATATGCTTTGTAAAATCCCAATTGCATGAGCACACATACGTATTTTTTATATTGTTTTTAGATCCATGGTTGACAGTTACACTGTGCTCCCTCTCCATCGACCCCTTATTCTCTTTATCTCTGCGAGTCCTGATGAAAGTTCGGATTTCTACTGAAAATCTTACCATTAGTTGACTGCACTTTAGAATCCATCTTCTTTTCCGAACCAGAAACACCAAACACAGTGTCGACATCTTTTGCAATGTGCTATGTAATGTTCTATAGCTCATCTAACACCTTTGTACTGAGCATTGTGGAAAATCTGTGAATGTATTTCTTCTCTACACATACAGATGATATTATCTCTGTTATATCGCAATGTCACCATTGTTGTAATTGTTTTTTAGAATACATTTTGTTTTAATGATATGTGTGCTCTCCTAGTGTAATCCAATTCTACTACACTAGACTTTGTTTGTGTGTCAACTCCCACTTAGCACCAAAAGGGAGAGGTAGCCCTGACTCTTTCTGTATCTTCTTCTCTGTGTTCCACCATCTACCTGGTAGGGAATGAAGGTTTCAAATATCTTCTCCCCCTTGTCTTCTGTGTCTTCAAACAGCTGTTCGATTGACACAACCCTCAATTGCTGGATTGGGCTAATGTATAAAACTGTGCGCCATTTGAAATCCTTCTTGTCCAGACCAGACAGGATTACCATGTCAGCTTTTGGTGATCATTGGTGATTACTGCTTACAAATATATCTTGATAATGGTGTATGGTGCCCATTCTAGTTGGACAGCTGGCACTCACAAAATCTTGTACTTAATTCCTGGCACCAATCCTAATACAACTGTTACCCCAGAGGAACAAATCTAAATGAATCTGTATGCCTCGCCGGACACTGTGGCCACAGAGTGCTTGTATGAGTATAACAGCCATAGCGTGGTACATGCTGCCACTGGCTTAGTGGCCGCCCCATCACAAAGCACCAGGTGTTATAGACGATCTGCTTATTCACACAAGTACTAACAATACTTCACAATAAACCATTGTCATATACACAATTGATACAAATATCTGACTCCAAACACCTTTACCTACACAGCTGGTAATGATACTTATAACCAAACACCTTCATATACACCTCTGCCATCTACACCTAGCCAATGGACGCCTGCATGTACACACCAGCTAACAAGACCTCACAACAAGCACCATATTTACACAAGGGTCAACAATATCTGCAATAAAAACACATTTATTTACACAATGATGTAGATTCTTCCTCTGTCCCCTTACTTTGAGACAAGGACATTAAATCTCCCCTCGTTCCCTTCTGCAGAATGGAGGGATATCCCATATGGTGTTCCCTTTCTCCACAAAAGAAGAGATTCACCTCAAGAATGCTGTCTTTCCCTGCTAAACGGTATATTCTCCAGACTACTTAAGCACTACACAAGGTTGTTGCTACCATCAACTGGAGTTTTAGCTCAATAATTTGTCAATATGCATGCACTACCATACGGTTGTATATGAATTGATTGTTTTACAACTGCTCGAATGACAATTGACCTTTTCACAATTGACCGAATTGTACCATATATGTGGGGGGAAACCCCCCACAACCCCCCACCCACCCAAGGCCAAACCCCCCAAAACCCATATATATATATATATATATATATATATATATATATATATATATATATATATATATATATATACACATATTCGGTCAATTGTGAAAAGGTCAATTGTGACCCTTTAAATTCGGTCAATTGTTCATTCGAACAATTGTAAACGACCAATTTGGGAAATACCCTACCATACAGCATTGTCTTTCCTAATTAAGAGGAGATTACCCATACTACTTCATTAATTCATAAACAATAGCAATTCACAAGCCACATGGAAAAACAAAATATTGAGGATGGGTTATTTTATACAAAATGTCCACTCCACTTACGAGGTGTCCTTGAGTCCCCCCCAAAGCTGTGTCCCGCAACTGCCTGCACAGTCCGGCTCAGCGCCCCTGAGCCAGAAACCAGACAGACCTTTAGAGAAACAACGTCTGCTCACCTCTCCGTTTGATGTGCACTAACTGCTTTCAGGAAGGCGCAGGCACAGCAGCCCACGGCATGCAGCAGGGAACCCCCTGCACCTTTGAGGAGGCACTGGAGATCACATCAGTGTCACCAATTTGTAGACCCCTAAGAAAATACAAACAATAATGAGGAGAGCCAAACTGCAGAAAAGGCAGCTTTAATGCAAATGCAAAAAAAACGTTTGGGATAGTCAGTCGGTTAAGATTGTGAGCAGTGTTGTTTAGGGCTTTTATGACACATGGAACATGGCTTTGGAGAAAGACGAGAGTGTGTTAATATTGGGCGGAAAACATTCAAGGAAGGGGTGTGAAAATGAAAGAACAGCAGAGCAGGTGTTGAAGCAGTGTTTATTAACTATTGGTAAGTGTGTTTTATATTGTTATCATGTCGGAAACCTTCTTGTGAGTAAGTCGCTTCCTAGATATAAAGACAAGATAATAAAGTAATATGTTCAGTGGGTTAAAGATTCTGCCAGCAAGATGTTTATGCCACAGCCTCAAGACGGTACTCATTCCAAAGTGGTGCTGCAACACATGTGCACATATTTACATGCCATACATAAGGGAAAACAATTATGGAACAGGCCAAGTATACATGAGCTCTGGAAAATGTTCGAGGACGAGGTAGTGCAAACGAGCAAGAAAGAATGGATGCTTAAACAGCATGACAAAGGGGCACACTGCTCACGGCTTCTCCTCATCCACTGACCAGCATCCCATCCTCAACTGCACAGGGACTATACCCATTAAAGTCTGCTGCAGGATATACCATACCCAGATATTAACCCCCAGCATATAGTTATGATAACAAGATAAGGGAGAAAAAGTGAACGAAAACCATTGTCATTGCAGATATAATAGACGTGTGATGTAGCCTCTAAGCAAAGCTAACAAAAGCAGAGGAAGAACATAAAGGCAGCGAGGCATGCAGGGAGAAAGGGAAGAGATAAGAATTGTCTCAGGTAAATGATAGGATGGCCTATGTTACTCAAACTTGATGGAAAGGGAAAAGAAGATCCCAAAGAGGCAGCATTAAAAGATGGAAACAGAGAAGGAGGAAAGGTTGGAGGAAGAACAAGAAAGAGAAAGAAATTGAGATGAAAAGGGAGAAAGAAGACAAGATGAAGAGATAGAAAGAGAAAGGAAATAAGAGGAAGAGAGAAAGAAGGAGAGATGTTGGCGACATCATTAGCAGACATACATTGACCGACAGAAAAAGGGAAGATGTTACAAGAAGGAACAGTGACAGCCTAAATAGGAGCAAATGAGATAGCATGAGTAGGAGAGATATTTGGGGTAAGTCCTTGCAAAGCATGGGTAGGGATGTATTAGAGGAGATAGTGAGTGGGACATATGTGAGAGAGTCCCTTAGAAGACTAGAGCTTAAGGAAATGGATGAAGACAAAGAGAAAGAGGAAAGACAGTCGGAACGTTGGAATGGGAAGATGACAATGAGAGCGGGGAGAAGGAAGCTGCATAAGCACCTCCTACAGGTGCACCTGCATGGACAGAGATAGATTTGATAGACTTGGAGGGAAGAGTGATAGAGCCCATTATATGCCCACTTCTCCCAGAGAGATGTCCAACGAGTCCAGGAAGGAATATACCATATGTACATAGATTCAGAGATGTACCAGGCCGTAAAAAGGTTTGAGTGAAATCAGCTCCAAAGAGGACAAAGGGTTCAGCTGCACCTGCACGCAGAAGTGGACTGACAGAATTCCCTTTGTTAAAAGAAGAAGATTAGCACAACATATACCTTGGCCACAGACAGATAGAAATAATCTGGTTTGTAAATTGCTGTAAGTTACAGTAGATGCAGGGAAGTGTATCTATGAGTTGGAAAGAGAATAATCTGGCATGACATTGGCAGCAGGGGACATGAAGTGCTTGTTTTATGCGATTTTGGGGGAGCAAACAGAAAACATTTGGAAATGAGCAGGGTACCCTGGAGTGACAGTGCCAGACATGATGGTGCACCTTTTAACAATTTTAACAATTGTCTAGTAGACGTTTGGAGAGAACTTACAATACAATTCACAGAAACATCAGACATGATTGCAATATTGTCACAATAAATAGGGCCAGATGAGGACGCAGCTGCTTACATACAAGAAATAAAGGATGAATGGTGGATAGAAACGAGAGAAGGTTGGGATAAAAATATATCATTTTTCTGTCATATTCCATCCCTGCGGCTCACCAAAGAGGCACAAAGACAATTGAGGTAAATTGTGGGGATTGAGGTAAAACCATGGCCCAAGATACAATTGAACATTGTCGATTAAAACAAGAGAAGACAGAAAGAAAGATGAGTAAATTAAGGTGAATGAAGTGACATTGGCACAGAAATAATTGTCAAAAGTGGCAGTAGAGGGAGCAGTAATATGAGTGCTGGGGGAGACAACAGTGCACAGAAACCACAGAAAATACAGCAAGGTTCAAATGGATATTTTGTTGCAAGAGGAGAATACAATTATTATTATAAAAGGGTTTGTGCCAAAAGGAAGACAGTTTGGATTTCAAGCACCACAACCAGGGGAGCTTAATGGAGGACAACCACGATTTGGGGGACCTGCACTACAGTATTGGACTTGTGGAAAACCTGGACACTTTGGAGGGGTTTGCAGAATTAGGGGAGGAATGCGACACGATTGACAGCAATTTGGCCCAAGAGGGGGGTTTGGGTATCCAATGTCACCGAGCACTGTACAGCAGGACTATAATGCCCAGGATTACACACAGTATGAACAAACCCAGATACAGGCACAGTAAATACCGCATACACAGCATGCAGTACAACCTCATGTGCATCAAACGCAAGTACAAACTCCAGTAACGTTACCAACAAATACAGTAGCACAATGAGGCGCAAACATATTGCGGCAGGCACAGGCAACTAGAATAGGGGGTGTGACAGTAGTGGGAGTGAATCCCTACACTGGAACAGGACTGAACATGTATCCCCAATAGGACAGCCCAGAGAATGACTTGATGTGCCCAATTCTATTGATTACCCCAGACCAGCCAGAGGATCCGATGGTGGAGATGACAACAGGTGACAAGATGTGTTCCTTCTTGGTTGACACTGGGGCGACAGATTCCTGTGTTAAAGAGGGGAAGTCCAATGTCAGCAATATCAATGGAGGCACAAACAGCGGTTCCTTTTACAGATAAATTGCCCATAAAATAGGAGAGCATGAGATGGCTATGTTATTATTATATTCTCAGAAAACACCAGTTACCATGTTGTGGAGAGAACTGATGAGCAAGCTAAACATAACGATTTATTTCACTGAAGATGGAATAATATATTTGACACCAGGTATTCATTATGTGAATGTGCACGGTTTATGAGTGCATTATATGGTCAGGAGGCACAAAGAATGGGGGCAGCTAAACCATTAACTATTCCTTTATCGGGTACAGGTGATAATGGCATGGCTTCCAAGAATACATGACAAATTGCTGAGATTACCAACAGAATTTTTGTTCAAGCCAGAGGTACCCAAAGACATTTTAGAAGGTCAGATTATTACAATTGAATTGGCTGGCATGCTATATACTGCATGATAGGGAGCATGAGGGGATAGCATTTTGCAACCCAAGTGCAACAATATCCTGCTCAGGACATGGGATCATTCAACTGCAGAGGTCTTCAAGGGGATGGCTGATGGGCAAAATGTAAGTGTGAGTGATACACTAATATTTCCAGCTGATACGTGTGCTTAATCATATTCACCTTTTAAGGTTAATAAGATTGTATCTGCTTATACAGAGACATTATCTTCTCCTAAATTTGTTTCATTTCATGATGATTGTGATGACGCAATCATACATAGCCATCTCAGAATCTATTACTATCCTTTTCACTGGAATCTATCACTTGATATATCATTGCTGCTTCATGCAGAACATTTAAAACATGTGAAGCACCTTTCTCCCGGCTTACAGCACCATACCCACACTCTCCTCTTCTATAAACTTCCTGCCTGATCTTCTTGATCCCTTGTCCAAGACTCACAAACTGTGTGTCATCTTTGATAAAGAACTCCAACTGCAACAGTGCATCACACCACTGCCTCTGATGCTCATATTAACCTTCTCAACATTCAGAAAATATATATTCCTGTACTCAACGCTCTAAGAAAACTGTAATCTTCACGCTAATGCTCAGCAAACTCAATTACTTCTTGAGCCACTTCTTTGCCTCTCTCTCTAATACTTCCTCCATCTAAACACAGTCCTCAACTTCTCAGCCCACAGTCTCTACAACCTATGCAGATCTTCCTGCACGTGAACCTACTAATACTATGCTGGCTGGCTTTTCATGCACGATCGCTCCCTTTTCAAGTTACTTTTCCTAGTCTACATAGTCATCAATGGTCTTGCTACTAAGCACCTGTCTGACTGTATCTCTGACTACTCACCATATTGATTCATCAGTTACCCCTCTGCATTCAGTCTCACTGCACTCCACCTGCCCCATTGCCTCTTCTTGCTGCCACTATTTCTAGCTACACGCCCCACTCTATAGGAACCTGCTGCACATCTCAATCAATCCAGGCTGACTGAAGATCTCCTCAAAATTTGGTTTAAACTTCTTTCACCTGTTGTTCCCCCTTCCCTCTCTCTTTCCTTTCTACCTGACCCACCACTCCCTACAGTGCTACCTGATAATGGGACAATGTAACAATGTTGTACATTTGTACAATGCTACTCTTTAGTTTCAAGCACTTGCCCCACTAGGTTCATGCGATCTTTGTAAGTCACCTGCTGTTTATTTTATTTTTATTGTTTATTATGTTTTGTCCCTCATCTATGTCACACTTTTTTCACACTCTCATAAATGAGCTCACCACTTGTTTTCATCTTTGTGCTATTGTACAGGCACCCTTCCACGGATGCCTCTGCTATCGGTAAACGTGTTGTTGCAAGTCATCTATCATCAAAAGTGACGTAGAAATAAATCTTCAAATAATGGCAGTATCAAAGGAAACATTACATCTATTTTTCAGCCAAAAACGTGATTATATCAAAAAGTAACCTAAGCCCAAAACAAGCCACGTAGATAACTGAACATTCTTGGATTCAAAAATGGTGCAACAATAACCTCTCCATTGATCACAGTATTAACCCGCGTGATGGCCTGAACCACTAGCAGATGCATGTATGATTAGCAAAGTGCATGATGATTCAGAGGTTCTTTCATTAGATGACGTAGTTCACACTGTAGCTTATACTCACAAACTATAGCATGATACTTTGAAGGAACTTCACTGTTATAGGAAAACAATTGTGAAAAACTCCCCCAAAGCAGGAATTCTTCTTTCATTTCCATGTTGGAAAGTGTGCCAGACTCAGAACAGCTTGTGCCTTCAAAATATGTTCTAATGTCACTATTTAATTTTTGGGAAAAAATGTATTCAGAATGTGAAAAAAAGCACAGGACTTTGCAAAGACATGCTGCTTGCATTAAACATTGAAAATGTCTCGGCTGCCCATTGTGCACTGATGGCTTCTGATATTCAAAGAAGGCATGAAATATGTGCTAAGAAACAAACATTGTTTGTTAATGATAATCAAGTCCCTTGGGACAATCCTGTACACACCTTATTGCTAGACTCTATGATTGGTTACACGATTGCTTCAAGGAATGACCATGAGAATCCTGTAAACATTACTGAATTTGAAGTATGTGCTGAGGTGCACGATAGGGCCACCAACGCTGCAAACAAGAGCAGAATCAATTTGGAGAACCCTTGGTGTGTTTACAATTATACAGGTGTAGATTTGGTCCAGGGGTGGTTTCTTTGGCCTCTTTGATTGGTTCAGAGAAAGAGGATCAGGGCGGGGGGACGAGTGGGATCAGCTCTGAGGTACTAGTAGAACACTCTTTAGCCCAACCAAGTGTGCATACACCAGTAAATACATGTGAGGATGTTTTTAGTAAAAATAAATAACAAACGTGTGCAAAAAAGGAAGCTAAAAAGCACCCATATTCCCATCATTCAAGACCCAAGCAAAATTGTAGCTGGTAAAAGCGCCACTCAAATACATATTAACGATGAAAGCTATCATTGTTATGAAGAGCTCTCTAAATGAATTAAAACTATGCAACAATATGTACTCAAAGATTGAAGAGCAATGTGGGCTGCACCAGAAAGACTTGTACCATAAATAGTTCCGTGGAAGATCCCTATGGCACTTTAATGTATGGCAATGAGGAACATGTGATTGAAAACAAGTGGAGTAAGGTTGGGTCTGATAATGTAATAAATACAATGTAAGGCTACCATTTTAATTTTCATTTGCACCTGATCTAATTATTTATGCTATGGCAACCGTAGAGAAGGCAGCTATTCAAAACTACCATGTTTCTAGATTATTTAGAGCCCTAATGTCTTTTAATGCCTCTATTAGTATTAAATAATTTGATTTGGTCTCCTCCAAATAAATGACATAAATATGGTTATGACTTGGATGTGCTTTGTATTAAGGGAATGTTTGAAACAACGGTATAACATGGTAGGCTTTAAAGCCGATTGGCGTTCCCGGACCATTTACAAGAAATATAGACAGGAAACGAAGTTCCAAAAAACCAACCCAGGTGCACAAACCATCCTATCACTGGGTTAATAGTGAAGCGCTGCAAATGGGGAAGCTGATAGTCCTATGTTAGTTAGAACGCATAGGATACCACAACCAGCAGTGATTAATTACATGTGCTACAAACTTACAGTAGTATGAAAGGTCCTGAAGAAAGTGGCACTGACCTTATCAGCCACTGAAACCGGTCGACCAGCCACCAAAATCCGGGACGTCCTAATAGTGGCGGGTTAGCTGTTAAAGCTAGTTTTTACAAACATGATGTGTCCCATGTTGGTCCACATACACTGCTTTTAATTCTTTGTGATCAAACATACAGGAAGAATAAAAGTAACTCTGATTCCTGTTCTGATTACACTTTTTATCATAATGCCATTATATAATTGTTTATGATGTACTATAGTTAAACTATAGGGTCAGTCTTCTCTCTGTCCCCTCACCTTAGATAACCGGCACATCACCAAAATCTAGGGCAAGTATATACCTGAAGGGATAGTAAGTTTGGTTGGAGGGTCAGTGATAGCACTACACTGCCTAAATAATTAAAAACCTGTACAATCATGCGTGAAAGGATTTATATTTCACCATTAAAATATGTGAGGAAGAAATGAGGTTGGCCCTTTGGAAAAATGAAAACAATCGCAATACATTGAGAGACTGATGATAAACGGGTGGCCTCGATGGCACAATATCACATATACACTTTACCCAGTCTGGGACTGGCTGCATGCTGTGCTGCAGCCAAAAATGCCGATTAGGCCCCAATGAACATGAATATGCATCCTCCCTATATATCTCACCATTGAATAATGGAGGTCAGACCAGTTTCACCACCGGGACGACATTTCTTATGACTTCCTTGAGAAAACCTTGTCTGATGTCATTGGTGGAAACCTGGTTAACAGCCATGCCTCTTTTAGAAGGTATGAATGTAATTGTGGAACCAGAGAAACACTAAACATTAGCTGGCCAAAGGGTGCTTTCTCTTGGGGTTAAATAATCAACATGTAACAAACATGTAATAAAATAAATTAAAATGGTGATCAGAATTGACAGTTAGGTGGGATAGACAGTTAGGTGGTATGGGCAATCCCTGGCAGTTTCCCCTGTAGAGAGAGAGAGAGAGAGGAATCTGGTATAGTGTGTATGGCTAAGGCTTGAAGTCTAAGTCATCCTCTTATGCAGCAGCATGTCTTCTTTGGACCAGGGATAAAGTGCAAACATTGTTTAGAACTAAACCATTATTTGAATGTTAAAAGGAAGGGCACATGGCGATATACCTGGCTAGCATATATGACGGACTAATAGGACAAACTCATTAATAGAGCAGATTTCTGTGATTGAACGTGATAGCAAAAGATGTTTAGCTTTACATTTTTCCCCTCACTCGTAAAGTGATAATGTTGGCCTTCAGTTAATTTATGGCAGGTAAATGCATCCCCTTTACCATACTATTCGGGATAAAATAATGTGTTAGTTCATAAAGGAAAAAATCATGTCACCTGCTGGATCAGATAATTGTATATACTCAAAGGATGATTAGTCTGACGTAGTCAGGGTCATGACAACAAAAATATCTCTGCAAATACTATGCCTCTCAAAGGTGCCCTACTTAATGTTAGATCCCTTGTGGCACACCCCATAGAAATTGCCGACATTATCCGTTCAGCAAACTTGGATTTCCTTGCCAATACTGAAACCTGGCTTCATGCCGCAGCAGGTCCCTCTCTAACCCTTGCGGTTCCAGACAACTACTCCACCCTCAGGGCCGACAGACCTAATGCCCATGGAGGAGGTGTAGCACTCATATTCAAATCCTCGCTGGACATTAGATCGTTACTTCCCTTCCTCTAAACTCATGTGAACACCTATCCATTAAAATTCAAACCACTCCTAAAAATACCATTTCCTTGGAACTTATATACAGACCCCCTGGTCCCATAGGTTCCTTCGAGGAAGATATAACCTCCCTCATAGCGGAAAAAATCGAAACCCTCATCACAGAATATTATTCTAGGTGATTTTAATTTAGTATACAACGATCCTCACGACATTCCAGCATCCTCCCTTGCCAATGCCCTTTGCGAACAGAACTACATTCAACTTAACTCTCTACCCACACATCAGAAAGGTAGAACCTTAGACTGGCTCGCTGCCCATAACTGCAACATTATCTGCAAGGACCCCCGACCACTTATTTGGACCGATCACCTCCTACTTTCATTTGAAATTAGCACTAATAACCCTCTCCATATACAGTGCCCACCTGCACCAGCATGTCTGACGAGAAATAAGCGGAACATCACTGCGGAAGCCCTCATCCCACTGGTTCTACCCACGCTAAATATGATCCCCAATTCATCAGACCCTAACTTATTAGTAGACATCTACAATGACGCCATGACCAACGCTATCGACCTTGTTGCCCCTCTAAAACTATGTAAAGGTAAACCTAAAGCTCACCTTAACGCCTGGTACACACCAGAACTTAAAACACTAAGAAATAAAAAGTCCAAATTGGAAGCCCTTTGGAAAATGAACCGGACAGAGGAACACAAACAAATCTTACTAATGCATCCTCCTATCATAAAAAAGAAATAATTTGCACAAAAAGGAAGCCTACAATATAAGAATAAGTAATGCTAGTTCCAGCACCAAAGAATTATTCACCATCCTAAAAGAGCTAGAAAATCCCAATCCACCCACGGACATGTCCGTGAAGGACCAACGCTGGTGCACTAGCATCTAAGAAGCCCTTGCGAACAAAATTACCGGCCTCCAAACTAAAATTGAAAACAAAAGACTACAACTATCCAACATCAGCCCCACACCTAGCCTCCCTAATCTCAGCCTACCCATCACCCCCAACATTAACCATGGCTTAACCTTCAAAAAAGTAACCGTATTAGAAGTGCAAAAAATCATAACCTCCCTTCAAACTGCAAAGGGGACAGCTGCCCTGCACAGATCTTAAAAGATGCAGCTAGAGACCTCGCCCCCTTCATTTCTAAGCTCATAAACGTGTCATTCTCTACTAACTCGGTACCCACCAATCTGAAACAGTCATGGGTCCTCCCGCTATTAAAAAAACAAAATTTGGACCCAGCCATCCCTACAAATTACAGGCCCATCACAACTGTTCCCTTCCTGCTAAAAATTCTCGACAGAGTGGCTTACCTGCAAATTCAGCATTACCTAGAGTCCAACCAATTACTCGGAATACGTCAGTCTGGCTTCCGGCCTCAACATGGAACAGAAACTGCCCTTGTTGATCTTAAAAGTCAGAGTGACGAAATTAAAGATAAGGGCAAGGCTGCCATCTTACTCCTCTTAGATCTCTCAGCAACCTTCGACCTGGTCGTCCATAGGATACTCTGTTACCACCTCTCTTCTGCCGCCCACTTCTCGCCTTCTGCTGTCTCGTGGATACAGTCCTTCCTTGCCAACAGAACCATGAGAGTCTTCTCTCCAGTGGCAGCAGCAGACCCTATCCCTATCACCTGCGGTGTCCCACAAGGCTCATGTGTTTCACCGACACTATACAACATCTTTACAAAGCCCTTCTTTGATAAATTGGACTGCCTGGGTGTCACCTACACAAACTACGTGGATGACACCCAGATACTCCTCACCATCTCGGGCAACTACAATACTGATGTAGCCAGGATCAATGAAATCTTCTCCGTCATTCAGGCATAGATGGCCACACACGGCCTCTGCCTGAATGACGAGAAGACTGAACTGCTCATTGTTGGCGCACCAAACAACCTACAAAAAATAAGCCCTAACTACTCTAATATAATAATTGATGGCAATACAATCCCAATCGCTAAAAGCATGAAAACACTTGCCTTCTATCTCGATGCCAATATAAACCTCTCTAAACAAGTCAACTCAATCGCCTCAACCACTGCATATACAGGAAAACTAATCAGAGCCTGCAGACCATTTCTTTCCCCTAGCAGTTGCCTTACGCTAGCCAGAGCTCTTATACAATCTAAGCTAGACTACTGCAATAGCCTCTATTTAGGTGCCAACCAAGCGATAATCAGTAAACTCCAAGTCATTCAAAATAATGCGCTACGAGCAGCGTTAAACATTCCCAGGCGTGAGCATATCTCTGCCACCAGAACTACATGCAAATGGCTCACCATCCAACATAAAATCGATCTAAAATCCCTCTGCCTCACCTACAAAGCTCTCAACCATCTATACCCCCCCTTACCTTACTAACAAATTCACCATGAGAACATCCATTAGAACCACGAGATCGTCCAATACCCTATGTCTTACAGTACCCAGATTTTCCTCTAAAAGAGCCGGTGGTTCAAGCTTTACTGTCCTCGCCTCCTGACTCTGGAATACCTTGCCTCTGAATATTAAGGCGTCTAAATCCTTCCAGTCGTTCAGGAAACATGCCATTGGGTGGCTCCTGACAAAAAGTCAACCTTAAGTTAGACCCAGCTATAAACTGTCCATATTGCACATGTCTATTTTGTCATCATGTGTGGCCATCACATCCATTGTCTTTATACATTGTATATACTTGCTGCCGTACTATTATTGTTATTCTATGTACTATGCCTGTAACCTGTACTAAGCGCCCCTATACTCCCGGGTCCAGAGCGCTATAGAAATAATAAACATAAACATAAACATCACGGGGAACAGGCATCCTTTCTGACCTGGGGTATGCAGTCATCAAGGGTATACACTAGAGCTTGTCCACCCTCAGAGGCGGAGTGAGCATGTTGGGGGAACCACTCCTTGCTCACCCCCCCTCTGGATTGTACTTTGTTGTTTAATGCTGGGGTCGCTCTCCCTTCCACAGAGCCTATCAGCCTCTCTTCTGGCTAGTGTTCTCTTTTATCTTTTTCAGAAACGCAGGGTGCAAAAAAGAACACCTAGAGTGGAACCAGGAGAATGGAAAAGAAACCAGGCATGGAATGGAAAGGGATTGTTCTGGACAAAAAGAGATAAGACAAACAACACCCAACCCACCTACCCCAGATGGAACCCAGTGGAATATGTGAGCAACAAAAAATGAACAGAGAGTCAGCAGGGACTGCAGGGGAGAAGGGGAGACAGAGTAATCCTCCCCAAACCCAGTCAGGAAGAAAACTCATCAGCTCCTGAAGCAATCCAAACGGAAAACGAGCAGCCTGAGCAACAGGTACGTCATTTCACCACCATTTATTTTTGTTAGATGGGAGATAGAGGGTAAGGATGTGTTGCAGGTCACAGTAATTGCAGTTTTTTTCATTTAAAAATGTAAACAGCAGCAGCTCCATGACCCCACCCGTAGAAATGGCCCATTTCTTTATTTTCTTTGGTTCTTTATATCTTGCTTTATTGCAGATTCCTCGATCTTCTAAGCCCTGGAACAGGAACTGAACCAACGTTGCACTTCATCATCTTGTTCCCAAAGCAAGTGCATTGCCCCTGGCTATCCTTACAAATACATATTCTTCCTGCTGGCAGAAGCAACAGATGGTTTACCTCAAAGGCAGAGAGCAACTTCATGTGAATTAACTATCTCAGCTTGCATCTATCTACAGTGTGCCTGTGATGCAGGTCTGGCAGATCTGGGTCAGGTCACACACTGCACAGTGCCCAAATAGTATTTGTGACATAAGCCACTGGGGCACACCCCCCTCATCACAGGCCCAGTGGCTCACTGGATGTGCAAAGCAGACAACGAGAAACACTCATGAGATTTGCATTCATACTGTGCTGTCACTGAGTACTGTAGGCTGCTCTTACCCATTCCCAGCTAGCTAGCCCTAGCCCCCATATCCTTTCTGTTGCTAAAGTACTGTATATGAGCTACAGTGACAGCCCAGCTCTGAACCCAACCATTCACGCATCCTTCACTAATGGACTGCAAAACTGTTAGTGATGGTGGTTTCATGGTTTTTCCTGCAACCCTGTTATTTCTCCAGCTAACAAGGTGAAAAAGCTGTGGCACATTTAACTGCATTTACAACTACCTTTTTAGGTGCAACACAGATATCTGTTTTTTGCACTGCCTCTTTGTCCAATGGTCACTTGGAAAGATAAAGCGGTAGCTGAGGGGGACCCCGGGGTAGCATGTGCTACCCATGGCAACCCCAAAATGACATGCCTGCTGAGCAATTGGCTGTCACCCCAAGAATGGAGAGTGAAAAGGGAGCCAGGCTAAAACCCATCTTAAAGCATTCCAGAGGAGGTGCCAACCTGAAGAGGGATAGCGTAGCTGGAGATTGCCCAAGGGAAACGTGTAATGAAGGAGATCAATGGGAGCCGAGAGGAGTCTGGGAAGGGGTTAGGATGGTCTATAAAAGCCCAACCAGCACACAAGACTGTTCAGCTGGGTCAGTTGGACCCCAAGAGGACAGGTGTAAGATGGGTGATACAGTAGCGTGCTGAGTACACTCTTGTATTGGACGTGAGAGAGAGAGTGGTACCAGTTAAGTGAAGTGTGGTGGAGTGGTGCAAAATGTGAGAGCACCAAAAAGAGAGAGAGCAAGAGAGTGCAGGGGGATTTCGAGAGGGGGTGAGAATGAGCGCAAGTAATAGAGAGGGTATGGTAGGAAAGTGCAGAGTGAGTGCCAAGTGTTATTGGGAGTAGTGGTGAGGATGAAGTGAAGCAGGAGGAAGTAAGTTGGGAGCGCTCTGCAGAGAGAGTGTGATAGGATCAGAACACAGGCAAGATAAGGCATTATTAGGGGATTTAGAGTAGAGAGAGGCAGAGAATAAGAGTTTGGGGAGTGTAGAGAGAGGGGAAGAATTGAAGCATGTAAAGAAGAGGGGAGGAGTAGAGCAAGAGCCAGAAAGGGCAGAGAGTGGGGAGATTCCAGAGGGAGGAGAGCAGAGATGGATTTAGGGGGAGAAATAAAGGTGATAGAGAGAAAGAGAGAGCAAGAAAGAGACAGAGAGAGGGGGAGAAGGGGTGACACTGGAAGAATGTTCCAGTGACATCAAGCAGTAAAAACAGACCAGAAGCATCCCTTAGAAAAATCCCAGTGGGAGATAAAAAGGAAAGGCCACTGCTTTTAGATTTTCCATCCCAGAACAGAGAAGCCTTAGAAAGTAGGGGTTACCTTGTATTAGAATACATCAGGAACATTCTGGTGTTTGGAGACATCTGGGCAAGGGTGGGGGGAGCCCAGGTGGACGTCGAGGGAGCAGTACGGACCATCTAGTCTCCCATCTCAAAATCAATTTTTTGTAATATCTATAAATCACCTTAATTCTATTATGCTTGTCTGTGGATTTCTGAGCACATGTGTGACGTTAGCCATCACTACTGTTTCTGACCTGTATACAAGGGGATGAACCTCTCCCTTTCTCTAATTTTAGAGTTACCTTAAATGCCTATGAGATTTTAATTAAAGCCTTGACTGGTGTTGTGAAAGAGTTTGCAATAACTTAAACGGTTGAATAAAAAAGTTTAAGCCAGAACAGAAACATGGCACATGGTAAGAAAACCATGTTGGTAGATAAGAGCCGGGACACTTAGAGGTTACTCTTACAGTGTACTCAGAACTGTTAAAATGATGAATGAGATAATAACATTGAAATGTCTCTATAGAAACTGGCTGAAATGTTACAGGGACAATAAAAGAAAAAAACATCACTCTAAAAGGTTCTGGTCCATGATACATAACAGTGCTACTACACACGTTAAAGATTTTGCTGGACCCTCCGGTTGTGAGGTGAAGGCAGGTACTCCAAGACAGAGGCAAGATCAGTTCCCTAACCATCTCCAGAGACCATTGGGGTGAACTGCTGCTGGAACAAGACCTGCATCTCTGCCACCAGCCACTTTGTTACCCATGACTTCACCATGCGGAAGGACCCCTGAAGGTGTGTGGTAGCCTCCCCTGGGTTTGGGGGACAAAGAATAGGGCTCATCTTGTCCCTGAGATCTTAGAGAGGAACGCTCAGCTGCTGAGAGCCAAGACAGCTAGGATTCTTCCAACTTCAGCTTAAAGCAGCTTCAAGCCATGATGTGTGCATGCTCAACCCACATCAAATTACCAGAACCCCCCCCCTGAGCTGCCTTTGGCACTCGCTGAACTTCAAACCAATGTCCCGCACTTTGGAAACCATACGCTGCCATACCGCACTATCTAAAAACGTGGCACTGCCTCGGCTCAAATAAAGTAGCACTGCTGCATCTGCATTGCTCAAAACACTGTTTGAACCTCCAGCTTCTTCTTGGCTGAACGAATTGCTGATCGAATCGACCCTGGTTTTCTTCCTATACTGCACCCTTCGATCCCTTGCATCAAACTGACTGGCCTGCTCATCCCGGCATTGGCCAGTCCGCCGTTGCACTTCCACTACTGAACTGAACCTGATGACCTCAATGATTCGCATCACCTGAGAAATGTATCGAACCACAGCTTTCTTCAGTTCGAACCCACTTCGGCATCTGCTGGCCATTCGACCTCTGCATCTGCCCCATATTGAACCATCAAACAGCAATGAGAAACCTGGTTTTCTGTTTTGGAAACTGCCAAGAGACTGCAAAGGTATTATTGACTGATATCTGCCCCCCAGGTCCATTTTGTGCCATAGAGACTGGATAGGTCACATTAGGTAAGATTTCCATTCATCGCCACAGTTTTATTTTCACTGCATTTTTTGCTGCCAATTTTTGGCCGATAAAATGAATTGAAAAATATGCAGGGGGTAAAGACATATAAGGGGCAGAGTGTGTGGGCAACAGGTAGTAAATAACTGTGTACCCCTCGAATTATAAAAACAAAAACAATTCAATGAGTTTTCTGGGCCAGAAATCGGCAATGGAATGACATTGAGCCATCACACTCATCCCATTTTGCTACTCAAGAACGTGTCCTTTTACTTTGTGGTTTCTATTGCCTTTTCTCCCCATTATATTCCCACAGTGCTGCATTTTGATATCTTGCATATTCTGTGTTCTTTCTACAGGAATGGATTTTTACAGTGTTTTCTAGTTGGGAATTATTGCACTCCTGCAGTGCAGAAGTCTATGGTGACTGTTGTACTCCTGGAAGAGGAGGCCACAGTCAGAAAAAGGCATCTTAGCAGTTGAAGTTCCACTAGGCCATGGAGTGGCCAGAATTTCCCCATTCTTACTGGGAATGGTACTGGGTCCTTTGAGAAACCCCCATTTCTAGCCAAGACTCAGATATTTCTGGAGTGGGTGTCCATAAATGAAGAAAGGCTGCCTGCTTCACATGATACCGCTATGAGTATTACAGCTGTTAGGTGTGAATGGGTATAGGAAGGCAGGGGCGTTGCTAGGGGGGGCTAAGGGGGCTATAGCCCCTGATCTTTTGGTTGTAGCCCCGGATAGAATCTCAGGAGCTACAGCCAAAAGACTAGCTAGCCCCCAGTCCCGACAGTTCTGACATCAGCATAGCCCCAGGTCTTTTCCAGACCTAGCAACACCCCTGTAGGAAGGGCAGTACATTCCATGACTAAAGCAACTGGTAAGAGTGTTTGATGGTCTTCCATACTGTGCCTTAACAATGGTAGACCTTATATACAATCTCCCTGCACCATGTTGCAGTCAAGGACTCTATTGCAGTAGGGTGTTTGTTGGGTAATAACCTCCCTGATCCAGCCATAGGCAAGGCATTCACTGGAATGTGGGCTCTGAAAGCAGAACAGGAGGAGGCGCTTGAGGGCTGAGGCACTAAGGTTTCGTTAGCAGGAGAGTGTGAGAGACCAGTCTCATTGTTAGCTTCCAGTCCGGGCCTGATGTCCCCTGAGGCCCCTAATCTTTCAAGAGAGGGCTCAGCCGCTGATGATGACTATGGAGTTAGCACCGGCTTCAGTGATCTTAGCGTTGCCTACGGGCATAGAGAAGTAACCTGAGATGAGGGACAAGGAAGTTTCAGACCCAAAGGGCCTGTCAGAACTGGAAGAGTGGTCTTCATCTGGAAGCCCAGGTCAGGTTGACCTTTGTCAGGAACAGAGGGTCTGTCCCACACTGTCGAGTCTGCTGAGGGAGACACAGGAGCCGGTACAGGGTGGAGGTCCTAGGCCTCTTCAAAAAGGGAAACAGCAGCAGAGTGTAAGCCGTGGCCTATTTCAAAACCAGGAGCCAGTGCAACGTGAACGTTTTGATCTGTTCGAAGAAAGGATGCCAAGAATTCTGGCACAAGACACAGCCAGGAGTTGGCTGTTCACACAGGCCCCAGGAGGTTCCTACCAGGCGTTGCTCCTGACATACCAACTGGTTACCTAGATGTAAATGGGACATCTGACAGATAATTCCTGTGTAGATTTAAAAATGGAAACCATGCTCTCTGTTCATTCCTAACTAGGCACTGACAAAACAGGAGAGGCACTCTAGACCCCTTTAAATTCACTACCTGTGGTTGGGTGGCCTTGCGAGAGCAAAGGTAACTTCTCTCAGGTGAGCTCTGCCCAAAAGGTCAAACCTTACAGGGGACCCATGTTATATGTGTGGCTCTGTAGAGACCACACCACAGAGAAATCAGTCAGCCTCTGCCTGCCAAACCACTTTACAGTGCTGGAAAGCTGGCCTAAGCATGGCAATAGTTCTTAAACTCCCGGACTACGGGCAGGAAAATAAAAGTCAGACAGGCACTTGTTTAACTGGCATTGGAGTAACTCAGTGTAACTGAGCTTGGAAATCTCTGATCAGTCCATTGCCTACCTTCATAGGCGGATGATGGAGTTGAGAAAAATGATTCATGGTTGAGGAGATTCCAGAGCCTAGGCATTGGACGATCTCTGTATGGAGAGTTAAAAAGTATACATGCTGCCTAAGTCTGGATTTCAACATACTAGTGAAGATGGCAACCAGTTATTTTCTCACTTTGAGGGTGTGCCTGACTCTTAGAAGGTTGGTACTCAAACATTTTGCCTGGGGCCATGTGAGGAATTTCCATCTGGCCTGGCAAGGGTGTAGAAACCGTGTCTTTTTCATTTGTTAATGAATAAAATGATGCAGGCAATCCATCTCTGAGAGGGAAAACTTTTAAACAGATTCCCTTTTCATAAACTCCACACCAAAAGCACATTGTACAGTTGTGCCATGCTGCATCAGTAGCCTGATCTGAAGCACCTGCTCAATGGTGGAACAGAGGAGGATCAGGGATCACATGTGCTCATTTCATAACTGCAGTGATAGCCAAGCTGAGTTGTTTGTCCTGATGACACATACAACTTTATATATAAGCCATACCTCAGTTTCGGATATGGTGGATCGCATCTCTGATAGTTATCCAACCCACATCAATTTGATATCACACACGTGTCAGCACCGTGAGCCCAGTTCAGAAGTGGAATAGATATGTGTATTCTCTCAAGACAGGCTGAGCTTGCTGCTGCTAGGTAGATGGTAGCCTGGGGGATTGCCTTTCTCTGTTCCTTTGTGAGGACAGATAACACCCTACCCAGAGGGGTAACCACTGCACAGGAATCTGCCCTGGGAATAGGAATCAAAGGGCACACCCATCCTGAAAAGATGTAATCTCACACTAGGGTGATGACTATCAATATGGCTTTTAATTCTATTGAGGAGAGGAGTGGGCGGGACTAGTGTAGACAGAGGGACCACTTTACAGCTGGAGGAAGGTTCTGCCATCTTTTTTCTCTCTGCCTCTATCTTTTGTTCCTGCCCCCTCCACTTCCTGTAGCTCAGAGCACTTGGGGTGTGATGTCAGAACGCAAAGTCCAATTGTTCCAACAATAGGGATTCAACACCTAAAGCAGGCCACCTTCAGTGCAATCACATGGGGGTGTTTGCCTTTTTAAAAGATGGGGTCCTCTACCCATTTTTTGAATAATATCTGGACTCACACCTTCAACCCTTCAATAAGATGGTGTTTGACCCTGTTAGGAGAGCAGTCCATTCCAAAGTCCTCCATTTTTGTGGTGCAAGCAAGTGCTCCTAGGTAGTAGAAACAAGCTTTATCCCCTAACCATCCCCAAGGACCATGGAGGTGAACTGCTGCTGGAACAAGACCTGCATCTCTGCCAGCCCCACTGTTGCCAATGACCTCATTGCGCTGAAGACCACTAAAGGTATGTGCCAGCCTCCCCCAGGTTTGGGGGCAGAGAACATGATTCCTTTTACCCCTAACATCCTGGAGAGGGGCTCAAATCTCTTGAGAGACAAGACAACCAGGATTCCTGCCACTTCGCCATCAAAACCACTGCGAGCCACGATTTGAGCATGTTCTACCCAGATCAAGTTGCCAGGAACCCCCTTCAGAGGAGACTTTGGCACTTGCTGACTTCAAACCACTATCCTGCACATTCAAACAAATGTGTCACCGCTCCATGCCATCTGAAAGTGTATTGTTGCCACTGCTTGAAGTGCTACTGCATCTGCACTGCTCAGACTGCTGTTCAAACCTGTAGCTTCTTCATCGCCGAACGAGTCACTGATCGAATTGACCCTGATGTTCTTCCCAAACTGCACACCTCGAGCCCCCATCGAAACGACAAGAGTGCTCATCGTGGCATCACCCGGTCTGCTGTGAAACTTCCATTATTGAACGAAACCTGATGGCCTACACGATCCACATCACTTAATGTTTCGTAATGTTAAGTGATGTTTCAAACCACAGCCTTCTTCAGTACGATCCAGCCTCAAAATCTGCTTGCCATTGGGCCACCATGACTGCTTCATTTTTTATACACATCAAGCTGCCCCACAGCACCGAGAAGCCTCATTCGACACCCTTGAGCAGGGATGAAACTAGCTCTGCATGAGATATACTGGTGTCCTTAATTGCCCCAAGATGTGTATCATCAAAGAAGCTCACCTAGACTGGGGTCACAAATATGGTGCTACAAGGCAGTTAGGCCTGAAAAGTTGACAACTTAGTGCATGCATGTGAATGAGTGTGCATGAGAATGTGTTTGCATGTGAATGAGTCCGGTCTGTGAGTGTGCTGTGCGGATCTGGGTGGAGGGCTGGTAATCGCAGCAGGGACCTCAGGGGGATGATAAGGAGAGAGAACAAAATGACAGTTGGTGCTGGCAGTGTAACTTGGACAACACTGACTTGTTTTCTTACAGTGACATTAGTGTGGTGTATGGGTAAAGCCACCATAAGTGTTCTTATGTGGGAATACTGCCATATATTAGTGAAGCCAGCATGAGAATCTCTTCTTAAAGCACGATATTAGCTTTAAGCACAAAGCTAACAAGAGTGTGTGATTACTTGAATATGTTGGCAACCAGTGGCATAAGTGCATCATCAGTAAAGCCAACATGAGTGCTCTTACGGGACGGATACTGTCATATATTGGCACAGTAAGCACACACTAGTTGTACCTTGGCATCATTGGGCACAGCCAGCATGAAATTAATGTCTTCTTACAGTGGCAGAATACTGGCATATTTATTAGGGGCAAATGTATGATGACAATGTTACGATGTACTATTGGTGATCTGGCATCTATTGTATTTTTTATGTGTTACTCTTCAAGCTGATGGTAAAATATATGCTTTTTACCCACTTGTTCGACAAAATTGGTACTATAAAGTGCCCCATTTTAATCAATTATTTTAAAAAACGTTCTTCGGGAACTCTCAGTTGGTTACCTCTTTGGCTATGCTTGGTTGCTCGTGGACATTTGTGGGAAATATTCATGCCATCACCCCAAATGAAAAATGTCACCAGCCACCACTGGGAATCTGTAGTTTTATAAAATACACAATTTTAGAACAACTAATTATATAGCCCCTATGTTCCTTCCTTAAATCATATTTGTGAACAGCATTGGTATCTTGACTCGTGCATTTAACAATCATAATTGATTGGAGATTGTACATTACTTTGCACAGATCCTTTGTCAACTGTCAACACGTGTTTGAACACACTGGGGAATGGGGGACATACCCCCCACATCACCCTGGGGACTAATAATCAATGTATGTTATTTAAGTATATTCAATCAAACATACCTCTTCCTTTTTTAAGCAATATAAAGGTTTCAATTACGGATTTATCATGCATTTAAAATGCATAAAATAATTGCCCGGCTACATTAATAATTACAATTAAAACAGTTGAATTGGTGCATGTTATAGACAAAATACTAATAATTGCAGTTCATCATGAAATATGTGCAAATGAACATATCCTACAGGATACATTTGAATGCGGGTTGGTCTGTAAAAGGTATTATTGATGGTAGCAGCCAGGGTGGGGAGCCAACCAATCAGGCTGCTCTGCTCGCATTGAGGGCTGATCCCCATGAACCAAGCCCACATTCCAAGAACCTAAAGATTGATCTCCGCTGGCAATCTTTTCCATCATCCCCTCCCCTACGGTCATTGCTCCCAGCCCTCCCCATGCCTCTAGCCGACTCAGCATATACTTTTGGTGCAGCGCAACTGCTGCCACCGCTCCAGCCTTCATGGTGGCCAGCTTAGGTGTGTGTTTTTTATGAAGGAACAGGATGGCACAAGTGCGTCCCGTACATTCATACAAAATATATTTTCGCCAACACCACAGGTTTCTGAATTGAATACCTGGGATGCTAATAGCAATAACACCAGATTTCAGAGCGCTGGGTCGATTGGTAACCGCACTGGAGCCCATTGTTAAGGTCCTCACTGCGTGTAGGCCTGTAATTTGGGCCCTGGGCCATTACAACCCAATCTGGCTTAATTCAAATACAAGCAAAACATTTTTATTTTAGTTCTTCACTACATTCACTGAACTCAAATTGGAAGTGGATTAGTCCATAACGTATTTCACCTCAAGCTATAGCAAGAAGAATTGTATTGTTTATTTATTACTCATTTAAGGTTACATTAAATGTTCTATGTAGGTCACCACGACCTTCTATCTTTTACTTGCACCACATTAATATTTATGCTGCCTCTTTATATGACTTCGATTTGTTCATTACGGTGCATAATCCGTGCAACCCTTTTGTCATGCATAGACACTCTGCGTAAAATAAGCGTTGTTATTCTTATCCTCAATATCGGCTCATTTGCTCTCAATTCTCCCAGCTGATCTGAATGTTTGCCCTATGTGTGTAATGGCTCTATTCTGCAGGATTGGTGGCAACTTCACTACTCTTGAACAGTAGGCCGCCATAGTCGTATGGGTCGTCTTACATATAACGTTTTGTTTGAGTATTGTCTCTCTTCAAAATCCTTGTCTGCAGCAATTTGAAGTCTCCTAGAGGTGAATCATTGGGCTAACATTGAAAAAGAATACTTTGTTTCTAAATTAATTCTGTGTACTATACAATTCATGACTATTTAGTGCTCGGCCTAAGTCTATGTCTATGTCCGAATTATATAATAATAATAATAATAATAATAATAATAATAATAATAATAATAATAATAATAATAACAACAATACACTTTTATACAACTCTTGATGTCTGAGTACTCCCACTTTAACGCACAGTAATAATTGATGTTTCTGGCCGCACTTATTCTGTTTCTCGGACGGGGCTGTTTTCTTCCTATAACCCGCTCCTTTATGGTGTAACACAAGGTTCGGTTCTTGGTCCCCTTCTCTTTTCTTTATACACTATTCCTCTATCTGGCCTTATTTCCTCATTTAATCTGTCTTGTCATTTCTATGCTGACGATTGGCAGTGTTTCTTCTTGTCTTCTTGCGGTCAAGTCCTGGAAGGCCTCTCGATGTCTTTATCTCAACCCCTCTAAAACAGAGGTTCTTTTCTTTTCACCTTCCTCTCCTTCCCCTGCCCCTCTCCCCTCTGGTGTCCTCTTCCCCCAGTCCTTTCTTTCTTTTTCGAACTCTGCTTGAAATCTTGCTGTCATCTGTGATCCTCCCCTCTCCTTTTCTCTACGTATTTCTCATGCTGCTCATTCTAATCATTTTCATAGTGATGACCTTTGGCACTCTTGGCCTTTTCTATAAGTTCAGGATACTAAAATGTTGATATATTTCTTTTATTAGGTCTCCCTAAGACTCATCGTATTCCTCTACACTCTGTTTTGAACTCTGATATTCGCTTGCTTTTTCAGTGACTTATTCGCTCATGTTATCCCTTCTCTTCGTTCTGCCTCCAGGCTCTGTTTTGAACTGTCCCTTATATTTCTTTTACTTTGCTTCGTTTATAAAGCCCTTCATGGTCTGACTCCTTCATATCTTTGTTCTCTTGTTTCTTTTGATTCCCTCCATGTACATTACGCACTGAATCTCCTTTCCTTCTATCTGTCCCTAAGCCACCTTGTGCCTCTTCCCAGTGTTGCTCCTTTTCGCTTCTTGCACCTAAGCACTGGATGCCATT
The DNA here is from genome assembly GCF_040938575.1 of Ambystoma mexicanum. Lineage (NCBI taxonomy): Eukaryota > Metazoa > Chordata > Amphibia > Caudata > Ambystomatidae > Ambystoma > Ambystoma mexicanum. The sequence continues at coordinate 1,009,146,145 of NC_090930.1, forward strand.
GTATATGTGCTTCTTCTGCCTATCATCATTTTTGCTTCGAATTAAAAACTCATCTTCTTCTTTCTCTCTCTGCAGTTTAGTTTAGTTTTGATTTGCCATCATTTTCTTTTTATTTATCGTACTTAGTAATTTAATTAATCTTTTGTAACGCTCCATAAATAAAATAAAATACAAATAGAAATAGAATGTGTTCACTTGTGCATGCTTCGCTATGCAGCAGTGAATGGCAGACATACCCCCAGACAGCAGAACCAAGAAGAGGGCAGCTTGTGTGCAGAAGAAACACTAGCATAACAGCGCCCACATCACTGTAATGCTTGTCTTGGTATGAAGGGCCGCACTAGCGGGATTATCACCGGTCATTTGCGCAATACTGCCCAGTGGCACTTGTTACCAGCGGGTAGCACATAGCATTGTGCACAGGTGCATCTGAACACGCACGCTAGCAGCACAATTCTCATACTCCAATCTTACCAACTTCTCTATGTTCCCACACTGCTCCATGTTACCCCATCCACTCACAGTTTTCCCTCTTCCTTTCCTCCTCAGACAAAGGTTTGGTTAGCCCGGGCAAGGGAGGAATATGCGTTGGTATTGGACAATCCTTGGGGCTCTCAGACCACTACGGTGGTAATTGGTTAGGTAGGAAAGCGTTTTAACATAATTATAATTGTTTTTTATGACGTGCATAATACCAGCGCGTGGTTTCTAAGCGTGTGATCGGGATTCGAACCTGTGTTGCGCTGCGTAGTCTTGCTTCCAAGACTAATGGGTTGCCCTTCCTCCCATAATATAACAGTGTTTGTGCCCGATGTACACAATGCATATGTTTTCACATGCCAATTCACTCGCAACCTGTGCTGAGGAAACATGCATTAGACCTTGGTGGAGTTGAGGGGGGTGTACCCCACTTCGTGAATGTGGGAGTGTGGCTCATCTGACCCTTGATTGGTCCTTGGAGCCTGCTGTCCCACATTACATTCTCCATTTTGGCAACGGTCAGGCCACTCTCAATCGACTCAATGGCCAGGGATCAGGGTGCACATGAGAAATTCAGCTCTGTCTCACTGATGTCCCTCTCTGCATGTGCACCCCAGATTCCATATGGCAGGGGACAGGATACCCCTCAGCTGCTGCCCCCATGGGAGAACACATTTCCCTGAAGTTTCATATCAATCAACAAACAGATGGTGAATATTCAAAGCTTCCCCATATCATTTATTTGCTTTTAACGTGTTTCTGTGATTGAAACATACACTTGACCAAAGCAGAATACCCGCATGAGGCATATCACCAATGCAGTTAAGGAAGTCCTGACATTTTATTTACACGCCCAATCATAAAACAGCCCCATATTCGTCATTGCAGAGGAGGCTTAAGGACCCTTCAGTGTTGCCAAAAGACAGCCCATTCAAAACAAATGGCACGTTTGTTAACGTGGACTCAAATGGCGTTTTTGTGGTGTAAAATATTAATTAAATATGAAACAGGCCTTCACTAAGTGTGGGGAGATCACTTTGCTTTAGTATGAGATTTATGCCAATTCGGTAATTGGGTATATTTTTGGCATGACCTGGGCCACCAATGCCTGCACAGCATGAGTGTGGAGAATGTGGGGACAACATAGCCAAATCACCACCTATATCTATCCATTAATAAATAACTTGCCACCTTCTCCACACTCCATTATATTAGATGTATCTCACACTGGTGGCCAGGGTTGCACATGTTTTTCTTTATTTATTTATTATGGCCATTGTAGAAGTACTCCCAGCCAGCTGGCATCTGTGCACTAGATACAGTAAAGCAGATAAAAGACAATTAAGACAATTAAGAAACAAGGGGGAAAAGAAACGAGAAAAATACAAAGGCAATGTCAGCTGAAAAGATGAGTTTTTAGCTCATTTCTGAAGATGTCATGCAAAGTTTCATCTCACAGGTGAGTGGGGAGCTCATTCCAGAGAGTGGAGCCACGCAGTGGAAAGCTGAACCTGCCTGTCTTCTTGTGGTGGAACCTGAGGATAGCGAGACTACGTTTGTAGGCAGATCTCAGGGGCCTTGCTAGGGAATGTCTTTGGAGCTTAGTTGCAAGGTATTCTGGGGCATTGTTGGAGGGACAATGGTGCGTGATGGAGAGGACTTTGAAGTTGATAGCCAGGGGACAGATTTGATCACTTCAGTGATGTGATTGCGCTTCCCAATGTCAAGTGTGCAACCACTTCTAACCAGTTTTTGGTGGAAAGGAAAGGTTGGCTGGCAGTGATCAGGTTTGTGGCATATGCCGATGTGGAGGCAATGTGGTTGATGTGGCGCATCTTGTTAAGGGAGGCATCCAAATATACTCAAGGGTTTTTACTGTGGTGGCTACTGGAATAATGTGGCCATCGATGGTGAATGCTTCATACGCCTGGGGAATCTTAGCTAGGCGTGAGGGGGCACTGATGAGAAGAAGCTCTGTCTTGTCATCGTTCAGTCAGAGACTGTTTGAGTCCATCCGCGTTTGTATGGTTTCGTAGACTGAGTTTATCTTGAGCAAGTCCTGTGTGTTGTTGACAGAGAAGAGGACGAAGATTTGAGCATCATCGGCAGACTTGTTGTATGATATGCCTGATTAGTCAAGAACATCAAAAGGGGGTTTTGTATATATGTTGTATAGTGTGGGGGAGATGCAGAAGCCTTGTGGTACACCGTAGGGGCTAAGGGTGGGGTGTGCAGAGGCTTCGCCGACAAAGAATTGTGAAAGTCTGTCAGCATCGAATGAAGTGATCGAGTTGGCTGCGTCAATGGAGAAGTGAGCTGCTGATATGAGGTGGTGGCATAGTGTTTGGTGGTCCAACAAGTCAAACGATGTGGAGAGGTCTAGGAGTAGGAGAAGGGAGAGGTTGACATGGTCATTGGCATCATCTGGCTGGTTCCTGAGATCTAGTAAGGCAGTCTTGGTTCTGTGCTTTGGGCATAATCCAGACTGCCAACTGCCCAAGATTTGATGGGTATTCTATGAATTCCTGTATTTGTTGGTAAGCGACTCTGTCGATGATTTTTAACAGGAATGGGACAGTGGTGATGGCCTGGTAGTTGGTGGGGATGGAATGGTTGAGGTTTTCTTTTTAGAAGCAGGGAGATCCAAGATTCCTTGAGGGCAGGAGGGATGGAGCATAATGCAAAGGAGGAGTTGATGATGGTTGCAATAAGAGGGAGTAGTGGTTTGGCACATTCTTCTATGATAGGTTCTGGACAGATGTCACCTTTACACAGCAAGGGTTTTAGGTCTTTGATGATTCTGTCAACAATGGGGTACTGGTGGGTTGAAACTTCAAGAGTGTAATGCTTCAGTGTACTTCTGGTTGTGGGGTGAGAGGCGTGACTGCTATAATGCTGAACCGTTTGGTTGTGATTTTCTTTTGCAATAGTATGATTTTGTTGGTGAGGGTGTCTTGGACAGTGTTGCACCAGAAGTTGTCTTTGAGAATGGTGGCGGGGGTGGATGGGGTTTAGAGCTCTCGAAGGATGGTGAATAGTTCAAGGGAGGGAGGATGCTGCTTTGGCAATATGGATGGCCTGTCTGTAGTTACGGGAAACTGTGGTGAAGCAGTCTTTATTTGTAGTGGAGGGGTCTTTGCACCAGGCGGCTTCAGCTGCTCTGTTGGTGGTATGGGTGTCTCTGAGCTCAGGCGTGACCCAGGAGTTGAGGTGTTGTTGGTTTTTATGTTTCTTGGCTTTGGGGGGGGGCTATGTGGTCTAAGGTGTTGAGGAGCAAGTTGTTGTAGTGGTCTAATGGCAAGTCATTCCTTTTGTTACAGACTGTTTGAATAGTACCCAAGGGGGATTTCTTTGATAAAATGTGATGCAAATTGTGCATTTTAAAGATTGGTATTCAGCAACACTGGTCAAAACTACTAGCTGTATAGTGCAGTAACTCATCAAACTAGCCCACATTGGCCAAAAAAAGGCTCAATTTGACCACAAAATGGGCCCACACCAGCATTTTACACTTTTGGTTCAGCAATTGCCCTATTGCACTATAGGCCAGTTCGAGCATGGTGGTGGCTCTCAGGTGACACCACTGAGCTAACACTAATAATTTGCATACAAAAGAGATATGATACGCACACCTAATTTTAAGAGTGGGTGGTTGAGGATTGTAAAGGTTCTTAACATTGTTGAACAGGTGCAGGGGAGTATAGTACAACTCTGGCACTAACAGTCATTAATATCCAATCACGAAATAGTAAAGTGTCCCTAATTGATGCACCCTCCCATCCCCTGCACACCTCTTGTACTGATATTATAGTCAGTCAATGGTTAGAAAATGATTATTCAATTTGCAGTTTACAGTTTAAACAGTGTTTCTCATAGATCACTTTTAATTGTTTAGGATATTGGACAAGTAACAAACTCCCGTATCCAAAATAACGTATAACGGCTATGACACCATACCATCATAACCCATAATGGACATCTTCTTCCAATAATTACAGAAAGGAATATGACATAAAATCCTGTAGATACAACAATAGTCTGAAGCATGGGACAGAACAGGCATTGCGATAGACACCCACGTACAATGTAAACATAGGTGATTACATATGACATCAGTGTGCCCTTGCAGATGCACCAAACGTCATTCTTAAATGGCCATCTTGCCGCAGACGATGTTCTAGCTTGCTCAAGAGAACGCCTCAAAAACAATTCCCCTGCAGAACTGTTAAGCGATTAGACTTTTAACACTATTCAGACATTGAAGGTCACACAATAGGGGCTATAAGAATGTTACACTCTATACCTTAGGTCACTAGATAAGGAGTGAACTCCTGTTGTCCAGGCAACCCACATCCAAAGCTGATCGATACAACACGAGACCAATAGAAACTTTGTATTCTCTGTAAGTTCTATTCCATATTAGAACAATGACAGTTGGTAAAACATATTCTCTGTAAATTCTAATCCTTATTATAACAATGACAGTTGGTAAAACAAACACACCTAGGAATGTAGACCATTCTCCTCACCCTCGCCAAACAGTATAAAAAGGAAATCATAAGTACTAAAAAAAATACCTTCAATGACAGAATCTCTAAAGCCAAATCAGACACTAAGGAGCTATTTTCCATCCTCCGTGAAATGGAAACACCTATAACACCACCTGACAACATTCCTAAAAATAAGCCCTGGTGCACTAACATACAAAATGCCCTGGCGGGTAAAATTAGCTTGCTCCAATCTAAAATTGCTATCAAAAAAGCCTCCTTGCTCCTGCCAACAGAACCCATATTGCAACATCAGCTCCTCCCAATCCAATCTAACACCCCTCACCCATTTAGCTTCAGAAAAATATCCATATTGGAGACAGAAAAAATCATACTATCTCTAAAACCCTCCAACTGTAAAGGTGACAACTGTCCGGCCCAAATTATAAAAGATGCAGCTCGAGACCTAGCACCCTTCATTTCGAAACTCATTAATGCATCCTTTAAGTCTAATCTAGTACCTGACAACCTCAAACAATCCTGGGTGCTTCCCTTGCTAAAAAAACAAACACTTGACCCTGCCATACCAACTAACTACAGACCCATCAACACCGTCCCTTTCTTACTTAAAATCATAGACAGAGTAGCATACCTGCAAATCCAGGACTACTTAGAAACTAACAATTTACTAGGATCACGGCAATCTGGCTTCCGTCCCCTTCATGGCACTGAAACAGCCTTGATTGACCTCAAGACCCAAATTGACGAGTTGAAGGACAATGGTAAAACAGCTATGCTACTCCTCCTTGACCTATCTGCGGCCTTCGACTTGGTAGATCATGCAGTCTTATGCAATCACCTAAGCTCGGCCGCTCATTTCTCAAGTGATGCCATAACCTGGGTACAATCCTTCCTTGCAAACCGGACAATGAGAGTCTTCTCCCCCTCAGCTGCCGCTGATCCCATACAAGTTTCATGCGGTGTTCCCCAAGGATCATGTGTTTCTCCAACGATGTATAACATCTTTACTAAACCCCTGTTTGATAAGTTGGACAGACTGGGTGTTGTCTACACTAATTACGCAGATGACACTCAGATTCTAATCCCCCTTTCGGGTAACTTCTTGGAAGACACGGACTTAGTAAATAAGATATATCTCCTCATTCAGGCTTGGGTGGCATCCCATGGTCTCTGCCTGAACGACGACAAGACTGAGCTACTGATCCTTGGCTCAGCGCTGGCCATCAAAAAACTCGGTCCCAACTATGCCTCATTTAACATCGACAATAACGTTATCAAAGTGATGACTGCAGTCAAAACCCTCGGGGTTTATCTTGACTCAGCGCTTACCTTCAAAAAACAAACGAACTCTCTAGCATCCTCCACGGCATATACTTGCAAATTGATCCGAGCATGCAGACCTTATCTAACTGAGACTAGCTGCATCACATTAGCCAATGCTCTCATCATATCCAAGCTGGATTACTGCAATGCCCTCTATGCTGGTTCTAACAAGTATATCCTTGACAAACTACAAACTCTCCAAAATAACGCTATCAGAGTAGCGTTAAATATTCCTAACAGAGCCCACATCTCCACCTTTAGGAAAAATATCCATTGGCTAAAAATCAAAGACAGGATCACCCTCAAAATACTTTCCCTCACATCCAAATGTCTTAACAACATTGCCCCCCCTTATCTGGCCAACAGAATCCACAAGAGAACCTCAAACCGTCCCACGAGACTGACCAATGCCTTCACCTTAGTGATGCCTAGATACAAAAAGAGTACAGCCGGCGGCTCTAGTTTCCCAATCATAGCTGCGCAAACTTGGAACAAACTCCCTCTGGATCTCAGAATGGACCAACCTTACTCTAGTTTCAGGCGAAAAGTCCTCACTTGGATCCGTGCCAATGACACTTAACTTGCCCACCCCCCCCCCACACAGACACTAGACGTCTGCTACCAGCTGAATGACATCCGTTCAACTAGACTGTACCTTAACTCTGCATATTTTTCTTCTCCTCTGCTTTCTTTCTATACTTACCTTTGATCTAACATGAACTGTATAAACTGCACTTTTCTTGATTCAATTGCGATCTGTATAAATTGTATTTTTCCTGTAACTAAGTTCTCAAGTAATCTTGCACTGATTGCGCCCAGCTACCCCTTCGGGTTTGGTTCTGCGCTATACCAAATAAACAAACAACAACAAACAACATTCTCTCATATATTCCATTATTGTAGTATCACAAGAGTTGCAAGAAATCAATCAACACTGAAATACGGACCAAACTCCCATTGCAGTTGAACAAGCAGGTTGGCACTTTCATTGAATACTACATAAAACACAAGAGTGCAAAGGATAGGCATAAAATGAACACCCGATTCTTTAACTACAGAGTTCCTCCACAAATGACGAGTACTTATACCGAAGTCCAGTCGGCTTTTCGACCGACCAGGATAACACTTCACAAGGTGATTCTTCCTTTTTCCTTTAATAAGTAGAAGGTGACTTTTCCTGTAATAATTAGCTTGATATGACACCAAGATACAATCTCTCTAAAAGATTCATACTGATTTCAGTTCTTTTATTTATTTTTATAGACATCTTTGAACGGTTGAAGCTTGAATCTAGAAGATTGTAGCTAAAACGTTGTACCTTATGAATTTGTGTACTTTACAAAACTTTCATTGTTTTTATTTTTTTTTATTTTTTTTATGAAACTTTTGCCCCTGAGGAAGGGAGACTATCTCCGGAAATGTGTCGACCTTTTTTACTATATGCAGAATGTTAATTGATAAACTCTTCATACGCTATGAATAAATTGCTTGTTTTTTAAATCAATAATGATGTTAAGTGATGTAGGAGAAACACTGTTTAAACTGTAAAATGAAAATTGAATAATCATTTTCTAACTATTGACTGACTATAATATCAGTACAAGAGGTGTGCAGGGGACCCAACAATTAGGGACACTTTACTGTTTCGTGCTAACACTAATAATGAACATGCTATGAGTGGGTTTCTTTTTCATGTGCCACACGCTACATGCTAAAGTATATTTCAACTATGTAACATTGCTTAACTGCAGGTTAAACGTTGCATTTCTTCAGAAGAAGGACCAATATTCTACGAATGTTGAGTGAAAATGTTTAATAATAAGAGACATACTATACTAAGAGTTAACGATATTTAAAGAGGCCCCATCTTGCTTGCATATTTGACATAGGCAGAATAAACGGACAGACAACATCAATTCTCATTTTGTAATGAACACACATATTTCGGTCGTCAGCAACACATCCTAATGCTCCATTTTGTCGGGGCAGTCAATGGGCAAAAAATATCTTAACGGTTGTTTGCTCAAAAACACAGAACATATGAACAGGGTTGATTTCCAGAATGCGGCGTTCTCTGACTACTAGCAGCTGTGTTTCTAAATCGCAGAACATACAAGTGCACACGCTGGCAATCGATGGGACTATACAGTGCACGAGGGCTGAGGTGGGCGCATGCGCCCTGAATTACTATGCATGCAGGAGCTGGGCGAACCGCACCACAGTCAGAGGAATGAAACATTGTTGAGCCGTCATATTTTATGGTGTTAACGTCCTCTTCCAGTTTTATAGCTGACATTTTGATCACCGCAGTGAACTTCATTTTATATCTTTTAAACACTAATTCAACATGCTGTCCTGATGCCTGTTTTGACTGGCAAGTACAAAGCCTCCCAAACCAATGCCAGAACGACCTCTCTGTTAGCGCTTACTAGGGGAGGGGAGAAAGGTATCCTCCGCCGGGATCATAAAAACAGACGGCATGAATAATTTGCCTTTTTCGGTCGACCAACGCCACGGTTCATAGTGAAATCATCTGAGCCTTTGACCAAAGGCTATTTCACAAGTCCATTTTAAGTAAGCACACGGGAGAGGGCGCCTCGTAACCACTATTCAGTGGTGTACGCAAGGCTGCCTCCTATGCATGTGGGCCAAGGGCGGAAGTTCCCGTGTGGCCCTGTGCGCTGTTTTGTGGATTCCCAGAGCCACAGCTTAGTCCCTGTTCACTCAGGCCACAAAAGAGACACTTCCGCATAACATAAGAAAGGTAAATGGGCAAAATCGAAGAGGAACATGTGATAGACACCATTTAATACATGGTTTGCCAACGTACACCATTTATTTCCTCAGGTGCTAGTGCAGTCGTGTTTTTTTCTTTTCATTTTGACATTTGTAGTCCTGGTTTTCAGTTTTAAATCTAGGACCACAAGTCCCAGATTCCAAAGAAAATAATACAGGGTTGCACAAGCTACTGTTAAATGGAATGGTGCATGGTGGTGTTATGGGGGCAGCTATTGGCATCAAACCGTCCGCATTGGTGCTATGGACATCAGCACCATGGAAGCCCAGTGCCTTGGGGGTTTTGCGGGGAACACCCGGTCTTAAGTGGGGCAGGGCGGCCATACCCAGATGATGCAGACCCTAGCCACCTTGCTGGCACGAGGGACCCACGGCATCATGGCAAGCCCATACTTACACGGTGTGGGTCTGCAGGCCTAAATGAGAGACAGACTCAGTTGTTCCTCTTTGGGAGTCTGCGGCCATTCTGATGCACGTGCCTACAGGGGCTCCTTTTAATCGCTTGGGCCATGACCATCTTAAAAGGTAAATACAGCTGAGAGGGACACATCACATTAAAAGGGCAGCACACTTGGGAGGGTCACCCACCACACTCCTCCTTTTTCATAACAAACAAACAAATGTTGCTGAAACATAAATGATTCCCCCACCCCTGTTACAGAACGACAATCCGTATACCACTTGGGAATTGCAGGGTACACAACTAGTATGAGATGCCACTGATGCACAAATAGCAATAGTTTCAGACAAAAGACACATATCAACACACTCTAAACATAATCAGCGGCTTACAGTCATGGTTGGCGAACGGCCGGTGAAATGTTGGCAGCTCTCCCACATTTCACAAGACCCTTTATTAACCTGGGGTAAGTGGAACTTCCACCACTGAATTATGCCATTGCTAGCTGCTGGTACCATTTAGAGCATGCCTACAAACTACGGGAGCACAGCTTTGCATCCATTTACTGGCACCACTTTAAGCACATAATCTACATGCATGCTCACAGCATCCAAACACATGTTTACTGCGTCTTCTCCAAGCTCTTGCAGGATTTCAGGAGACCAGTTCACTTTGCTTCAGTGTCCACTCAGAATAGTCACTACCAAAGGTCCAGGTCTGTTGATGGTACAGTTCAAAGGCCGGCAAAGCCGCACCTGGGAGCACCAAGGGCCACATCGGCTTCATCCCTTGATGTTGGGGCAGGCAGTTAAATGTGGGTAGCAGGGCATCCAGGCTGCGCCACATGATGTTGACAGGGCAGGGGTGGCAGTATGTTACTCACCCCCCTTCTCGGTAGGAGTTCTTGTGGCAGGTCAGTGGCAACATGTTGGTAGGCCGGCTTCAGAGAGGCCACACCACGCAGGAGTCACATCCTGGCAGTGTGTGTGTGTGACAGCAATACCACTTCTTATACGGCTCCAGGCAGGGGCCACCGCTCATCCTTTCCTTTCCCCCCAACCAGTGTGGCAGGATGTCTGGGCTACATCTTCTCCTCCTCCACGCAGGAGTGACTGCTGTTGATGGGGCAGCAGTCCTGGCCAGTCCTGTCTTCTCTTTCTTCTGGCAGGATAATTGGCCAGTTGGTGTGCCAGTTCATGGGCTGGCACAACCCACACCCAAGGCCACATCGGCCTGGTCCATAGATGGTAAAGCAGGCAGGGTGACACTAGTGGCAGAGTGTCAGGGGCATTTCCTTCTCTTCATTTCTGGGACACCTGCTCTTAGTGTTCATACCTGTAGAGGTGGCATGGCAGGCATCATTTGCAATAGATTGTGCACACACACACACAGTGCAGCGACTGAGATGATTGGGAGCTAGCTGCTTCCCTTTACTGTCCTGGTCATTTCACTGGGTCCACAGAAAAGGAGTCAGTCAGACACACTCGAGATTACTTGAATGAGGAGCACATTATGCAGGTGAGGCATGGACATGTGATTTCAAAATCAATGTCCTATTTTCCCCAGAGCTCATGAGCTCCCACAGTTCACTGCACAGTGGCCCGGGATATTCATTCTGCACCGGGACTGTCTTCACATCTTGTCCTGCTCCGACGTGGCTCACTTTACTGTTCACTACTGAACCAGCAACGCTCCTTCACTTCAGTGTCACAGATCTGTGCAAAGGCATGGCATTTTGTGCAGCTATGAGACAATGAGCGATGTTGCAATGTTGGCAAGGAATGCTCTCAAAGCAGCCTTTTTCCCAATGCAGACGTGCCCTTACTTTGTACTCCTAATGCTCCGGTGCCTGGAGTACACAAAAGGCACCTTTCACTCTACTGTTATTATTGAAGAGCTCTGATATTTGGAGCATACACACACACACACACACACACACAGACACACAGCAGCTGCTTTCTTATTGTGTTTCTTTCATCGCTGATGGGTCCAGAATATTATTGGAGCTCTTCTGTTGCCAGCTCCTATTGTCACTGCCGGTGGCCTGGGATTTGCAGGAGGCCCATATTCTTCGTGCTCCAACGTGGAACGGATTACACTACACCGCTGTGTGGCCTGGGATCTTGGTGAGGGGCAAAACAGTTGCGACCCGGCGGGGCGGACTGAAGGCCACCTGCAGCTCTTCTTTTTTTTTCTGGCTCCATCATCGAGCGCTGCTCCATTCACTGCCGGAGGCCTGGGATTTATTTGAGGATCTTGCCGGTGTCCCGCAGCTTTTGCCACTTGCTTGCGGGGAAGCAGGCGCGGATCAAACACGCACCATCATTTCATCCTCTTTCACCCTTGGAGGCCTGGGAATGCTGTTAGGGATGGCGGGCATCCATTTCACCGCCCGTGGGCCACGATGGCTCAGTGGCGCTGCTTCGGACCACAGCCACACACCACCGCTGACAGGGGTGGGGACGGGCTGGACTCTCACCTCCCTCTTCCACGGTTCTGACACAGAGTTGCCTGTCCCTTCACCCCCGGGCAGCCCGGCTATCCAGACAGGGAGGGAGCACTCATCAGCCCTAACATATTCACCCACTGCTGGGCAGCCCGGGCCGGGCTCCCATCTTCACAGCTCCAACATGGAGCCTCAGCTGCCCTCTCTGTGGGCGGGTCTCCAGCATAGCCAGACGCTGGGAAATGGAGCACGGTCAGCCCAGAGACACTCCTGCCTACATTGCACAGCACCCCCCTTTCCTCAGCGTCAGATGCCACAGGGCCGCCCGGGAATGCTTCGGGGGTTTGACACTCCCCTCCATATTGCAGAAGAGGCCGATTGGCATCTTCCTTTCTTTTCCGGGTGGACAATCCGTATCCGGTCAAGTGGCAGAGCGAGTAGAGCGCTTGCTTTGACATCCGTGCAGAGCTTGCTAATGCAGGTTCAAATCCCGGCAGGGCCAAACTCAGCATTACATCCTTCCGAGGTCGATAAATGAGCACCACACACTGTGGGTAATAATAAACAGCGCTCAGATACCTCTGGGTTCCTAGCACTATATAAATGCCAAATTATTATTATTAATGCTCCAGGGGCTGCGGGCTGACCCTCCCCTGGCTGCACGAGCACCATCTTCGCAGAGAGCTGCAGCCAGGGAGGATCTGCCGGCAGAGCTCTGGTCCTCGCATCCCCTCACAATCTCCACTGCGATGGATGCCGCTCCTCCTCCATTCTCACGGTGATGGTTACTATTTCCTTCTTTCCCCGGCAGGCAAGGTGGTCCTTCTCCTCCTCATTGCCATTGTTATGGGGCCGGCTATTGGCATTAAGCCGGCCCCATTGCTGCTATGGACATCAGCACCATGGAGGCCCAGTGCCTGGGGGATTTGCAGGGGAACACCCGGTCTTATGTGGGGGCAGGGTGGGCCATACCGAGACCATGGTGATCATGGCCACCTTGCTGACATGAGGGTCCCACGGCATCATGGCAGGCCCGTGCTCCCACTGTGTGGGCCTGCAGGCCTAAATGAGAGACGGACTCAGTCTTTCCTTTTTGGAAGTCTGCAGCCGTTCTGCTGCACGTGCCTGCAAAGGCTCCTTTTATTAGCTTGGGCCATGACACAGTCATGGCCCATCTTAAAAGGGCAATACACGTGGGAGGGACACATCACATTAAAAGGGCAACACCTTTGGGAGTGTCATGCACCACAGGTGGCATATACAGATTTTTTCGGTCAAACATTATTTTATTCAGACAAAGACACCAACAAGAGCACAGAGAGAGCACTGGGAGCATTCTTGTCATTTGTGCTTCACGTGCACAAGCTCGCTCGCATCAGATCTCGCGTGCGTTTCCGCACAGAACTCTGCGGGGTTTTCTGCCATGTCTTCTATCATCAGCAGGGGAATGAATACTTGAACATGTACCAGCAGAAGGCCGAAAAGCTTCCTCTGATTCTGATTCCCAGCCAATATGGAGGGGTGTGGGGAGTGGGCAGAGAAAAACGCGTACATGTTTTTTAAACAAAAATGTCTTCCCATTCACGAGGCAGCGAGAATCGCCCGATTATCATTCGACAAATGACTGGGAGGCTGTCATTGCCAATCATTTTGTTTTGCCCCCGGACTGTAATGGAAAGTCAATGAGGCACAAGGAGTCAATGTATGCAAGGAAAACTAGAGGTGGAAGCTAGCCTGGGTCTCCTCAGCTGGCTCTTATGCTGAAGAAATGTACAGCATGGAAATATGCTGCACCAGGGAAACAGATTCATCTTAGCAAGAATTAATTTCAGTGGCCTGCATGCCCACGGTTTGCATTATGCAAATTTCAACATTTTGTTGCTCTAGAACAGCAGAAAAAAAGGCATTTTGAAATTGGATTTTATTTTTTGTGCTTTCCATTGAAATCCTTAATGGGGGATGGTCCACTCTGTCAGTGCCTCCTCGCCCTGTAGAGATGTGGTGACTGATGTCATGCACAACAAGCAGTGGTAAAACCAATAGGTTTTGACTATCATACCAAGTGCAGACTCCGATGCCCAATAATGCCTATCATGGTCAACATTTGGTAAGGAACAAAGTCACGTGTGCAGCAGCTGCCTTCAGGACCCATGTGCAGTCTCCTACCAGTGCTTACTTTGTAAACAAATACGTTCTAGGACCAAACTTATTTTTCTAATGTGCTTGTGAAACATCAGGGTGGGCAGAGTCCCAAAACTGTTTCCACAACTACGGCTTTTTCTCACAGCGTGAGCATAGTTGGGTTTAAAGCTACTACTCGCACAGGCTCATTGGGATGGATGCGCTGACTATGACAGATACATGATTTACAAATATAAAATCATCATAACACTAAATAACATTCCAGGTGTGTCTTGAAAGGAGACATTACAGACATAATCCTTGTAAACAAATTGCTCTGGTTTCAAAGATTGCAAGTGGAACTTATTGACTGTCTAGCCACATCAAACGGAGCAAATATGCTTGCCTACTATGGCAAGATGCCCCCGGGTTCGGTGCACTTTATAAATGTCAAAATAAATAAATAAATAAATACATGTAGGCAAAAGCTATTACTGAACAGAGGAACTTTCCTGTAAAACAGTGCAGCAAGATCTTCCTGTGTAGGCTCGCACTCCGAATAGGTGCCCCTCCATGGCAGTGCGATTTTTACCTGCCATTGCCTCGGGTGTTAGTGCTGCTGGCTGTCAACTCACCCTCCTATGGCAGTGCTTCTGGAGCCACACCAATGTCATGCAGACTGACTGAAGCAGAGTGCAGGCATGGCCAGCACGCGCGCTCAACACTGTTCCCCCTCAACTGCTTGCTATTCATGAAAAAGGATAACTAGCATCGCCACGTCAATGGGGGTCATTGGGTTGATGAATTACAATGAGCCAGTCCAGAATGCAGTGATGCATGGCCAGTGCACACTGTTGTTGCTTAAAATAGTACATTTCCAAAAACACCACATCATATTCAGATTCTGAGATAATAAGTGTTGGGGCTGAAAGGTAAGTGCCTGGGCTGAGTCCCGGAAAACACGCCCACAAATTAAGCACTGCGGCTATGACCCAAGAATGTCATTATGTGTCTGGTATAACACCTTATGGAAGTTATTTCTGAGCTGGTTCTTCCATTAAATGCTACTTGCTGATCACATGCCCTAATGAGATCATACGCCTGGTACACCCCAATATCCAAGCTAGACCTTCACATCTACAGCTGCTGTCATCAATGGCCTCGTCTGCATGGCACCATCACTGTATGCATGCCACTCCATCACATGTAGGGGTCCTATGCCAGGCGCAGCCTTCAACCCCAATGATGCCATCCTGTTTTGGTTACCTACCGGATTTGACACACCAAGAACCGGAACAGTGTATTAAATGTAGTAGAATAAACATAGAGAAACAACATCAAAGGCCTTGGCAAATATGGGTGACATATCATTAATGCCGGGCACACACATTGACCAGTAATAGAGCTATTTTAAAGTTGTATGTTTAATTCCAGCTAGGTACCTTCACACTCTCTCAACACAATGTTATGGTTATCGTGGCCATTTCTTAACCAAAAGTGTAGCAGAAACATTAGCAGGATGTTTTAGGGTCTTTTACTGTGTGGAGCATGGGTGCACTAGTGATCCCAAACTCTGAGAGTGACATGGTTAAACAACATTGTGCCACTGGCGATACCTCCAATTTCTATCACGTGTTGCCTGCCTCTGCTTTGTGCCCATTCTTCCTTTAGTTCACCCTCTGGACCCCCTGTTTCCATTATACAGCGTCCTCTCTTCTTTCCGACCCTAGGACCATTACATCCCATTTCATCTGGTCCTCTCTCTTTATGTTCTGAGCCGTCAGTAATAAGAGATGTCAATAAATAAAATTCTTCACAGACAATCTCCAGTCCTTCAAGTGGGATAAGAGATCAAGGTGAGGGGGAGGAGCTAAGCAGGTGCAAACCAATATTGGGGGCACAGCCTATGAAGTGATAGGGCAGCCTAAGAATCGCAAGTACTCAACCAACCTTTAAAAGATGTGGGGCCTATGTAATTAAAGGAGTGGCCCAAAAATGTAGTTATTTTTAATGCCAGGCATGAAAGAGAGTGCATTCTGTTCTGAAGGGTTTGTTAAATATATTATAATTAACGACAAGTCAAAAAATTGAATCAATTAAAAATATTCCAATAAAAAATCGAAATCAAAATATGTCAATGCACGACAAAACCCCTCTGTTCTTTTGAAGGACATCTTTGATTTTTATAATTGTATTGAAATATTCCAATTGCATGACTCCAGTGTGATATGTTGCCGCTTTCAAACTATATTCTCAATATTATTTTCCCACTTCCCTTCTGAGTGTGAGAACACAAACACGTGTCTGATCCCGTTGACGTGATTCTAAACATGACTGATAGTTGCAGCTACTGGTGAAAATGAGTATTATCATATTTCCATTTATTTTAGCACACAGACAAATTAAGTCAACTAAGTCTGTTCCGGGACGCCCAGCAAAACACAATTTGAGGGTAACATTTGCAAAATGCCAGGATGAGCCCTGGCTAGCCCCACCTCTCTTAATCCACTGCCAACTTCGTATTTAATGCCTGATCTGCTTTCAGCCTTTGATGCAAAACTACTCTGATAAGAATAATGCTTCGCAGCCTTTTTAAAAGCTGGGACTTTTCACTATTTTGCAGAAGCTTGTCGGGACAACGGGAACATGCTTTGAAAAACTGGCACTATCCAAACCAGCAGGTTTGGTCTCTCTATAGAACATGCCTTGTGTAGTCATCATATGTAACCTATTACCCCTCATGTTCAGCTGATGCTTTCATAGGCCCTTATAATACCATCATATGCCTGATAAGTGATCATATGGATGCAAGAGCCTCCACATGTGCAATAAAGGTTGAAAAGGGGGACAATAGTTCATGTTTGCGGTGCTTTAAAACAGGAGGAATCCTGGTAATCCAGCTTGCGTTTTAGAAGATGCTGCTACATTCATGTAAAATATATCCCACAACTATCATAGGAAGTTAACTGTAGGAGATTGATTTTAAGTGTACAACTTTTAAATCTGCCCACCCCACCCACTGCAATACAAATATGTAGACATACATGGACGACTGGTTTGCCAAGAATTCCAACATATGTATTTCCATTACATGTAATTATTATTGTGGAGTGTTCTCCACAGAACATACATCGGAGAAAATCATTACATGATTATTCAGGAGTGAAGCTCACTTTTTGTGTGTGCTGTGTATGCTACTGTGGTAAGTCAGAATCAGAAGATGAACAAGATGGCATCTGGGTTAAAGGTTTCTTCATTTTGAACCTCTCCAAACCTAAGCTGTCCCAATGTCTCTTGGACCTAATTTAAAGGAAATAAATCTAAAACAGTACTCCTCATGATGTCTTACAGAATAACTTCAGTTTGCGGTCTAGAAAACTATTTTGGCCTGACGTGTGTCCCTACAAATTGATACAAAGAAAATAACCTTACCCTTAACAAAGGTACAATAAGGGTTGTCACTTAAACAAGGGATTGACGGCTGTATTTTTTTTTTATTTTGCCCCACTGTAATTGTATCTTTCTCAAAGGACAAGGGGCTCCTTGCCCAATTGCAAAGTTCCAGTCAGGACACCATGTTTCTCATAAAGATCTCCCGTTCTTTGGGATAAGTCTCAATCTTTGATTAGTCTAATTTTCTTTGGATTTGCAGACACTCTGTCTCAATCTGACGTCTGCGTTCAGTCTTTGGGTACTTCCTGGGGCATATGTCCACACAAGGCATTTTCTGGGGGTTCCCCACCCAGGAAATCTGCAATACTCTCTCCAATTAGATATTTCCTGCTTTTAACTCCCTTCCTGGGTGCTTGCATTCTTCACCCCATCTTGGGGTCTAGCTCTGACCCAACCTAGGGATTCGGTTTCTTTCACCCCTCCTTGGGGTCTGCCTTTCACCCTGCAATCGGGTCTGGTTTCTTTCACCCTGACTTATTGTCTGGCTTTCACCGCGCTGTGGGTCAGACTCTTGCCTCACGTTGGAGTAGGTCTTCACCACATTTTCTGGAATGACTTCCACCTCACGTTGGGGTTGGTCTCTCTCCTTGCCTTGGGGTCAGTAATTCACCCTGCCTTGGGGTCTGCCTTCCACCCTGCTTTTTTGGGTCGGTCTCTCGACCCGACTTAGGTTCTGGTTTCTTTCACCCCACCTTGGGGTATGTCCTTCATCCAGCCTTGGGGTCGGTCTCTAACCGCACCTTGTATTCTGATTTCTTTCGCCGCACTTTGGGGTCTGTTCTTGTCGTACTTCGTTGGGTCCGCTGTTGGTCCAAGAGACCAAGCAGACCTTACGCCTCTGAACAAATCAGACTTTTTTCCTGAGAGCACGGCTTGCAGGGTAGTGTAACCTGTCAGGCCAAGGGCTCAGGCACAAAGGTGGGATATGCAGCAGAGCTAGAAGGGAGAAAACAAGGCAACCATTACATACCGTTGTCCTTTGAAGGCATATATGACGATCTCCCTCCCACAAAGCCCACAACCTTACGTGTGGCAGTCTCTTGACTGGTGGTATACCTACTTGTGACATGACACAAGATGGGGTAAGGAGTTTGGGATACTTGACCAGTCCGGAGGAAGTCCAAGGAGCAATGTAAACGAGTTGGTCCTGATTTCAAAGAAGGGGGACGACCCTGACCCGGGCGGAACGAGGACGCCAGGTTCTTGTGCCTTTTTGAAAGTGTAGCAATCTAGTGATCATGACAGTTCTTTCCCCCACGCCTTCTGGTCTGTCTTGCACCCCACCTTGAAGTTGGTTTTTCACCTGGCCTTGGGGTCGGTGTCTCACCCCACCTGGGTCCTTTCTATCCACTACTCGGTTTCCTGGAGCAACCATTAACCTTCTCTTGATGAGCAGCGCTCCTTGTGGCTGGTGTTCCAAGATGGTGACACTACTTCTTTTTCCCAGCTTCTTCCTCAGGTTCTGGCTGTTTTGTTGCCCTAGTTCACTTTTCCCTTTCCTTTTGTGGAGCTCCTGCATCTGCTTCTATTTGCGGCTGTTCATTCCTCCTCGGATGCCCCGCTCCACTTAAGTCTATCCGGGTCTTAGCCTTTCCAGCCTGTCTCTGAGCAGGACTACCATTGGTTTTGTGTGCTGGTCCACGCCTTCGTTCGGCACGCTGAGTGTGTTCTTCTGGTCTCCTGACAAATCTCGCAGGAGGAGGTTTCCTGGCCTCTGCAACTCTGCATTCAGCTTTCTTCTCTTCCCTCAAAGCTGCTTGGAACTTTATTCTTCCCACAACTAGGAGGTGTGTCAGGTCTCTGACCTCTGTCTTTATGTGTGGATGGTGCCTTGATGGGGTCAGAGCGCACACTAGTCAGTCGTTTTTGAAGTTGCCAGTTTTCCCAAAGGTTAATTGCCATGTAACCAATAAGGCTGTTCGTTTTTTGGGGCAAGGGGCGATAAAATAAATCTAGGGAGTGCCTGTCCTCTCAGTGGAGGGTCACCCGAAATGGGATCCCACTTTTTATGTCCCCTAGGGGGTGCTAAGATACACAAGGAAAAGAAAAAAAAAATGATTAATAGAATGAAAATTCGGAAAATAAAATAAATCAGCTTTGCGACATCTTCAGAACATTAGAAAAGCCTCAAGACCAGCTGAACTCATTCACCCGTACTGAAAACAACTGTACTGAAGTCCAAAAGGCCTTTGCGGACACAATTAAATTGGCTCATTTTAAAATTATTGATAATATGACTCAAATTGGAAATCCTTACCCACTGAAAGCTTCCAAAACTCTGCTACAAATGACTAAGCCAGCATTTGTTTTCAATCATATTTCTGCGGATATGATGGCGGCTACACTTAGTAAGATGCGCCCTACAACATACGTGGGTGATACTATTCCCTCAAAAATTATACTAAACAATATTGAGCTGTTTAGTCCTTTTTAAACACGCTTCGTTAATGCTACCTTTTTTCATAGTATAGTCCCAGACAATATAAAAAAATTGATTGTGCCCCCCTCAATTAAAAAACCTGGCTAAGACCCCAAGGTATATAGTAATTTGAGCTTGATAGCAAATGTCACTTTCCTACTAAAAATAATTGACAAAATTGCCACTGTGCAATTTTAGGGACACCTGGAGGAAAACAAATAGATTGCACCCCAGGCAATCGTGTTTTAGGTCAAGCCACTGAACAGAGAGCACTCTGGTGGACCTGTAGAACCATATGTTGAACATTGTGGATAAGAACAAGTCAGGGCTGTTGATGTTATTGGATTTATCAGCATCCTTTGACCTTGTGCATCACAAAAGACTTACATGCGGTGTGCCACAAGTTGCATGCATCTCGCCCACACTTTCCAATGTGTATATTTGCTCCTTCTGCGACTTACTTGAAAAACCCAGTTTACTAATTATGCTGGCGATACTCAACTCATTATAGAGTTCAGTGGGAATTAATCTAAAGACATTAAAAATAAATTGAGCATTTATGAGGCAATCCAAACCTGGATGTCTACAAATTGGCTCTGCCTCAATGGTTCTAAAAGCGAGCTTCTCATGTTTGGATCACTGCAAGCAAGAACTAAATTAGGAGTACAGTATTCAGTTGTTACATGTCAGCGGAGTTCGCATGCATCACCGCCTCGCAGACACTTCTTCCACCTGAAGCGACATGCAATGGCCTCCGTCTGGCATAAATGGAAGTTGCTATGGAGACTATCCATAAGGACGTATCCCCCGTGTCACATGACTCATCAGCTGTTTCTGCCGGTCACATGTGCACGTAAGCCCCACCTTCATACTGTTTAAATCTGGTGCTGGCGTTTACACAGTGCTTCTAATTGTGGCGTTACTTCAACTCTCCACATCGGATATATGATTGTCCAATAGACTTAGTTTCCTGGTTGCCGCACTCAGACTGCATCCCGACCTGCTTAGCATTTCGACTCTGCTTCTACTCGAAGCCTCGATGTGGAACTCGGACTGCATTCTGGATTGCCTTGCCGCTCGACTCTGATTTATGTAAGAACACAGCTCATTTAACTCTCCTTTCCGCTTGTGTATTGTTTGTTTTCTGTTATGGATATATTGCGTGCTACCTCACTAACATCTCCTTCCAATTGAACGACTGTACAATAGTGGAACTTTATCCCATCATGTAAGAGGGTTCTGTTTTGGATCAATCACCCTGCCTAAACATGAGAACCTTTAACATTCTTCACATCATACTGTGTATTGGATTTCCAATTAACTGTCTGCAGAACAACAACAACACATGCACTTATGAACGCTTTGCTGCCTAGTGCATCAACTCGTCACTAGTGCGTCCCTCATGCCGCCTGGGTTATTGCACCTATAGTAACCCCCCTATTTGTTATTTAATCCCTTTGTTGTTTCTGTATGGATTAGCTTTCTTCCCAATTCACTTCTTCTTTAGGTAAGATCCTGTACCATATCAGACTATGCATATTGGATATTAGGTTACCTATTCCTGGGGTTCATTATATTGGATTCTTCTTCTTTAATTTCTGTTTCTACACATCCTATCAAGCCATATACAACAGGTATTATTGTATTTTGGTCTGGGATATTTTTGAACCTTTACCTGTGTAGTGGTATTAATTTCTGTTTGTTTTCTTGCAGCATTGATTTGGCGGTATGCGTGTTCCCCGCTTTTTTATATGATCAACACCTCTGTCTGTCTTTGCTAGAAGAGTAGAGGGATATATTGTAAAGAAGAGGTTGAAGAGGTCTGAGTTCCCTCGGGTTGAAGAGTTCTTGGGTCCCTATTTGATTTCAGGCTAATTGGTGATCTTGAAAGAATCTATTTGCTGTTCTACTCTTTGATCCGCTCGTTTCATTTGAGGATGACTAATCAACACCCGAGCAGATTCGGTATAGTGAGTAACAGAAGGTTTCCCTGTTGATGGTCACTACATTATAGTTGTCAAAACCCTGAGTGTTGTTTTCGATGCAGTCCACATCATAAAAAATATTTCCAGGAAAGAACATATTTCCATCTCCAGAAGAGAACTTCACTGGCTGCCGGTTGCAGCTCGGATCTGTTTCATGGTCCTTACAATGACCCATAAATGCTTATATAGATTTGCTCCTTTCTATGTACGTGAGGGTTTTACTCATCATCAGTCAGTACGAAATACAATATTAAGTAATACCATGCATTTGAGCTGTCCATGGTCCAAGTGTGCAAGAGGAAATGACCACTGCTTCCCATTCCAGGCAGCACTGGCCTGGAATAAATTACCAACAAGATTGCGAAAAGAATAGAATTTGACAACATGTTTAAATGCCTAAACATATTATTGTTTAATTGATAGTGGCTGACTCGGCTATTCCCTTTCCAATATGCTGATGTTTGTCTTTTTGTGAGCCCCAATGCCCACAGGTTACGGCGTGTGATGATTAAATAAAATACATGAACAAGCTTAGCGGGCTCACCACACTAGTCCCCTTTGGGAGAGAGGACACATTCCGTGGATTTGTCTAGCCCTGTGCCATAAATCTCATCCCAACCCTTTAACTCATTACTTTTTGTCAATAACTGACTTTAGGTTTTTGGGAGTATTGATTATGTTATATGACTCCATGACCTGGCGATCATGTTTCCTGCGCAATTATTCACAATTCAGTTTAGAGTTTCCATATGAATTCAAGTTAAATTGTCTCTGAACTGATGGTTGAGCTGCTCTCCCAAGCTAGGAAATGACACATCGCCTAGTGTAAATCAGTATACAAAAGAGCTACCATGTCAAAATGTAAGGTCTTGGTCCAGACCTAATCAAACAAGCTGTGTCTTTGCACCCAGAGAATGCTAACTATTAGCAGAAATGTGGTCACTCATAATGAAAACTTGTAATACTTGGTATTTAAGAAAAGTGAAAATGAGACTACTTAAATAACATTTTGAGATATTTACCACACATTAAAAGATTTATCACCCAACCATGGATAACAATTGTCAATCTCCTCACATGTAGATTACCTTAACAAAAGTGGCACTCTAGATGCACCTACTACATTTAATTTCCCTGAAGAAGCATGTTAGCATGAAACACATGTTGGTACTAGCAATATTTCAGCACTGGGACTTCACCCAATTGATTATATTAACATACATATACAATGTAGATGATTACACAGAGTGAATATTTTTTTTAAATCCATTATTAAGTGAGTTATTTTCTTCATATGTAAATTATCTTGCTATTTTGAAATGTTATTGCTTTCCTTTATATACCAGGTTATTACATTTTATTGTTGATGTAATAATGAAGATGAGGGTTGACCCATGTATGACCATGCCCCCACCGATTCCTGAGTATGCATGAAGTTGCAAGCTGTGAATTGGTCTATAAACTGTTAGTAAAACACCAAGATCCATGCAACCATCATTAAGAGTAGAATAGGTTGTGTGACACAAGCAGGATGACAGGTATTTGTATTCACATAGGTAGAAGGCTGCTGCATAAACAGGTATAGAATAATTTAATGGCAACATACAGAACACACAAAGGAACCTCTCAGTAGACACAAAGAACACTGAAATGTACACATGAGGATCACTAACATGCAAGAGGATGAGCACAACATGACTAAGAATAAACAGAAGTACCACCATTACTCAAGCTAAACACTGCTATGAATCCATTCTGGGATACTGCAGCCTGACATAAAATTGCTTAAATCAAGATTCCAGGCCTCACAATTATAAGGGGAGCCTGATACACAAAGGTCAGTGAACTGAAGGGAGTTCTGATTAGCAAGCTCAAACCGCACCAGATAACATTTCCTAGGGCACAGCACATAATTATAGAGGTTTATTATTTTCAATTGGTAACAGTGAGAAAATACACATATCCTTGAATGCCAGGTGCAAGCAGCTACAGCGGAAATTGAACACATAACGAATGAATATACAGCATCCCAAGCGACAACCAAAGGAAACCACACATTCGTTAGAGCAGTAGAAAATCCATAAAATAGATGAAATAAGGTCCTGAACAGTGGCTCTCTGCCATGTGATCCTAACAATGGTCATTCATTCCGGGCACTATTAGATAGAGCCCTTGCTATTGTCTTAGTAGAGCCAGAGATAGAGATAATATGTCAATGTCACAAACGGGCTATCATATAAGACCTAAGGCCTGGAAACGAGTAGGGAGTTGTTACTTTAAGCTGGATCATAGCAGGTCATCCATCTCTCCTTCTTCATCATGTATTGTGGCACCACATAAAAGTACTGAGGCCAATGAGCACATGACTGGCCAATCAAACCCTGATCATCGTATCGGCTAGTTTAGCAGTAGGCCAACCAATAGCATGTTAGACTGAAATGCATCATCTGAAGAAGGTTGAACATAGGAGGAGTTATTAGTTATAGAAGGAGCAATAGTAAAAGGTTCCCTTATAGACATCTATACGTCCTATACCAACAAATCAAAACCAATAATAGATTTTTTTTTGTGATTGTACTTTGATATTAGAGATTATGGTTTGTTTGTTCAAAAACGTGTTCATAAGGCCATATTGAGATTGTCTTTTGCACACTCTCACAGCATCCGTTTGTATGGCAATAAAGCTGGGTATTATTGTGCCCTTGGAGTTATTGAGTTATTGAGTATTTTATTTTATTGATATAGTTGGGCCAGTCTTAACAATGACCTTACTATTATGTTTTATTGTTTACCTCACCATATTTGTTATCTAGACAGTGCCTTCCTCACAGAGTCCTATAGGTGCTCATTTTGCTTCAGTGCACAACACACATACAATGCATAGAAGCCCTGCATAAGGCTTCTAAACATTGAACTTACCTTACACCCCATTTTCATTCATTTGTGTGGCAGAGGGGAGGGGTGGATCATACGTTACTATTCTGCATCCCCCTTCCTCTCTGCCATACAATACAATAAATAGATTGCCTTGCTGTCTAATTTCTATCAGAGCCTTTGCTAACTTGCTCATACAGCAGTACATAACTCTTGCTGTCACTCCTTCTGCAAAAACTCCAACTCCCTGGAATGCCACCCAACCTCACTCACTGGTTTTCTCCTCCCCTGCATGTGTTTCTACTCTCTTTTTCAATAGTCTTATTTAATGCACATGTATCAATTATCGCTGTGTCCTAATGGTTAGGTTGATTGGAGCTCAGTGGGTCAAAGGCTTAAATGTTCCAGCTGCCATCTTAGTATCAGGCAGAACTATCATTGTGATTGTGTAACTCTGTTGGCCATCTCCCTGCACTGATCGTGATTGGCCTCCTTTGCAGAGGTATCTTATACTCTGACTGAGTAGCATAGTGTACTTCCCTGTATTCATGGGTACCAGCTCCTGCCTAATTGCCTGTTTGCGATCATCACCCCAACGCCCCTGCCTTTGTGATGCGTGGTGAAAGTCTCTACCTTCATGTGAGCAGTCTTGTGGACTTTGCTCTACACGAATGGCATATTTGTTGCATCTACAGTGTTTTCGGAAAAATACCTAATGCTTTTGTTTTGTGTGTTTCTGAAGCCTGACACCATCCTACCACTGGGGATCTAAGGGCTTGAAACTACCTTGCCACCTATTGTACACATAACCTAGTAGTCCATAACGTGAGTTCTTCCCTCACAACGTTTTTGGTGTTCCCCGCTGATTGGTAGTGGGACGACTCAGTAGACTATGCAACATTCCCCTAGTAGCATCTCCAGGGCTCACATAACTTCACAGCAATTGGCTTTCCTTTGCACCCTCATGTCCTCTAACAGAGCACACTACATGTACTGCTCTCACCAAAATGTGTCTTTTAATGGTATATCTGCAGAATCCTAACATTTGATTCACCCTCAGAGCTCTGAGTGTGCCCTGATGCAATGCCATTTGCGTGTCTTCTTTCATAGGCGTGTTAATCATGTATCTACTTTGGTAAGAGTGTGACCTGTACGGTAAATCAGACATAGGAGACAGATGTGAAAGCATGCTTGTAACTGGTTTGACCTTATTAAAGAAAAGAAAATCCTATCCCGACTTTACTTCTACTGGTGATGTTTCCCTATGCTACAAAATAATAAAGAAGATGCTTGTCCAGTAGTCTTCAACATAATTATCGTCCTTTGCCTTCATCCTATTATATCCTATTGACTGTCCCACCAATAATATTAAAGAAACATAAATCAGCCTGCTGAAGTGTTCTGATCCCCTCTTGACTTGGGATGGCTAGTTCTGGGCCCCCAACCCCTGGTAGTTCCAGTTCTTTTCCCCTGTTAGGCTTTGAATGTCAGCCTGTAGAAATAGTCCAAAATAAAAGTATCTGTACTCCAAAGAGGAGGACTTCTGACCTCCGCAGCAAAACTTGGCACAGTTCAAAATTAAACAAGCTCTGTTCTTACCATGACTCTTAGTTAGAAAGGAGCACCTGGCCCCTTCTGCAGGATTCTCTTAAAGTCACAAGGTTTCCTCTCTAGTTAAAGAATCTATTTCTGTAGTTCATCAAAGTTATTAGCCTCTTCAAGGGCCTACATTCTCTGAGCCTACTGAGGGCTTCTTGGCTTTGTTGGCTGTGTGTATATCACTGCTTTTAAGCCTACCAGGAGTCATGATTCTCTCTGACTCTCGTGGGCTGGTTGGTCTCATCGGCTGCATGAATATTACACTATCCTCATCCCCTCCATGGGTCCTGTTGCTCGCACCCACTTGTGAGATGCTTGACCTAGTTGGCCGAATGTGAGTTGCAATGTCTCTAACCCTTTCACTGGTCCTTTGGAATCCCACCATCCATCTCCCCTTTCTCCGTACAAGCCACGTACATGGAAGTTGGTGTCATTGCTCATGAAAGACAGAAGTGACTCCAGTGACTGCAGAGCCTCACCCTTTCACTGGTTTGCTCTCTTGCAGAGGCTCACCGGCTTGGTGTCTTGGCTTGGGTGCATGGGTATGTAACGTTTCCTCAAGTTCAGTCTCCCACTTCAGGAGACATTGTATCATTGAGTGTCCTGCCCACCTGGATTCGGCAGCGTTCCTCGAACTCCAGAATTCCTCCACCCACCACATGTTGGATGTGGTCCTGCCTACAGATTCTATCCGCCCAGCATTATATATGCTAGTAAGTAGGCTTGCCTAGGCTTACTGTTCCTCCCTCGTAGGTATGATCTTGGGCGCTTTTACATCTGCCTATGTGGCAGGAAAGCATGATTGGTTCTCCTGCACCATGGTCAACAGAGTGGGGTCAGCAACCATGCCCTTCCCAGTTAATGGTCCCTTTTCCTCATTGCATGGTTGAACTCTCATGCATCCCATAAACAACAGGAACTTTGTCTCAGGAAAAAACGAAAATTAGTCAAATACTTACTCAGGACTTCCTGGCCCTATAAGGGGACAGTGGTAACCATGGAAATCGGCATATGCCACATTATCGCAGAAATGATTACTGTTAAAGATTACTGCAATAACAGAAGATGGCGTTGATGTACCAATGGCTTGCTGCCGCAGTAATTTATTGCAGGAATAAAAGGAGAGGGAAAAAAAGGTTGTCAAGGACTAGTGACTTCTCAGCTACAGGACATCAGCCATAGTATTTTGGGCACATTGTTGTGATATGCAGAATGGCCAGTGGTCCACGAGGCATATTGCCAGATTGTTGCAACCTGGATAGAGAACATGGCTGAAGGGATCTGGTTACTTCCTAGGGGGGGATTTGGGCTGCAGCTAATCCATGGTGTTTCACAGTAATTGGTGCAGCATGTATAGTGGCCATGGCTGAAGGGCAGAACAAGATATAGCATAACAAAACCCTTACATTTTTTGAAAAATGCTAAGTTAAGGTATAGTGATGTTGATACAATTTAGCACAACGCAATCCTTGAAAGTTAGTGGGTATGGGATTTGATGGCCATCATAAGAAATCTATAAGCAACATGTGACTTACAAAAGTAGCATTAAGGGGGTAAGTGCTTCGAACTAAAGAGAAGTATGACCCCTTCAACTCCACTCTCTCCTTCTCCCCTCACATCACAGACATCTCGAAGAAGTCCCACAATCAGCTGCACCTCCTCAGAGGTATTCTTCCTTATCTCACTTTCCCCCAGAAGCTCACTGTCTCCAGAGCCCTGGTTCTCTGTAGGCTGGACTACTGCAACAACCTCTATCTCAACCTGCCTTCCTCTACTCTGCACCCTCTGCGCCCTCGGAAAATAATCCAGAAGGACTGCAAGACGTGTCCTTGTCCTCAAGACCAGGGATCGCATCTCACCAGTCCTGAAATCTCTCCACTGCCACTCAGTGGTTGCAAGGATCAAGTTGCAACCCTCCGCATTGTCCACAAGGCTGTCTGGGGCCTGGGCCCACATTACATCCAACTCTCCCTTCCTAAACACCTTCCTTCTTGGGCCCTTTGCTCAGATACCTCTAACTCATTGACGGTCAGACGCTTCTCCGGGCAGAGAGTTGGAGGGAGATCTCTCTCCTCTGCAGGGACCTCCCATCAGGAATGGCCTGCCTGCCCCTCTCAGACTCAAGCAGGACCACCTCATGTTCCAAAAGCAGCTCAAGTCCTTAATTTTCACTTCTGCTTTCTCTCTTGCTCTCCCTTGCTGATCACCTGTCTGCTGCACCAGCTGGTATCCTGGCTACCCTTTGGACTCAACAGCATCAGGCTTCCTCCATGACCTGAAAGCACTTGCACTGCCTCCGGGACTCTGTGCACTTAGTGGCTATTTCTGTAACCCTACAGTCCCCTCAGCCCCCTTTTCTTCTGCACTTACCATAGCTGGCTCCCCAACTGCACTTGCTCAGAGCAATTGCTGCCCTGACCTCACTTCCCTTTCTCCCTCACCATGGCAGTTCTCCTCCCCTAGCCACCTGCACTTGCACAATCTGAAGGATACAAGGCCTAGTAAGATCTTTAGTTTTCATCCTCCTTATGTCTCCCTACCTTGTCTTGTTGCAACTAGAAACCCTTGTGTACAGGCACGTTATAAATAGCTAATCAAATCATATGATTATATAAAGATACAAAAGTGCATTATTTAGTATCACCAGAGGAAATAGTGAGATCAGGTAGAGATGAATGGAGAGAAGGGACAGGGCTCTTTCTTTAGCAAGTAACTGAAGTGTAAGCCAAGATTTGATTGTGATGGGCAACGGGTTCCAGTGGACTGGGACGAATAAGGAGAAAGAGCTGAAGTGAAGGCATGGGACAGGGAGATTAAGTGCATATGAGGAGCTGTGTGAACTAGATGGTGTGAATACAGAGATACAAACAGATAGGTACTGAGGAGCAAGCCCATTGATAGCTTTGTGGACTAGGAGAAGGGAGTGGGTGTGCATGCAGAGTTAAGCAGCAAGTTGTTAACTTTATAGATTAGGAGAATTGAACTTTGGTTATTTGGTATCATGTATGTAATCAATGGGGTTCGCAGAATAACTCTGAGGCCAAATAATCGAACCAACTCTGGAAGATGGCAAAGATTGCTGTTTTATTAACAATTATCTAAAACAGGGAGGTTACAAAGGACATCAACAGATGTTCGCTCCGTTCACCACAAATGTCCCATAAAAACCTCCTTATATGCAAAAACTACGTTAGCAGTGACATCATACTACATGGCAAATAAGAAAAACCTTTGAGGAATTGTGATAGGTTCAAGGGGAAAATCTAAGTATACTTTCTATAAAGATTGGGATTGTGATTGGCTGTCTACTGTCAGGTGGACAATTTATGCCTACCTATAAAACATGCCATCTTCGACACTGTTAAGTACACAGTATATCATTGGCTCTCAAAATATAAAGCCCTTCGTTATACGTCCCTCTACAATTGGTTGGCACGCTTGTGCCATGTCTGGAACATTCGGTTCACTTAGCAGCACGTAAGCTCTTACCCAGGTGCCAGAAGGTGGACTTGACTTTACCTTCCTACCCAATAAGCCCAACATCTCTCATCACTCATGCCTTCTGCCATCCAGATTGTCTTTGAACTTGGCCTTGGAAAGTATCCTTGTCTGTGGGAATATTTGGGAGTACAGGTTTTCACCTTCTTCTAGGACTCCAAGCTCAACTCTGTTTCCATCCTCAGCTCATGTGACAGGAGACCATGATTCTGGTCTATTATGCAGCATCTACATGTCTTAAATGAATAAAACTTGGCAATCTTGGGGCCAGATAACAGAACATTTGCACCGGTGCAAGTGCAAAGTTTGCACGGTATTATCACTAGGGGCCTATTTTTAAAAACACCAGAACACATTAAAAAAACCATTGCACCTCGACAAGTGCAGTTTGGCATATTAAAAGCACCAGGGCAAAAATTGCCTTAGTGCAAAAAAGATGCCTTTTCACTAAACTTTTACAAGAGGACAAAGTTTGCCCTAGTGCTAATACAGAATGGGGGCAGTAGGGTAAACTTTGCCCTGATGCAAAACTGCATCAACAATGTATCTTTTTAGCATTAGGGCAATTTTAGCCCTGGTGCTTTTAATATGCCAAACTGCACTTGTCGAGGTGCAATGGATTTTTAATATGTCCCACTCTTTTTAAAAGTAGGGCAAACTTTGCCCTAATGCTAATACTATGCAAACTTTGCACCTGCACCAGTGCAAACTTTCTGTAATTTGGCCCTTGGTGTTCTTTCTTTGCCCCTCGATAAGGGATGAGTCATACTTCTAACATTTATTGCTCTGAAGAATAGATAACTGACCTTGGCGACTTCTGTTTTGATGCCAGGCCAGACAGATCCTCTCACCCCCTATGCTCTTCCACGATCTCAGCGTATTCGTGCTGCAACACAATTCTCAGCCTTTCCTCTCCATGGGTTTCAGCTAACTAAAATTCAAGATACCGATGTCCAGGTTTTATACACTGGGAGCTTCAACTGCAGTCTATTCACTAAATATAGCCAGCTTTGGGATCATTTAGTCTACTTGCGTTTGAGCATTTGTACAATCAAACAACGGTTGCATTTCTGTAGCACTTTGCATGCATGCAATCTTCTTTCCTGCATATGAAAGTTTACTCGATTCTAATATTCATCATCAGTTCTGTAAAATCCATGCATTCTCTTCAGCCAGTATTCTCAGTGTGTCACGCTCATCTCTTGTGATGTCATTAGCTTCTCTTTCACTCATTTTCGTATTCCTTCAGGCAGTTCCTCCTTCAGATTGTCGTCTCTTCAGGGATACATTTGATAGGGGTTTCTCAGTGGATACCTTTTCTCAACATTTGCTGCGGAATTGGCACAACTACTGATGTTAAACATGGTGCAGTCTCCGATTTCCAACATATAGGAGGCAGGGGGGTGGGATTTCCTGCATAGGCATGCAACTTCTCCTCTTCAGAATGAACTTGGAAAGGGAGTGGTTATGCATGGAGAGGCCACCAGCAATTTGTCAGTAAGTAAAAGTGGAGGAGGATAGAGAGGGCGGGTAGCAAAGCTAAGCCCTTAGACTAAAGAGAAGAAGGAGAAGAGAGGAACGCCAAGGGGTAGGCTCAACAGTAGTCAATGTTGCTGATTTCAAGGGTTGTGATTAGAGTTTCACAGAGTAGTTAGGAAGACATGGATTAATTTCTTGAATGTTAAAAAATAAAATATGTTGAGAAAGTTAATAAAAGCAGAAGAGGCAGGGGTACTGATGGATTGTTCAGTTGGAGGTCACTATCATGGTGGATCCCAAGGTTTCAAGCGTGTGCCTTATACTCATCAAATTCTAACATCTCACCCTCACCCACTGACAGACTTTCTTTTTCACTTTGTCTTAGCTTCTTTTTCAACTTGATCATCATGCTCCATCTCTAGCCTTTCCCTTTCTCTCTTTTCTCCTCATTTTGAACTTTTTTCTCCCTCCTCCATCTACAGTCTTTCCCAGAAGCTCTGTTTATATTCCCTACTCTTGATTTAGTTATTTACCTCCTCTGTCCCCAGCCTGTCCCTTGAACGCTCTCCTTCATCCTTCCTCACTCTTTCTGCACCATCTCTCTCTGCTGACCTCTTTCGAAACGGCCTCAAACTGGTCCAATCCCCACTTCTTGGTATATTCAGTACCCGGAAGCAAGTTGGAATGAAGAGATTCTTCAGGAACACCTGTGGTTCTGCTGAAATAGGATGACATGGTTGTTTCCAATAGGCCTGCCCCTGCATGCTCTCAGGTGTTATAATCATTGTCTGCTTTTGACTGTGGACTCATGGGCCTAAGCGATAAAGAGAGGACACTGCGGCAGCAACTTTAGAAACAGGCATCCCTTTTAAGGTAGACACATAACTCTAACATCTCGCCCCTTTTTTTTCACTAGCAAATTTCACTAGCCAACTACTGCCTCAACTTTGGCCCCTCTTTTTGTGAGTGGTTTTACCCTCTCGTCAAACTGAGCACCTGAATGTGTAAATTGACAACATCAATTGTGTTCTTGCTTGTAGTAAATGCACCCCGTGTTTCTGCTCTCTGTAAGGCTTAAGGCTTCAAGCTTCACAGTCTTGTCTGATAGACCTTTCTTGTCCCAAAAGCATATTGGAGTCTTGTTTTTGACAATGTTAGGGCTTTGGATATGGCTGGTTGGACCAACTTAGTAGACTGGGTCTGGAAAAGATGATCTTGGGGATACCCCATATAATGTCTCCATGGTCATCATCACAGACTATGTAGTGGTCACCTGCACACATAGACTCCCCAACCCTGTTCATTAGTCATCTCCATTTGACCTTTTCACACTCTACTCCTAAGTCCTAGGTTTGTTAACCCAATTTTGAGTTGCACTGAGGGACATCTTTTAACGTATAGAGCAGAAGCAGTAAGAGCTCCTGTTTTAATGCATGCTTTTTTGTATATATGTTTGCATGATAATACTAGAGGGCAAATCTGTATAAGAAGTTATTTATTTATACACCGAGTGCTCTATAGGAAGAGTAACTTATGCATATGGATGATCATCGCTGTGGTTGAATGAGCAGGAACACGTGTGTGGTTATGTTTTATTGGGAGCTGAAAAATTCCCTGAAAAGCAAGGTCTTCAGTTCTCTCCTGAACTACAAGAGCATTGGATCCATATAGTGCTGCAATGGATTGTTCGTTTATAGTGCCGGTGTGTATCAGGAGAATGCCTGTTTCCTGTTTTTATCCTTCCAGCATTGCTTTGTTTCCAGTGTTTCAATGTTGCAGCTTCTGAATTGCGCTGACCTACAGAGAACTAAGGGCCCGATTCATGGAACTTTAAGCGCGGTGCAAAGTGGCGTAGCACTGCCAGCAAACACCCTGATTCATAGAGCGGTGCAAAGTGTATTTTTGCATTGCACCATTTTTGCATCAGTGCAGTCACTTTGCATTGCAAAAATACACGTTGCACCACTCTGTGAATCAGGGTGTTTGCTGGTAGGGCAAAGTCACTTTGCACCATGCTAAACATTCCAGGAATCGGGCTCTGCATCATTTCAGATATGTATGGTGGCTTTTGAGTTAGCACGGCTCAGTTTGGAATTCGGGCTGTTTGAAGATGATCCCGGATGTTTGTCAGTGTAGCTCCCTGAGAGTGGTGAGATATGCTTGAATTGTCTGATGCTGGTGATTAGACTGACTGTGGCATGATGTACTGCATTTAGTGGCATGAGAACTGCTGCAGAGATGTCTTAAAGGACGGATTAAATCAAAATAGGTATAGCAATACCAAGGACTGGCAGGCTATCTAGAGGTCAGAGGATGGTAATAAATATGTCATTCCTTGCTCTTGGTTGTTCTTTAGTTCCAGGCCATCAAGGCATTAAGACTATGTGATATTTTAAAGAAAGGTCGCAGTTCTTGATACCCCAATAATGTAGTGCATTATTCTAGTTTCAGTGTGAAGCCTTTGAGATTCATATCAGCTTTGCGTCATTAGAGGAGTATTTTACTGTCAGTTTTGGTAAGTAGAGCAAGCTCAATTGTGGTGGGGATTCATCTTAAATATGCAATTGACATCCAGGATTTAATGAGTGCAATAGAGTGTTTCAATTGTGAGACATCTTTGCTCTGACTACCCTTCCGCTGTAGTTGTTTATAGTCTGCAAAGTGATGCAGAGAGATGTTGGATTCATTGAGAAGAGTTCTTTGTGATTATATGTATAGGTTGAACATGTCCATGAAAAGGATGGATTCTTGAGGTACTGGTTGGCTCAGTCATCTGAATTTCCCCAGCTGAACCAGTTGGTGCCACTCTGACAGGTAAGAGGCAACCCCAGTGCATACAGTATCTGTGAACCCCATCAGTGTGGCAATTAGGGTGAGGAGAGTTGTTTGATGGACTGCGTTGAATGCTACAGAGAGGTTGAGCACTGCTAGGAGGCAGAAGTCTCCTTTGTACATGAAATGCAGTGTGTCATTTTTAGCTTAAATAGTTGCTGTTTTAGTCCTACGTCTGGGTCTGAATGCAGACCAATAGTCCTGCAATGGACCCTGTTGATTTCTGGTTTTGTTTGATGCAGTAGCAGGGATATGACCTCGCCAATATTATCTTTCTTTGTGCGTGGGCAAGAGACATTTACATTATTAATTGATCATAAGTGGTTACAAGCACCCTCTTAAAATTAGTTGTGAGAGTCAACATAGCTTCATCCACCTTCACTATTGGCCATGGGCCCGAAATATTGTTTGTGTTGCTTGGTGTCGGCAAGCTTCTCAAACCACGCACATGTGAGAAAGACCTATGAGGTAGAATATCCAGATGAGCCCCTCTCAACCCGGACAGCTTTAGATGGTCTCTCCCATAGCTTTGTATCCACTCACTCGCATAGGTTATACCAGCACCCTTGTAAGGGGTGTAGGCTGTGTCCCTTTTGTCCCCAGGGGAAGATACTGGCATCCTCTGCTTGCTCACATTGTTCTTTCACTCTACAGCCTCAGGTGTTATTCATAGAAGCTCCACACATATCAGGCTGCTCGTAGATGGAGGATGGTCGTCTCTTTTGCCTCAGGAGATGTTGGATGTTGAATTGTCCTCCACTTGTCCCAAATATTATACCACTTGGCAGTACTGGCAGTTATGGCTCATCGAAAGTGTATTAATGGAATACATGCCTGAATGATGATTGTATAGTGTCTGTCCTAACAGAGATAGAAGAAAGACTGGATATGTAACTGCTAGGAAAGAATGTGAAAAATAAAAGTGTGCACGCTTAAGTTTTTTCGAAAAAATATGCTTCGGGATATCTTTAATAAGGGCAATCACTTTAATGCCAAATAAGAACCACGGATAAGCTGGCATCATCCCAATAATGTGCCGCGAGGATTGTTTAGGAGCAACACATTTGTCTTTGCTTGTCTTGGAAGACAACACAGAGCAACGTTGGTTTGAATCCCAGTCCTATGGTAAGAGGCTGGTCCCTTATAAAAGAGTAACTCATAATTGGGTACAAATGGTGTGTCCCTTCAGCTCCCTTAAATTTGCTGATAAAATGATTTATATCTGAAATAGTTATCCAGAAGGAACATGCTCAAAGGTGTAATAAGAATTGTTAAATTGTTAAATCAGTTTGAGATAATGCCTGTTTTACAACATAAGTTAATTCTAAAAGTCTAATGTATGTATGATGTTTTTAAATATATGTGGTGGAAATTATAGTATTCTCCTTCCAGTGAGACTATGATTCAAACATATGTATAAGAAAATCACAATCTGAGTCAATTATGTGTTTTGGATCTCCAGCACATATGTCTTAACCAGCTCATTAGATGATAAGTATGTTGAGTATATTATGTGGGGTAATTGCACTCAATGGGAGGAATTTGAATATTTATTATTGAATATGTTTATGTCTGTATCTAACGTTTCATGCATAACTATTTTTTTATGATTATTTCTATGCAGTGAAATTTTGCCCATATTATTATCTATAACCATTGTATACTTTGGTGTAGTTGTTATGTACTTAAATATGATGTAATGCTCATGTTTGTATCGCAAACATGCACATCTTAATGTGTGCAGCGTTATTGTAATGGATGCATGGTTTTCCGTTGCTCATGACCACATTCTTCCATTGAGGTCATGAATCCAGTCTTTCTTCTGTGTTTGTTAGGTAAGAACCCATAGCGTCCTTGCTCAGGCCTTTATGCCATTTTCCATCTTATTTATGGAATTTTTAGGTTAGTCCTGTCTTTCAGACATGTAGGGGCTAGTTCATGGAATTTGTGCATTGAAAAACGGGGATTTGTGTGCCATTCTGCCCGCAAATCCCTATTTAACAAATGGGGATTTGCGGGCAGAATGGCGCACAAATGGAGAAAACAATGTCACTCAGTAAATACCATCATATTGATTACAGCCCCGAGCACATAATTCACAATGGTAGCACTCGAGGGAATCTGGTATGACTACCAGGCAAGATGGCTGCCTTGTCTGTATGTGCTAAGTACACTAGCTGAAGAGGCTTGGATTTTGGGATATTTGCTGGTTGAAGATCACCTGAGATTGTTGCTTCTTGTTGGGTAATCCTTTGAAGGACAGACCTGGTGTTCCATAATTTTGAGAATGGTGGGAGAGAAGCTGACAAGGACAGACCTCACTCCCGCCCTTCTCCACTGGAGGCTGGAGCTGCACAGATTGAAGCTCTTGCACTTCTCTGGCCTATGTTGTTGTAACACCTGGAATTTCTCTGGCATGATGTATGAAGCCTCGCTGGGCAATCACATTTCTGTGAGGTTACTACAGAACTTCTGTTTGCTGAACTTACCTCGGCTGTGGCTGTGTAGAACCGTGTGAAAGAAAGCAGACTTCTTATTTTACCAGCATGGAAGACCAGGGTGATTTACTCTGGGGCCTTGAGGTCCAGGAATGAGGAAATCACAATAAAATCAATCAACTTTGGAAACCGCAACCCATTATACAAGGGCAGCCATGAAAGGACTAAGCAAATAAGGATGGTGTTATTTCTTAAAGGATGCCTCAGTGAGGAGGTACAATAGAGCTCTCACCTTTGAACTCACAAAGACAACACTCCTGAAGAGGAATTAAAAAACAAAGATTGGCTCGAGCAAAATTCTCTACGCCCAAGAAACAGAGGAGTCCAAAGATTTGACAAATGACTGCTTTTAGTAATCCAAAGCAGGGATAAGCACATGGATTTCTGTGCCATCTAAATTCATTCTCAACTCATTACAGATCGGTAGTGAGGTTTTAAGCTGATGTGACATCACAACCAAAAGTTACATCGCGGGGCTCTAGGCGGAGTGGGATTGGGTGGACAGTATAGACACATATACATCCTATAGGGGACAGATAATCTGATTGGCCTGCTCATATCTGATAGCTTCGTCTGGCACCACCCACAGGAGGTCAGTGTGAGCTTTGTCAATTTGGGGAATTTACCATCATGTGAGTAAAAATGATGGGGAAAATGGCCCCAGAGCATCATCTGTTTCCCAATGTTACCACTTCCTTAACTCCTCTGGCCCTGAGCAAGGACAAACCGGTCTCCAACTTTATGCTGTGTTATATTTTTCCATCTTCAGGTTGATGGGAGGGAACAACAGTACTTGTCTGTGTAGGATGAATGTTGCCTTGTTCCCCAAGTTCTGATAATGTGTTTGGGGACCGTAAAATTGATTTTCTCTGCTTGCATTTATGAAGAATTTCAGCTCCCAGCCCTTTCAGGTGTGTTATCTCTTCTGCTAACGCAAACACTTTTCCCCAGAATCCTTGGTACGGTAGGGCACAGTGACTGCACTCCCATCTGTGCTTTGCATTTCTCAGGGAAATCAGTGTGTGAGGTCTCTCCCTGTGTTTTAAGCCTTCCCAATGCCGGTCATTCATTTTAATGCAGCTGTGGCTTTGATCTTATTTTCATGGCTGTTCATGGTAGTTGATTTTTGGTGTCAGTGAGCAGTTCAGGTGTATTTCTTTGCAACTAGCTGGTGCCTCTACATGTGTGTTCAGTCAATGCTGTCTCCTCATGATTACTTTAGTGATGTCATCCAGTTATTAACGGGCCCGTTGTTAGCACCCTCCCCATTCCCATTGAGCCCTGTGGGGGCTCGAATGGGAATGGGGATGTTCGGGGTCTGGGTTCTCTGGTGGGGGAATTACCGGGCCCTCCAAGGTCGGAATGGGCCGGTAATTCCTCATTCAAGGAACCCGGACCCGGTACTCAGTAAGGGGGTAGCCATGCCACTATTAGCAGCATGGTTACCTTCTACCGTGTAATGACACCCTAAGTCATTGAAGTTAAAAAACATTTTTCAGATGAGTTTGAACTTATTGCAAGATTGTATGATACAATTGGATATATTGAACTGCAAATAGAACTTCTCACAGGTTATGGCACTATGTGGACAACATTGAAGGTCAGCACTTCATTCATTTTTATACAACTCCGTGATTTAAACCCTAGGCTAGTATGCTAGGCACTAATGAGAATATTGGTATCAACCATCATGCATTCTTCAAACAAGGATAAGATGACATAAAGGGTAACCTTTTGGCAATTATGAAGT
Source organism: Ambystoma mexicanum (assembly GCF_040938575.1). Classification (NCBI taxonomy): domain Eukaryota; kingdom Metazoa; phylum Chordata; class Amphibia; order Caudata; family Ambystomatidae; genus Ambystoma; species Ambystoma mexicanum. The sequence continues at coordinate 1,009,184,606 of NC_090930.1, forward strand.
TCATTTAAATACCATGTTGATCAAAAATCTATAGATGATGAAGCATCGTACTAACTTGACCAAGTGTAGATTTTGGATCTTAATGAGAATTTTTTTCCCAATCAATAATGTGCATACATTAGTAATTGATGATGTATCAGTATTTACATGAGACTTATCAAGTATTGTTTTAACTTTTTTGTAGATAGAATTGTGATTTCTCGCCCCTAATGAAGAGTTATACTCGAAACGCGTTGGGTTACTTGTATCATAAATTTCTGTATTCTTTGAACTACTTATTTGAATTACTTATCGGATTGTTATTTAACAAACGATTGTCAAAAAGAAGATGTTTATAATTGCATTCAATGCTCGTTCAAACTAAGAAGTAGTTAAGTTCATGCCTTTGACTTGGTACTCAACTTGACCACCTTTGAAAGTTTGGCTTCCTTTTAGGCCATAGACAGTGTGCAGGGGGCGTGTGTTCCCTAATAGGGAACTTGTGTCCTGGTTTCATTGGTTCACAACCTATATGTCAAGGTTGTAGTGTTCTCCGCCGCACCTAGAATATCACTAACAGTCTATTGAAAATCTCTAAAAGTACATCATCAGGTTATTGACCTAATTGTAAATCTACCTAGCTAGGTGTGCTTAGTGTCAACATTGGTCTGCTTCGTGTCAGAGCAGGAATTCCTCCTCTGCACCCTAACATTCTCAATCTTACAGAATATTACTTCTGAATGTATTCCACATTTTGTGTGTGCAAGGTAACCCTATATGGTTAGTATGTCAGGAGTAAACCAGAGTTGCTCATTGGACATTTTGTAAAAGTGCATACATTTCAGATGGGATGAGTTACCTTTGCACGTACATGTATAAAAGCCCACTCCATACAATTTTCACTGTTTACACTACCCATTTAAAAAAACAGGTGTGCAAGTAGGGCAATCAATTATACACCGTTGTTTGCACTTCAGAGTGCAAATATTGTAAATGCAGCATGACAGACAGTATTTAACATGTATTACTCTTGGGGCAACCAGCTTCTAGCAGTTCTAAAAAGCAGGTGAATGCCATTGGAATCCAATGCATATGCGCCAGCATGAAAATAGTTTGGCGTAAATGCATTTGTTTTTTGCTGGCAGAGCATATGGCGAAGGTGGGCACAGCAGTTTCTTCCATGCCGTGCCTAAGCTATGCCCTGTTGTTGTATATGAGTCGTAAAAGAGTGCATATATATTTTACGCATTATTTTTACTCCACGGATACCGCTCGGTCCGGGGAAATTAGGCCCATACTATCTCTTTGTGACTTACCCTGTAGCGGTACTATTATCAAATAGATGTTAATTATAAAGTTATTTATCACATGTACATTTTCAGCAGTGGCAGTGTTATTAAACTTTCTTTAGAAATGTCTGAAAATATTGTCACCATTTGTTTTAAATAATGTAGCAATTCATCCCACATCAGGGAGGAAGAATTCTGGTGGGGTCGCCTAATGAGCGGAGAACGAAATACCTGGACAATCGCGACCACTCAAACCCTAAAGTCCATTTTGTCTTTATGAATTTCCTTTGTTAAGAGTCTTTTACTTTGATTGTAAATGTTTCCTCATCTCAACTTTTCTACTGATTTCTTCAACTATGTTTTGTAAAAATCATTAATTTGATTAAATCAACGAAATAAAAAAAAAAAAATAATAATGTAGCAATTCAGACCTAACCGTTGCATGAGTTAAGGACATGCGTTGCAACTTGATCCCTACTATCGGAAGACATTCTTGATCTTTCGTTTTGAAAAATGCTGTTGTCCGCCTACTCCTCCCGTCGTCACGCGCCACGAGCATCGCCACATGTTGCGTAGAGTTCCCTTTGGCAGCGAGACATTGCATCCCGATATGATCCATCGGGTGTTCACAGCTCCTCGCGCTTTGTGTCTTCCTGGCCTTCACACATCCCGACAGGCGCACAGCAAGGTGGGCAGGTGCATAGCAAGGTGGGCACAGCAAGGTGGTGAGGCACAGAGAAAGGTGGGCATGCACATAGCAAGGTGGGCACAGCAAGGTGGGCAGGCAGATAGCAAGGTGGACATAGCAAGGTGGTGAGGCACAGAGCAAGGTGGACATAGCAAGGTAGCCAGGCACAGAGCACGGTGGCAGGCACAGAGCAAGGTGGGCAGGCACAGGGCAGGATGGACACAGCAAGGTGGGCAGGCACATAGCAAGGTGGGCACGGCAAGGTGGGCAGGCAGATTGCAAGGTGGGCACAGCAAGGTGGTCAGGCAGATAGCAAGGTGGACATAGCAAGGTGGTGAGGCACAGAGCAAGGTGGCCATAACAAGGTAGGCAGGCACAGAGCAAGGTGGCAGGCACAGAGCAAGGTGGGCAGGCACAGGGCAGGATGGACAGAGCAAGGTGGGCAGGCACATAGCAAGGTGGACATAGCAAGGTGGGCAGGCACAGAGTAAGGTGGCAGGCACAGAGCAAGGTGGACATAGCAAGGTGAGCAGGCACAGAGCAAGGTGGCAGGCACATAGCAAGGTGGGCAGGCACATAGCATTGTGGACATAGCGAGGTGGGCAGGCACAGAGTAAGGTGGCAGGCACAGGGCAAGGTGGACATAGCAAGGTGTGCAGGCACGTAGCAAGGTGGAGGTAACAAGGTGTGCAGGCACATAGCAAAGTGGACATAGCAAGGTGGTGAGGCACAGAGCAAGGTGGGCATGCACATAGCAAGGTGGGCACAGCAAGGTGGGCAGGCAGATAGCAAGATGGACATAGCAAGGTGGACAAGCAGATAGCAAGGTGGACATAGCAAGGTGGTGAGGCACAGAGCAAGGTGGACATAGCAAGGTAGCCAGGCACAGAGCAAAGGTGGCAGGCACAGAGCAAGGTGGGCAGGCACTGGGCAGGATGGACACAGCAAGGTGGGCAGGCAGATAGCAAGGTGGGCACAGCAAGGTGGGCAGGCAGATAGCAAGGTGGACATAGCAAGGTGGTGAGGCACATAGCAAGGTGGACATAGCAAGGTGGGCAGGCACAGAGTAAGGTGGCAGGCACAGAGCAAGGTGGACATAGCAAGGTGAGCAGGCACAGAGCAAGGTGGCAGGCACATAGCAAGGTGGCAGGCACATAGCAAGGTGGGCAGGCACATAGCAAGGTGGACATAGCAAGGTGGGCAGGCACAGAGTAAGGTGGCAGGCACAGGGCAAGGTGGACATAGCAAGGTGGGCAGGCACATAGCAAGGTGGAGGTAACAAGGTGTGCAGGCACATAGCAAGGTGGACATAGCAAGGTGGGCAGGCACAGAGCAAGGTGGGCATGCACATAGCAAGGTGGGCACAGCAAGGTGGGCAGGCAGATAGCAAGGTGGACATAGCAAGGTGGACAAGCAGATAGCAAGGTGGACATAGCAAGGTGGTGAGGCACAGAGCAAGGTGGACATAGCAAGGTAGCCAGGCACAGAGCAAGGTGGCAGGCACAGAGCAAGGTGGGCAGGCACTGGGCAGGATGGACACAGCAAGGTGGGCAGGCAGATAGCAAGGTGGGCACAGCAAGGTGGGCAGGCAGATAGCAAGGTGGACATAGCAAGGTGGTGAGGCACATAGCAAGGTGGACATAGCAAGGTGGGCAAGCACAGAGTAAGGTGGCAGGCACAGAGCAAGGTGGACATAGCAAGGTGAGCAGGCACAGAGCAAGGTGGCACACACATAGCAAGGTGGGCAGGCACATAGCAAGGTGGACATAGCAAGGTGGGCAGGCACAGAGTAAGGTGGCAGGCACAGGGCAAGGTGGGCATAGCAAGGTGGGCAGGCACATAGCAAGGTGGAGGTAACAAGGTGTGCAGGCACATAGCAAGGTGGACATAGCAAGGTGGGCAGGCACATAACAAGTTGGTCAGGCACATAGCAAGGTGGGCACAGCAAGGTGGGCAGGCAGATAGCAAGGTGGACAAAGCAAGGTGGTCAGGCACAGAGCAAGGTGGACAAAGCAAGGTGGTCAGGCACAGAGCAAGGTGGGCAGGCACATAGCAAGGTAAGCAGGACCGCAGCAAGGTGGGCAGGCACATAGCAAGGTGGACATAGCAAGGTGGGCAGGCACATAGCAAGGTGGAGGTAACAAGGTGGCAGGCACATAGCAAGGTGGAGGGTGTGAAGGCACATAGCAAGGTGGACATAGCAAGGTGGGCAGGCACATAACAAGGTGGACAGGCACATAGCAAGGTGGACAAAGCAAGGTGGTCAGGCACAGAGCAAGGTGGGCAGGCACATAACAAGGTAAGCAGGACCGCAGCAAGGTGGGCAGGAACATAGCAAGGTGGACATAGCAAGGTGGGCAGGCACAGCAGGCACATAGCAAGGTGGAGGTAACAAGGTGGGCAGGCACAGAGCAAGGTGGGCACGCACAGAGCAAGGTGGGCAGACACAGTGCAAGGTAGGCAGGCAATAGCAAGGTGGGCAGGTACAGAGTAAGGTGGGCAGGCACAAAGCCTGCTGTGGTTTGTTCATTTTAAAGACACATTCACTGTAATTCCTTTATATTTTTCTTATCATAGAGCACCCTAGGCCTTGGTTTTAATAATCTGTTCTATTTCTTTAGCAACATTGGGAAACTGAGGCATAGAAGAAAGACCTGCCATACACAATTGGAGCATTATTGTTATTATTATTACTATTATTACTATTATTATTATTATTATTATTATTATTATTATTATTATTATTATTATTGTTATTATTATCATTGATATTGTTACCATCATCATCACCACCTTCATATTAATCATTATTATTGCAACTAACTGTTATGGCTGTTGTTATTGTTATATGTTCAATGAAGAAAGATGTCCAAATGATATGAAAGAAAAGGGTCCATTCTCAAAAAGGAAAGCAGCGCTCACACCTGTTGTATCTAATTTATACATGGGAAAAATGAACGTGATCATCAAAAGATACAGGGGCAGATTCTCAAAACTGTTGTTGGTGCACGTGAAGAGATGCACAAACGGATATCTTAGAGTGTGCCAGTACTCATTCTTAAAGGTCATCTGATTGTGGGCATCCCAGGAGTGAACATTCAGACGCTTTTTTCGCAAGTAGTGGTGGAGTTGTTACTGTGACATTTTAAAGGCAATTCAGAAATGTATGTTGTTTGAAATGTGCAGAAATTAAAGACATTCGCCTGTCCCTGTTGGGATCAAGTGAAGGTATCATCTGTGACTCTGTCATGCATTTCTTTTCAAGTGAAGTAGGAGCTGCATGAACCGCTGCACTTCCATCTGCGTTTCTATCCCTGAAACAGGGCTAGAAATGCTTTATTTTCCTACTTTTCAAAGTCAGAGGCCTCCTAAGGGCCAGTCACTGTGAAGTGCGCTAGTCAGTCATAGATTAGTATTCGGAGCCTGCTCGGGCACTAAAGTATTCAAGGGTGCTGGCCAAGGCACCAATTGCCCTGCTGGTCAGCCATACTTAAATACTCAGGCCACCTTTGAGAATAGGGTGACCTGTGCCTTTCTCAAACTAGCGCAAAACGATATATATATATATATATATATTATTTGTAATACTTTTTGAAAATATGCCTTATAGAGGGCCACTTACTTAAATCTCCCTGAACTAATGTGAACCTGCTCTGTGCCATAGTGGGATGAAGAACAGCACCCTAATTGACGGAAATTGAATTTGCAGATATGACATGCTTCAGGTGCTAAATACACCTGAGACTACCAGCAAATGTATTTATTTTATCTACTTAGGTGCCACATGCAGCAACGATCACATCAGGTTGTACAAAGTTGATAAAGCCAAAAACGTCAGGGGAGAAGGGTTATGTGAGAGAACATAATTACACATGCACTTCAATCACAATTGAATTCCTCGGAAATTGTGCATGCCTGCTGTTTCACAAAAGAATCACACTGGCAGTACATGGAATTTGCACCTGCTTCCCTTGTTACTGACAAATTAATCTTATGCACACAAACACAGTTACATGGCCCTGTAAGAAATAAAATAGGTTTACCTAAAAGTGGTTTCAATTTCTGGGGCAGCGTTAACTATACTATGTGATTTCTTTTTTAAACTTCCCTTAAATAAAAAGTAAAGTTTGATTCTCTTGAAGTGTGCCGCAGGTGTGATTCATGACAAAGAGACGATTAAAGAGAGACCGTCGTTACTAGGGCAGATAACCCCTTTTTGTGGGTCAAGATATATTATTTAAATCTATTACGGTGTCCTTCATTGCATTTTCTGACCATTTCTATTCCTCCAAACACACACAATTTGCACAGGTCTTCTAGCCTTTAAGCCAAAGGGACTAATTTTTCATTATGCCATGTTTGTAAAGACCCTTTGTTACAGTTTTGGGGTACAGGTGAAATGTAATTGTAATTTCTTATTTATAACATGCTTAATACCCAGAGGTTTCTAAGAGCAGACCCCGGGATCGAGCCTGTGTTGTTCTGCTTCGTCTTGCTTCTAAGGCGAACATGTTGCCCCTGAGCTAGCCTCCCGGATAGTCGTAAACGTGCTTTTGTGAATTGGGATGTAAAATCTTTATATATGTATATACATCAGACATCTCTTACTCTGAAAATGAAGAACCGATCATGAGGCATAATTTTTTAGATGAGATGTGGCTCCTGTCTCAAGACGGGAAAACCCAAAAACGGGATAAGGGTCACGCAAAAGGAAGTGGTCGAGGGAAGACATTGGGGAGAAAACCTGCAAAGGGGGATGTGGGCAAGGACACAGGCAGAGACGCTCACTGCAGATCTACACGCTTTGGAGGAAGGGGAAAGAAATGATATCTAGTACAAACATGCGAGTTAGTAATTTATCGCCCATCAAAATGACTAATCATCAGACTGATCTTCTGAAGCTTGGTCTCAATTTTTGCCCAGTTTCTCACATGATTATGTCCAGACTAAGTTAAATTCTGATTGATTCTTTGCGGAAAATAAAGGTAAAAAATGTTTTCCCAATAATTCCGCCGAAGGTCTCTGAATTGAAATCCATACCTCGACAAGGGAAAACGGATTTGTTGATTTCACACATTGATTCCTTAGTCGATTTGGCGGATTTGGCGGACATTTACATTGATCCTGTTAATATCAGCTTCAGAGGCTTTAATATAGATCCTGATTGACCAATCACCACTCAATTGAAAAGCAAGTCAAAATTCAATCCATCCATGCCTTGTGATGGGTGTGTGGAAGCGTTTCATAATTTGTGTATTGCCAATCTGCCTAAATTGCGATTGTCTTTTGCATCTACTCCAAAAAGAAATTTGACCAAGGTCCAATTTGATTCTCACCAGGAGCTACACAGTCTTATGGAGGTCATCATAAAACCCTCAGCATGGGTTTTAATATTGTTTTAGAAGATAGTGATAGCTATGTGTTAAAAGCTTTTCGACAGCTAAGGGATCCGTCATGTTATCATCAGTTATCCACCAATCCATTTCCCAAAATTCAGTGTGATTTGGTGGCCCTTGTCAACAAGTGGTTTGAGTCGGGTATTCTGGACAATGCCACTGTTACATGTTTGGTTCCTTCTTCCTTCACCATTCCAACTATCTATCATTTGCCCCACATAATCTTTGATTCAGCCACCTCGGAGACCTACATGCTATCAGGTTCTTCGTTGGAAAATGTATCACATTGTATTGATGAGCCCCTGATTTCTTTTGTTTCTGTCTTGCCTTCAGTTTGACGGGAAACTAACGATTTCTTACAACACATCCCTGGGAAGATGGTTACATTTTGCAATGTTGGATGTGGTTTCTTTATACACATCTATTGATCACTCTGTGAGTGTGAGAGCCTGTAAATATTTCTTGGATACACGTTCTCTTAACTTTTTTTTATCTCACACCACTATGATTTTGAAAATGCTAATCTTTTACCTGACCAATAATGTTTTCTTGTTTGAGAATGTGTTCTTCCATCAAGTACGAGGGACTGCCATGGGCAGTATCTTTGTCTACCGTGTATGCTATCTTAACTATGGGATGGTGGGAGGCCACCATTTTAAGGGAAACATACACTGACCAGATCATATCCTCGTGGCATTTCATAGATTTTGTTTTGTCATATGGAAGGGGGCCGAGGCTGGATGGGTTGCGTTTGTCAAACAGCTTAATTGTAACAATATGAATCTGCTCTTTACAGAGAATCATAGTACTTCAGAAATTGTGCATGTCGATGTTAATGTCACAATAGATCTCAATGGGATACATACCTCTGTACATAGAAAACCGACCAGTTCAAGTCTCCCCCGCATGCTTCCAGCAGTCATCCTACGAGTTGCAAGTACAGTATTCCCAATGGGGAATTGGTACGTTATCGTAGAAACTGCTCGGATCTGGCTAAATTTGATCAGTGTTGCTCCCTGGCGTCACAACATTTTCTGCCGCGTGGTTATTACAAAGGGGTCATCGAGAATGCACGTCTGAAGGCAAGAGAACTTGAGAGAGACCATTTGTTGATTATCAATAGAAAACATCATGAGGTGGATAATGATGATCCGCGCCTCATTTTGACGTACAGCACCTCTTTCCAGAGTGTGAGGAAGATAATTGAAAGAAACTGGCATGCCATGGATAAGGATTTGTCATTGTTGGTTTCTCATCGTCCTAATTTATTGTTTAGATGGGCACCCTGATTGACAGACAAGTTCGTTTCTAGCTTTCTTCCACCTGTTAAAAGACCTCCAGTGCATGGTGGGTGGTTGTCAAAATGCCCTATTGGTTTCTCCAAGTGCCAGAAATATAAAGTCTTTGCCCATGCAATTGCACAGAAAACATGTGTGCATCCAGTAACTGCTACTTCCTGTGCCATCAAATATTGTATTACATGCAGGACCACATTGTTTGTGTATGCGCTAAGCTGGCCATATAATAAATGGTACATTGGCAGCACTACATGCAAGCTCAAGATGAGGATTTTCCAACAAGTTAGAGCCATTAGGACATTCGATCCTTCCTATCCTATGGGCAAACAGGGCAGCATGCCAGCAATACGCATGTGTTAACCTTTTTCAGTGTGGACCATGTGCCTATGTATCATAGGGGCAGAGATAGAACCATTAAACTCTGTCAACTTGAGACTAAATAATTTTGGATTTTGACAAAAAGGCTCCACATGGACATAGCATCGATGAGGTATTGTACACATTTATTGACACCTGGACTTTCAAATAATACATACTACTTCGGTATTTTTCGCTGTTCATCCTAGTCTTAGATTTTTTTCAATTTTGACTGCCTGTATGATGTTATACCACTGATGTGGCCATAAGTGTTGTCGTTCCATCATAACTTTTTCAGTGGCCAGAACAAGATATTCTTATGTATTCCATCGCACCAAAGATACCATCATTGTATTTGGGTGCCAGGCTGGCTTGCAGTTTCTGATCTGGTGTGCAGTATCACAGCATGTGTGATATTCTAATTGCATGATCTCTAGTTCTTGCTTTGTAACTAGCTGTTTCCGGTGTAACATATGCCGTTCTAGCATAACTTAATGGTCTATATCGGTGGGTAATTCATAGGGTCACTTCTCTCCCCCTTCTTAAATATCAAAATTACTACCGATCACATCCAGGAAGGGGGCATATGTCTCTGTGACTTATTGATGGTCATTGAATAGGCTACACGTATAGGAAATTGTCTTCTTTTGAATGTGAAAGGCATATATTTATCAGATTGAATGAGATGTATGCGTGGTATAAGAACAGTGTCTTAGTTTAATCCATCGATTACACAGGCCACAGGCCACAGCTTTTCGTAAATGCGTAATTGTCAACCTTTTCCATTACAGAGTCCATGTGATGGCATAACATTGCATAGTAGAATAATTACAGCACCTACTTTTAGTTTGAGATCGTGAGGAGGCATTCGTCCTACACCGTTTCAATCTATAGAGACTGAAACGTTGAGACAGTAATTAACTGTTCATTGACACTGGAACTGCCGTGCCCTGTGTGAAGAGGAGTGGAGTTTGAAAGAAGTAACTTGAAATTATTCAGAATGTTTGTGATAGTGGAAAGTGAAGATGCTCACGTAGAACCATGCTCATTCTGTTTGTGGAAATGATAGCTGCTGTTGAAGAGGAAGAGCACATAGAGGTGTACTTTGCCATTTGGACAGCAGAGGGCAACTTAACACCGATAATTTGCATCAGATGTTTTGTTAAAATGCTAGCTGTTGTTGAAGTGGAAGGGCATACAGAGATGCATTTTTCCATTTGGACAGCAGAGGGAAAGCTAACAATGATAAATTGCATCAGCTGAATACAGAAACTGGTAGACCCCATTTCAGCATGGCCAATTTGGCGCTGGCCAGTTTGGCGAGACCTGTTTGGTGTCACCGGTCGGCCCTCCGATCTTTTGGCGCCAGCATGTTTCGACGGGTCAGTATAATTTCTTAATAAAATAAAAAATTAAAGATTGATGCTGTCTCAAACTCTGTTTTGTAGGGATGCAAGAATCAAGCGCTAAGCACTGGGCTATCGAGATCTTAGCCTCTGGAGATGCACCAGTTACTTATATTAACTTGGGTCATTAAGAGTGCTTGTAAAGATTAATATAAGTAACTGGTGAAAACAAAACTGATAAGAGCTCTATGGCCTTGTGGTTACATTTTCAGTCACCCAGCCTTGCAGGCCAGGGTTTGCGACAGCCCTAATTGTAATCTTTTTTAAATTAAATTTTAAAAGCGCCCTGTTATAAGTGCAATGTAAATTAAAATTGCAGTGAACTGGCCGGGCGGAACAGGCCGCGCCAAACAGGCTGCTGCAGTGAAACATCCACAACAAATCAGCCTATGCCGAATCTGGAGCGCTGAAATGTCTTGCTCCGAATGGAAACATACCTACGTGTTTTATATAGAGAGATTTAAGGATCGCCAGCCATTTTGGTTTTACGGCTTTTACTAAAGGTTTGGTTGTGGAGCATGTTGTTCTTGCCGTGATTCCATGGCACATATGTTACGTGCCAAATGCAGTCAGCAATTTTGTTTTGTGGTGATGCCTTTTGCAGCATTTTGGTATATCGTGTTTTGTTCATGAATCTAGTGAGGGAATTCTCTGCGACTATTGTTTTTATGCTGCCATATATTCTTGTTATTATCAACTGGTTTTGTTGTATGAAGCACACGCATTTTGGGTCTCTGCCTGTCCATGGACATTTGCATTTAAGAATGTTTTTTGCAGGTATTCTCAAATGTTTTTAAAACTAGCTTTTCTCGCAATTTTGCACAATGATAAGTGCATGGATTGGACCTTTAAATTGCTTGGGTCAACCCAGTTATTGTGTATATTTGCTATTAGCTATAACCTCAGTGTGGTTTGTGGTGGCATTGTGTGTCACATTCCAGGGATACAGTACCAATACATATTCATTGTAAATACAAAAACCATAACAAATCAATGTCATACATTACCAAAGAAAAGGAATTCCATCCATTTTTCATAGAGATTCCACCACATAGAAAAATATCATATTCCAGCATGGGTTGTAGAAAAGAACAAGAGGAGACACAGAACAAACTGTTATACATATATATCCCCTATACATTTCCTGGACTCTTCACCTTACACCTTGACCTTCTAATGCATATGTATCCCCTATACAACTATTTGACCCTTGACCGTTCACCTCTACCATGTGTTCACCACAAGCAAGTATCACTGTGTGTGTGCCTACATCAATTCATTAATTGTGCCCTACACCTATTAACAAAAACAACAAAGTGGCCAACTCGCTCCTTGGCAACTTGCAACCTGACTATTCTTTACTGTTTCTTGATCCTAGCCGTATTGAAGTTCTATGCAAATTTTTCAAACACCCTGTATGGGAAAAAACACAAAACAACCAGCTAAATTCTGGTTAGACTCTCATCCAATCTGGTTTGCCCCCCTAAAAAATAAAAAAAAGAAGATAGAGAAGGTAACACCCTATTTCCACACCAACAATAATGATCACCCCTTTACCTTATTAGCTCCATCCGGCTATGCATTTTCCTTCTAATTTCCATGCACTTGTGTGCTCGTTGATTCTGAAAGTGTTCTCCAATACCTAGAACGTGATGCCAAAGTGCCATAATTTACTCTAGTGTTTGTAGCCACTTCCCATACTTCCCCTGAGCTTAGCCTGCTAGGTACATTGCATTATTTTTCGCAGCACACAACTAAACGTGCTCATCGCACATGCCTCCCTGTTGATGCTGGGTTAGGCACGACAAAACAATTTTAAAGCCTGCCAAACTCAACAACCAAACTCCCCACAAAGCTTTGTCTCGTATTTGTGGCCTATCAATAAAGACCATAATGAACATTAACAAGTCCCACTTACTAATTTTTGTGAGCGATCGCGCTCCAAACAGCCCAGTGGCTCGACCTGGGGCGATCCGCACAAATTCTACCTCTTTTGCCAATGAGAGTGGAAGCCCGCCCCTTGATAGCCTTGTTTATAACCCTTGATTCCATGCCGATATGGTACGCGGCCGTCATGCTGCTACTAGCGTCCCACGTCCTCCAAGCAGAACACAATAGTTTAGCCAGCACAAATCTCTACAATGTCGTTATTTCAAACATTCATGACTTGCCTGTTCACTTTCTACCCTTGCATTCTTGGTCATTTTAACATTCACCTCCTTAAATGCCCTACTCACATTTGCCCTATTGCCATAACCAAATGGCGGGTAATTTTCTTACCTTAGCTACACTCCTCCTACTTCAAAACACCTTTGCATGTGTTGTACCTTTAATCCATTTACTCCAAATTGCACTCACATTTATTGTAACTTCACCGTCAAACATGACTTTATCAAACCTCACAAAACAAATCTCCACTACTCCTACCATTTAAAGTGCCTTACACCACTAATCCTAACCCCTATTAGAATAATCCAACTCCAAATTGCACTTACATTTGCTAAGTCTTACGCCACTACTTGTGCCCTTATTTTAATTTGCAGGAAAAATCTTCACTACCCATGGTCTGCACATACTGAGCCCGTTCTGGCGATCACATGGAGCCGGCCCTTGGTCAACAAAGATTACATAGAGTTTTTCCATACCTCCTACAACTTCAACACCAGGACCCACCCTAGTGGACCCCAAATGCCGGCATTTGGTAACTCTCCAAATTACAAATTATTTTATACATTTTATCAACTTCCACTGAACCGACATGGCCCATCCTTACGATACCATCCACATTGATTGAAGCTTGGCTCCTTTACAAAAAAAACCCCATCTCATGATCAGTATTTAAACCGTGCATAACTGTTCTATATTTTTCAGATCAACCAAGCTTAAGCTCTCCTTCGTTCTCTCTCTACCCCCACCCCCACTCTCGGGCCACTATGGAGTGTCAAAAGCCCAATGAATCTCAGATCCTCTTTTCTATCCAACTGGTGTTGCCGTGCCCAATGTGCTATTAATGGTAATCTTGGATCCTCCTTGCTTAGTGTGGTCAGGTGCTCACCAATCTGTACCCTTAGCTGATGGATTGTATTTCCCATATAGTACAGTCCACATGGACATGTAATTGCATACACTACAGATCTTGTTTTCCATTTGATTAATTCACGTATTACCAATGTGTCCTTGATATTAATCAAGACATTTGTACATTCTTTAGTATATTGGCACATCATACATGTTCCACATTTAAAAAAAACCCTTCAGTTTATTCCTAAACCACATTTCTGATCTCTCCACAGGTTTAAGAAAAGAAGGACAACACCAATTCTTAAATTGCAGTGCTTTCCTGAACAACATGTCTGATTTCTTAGATATATATTGCCATAGATCTGAATCTAACATCAGGATTCCCCAGTGTGTATGCAAACTTTTAAATAGTTTACTGTTATCACTGGAGCACTGTGTCACCATCCTAACAGTACTCACATCTTGGGACCGCAACCCCTTGTTTTGCAAAAGATCCTTCCTATTCATTTTCAAACTTTTGTTTTTGCATGCAACAGAATGTCACTGGAATGCCACCTCTTCACAAACTTGCATCCAAATTTTTACATTCACTCTCAAATGCTCTCATTTCCCTACAATTGCTGTGTGGCCGGATATACTCTCCGACGGGTATATTCCTGATAACACTGGATTTATGGCAACTTGTAGCCAGCCAGAAGTACCAAGTTGGCTTCCGTAGGCTTCCTGTAGGTATTCATCATGTTTTTTTTGTCTTTAACATAACAGTGTATGTCCAAGAAATCAATCTCCAGTGTATGTGAATGCAACATGAACTCTATACCACATGTATTATCATTCAGATACTGCACAAACTCAACTAGCTTGGTACAATTCCCCTGCCAAATCATAAAAACATCATCTATGTACCTGACCCACAGCTAATCCTGGATCTATATTCTGTCTCGGCATACACATAAACATCCTCAAGTTCCCAATTAAGAGGTTGGCCAGAGATGGGGTGTAGTTAGCCCCCATGGCTACTCCCCTTGTATGTTTATACAGAATGTTGTTAAACAGAAAAATGTTAAGTAAAGTAAAATCTAACAGTTCTTCAACATTACTGTATCTAAGAAATACAAAGCAAATCTACTTGCATAAATGTACTCCATTGTCTTAATAGCCATATCATGTTTAATAGACGTATATAGTGACTTCATGACTTCACATCTAGTGTAACCAAAATAAAATCATCCATCCATTCAAAGATTTCAAAAGTTTGAAAAAACTGCATTGTATCTCTCAGAAACGCAGGCAATTTAGGTATTTCCTTGCATATAATGGTGTCTATATATTTGAATACTTTTCAGTCACCCAACCAATTCCACTTACAATAGGCCTTCCATCTGGTATTCCATCAAAAGACCTTGTGGACAGGAAATAAATTGTTGGAGTTCTTGGTTTGGATTATGTTAAGAACTTTTTGTCTTCATCTGTAAGGAGATCAGTTCTCACCCATTTGAGAATCAGGTCCCGAGATTCTCTCATTATCTCTGCAATAATTTCAGGTTTAACTTTTACATAGCATCCTGGTGCATTCAAATTGTATTCTGCCATTACTATATAGTCATCCCTATCCATGGTTACCACATTCCCCCCTTTGTCCACCTGCTTAATAGAAATTGTATTAACCTCCTTCAAAACTTTCAAATCTTGTCTTTCTAACGGTGTCACGTTATGACAGACAGACTCGTTTTTGTCAATTAAATCATGAATATCTGTAATTACTGCATGTTGGAACAATTCTATAGCATTCTGAGTACCTAGAAAAGGAATAAATCGAGATCTATCATTCATCTCAATATTAGTCAAATGCTTACAGTCAATTTGGAGTTCTCTCAACAAATTAGTATTGGAAAATGTGTCCTCCTCTTCCAAGATCCTTAATAGGTGTATCCGAAATTAATAGATCACCATCAGGTTCCTGCCTATTTCCCTTCTATATTTTAAACATTTGCTGATGAAATAATTTCTTTAGTTTGAGTCTTCTAACAAACTTAAAGAGATCCATTTGAATAGTGACACAATCACCCCTAGTTGTGCGGGCAAATGATAGTACTTTATTCTAAACGGATTCCTCAATGGTAGTCAGACCTCTATGTGAAAGGCTAATCACGAGGTTCATGGCTTTATCGGACGTTGCTGCTTCTGCATCCAAGATCTCATTATTCTTGCTTACCGTTTTGTGTCTACCTCCTCTGCCTCCTCTACCACTTCTACAGCCTCGTTTGACCCTGGTTTGCGTATGGTACTTATGACAAGCGGATCTCGAAACCTTTCCCGCTTGCTTTTTTCCTTGAAATTGCCTTTCTTTATTCTCCTGAGCTGTTCTAAAAAAGTCTTCTTAGACAGGGCCCTCTTACTATTCTGCCATTCTCTGACACCTCAGGATCACTGTCTGGGTCGGAGCTGATTGAGGATGGCAGTGGTGTACTTTCCCTTGACTGATTTGGACCCTCTTCATCATATTTAGTCTGAAAATTATAGACTCTATCGTCTCGGTACTCACATTCTTCTCAAAATAAATGTCGAGCTTTACTTAATTTCACCTTATTCTGGTGTACCTATCTTTTTATAATTAGTATCCACTATATCTAGTACAGCATTCATGGTTTTTATTTAGTTTTTTTTACTTCATCTTTCTGAGTACCTACTCTACTATGCTCTCTCATTGCATGTTCCATCAACAATAGCATCATATTAATGGAACTCTGATTGAGGTTTTCCTCCCATTTCTCTGCTAGATCATGGTCTTCTGGATTAGAAAAGTATGGAAAGATGAACACTGATGGTCAGTGTATGGTTGCATTGCTGTTTTCTCCCAGTATTTGTTAATTTCCTTCTTAGATAAAGATTCTAATTTAATACATTTCTTAATGTTTCAGATTTTATAGTAGCATCCTTAATTGTAGTCAACGTACTCCCTCTTGGTGCAAAAAGTATTTTTATATCATCATCTCTTGATAAAATATATTCAGCCATGATGGTCAGCTGGTACCGAACAGCTCGAAGATGAGGAAAGTATAAATATGTTGCTAAGTGCTAGGCTCTGCCCCACTGAGCTGCGGCCAATTTTTACCAAGCAAGTTGAAGTAGTCAGATTGGTCATAATATAGGCTAAGTGCCTGATTTACAAAATGTTTGCACTGTGCAAAGTGAATTGCAGAGGTCTTCCATTGAGGCATTTAGAAGAAATTGAATACAAAGATCTCATTTAAATTAAATCAAGGGCAATTGTTCATGTTTTAAAAGGTATCAGGAAGTCAGTGGCACATATTGATTTAGCCCACCACCCCACGTCACCCTGGACATGGTCAGGGAGTGGGAGGATGACCTGCAATCACGCATCATCTGCTCACATGCAGTACCTCTGCATGTGAATGTCTTACGTGCCCTTCTCTTTTTGACCACTTGGTAATTCCAGTGCACCACAGCTATTTTTGGGGCATTGCACAGACCACAAAATCCTGGTGCCTGCAGCAGGTTTTGCGGTACATCATTGCATGGCTGCATAGCCACATAGACATGCCCCACACTGCAGGCACGGCAAAGAGTGGGCCCGGGAGCACTATGATGTAACCCAGTTTCCCTGGGTCCTCAGAGCCATTGACTGTAGGCATGTCACTCTGCAACCCCCAGAGAGACAGAGCACATATATCGGAATAGGAATAATAGGCATTCTATCAATGCACATGTCATCTGTGATGCAAATGGCTAAGTAATGCATTTGAATGCCAATTTCCCGGATGCTTGTATGACAACTAGATACAATGCCATTCCCGTATATTAGGCTCAGCATCTGGAACCTTGGGCAACATGCAGCTACTTGGTGAGTATCGTCCATCACACACAGCCAACCGCAAACACAATCACATGCAAAGCACACACCCACCACAGGACCCAAAATAAACAATATATACCATTTACCCATTTGGAGGGCACAATGACTAACCAAAATCACGATTCCTCCTGACAACCATCAGGAATCCTGTAAACCAAGGTGAGGCCCTGTATAATGCATTGCACATTGTCACTAGGTGCATAGTGGCACATACAACGGAGTGCTCAAGTCACAGTTGCATTTCCTTGACCACTCTTTTGGTGTATTACCATATACAGACCACCAGTGGCATGTAAAATCATACTGGCTTGTTGTGTTCTGCATAACATCACTATACACTGTGGCTACGCCCATTCACAAAGTAAGGAAAAGGGCACAGTGACAGGCAATTCACACCATTTGGTGTAAATTGTATTAATGTAAACCACATCCTGTGTAGGTAAAACACTACAAACGTGTATTCTTAATGGGTTTCAATGATGAAAGAGGGCAAGTCCTGTCTTTCCAACATAACTCCCTGAGAATGCCTGTCTCTGAGTGGCAATGAGTGTGTGCCCTATAACAGAAACAACACTCTGTAAGCCCCTCTTCCACGACGTGCTGCAAGCATACATAAACACACACAAGACACCCATAACACATGCCGCAACACATCACCACCCAGAACCTACATATGGACTACATGCAGTGTCATCATCATGCACACATGTAGCCTTCTCTAGAGTCCTGCTTTGTGAAGCCTACACACACACTATCCTATGATGTTCTTCATCATACATCATACCAACTTGTGTAGACAAATTCCCTTCTCCTTCCTCTCTTTAGTTTTGCAAATAATGATCAATAAGCGAGGAAGTACCTTCCTGTAGTATGAGACACCTGATGGCCAGCACCTCACAAGTGTGTATGCTAATCCCTGCCAGCACCTCACACCCTGAGCATATGCTAATCCCTGACAGTTCCTCCCTCTCTTGGGAAGGACATCCCATAATATTGTAGGGACATCAGCCAGAGACCCATACCTAGCAAGGAGCCTTAGGGCCTGCGCATTTGAGAATTCAGTGTCTTTGGACTGTTTATTCTGTCCACCCGAACCCTGCAAAAACCCACTTATTGTCACTGCCAGCATGCTCCTCTTCTCCTCCCTGCAGCTGATGCACCCCCTTAAGCCAAGGTGGTGCCCTTTTGAGGCCTCCAACTTCTATCTTCATTGCTCCTCATTTTGTTATAAAGAACCACATGGAGGGTAGCATCATCGCTCTGATACTGAAATACTGGTGTAACCTCTAATCCTGGTGAGTACAGGCTGTTGGGAACAGAAGGAATGTAATTTTGGTCTGTGTGGCAAGGGTTTTGGGTATCTGGGAGACTGGAGAGTATTCCCTGAGGCCCAAGACAAGCCCTGCCCTTGAAAGGCCATATTGCAAGCAGTATACTGAGCGCAGCACCCGAGCAAGATAGAGTGAAATTTAAGGGGTCCCTCAGTTTGCAAATCAGCCTACTGAGAAAGGAACAATGGATGACTGTGACCCAAATGTAGCCCTATTTTAGACCCAAAGGAACTTAACTCACATAATCCCCAGCATGCAGCTCATGGTAATTGAGTGAAGTTTGCAGATGCTCACTCCCCCTCACCTGATAACTTGCAGATGCCCATTCTGTTGTACACGGGATATAATGTATTGATTGCAGAGAAAGAAAATGAGAGAGGGATACAGAGTGGCAATGTGAACTACTGCAACAAAGGCACACATCTGCAAGAGGCCAGTGGTGGGAGTGTAGGGTGTTGTCTTGTACGGCCTACCCCACATTCTCATTATTAACCACCTACCCCCTTACATCTCCTACCTCCTTATTACACTACGCCTGCACACACCGCTCCTTGGAGATCAATGACTACGTTCTTCTCTTTAGCCCTGTTAATCTGTCAATCATAAGCAGCTAACTAGACCTAGACTCAAAGTGCAGTATCTATCACCTCTCCCTTATGACTAGCATACTTCCATGTTTCTGTACAAAAAGCATAGAAAGCACATTTACACACATGAACTGAGTACTTCTGACCTGCACCCATCAACACAACAGGTATTTCAACTGCCTCTCCCACTGTCCTACTAATGTCATCCCCATTTTCTTACAGAGCCATTACGCGTTATAATATTATTTAATAATAATAATAATAATAATGATAATAATAATAATAATAATGTCCATAGTCACTGTAAACCCCCATCCAGTGGTGCATGCTTGACTGGGGGATCACTGAAACCATGTATTGCCCACCTCTAATCCTGCTTGATGGAGCGGCATGAATCAACCCCCCTAAGGTAGCCATGTCCTGGTACATGTTGTCCCTAGATGCCAACATGTCCTGGTGCATGCTGCCTCTTAATGCCACAATGTCCTAGTGCAAGCTTTCCCTCGATGCCCACACCTTCTGCTGGATGCTTTGCCTTAATGCCAAATTCTCCTACTGCATGCTTTCCCTCAATATCGGCATGTCCAGGTGCGTTTTCTCCCTCAATGCACGCATAATCTGGCGAACATCCCAATTGTCTGCTACCACTGTATTGCACACCTGGGTAATATTCTGAAAAAAGTCCTGCAGGACTTGTTTCTGTCTGCTGTTTGCAGCAGCAACTAATCATCCCACTCAAATTGTCTTTCAGACAAGCACCCACCTTATGTGCGCGGTTTAGGCAGGCATGATGGAAATTGTTTGAAGTTATAATAAACCAACAGTCAGTGGCTGACATCCTGTACCAGCTGCACTGGCCCCACCCAGAAATGCAGACCCCACTGAAGATGTTGCCAGTGGTGCAGACTTAGATACAGGCACTGGAGCTACGGGCACAACAGAGGAAGGCACATTCGACACTAGACTGTCATGTGGCCCAGTGGCCCTGGCATCACTTACAATGACTGTTGTGCTATGGGAACACTGGATGACCACAGTGTACCCCGGCTCCGTTCCTCTGACTCAGGCCCTGACATGAGCCAGAGCAACAGCACCTCATCCTGGCTTGTGGGTTGAAGCCCATGCATCACTTCTTCAAATATGTCATCCACATGAGTAGGCACATTATCTGAGGAGGAAGATTATTCAGGCATGCTCACCATTGCATGCAAGCACTGTGGATTTTCACCAGATGAAGCTAGCTGCCCTGTGCTGTTCGATTGTTCATGCCTGATATTCTTCTGTGGAATCCTCATCTGAAAATCTTCCTCTGGAGAATCCTCACCAACGCTCATACACCTCAATATTCACACACATACTACAATGCCCTTACAATGTCCCACAATGATCCAACTGGCCCCTTACAACAATCCCTTATGACCTACCACAGAGCATGTCAAATGCATAATACTGAAACAATCATGCTACATGCAAAGTCCACTCAATGCCAATGTCCTGCTCGCCATTTTATCTTTGATTTGGCCTTAAAAGGTCAGTCACCCACAGGCAGTTTTGTAGAGTCACGGACCACAGGCTGCTTCCTTTTACCTGACACTTCCTGATTGCCCCTTTGGACGCCAATACCAGTGTATAATGATTGCACTGTATGGCCCAGCCCTGCCAAGCCACCCAGGCGTCCACACATGACGGGGCACATGTGCCCCACACTCATATCACATGCACAGCTACTCAGTAACCATTCTGGATTGTTGCTATCCTGATCCCTGACCAATGCGAGTGTCAACAACAGGAAGGACAAATTCCAGACTGAGGATGGGTTAACTGCAACCACTCATGGAACTTTACCCAATGTTGATAGGTGTACATCTTAAATGGAAGGTAAGTAATTGGGGCCTTTGTTGCATGTACTGGCCATCGTATCATACACTCCAAAATAAACAGAGCAACTGCACTACACACCCACACATTGAATATTGCACTCAACATCTTACTGTGCTCACACTAGAGGGCCAAAAACGAAGTACTGAGAGGATGTAGCTATCACCATGCCTGCATACATGGCTATGTCAGTAGTAACAATGGCCAACGGGAAGTATCACACTTCAACGTTGTGCCATATGTGGATATGGGTTGTACAAACGTACTATCCCTGAGGCTCAGCCACCATGGCTTATTGCCAAACCAGTGAAATAAAGCAGTTAGAGCTGTGGAGTCCTCTTTTTTAGGGGGCTGTGTGGCGAAGGACTACTATGAATCTATAAGACAAAGAGAATACCATATAGAGACATTACACTTTGTTTTTATCTTGTTACCAACACGGTTTTTTCGTTTGGTTTTTAGGAAATTAACCAATGAACTATTTTTGAAATTCTAATTTGGGAGACCTATATAAATCAAGTCCTGAAGACGGGTCGGACACATGCCTGATAGCATTAAATAACTAGCTACTGAGCCTGTTTAACCATCTTTCGCCAGGACCCAGAAACACACTCTTTGGTGTCGACAAAGTCAAGGACAGAAAAACTGACAAAGTTAAGGATAGTGAATTAAGGTTTCATTTAATAACAGGATGTCACCTTATATGTTTACTAACCTCACTACATCACCAGTATCTGACGAATGTGTTCAGTTCAAACCAACTGGTCAAGATAATTGATTTTCAGTATAGGTTCTTTTATGGAATGTTATGTGTAAACAAAATACATTTTTGTCTCTCTTTGTTTTAATATCCATGAATTAAAATATGTATATCTCTATGTTTTCTGTCGCAAATAATTGACCGACATGAAAGGTAGCACGTTGTGCAACTAAACACACCTGGCACATGTGTAGGCGGGTAGCTGTCTTTGTGGTATTCTCTTTGTCTTATTGCCATACCATGCATGGTAGGACATGTGGGGCTCACATCCTCCACACTACTGTCTCAATTATACATTACATTTGTACACTGGTGTCCTTGCCCATGCTCCTATGCAGCCGTAACATGTGTGCTGTGACTCAAACGTGGACATCGCCACAATTTATATTGCTAACCAATCCATGCTTGCAGCTCACATTCTGGCCAGGGCAAAATGACTGACATTGCATCATTGCCACCTGAGGATTTTGGGTGAGCACAAGCCACCAGATGGCATGTGAACCATTCATTGTACCACCTACTCACCCAGCGGCTGCTAGGGCCCAAAGTCATTAGTCCTACATGGACAGCTACAAAGTGTAACCTAAGAACGTCAAGCGTAGTGGGGCCACATGCTCATTGCCATGCATGACACTGGGATTCTCCACTGTACCGTGCATATTGTATTGAAAAAGGCACATCACCAGTTACTCTTCTTCTCACGTTTGAACGAAAGACTCACGAATGAAAGATCAGCGATGTTGCAGTGTCCCTGGAAACACCCAATAACATGGGCCAGGGCATGTTCAAGTGACATGAGGAATTAGGAGAGGAAGGGGATGTGGGGTACATTTAAGGCCTTGAAACAGAAATCCCCTCCAACTGAAACTGCATTTAAACACCCCATGAAAAACAGCTGTGCTTTGCTTTCCCTGTCACATGATTGGCAAGCATTTGGACACTGCATCCAAAATGGCCTTGCGTTACTTTGATTTCACATAAGGGGCAATAATTTCAACACTCCACCCAGAAGCGGCTTTGTTTTCCCTTTCATTTAAACATCTGCCCTTAAAAACATTGCAAAGGAAAAACGGCTTGGTGTTTTCTTTTATTCTGTGTCAAATCAAAGAACCCTGCGGAAGGGGGGCTGCTCCTCATCATCAATGGGCCAACAGAAAATGCAAACCCACTCCAAAGGGAGAAATTAGAGAACTGTGACCTGCAAAACAGGAGTTTCAACATTCTAAGTAAATGGCTTGCACACGTGTAAAAAGAAATTAAGAAATTACTTTAAAAAGCCACCATGAAAGGATAGCTTTGCTCGCATAGAAATGTCAGTAAAATATGCTGTGGGGGTGGGTTGATTAAGCAAGGTACATTAGGTTCCTGCCCACAAGGCTTCAATCACCTGGGAAGAGGCTCATAATACGGGAAAAACCTGTTTTGTGCCCAAGCAGAAATTTCTCAAGTGACAGCCCCGCTTCGCACTGAAAGTCGCACCTACAAGTGAATCATCCTGCATTGACATGTGATGCTCTGAAAGTGCCAACATTCCCTGCTCTGCCAGACTTAAAGGCAGGGGCTCGGAAGTTTAAGGAAAGCAAAGGTGGCTAAAGACTTGACTATGATGTGCAAGTTCCTCCTGCACCCACTCTCAAGGACAAACTGACAACTTCAATGGGGATAAATAAAACCTCTGGTCACCGCCTGTGAGGGATACAGCACTCTTGCACACAAGGGAGATAAATGCTCCACATTGACATTAAAGGACTAAGTCAATTCTTAGGCATTTTTGTAACAATTAGAATGAGAAATAATTTCATTTTATGATATGTTTTTATGTAATTTTCAGGTGGTTTTTAAGAGCTATAATGCATTGTTGGGTATCCTGACCCACGTTTGGACTATTATGCTGCAACATTTGGTGCTGTGGGCTTAGAAAATCCAAGATGGCCGAAAAAGCCCACATTGCGCCAGAATCCAGGAAAACCGCGCAGTTTTGGCGCACACCAAAATGTTCCCCTGACCTGCCACCCACCAGTGCGAGCGTGATGGGCCAGGAGTGCCATGGTGAAATGTGTGCCAAAGGAAAAACAGCACAGTGCCGGTTGGCTCAAAAAGCGCTTTGAAATCACCTTTGTTTCTCTGAATGCAAACTCAAAATGCCTATTTTAAACACTGCAAGATATTCAAAAATCTCACTGAACACCAGCAGACATTTGGCAGAATGTAGTCTTGTGTGCATACAAAATCTGGGAAAAGAAAGAGCCTAAAATAATGTTCATAATGAAACTGGCTGAGCTGTGGATGTCAGCAGCCTAAGTTAAATTGGACTGAAAGACACTAAAATCTAACTGTTTAAAATAAATGAGTGACCTACTGTTGAGTGTCACATAGTTTGCAACTGTTAAATGTCCTAGTTTTGAACTTAGAATCAGCATTCTAGCTGCATGTGTAAAAATTGTAAGTTTATTTGGATGAAGAAAAACTGGGAACAAAAGTGACATTTAGCAAAAGCCTGGCTTAAAGAGATTGAATTCTGCCCGCAACAACCCCCAACAGGAGTTGAAACTTGCTCAGCCACTCTTCCTAGGCCTGGCTGCATTCTGCTGCCCCCACCAAAAGGAGATGACACCTCCCTGATTGAATCAGGGGAGGAGGACCTAGGACTGGAAGGAAACAGAACAATGAGCCTTCCTTGACAAACCAGAAATTCCACCATGTGCTTTGGGAAACCACACCCCTCTGGGCCAGAGCATGATTTTAAAAAGATGGACAATTCATAGTACGGACTTGTCAAAATTATATAATTAATATCATTATTCTTGTGATTCTTCGGTGACATTTTAAGAGGTGTTAGGAATCTGTGGTATGTTCTTGGGGGTAGTAGTGGAAAATAAGGTATTACTCCAATTGTCTGTATGTTAAAAATCTGACACTTTATCATCTGATGCCCACATTCCTTGTGGATGTTTGTAACACTCACCTGATTCCCAAGGAGGCGCTGGTCTTGGCAGGAAGGTGTCTGTGACCCAAAAAGTGATGTGCAGGACTCGATTTGCTTCTGGGGCCGAACCTCTTCGCACTGTGTGTCGAACTCGAAGAGTGAGATTTCTGCAGGTGAAAGAATATGGGGGTTAATGATCTGGGTTGTTGAATGTCCCTCTCTCTCTCTCTCTCTCTCTTCCTAGCTTCTCCGTAGAGCCCCCAGGTCAACGTGCTCACCTTAGATAGGTGAATGCTGGACTCTCCATCTGCGTCTGGTGCAGGGTGCCGTTGCCAGTTCCTTCACCGGTGAAACATAGGCCTCTTGACATCAGAGGATCGCTACCGTCGTTAACTGCACGAGCGGTGAGTTTCCGGACACCTTTTTAGTCCTTATAGTCTTTAGGTGAGTGGGCACGTTAATATAGAACAGGACTCTGTATAATGCTTTTTCCTATTTGTCTTGCATGGCTCTTGAGATAGGAGATGGTGTGAAGAGAGCCGAAGTTGGAGCCTGAGCCTTGGAATGAGGCGCTTGGAAATGCGTAAGTAAATGCAAGCGCTCTAACTATCTCTTTTCCCTTGCAGCTGTGAGTTCGTGCTGAAGAGATGCAGGAAAACGCCGGAGTATTTGCAGGCGTTCTATTGTGGCGAGCACGATGGACGTGAGTAAATACCTGTCTAATATCTCTTTGTTTGTCTTTCAGATGTTGGGTTGCAGCGTTGAAGAAATCCGGAATTCCCGGAGTGCCGGTAAGTAATAACAATGCTAATAACAATGCTATTGTCTTCACAGGCGGAGGGGCAGCGTGAAGAAATGTTCGCTGCCGATGGATCAGGTGAGGAAAGCGGTGCGTGTAAAGGTTGCCTTGCTAACCTGTTGTTTCTTGTCTTTGCAGGTGCTGCTGAATACTGGATACAGGAGTGGTAAGTATTGTTCTTGCAGGTTCAGGATCGGAAGGAAGAAAGGCTGGAACAGACTGCAGAATAACGCGAAGCACGTTTGTTCAATCGGGTGTGGTTTAAATAGCCTTGGAGTGATGAGGCGTCTTCCTCCACGGCCCCACCTAGGTAAGAAAAGAGTTCCAGTTCCAGAAGATTTCCCGTGTTGTATCCAGGGAGTGGAGCTTGCCCCACCCAGGTAAGAAAGTAGTTCCTGTTCACAGAGGATTCCTATGTGGCTGGTAAGTAAGCAGCATGGTCTGCTGCAGGTAAGTCCACCCAAGCATCTTCATACATATTATGAGCCCGGCGCTTCCAGTGCCGGGACCGATGGCTTTGATGAGCCTGGTGCCACCGGCGCCAGGACAAGGTCCAAAAGGTCCCAGTGGGGACCGGCTGGTGCCTAAGATAACGGTTAGGGGCCTGCTTCCAAGGACGTTGGGCTGTTCCTGACTCCTTTGAAGCAGTGATCGTGACATGTTTGTGTAAATTCTGGAAAAGTTTAGAGGTTGTGTTCTTGATGAAAAGGGAAGAATTCTGTCATAAGTGGACACGACATCTTACAAAGACAGAGATCAGATGGTTTGGTGCTACAGAAAATATGTTAACTGGACATATAATATTAAAACAATTGTACGTAGATAAATATGTATTTGGATCAAGAATAGATTTGTGTGCAAATTAACCAGGGGTGGATCCTCTGACCCATAAACTACCTCATCACAATGACACTCCATTTCCTTCCCCCAATCAAGGGAGAGAAGAAAACTTGGCCAATGATAAGTTGCGAGGGGCAGGGTTAGCTATGCCAACACACACCCATTTTCTAAAGACATAAAAAGAGCCACTGGAAGCCAGACAGGACATTAATTTTCCTTTTCTGCGGAGCATTTTGACGGATGACTTCACATCCAGACCCCAGAACTCCAGAGATCCAGACTGACTCCAGATAGACTACAGAACTTTGAACCAAGAAGGCCTACTGCAAGCAAAGGTATTCTCAGCAGGCCTCAAAATCAATTGCAAATTTCTCAAGCTGTTTGATTCTGGCCTAGAACCCTGTGCCAGTCCCAGAAAGCAGTGCTATATCCAGAATCCATTTGATCCGGACCAGCAGAACCAGAGATCCGTGCAGTGCCAAGTGCCAGACCAGACCGCTGTATCCAGAACCGCAGACCAGACCCAGACCGCTGTGAGCAGAACCAGTGCCTTATTGACCCGCCGAGCAGAGAGAACCGCAGCTAAACCTATTGACCAGATCCGTGACGAGGCCATGTGAGTATCTCGCCAGAACTGTGCAGAACCAATCTCTTAGTTTAAAATAATCTAATTCAAACTATTTTAACCTATTCAGAACTGCATCATAGGAATCGTGTGTTCATTCTGTCATTTCAAAGCTGCAAAACTGTCATCTGTCATTCTGAGCTTGACTTTTATTTTGAGAATCTACCTTCACAAAATCGTCTGTATCTCTTGAACCGTTAGTGATAGAAGCGAGATTTAACTTTCGTTTTAAAGCTGAGATTCTAAGCTTTCCAACTCTATACCGACTTGCTACTCCTTATAGTTCCTCTGTAATTACGCTCGACGCACGCGTCTAAATTGCAGCGATTTGACATTTTGCTTCATTTCAGCCACGAACATGCTTGAGCATTTGCAAATTCATAACTTTTGTATATTTCATGAAAAGGACAAAAATGTGCCGAAGGGCCATACTACATCATACGGAGTTGGCGATCAGCTTACCTAATTCCCTATGACTAACTGAAACCGCCTATCTGATTCTTATGGCAGTAGCTAGTAGAAATATGAAGTTATGAGACATGACTGGGTTTTTGTCAAAAAGTGGCCAAGCGAACTTGAAGGGTAATGAAATGCCAATAGACAGATGGTGACTTCTCTCCTTGAACCAATCATGCCAGGGGGTGAAGAGAGGAAAGGTAAACTGTAATTATAGAGTACTCTGCCTAGATTGTTGTGTGAGTGATGTAATTTGGGCTATATAAGGGGCACTGAACTAGGTCAGGGGATACACACAAACATCCAGGAAGACAGGAGAAGGAAACGGAGAGGAGCTAGCTGAACCATACCAAGGAGAGTGAAGTGACCAGACCCCTTGCCTAGCTGAACCATACCAAGGAGAGTGCAGTGACCAGACATATTGCCTAGCTCCTAGCTGTCCAGAGGGTCCTGAGATCCAGATGACTCTCCAGAATCCCAGACCAAGGCTTACTTTGTAAGTAGCAAATAACCCCAGCCCTAAATTGCAAAAACCTTTCCTTTTTGTAACATTGCATCCCATATTTCCCCCATTGAAACCCCATTGAAAATCCCATTGAAATCCCATTGAAAGTCCCAAATTGCCAGTATAATCCATTCACCCTCCCAAAGAAAAATCTGTCTTAGCCTGTGTATGTTAGCGTATTTCTTTGATAAATCTCTCAGTTGTCTGTATAA
Source organism: Ambystoma mexicanum (assembly GCF_040938575.1). NCBI lineage: Eukaryota > Metazoa > Chordata > Amphibia > Caudata > Ambystomatidae > Ambystoma > Ambystoma mexicanum. The sequence goes on from NC_090930.1 coordinate 1,009,212,836, forward strand.
ATCCTCAGCATTATGTTCAAGTAAATCAATTAATTCCCCATTGAAATTCACAGTACAAGTTGGTTAAAATTCGAAATTAACCCCCGTGTTCGTTGTGTCTTTCTTTAATAATTATAGTCATTAAAGTATTGCTTCCAAAGAATTAGTCTGCTTGTAACTGAAAACTGAATTTGCCTGTGTCTTGTGTGCATTATCCCACAAATTCCTGGTTGCATCTATCCCATTGAAAACACCAAACCAAACTCCTAGAGCTCTGGATTCACACCTTGTTCTACTCCACTCTGACACTATAGCCTCACCTTTTTGTTGTCCCGTCACCTGATGTCCCAGTGTTCATGTAAAGCGCCCTGATGCCTGCGGGCTCCAGCACTATATAAATATATAAAATAAAATAATCCCATTGAGAGTAATCCCTTTTGCCTACAAGCTTGTCTGTTATGTGTCTCTCTGTCCATGTAAATGAAAGCCGATTTTCCCATTCTGAGCTATACACCTTTGCTGAGCTGCTTGTCATTGTAAATTGTAATTCTGTCCATAGAAATAATCTCTGTGAGAAATAATCAAAATCTGATCCTGCCGTTTTGCTCCAAAAAAGGGTTTTCATTTTTTTTGCTGACTTCCCATCTGGGTGTGGTGGGCTTTACTCACAATCCAATTTTCTCTCTATCCCTACTCCTTTCCACTGCCTTCCATTCAAAGGAATCAAGTTAGCTAATGTTTGGGGGGTGTTGCCGGGGGGAGTGCTAAACCATTGATGTCATCTATTTCTAAAACTGCTCTTTTTCTGTGTTGCCATTAAAGATTGTGAGAAGTGCAACTGGATATCCTAACCAAATAGTTTTGTACAGATTAGTGCAATTGTGTACCACAATATTAGTGGCTGCAAATTGTTTGATTTAATTTCTCATTAAATAATAAATGTATCAATATCTTATTGATACATGCCGGCCTGATTACTGTTCCATTGGGACATGGGGTGTTTGTGGATGTTGGGTGCAAGACGGGTTTGAGGCCTACTCAAATACAAGAACCTGTTGTTTATTAAAATAGAAATCGCTTTATTGTATGCCACATTCATTGTCCGGGAAGGAGTCCCTGGCTGGAGGTGCCGTGTAATAAAACCTGTTACAGAAAGGACCCTGAATAACGTCCCATTTACATGTGCATACATTGAATCTGCGGACAACACCAAATAAATAATGCACACATGTCACTCCCCTGATGTGGCCATATATGTGCCCATGCCTCTAACGCCCATGACCTGATCACTTGTTATGAGGTCACTGATAACCTGTTCAATTTCGGGCAGCTCCAACTCCTCCATCTGGAGTGATCGTCCACCTGTTGCCTGATTCCTTTTCATCGTGTCTTTTGTGCACCTTTTAAGATCACTCAGGCTCTTAGATTCCTCTTTGGAAGTGCGATGTTCAACCCCACAAGAGTTAATTGAATGTGTTACTTCCTGCCACAGTTCATCACGTTCCGTAACGGAGAGGGTACAACTGCCCATGGGTAAAGCTCCCCCTGATGCTGATCCATAAAGTCAGTGAGGAAGACAAGCTCCTCATCTGTGCATCTTTTTTTTTTAATTTCTCGTTGGGCTCTTTTGCTGAGTTTGGCCCTTTTGTTGAATAGGGTGTTTTGGTATAATGTTGCTCTTTTGTTATGTTTGCCCCTTGTGCTGAGTTGGCCTCTTCTGTACATTTGTGCTATTTTGTTTGGCCCTTCGTTGTCTGTTGCTCTTTCTCTTTCTGTTGCGCCCTCTGACTCACCGTTCTTTTCGCGCATGCAGGACCCCTGTGTTTCCATGACGAAAAATGAAAAGCATTCCGCGCATACGCCCCTTGTGATTTTGCTACAAAATAACAATCTGCACATGAGTCCCTTTTCATATTGTTACTTGATCACACTGCATATGCCTACCTCATACTATGACTTACATAACGTAGGCACTAAGGGCCTTTACTATTCTTTTCTCAGTCTGCTGCCTCATACTGATCCAGATGCCACCTGTACATTGCCGGATCTCAGGCCTTGCATTAACTGTTGCCTCTTCCTACCGTATTTGCTTTCTCTGCTTGGCAATTCCAGCTGCTCCGGTAGTCTGCCATTGGTTGCTGGCCACTTGCACCGTCTTGGAGTGGCTGTTTGACAACCACAGCCTTTTGCCTCCTGCTGGTGCACTATGCACCATTTCATCATCTACTCCCCTGACCACCTCATCTACCTCATCTGGACAACCACACCTCCTTTGCACCTCCTCTGTTCATGTACTCTCAGGATCCACGGTCACCCCTACTGGCCTCACCTCTGCAATCGCTGCACCCTCATCTCACACCACAAAGATAGTGTGGCTGAGGGGGGTCTATGTGATCACAGCAAACACAAAATGCTGAAAACGAGTAATATAGACTGTTTTTTTTTCTTCAAACATTTCCGCACAATTATATGCAGGGGGAGACCCCCCGCAGATCCCCCTATATTTTTTATAAACCCACTGCCTCACATATAATTGCAGGGAAATGTGGATTTCGAAAATTCAACATTTTTGAATTTTGCATTTTTTACTACACAGTGATGACATGATACAGCTGAGGGATGTCAAATTGCCAGCCAATGAAACGCATCCTATGTGACCAGCTCCTCAGAAAGTATGAGTCCCTCTTCAATGCTGACAAGCAGCTTGTAGCCTCTGCCTGTTGAAGGCTCTGGATGGCTCCCATCAACATGGAGTGGGTGGCAGTCTGGATCTCCTCAGCACTTCCCTTTCTCTGTCATTGGGTGGGGTTTGATTTTGATTTTCTATGGTATGGTCACTGCTCCCCTAGTGCGGGTGGTGGTGGAGGGGAGTTGAGGGGTTAATTAATTTGCATTCCAAGTATGTGCCAGTCCAATATTTGGATCATCGGTATAGTTCATAGAGTAACTACTATGACGTGGAAGAGGTACATGGAGGAAATGATTTTATTATGTACTGGTACTCTTTATTACTCATAGTCCTATTCTTCCTCATAACAGTACTGACACACTGCTCTTACTCACCAGTGGTAGGATTGCCCTTTCTATTGACAAGTGGATTATGAGAATAGTCACAGGCTTTATACCCAAAGCTTTGAGGTTGGGGGGCAAAGATGAGAGGAATTTAGGTTTTTGGGAAAGTGCTCTGTCAGAAGGTTGAGCACCTTTGTAGCGTTTGCATCCTGGTGTGTTTTGCCTCCGACCCACCTGCAACCAACAACTGACTCTTGCATCTTGCTGTGCTTTGTTTTGACCCACCTGCAACCACTAGTTAACTTTAACCTTGCCATGTTTTTGCTTCTGATCTACATGTCCCCCCGCTGGTCTTCTCCCTGTGCTGCGCTTTACACTGTTACCTTTGTTCTTACTTTTTGTAGCCCCACATTCAATGAGGTGAAGCTTTTCTTGCCTGTATTCACTTTTACCTGCATAGTCTTCATGTGTTGTCTGCATGCCAGACGTAGCCCCTTATTCCATGAGGTGAAGCTTTTCCAGTCTGTGGGCACTCATACCTGCTTAGTCTTAATTGCATGTTTAGTTCTCCATAGATGCAGCTTACCTACCTGTTCCTGCACTTATTTATTGTTTTGTATTTACTATACCTCTCACCTTCCTCTCCTCCCGCACTCCCCTTCCTTCCCCCTTTTTTCCTGTCCCAGCACTCGCACGTTCTAAATCATCTGACGAGCTAGTCAGATAGTTTTGTTTGTTCTTTGTTTGTTTTCTTCCCTTCCCCCTGCACTTCCCCTTCTCCCTCCTCTCCCCTGATCTCATGCTATAGCACTTGCATGTTCCGAATCTTTCGAGACCTTTTAAGAACGTTTTTAATTTTTGTTATAGCTTTCTTCCCCTTCCCTACCCCCCGTTGTCTTGATGCGCCTTGAAAAACAATTTTTCTGTAAATGCGTAAATAAAAGCAATAAATAAGTATGTACTGTGACGAGCGAGAATAGACGTAGGAGTTATATAGATTACTAGTATGTAATATGAGCATTTGTTGAGGCGTTCTGTATGATTCCGTCATGCAACTGCTGTAATAGCCTGTTTAGTACTTGCCTTTGCGGAACAATGTGGGCCCAAGGGGAAACCTGGCTCTGTCCTGGGCATGTTGCGGATGTGTGGAGCTACTGTTTTTCCTTTGCGCCACTGTATTTTGTGCTAAATCTACTGTGTGAATTTGCTCGCCTTGCAATTTTTTTGCGCGGCGCTATCTTAGCGGTGGATTGCATTTCAAATATATGCAACATTTTAGATGAATGTGTATAGATTTTATCTTTTGAAATTGTCCAATGTTCATGCCTAGTGTAGGCAGCGTTATTTGTTGTGCTATTGATGCATTGTATGTGTGGTGTGGCTTTGCCGAAACAAAGCTTATTGATTGTGAATCGTAGGTGGGCCAGACGTGGTCCCTTATATTTCATTTATGAATGTGGCACCTTGGTTACAAAGGTTATTAACATAAACAATAATTTTCAAAATAGCGACTTTTTGGTCAATAATAAATGTGTGCTAAGAGAGCTAATAGTTTGTCCAAATGCATTTCATGTTTTTCTTTTTTTCTTTTTTATTGCCACGTTGCACTTTCTGCGAAACACATGCGGGACATGGTCATGAAGTTGCTTTCCGTTTAAAATGGGCGCATACCCGAGAAAAGGGTGCCTTTTTAAAATACAAAATGCAAATGAATGGACGCCATCTTTAGTTTACAAAGTAAAGACATATGATTTGTTAACACGTAACCAATACAGCACTTAGAGTACCAGCTTTAATTGGGAACAATACTAGAGAGTGCCTTCCCAGTCAAGGATGTCTATATTCGTGTGACTATCGGAAAATCCTTTGTAAATAAGTCCCCGAGGCTGCTAGACTGTTGCCAGAAATAACAATCGCGTGTAAATGTTACTGAACTGCACGAAGCTGGGACCTCTGATTAACATGCAGGTGCCTTTGCCGATTGGCCGAATGAGCGGCTGAATTGTGTTAAAGCGCCACCTACTGACAGAATATTGAAATACTCAATCATATGTTTATTTCTGGAAATGCTTATTTAATACGTGTCGAATACATGGCTCGGGGATTTATATCATTGTACATGAAGCCAGTGGTCATTGTTTAAAAAAGGCCATGTTTTCAAAAATCTACTATTAAAATAGCCTGAGTTGTAATAGGAGGGTATTATTCACAAGGGGCCGTTTCCTGGGGCAGGCGCAGTGGCCAGCTGCCCAGGGCGCAGAGGTCAGTGGGCATCGGGGGAGGTCACAGGAAAGAGCCCACCCTGCTGCTGGGGGAAAGGTAAGCTTTCCTTTGTTCCAAATAAAGGCTGTCTAGCATCGCGTGTGCCCTACCTGCCCCAGCCAGGCCAAGCTGCTGTCACCTCCCACCACCATGTGATGCCTTGAAGACACATCCCCTCCCCGCATCTTCCAGCTGCCGATCAGTAGTTGTACAGCCGACCCCACTGGGCTACACAAGTACCACTTTCTTATCGCTCTTTGTGTTGGGAGAGCACTTAAAGGCAAGGGTATTTATAAGTGATGGTTCTCTTAACAAGCCATTGCTTTACCCAGTGCGTTCTTAACCACATCTAGGCGTTTTTTCAAGAGAAATAAAGTGTCACATAGAAAAGGTTTTACACTATGGCCTTTTCTTTCATGTGTTTTTATTTGACACGCCAACAGTTTTTTTTTCTGTTAATTGTTGCTGTGTCCTCACATGTGGGGCTGCCCTGCGTAAGTAAGGTTAAGAGCGAGCAGTAGCAATCGCAGCACCTTTTGGACAGAACTATGAGAGGACAGATATATCTACGTGGTAAGTATGGAGCCCTGGACATCCATCGTCCGTTAAAGTGACGTAAACCGCAGCCTTATCTGGGCACGCGACAGCGCTGCAAACAGAAGAGAGGGCAGGCAATTCAGCGTGTGACTACATTTAAAAGTTTTTGGTCCCTTTTTAGCAGCTCACATCAAACAGAAGGAATGCAATATATGCCGGAATTACCAATATGACGCATATTTTCATGCAGCGTTAGCGAGCAATACATGCCAACAGCATTGCCCTGCAAAAGATGTTTTCATGATGCGTTTCCTCACAACGCAAATCGCCACTCCGCCAGCTAGCGTCCTGGACAAACAGGTATCCGACTGCAGTCAACTGTCTACAGCAATGCAAACCAATCCCTGTCAACAATATGTGTTGTGTACTTTCCGTAGTATGTGTTCTTCTTTAAAGTACTTGAATTACAATGCAATAAACCCAGCTTCATTTGTAGAGCAGTGCAGGGGCGCCGAGTACGGGGGGGTTGCGGGGCCCGGCCCCTCCGCCCGGCAGAATGAAGTCGGGGCTGAGCCCCCCCCCGGGCCGGAGAGAAGAGACGCAGTATGAATGGCCCTTTGTTCCATCCATACACTGGCGTAACAGGGGTCCCCGCAGCCCGCGCGGTGCGGGGGGCCCCACCAGCACATGTCCTGGGGGGTCCACACTTGCAAAAAAAATGTAAAAATTATTTTTTTTTGCTCAACAAAAAAAAATAAGTTTCGTTTTGAATTCACTCTGAATTAATAAAGAAATAATTTCTGCAACAGAAATAATTTCTTTATGAAGGCAGAGTGACTACAAAAAGAAACTTTCTTTTTGAAGGTTGAGGGCTTCCCCCTACCCATGACATGGAAGACCCTAGGCTGGAGGGCTGCATGTCATGGGGTGGTGGGGAGCCCTATGACTTCAAAAATAAATAGTTTATTTTTGAAGTCACTCTGCCTTCATAAAGAAATTATTTCCGTTATGGTTAGCTCCTTAACTGAATAATTTCTTAATGAAGTTAGAGTGACTTCAAAAAGAAACAATGGGGCTCATTGTGACCATAACGGCCCGGAAACTACGGTTCTGGTAAGCTTACCGGCACCATTGTTTCCGGACCTGCATATTACAGGTGTACCTGCTGTGGCCGCTGTGCCCGACAGGACTGACCCTGCCGGCCACAGCAGCCACTATAGGCAGACCCGTCACAGAAGGTGTCCCCAATTCCATGGAGTGCTATGGGACTCCACAGGAATGGGGATTACCGAAATTACCGGTGCCTGAATTCCCGGCCGCCGGACTTGGAAGAGCCCGGTGGCACCGGGAAGTCAGGCGCTGGTAATTTTTTACAGGGCTGGTGGCAACCCGCCGGCACGGTTACCGCCGGACCCGTAATGAGCCCTAATTTCTTTTTGAAGTAATAGGGCTCCCCTCAACCCCATGACGTGTGCGTGTGTGAGTGTATGGTGAAAGGGTGCACACTTACATGTATAGGTGGCTGCCTGTGTGAGTGTATGGTGAAAGGGTGCACACAAATGTATGGGTCGCTGGGTGTGCGTGTGTCCGTGTACGGTGAAAGGGTGCACACTTAAATGTATGGATGGCTGCCTGGGTGTGCATGTATGGTGAAAGAATGCACACTTAAATGTATGGATGGCTGGGTGTGTATATGGTGAATGGTGTGTGTGCTTGTGTACAGGGGCACAACAAAACCTGCATTTCGGGGGGCTAACTCTTCAAATGTTTGGAGAGACGCTAACTTTACAGGTGGTGGGGAGGGGCAAACTTATTTGTGTGGGGGCATCTAACTTCTTTACGCGTTTTAATGAGACTATTCTAGTGCAGCTTCAATGTTACAAGCAGTTAACTCTCTCCTTTAAGTCTCCTATTCCCTCTCTACCCTTCCAATCACTCCCCTGGCACGCAAGTACTAAACCCACATCGCAATTTCAATTGCCTAAAAAATGTGGCATTTGAATGCAGGTACAAACAGTTGTCGGGGGGGAATTCTGCCGGGGTCGGCCGGGCCGTCCGCAGACCTCCGGGCAGGGAGGCCCCAACTCCTCCCGTGTATATCTCGGATCGAGACAGAGTATGAGGCACACACAAGGAGCAAGGCAACTTCTGTCGTTTATTATGCAAACGGCAGGGATGGGTCAAGGAGCGCACGCGTTCGTCCTGACACACACACAATAGTGGGGCTCGCAGGCCCTTTTTACTACATTATGACGCGCTACTTGCGTCATTCCAAAAAGTTACCAAAAGAACCTATCGCCACTCTTGATTGGTTGCTCGAGTGGTGGGGTTAGTATAGTACGCCTATAGAGAATGATATTAGTGGTTAAGGTGTAGTCAGGTGGTATATCTGGGTTGTCCCTACAATTAGATACATAAGAATTGTTACATGAAGACCCCTGAGGATTGGCTAACGTTACTGACGTCTGAGATAAGAACCTCATGTTCTGATTGGTGCATCCGTGAGCTCCCCAGCCTGGGACCACCGTTGTTCCCAGCACACGGTGCACCTGTGGTTGCAACAGTGTTTCAGTATGGGTACGTGCAGGCAATGTGAGGATTTATTCATAGGTGGGAGACTGACCGTTCCCACTGTAGCAGGTGTCCATTGAGCCTTTCAAGTGTGTCGGCCTGCGTCTCGTAGCGAGGTACCCAGACGCCTTTTCTCTCCTGGGTTTTGGCATCTCGTCAGGTTCGGCTTGGTCACGTGGGGAGGGACCGTGTTTGAGGCATAATTCTGCACAATTAATATTGTTTTTCCACTGTATGTCTGGTTTAATTTGCAGATATGATTTTAACATTGGTACGTGGAGTGCGAGGTTGCAACATCGTGCCTTTGAAGATTTGTTTCTTGACTGTGGGTTTGCAACAGTACGACCTTGGCTGGTTGCTCCACTGGGTTCTTTCTGCAGGCTCAGCAACCTGACTTTTGCTTTGTTAATGTCCACGGGAACTCTTGCTTGGGGCCTACTTGGGCCTGGTGCACGAGTAATCCATTTAGTGCATGGATGCTTTAGGTTATAGTGGCATACAGTTTCATGGCCAGTATCGTGTTTCCATTATACCTCTCATGATGGTAACGGGTTTCAAGAGAAGCGTGAGCAAGCGTTATAAATGAGCTCATGGTGCGTCTTGCGTTTCTGCATTCTGAAAGCCTATGTAAAAATAATAAAGATGCACGTCCGTGAATAAGCCTGTCGCCTACGTCAGAGCACTGAGTATGTTCTTCGTGTAGATTGGTGTGGAAATGTTCAGCGTGTATAATAGTTCAGCGGTGCTTCCCGTTATCTAGGTCGTCATGGCATCTCTAACGATGTGTAGATTTCAGTCTAGTTGGTCCGTGCCGCAGGTGTCGGCATGGCCAGTGCGGGCTGTTGGGCAGGCAGATGGACACATCCGTATGTTTCTGTACCAGGGTATTTGGTCATCTGGTAAATGGGCAAACTCTTCTCGTGGCGGGTGTCTGGGCCGCGACCCTCTAGGCCAAGCGCGAGAGGTGAAGGACGGGAGTCTGGTTTTCCATTCTCCCACTTCAGTCCCCCCTCTGGTCGACTTGTCGACCACAAACATATCCTTCTCGTTATCTCCTCTTACTCTCCATATCTTGGTTATCCCTCCGAGATGTCCATAATGGTTTACGTGATCTTCAAATGACCAATACATGTATTCGCATGTTCCTCCAGGAGTACAGTACACCCATCTTCCTATGTAGCTCCTAGGGTTCCTTGGGTTCTCGATCTTCACTGATGGTGGGTCTAGATGATTGGCGATGATTTGGGTGCGCAACTTCTCCCTTTCGTGTATTATCACACCTGTGTGCTGGCCGTCATCCGCTGGCATCAAGGGGTGCATTCCCACCATTTCCAGCAACTCATCAGTTGAGCGCGCCTTCCGGGCTTTCCAAAATCTAATTATTATCAGTGCAGCTCCAGCCAAAATAGCACATCCCACTATTATTTTCAGTCCATCTGACAGCCAAGATGGCATCCATGACCATAATAGTGAAAACCAGCTTTTATCCTTGTTTACGCCGTTACTTTCGTCCATCATTTTGGAGTGCATCTGGGCCAATTGTGAAACTGCTTCTGTTAGTGTACCATTGTCGGCATCGTTGGCAGGTATGAACGTGCAGCATGATTGTCCTATCTTTGCACAAACTCCTCCTTCCATTGCTGTGAGAAGGTCCAATACATATCTGTTCTGTAGTGCTACCATCCTTACAGCTCGCAGCTCCTCTTTAATTGCGTTAAACCCATTTACTGTCGAATTTATGGTCATCATTAGTTCCCATCTGGTTATTTGCAGCCATTTTGCGTTTGCGTATGCCTGCAGTCCCGGATGTATTATTGAGGAGAAGAACATTGCTGCTCTGCTGAATAGTCTGTGTTCTGGCGGTATTGATGTTAGTTCCGTTTCCGACCTTCCCCACAGATAATTTCCTGTTAATGGCTCTCCTTGTCTTTTTCTCCTGTTTAGGACAGTATCATTGCTGTTGGTCCTGTTTTCTTGCTCCTTCTGGAGTGGTGCAGATCTCTTTCTTCTCCTGTCTCCTTCATCCATTTTCGGAAATTTCGCCACATCGACATGCTTCTTAGGTACCACTAGTGATGGTACATTGACGTGTACCATTGTGCACACACCACTCCACAGGGGAGGCAGTGTATGATATGCCTTTTCTCCGCAGGCCCAATAATGGTCCATTATTACTGCTGTTCCCGCTCCCCCCTCAGGTAACTCCATCACACTTGCACAATTGGTGTTATATCCCACGTCCACCTCTCCTTTATGCTGGTAACATACTTTGGGCGCAGTCAATGGTAATATAGTTATCGGGTCTTCATCTTCTTCTACCCACGTGAGCATTGGTACGTACTTGATCCATGTCGTCCAACATCGATGATTGTGTGTCTCGATGGTTGAGATAGTTTCTTTTGTTACCATGTTGCTGCCAACCACTCCTATCTCCCAGCTGGTACCCAGGAACACCTTTCCTGTTATCGTCAGTAATGGCCTCTCCCAGCATCCTTGTTTACCCGGAACTTCCGTGGCGTACCAATCACATGGTAGATACTGCAGTGTTACCTTCTTTGTTTCTCCTTTTTCAGGGCCACTTGTTATGTATCTGAATGCTTCAGCATGTAAACTGGTCTTGTGATAACTCAGATAGGTCTTGAGGAAGTTGTTTTCATATGGGTATGAGTCTCGTGTTTTCCATGTCATGTGCACTACTGTTCCTTGGAATCTTCCTTTCGTTTGGAACAGGGCCAAATATATTATGCACTGTGCTGTTTTTTCATCTATTTCTGTGGCAACAAATGTTCGTGAAGCGCTCATGGCGTATGGTATTAATGAGCAAACGTAACAGCTATCCTCAGTTGTCTGCTTACCAATGCGGGTCATGTGCTGGTACCATATGTTGTTTGTGACGTGTGCTGAATCTTGTACATAATTATCAATACCTTTATTGTCTGAGTATGTGCTGCGTTTAACTTTATTTCGCTTTTGTTCATTGTTACTGTTACCACCTGACGTAACACCTGTTGCAGCAGGGAGGTGGGGTACATTAGGTTTGGGTGCAGCAAAAAAACTCATAGCATAGCTGTACTGCCATACAGAGGCAGCCAAAACTCCGGTGATCATAAAAATCCCTATTATTTTTATTACATATGCTAATCTCACCGACATTTTTGCTCTTACCTTGCTGCAGTCCTGGCAGCGTATTCTTGCGACGTTAAAGTTGCCCGCCTAAAAATTCTCAAAAAGTGCTTGTTATTAAATGTTAGTTTTGTTTCATTAAGCTCTCCCTATCAAATAGTCATTCAGTGCCCAGGTGAAGAGTTGCTCCCACGCTACTCTAAGTGATCGGTCTCTCAAGACCGGCAAGTATGGGCGGAGGTGGGGCATGTAATTTTCTATGGCCAGGAGGAAGGCCGTGTAGTATACACGTACCCTTTTCTTTTTTAAGTATGTTGGCCTTTTTATTTCGTATACAAATTGGTGTGACAATTCTTCTGGGTAACTATCGTCTGGCAGCACCATCTACGCCTGCACACTGAATTTGTTAGATAACTTTTCTTAACAATACAATATTACGCAGCTCCTGTATGTGCGAGAGAAAAAGAGAACATTCACGTGTTTACATGTGTATTGGTGCAAGCGAAGTCCTTAGTTTTTATTACAATTGTATTTAGTAGTCAATGGGGGGGGGTTTGCTCAGATGGCGGGAGCAGTTTTACTCTTTGAACGTGTGACCATGGGGTGGGCAGTGTGGGGATCGCCCCCTTCTTCGTCCGTTATTCTCTCCGAGGGAACAATTGGGTCGTTGTCTGTGGTTGTGTTTTCTTCCGCTGCCGGGGATGTTGTTGGCGTTTTTCCAATGGACCTGTCGTTGGCGCTGGGGCGGGTCTGCAGTTTGTAGATTTTTACATCATGCAGGTGGTTCCACGCACGCTTATCCTTTAGTTTTACTGCTCTTGTTGATACGTCCTCTACTAAATGGGGGCCAGTGAACCTCTGCTGGTTCCACCTTCTATTAAAATTTCGAAGTAGTACGTGGTCGCCTTTGGCAAGTTTGCACAAGTTCTCCTTTTCCAATTCTGTATTTTCGTCTATTTCTTGGTTGCTGGTGGACCCGCCCCGTGTGCGCTCGAGCTGTTGAGACACAAACACAACGCTAGTAATCAAAGAAGACACATATTGATACATTTCATCACCTAACACATTCGCAGAACTTTCTTGGTCGGTGAATGCCCTTGACGTTGGTGTTAGGGGAAGGCGCATTTGGCGTCCAGTAACCACCTCGTGTGGGGTGAGGTGGTGGTCGGACCCTGGCCTGTTTCTAAGTTCGAACAGTGCTAACGGAAGGCAATACAACCAACTTTTCTTTGTTGTTTGCTGTATTTTAGCAATTGCCTCCTTCAATAGGCCATTCAGGCGTTCACATACACCATTGGCCTGTGGGTGGTACGCACATGCAAATTTGTGTTTAATGTTCAGTAGGGATGTGATATGCTGGAACATTTCATTTGCGAAATGGGGTCCGTTGTCTGATCTTAACACCTCGCACACTCCCCACCTGGGGAATACCTCCCTTACTATAAATTTGGCTGCTCTAAACGCATCAGGGTGTGAACAGGGCCCTGCTTCGATCCACCTAGAAAATGGGCATACTACTACTATCATGTATCTATTGCCTTGACAAATGTTGATCATATCAACATAGTCAATGTGGAGGTGCCGAAAAGGTCCTTCTGGTCGGGGTATGGTACCTCTTATCACCTTTAAAGTATGACCGGCCGTGAACTGTTGACATGTAAGGCAATTGCTGATAAAATTTGACACATGGGATGTTAACTCGGGACAGAACCAATCTTCTCTAATTCGTGCTGCTATTATTTCTTTGCCTGTATGGGCAGGGTGATGTAATTGGTTCAAGGCGGTATTTAACAATGCCAATGGTATTACAACTTTCCCAGTGCCACCCTGGCGCCATAGTGCGTCGGTTGGTGACATTGTGCATCCTCTTTTCACCCATACTTCTTTTTCGGCCATTGGTGCAGCCGCTTGTAACTCCATAATCTGGGTGGCTGGGAGATGGGTGTACCCTTCTTTTATTAACATCTCCCTCGCTATTCCCCTCCCTCTCCCTCTCTGTGAGTCTGTGGGGTTCCATATCTCACCAAAATATGCAGCATATTTTGCATGTGCGTCTGCTGCTGCATTTCCTTTTGATATATAGTCTTCTCCATTGGTGTGTGCTGTGCATTTTACTAGGGCTAGTTCTTGGGGATCGTTTATTACTTCAATTAGTTCAGCCAACAAGAGGGCATGTTGTACTGGAGTGCCGTCAGCTCTCCTAAACCCTCTTCTTCTCCACTTTGATAGCCCTGAGTGGACAGTGGATGTAACATATGCACTGTCGGAATATATAGTAACTTTTTTATTAAAACTTTCCTTTAGTGCCAATATGAGTGCAACCAGTTCCGCCGCTTGAGCAGAGTAATGCTGTGGTAATTGTACACACTTAATAGCCACACACACTGGCGCTTCCATCATTTGTACTACTGCTGCCCCAGTCCTCCTTATCCCGTCTCCTTGATCAATAGTTGATGACCCATCAATAAACAAAAGCTCACCTCCCTCTAGTGCGTTTTCTTCAACTTTCCTAGTACATGAGTACATCTCAGTTACTTGGGTGCAGTCGTGGGCGTAATCTCCCTCTTCAATTACTTCTGCTAGGAACCTTGCAGGGTTAACCGTGCTACATCTAACAATTGCCAGTTCAGCTTTGGACAAAATAATCTCATAACCTGTTGCCCTCTGTGTCGTCAGTGTGGACTTAGGTTTATTCAATATCGCAAATAGTGCATGTTCTACAAATAGTGTAGTTGGACACCCCATAGTTATTGATGATGCTTTTTCTACTGCAAATGCAGCTGCAGCAAGACCTTGTTCGCAAGAGAATTGTCCTAACATTATTGGATCTAAGTGACCGCTGTAAAATGCTACTGGTTTATAGCCCATGCTAGTCTTTTGGGCCAATACTGCTTTCATTACTGCTGAGTCGCAATGTGAGAATATAAAAAATCGTCGCTCATAGTCTGGGGATGCTAGTACTGGAGCAGTTGATATTGCTTCTTTTAATTCATCAAATGCCTCCTTCATTTCCATAGTCCATCCCAACTTTTTCTCCCCTTTATTTGCTTCCTTCAAACCCTCAAGCAGGGGTCCTATGTAAGAGCTGTAATCAAATACCCATGCTCTACAGTAGTTGCACAGTCCCAGAAATTGCTGCAGTTCTCTTACAGTCTGTGGCACGGGAGTGCCTGATATTGCCTGTGCTCTTTGTGGTGCAATCCTTCTTCCATATTGTGATATCAGTTGGCCAATGTAAAGTACCTGTTCCTGACAGTATTGTATCTTTTCCATGTCTACCTTGTACCCCTTTTCAGCCAATATCGTCAACATTTTTAATGAGTCCTCTCTACATTTATCTTCATTTGTACTGCAAATTATTATGTCATCCACATACTGTAACACTGTGCTTTCCAACTCAACGTTACCCAAATCCATCTGTATTACCCTATTGAAAATTGAAGGTGATTCACAATATCCCTGTGGTAATCTGGTATGTTTCCACTTCCTATTTCGGTAAGTGAAGCTTGTCAAGTCTTGTGAGTCTGGGTGTAATGGTATTGAGAAAAAAGCATTTTTAAGGTCAATCACTGTAAACCGTGATGCTTCTGCTGGAATGCCACACAAAATTGTGGCCGGGTTTGCTGTTACTGGATACTCTGCTTCTACTATGTTGTTCAACGGTCTGAGGTCCTGTATGAACCGCCAAGACCCTCCTTTAGCCTTGCGCACCGGGTACACAGCTGTGTTGCATGGGGATTCTGAGGGGACCAATATGCCATTGTTTATAAGGGCTGTTATGGTTTCGTATATGCCCTCATCTGCCTCTCTTGACAATGGGTATTGTTTCACTCTTGGTATTATGGCACCCTTTTTTAATTTTATCTTTACACCCCCTATGCTTTTAATGCATCCTACATCATAAGGGCTAATAGTCCATAATGATTTTGGCACCTTTGACATATCTTCTTTAAAAAATGGGACTGGTGTGCCAGCGGGTGCCTCAAGTGCCATTGCAATTTTCTGTGCCACTTGTTTGTGAGCCACTGTTAGCCACATTTCTACACTCATCATGAACACCATTTCATTTTCCTCCTTTTCTTCTGAAAACAACTCTTCATCTGACACCTGGGTCAGCCTACATCCTTCTGCTAGTGCTATCACCGCCCTCCATGCTCTCCCTTCTTTATCTTGGGCGTGCACAGCAACATAATCAGCTGTTGCAATAATGCTCTCAATGTCCACTGCAATGACCTTCCCTTCCAGTTCATTAGCTGGTGTTTCTGGTCGGAATAGATAGGCTGCTGGTCTCCTCCATATTTTCCCTCCTATCCCTGGCATCCATGCAAATGCCATGTCTGTTCCGTACTGGAATAGCTCGCCGTCTACCGGCTCCGCCCTGATCGCTATCTGTCCACAGTATGCTTGCAAAATCTGTCGTGCTGCAAGCATGTTAATCCCTGGAGTAGAGCAAATTATGCCATTCTCTGTAAAGGAGATCGTCATATTTAATCTGTTCATTATGTCCCTCCCCAGTATGTTTACTGGTGAGGCACTATAATACAAAAGTGGTACTGACAGATCGTAATCTCCAATAGATAGCGGAACGTTATCAGTAAATGGAACCAACCCTTTAGCCCCAGAAAACCCTTGTGTGTTCATGGCTTCGCCTGACATCTTAAACTTACCTTCCCTTATGCAAGACCGGGTCGCCCCGGTGTCAACAAGGAATGATAATTTTTTGTCACCTATCGTTACCTCTATGCGTGGCTCCTCCGCACTATTAGGTGTTACTGACAGGATGGGACACACCAAGGCCGTCTGTGGGCTGTCCTATTGGGGGTACAATGACTGGCCATTCCCTGTGTAAGGGTTGTGCCCCAACACCGTCACCCCACCCAATTGCGTTCGTTCAGGTTGTGGTGGTGGTTGTATTAACGCTGCACCAGTTACTTGTGGCAGGTATTGTTTTATTTGTTGTTGTGGTAGGGAATAGTGTTGGTCACTCCCTTGTGGTGACATCTGCTGTGGTTGTATGCCCTGCTGTTCTTGTGATGTCCTATGTTGTGCTTGTTCGTTCCATGCTGGTGTTCCTGGCCTGACCCTGCATGTACGTGACATGTGTCCTAATAGTCCGCAGCTCCAACACACGGGTGGTTCCCTGTTTTGCCATGGGAAGTTCCCTGTGTTGTCCTGGTATACTGGTTGCCCTGTCTGGTAATTATTTCTGAGTCCCCCAGCCTGTTGTTGGGTATTATATCCGTATCCTCTTCCCCTCATAAACCCTCCTCTCCCTCTATTATAATTATAATACCCAGCTCCTTGCATTGGGTACCCTCCTCCCATGTTCTGTGCGTGTGATTGCAGAGGCAGCACTTGCTCTATTACCTCTTGTGGAGGCGCTATTTGAGCTGGATTTTGTGCAGCCACTACTTGCGTTGGGCTTTGGGCCATTGGTGTTGGCGCAGTTATTAGTGCCCCTTCCATGGTATATTTAGTAAGTTTTTTCTGTACTAATTTGGCCTCTTCTGTTTTCCTGTCCTCTTCCTTTTGTTTCATTTTTCCTTGCCATGTTCTACAGTGATGTACTATAGTCAGTTGTATTTCCGGCCATGGTTTTGCTTCCATCCCCACTACTTTCTTTAATTGTCTCTGAACTCCTTCTGGGAGCCCTTGTACTAGTATATGATAAAATATGGCTGGTGTTTTGTCCCATTGTTCTCTAGTTTCCATGCGCCACTTCTCTTGAATATCCTGGATATAATCAACAGGATCCTCGTTCTCACCCATCTTACGGGAAGTAATGGCTCCTATGTCTGATGTGTCTGGGTACTGCACTCTTAGTGCCTGCCATAGCGCATGTCTGCAGTTTGCAAATGGTGCCCCATCATGCGATGTGTTTGTTATTGTTACCCCATGGAATCCCGCTCTTTTCCAAATGTCATCCGCTCTATCCCCTAATATTGATATTAACAGGCCCTTAACATCTCCCACTGCTAGTTTCTGTCCTGCGGTGTGTTTTTCCATTTCATATATCCATTTACCCGCACCTCCACTTAATGATGGGAGCCTACATTTTATGTTTTCCTTATCCGTATGTTTCCAAGGTACATATTGTGGTCTAACCCCTCCTCTCTCCAGCAGTGGCATTACATTCTGTCTTGTGTCATCCTTTATGCTCCATGATGTTAACTCTTCACACCCCTCCTCTTCCCCCATTCCTTTTACTACTTCAAATCCTTCCTTACTACCTCTTCTCCTACCTCCCTCTTCTTCCTTTCCCCTTTTTTCATCCTTTCCTGTGTTCAATATTGGCACGTCTGTTTGCCTGTCTTGCCTGCGACTAGGGAGGTCCCTAAGCCGACATGCATAAGGTGTAACTTCGTCCATGAAGGGTGCGAGCTTTATTCTGTGCAGAGAGCGTGCAGTTGTTGAACATGTGGGGTGTGGCGTTAGAGAGCGTGATGGTGATGTGGGTGGCGTGTGTTGGTTGGTGAGCGTCGGTGGCGTGTGTTCGTTAGTTTGTGTTTCTCCCATTCTTTTCACTTCCTCCTTACTTCTCTCCAGCTCCTCCCATCTTCTACTCACCCATGGCGAATCTATGTTTGTTCTAGTGAGGTATAGCTTATCTAAGCTTTCCCTTTCACTCTTCCTTCCATCCTCACTACAAAAATCATTCATAAATTGCGCCCCCCACTCTGCCTTTTTTCCTTTTATTGTTACAGTTTTTAAGTCTATTAGGTCTCCCTCTTCCTTTCCGTTGTTACCACCTGTTCCCCTTAGTGCTGACGTTGTTGCTACCTCTCTATTTTTATATACTTCTCCCCATCTTTCACTCTCCCTCTTACTCTCCTCTCTCTCCCCTTCACTCCTCTCCTCCATCTCCCTACTATTTTCCTCTCTTTTCCTTTTTAATTCCTCCATTACTTCGTTGCTCATCTGTTCCAATATCCTTTCATCCTCTCTCCTCCTTTCCCATTTCACCCTTTCTCTTTCTACTATACTCTCTATTACCTTCCCCTCTTCATATTTTTTAGCTGTCTCTGATATTATCCTCCTCCTCCATATTTCCATTTCCTTTTCATTTTCTTCTTCTTCCTTCTTCTTCTCTCTCATCACTACTCTTGATACCCTTTCTGCTGCTGCTTTTACCCTTACAGCTTCCCTCTTTCTCTCCTCACTTTGCTCCCTTAATTTTTCCAATTCGTCCTTATCTTCTTTCCTTTTCCTCACTCTCTCTCTTTCCTCCCCCTCAAGTTGTTTTATCAGTTCATTCTGCTCATCCCTTAGTTTAGCTAATCTTTCCTCCAAAATCTCTTCCTTCTGCCGTAGCAGCTCCTCTCCCCTCATTTCACTCTCTCTTTCACTATCCTCGTTTGTTCTCTTTACCGCCTCCCTTTCCTCTCCAGTTAGTGATCCTCGTAATTTCAACAATATCTGTGCAGCTACCCACTCATCGTTTCCTATCTCTACAGTCTGCTCTTCTCTCCTCCCGTCCCCCATTGGTATCTTTCCATGAGCCACATATGGTGGAGGGCTGTATGCCGGGTTTGAGTATCCTTCAGCCGCCCTTAACTGTCCTTTTATTTCTCCTAATTCTCTTAAAGGGTACAACCCTCCCCCCTCTGTTTTCACTCCCGGTGTTAAGGGTATCTCATTGCTCGGTTCCTGTTTTATGTCAGCTAATTTATCAACCTTTCCTCCACCCAATTTTTCATTCCCCATATTCTTTGTTCCTTCACTCTCCTTTTCCCCATCCGTTCCTTCTTTCTTAATCTCCTTTTCTTCCGGTGTTTCCCCCATAGTGAACATTCCATTTGGTCCTGGTCTAGACCCCTGGAACATCCTCCATAAGTTAAACACCTCCACATGGTTTGCCAACTTCTTCCCCTTGCATGTATTGTGCAGATGGTTTAATAGTGAATGTTGGGCATATGGGTCAAAGCTACCATTAGGCGGCCATGGTGTCAACATTTTGTTGTCCGTCCCCTGGGTCCACTCTATGCTGTACTTAATTAACTTCTCCCTATGTGGTGGCAGTGTGGTGCATATATGTTGTAGTGGGGTAGTGAGGGTATTCCCCCACCCTCCCAACCCTCTCCCGTCTGACATACTAGCGCACCCTTTCTTACCCTTCCCCTTGCTACCAGTTTGCAACATACAACCTTTTATTGCTTACCTTGCCCCGCAAGTGTGGGGACTTACGACAATCCTTTGACAAATTATGCAATGATAATAATCACAAAAAAAAATTATAAAACAAATATATTTATGATGTTATATTATATTCCTTCCCCTACGGCCCCCTGCGGCCGAAGCGCACGCAGCCCCCTGCAGCTGCGTACCCCTTACGACGATCTTACACAGTCGTCCTTTTTCCCCGTTCTCCTCCCACCTTTACACTTGCCGTGGCCGGCGTTCTCCGTGCGCAGCCACGCCCCCTTCCCCTTCTCCTCTTTGATCCACTCGTTTATCGTTTATCTCCGTGTCCGCTCCTTTATCATGTTTCTCTTCCCCACCAATGTCAAACCCAAAGCTTCTTGTGTTCACGATATCTTACTAAATCCCTACTGGTGACGTCACCTATTTCTTCGAACTACTGGTATATTCGTGTTATGTTCTTTAAATTCAAAATACACTTGCAATCTACCCCGCTAACCCTACAGCTGTCTTCCTGTCTCTCCTGGAACAAGGTAATCTCATCAATACTATAACCGGACTGCGCACGCTGCGTCGCCTCGCGTGTGATACGCCCCTCAACAGGAGGGCTTAACCAGCCAATTATCTTCCGTTTTGGGCAACTACGTAACTAGCCACCGCCCACAGGGAAACGTCATCTACCTATCGAGTTTCTTGCTCGAACAATAGGGAACCTCATCTACCTATCGAGTTTCTTGCTCGAACAATAGGGAACCTCATCTACCTATCGAGTTTCTTGCTCGAACAATAGGGAACCTCATCTACTCATTGAATGATAAATGTCAAATCGTAGGAAACCACACACACCCACCCTCACACGTAGTCGCGATTTAGGCCAATCAGTGTCTTTCGAGCGGCTGCACGTGATGTTTTCGTGCCCCGCCCCCCTCTTTCGCGTAACGTTAGCTTTTTGTTGCGAGCGTCTGCACGTGTTGTTCTCGTGCCCTGCCCCCCTCTTTCGCGTAACGTTAGCCGCCTTCTCTCGCACTCAATTCACTACCATTCATTCCATTATCATCACTCAATTAAACCTTCACCCCACCTTTTTACAATACCTCCCTCCTCCCTTATTTACTTCCGCCCCCTCCCTCACAATTTCGCATTGCTTGTTGTGCGTGTCATGCTCACCAAGTTCCCTCGATGCAGGGCCGCTCGACTGCGTGCACCCCTCCAAGCGGCTCGCCACCTCCCCTCGTCTGGACCACGTCTGGACACTCGCCGACCGCGGGCGGGATACTTCTCAACCGGCTCCCGAGGGCCAATATCCGGATTGCGCTGTCCGGTCCTCTCGCAGCTCCGCGATGGTCCTGTAGTCCTCAGAAGGGGGCAACGGCAGAGGGGGCCGCGCCGCCGGGCCTCCCCGCAACGGGAGTGCCTGGAAAAATAAAAAATAAAAGTCGATCTTAAACAGATCTCAGCAGTGCCTCCAACTTGTCGGGGGGGAATTCTGCCGGGGTCGGCCGGGCCGTCCGCAGACCTCCGGGCAGGGAGGCCCCAACTCCTCCCGTGTATATCTCGGATCGAGACAGAGTATGAGGCACACACAAGGAGCAAGGCAACTTCTGTCGTTTATTATGCAAACGGCAGGGATGGGTCAAGGAGCGCACGCGTTCGTCCTGACACACACACAATAGTGGGGCTCGCAGGCCCTTTTTACTACATTATGACGCGCTACTTGCGTCATTCCAAAAAGTTACCAAAAGAACCTATCGCCACTCTTGATTGGTTGCTCGAGTGGTGGGGTTAGTATAGTACGCCTATAGAGAATGATATTAGTGGTTAAGGTGTAGTCAGGTGGTATATCTGGGTTGTCCCTACAATTAGATACATAAGAATTGTTACATGAAGACCCCTGAGGATTGGCTAACGTTACTGACGTCTGAGATAAGAACCTCATGTTCTGATTGGTGCATCCGTGAGCTCCCCAGCCTGGGACCACCGTTGTTCCCAGCACACGGTGCACCTGTGGTTGCAACAGTGTTTCAGTATGGGTACGTGCAGGCAATGTGAGGATTTATTCATAGGTGGGAGACTGACCGTTCCCACTGTAGCAGGTGTCCATTGAGCCTTTCAAGTGTGTCGGCCTGCGTCTCGTAGCGAGGTACCCAGACGCCTTTTCTCTCCTGGGTTTTGGCATCTCGTCAGGTTCGGCTTGGTCACGTGGGGAGGGACCGTGTTTGAGGCATAATTCTGCACAATTAATATTGTTTTTCCACTGTATGTCTGGTTTAATTTGCAGATATGATTTTAACATTGGTACGTGGAGTGCGAGGTTGCAACATCGTGCCTTTGAAGATTTGTTTCTTGACTGTGGGTTTGCAACAGTACGACCTTGGCTGGTTGCTCCACTGGGTTCTTTCTGCAGGCTCAGCAACCTGACTTTTGCTTTGTTAATGTCCACGGGAACTCTTGCTTGGGGCCTACTTGGGCCTGGTGCACGAGTAATCCATTTAGTGCATGGATGCTTTAGGTTATAGTGGCATACAGTTTCATGGCCAGTATCGTGTTTCCATTATACCTCTCATGATGGTAACGGGTTTCAAGAGAAGCGTGAGCAAGCGTTATAAATGAGCTCATGGTGCGTCTTGCGTTTCTGCATTCTGAAAGCCTATGTAAAAATAATAAAGATGCACGTCCGTGAATAAGCCTGTCGCCTACGTCAGAGCACTGAGTATGTTCTTCGTGTAGATTGGTGTGGAAATGTTCAGCGTGTATAATAGTTCAGCGGTGCTTCCCGTTATCTAGGTCGTCATGGCATCTCTAACGATGTGTAGATTTCAGTCTAGTTGGTCCGTGCCGCAGGTGTCGGCATGGCCAGTGCGGGCTGTTGGGCAGGCAGATGGACACATCCGTATGTTTCTGTACCAGGGTATTTGGTCATCTGGTAAATGGGCAAACTCTTCTCGTGGCGGGTGTCTGGGCCGCGACCCTCTAGGCCAAGCGCGAGAGGTGAAGGACGGGAGTCTGGTTTTCCATTCTCCCACTTCACAGTGAAATGCTTTACGCTGGTAATTGCTGGGCCATTATTAACAGTAAAACCCAGGTACCGTTTAACATCTGTGTCCCATTCTGTCCGGCAACTGCTCTAAAGGTCAGCCAGGTCGAGTCAACATAGCCCAAAATGTCAGGGGGTGGGGGGGAGTGCTGAAGCCTAGTCAACTCATTGGTGTTGTGCCACTACTTCTGTTTAATGCCTTGATTACTCCTAGCCCTATTCTTCCTCGTCCCAGTACTTATGTATAAGGCAGTACTTGTGTACTCTACCTCCTAAACAAGTACTGGGATGAGGTAGAGGTACATGGAGGTAATGCCGGACTTAGCTACCTGTAATCTTCATTACTCCTAGTCCCACTCCTCCTCATCCCAGTAATTATCTATGAGGCAAGGAGCCTCATACGTAAGCTCTGGGACAAGGAAGAGGGACGTGGAGGTAATTCTCAGCCAATGAGCTGATTTAGGAGGTTGGGGTGGGGGTGGGAGGGAGAGGGGATGTGTGGGGGGTGCTGGATTGTGCAATAAATCATAATGGTTGTCCATGCCCAGGCTAAGCAGGCATGATATGTGATATTAGTGGCTAGAGAGGCATTTTGGTGCAGCCAGTCTAGTCATTCCTCAGTTTGGTATGACTTTCTTTTAACTGGGAATTTCTGATAAAGCAGTCCTGCTAAGTGTAATTACCTGGCTAGATTGGCATTTGGGTCCTGCCAGTCTAGCCATTTCTTACTGCGGCATTGTATATTTTTCTGGGTCTTTGTGATAAAATGATATGATAAAAGTCATTTATAACGTGCCTGTACAAAAGTGCTTCTATGCGTGACAAGACAAGGGAGGGGAGATAGAGGGAGGACAAGACAAACAATCTCAATAGGCTTTGTGTCATTGTGAGAACGAGAGGTGCAAGAGGAAAGGGAGGGGGGAAGTGCAAGGGAGAGGGGAGGGGAAAACAGGGCTGCGATGCTCTGAGTAAGTGCAGCCAGGGCAGCGCAGCTATGGGTAGTGCAAGGAGAACAAGGGGCTGCAGGGTTACAGTTACAGCCCTAAATGCATGATAGGCACGGAGACAGTGTAAGGGGGACCGATCAAGAACGAGCCTGGACTCATACAGACTCTGAGGGTATGCAAGCAACTGGTCAGAAAAGCAGCAGACATGTAGGTCAGCAGGGGAGGAAGAGAGAGAAAGCAGAGGAGAAAAGGAAAGTTTTGAGCTGTTTCCGAAACTTCAGATGGTCTGGCTCAAGTTTGAAGGGGCAGGGAGGCCATTCCAGAGGGAGGCACCAGCAGAGGAGAGAGATCTACCCCCCACTATCTGCCTGGAGAAGCATCTAATCCTTAGAGAGTTGGAGGTAGCTGAGCGAAGGGCTCGAGAAGGAAGGTATTTTGGAAGAGAGCGTTGGATGTAGTGCGGGCCCCTAGCCCAGAAAGACTTGTGGACAATGCAAAGGGTCTTGAACTTGACCTTTGCAGCCACCGGGAGTCAGTGGAGAGATTTCGGGGCTGGAGAGATATGATCCCTGGGCTTGAGACCAATGATAAATCTTGCAGTCTTGTTCTGGATTAGTTGCAGATGACGGAGAGTAGAGGAAGGCAGAATGAGAAAGAGGCTATTGTAGCAGTCCAGCCTACAGAGAACCAGGGCTCTGGAGCCAGTGAGCTTCTGGTGGAAAGTGAGAAAGGGAAGAGTCTCTTTGAGGAGGAGCAGATTGTAGTGGAACTTCTTGGTGACATCCGAGATGTGAGGAGAGAAAGAGAGAGTGGTATAGAAGATGACACCAAGGTGAAGGAAGAGGGCCCAAGACGGATGGCCAGAGTGAGAGAGGGAAAGCTGGTGCCAGGGTCCCAATGAGAAGGATCTCCGTCTTACTGGCATTAAAGCAGAGATAGTTGGAGGTGCACCAATCCTGAATCGCGGATAGACTGTCAGGAATGAGCGAGAGAGGAGAGGAGGCTGAGGGGAGCCTGAAGGAAAGCTGAGTCATCCACATAACACTGAAAGTTTGAGGAGAAGGTAGAGATCAGGTGGGCCAAAGGGGCCAAGTGGAGGTTGAAAAACCAGGGTGAGAGTATAGAGCCCTGGGGAACGTCACAGGTAGAGAGAGTGGGCAGAGAGATTGGGACCCTTTTGGACATGGGAGGACGGGGGCGATCCAAAAGGAAGGAGGTCAGTCACTCCAGGGCCTGGTCTGTGATGCCCAGGTTCTCACCGAGCCGATTGATCGGGATGGCGTTGTTGACCGTGTTGAAAGCAGAGGAAAGAAGGAGGGTGAGGATAGAAGGAATGCTGGAATCAAAGTTAGAGAGCAGATCTTCATGGGTGTTCAGGAGAGCAGTTTCAATGCCTCTGGCAGCTCTGAAGCCAGACTGCTGGTCATGGAGATAACCAACATATTCAGTGTAGATAGTAAGCTGGGAGATGGCAAGCTTTTCCAAGAGTTTGCCCAAGAAAGGTGATGGAGATTGGGCAATAGTTTTCCGGGCAGGTAGGATCAGCAGGCGGCTTCTTGAGGAGTGGGTGCACAAGGGAGTGCTTAAGGGGAGAGGGGAACATTCCAGTGGCTAAAGATTCACTACAGAAATCGGCCAAGGCTGCAGCAAGGGTGTCAATATGGTCCTTGGTGGTTCTGGAGCAGCAGGCGAGCACCTGTTTAGACAATGCTTTCATAGATCGGACTTGTCTAGAAACCTTGGCAGGTGTTGTCAGAGACAAAGAAGAAAATGGAAGGGGAGAGGTAGAGATGGCCGAAGGGGGCCGAGAGAGGAAGAGGGAAAGGAGATAGAGGACAGGATGTCCTGAGATTTAGCGGAGAGCTGTACAGCGGGCCTTGGAGGGAACAAGAGAGGAAGAGACCACAACAGGATTGACCAGTTCCTTGCAGATTTTAAAGAGTTTGGCCGTGTTGGTAGAGGCTGCAGAGATGCAGGCTTTAATGTGTGCTCTCTTTTTGATGAGTGTTATTGCTTTGACTGGCATTTTGGTGCAACCAGTCTAGGTATGTCTAAATGCGCCTGGCATGCTTTACTGTAATGTTATTACGTGTCTACACTGGCCTACATTGTGCAGCCAGTTGGACATGTTTTCATTGTGGCATGGCATTTTTAATAGCAAAGCATTAATGTTCCTGTGCACTGTTGGTGACTTACATGTATTGGAACAGTGTTACCCTACAAAACAATTGCAAACACTGTGGCTTGATAGTCAATTTTTCTCAGAAAGTGTGCTGTATATTGCATTAAAATACATATGTATATCTTTCTCCTAGTGCAGTGTGTGGCATACCCCTTCAGCAGCACGTTCGTGTATATTGCGCAAGCGTGAAAATCTAGGCCGGCACAGAGTGTGGCCCGACCCGTGATTTGTTGCTGAGTAAGGAGGGGCCCCCTCAGCATGGCTCGCAGAGGGGCCTCCACATTTTGTGTTACGCCACTGCATCCATACTGCGTCTCTCTCTCTGGCGGCCCGGGTAAAAGCCGGGGAAAAACGATGTTTAGAAATTGTGGGACAGATGCAAAGCAATAGGCTCTTGCTTTGCATATGTCCCTCAATTTCTAAAAATCGTTTTGGGTTGGGTATACTTCTACATCTGTGCACCGCGGTGCACAGATGTAGAGGTACACCCAACCCAAAACTATTTTTAGAAATGGAGGCACAGATGCAAAACAAGTCTGTCCCTCAATTTCTAAAAATCGCTTTGGGTTTGGTGTATTTGTACATCTGTGCACCCCTGTTGGCAAGAGGGGTGCACAGATGTAGAGGTACAACCGACCCAAAACGATTTTCAGAAATGGAGGCAAAGATACCAAACAAGTCTGTCCCTCAATTTCTAAAAATCGTTTTGGGTTGGGTGTATTTGTACATCTGTGCACCCCTGTTGGCAAGAGGGGTCCACAGATGTAGAGGTACACCCAACCCAAAACGATTTTTAGAAATGGAGGCACAGATGCAAAACAAGTCTGTCCCTCAATTTCTAAAAATCGTTTTGGGTTTGGTGTATTTGTACATCTGTGCACCCCTCTTAGCAAGAGGGGTGAACAGATGTAGAGGTACACTCAAACCAGAGGGATTTTTAGTAATGGAGTTACAGATGCAAAGCGAGGGAGGGGGCAGGGGCAGTGGGAGGGCAAATTAGACTGTTTGCATGTCTCTGAGTGTGCACGTGGTGAGGGTGAATGCTATGGGTGGGGTGCGGAGGCGTATGAGCCAGCACCTTCTAGCAGAGCTGGCATATTTGAAATGGGGCAATGCTGGTACTCCTCAGTTAGCTCGATATACTCTTGATGGGATAGTGCTGCTGTAACAGGGCTTCTATAATTGTTGAATCTTCTCAGCGATAATACTATGCTTTTGTTGAGGCAATGCTAGTTCATCTTAGTGGGGCTGCTATACTTTTGATGGGACAGCATCAGCACCTCTCAGTTGAGCTGCTAAACTCTTATTGACAAGGCCCCAGCACTTCTCAACAGATGTATTTCTTTTTATTTCAATTGGTTATTTATAATGTGTGTACTACCCAGAGGTTTCTAAGCGCAGACGGAGGGAGCGAACCTGTGTTGTGCGAACCGAGGGAGTGAACCTGTGTTGCACGGACCGAGGGAGTGAACCTGTGTTGCGCGGCCCGAGGGATCGAACCTGTGTTGCTCTGTGTCATCTTGCTTCCAAGGCGAGCACGTTGCCCCTGAGCTATCCTTCCGATACTCTAAAGATCTGAAGTACATTTAATGATACAGAACCAGAACTATTGAGCAAGTATGTCATCATCAGCATAACTCAACACTGTTGTGGTTATACAAGAGGATGGGATTACTCAGAATGTAGCAGCACTATTCAATAACCCAAAGTTCTTAAGCATAGTTAATGTGATAATACTACACTTCTCACCATTGGGACAGTACTGCCACTTCTCACAGAGGCTTCTACACCTTTTATGGGGCAGCACTGATCCAGCCTACTGCTCACATGCTCAGAATTGTCATTTCTCAGCAGGACTGCAACACTATACCATTGTGTTCTGTATGTTGAGTGCTTCTTCACCACCAATGTGGATTCCTGGCTCTCTCCCAGTGTCTAAATAGTAGATCTGTCTAAATTCAATTGGCAACAGGCATGTCTGGAGCTGCCTGCTGTCCATAAGCTACCGCTCAGGATGTTGGGAGCCGTAATGGGGCAAGGGATAGAAGGCTCGAGCCTGTCGGATAGCAGAATCAGCAGGGTCTTAAAACCTGCTCACTCCTTCTGGAGGGGCCATGGGGCAAAATGAGCCTGATCCCACATACAGGGGGTTGTTACCCCTTCATCTCTCCTGAATGAAAGAATGAGCTCTCTCAGACACAAGTTATCACCCCTCCACACACATTGAATGAATATGGTATGGATCTATAGATCGAGAAAACTGGAGTGACAATTCAGAGTGTTTTAACAGAAATATAATTGTTTTCCCAGATGGGAGACTGACTCCATTAATATACATGGGGTCACTGAGATGACCAAGAGTGAAACTGTACATTCAGTTGTGAGATTACCAGAAACGGGTATACTATGCTCAAAGGAGTGAGGTGCCCACTCAATATATCACAATGTTTATAGGTGTGAAACCCATCCTGAATTCTTGCCCAAAGAGCCTTGACCAGAGTTTCACACTGAAGAAGTGAGCATGTGATCCTGGGTCTGCAGCCCACACACACGCAGGGGAATCCCATGCTCCCACTTGCGAGATTTGCACCAAATTATTGAGATTGTGCTCCAAGGTAGGAGGCAGACGCACAGTCTTTGCTCTGACGTTTGACACACAGGATGGGACGGCATTTTGTTCTCCCATCCTAGTTGTGTTGCTCTGCATTTTGAGGGCTACTACAGCCTGGGTGATTACAGAGGGGTGGAGTAGGGGCAGTGATGGCCTAATGGAATGCAACTCAAAGGCTTAAATCTCCTTCTTACCTGACTTTAGTATATGCAGTACATGCTAGCCAATGTTTCCACTGTTCTGCGCTGTGCGCCCCTCCACCCACCCCGCGCACCGTTGTACCAAGTTGGCGACTACATGCAAATTTGCAGTCCTATAACTGCCAGTGATGTCACTTCCTGTATTTTGGCCCCCTCCTCCCCGGAAAATTCATAAGTCGGCTCCCCTGGAGCAGTGCTTTACTGATATTGAGGAGGGGTTGTGTCGCGTGACATAGAGGTGTCCTTTGGGAGTGACTTGTGTCGGTCAGTGTGCATGTGGAGGTGGGGGTGTGGATACATCTGGTGCAGATTTGGTGTCCAGGACATTCTAGTGTTTCCCCTGGGCACCGAATTGGCAAGAAACTGCCCTGCATTCACTGAGAAGTGAAAAGAGTAACTGCGAGTTACATATTACAAAGATGGTACCTTATAAACTGACTTGCTCCTGGCTTACTCTATCCTCTCCAATAGTAAGACTTCTGTGAGAATCACCATAGGGTTTATTAAGGGACGGCTTTTTGTGTTCCTATTTCAGTTGTTCAAACGTGCCTAAAACATGTTGTGTATGTGCCACATTCCAGCGCTAGTATGTTTACTTTCCATGGCCGTAGGAAGAACACCACAGGGAACAAAAACATACATCAGTACATGTGTTTGCCATCAAACTTTTTTAAATGGACGAATTGTTCTTATGTTTTAATGATGCAGCTGAACACATCAGAGGGAGAGGTTGATCGGGAGTAACCATCACCGCACGCGATAACTCATGCATGCAGCTGAAGTCTCTGTCTCGAGACTCCAACATCGATACAGTGATGAAAGCAGAAGACATTCTGACACCCAATGTACACGGTTTTCCCGTCCATCAAAGCAGGCACACAGGGCATCTGCTTTCATAACGGCTACACATCAACACAACCATTGTATAAGTATCTTAGGAGGTGCAGCTACCCAACAAAGCAACGGCGTTTAGAAAAATGCTGATATGTACTTATTATCGTATTTGTTTTAGTACAAACATAAAACCCTTTGGGCGGTGCGTTCTGGATCTGTGTCCGCTTTACCACTTCCGGTCCATGCCCCTCGGCGCTATTAGTATCTCTGTCGGGAAAGGGATTCTGCCCCAGCCACAGTTTCCCTCTTAGGCAGTAGCCTCGGGCTCTGGCACGCAGAGCTCGTGCCTGGATTGTTCTCGGCTTCGCGCTTGCATTAACCGTTCCAGTCCCTCAGTGCAGGTCGGCGGCTGTGGGAGGGAACGCATCTGATGCAGCGAGGGCGGCTCTTCTACCGCCCACCGTCGACATCAGGGGAGTCACACTGACATGTCTAATACTCTATGTTATTTTGAGAGTGTAGTTTAAATCCACGAAAGGTCTGAAGTAAAAAAATGTCATGTTTACAGTCTAATTACATAGACTTTGATGACAAACATATATTTTTGTAAGCTGCCGTCATAGTTAAATTTATTGATTGACTCTGCACTAGTGGAACTGGTGGATCACACTATCCCAATAACAGGTAATGCCTGTGTCAATAAATCTAGAAGTCCAGATATAGAGTATGCGTCATATACTTTTTACGTTCTTGCTTCAAGAACAGTCCGTTTTCTCTTTCTTATCATAGGACTAAAATATACTCATCAAATAAACATTTGTCATTAAGGCGATGCCGGAAGTCATAGCTCTGAACCATTTATGTTGCAAAGGCGGGTGAAAACACCCGATTTTATGTTTGGCGGGTGAGAGGCCCATTGAAACAAATGGGCGTGCAGGATCCTTGGCCGGTGAGTCAGCTGTTTACAAGGCGGGTGACACCCACCAAAAGCGTGTGAGTTGAGAGCTATGCGGAAGTGCTGTTAATGAGAGATTGGGGTGCAAGAGGTCACGGTAGCAGGCATCTGATGGGCTATCTGGAGGAAATGTATTTCTGATACCCATCATATGGCAGGCACGTACTGAGGTGATATGCCCCGAGGCGGTGGACTGATCCTGTTGGTAACGTCCGTCACCCAAGTTAAGGGCCCCTCTACGAAGCGAGGGTCCCTTAATGCGGGTGGCGGTTCTGGTACTGATATGGCAGGCCTGCCGCCAAGTGGCATATGCTTTTAGAACGCAGTGAGGAAGGATAGCTCAGGGGCAATGCGTTTGTCTTGAAAGCAAGACAATGCAGCGCAACACATGTATGAACCCCGATCGTGGGCTTACAAACCACTTGCTGGTGTTAAGTGCGTTATAAAAGAACAATTATAATTATAAAACGCGAGTACACAAGGGTTCTGAAGGCAATGTTGACATTAAAAAAAAGGAAAAACGTACCTTTATTACGTCCTGTGATGCTTCATTGGGAACAGGAGTCTGTCTTCAGTGTCGAATCAGCACTGAAGACGGACTCCTGTTCCTGATGTGCGTCGCAGGATGGAATAAAGGTAAGCCTGCCTTTTTTTTAAATTGTAACCTTTTAGCATCCCTGTGTATTTAGTCACTAGTGCAAAAGGCAGTAAGTGGGAGGTAGCAAGGTAGGCCAGGGTGAGGGGTGCACAGCCTTGCGGGAGCTCAGAATGCAGGTTTATACCAAGGGATTGATCCCGCGTTCTGGTGACGCTGCCTTGGGAACAGGAGTCTGTCTTCAGTGTTGTTTCAGAATCAGCACTGAAGACGGACTCCTGTTCCTGATGTGCGTCGCAGGATGGAATAAAGGTAAGACTGCCCTTTTTTAAAATTGTAACTTCGCTTTTATCATCCCTGTGTAGTTAGTCACTGGTGCAAAAGGCAGTAAGTGGGAGGTAGCAAGGTAGGCCAGGGTGATGGGCGCACAGCCGTAGGGGATCTCAGAATGCAGGTTTATACCAAGGGATTCATCGCGCATTCTGAGGTCCCTGCTAGGTTGGCGCCCAGGGTGCTAAGTTTCAATGCAAGTATGTAGATGTGCCAACAAAAGCACGTCTCAAAGGATTTCATGTAATTTGACTTTGCCAGCACTTCTCAGCAGTCCAGTCCACGTTTAACAATCAGTGGTGACAATAGCAGCGATTCTTAGAGCGGTTGGTCCACTTTCAATTCAACCGTGAGAGCACTTTACAGACAGGTTGTCAACCTGAAATTCCACTAGTATCAACACTTCTCACCCGGCCTACTAAATATTCGAATAGGTCACTGGCAGCACTTCTCATAAGGGCACATTTACTTTGCACTGAAAAGGCCAGGTGCTTTACTTTTAATATGAAAGCTCCACCACTTTTCAGCTACACATGCAATACAGTAGTACTCCAATTCGTATGATTTCTCCCATACTTTGATTGGGGTGAGCATCAGAATTTATCAGAAAGGCTGGCTTACTTTACATGGTAGGGCCACTACTTTTTTAGTGGGACAGACCCTGAGTTTCTGATTTACATTTAGTAAAATGGTACTAGAGCTTAACAGGATGTTAATTGTGATCAGTGTATCATACACTGATCTAGCTCTTTTTCTCTATGCCTGCCTCTCTCTTTGGGCGATTGTTGCTAAAAACTAGATACAAGAAAAAACGCATATGTATAAAAGGGGGTGAGAGGTGCTGTCTTTTGTATGGTTAAAGGTAGAATGGAAGCTGCAGCAACAGAGGCCTCCCTGAGGAGGTGACCTCCCTGGTATTCAGAGATATACATTAACATTAACACACATATAGCAGGAAGCAACAAAAAATGTTTTACTAAACTTGTAAGTGAAGTTAGGCAGCGAGTTGTCCAATGATAGATATCTATGCAGTCTGTAAAGTTAGTTTCCTTACAGGCTTCATACGAAGATGGCCAGTTGCTTTCCTAAAGGCAAAAGCATAACCTCTAACCAAGACTAGTCCGATTTTGTCAAATCCTTCATGCCCCCTTCCACCTACAAATCCCCACTTATCTTTGACCCTGGAACCCACAATGTGAGTTCCCCGGGCTTGTAGTGTTCTGCATGGAACTGTATCCTGAAACCCACAGGCAGCTGGTGTCTCCTTGGGCATTGTTGGTGACCTGTCGTGGCAGCAAGACAGCATGCTAGGGATCCCACTGTTGCTGCCATAGTAGTGTGCGAGTGAGCGTATGAATGTCTGCCGAAATTAACCTGCTCATGATGCCAAAGCAGTGTGCCACTGGGTACACCAGTGGCTGCAGAAGCGGCGTACAAATTGGCCTGCTGTTGCCACCAGAGTGGCAAGTAATTGTCCCTGCTGTGACCGCATGAGCATGTAAGGGTGTGTAAGGGCCTTCAAGATTTGCCGAAGCAGAGAGATGGTGCATGTCCTGCAGATCCCTGCCTTGCCATGTACATCAATTATGAGGCAGAAATTGAGTTCCAAGGACCAAAGAGCCACAATGCCGCAGCTTGTTAGCTTTTTCAAAATAGGTCAGGCCACAGCATACGGCCCAGCACCAGGCCCTCAAAATCCAGACACCTCCAAATGTACAGCTTGTTAAGGATTTCAATCAGGCGACACACACCTTGGTCTCTGTCTAGTATGTAGCGCACAACTGAGATGCTTTTCTCCTTAGTTTATGCAGATTCAATTTGAGATGGTACACAACTCGTATCACACCCCCTTTTCAAATACCCCGGGTGACAATGGACCATGAACCAGGCTGGTTGGTGAAATACAATATTTATTTATTTATTTATTTTAAAATTCAAACGAAATACCATTTTTAATATGGGACAGCAATAGTGGTGTCAGGATACTTCCCAAAGAATACCACAGATTTCTCCCTTTGGTTATTTGGGATTTTAGAATTGAGGCTTTGCTGGAAGGATCAGCAATGCTTTGGCCTTGTAGTTGGAATCTGGACTCAGCAGGATGAATGGAACAGGAATGCCGGTGCAGGAAAATCAGGAAGAGTGTTTGTCTATAATATTGCCAGGGACTCTTATTTATAATGCATAGTGACATCATCAAAGTATATGGCTGGGAAGGCTTAACTAAGCACACCTCTAACTGACTCCATTGGTCTGGAGTGCTAGTCCCCACCTCGCTCTCAATTGGTTGGATTTCATTGCAGAATGTCAGATTTATGATGTGAGGTTTACAATGTTCAAAAACCTCCCACATGTACTAAAGCTAAAATCCGATTTTGCCACAAATGGTACATTTGTATAGTTGAAGTCTCTTTGCAACTTACACAAACAGATAACATTTATGCAGAACATTCCACTCCAACTCTGAAATCTGTGAGACATTGTTTCGCCCTTCTAATACTTTTTGGTCATTTTGAGTATGAAAGATTCAGCCCAAAATTCTGTAAATGTATACACGTTTGTGGATGATCATATGGGAGGTAAGTATGACAATTCGTAATGGGATCATGGATACTTTTCTTATAATCCCCTATTATTTGCCATTTCTGTACCCGAGGTGTCAGTGAATTCTACAATGTCTCAAATTATACCCCACAAAATCACTTTTAAACTGTGAAATGTTTACATTTCTACAAAGTCTTGCTGCAGAAATAAAAGTCTTTACATTTGTATTAATCAGTAGTCTTTGGAAACAAATGACAGTCGTTTGTCTGTCACTGGACCATTTTATTTTTCTCTTCAGCTGCCACCAACTGTCATTTCCTCCATAGCTAGTTGGGGGTTTCCCAGATTGATCAAAGGTTTATTGCCCCTTCCCCACTTCACACTTCCTTGTCCTGGGAGTTCCATTGTCAGGGGGTTCAGCCCAGACCAGATTCTGTCCAACCTAGTAACTATCACTGGGATGTTAGTATCTGCTGAGAGTTTATGGAGGTTTCCTTTATTTGGGGGAAGCCTTAGCTCTGCCAACCGACATAACCTGTTTTTGAGAGCTTGCAAAACCCAGCACAGGCGGTTTAAAACCTTTATTTTCTTATATTTGGTCCTGAATTGAAAAAAAGCCTGTGGAATAAAATATCCCATTTGTGTATTTTCACCAGCAACCAAGCCTTTGACATGGCTAGGTAATGGCAGGCTTTCATTCAACAGTTGTACTTTTTAAAACAGGCATTTTTCTCCTTTAGTTTGCGAAGCTGACAATTCTTTTTAAATTCAGTTTTGCATCTCCATCAGATTCCCACACTGTTTTGCAGCCATAGTTATTTTCTTGTATGCCAGAATTTGGTTTGAAGCACATTGAAATTGACATGGCCCAGATAGCCTGAGTTCCTTTGACCTACTGATCTTTGATACTTTGTGAAGAAAATGAATGTGTTTCCCTGTGCAGTAAAAAGTGAAGTTCCTTGATTGATTTTTCACAGAGTTTGTTTGACAGGGCCTATCAATCAGAAATCATTATTGGTTTTGCTGAAGCACAATGTGATATAGTGGGCATGGCAGGGCCTTACTAATAACCATGGTTTAAGGAAGAGATGATGAAAATAGCGTCAGCAGCATTATTTTAAAGGTGAAAAAGTTTCCTTTTTACTGGGATTTTGGGCTGGCAGCAAAGCAACACTGCTTTTTCACTTTATTGATATTGATATTGATATTTTATTTCTATCGCGCTCATACACAAGTGTTTCAGAGCACGACAAAGCAAGGGGAGGGGAACAGGGGAGAACAAAAACAACGTTCTTACTAGGCCCATTGACATTGAGAACGGGCAAGTGCAGGGTAGAGGGGGAAGGGGGAGAAGTGCATGGAAGGGGCAACAAAAGGAGAGTGCTGAGCGAGAAGGAAAAAACTAAAATAATAATAAAATAATAAATAAAAAGTCAACAAACAATGGGAGTGCAGCCAGCAAGTGGCAAGTGCTGGGTTTATGGCAGAAGGCCATGTAGGTCTGAAAGTGTAGGAAGAAAAGGGGAGGGCTGTATGGGTACAGATACAGCAGTGCGTGAGGGTGGCAAGATGAGCAGGTACCTGGGCCTGGAGGACAGATGTGGCCAGGTGCATGGTGCCGAGGGAGAGTAGAATCAACAGGGGAGAGGGGAGGAGAAGGCAGAAGCAAAGAGGAAGGTTTTGAGGTGCTTCCGGAACTGGAGATGATTCTCCTCAAGTTTTAGAGTGGCAGGGAGGCTGTTCCAGAGGGAGAACCCAGCCGAAGACAGAGATCTACCCCAGCTCATTTCTTTGAGAAACAACTGACCCTGAGGGAGTTAGAGGTAGAGGAGCGGAGTGCTCAAGATGGGAGGTATTTGCGGAGGGATAGCTGAAGGTATGTTGGACCCAGGCCCCAGAAAGCCTTGTGGACAATGCAGAGGGTTTTGAATGTAATCCTTGCATCCACTGGGAGCCAATGGAGAGATTTCAGAGCTGGAGAGATACGATCCTAGGGCTTGGGGCCAAGGACAAGTCTCGCAGTCCTGTTCTGGATAAGTTGTAAAGGGCGGAGAGTAGAGGCAGGTAGATTAAGAAAGAGGCTGTTGCAATAGTCCAACTTAGAGAGAACCAGAGCTTGGGAGACAGTGAGCTTCTGGGGGAATGAGAGGAAAGGAAGAATACCTCTGAGGAGGTGCAGTAGGATGTTTGACTTTTTTGATACAACAGCGATGTGGGCGGAGAAGAAGAGTGTGGAATCAAAGGTGACACCAAGGTTCCTGGCCTTGCAGGTGGGGATAGGAGGAGGGCCAAGGGAGGCCGGACAGAGACTGAGGGGAAAGGAAGGTGATGGTGTGGCAATGAGGAGGATTTCCGTCTTGCTGGCAGTAAGACAAAGATCGTTGGCGGCACCCCAATCTTGAATGCCAGTTAGGCAATCAGTGATGAGAGAGGTGGAGGAGGTGGCCGAGGGCAGCCTGAAAATTAGTTGAGTGTCGTCTGCATAGCACTGGAAGTTTGAGCAGAAAATGGCAATACAGTGGGCGAGAGTTGCCAGGTATTGGTTGAAAAGCCAGGGCGAGAGGTTAGACCCTTGGGGAACACCACAGGTAGAGAGGAAGACAGATGATAGGAAGGAGCCACGTTGGACCTGGGAGGGTGGATCAAAGAGAGGAGAGAGGTCAGCCAGGCCAGAGCATGATCAGTGATGCCCAAGTTATCCCGGAGACTGTTGAGCAGGATGGTATGGTTGACCGTGTCGAAGTCAGAGGAGAGATCAAGTAGGATGAGAACAGAGGGAATGCTAGAGTCAAGGTTGGCAAGCAGATCTTCACGGATGTTCCATTTGTATATGTCAGAACACACTGGCACGCTCCCTCAGTGTGTCCCCTTGTTCCATCCTGCCTAATGTGTGCTTGGCAAGACAGTGCAGCCATCTTTTTGTAGCTGTAAAATGCAGTTTTGAGGCCATGGAGCTCACAGAAGCCAGCACAGCTATTTTGTTGTTTTTGCTGAAATGCAGCTTTGTGATGAGGGGAAGCACAGCTGAGTTGGGTCAATATATCCCACAAGCTCAACTACCAGGCTAGGTATTTTCAAATCTATTAGTGGACGTGAACCTACAACCTTGCGAATGGTAAACTAAGACCCTAGCTCCTGAGCTACTGGGTTTCCAGTCCAAAAAACATTGCTTTTTGCATTATGCCATAGCTCACAAAAGTATATTGAGTGAAACTGCATATTGGAACTAGCAATGCTGATTCAGATAAATATAGGTGCAGCTCTCTCTGTCTGGGTAATTTGGAATGGAAATAATGATAAACAATATTTGAATTACAGTAACAAAACATTAAAATTAAAAATGTACCTATGATGCCTACAGAACTACCTGCGTTCTGTGGGTGATAGTATTAATACATACATTTGTATTCACCTTAGCTACTTTTCACACATATATGTATATATTCTTATTTATCCCCAATGTACATACAATAACAGTAGTGTAGCTTTGTTATCATGTACATGTTATCATTTACCTTTGATATTTTTGTTGTATCCAACATATTCTCCTTGGCTTTTTAGAGATCTATTTTTATTAAAAAAAGAAATATACCAGAGCTTACACTTGGTCGGATTACGTTTGGTTTGATATGTTTATTTACTGTAAACAACATCTTCCAATTCACTATAGCTTAATTCCTTACCTTCTCTAACAACCTCGTGGCTTTTGGCTAACCAGCTTTTAAATACAGACAAGAACCTTCGTTTTTCGCATCTAATCCTGTCCTGAAGTGATAACGTACAAGACGTCATTATGCTTTATTGCTGTAATGGAACTCTGTTAGGAAATTAAAAGCACCATATTTAAGTGATAAAATCACACTTTATTAATACATACTTCAGATGTAATTCTTAAGAGTAACATTTCTATTTTGTATATTTCTTATTTTGTCACAGATTCATCAGCATATTCGTGCAAAATCCTTCTATTATTATTGTATGATTTCCTTTGTTATATTGTGATTATATTTCGTTATTTTTCACATTGGGTAATCTGTATAGATTAGTATTAATACATGATTATTCATTAATTTGTAGGTGCTACCAAAAGCCTTTCATTAATAAAAATATTTATTATTTTCGTCATGTAAGTCACTTTTCAGTTAATCTCTTTTATATACTTGCTGCAATATTTACTTAAAATATATATTTTTGAATTAATTAAATGTACTTCATATTTCATAAACTATAATATTCTGATCTGATTTGATTATCTTACTCAGAAGATATGTTTGCATCTTTTTGTTACAATTCTTCCATGATACCACAACCGTACTTATTTCTTAACCTTTCATCTACACATTCTTTTTGTGAATCTCAATATATGAAACATTATCAGCTTATAACCAAAACCAATCACACATCAGGCCTCATCACGAGTTGGGCGGTAACGCCAGCGCTAGCCCTACCGCCAAACCCCCGGCGCTATTAGCGGCGATCACGGGTTTGGCGGAACGGTTATTGCCCATTCCCCATTGGGCCCATTCGGGAATTCCTCATTCCCCATTGGGCCCAATGGGGAAAATTTGGGCTATTACCGCCGGTGGATTTCCCGCTGGCGGTAAATGTGCCGAAAAATTTGCCACAGATTTCCCCCAGCTCAGAGCAGGGGGGAAATCGGCCACGGTCATGATCTGGCGGACCCTTAAATGTGGCGGTAATAGCACTACCGCCAAACTCGTGATGAGGCCCATCATCTTTTGAAATTCCCTACATGCCTGTCCCTCAAGGCACAACCTGTATAAAATGCAAAGGTTATAAGATTATCAGAAGAATACATGTGGTTAATGATCATGGTTTAACCTTTCTCTTTGACTTCTCATGTTATGTCTCCATAACGCTTCTCGTTGCCTAAGGATACATTCTCTACTACCATTTCTTTCTCAGGGTTTGATAATTTCTAGACCTATACATCTTACTCCCTCTAAATGTTCATTTGTATGTTCTTTTTCCAAGTGTGCACTTAGTGGTTGCTGTTCATCTTTATTACATATCCCTCTTAAGTATTCCTGTATGTGTTCCTTCAATTTCTGTAATATGCTACCAATAGACATCTTAAAACAAATGCATTTGATCCCATGGACCACACCTTTTCTGTCACAGTTAATACATTATTGAATTTGATTTTCATATCCTACTGGTACTTTAATTGTTTCTGATCTATCCAACGTGTATTAACATACTGTATGTTTGCTACATTTTAAAAATCCTACTGGTTTAGATAACCATTGTTTCTCTGGTGTAATTGGATGCAAATGACTTTGACTCAGTATTTGTTGTAACATCCTGCTGCAGAAGGTGCACATTTTGCTACCATGGCAATTCTCTGTTGTTGTAGACACGTAACTCCATTAAATTCAAAATCATTTGTTTTCAGAACTATTCTAACATTTCTACAATTGCATTATTCCTTACATACAAACAAGCTGATTGTTTTTCTACATAAAATTGTACAGCTTTGATACCCAACTCATGTTTATTGATGTGTACAAGGTAATGACATCAATGCTAACTAATAAATATGCCAAATTCCATTGTATTTTGTCAATACCTTTAAGTACTGTAGATAATATGGTTGTTCTGCAACCATTACATTCAATATACCATCAATATAGTCATATATGTGTTCTATCATCCCATCTATTCCCCTTAGAATGTGTCTAAACAGTGGTAAATCATATCCCACTTTATGTACTTAAGGCAAAAAATACATACACAGGTTTTTTGAATGTTTCACATATAGTCTTTCTCATCCTTTGAAATCGGATCTTCACTCTACTAGCTATTTAGATTGTTGTATGTCATTTGGTTAAATCCTAAATACACATTAGTATCTACTTTTCTATAGCAGGTTTCATGAGACAAGTCTGCTAACCCCGCTTGTAAATAATCTCTTCTGTTCATTACTACCAAATCACCTCCTTTATTTGTCTTTATGACAATTATTTTTTGATGTCTTTGACTATAACCATATGTTTGTCTTTCCTTACAAGTAAGGTTATATTTTGGATGTTTTGTTGATTTCTTTGAAATCATTTTTTTTGTCATCTCACAATCGAAGATCTGTATTGACCAATTCAAAAAATGCATCTATCATGTTGCTGTCAGGTTCTTGTGGTGTGACCCTAGCATAACTTTTTTTTAAACCACTATTTATTGATTTTAAATTATCTATATCTAAGTTCCTGAGTATTTGTTCAGTTGTCTCCTCTGAGTCTTCTTCAAGAGACATCAACGTTTGTATATGTTTATACCTTTTACTAATAAATCTGAGTCTTTTTCTTTTATTGTATCTTCTTTGGGAATGGCTTCCTTGAGAACATGTTTTTAAGTTTTAGCTTACGTGTACATTTGAACAAATGTGTGAAAATCTCAGATGTTTTCCATTCCATCTTTTGATTCTACTTTTCTTGCCTCCTCTACCTACTCGATATCTGAAAATTTCCACAAATTTTCCTTTGGGTGTTTCGTGTTTGATGTTTCTTAGTCTGTTCCCTTTCTTATGACGTCAAATTTTTTCTAAAAATGTGGTTTACTCTCGGGTCGTGTTGATGCTGAGGCTCTGATACCTTCATTATCACTTCCACTTGAATCTAATTCCGAACAAGCCGACGACAAGTATGAAGCACTAGTTTGGTCATATTTATAGGGAGCTCCCTCTTTTGCAAGGTTAAGGCAAGGTTCAATGAGATCCAAAGTTGGCCTGGCTTTGATTGCAATGGGCAGGGTGTTCCAGTGGAGCTGGGTGAGTTGAGATGAATACCGGAGGCCAAAAGAAACATAGGAAGTGTATGGGTCAGCTGGGTTGAGTGTAGA
Organism: Ambystoma mexicanum; assembly: GCF_040938575.1. NCBI lineage: Eukaryota > Metazoa > Chordata > Amphibia > Caudata > Ambystomatidae > Ambystoma > Ambystoma mexicanum. The sequence continues at coordinate 1,009,253,546 of NC_090930.1, forward strand.
GGAGGGTGGGAGGGAAAGAGATAATGAATACATTGATAAACGTTTAGACAGGCACAGAGTAGCAAAACCATTGATAGCTTTGCAGACCAGGAGAAGGAAATTGAAAAGAGAGTGGTTGTGCATGGAAAGGCAGCTAAAATTTTGTCGGTAGCTAGAAATTGGGGAAGACCTGGGTAGGATGAAGAGAGTGCAGTCAGCAAAGTTGTCTAGAGGGAGGAAGGAGTAGACAGAAATGCGAAGAAGTAGGCTTGAGCAGTAGTCCAGGTTCCTGGGCACAAGAGTGGGGATTTTAGTTTTTATAGAGTAGTTAGTAAGAAAAGGACAAATGTTCAGAATGTTGAAGAGGTTAATATGAGCAGCAGTGGCAGTGCTATTGATGATTTTCTGCAGCCATAGGTCGCAATCAAAAAGGACCCCAAGATTGCAAGCCTTGGAGGAGGGAGCAAGAAGGTCAGGTGGGAAGGAAATAGGAGAGGGGAGGAGAGGGATAGCATTGGAAGGGGCAGAAAAATTACTTCCATTTTTGAAGAGTTCAGCATGAGGCAGTGAAACCATGTGTAATCTGTTCTGAAATGGCTAGGTTGAAGGAGGTAAAGGAGAACATTCTTTGAGTGTCATCTGCAGAAAGGTAATAGTAAAAGCCAAAGGATGAGACAATTCTTCCTAGGGCAGATATATGGAGGTTGAGGTACAGAGGCACAAGGACTGATCCTTGGGCGACTGAGACAGGGAAAGGGGTGAGACCAGAGGTTTGCAAGTGCCAAGAGATTTGGTGATATTGCCCAAGACCACCTGCTCAAGGAAATTAGAATAGTGGAGAAGGAGATAAACTGGGTGGTAATTTGATGGGATGTGTGGGTCAGCAGAGGGATTCTTCAACAAGGGTTACAAAGTTGCAGATTGGAAGAAAGGAGGGAAGAGTCACTCAGAAGAGAGAGAGAGAGCGGAGAGAGAGAGAGAGAGGGGGGGTTAACGAGCTCAGAGAGATAAGGGCATGTGATTGTAACTAAGTCTTTACCATTTAGGAATCAAAGGTATTGCTAGGAGTACAATATGGGTTAGCACTGCAGAGGGTTGGTGCTAATTGAATAAGAGTGGTAAGGGATAAGTAGTTGAGCATAAAAGAGGTTGGGGGATAGGTGGTGGTCAGAAGGGGTGCTCAGGATGGAGAGAAAGACGGGCTTTGGAAGTCTCATACATTTTACAGATTTTAGAGCAAAAGAAGAGAGCAAAGCCATTAGCAGAAAGGGAGGAGGCAATGAATATTGGCTTGGGAGGTGTGAGCAACAATTAGAGGGCAATTGAACGTTTGCTGGGGTGATTGCAAAGGGAGGAGATTTGGTTCATGAAGTAGGATGATTTGACAGAGTCCTGTGCAGAGGTTAGAGCAGCAAGGGAATCTGTGTAGGCTCAGAGTTAGTCAGGTGTATGTAATCTGCTCCAGCCTCGTAAGTCACACAGCAGGTTTGTTTTGAGGGTCTGAATTTCAGAGTTGATCCAAGGCTAAGGACAAGGATGGGAAGGTGGAATGTGCAAGCAGGATAGTGTTGGTCAAATGGAGTAATAAGTACATAGTGAAAGTCAGAGAAGGCACTTCAATGGAAGAGGCATGACTGGGTGTAAGAGACAGGAGATAGACCCTCAAACCATCAAGCTAAGGGGCACGAGACTCCTGTCTAAATTTCCTTTTAGTCATTGAATGGGGGAGATGAGGAGTAGAAGGTGGAGGGATTGAGAAGTTAATGTCAACAATGGAGTGATCAGTGGACAGGTCAATAGAGAGGTCAGAGGAGGAGAGTGAATTAGAGAGAAAGACAGGGTCACAACAGTTTCCACAGAGTGGGTAGGCTGGTCATGGGGGAGTCGAGAGAGTGGTCAGATATTAGGGATTTAAGTTCAAGGTAGGTGGCAGCAGAGGACTTAGGAAGGTTGAAATTCCCCTGCAAGACAATGGAGATGTGAGTAGGATGTGACTCAAGGAGAAGGGTCAGATCAGGGAAGGAGTTGAGAGAAAAACAGGATCAATAGAGAGCCAGAACAATGAGAGGAGTAAGAGGTAGGAGTTGAATAGTGGCATATTCAAAAGAAGAAGAGTTGATGACATAAGGTAGAGGGGCAGTGTTGAGGACCTTATTGACAAGGAACTCCACACTGCTGCCCTTCCCAACAAATTTGGTTGAGTAGTAGTGTCAGTGTGAAGAGATGCTAGTATAGCAGAGTCATGAGGGGAGATCCAGGTTTCTTTGATAGCAAAAAATGAAAGTTGAGGGTGATAAGAGTCGAAGTGGTCAGTGAAGTAGGAAGACATTTTCCAGTGGAACTGTGCATTCCAGTGACAAAGGGATAGGAGATTGGCAAGAGGAGCAGGTGCTGTTCAGAAGGTGAGGGGGATATATTAGGTTGGAGATCCCGGGAGCATCTTATTTGAGGAGTATGGGTGCAGGAGGGAAGGAGAAAAATGGTAAAGACACCAAGTTGAGTTTGAACACTATGAGAGAAGGGAAGGATAAGAGTGAGTAGTAGGATAAATGGACATATATCTAGATGCATGATTCAGGATAGAAGAAACGGGAAAGTGAAGAAAATTGAATACAAGGGATTGGCCCAAGAGGTATGGAGGATAGGGGGTAAGTAGAAAGGGAAGTTATGGATGGCTAGCTGAGAAGAAGCTGGTTTAAGTTCGTAGTTGGGCTAGAATCGGTATATAGGTAACCCAATGACAGTTAATAGACCAAATGCATCCATGTTCCTTGGTACTGTGAGGCAACAGAAGCCCTGCAGTAAATAGATAGTCAATGGGTCGAAGGATCCAGTTGCCTGGAATCACAAGTCAGGCAAATTGTGAGCTTGGTGAATTCCAGGCTTGAACAGGGGTTCTGGCCGTAAGCCCTTTTTATCCCCAACAGGCCCAAACAGGGATAATCCCTTTGCTACTATTGGCCCTTTGCTGCAAATGCCCAGGCTGGATGCCCAAGGAAAACTGAATAAGAGAGGAAAAGGAGCTGATTTAGATTGCAGCAAGGAAACCGAAATAGACAGATGCCATCCTCTGATGTGGAATGACAGTGTACTGCTGCATCATGACTTTTGTGCTGGCATGGAAGTATGAAAGCATGACCAACAATGGCGGGCCATGTCTGATGGCAGCCACACCAACGCAAACATCATAAGTGCCACTTCCGATGGCAGATGCGGTGGTCAGACCATCGTCGGAAACCATGCTGTCACAACTGCTGTAACAAATCCCTAGCAAAGTCCCTGAAGGAGAGGGGAAGAGAGTGAAATGACGCCGAATTGCAGGTGCTGGTGGACAACATGATGCCATTAGAGGCATGAGTACTTGGTGTAGAGATGCACATCTCAAGTGGCAGTGAGAAGAAGGATTTATAGATGGCAATGATCAATGCAGTAAATGCTTTGTTCACTATGCCATGAGAGAAGAAATACTACGTGTGAGGTGGAATGACCTCAACTTCTGCCAAGGCCCAGAACCCTAGAACAGTACTCGTGAGGGGGGACCTTAGACAATATCATGGACTGACTGGGAGCAGAAGGTGCTCCCACTGATTTAAGTGTTAAGTGTGACAGGCCAAGAGGAGGGGCATACTACAGGTGAGTGGAGAACAACAAATCCTGAATACAAATTGAAACCATGCACACTCATCGTCAAACCTGTATATGTACAGGTGTAACATGTATATGTGTCAAACAACATTTCCCCCATGCCAAGTGCACAACCAATCACCTTTCTGCAACACCCATAGGACATGCAGTTACAACCCAACAGATACAGAGTTGCCAGGCGAGTATAGGCTGATGCCTTGTATGAATGCTTTGCCCCATGCAGAAAACGCATCATAGCTGTCTAATGGCCAAGAAGCTGCAAATGCCCAAAGGCAGAGAAAGAATGGCAAGGAGAAATCTGCTGCAATGAAAATACAGTCAAGCCTGGTGACACCAAGATAACTAGCTTCTGGGATACAGTGAGAATCACTTGTGGCAGCGGAGATAACTAGGCCTTTCCTTAAACACAGACCCATCTACATGTCCACTGTGAGCCCACTGTCCTTCTGGTCCCGATATTGCCTGGACTTCCCGAGGACATGATCTTGGGGATTGACATTCTGCAATGTACCCTCTGAATTCAACTGGCACAGAAAGTAACTGCCAACAATTAGGATACAGACGAGGGACAGCTTCCATAGTGGAAACCTAGTGGAGATGAGATAGAGCAAATAAACCCCTGTGATGAGGCAGCTCAGTTGTATAGGTGTGTCCTCTATAGACCATTCATGGAAAAACTGACAGAAAAGGAAGGGGGAGCATTTTCAGTTGTCTGAATTTCCCATCTTAGTGTGCCGTTGAAGTGGGAACTAGTAAGACTAATATGGCTGCTATGTGATGTGTCTCCCAAAGTAAGTAGGAATCCTGGACACTCCTTGGCCCCACAGAATGTTGGTATCTTTGAATCAGTGGTGGCCCTCTGTAATAAACACCCAGAGGACCTTAATTCCCAGAAAGTATTCCAAGAAGTCCCAACAGTCAGAGGACTGAAGCAACCAATGTATTGGCTTGCTGAGCCCTAGGCACAAACATACAGTGTGCATATGCAATGTTAGGTTAATGCCACTTCTTTATCTGGGGAAAAAGAGGTGAGGTACCAAACACAGATCCTGTTCTCCAGTGCTGATACAGTAGTGTGCCAGGTACCAGACAGGAGGGACCTCAGTATACCACAGAGCCGCTAAGTGTACCTGTAAGAAAATTCAATTCAACACTACAGCTAAGTCAATGCCTAGTCTGGGATACTGAATGGAAACCCTTATTGATATAACTTTATGTCCAGTTCATGAGTTCTGGATGACTACCCCTATATAACACCCCTCTCTTGGAACGCCCCTGACCCCACTGAGCCAAGAAGTAGTTCTGTTTTGCAAGTTTAAACTGTTTATTTGAGAATGTAAACAATATATATATATCACACTTTATAATAAATTAATAATTAATATCACACTTCAGAACATGAGCAGTTAACAACAATGGGTAATGTTCTACTAATAAACTGATTTGATTACCCAGGAGTAGTATAAAAGATGAGGTAGCACGCTTGGGAATAGGAACAGAAGAATAAGGTGGTAGAGAATGCTGTATCTAGTTTCAGATGGATGCAATGTTGAATGAAAATGCAATACAGAAAATACTCAATATGATTTCAACAAAACAATGTAATCACTTTTCTCTGGCAATCCACCCCCCCCCCTTATGCAATGTAAGGAAATGAAGAGGAGAGCACACAGTTCTTAGAAATGCAATCAAATAGAATTCAGTTCAATTCCCCCTCAGCAGCTTATACAACAATAGGAGTTTTGAAACACAGGCAAAATGCTTTGAATATGGTGACAATGCAGTGAGAAATATGCTGAAAATGCTTTTAATTCCCTTCAGGAGGTTCAGGGTGAGTGGGATCTAGTTAATATGAGTTCAGGCACACTCTAGCAATGATTCAGGGATGGTTCTTAAGAGGCAAACGAAATTTGAGCAGTTCAGGCAAAAGCTGCTGATTTTTACAGTAATGAAATCAGGCCAAATCGCAAATCGCGGCAAAATTTGCGAATGCGTGAATCGTGATTGTGGAGAAAGTATAAGGAGTAGGAGTCGGTTCTAGGCTTGTTGGAAAGGTAAGCTTCTAAGCTTTCAGAGGAAAGTTAAACCAAGTTCCTAGCCCAAACGGTTACGGAGTTATGAACGATTTTGTGAAGGTTGTTTTTCGGATTTAAAATTTTAAAAGTTCAAAGCGACAGGTTACAGCTTGCAGCTAGAAAATGACAGGTGACAGCTTTGCAAAATAACAAGTGACAACTTCTAGGAGGCAGTTCTGGTTAGATTAAAATAGTTTGGATTCGATTATTTTAACTAAGAGATTGGTTCTGCACAGTTCTGCTAGGTACTCACAATATCTTTTTGAAATAGGCCTCGCCACGGATCTGGTCAGGTTTTGGACTAGACTCCGGTTCTGGTCTCGGCACTTCACAGTGATCTGGATCAGCTCTCTGGTTCTGCTAACAGCGGTCTGGGTCACTCTGGATCTCTGGCCTCTGGTTCTGGATACTGCTCTGCTTTCTCTGGGTACAGCACTGCTTCTGGATTTTTCTGGCACAGGGTTTTAGGCCAGAATCAACAGCTGGGTCCGGGTGTGAATAGTCTGCAAATGATTTTTGGGCCTGCTGACCAATACTTTTGCTTGCAGTGGGTCTTCTTGGTTCAAAGTTCTGTAGTCTCTGTTTAGCTTGGAAGTCTAAGTGTAGGATCTCTGGATGTGAAGTCGTCGGTCAGCATGCTCCGCAGCAAATGGAATTGAATGTCTCTACCTGTCCCAGCAGTCTCTTTTTATGTGTTTTGAAAGTGGGTGTGTGCCTGGGCCTAGCTAAGCCTGCCCCTTTCTACTTGTCATTGGCCCAATTCTCCCCTCTCCCATGATTGGGGGAAGGAAATGTGAGTCAGAGTGATGCTGTAGGTTTTATGGGTCAGAGGATCCTCCCCTGGTCAGTTTGCCCACAAATCTATATTTGACCTAAAGACATATTTCATAGATACACAGTGGTTTGAAATTACATGCACCCATCACGTATCACATGAGGTATACTCTGTTCAAACTCTGATGTTTCTAAGAGCTTGCATTCAGAAACGGCAACATTTTGCGTTTTATAACTGGTTTTGCAATATTGGTTTTTCATTAAAAATTATACACATATACACGGCCTGTCCATACATACTCCAGTAAATTCCCATGTCTCTAGCTTAAACACAGAGTCTGTAGTATCCATAAATAGCAGGGTTTTGCCCCAGAACATCACACAAATTGAGTTTGGGCTTGAATCAAGGTACATTTTTTAAATGAAGGCTCTCAAAGTTATACATTCCTGTCATTTGATTACAAAGAGTTATCAGTGTTTCTGTAAAATATATATTTTGCTTTCAATTCAGTTCTCAGAGTGTTGGAGTCCGCCTCCAAGACTTGGGTGGGTCAGTGATCACATGTGTCTTCTGCTGGGAGCTCTTTGTGTACAGTCAACAGTCAACATCAGCATATTCTATTCAAGTGCAAGAGCCTATTGTGTGGTCTCCAGGAGGCTGCCAGCCAGTCTGCCTTCTATCAATCAAGAGGTCATGTGAGATTCTGACTCCTGGTGTGAATCTCTGGAGGTGAGAGGTTTCCCAGCCTTTGGCCTGTTAATTAAATCAGATTGTCTTCTGGGAACAGCATGTGGTTAAGATTTTAATTAACTCCCAGCCTTTGATGTAAAGGCCTCTCCTGCAACTCCTGACATGCAGTTTCCCTGTCAGAGTTTAGACCGCTAGCGCCGCCCTCAGTCAAAAGCGGGTACTGCATGCATTTTTTTGGATCAGTCTTGAATTCAAGCATTTCAAACAAGAGATATTACATGAAAGTATACTGTCCAGGTTCAACAAATGGCATTGGTGTAGTTCTGCAGTAAAATCATTTTGTGCCCATAAATTAGCCATGTTTGACCTGAAGAAAACGAATTCCCAACAGTTATGGGTTGCTTTTGGCAATCAGCATTGCCCCGTTTACAATGGTTTTAGGCTCTGTGCCCTTCTGTGCTCACAACATAGGCAAAAATGGGTGGCACCTTGGGTGACCATCTTGGTGTGCGCACAAACTGCGTGGTTCTCCTGGATTCTGGCGCACATGTGGGCTTTTTGGCCATCTTGGATTTTCTAAGCCCACAGCACCAAATGTTGCAGCATGATAGCTCAAACGTGGGTCAGGACACCCAACATACCAAAGGCAATTCCAAGATTGCACTACAAATACTGCATACACCATTGAAAACTCACAGGCCCACAAACTATAATAGAGATCATCAAATAATGAACCACTACCGGGCCTTGGCCAATAATAACCTGTTGAGAGCACTTGAGAATAAAAGGGGGAACGACCAATCCCTGAAAAGAATCCACAACCAAACGTGCAAACCTATCAGAGATAACCTTGGAAGCCCCTCCCTTGCGAGGGTGCATAAAAGAACCTGTGAAAGCCCAGCAAGGAGGAGAATCCTGGAGGGAGAAGACATGCTAATTCTGGCTCCCTTTATACAAGGTGAGGACACTGAAAGTAGAGTCCTAGTGTAAACGGCTGCCTGGATTAAGGCAGTAGATGCCCAGAGGCTTTTGAAGGAGAGATTGGGAGCTACTGATACCTTGAGGACATGGGAGATAGGGTGATTAGGGTGAATTAGAAGCACCTATAATCATTTGGGATAACTGGAGAGCTAGAGCCTGAGGCTGTCCACCAGTGAACCCTGGAAATGGAAAGGAGAGACACCAGACGTGTGGCAGGAGAGTGACAGAATATAGTCTGCCTGGAAAGGTCAATTAGTAGGTGGAAAAATGGCCATTGTTTTTTTAAGTGAATAAAGAAAAATCCAAGGTCTGGGAGAGACTTGAAGAAAATGCTGAAATACCAAAATCTGTGACAGACTCTAAGTGATTCCTTGTAAGACCTGAAGTGGATCCTGGGAAGCCCAAGGTCTAGGTATACAGGGACAGCCATATTTGGAGAGACAGTGGGCCTCATTACGAGTCCGGCGGTAACCTGCCGGTTTTTCCGGCTCGGTTACCGCCGGACTTGTATTAACATTCCGCCTCCGTGATTCCCGGAATTACCGGGGCATTACCACCCCGGTGACCTGGGAATTCCGGAGCCAGAATTCGGTAAATCCACATTCCCATTGAGTCCAATAGGACTCAATAGGAATGGGGACCATGGAAACACCGGCACCATCTCGGGATGGTGCCGGTGTTTCCACGTCCGCCTGCAGGACTCGAGACACCTCCGCCTGCAGGACTCGAGATCACACGGTATGGAAACAACAGTGGAGGCGGGTTTAACGCCACTGTTATTTCCTTACCGAGTGACTCGTAATGAGGCATTATGTTTTGCTATTTGCCTATTTGTACTGCGCACATCACCACTATGTTGATCTATAAAGTGTCTACTTCATGTAGAGGCAAGTTGGAACCCAGCCCACGGTGCCATCCAGATTGTAGTCTGTGGGATAACTATTAAATTGGGCCAAGAAGAGCTGTAAAGGGGCACAGTCAGAACTGTCAGGGAAAGACAAACATACAGAACTAACTCGCAAAATGTGGGATTATGAAACATAACAATGAGTGACAGTGATTGTTGGGATGAATGTATAGATGTCAGTGTTTTAACCAGAAGAAACTGTAATCAAAAGAATAGATGAGAGCTTTGGCAAGTAGAGCTCCTCTAGAGGACATTAATATTATGGTGGTTCTACCCTAAGTTATGTTGTGGATGTGTGATGTTATTTAGGTGTGCTCAAGAATCCCCAGGAGTGGGGGCTACTAGCCAAACAATCATATTGGGTCTGCTGCTGCTAATGGCCGCAGCGGGTTCTGGTCAAGCTGAACCTATTCACAGAGATGTCAGAGTCAGGAATTGGATGTGTGCAGTATGAGTGCTGAGAAACACAAAAGTAGTATTTGACAAAAAGTATGCCCTCCACCCTGAGTCGAAAATGAATGGTCAAAGATGGAGAAGAAAGAACAAGTGTTGTCCTTGTATGGGGTGAATTGGTAAATATTTTAGAGGAATACAGTTTGAGTAAAATAAAATAGAGGTAATGTTGTAATATAATGCATGGTAGGATACTTCAATCATAAGAGCAAAGAAGACATAGACATTGAGCGCAACACCCTAGAATGGTAACTACCCATTCTTAGGCCATGCATGAACTGGCTATGAGGTGTTCTGTCATTTCTTATGTGTATACAAAGGATGTCAAAATGAGCAGCAGGGCACATACTCTTTGACTTGCTTCCTAGTCCCCAAAGTGAAATGAAAGTCTAGGTTCTATGGACTGGAAATATTGGTGGAGGCACAGGCACTCGTAGTTGAAGGTGGCTTTTCTATTAAATGCTTATATTTTCTATTAAAACAGTCACCATAATCCCTTTTTCAAGATCCTCATGCTCCCGTACCCATGGATATCCTTCGGGGCGGGGGCAGCCCCACCGTTTTTAGACCACTGGATTAGGTTAACAAGGAAGCTAAGGGCTTGGTAAGATTAGGTATTGGAACTCTGGTGGCCATCACATTGGATACTACTTTGTAGAATAGGATGTCCCAGCGAGGAACACAGGCTTATAAGAATAGGTTGAGAACCTCATGCTACAGAGGATTTGGCCCCACTTTCTGTTGACCCCTCCTAACATTGTTTTCGTTAGAAAGTGCCCAATTGTTCTAAGTCAAGTTCATGAAACCTGTAGGGATTCGTGCTAACACCTTTGCTAAAGAAACCAAAAATAAAATCACAAATTTTGAATTTCGATATATTTGTGTCAGTTGTGCCATTGCTTGGCATTATCACAATGGGAAAATTGACATGTTGATGGATGGCATGTCGCTGCTGTGATGATCACAGCTGGTTGGCAATGGTTCGACTAGAGGGGATGTTGACCCTAATTGCTTTGGCAGCTTGGGTTCATGTCAATTTTGAAGTAGTCTTTCCTGCCCTCTGACCAGTCCAATGTTTGTCACACTGCAATAGGAACTATATAATTGAACTCAGCCATAGTCTTGTATGCAAACACATTTAGACTGGTAATTTGCAAGTGCACATCAGCTCTACCAATGAGTTCCCTAAAACCTTTCTTCTCAACAAAGGTGCATGGATTATGTCTACTTTGCTCCTTATTGACAGTTTGATATTCACCAGCTGCACTCCAGTGATATTTCTGGCTGCACTCACATTACCTTCTGAGCCTGAGAATGGTTTATAGTTATTGTTTCCCTGACAGTTCTATATTGTGCATCTGGGAGTACTTTGCAGTGTGGTCAGTGCAATCACAGATTCCAGGTGATGGTGTGCCTTGTTTCCAGCATGCTCCTGATTGTTCACTCATTCCTGGGAGCCTGGGCGAAATGTCACTGCATATTGCATAACATCAATAAAGTACCCAAAATGGTCATTGGCATCCCACAGGACACATCATTTTGGCACAGAGTGCAGGTGGTAAGATGCAACTTCTGATCATTAGCAAAGAAATTCCACACATAAAATATGTGCTGGAGACCAGGAGGGTTGGCAGTAGATGCCATTGTCTGTTGAGCAGAGGCAGGAGTACATCGCTCTCCACATGATGGACAGGCACCATCGTTGTCATTGGTTGCTGGGATGGCCTGGTTGATGCTGCCACTGCTTGATGATGATCTTACCCCCCACGGGCAAGGTCTCTTAGGCGATGCAAAGAGAGTAAAGACAGGCTGTGAGTTTTGTGTAATGTGTGCACATTTAACGCAATGTGCTGAGCTGGAAGTTGCAGTTTTGAGAGGAAGTTGCACTTTGAGAGTTTGCTTGCTCCCTGTGTCTGTTCCTCTGGCTCAGCATTGGAGCTGTGGTTGGACTTAGTATCAGTGTCATGAAATACATTTCTCAGACCTCGCTCCTGACAAGCGGGATGTTTTAAACTTTACGATCATCAATCACCATTACCAAATCACCGGTTTGTAGTGAAAATGACGGAAAAAAAAATGTCGAAAAAAAGAATGTTGAAAAAAAAAAATGTCGATTTTTTTTTTTTTAAATTCCTTGGGGGGGTTCCCCCCGTTTATTTTTTATAGCTAAACCCAAAAAAACAATACAAATTAAAAAAAAACACCTTCGTTTTTTTTTTGACATTTTTGTTTTTGACATTTTTGTTTTCGACTTTTTGCAGTCGACATTATAACTGCACACCCAAATCACCAATACCAAATGCATAACCATCATTGCCATCAATAGATTTATAGGCCCAAAGATTGAAAGGAGTGGGAGATTCAGTAATTGTAGTAGGCTGAGGAACATTTTGTCACTCTAAAATAGGTGATTAACCTTACCAACATAACCTACTCCAAACCTTTCTCAAGCACAAACCGAGCACCAAGGGACCACTCTGGTGTTGATAGTGTGCAGTACAAATATCCTTTAACATTAACATTAACATTAACATTAACATTAACATTCTCTTCATAAACAGCTAAACATAACCATCAAAATGTAGACATATACCATGATCTGTTGCATCCTAAGAAAATGGAATACATTCCCATTTGAGGAGACACTGATGTTGGGGAAAGTTTGCATTTGACTGGCAGCAGTGAATTGTCATTCTTGTGGCACATTGCAGTATGTCCCCAGAATCCATAAAAAACAAGGGAACTAAACAATTAGAGTACTTTTATCCATGGTTAATTTGCTAATTCTAGTGGTTGCCTGGTGAGAACTATGCTGCCACCCATGCTTTGTGCATCCCCAACAATTGCAGCAAAATCAGTTTCGGCTGTAAAGCTTGTATCATTTCCCCAGCTTACCCTTCGTCTACCACATTTTGCTGGTGGTGGTGAGGACATCAAATGTGGGGTTGCTTATTGACTCACACACCTCAGATAATGACAGCCATGGAAGAACACAAATCTAGGTAGTGCTGTGCAATGCGATCTTGAACCTGACTTCAATGGCAGAAGCAAGTTTCAATGCCCCAATCGCACATTCCCAGGGGAAATTCCTTTTCCATCCGTTTAGTGCTGTATTGCATCAAACTCCCGATTCCCCCTTTTACTAATGGCAAACCTGATGTCTAACACCCTGCAAGCATTTGTTTCCAGCCAGCCCAAATAATGTTTCCTTCCCATAATTTGGTGGCAATGAAACTAATGTAAGTGTTTGTGGGTAGTGAGCCGTGGTATTATAACTTTTGTCTGAGCATGCATTGATTCGAGCCAGCCCAGCAAAAGTACCACCCCTGTTCGGGCAGGTGATGTGTTCCGTCACATATCCAATGATCTTGCAAATGATGCCAATGCCTGATCATCAAAACACAGCAAATATTTTTTCCCAGCATGCCTAAAACACCTTCTCCATCCGCAAAGTAGAATGTTAAGTTGTGTGCATGCATTGAATCAAGACTCCACAGCAGAAAATATGCAAGCATGATGCTGATTTAGCTGGAATCCAATGTAACACCTGTCTCAAACAAAATTCAAGAAAGTCTAGCCTAGCCTGCCTTTTTCTATCCAATGGAGATACTTACTTTTCTTTGCACAAATACAAAATAAATTATAATCTGTTGTGCACTGTCTAGAATTATCAGCTCTAAGTCGCCACCTCGCAAATGTGGTTGAATCTGGAGAAGACCGATGAATTTGATGTCTTTTTGCATTGTCCTGCTGGTGATACTTTTGCCAATGCATGGCTAGTGGTAGTCTGGTATCTGCTGAGGTGATGCAAGTGTTCACGTATCCGAAAATGGACTTCTTGGATTGTACTCCCAATATACATTTTTTTGCACACACATTGGATGCCGTAGATCACATATTTTGATCAACAATTAATGAAATTTCGTATTATGACTTTGAGTCCTCCATGGCAGACAAATTCCTTGGTGGGTGATAAGGCATATTGGCAAAAATTACAAGAGCCACATTTGTAGAATCCTGACGGCTTGGTGCTCACCGCGAGCCAATTATCCTGTCTAATTGTATCAGGTTTTAGAAAAGAGGGACTCAGGAGATTCTTTAAGGTGGTAGCTTTTGTAAAAATAATGTTTGGTCGCTCTGCAAGGTAATTGGTCAAATCTGGATCCAAGAGCAATATATGCCAATGCTTTTGCAGAATATGATGCAAAAATTTGCTGTTTTGTGAATATTTGGTGATAAAACTCACGTTTTTAGGGTGAGTTGTTTTATCCAATTTGGCCTTATCTTCCAAAAAGGATAAAGGGTTGGAAATGTATCTGATGAAATGATATTATGGTGCAATTACTTTTAGGAAATTAAAATGATAAAATGTGTGAACGTTATCTTCCTTTTTTTGGATTAACATTCAAGGTATAACTGTTACACTAATTAGACATACGCCCTGAAGACGACCTATTGTTTGGGGTTGAAACACGTGTTGGAGTGTCGTTGTGTCGTTATGTTCTTTATAATATGGCGTGTTACTGTGCTCCTTATAGCTTCTAAAACACATGGTATAGATTGTGTCACTTATAAAATGGGCTATAATGTGTTGTAAGAAATTACATTACTGTGACACTTACTATATGGGCTGTTTTGCTGTTTGAAGAAATATGTATCTGTATGAACAAATAATACAGAAAGCAGCATATTGTTGATCTGTATGTAAATTAATACAGACAAAAGTCATGCTAAACGGGAACTAAGTGTCCATCTCTTTTTCTTTATTGTTCTATTGAGACATTATTTCAGGAAATATATGAATTTATTAAGTTACATGTGAGGAAAGCGCGCAGGTTGTGAGGCTAGTGCCTTTCCCCAAACTTCAATTGTATATAGGTGGTAGTGGAAAATCGCCTAACTCACCCCACGGCTGTAGCTAGCCTTAAACTTACTCACACAGAAGATATTGTGGTTACTCTAAAGCTCAGATGTGTGCACACCCATAAAGGAGATCTCGTGTTTCCACACTCTATAAAGACTCAATAGTTTAAGAAAGATTGGAGCCTAACAAAGTAAATTTGAGGTATAGGTGTAATAGCCTCTAATTAGTAGTGCATTTCCGATTCTTCCCCCTGACTTGGCAGTGTAAGCAGGGCATAAGGAAGGATGGTATTTAAAGATATACTGGCACTAAATGCAGGTCTGGATTGAAACCAGGAGTAGGTGCTTTGCAGGATTAGGTCCAGGCCATTTTCAATTCAAAGTGCAATGGATGAATCCATCTAAAAAGGAGGAAAAAAAGGCGGGGCAGGAGAAGGGAAAGGGAAGAAAGGAGGGGTGAGAGTGAGAAAGTGTGGCAGAGCAATAGCTAACGGACCGGTCATTATCGGAAAACAGAGGAGAACTTACTATTTTATAATCTTTTAGATATGGACCCAAAAGGCGGCAGGAGCGAGAGCGGCTTCCTGTGGCTGGATCGCTAGCTTTGTTAGGGGCTCGCCACGGCAAGTGTGGAGTGAAAACTGAGGTTGCCTAAGGCAATCAAAACATTAATGTATTTGTATAGCCTTGTTAACAGCCACGTGAGCGTGTTAATGTGAGAACGTTACAAGGTTAGACCTTGTGATCGCTGCTCCTGTATCAAGTGCAGGATGTAAAATAATGGCGTCATTGGTAGAGCGCCTCCAACCGTATACATGGCACCATGGTAACCACCAAGTGCTGAGCTGAATAAGTGATTTTGGATATGTAAATAAAATCACAAAGTTGCTAGGCCCGCAATAGTGATGCCTGCCTGCAGCACATGAGAGAGCTGTTGAATGAAAATTAAAATGGCTATAAATATAATAGTTGGATAGACTAGTAAAGCTGTAAGATGGACTAACATAGAAAGTCTGATGTATAAGAGTATAGAAAACACAATATGGTGACGGACATATTAGAACTGTGAGAGCACATTTTGCAATTACATGGTAAAATAAAAAAGGTTTTTGTGGTAGCACTGCGGATGCCAAAGGTTTAATAATTTGAAAAGAACAAATAGTCAATAGCTGTCAATATGGCATCACTAGGGCTAGCTACAGTTTATAGGAATAGATATAGTAATCAATAGAACCATACAACAATACAACTACTCACATTGTGCACAGAGGTTACACAATAAAGTGTAACATTTCTTGTTGGTATTTATAGAGTGTATCGTAAAGGACCAAATGTAGGCACAGTAGGTCATCTTTTGAAGGTTAGTTATTCGTTAAGTCCATTAAGGTGAATATCCATTCTATATCCATCTAGAATCTTTCTGTAGTGACTGGTCTGGGGAACTAATGGGGTATTTTACTGTATCAAGTACCCACCCCAGGATATCATCAGGATAATATTTAAGGAGCAAAAAATGTTCAACCATTGGAGCTGTAAGGCCCTTGCATCAAATTTTTGATCTGTGTTCTGACACACAGGTGTTGGCACATCTGGAGATTTGGCCCACATAGCGGAGGTGGCAGGGACATTCAATACAATAGATAATGCTCTTGGTCTTGCAATTAGTAAAGTCCAAGAGCTTCATTCTCTAAGGCCAAATTGAAAGGACAAGGTTTTTTTAGTGAACTTGCATACCGAGCATTGGCCACAAGGGTGGTGGAATATCAGTGGGTGCAGGTTCAACAGGGTGTTTTTTATTGGTTCTTTTAAGAATGCAGAGTGGACCAATTTGTCTTTCAAGGATGCTCGTTTAGGGGCAAACATAGGTATATTTACAGCTGGAATATTCAGATTGGCAATGGGCCAATTCTTCTTAATAATGGATTTGAGCTTGGATGTCATTGTGGAGTGCGTCAGGACATGTCATTCTATCTTGGTTAGAATCATGATTATGTTTTTCCAATAGTTGTTCCCTGGGACAGTATCTTGCTCTCTTGTCTGATTTTGAGAGTTGTTTCTTTAGGATAGCCTCAACTCTTAAATCTCCCATCTAGGATTCCAGTGTGATGTGTAAATGGATGTACAGTTCTGTCTAGGCCTCAAATATTGTCCAGTGGGAGAGTGTCCACGAGACTCCTAAGGTGAAAGCTGGTTTAATGGAGGCAACATTTTTCTCTGTGGGATTTTGAAAGAGGTTGCAGGTCAGTGTGCTATCAATAATCTTTAAGCTTAAGCACAGGAAATGTTCCTCTGTACCATGTCCTTCTAAAGTGAACTGTATATGTGGATGACAATTGTAAAGCCATGTATGAAAGGTCCTAAGATTGTCTCGGACGCTGTGCCAGATGAAGAGCATGTCATCTATATATGTCTTCCAAGTGGTTATGTGTTGTAGAAAGGTATTACTAGCATTGAAGATGATACTTTCTTCAAAGAGTGACATGAAGAGTACTGCAGGATTGGGGGCAAAGGCTGCGCCAATGGCAGTTCCCTTTATTTGGGGAAAGATTTGTCAGTTGAACTGAAACAAGGATTTTGTAGAGCTTGTGGGATGTATTGATCCACTTTTGCTCTGCTCTGCTGCATCCCTCTGTTATGGTGGTGCCAGAAACAGCAAAATGGCCGCAAAACCCTTGTTTGCGCCAACCCCCCTGAAAATCACACTTTTCAAAGCACAAAAAGATTGCTGCCCAATCTGCCACGCATGTTGTCAGTGGTGGAACAGAGCTCTCACTACTGAAACATGCCTCTGGGCTCCACAACAATTGAAAGTGGAGTGCAGAAGGAAAAAACTGTGCTTTGCTAAATGAAACTACAATATAGCTTTAAATCACCTTTTCTTGGCTGCTGAAACTTCAGAATGCTGGTACAGAACACCTTCCAAATATTCAAAATTCTCGCTGAGTGCTACAATTCACTTAGTTTAAGGAATCACTGTGAACTTACAAGGTCCTGAAAGGCTGAGAGTATAAAGAGATCTTCACAGCAAAAATGGCCTGCCTGTGGATCTGTAAAAAAAATCTCTGCACAGCAGAGGGCTACCTGTGATGACAGCTGTCAGGGGCCTTCCTGATTAAACTTTAACATGTTATAAACTGAAAGTCAAATGTTTGCTATATAAGAGCCCTGTTACTGATAGTAACCCATATTGTAGTTGTTTTTGATCCCATAGGTTTAAAATCTTGAATGAGAATTATATCTGTTACTTGAGGCAACAAGTTTGTTTTGGCTAAAAAAAGCCAAAAGAATTTAACAATTAAATTAAACCTGGCTGAGCTGCCAGGACTGTAAAGGCAGGTTTCTCCCAGAAAGAGAGCCTTACTCTCAGCTGAAACTCACGGGGAGGTGCTAATTGCTGGTTAGCCTTGGACTAAACAATGGACATCCTCCAATCCAGGAAATTGGAAGTGTGAAGGCAGTCGTAAACTCTCTTGCAATAAGCTTCCCGCAAGGAGGGGTATGCAGTGGGCTCCCAGGAGAGACAAAGGGGTGGAGCCAAGCGACCATCTGTTGCTGAACCTGAAC
The DNA here is from genome assembly GCF_040938575.1 of Ambystoma mexicanum. NCBI lineage: Eukaryota > Metazoa > Chordata > Amphibia > Caudata > Ambystomatidae > Ambystoma > Ambystoma mexicanum. The sequence goes on from NC_090930.1 coordinate 1,009,271,478, forward strand.
AAAGAACACATTTTAAAAGACTTATAACTTGCTATCCAAAATGGTAAAAAATATAAATATGACAGCGCTGTTAATTTAATTTCTGGCTGCACATGTGAAGAGGCAGCAGAACTTTGTGACATGTTCTGGACAGGAATGGCAAGATATGTGATTTTACGCAAAATGAATGACTGTTAGAATTGTGAAAATTTACACGCATGTCCCCATGTTAAACACGCATATTTGTGGAAATTTGCAGAAAAATCGGAAAGTGTGTTCATAGCGAAAAGGGCAAAAATCTATAGAAAGGGGAGACAAGATCCCACCACTGCAGGGTTTTGAGGAATAGCTGCTATGTAAAATATGGCATCTTTATGTGTGATTTGTATAAAGGTGACCAATGTAGAAATTTACATTTAATGTAAAATCAGACTTGGAGACCAATGGCTAAAGGGAGGTCTCTGAGGATTGTAAAGCAAATCATAACACCTGACATCACCCAGCCTTGAGCCAATCACTCAAATTGCAAGGCGGAGATGAAGTATTGACGCTATCCCAGCTCAAAGGGGCAAGCTTAGCTAAGCCAGCCCACACACCCCCTTTATGATGTCATTGTATAGCATAAATAGAGACAGCTGACCACACATAGAGACAGACAGATCCACTCACCCTCCTGACGCTGGCGGAGCACCTTGCTGCTGAAATCTACATCTTCCTTCTTCCAGATTCCAAAACCTGGCAAATCAAAGGCCTATTGCATAGCTGAACCATTCTCAGCTAGGCCTCAAATTCTAGAACAGAACCCCAAAAGTCTAGGGGAAGCATCATAATACAGCCAGGCTGTGCTGTCAGTGCCTGCCTGCGAGATTGAAAGATCCTCAGAACCAAGAAGGGCAGATCCCGTCCATTCCTGTGCCGGCTGTACCACAGCGCCTTGCTGACCGTGTCCAGTCCTGTGCCGTGCTGTGACCAAAGTGCCTTGCTGACCCTGTCCAGTCCAAGGTGCCAACAGTCAGTCCCTGATAGGTCCAGAATCCTGACGGTCCAGAATCCTGACGATCCAGAATACTGACGGTTCAAAATCTTAAATCTATTTATTTTGTGAGTATTAACAGAAAGCTCAAAATTGTTGATTCCCGTGCATTATCGTGTCCCCTCCTAACCTCTGGACTATCCTTACTTTCATAATCAATAACATTGTCTAAATCTGTAGTGAAATCTTATTCTGTCTATCTGTAAAAACATCTTTTTCCTAGTCATTTGTCAACTTGATCTATTCATTTCATTCGAGTGACCAGCCTAACGCTCCAAGGTGGACAGCGAGGAACCAGGACTGAGTTGCGAATAACTCCTGACTCTTACCTGTGCCATCCTGGTGGCTTAGCTTGGATGCTCTAGTCCATAGCCAATATTTTCTTATTTTAAAACTAAAGCCTCTTTACATTCTCACACCTATCTCGCAAAAACGACCTTTACTGAAATCACTATAACTTCCTCAGTTCTTGTGATAGAAATGAAATTTCAACTCCCACTTGTCGCTAACATCCATAGCTATCCCCAACGCACAAAAACAGCGGTTCTCCCATTATCGCGAATATCATGCAGGGAAAGGTTTGCCGCGAAATTTCACTTTGAGAAATGTTTACACGTGTAAAATTGATTTAAACTGCTTCCGACTTGTATTTTAAGATTGCAAATGTTTTCTGCTGACTAAATCATTGCTTATGTTTGTGTGCAACTGTTCAAAGTGGCTCCCATAGGAATTTACAACAATTTAAGCATTTTTCCACACATTTAGCGTTCTTGCTCAGCCACTTTAAAAGTCATGCTGACAGTTGAAAAACCCACTTTGTTTTTGTCTTTCTGTGTAAGGGGGGAAGGGAGAAGTGAGACACTGTTTGACCTGTACTATTCCTGAATACCTGCTCTCTCCTTCCATCTCTTTGCATTGCCTAGTGGGCGTTTGAGAAGTGTTACAGGGGGAATTTCTAACCATTGTGCTATCTGATCTGAAACCAACACAAAAGGATTAGTTTCTGTGATGCATTTGTTTGACCATAACTTAGTCCCAGTCTATTAAAGACATCATTCTGTGTTCTGTCACTTTACTGGTGATTGTTGTTTACCTATTAATCTATATATTGTGTTTTTGATCTTAACTAAGTAAATAAATAATACCTTTTACAAACCAGCCTGATTTCTGGTTCAGCATGACCCGGGGTATCCTTAAATATGGGGTGTGATACAAGTGGTACATCTTTCAAATAATTGAATCTATATCTTAAATACATTTTTCCATTGCGCTGTACACTAGGACGGGAGCAGAGTGTATCGTCTGATTGAACTCCTTAACCAGCTATACTATTAAGTTCAACCAAGAAGGGGAGAGGCACTCTGCCATCTCTAAGTTCTTGTGTGAAGAAATGCCTAACACATTCAAGGGCTTCTTCGGTGGGATGCTGGTATATAGTGATTGGATGTCCATTGTTACCAGCATATCCTCAGTAGGGGTCAATGTCAAACCTTCAAAGGTTGTTATAACCAATGTGGTGCCTTGGATTAAAGATTGAGTTTTGTGGCTGATAGGTTTTAAAAACCACACTACAATCTAATTCAATGCAAATTGAGCAAATTATTCACATGAATGCTGCTTTAACTTAAGTGCCAAGGACGAGTATGCGGGTCCTTTTTAGATTAGACTTGCATAATCCAATCTTTGTTCAGTGTATAGATATGCCCTTAAGGTTTATTATTGTTTTCAATAGGTAGTCATTGAATCCAAGTTATCCTCTAACTCCATAATTCAGCCTCTCACCATTATAACCAATTTATTGCATGTGTATACATCTTTCAATAATTGAATTGCTAAACATCATCCTTTGGCGACTTTAATTTGGGCTTTCGCAACCTTTCTGAAGTGAGTGCACTCTTATTAGCCAGCACTCTCAATGTGCTAGGCTCCGTACGGCGCATTACCAGTCCCACGCATGCCAAAGGTCAAACTCTACACTTTCTTGCTGAACTGAACTGTAATGTCCACATAATTTCAAATCAGCCCTGCCCTTGGACTGACCAGAACATCATTACATTCACACTTCCTTTGTCCACCCCACGTCGGGTGGCCTCGCTGCTCACTCCTACATCCACCGCAGCATTAAAAACATGATCAGAGCTCGCATTTTGCCAATGCTAGATGACCTACTCCACAAATGCTTGTTCAGCAGCAACCAGTCCACCTTGGTTGACCAATATAATTCTTCACTCACTCAGGCCGTCAACTCTGTTGCCCCACTCACTCAGTGTAAAGCTAAAGCTATTGCTTACAACATGTGGTTCTCTCCTGACTTCAAAGTCCTGCGCCCACTGAAATTCCAGGCAGAAAACAAATTTAATTTTGCCCCCGCTGTGCATAACAAAGACAATTTCACACAGGCAGCAAGGGCCTACAAACTGGCCACTCTTGAAGTAATAAAATACTCTTAAAATATCAGAATTGAGAAAGCGAAATCCAGTACTAGAGAACCCTTTGCCATTATGCGTGAGTTTGACTCTCCCTCCCCATCCCTCCAATTGCACCAAAGATACCACTTGGGGCAGTACTATCCAAAAGGCCTTAATACTTAGAATATAAACACTTAAAAAAAGATCTGTAACATAAAATGTCTCTGAATGCACCCACTGCCCCCTTGATGAGCCACTACGGAGCCTCCCACTCTTTAGGTTTAAACCTATTTCAGAACATGATGCAATCCAGATCATCAAAGGCCTAAAACACTCCTGTTGCCACAGTGATATCTGCCCACCAGCAGTTATCAAGGATCGCCTCTTTGATCAATGCCTACTACACCTCCTGCTCTGTTGCCCCACCCTCAATGATGCCTGGGCCCTCTCTCTACCGTGAAAACCTACTCTGGAACCTAATATCCCCACCAACTATTGCTGCATCACCACTGTCCCTTCCTCTTGAAAATCCTGGATCGGGTGGCATATATTCAGATCCACAACTGACTTAGAGAGACCAGAGGTAATTTTTAACGACCACTTGTGACCAGCCCTCTATCAAAATTTTTTTTTGTTTCGCAATACACTATGTTCACCGGGTCGCTTGCTTCCCCAAATCCTTTCGTGGTTATTTCTTTTTACATTTATGATTAATAGTTGATGAATTCTCATGTACTACACCAATTCATATCAAAAATAGTTATTTTTTTAATAGCATTTCATCAATTACATTTTTTTACTTTATCACATCTACAAATATAGAAAAATATTTTTTACAAACTTTCTCAAGTAATTTTTAGACAACAAACAATTTTTCAATAAATCTCAATTAAGTTATGCACATTCAATATCCTGTAGTAATCAATTATTAAACACTTTAGAAAGATATAATATCATCAGGATCTGCAGTTTAATCACCTCTTTCATAGAGGAGTAAATCTCAGTCCATAAAACTTTTTCTTTGTACTCATTCACACATGCTCACTTTCATACTGCATTCATACCGTACCCGACATGTTTCATTCCTTTCACACTTTCACGCTATTCACAAGGAAATTCTTCAGGGGTAAAAAATTCTACCACATTCTATTGACATGTACAATTATGTTTGTCTTCTTGTTGGTGATTTCTCTGGGATCAACTGTCAATGAGGTCCCTTTCGTCTTTTCTTACAGTCCAACCATCAGGCGGATAGGAAAGGACATTCCCAATATATGCGTAGTACGAGCAGCAGTATGGTGGCGTCCCAACACAGCAATAGGATTTGCAGTCCTGCCCACATTGAGCCAGGCAATCTTCTGCTGTGGAGACAAACAGAAACAGGAGCTTTAGAAGGGACACCCCGTGGCAGTTTGGCTTATTCAGATCCAGCATTACTTGGAACACAACAACCTCTTGGGTCTGTGTCAATTGGATTTGCGGCTGGGGCCTTGCTTTATTTGAAGAATCTACTGGATGAAATCAAAGACGCTGGTAACTCAGCCCTCCTTTTATTGATAGACCTGTCAGCTGCCTTTGACTTTTTGGACCACCAAATACTTTGTAGTCACCTGGCATCAGCAGCACACTTCTTGCCAGATGCCATCGCTGGATCTCCTCCTTCTTGTCAGAGAGGTCAATGAGAGTCTTCTCTTGTAATGCTGCAGCCCTACCAGCTCCGGTCACCTGCAATGTGCCACATGGATCACGTGTCTCCCCAACTCTGTACAACACCTTTACAAAACCTTTATTCAACCTACTAGATGACAAAGGAATCTCATACATAAACTATGCAGATGACACACAGATCCTTTTACCCCTCACAGTTGTCCATGATACTGATAGTAACAATCTGCAATCAATCTTTGACACCATCCAGGCATGGATGGTGGCACATGCCCTCTAAATGATGAAAAGATGGAAATGCTTGCAGTTGTATCCCCCAATTCACTCGCCAAGTTGAACCAATCCTACAAATCTTTCACCATCGATGGTCTCTCAATACAGGTCTACAGCAATGTCAAGACCCTAGGGTCTATTTTGACTCCACTCTGTCCTTATCCAGGCAGGTTAAAGCAATCGCCTCATCTGCTGCACACTCCTCTAAACTAATCAATGCTAGCTGACCTTTCCTCACAGTGTAAATTTGTGTTACCCTTGCCATAGCCATCACAGGCTCAAGACTCGACTACTGCATTGCCTTATTTGCAGGGACCTCACAGAGTAACATTAACAAACTGCAAATCATCCAAAACAATTACCTCAGAGCTGCACTCAATATCCCGAAGCATGAGCACATGTCGGACATAAGAAAAAACATCCACTAGCTACTGAGCCACCAGCGCATCATCTTTATATCCTTAGCTATTACAAAGAAAATGCCTTGCCAATAGTGCCCCAAAATACCTCGAAATCACAATCTACTAGAGCCACCGCTCCTCTTGCGACAACCAACTTAACATCCCAAGCTTTAGGCGTAAGAGAGCAGGGGGACAATTTCCCAGTGACTGCCTCCAAGACCTAGAACTCCCTACCACTTTCACTCAGAGCTGAACAATCTACTGGGTGTTCTGGAAACATCTCAAGGCTTTACTTTTCTCTGCAAACTTACTGTAACGCTCACCTGATTCCCGCAGAGGCGCCGGTCTTGACTGGGTGAATGCCGTATCTTCAAAGGTGATGAGTAACACATGGTTTGCTCTTAGGGCTGGACCTCTGTGCACTGTATGTCTGACTCGAAGAGTAAGATGTCTGCAGATAGAAAATATGGGATTAATGAACTGGGGTTATTGGGTGCCTCTCTCCTCTTCCCTTTCTCTTCTCCTGTATAACCCCAAAGGTTAACACCCTCACCTTAGGTAAGTGAACGCCGAGCTCTCCATCTGCCTCGGGGCAGGGTGCCGTAACCAGTTTCTTCACTGGATAAGGGTGCAGGCCTCTTGACCTCAGAGGACTGCTGTCCGTCGTTAACTGCACGAACGGTAAGTTCTGGGCACTTCAAATGTCTTAAAAGTCTTTTGTAATGATATCTCTTGTTTTGCAGGGTTCCGGCGATGGCGGATGGCGGGCTGATGAGAGTTGAGGATCGAACCCGCGTGAGGAATAGAAGCGCCTGGAAGCACGTAAGTAAGCGCTTGTAGCCTGCTTCACGATGCGCACTAACTGTCCCTTTTATCTTGCAGGTACAAGTTCGGAGCTTTAGAGAAGCTGAAGTGTGCTGGAATACCCACTGGATTCGGCGTGGGAAGGAGTAATGGCACGTGAGTAATAAAGTTGCCCAATGTCTTTAAACGCACCTTCTTTTGTCTTTCAGATGCGGGATGCAGCGCCGAAGACCTCCGGAGCGTGCGAAGAGCTGGTAAGCTTTTGTCTTTCAGATGCCGGAATGCAGCGCGAGGCGTTGGTGACAGCCGATGGACCAGGTAAGAGATGCGCTGCCACTGAAGACCGTAGTGCTAACCTGTTCTTTCTTTGTCTTTACAGGTGCTGCTGAAGACTGGATTCCAGGATGGTAAGCCTTTGTTCCCTTAGGCCCAGGATCAGAAGCAGAAGACACGATGAGCGTTCTGCTGCAGAGAATGCAGAATAACGCAAAGCAAGATTCATCCTTAGGGTGTGGTTTAAATAGCCTCCTGTAGTGCTTAGGTGTCTCCTTCCACAGCCACGCCTAGGTAAGAAAAGAGTTCCTGCTTTCCAGAAGAGTTCCAGTGTTCTGAACCTAGGGAGTGGCTCCTGCCCCAGCCAACAGGAAATGTAGTCCCAAACAGAAGAGGATCAGGGGTTCAACTGGCAGGAAAGTAAGCAGCATGGTCTGCTGCAGGTAAGTCCACCCAAGCATTATGAGCCCGGCGCTTCCAGCGCTGGGACTGGGCATCTTTATGAGCCTGGTGCCACTGGCGCCAGGACAGGGTACAAAAGGTCCCAATTGGGACTGGCTGGCACTCGGAACCGGGGTTATGGGTCTGCTTCCAAGGGAGTCGGGCAAGTCCTGATCTTTTGGAAGCAGAGATCATGACAGCACCCCCCCTCAAGGCCCCTCCCAAACCGGGCTTCTCCGGGATTTTGGGCTTGTTAGGAAATGTTCGATGAAATCTTTTGATTAGACGAGGCGCGTGGACATATTCTGCAGGTTCCCAGGATCTTTCTTGGGGACCGTAGCCTTTCCAGTCAATCAGTTAAAATAGTTTAGATTTGGAGATCTTGGAATCCAGGATGCTTTTGACTTCAAACTCGAGTTCTCCATCAACTAGAATAGGTTTTGGAGATGTAGTTAGTCGGGTTTGAGGTTGCACGGGTTTTAATAGAGAGACGTGGAAGACCGGATGTATCTTCATGTGAGGGGGCAAGTCCAACTTGACCGCTACTGGATTTACTATGGTAGTGATGGAATAGGGACCAAGGTATCTTGGGTTGAATGTGCGTGGTCCTTTTAGAGGAAGATATTTGGTGGATAACCAGACTTGATCTCCTACTTGATATTGGGGGGCTTCCTTCCGATGTTGGTCTGCTCCTTTCTTGTATTGTTCTTTAGCCCTTTGAAGGTGAGAAACGGCTTCCTTAAAGGCTTGGGTGATTGTAGAATGCAGGTGGTCTACTGCTGGTGTTCCAAGATCTTGGAGTGGATCCAACTCTGAGGTTCGAGGGTGACTACCGTATAAAAGAAAAAACAGGGTCTTCCCAGTTCCCGAGTGGACAGAGTTATTGTAGGCATATTCGGCTATCCAAAGGATATCTTTCCAAGTTTTTTCAGTTTGTTGTAGCATGCAGCGCAAATACTGTTCCAGAGTTTGATTGGTCCTCTCGGTTTGTCCGTCGGTTTGAGGGTGGTGGCTGGTCGAAAATCTCACATCAATTTGAGCCGACCGACAGCAACTTCGCCAAAAATGAGAAATAAATTGACTACCTCGATCCGAAATTAGAACTGAAGGAAAACCGTGCAGTCGGACGATGTTTTCGAGAAATTCTCGGGCCAGAGTTGCTGCTGTTGGTAAGCCTTTGAGTGGAATGAAATGCGCCATCTTGGAGAATAGGTCCACGATTACTAGGATCGTATTGTATCCGGAGCATGGAGGTAGATCGGTGATGAGGTCCATAGAAAGCGTATGCCAAGGGCGAGGCGGGATGTCAATAGGGCGTAAGAGGCCGGCTGGTTTTTCCTTTTGACTCTTGTTTTGGGCGCATACTCCACAGGACATTATAAAGTCTCTGATATCTTTTTTCCAAGACGGCCACCAGAAGTAGCGCTTGATCTTTTCCGAGGTCTTGGTCATACCGGGATGTCCTTCCATTAAAGAATCGTGATAACAAGAGATTACCTTTTTCTGTAAATCTGTGCTGGGCAGGTATAACCGTCCTTGGAAATATAATAGGTTGTCCTTCACCGTAAAGTCCTTTCCCTGCAGATGCCAATTCTGTATGTCTGCTGGAGTTACCAGTAGCCTGGCTTTATCCTTAACTTCCTCTATGGATTGTGTGGCGATTACACCTAGAATTCTTTGTTCGGGAATGATAGGTACAGGTTTAGGATTGATCAAATGTTCTTCCACTCCCATCCGAGAAAGGGCATCAGCTTTACCGTTTTTTGTACCAGGTCGATAGGTAATTATGAAGTCAAACTCGGCAAAGAATAGTGCCCAACGGAGTTGCCTAGAGGATTGAGCTTTTGCGGTTTTCAAATATTGCAGGTTTCGGTGATCTGTAATCACAGTAACGGTGTGTCGGGCCCCCAGAAGATAATGCCGCCAAGCCTTAAAGGCGGACTTGATAGCTAGAAGTTCCTTATCAGTAATAGTGTAATTGATTTCAGGAGGCGAGAATTTGCGGGACCAAAATGCCACGGGATGCAACTGATTGGTTACTGGGTCCTTTTGTGATAGAACTGCCCCCATGGCAAGGCTCAAAGCATCAGTTTCAACGATGTAGGGGAGTTCTGGACGAGGATGTTTTAAGATCGGTGCAGAGATAAATCTAGTCTTCAAATTCTGGAAAGCTTGTTCCGCCTCGGTAGACCATTCAAAACGTTTGTTTTTCTTTAACAAGGCGGTGATGGGCTGGACTATTCGAGAGAATTCGGGGATAAACCTGCGGTAAAAGTTAGCAAAGCCTAACATGCTTTGAACACCTTTTACAGAGGATGGCGATGGCCATTTGAGAATTGCATCGACCTTCTTTGAATCCATACGCACTCCGCTAGGTGATAATATGAATCCCAAGAATTCAACTTCAGTCACGTTGAAAACACATTTTTCCAACTTAGCGAAAAGTTTGTGTTGACGCAATCTCTCGAGGACCATTTTCACGTGTTTCCGATGTTCAGTTTCCGATGAAGAATAAACGAGGATGTCGTCAATGTAAACAATAACACACACATCTATGAGCTCTCTGAGGACATCGTTGATAAAATATTGAAAGGAGGCCGGGGCATTGCAAAGTCCGAAGGGCATGACCTGATATTCAAATAGCCCATACTTGGTGCGGAAGGCCGTCTTCCATTCATCGTCCTCTTTTACTCGTACCAAGTGGTAGGCTCCTCTAAGATCCAGCTTTGTATATATGCATGCTTTTCTGACTTGGTCCAGGAGTTCAGGGATCAAAGGTAACGGATATCTATTCTTAACGGTGATCTGGTTCAGGACACGATAATCTATACAAGTTCTAAGGTCCCCTTCTTTTTTTGGAACGAAGAACAAAGCTGAGGAAGCAGGGGACTTGGAAGGATGAATAAACCCATTCGCTAGGTATTGATCCAGGTATTGTCGGAGGTGAAGATTCTCAGGCTCGGCGAGGGCATAAATTCTACTACAAGGAGGAGTAGATCCAGGTATCAGGTCTATCTGGCAGTCATAAGACCTATGAGGAGGTAGAGAGTTAGCCTGATCCTTCCGGAAAACATCTTGGAATTCTAGGTATTCAGGATGTAACTGAGGAGCCTCCGAGGAAATTGCTGCCAGTGCAACACCAGGTCGAGGGTGACAAGTAGAGACACATTCTGGAAACTGAACCGTTCTTGCTCGCCAATCGATCTGAGGATTGTGCTTCTCTAACCAAGGAATTCCTAGAATAATCTGGAACTGGGGGGCCTTGATCACATCGAACACGATCTTCTCATGGTGTCCATCTTGACTTACTAGCGTCACTTCTTGGGTGGTATGCGTTACTGGTCCGGAGGCTATCTCCGTACCATCCACCGTAGTAATGACGTCCTTTACAGCCTTTGGACAAAGAGTCAGATTCATCCTCAAAACCATTTCATGATCCACATAATTGCCGATGGCACCGCTGTCGACGTAAGCTTCAATCGCATGTAATCGATCTGGATGTTCAGGGCTAATGAGGACCATAGGTATCACGAAATGCGAGGTCACGGAACTGGTTTTAATGCTCGGCAAGTGGACCTCTATTCTTGTCGGGCGAGGTCGTTTCCCTGCTCAGAGTTTGTGACCCTGGTAACTGTAGCTCCTACTGCCTTCTTGGCTGGTTTCACCGGACAGTCTCGAAGAAAGTGCCCCGAGTTTCCGCAATAGAGGCATAATTGCAGCTGTTTTCTCCTTTCCCGCTCCTTTTGTGTTAGTGGTCCTTTCAGGCCCCCTATTTGCATGGGTTCCCCAGAGTCTACTCCTTTGGTAGGAGTTGGTGGTTTGGAAAATACTCGAGCATCAAACTTGGAACGATCGGCCTTCCTGTTCTGCAGTATGTGGTCAATTTGAACGACTAAATCAATATAGTCCGAACAGTCTTGCGGGGGATTCACTACTTGGGCTAACACATCTTTGAGCTCTCAACGTAGACCTCTATAAAACAGCGTAATTCTTTTGTCCTCAGGCCATCGAGTTTCCACTATCAGTCTGTTGAAAGACGCAATATAAGCCAAAAGGTCTTGATTACCCTGTCGCAATGAAAGGAGCTCATTGTCCAAGGCCTGCCCCTGTGAATGTCTTGCAAACAGTTTTTCCATACTGAGCTGAAAAGCTTGAAAATCATGGAGAACCGGATCATCTTGATTAACTAGAGGGATCGACCAGTCTGCCGCATTGCCACTAAGGTACGAAAGCACGAAAGCTACCTTAGCTTGATCAGTTGGAAAGGCTGCTGGCCGGCATAAGAAGTGCAACCGGCACTGATTAATAAATACTGCAAACCTCTTTGGGTCACCAGAAAATCGTTCGGGCAGAGCCAGAGGTACATTCCCAGGTAGGTTGATCTGCACTGGGTTCGTAGAGGATGTTGAAGGAAGATTTGCCCCTGATGCGGGTAACGGAGTTTGTCCGGCTTGTGACTGTAGCAAATGTCTAGCGAGATCGTCTGTTCGCTCCTTGGAAATAATCAGTTCCCTTCTTAGAGCATTCGTTTCCTGACGGGCTGCATGCACTTCTGCTCTTAGTTCCCCAAGTAACTGGGCTAGCTGGTCGGTATCCGAGGTTTCCATAGCGCCTGGGTGGGAGTTTTGGGATAGGCTTTGCGTTCTGTAACGCTCACCTGATTCACGCAGAGGCGCTGATCTTGACTGGGTGAATGCCGTATCTTCAAAGGAGATGTGTAACACATGGTTGGCTCTTTGGGCTGGACCTCTGGGCACTGTATGTCTGACTCAAAGAGTAAGATGTCTGCAGATAGAAAATATGGGATTAATGAACTGGGGTTATTGGGTGCCTCTCTCCTCTTCCCTTTCTCTTCTCCTGTAGAACCCCAAAGGTTAACACCCTCACCTTAGGTAAGTGAACGCCGAGCTCTCCATCTGCCTCGGGGCAGGGTGCCGTAACCAGTTTTTTCACTGGATAAGGGTGCAGGCCTCTTGACCTCAGAGGACTGCTGTCTGTCGTTAACTGCACGAACGGTAAGTTCTGGGCACTTCAAATGTCTTAAAAGTCTTTTGTAATGATATCTCTTGTTTTGCAGGGTTCCGGCGATGGCGGATGGCGGGCTGATGAGAGTTGAGGATCGAACCCGCGTGAGGAATAGAAGCGCCTGGAAGCACGTAAGTAAGCGCTTGTAGCCTGCTTCACGATGCGCACTAACTGTCCCTTTTATCTTGCAGGTACAAGTTCGGAGCTTTAGAGAAGCTGAAGGGTGCTGGAATACCCACTGGATTCGGTGTGGGAAGGAGCAATGGCACGTGAGTAATAAAGTTGCCCAATGTCTTTAAACGCACCTTCTTTTGTCTTTCAGATGCGGGCTTGCAGCGCCGAAGGCCTCCGGAGCGTGCGAAGAGCTGGTAAGCTTTTGTCTTTCAGATGCCGGAATGCAGTGCGAAGACCTCCGGAGCATGCGAAGAGTAGGTAAGCCTTTGTCTTTCAGATGCCGGAATGCAGCGCGAGGCGTTGGTGACAGCCGATGGACCAGGTAAGAGATGCGCTGCCACTGAAGACCGTAGTGCTAACCTGTTCTTTCTTTGTCTTTACAGGTGCTGCTGAAGACTGGATTCCAGGATGGTAAGCCTTTGTTCCCTTAGGCCCAGGATCAGAAGCAGAAGACACGATGAGCGTTCTGCTGCAGAGAATGCAGAATAACGCAAAGCAAGATTCATCCATCGGGTGTGGTTTAAATAGCCTCCTGTAGTGCTTAGGTGTCTCCTTCCACAGCCACGCCTAGGTAAGAAAAGAGTTCCTGCTTTCCAGAAGAGTTCCAGTGTTCTGAATCTAGGGAGTGGCTCCTGCCCCACCCAACAGGAAAAGTAGTCCCAAACAGAAGAGGATCAGGGGTTCAACTGGCAGGTAAGTAAGCAGCATGGTCTGCTGCAGGTAAGTCCACCCAAGCATTATGAGCCCGGCGCTTCCAGCGCTGGGACTGGGCATCTTTATGAGCCTGGTGCCACTGGCGCCAGGACAGGGCCCAAAAGGTCCCAATTGGGACTGGCTGGCACTCGGAACCGGGGTTATGGGTCTGCTTCCAAGGGAGTCGGGCAAGTCCTGATCTTTTGGAAGCAGAGATCATGACACTTACCTCCTGCTTGAGCTTAACCTTGTTCCTTTGTTCACGGTTTCATTGCATATGTAAATATCAAATCATGTCTGTCTTGCCTTTCTTTATCAGCATATATGTACACAAGTTATCATATCTGCCTTGCCTGCTTGTACCAGCGCCTTGATACCAAAGGGTTTATTGCTCTCAGAAAATGCATAAATACATAAATAAACGTAAATGTTTTCATAAATAGTATAAAATATCACACACATCTTTAGAATGCAAAAAATCATACCGCAATGAATGACTACTAAAGAATTGTGTGTATTCTTACATATAGGGTTCTAATATCATATTTTTTTTTAATGATGCATTAAGAGATAAACAGGATGAAACTTTGGATTTTAGAACTTGAACTGAGGAAGCAGCTAATATTTGCAATGTAATAACAAGACCCTACTAGTAAGGACAACCTGATGATTTAACGAAACCATTAGAACGACCTACCCGAAAAGACAATTAGCAATATTACTTGTTTCTACATTCAGTTCATTCTATACAGTCCAAAGTATACCACATGGTTTAAGAGTGTCTCTAAAACCCACCGTACACAAGGAAATATGACCATTTGTCAAAGGTTGGTATAAAATAGTAAAAAATTCTCATTAGATCTAATTTTAATTTCCGTTGAATAGAAGGATATTAGTCTGCATGGAACCGATTTAAAAATAGAATATTTAAAACATAACATTTTACAAAGCTTCACAAAGGAACAATTAACATTGACTTTCGAGGAAGACAATATCAAATTAGTGCATTTGAAAAAAGAATTACAAACTAAAATAGGTTCACACATGGCACACTAGATTACACATTTGATATAGTATGTACTTTTCAGGAACTCTATCAAAAACTTTCTAAAAGGTCTTGTAAACACTCATGGTTTCCAAATAAATCCTCAAATGCAGCAAGTGGAGAAGTAGACGATCACTCTACATCATTATCAAGTGCAGTTTAGAAATTTGCAGAACTTACAACTGTTAACAAAACTGTTAACAATGATGCTATATTTAGATAAGGTAAAGCAGCTTCATGATGTGAGTAGTGGCAAGTGGCTTTTTTGGAAGAAGATTACTGACTAAATGAAGTTAGAAGAAACAAACCCATATGGAAGACAAGTTAGCAGTAGACAAAAATCCCTTACATTTAAACCAATTTGTCACTTAAGGTACATTAATTTGAAGAGAAAACTGCAGATTGGAATTGAATTTGTCCCTACATATACATCTTACTTTAAATAACAAATTCACTTCTACAGATTACTCATAATTAAAATTAATTAAAGAAATGCTATGCTACAATGGAACTTTCTAGCATGGTCAACCAATCAGATGAGGATTTGAAGGAATTTTGGCCAAAAAGTAATTTCAATCCTTAGATACAAAATCCTACTTTGTATATGTCTACATAAAACAGTTTAAAATGATTTACAGCAGATTAAGAACTGACATTTCTCTTTTTTTTTTTAAACAATGGAAGAGAACAAGGCAAAATACACACACCCCCTCCCAAAACACCCAACCCACCCCCGCTGAAACAGATGCAGCCCGTTAGCAGCAACCACAAACCCAAGTAGTAATACACAAAACTCATACCAAAGTACCAAGTCCGACCCCCTCCGTATCAAACATGAACCCAAACTTCACCCTTTGAACATAAACCCCATCACTTCCCACCCAGCTCGCACCCGATGCTACAGGACACCACAAATACACAATTGAACGCTACTCACTCCGCCCAAACACCTCCACATATTGGGCCAACAATCCCAATACAAGTTGTTCAAACACAAAAACACCACCAATTCAGCTCAACACAAGGACAATCCCACCACAGCACCCATCAGCCCCCCGGCCCCCAATACCGAACATCGGAGGAAAAAAGTTTGGGTTATCAGGTGGGGAAATGGTGAACATGGTGGGTGAGGATTTGAGGTTGGTGACTTGGAATGTTAATGGATTGAATAATGTCAAGAAAAGAATGAAAATCTTGCGCTTCTTAGATGATCTCAAGGGTGATGTGTGTCTCCTGCAGGAGACTCACTTGGGGAAGGGTGAAATTGAGAAATTGAAGAAAAGTTGGGTGGGGCAGGTCTATGGTGCCTCATTTAATACCAAATTGAGGGGTGTGGTGTTTTTGTTCAGGAAGAATGTCCCGATTAGGGTTCTGAAGGAGGTGTCTGACAAAGAGGGGAGAATAATTGCTCTGCTGCTCGATGTGCTGAGTCTTGAGGTGTCCTTTTGTAATATTTATGCGGCATCAGTGGATGACGGTTCCTTCTTCAGAAAGGGGGCGCAAATATTGCAGGATTTGGGATCCAGGAATGTTGTGTTGGGTGGAGATTTTAATATTGTTTTGGATGAGTCTGTGGATAGGAGTGGAAGTCGTTCTAGGGGTGGTGTGGACCGGCAACAGTTGGCCTTGACAGATTTGTTGTTGGAACATCATTTGCAAGACTGTTGGAGACTGAAACATCCCTTAGATAGGGAGTATAGTTTTTACTCAGGTGCACATTCGGTCTATTCGAGAATAGATATGTTTTTGACTGCTGGTCGGATGACGGAGTGTTGTGAAACATGTGAAATTGGTAGCATACTTTTGACGGATCATGCACATGTAGTTTTGCAATTGCGGCTGCGATATGCACTGACTGTGCATACATTTTGGAGGATGAATGTATCATTACTGCAGAAGGATGATGTGTTGGAGACATTGAGGAAGGAAGTGGACTGTTTCGTGGAGTGTAATCATGATGGAGTGATGCGTTCCAGTGTTGTCTGGGAGGCTTTGAAATGTAGTATAAGGGCCATTTAATTGGTGTGTCAAGTGGGCTAAGGAAAAAGAGCGTTGAAAGGGAGGCATTGTTGGAGACTAAGCTTACCGAATTGTCAAGGAGGGTGATGGTGGATCCCGTTTGTGAGGAGGCGGTGGGTGAACTTAAAAGGGTAAGGAGCGTATTGAACTCACTCATTGATGAACGTAATGATCGGAGTAACTTCTATTTGAAATGTGCATATTATGAGAAGGGTGAAAAATGCGACATGTGGTTGGTTTATAGGCTGAGGAAGTGGGAGGCGGAGCGGTCTATTCCATCGATTCGTATGCATGACGGCAGTATAAGTTATAATCCGGGTGAGATAAACAACATTTTCAGAGACTTTTATGAGGAACTTTACTAGAATGAGTCGGAGGTGTCAGGTGAGGGTGCAGAATTTCTAGATAAGGTGGGCCCGTCTAGGATTAATGTGGATGATTCGGAGTTGTTGGTGGAGGATTTTTCATTGGATGAGGTTAGGATGGCGATTGGTAAGTTGAATGCTCGGAAGGCCCCAGGACCGGATGTGTTCCCGGCGGAGTTTTATAAGATGCTGCCGGATTCGGCTTTACGATTGTTGCTAGATATGTATGTTGAGTCGTTGACCATCGGATTACTCCCTAAGACTACTCACCATGCTCTGATATCGGTCTTCTTGAAAGGAGGGAGAGATGATACTCTGCCTTCCAGTTATAGGCCTATTAGTCTTGTTAATGTTGATAATAAGATTCTGGCGGAAATGCTGGCTTGCAGGTTGGAGTGTCTGCTTCCGTCCGTGATACATGTGGATCAATCTGGTTTTGTGACAGGTAGGAAGACCTCCAGTAACATTAGGAAGATTTTGAGTATTGTATCGAATGCGAGTGGTCAGGAGGGGGATAGTGCTGTTTTGTCATTGGATGCGGAGAAAGCGTTTGATAGAATGAATTGGGAATTACTCTACACAGTGTTGGGCAAGATGGGATTTGGTATGAGGTTTATTTCATGGATCAAGTTGCTATATAGTGACCCGACTGCGGAGGTGGTCACCAATGGTATGAGGTCGGGGAGGATTAAAATGGAGAGAGGTACGAGGCAGGGGTGCCCTCTGTCACCTCTTCTGTTTGTGTTGGCTTTGGAACCACTGGCCAAGTTTATCAGGAGGGCTGAGGATGTGGTTGGTCATTCGTGCTGGGGGATAGCGCAGAAGATTTGGCTGTTTGCGGATGACATGCTCTTAGTCCTTAGTGACCTTAAGAAATCTATACCGGCGTTGATGGATGTTATGGAGGAGTTTCATCATTGTTCTGGATATGAAATTAATTGGATGAAATCAGAGATTATGCCTTTGACGCATTCTGTTGATAGGAGGTTTGTGGTGGACTTGGGCTTCAGGTGGTGCCCAGATAAATTGATGTATTTGGGGGTTTGGCTTACTCCGGAGATAAGGGACATGGTTAAGGAAAATGCGTGGGTCATGTGTAGTGGTTTGAGGACGGACCTTGAGAGATGGAGTCTTATGAATCTTTCTTTGTGGGGTAAGGTGAATGCCTTAAAGATGATATCTACCCCGAGAATTACTTATGTTTTGAGTATGGTCCCTTTGATGTTCCCTGAGACTTTTTGGAGAGAGTTGGACAGGATGCTGCAGGAGTTCTTGTGGGATAGGAAGCCCCCGAGGTTGAAATTGTGGAAGTTACAATTGCCATTGCTGGCTTTCTTTTTAGAATTTTTGGTTCCATTTGTGGAGGACGTGCAGGATGTTTGGGTAGAGGCTGAAACCAGTTTCCGTGGGCCTCTTACTTCAAGAGCTGTGTTGACTTCAGTATCTAGACAGAGTTGCGGACATGATTTGTTGATGGATAACGTGAGGAGCGCCTGGAAGGGCTTGGGTCGTTATTTGAAGGTGGACGCTTTGAGGGAGCCCGGTGCCTCGGTGTGGCTAAATCCTGCTATCAAAATAGATGGCAAGGTGGTCTTTTGGGCAGATTGGTTTTTGGGTGGTGTGAGGTGGGTTGCTGATCTGTTTACAAATGGTCGTTGGATGAATGCAAGGGAATTGCAGCAACAATATGGTATTGAAAACTTTAGACCCTCTGATTTTGTGAAGCTTAAACGTGTGATTGGAGTTGTGGATTTGGAGAGGAAAATTGCATTGAATCTGTTTGCAAGGAATTTGGTGGGTTTGGGTGGGGGACTGGCCAGTCGCCTGTATAAAGCGTTTGTGTCGTGTTATCAGGGGAATGATTCTTTAAGGGTGGAGTGGGGCAGGAGAATCGGAATGGATATCACAGAGGGCTTATGGCAGAACATGTGTGAGAATGTGAAGTTGTGCTCGCTGGGACTCAAGGAAAGATCGAGACAAATTAAAATTCTTAATCAAATTTATTGGACGCCTGAGAGAATGTGCAAAAGAGGGATGTTGGAGAGTGCAGATTGTTGGAGGTGTTTGAGTGAGATCGGTACGCTGGAACATCTGCTATGGGATTGTAGGCTGGTGAGACTGTTTTGGGGTGAGATTGGACGTGTGTGTGATGAAGTGATTGTTGGTCTCCCATTCTTGGATTTTAGTGTGATCATATTGGGGAATGATGAGTCTTTGGATGAGCTCACTCAAAGTGAGAAGAAGTGGTTGTTCAGAGGGGTGATGAGTGGTAAAAGAATTATCTTGAGGAACTGAAGGAATGCTTTGACATTGAATGCTGAGAATGTTGACATTGGTTGTCTGAGATGCATGAATTGGCAAATATGGAGAGAGTGATGTATAGGAGACTTGGTACATTGGCTTTGTTTGGGAAAATATGGGGTAGATTTTTGCAGTTGTTTTAACTTGGCATTATAGTTGTTTGGTGGGGGGGTAATTGAGAGATGTATTTGAGATGTTGGGGATTTAGGGTATTGTATATCTCACTGTGTACGTAGTACTGTGTAAAATGCTGTGCTTTTCTTGTATTATTGTATTATTTTTTATGTGTAATTTGATATACGCAGATTGTATTGGCATTTATTATGGATGTTGTGTAAATAAAGTTTAAAAAAAAAAAGAACTGGCATTTCTCAACTCCAAATGCAACTTGAAATGAACTTAGAGAACTTTGCAAAGAATGAAATTATTAGTTTAAATACTGCTGATAACAGTGTTGAGCTAGGGGCGCTCCCAACACAGGTCCAAAAGCAGGAGAAAGCAATCCGCAATCCACAAAAACTCAAAAGGAGTGCACAACTTGCAGGAAAAAACACAACACAACATCTATTTGTACTTCACGGCTGGAAAGATTAACTGAACATAGTCAACTTCAATATGTCCCTTGCGTGCTTAACATTTTATATTCACAAAGAAAAGATTAGCAAATTGCTTGAGATATGTAACAGAGACATCATCTTAACATTATCATTAGCTGGTTGTCACCAGTCCCCTAAACAACCCTATACATTGTTCAAAAACTATTGGAAGTTACCATCTCATCACAAAATAGAACACCACCATCTCAACAAGATCTCACTCCCAAAAATGCACCACTACTGTTTCGGGGAAACAGTTCAGTAAAGAGCTTAATTCTAATTGGACCCTGCCACCTCAGACAATTTGGGCCGCAACATCCCACGAGATGGACCAATGAGCAATGAACGGACATGGCACACACCTCCTCTAATCATTTCCTATTCCCAGGGTCTTCAACTTATCACTATGTAACTGCCTATTTTGGTACATATTGCCAGTCCTGGTACACCATCTTCTAGTAAATTCCCTGAAATTAATGGCCTTCTAGAAACAATTTGACAGATCCACTGCTGAACACCGCCCCTGGACCATCATTTCTGCTAATTTCTCCATATTTTTCAGGCCCTTTCACACTGTGGCTGCGAAAAACTGATCCTACCCCTCACTGCGGTCTTCACAAACATGATGTGTTCTTTCCCTACGTGACGAGGCAGCATTTGATGTCTGGGACCGAGCATTCATCCCTTGAGAAACACTTCTGTTGCAATAAGAAGCTGGCAACTATCTCACACCCGCCACACCTGCCCTTGAGCTCTCAGCCTTTTTGCAGGATCAGATGAAATGAAATCAAGTGCTACCCACTCTGGCTTAATAAACCATAATGGCAACTTTATACCTTTGAGGCCTACCAAAAATGGCAAAGTTCTTGCTCATAGCACCTAGCATACCTACAGACACAAGACACAATAATGCAATGCTGTGCGTTTCACATTAGGCGTTCTAAAAACTACCAAAAACAAAAGGTGCACATGCTTGCCATAAGAGAAAAATCTGGTGAGAAGTGTGTGTGTGCTGTGCCTGGTGGTGAAAGTGATATTGTATGTGTTATGCATCGTCTATCCAGCTATCATGTCACTGTAAAATGTGGTGCCATGAGCTTGATTATGGGCAGGTGTGCTACCCAACGTGCTGTATGTTTTCTATGGAGTGTGATGCATGTGGGAATGTGGTGCCATGCACCATATATTTCCTGCAATCATGTCATGCAGGCAAAGTGTATTAAGTATGGTGCCTTGCAGTGTGCTGCATGTTATTCTCAGAAGTGGGGCAGTGTGCTACATGAAAAATAATATGGTGTGTCCTCTCTGTGAGGTGGAGTGCATACAAGCAATACAATTTATGTGCCACAATGCTAGAAAAAAACCAAGCTATAGTGAAACAATTGCCTGTGTTATGGAAGAACAAAATATACTAACTTGTGCTATATTGTGTCACATCTTAGCTGCTAACTTAAAATAATCAGGACTGCTACTGATCCTGTGGCACACGGCCAATACATCACTCTTAGGGTCCTGATGCGCTGTTAGAAGATCTTCCTCAAACGATACCTGTGCTCATGCTGTGGGCGGTGCACCTGCATCTGAATAAGGGTGGCCACCTTAGTTATTTTGAATATCAAAACATTAAATCCAGAATGCAAGAGACAATTACATGACACTACTGGCTATTTGAATGTAGACTCATATCCTAGACAGGAACTGTTGGATTTAATTAAGACTGTTCTTGATCCAGCAACATTTAAAGAATATATTTCTTCAAATACTCTTGCTCACCTTGCAGTATTTTTAGGTAATTGAATACTGTTCTAACTTGCTCTAGTGTGGCTTTACTTCACTTTATCTAGCCGCTTTGCTAGCTTGGCACGTTGTTCTCACTCTACATGGTTATTTTTCTATGCCAGAATCTCAGTGAACAATAAACGTGTTTCAAAGTAAAGTGGATGGGTATCTAAATAGAGAGACAGGTATTCCTCCTCATTTTTTGTTTTGAATATATTCAATGTTGATCTATGAACTCTGGGTCCTTACTTAATGTGTGCTTATTTTTGATTGTCATTATTTTGTTATAACATATGGGGGTCGATTCATGGAGCAAACGTCTGCCGCAAATCCCAGCGCAAGCAGGCACAAGGTGGCGCAAGCGTGAGAAACCCAGCGCACGCGTGCGATTCAAGGAAGACGTTGCGCGTGTTTCCCACTGTCCGTATGCCAAATCCTGCCATGGCGCACGTGGGCACACACGGCGTGTGCTACGCGCACAGCAAAAGCGCACATAGCGCGGCGCACACAACCAAAGTGGGCGGAATAGTGGGCGTAACACGCGGAATGGGGAATAATGCGTGAAAAAGAAGGCGTAACTGGGGAAGTACTGCAAGGAACCTCACGGAACGCCCACACGCACGCGAACAACCCGTATTCATGGATTCGAATACGGGAAACCATGCACGGCAAAAGACGCACACAGGCATCAACGCGTCCGCCACACAAAGGCAGGCGGAAGCGTCCCCACGCACAGTATAAAAGTGCGCGCAAACAACAAGCACGTATATACAGCTACGATGAATGCCCCATTTGTCGCAGCACTGATCGTGGGACACCGCAGGAGGAGGAGAATAGCCAGGGCACGCATTTTTGCACCACGGACAAGTCTTTTCGGGATGCCTGACGACCAGGTCTACGGCAGGTATAGGTTTCCACCCCATATCATCCTAGACCTGGTCAAGGAGTGGGAAGATGACCTCACATCCCCCACCCTTTGCTCCCAAGCATTGAGCCCCTTGGAGAAGGTGCTCAATGTCCTGCATTTCTTGGCCACTGGGTCATTTCAGCGGACTACTGCCATAGTGGGGGGGTCTCACAGGCCACGCAGTCACGCTGCCTACACCAGGTACTGGCAATCATGACAGCGCGCCCCTCAGTGTGCAGGCACATATACATGCCCAGAACCCCCGCAGAAAGGCAGGCCATTGTCCTGGATTTTTACAGGGTGGCACACTTCCCCAAAGTGCTCGGTGCCATAGATTGCACCCATGTGGCCCTACGTCCACCTAGGGCCACTGAGCACATCTACCGAAATCGCAAGCACTGGCATTCCATCAATGTACAGGTGGTATGTGATGCAAAGGGAATCATCACCTCTGTCTATGCAAACTACCCTGGCTCCACCCATGACAGTTTCATATACAGAATGTCCGCCCTGAGCCGGGCCCTGGAAGCTGGGCAGCATGGCGACACCTGCCTCCTAGATGAGTACAAATGCCCTTGCACATGCATGCATGTCACACACACACACAAATACACAAACCCCAATAATCACAACCATTTACACCTCCCCAGGGGACAGTGCCTACCCTCTGAGCAACCACATGATGACACCAATCCGGAACCCCACCACACCAACCCAGGTAAGATACAATGCCGCCCATATTGCAACCAGGGCCATAGTGGAGCGCACATTCAGAATGCTGAAGTCACGTTTCCGTTCCCTTGACCGCTCTGGCGGGCAGCTACTCTATGCACCCCCAGTAGTGTGCAGGATCATTGTGGCAGCATGTGTCCTGCACAATGTTGCAACACGGCACGGCGTACCGGTGGACATGGTGGTGCGCCCACATCCCCAACCACAGGCACAGGCGCTGCCCATGGGAGGGGACAGGGCACGTGGCGAGGAAGCCCGGACCAGCTTGTGGCCACATTTTTCACCTAAACTCCCACCCCTGTGGAGTGCACACAGGCCTGGCACATACCAGGTGACAATCGATGATGACAAAGAGACAGTCAACTTTCACAACCTTACCACCCTGAGATAGTTGCCATGGAAGTGCCACATTGTCTGCATCCCTAGCTACTTAAACACAAGCTATCCTGTGTGACCAAAAGGCACACATATGACATGACATGATATGGCATTTGTAACGTGCCTATACACAAGTGTTTCAAGGTGCGACGAGGCAGGGAGGGGGGAACAAGGGAAGACGGACAACGATACTACTAGACCATGTGTCATTTAGAATGCGCAAGTGCAGGGGTAGGGGGAAGGGAAAAGTGCAAGGGGAAGGGGGAGGGGGGAGTGCAGTACAGGGTAAGTAGAATAAAAAACAAATAAATAGGCCAGCCGGTGGCAACTGCAAAGGTAAGTGCAGACAAGTGCTGGGAAGGGGGGGCTGTAGGGATAGAGAGACAGTCCCGCAGTGCAGGGGTTGCCAGGGAGGCAGTGCAAGTGGAGAGTGGCTGGGCCAGGGACCGAGGTCGGTGAGAGTGGCCCAGTTGCAGATCCAGTGCAGTGTCAGTGAAGAATTTAGCAAGGGAGAGGGAGAGAGAAAGCAGAAGCAAAGAGGAAGGTCTTGAGGTGCTTCAGGAACCGGAGATGGTTCTCCTCAAGTTCCAGGGAGGCAGGAAGGCTGTTCCAGAGGGAGACCCCTGCCGCGGAGAGAGATCTACCCCCAGCTCGTTGCTTCGAGAAGCGGCTGACCCTGACTTGCAAGGTGTGAATCACACACACACCTACAAAACAGGCCATGACCATCACTGTTATGTCACTCAAACCCTCCCAAACCACAACATGACATGGCAAGCAATAGCCATACACCAACACAGTACCAATAAGGTACACATTGCCATGTCAAAAATGTACAGTGGCATCAGACAATGATGCCTGACATGGAATCAGATGAAATGACTGACCAACAACCTCCCACTCAAAATAAGTCATTCCCAAATGCATTACAAAAGTTGTAGACGTAACATAACAATGAATGCCTGTCTACAAGCACATTGTGCATTGCAAAATCAACACTGCAGCTTCTGTGTGCTGTGTCCAACTCCTGCAACACACTGCTCAGCGCACCGCTCAGTGAACAGCTATTGTGTCTGATGCACACCCTGAGCATCACATCTAAGCGACAAACCACATCAAAAAGCAAATTAGGCATGTACAGGATCCATAATTGGTCACAGAACATGTGCTGCAGGGACACAGTGGGCACCAGAAGGCAAACAGAGTGTACACGTGGATATCCAAGGGTGGTTGTACATGTAGTGCATCATAGTGCAAGTGTGTGGGTCAGTAAGGACATGCACTCAACATATGCATGTGCAATCAATTGACCATCAGTGTCCTCTACACATCAAATGTGAACATTCACCATGTGTACACCCCAGCATGTCAAACCACAACTATCCTCTCACACCTGAAAGGTAAACACAACACATGAACAGGCATTGATCAGCAGAACACAACATGTACATAGGATACCACAATTACAATGTCAGGGTTCCCATCACACTGCAGGGCAAGGCAACTATCAACAACAAAACACCCCTATTCTCTCACAAATGACCATGACCCACTGAACAACTGCTCTTGGGTCATGGAGCCTTCAACCCTCAATTTCACCTGGCCACAGGATCACCCTTCCCCTTTGTCACCATCTCCCACCTTGTGTGTAAAAAGGTGCCTGCACCCTCAGAGTCCACCTTCATTTGCAAAATCACAAAATCCAAGGCAGAAAAATGAACCAGAACACCCTCCAGTAGATGACTTGACGTAGCAGTACCTCACAAAGGCCAAGTACTACCACAATGATTTAACAACCAAGGTAGTACATTAAAACAATGTCACAACAGGATGTGTACCATGTGTGGTACATAACATAGAATAATGCACCACAAACGGATGTGTACTGTCACAGGTCCCGTGTACAGGCGCAGGAGTGGCACGAACCAACCACCCCCACCGTGGCCCGGGTGCCTGCAAGGTCAAACTCACACAGGCCTCTGAGACCCTGGTGGGGAAGGAGGATCAGGGATATGCAGTCGGGACAGGCGTTGGCACACTGGATAACTGGAATGAGCGGCAGGAGAGGGGAGGAGGAATGACACATGAAAGTAGGGAATGCACGAAAATGTACTACCTGCATGAACACATACACAATCCGAACAAACTTGGACATCATTGTCATGGCCTTCTGGAGTCAGGGCTTAGGAGTGGCATGAACCAACCACCCCCTCTAGAGTTTTGGCGCCTGCAAGTTTGGGGCTTACACAGGCATCCGCAACCCCAGCAGGTAAAGAGGGTTAGGGAACGTTGGTTCGATAGGTATGGGAAGCAGGAACACCGGGTAGAGGGTACAGGGTTTAGAATTGGATAGGACTCCGGGTGATTAGGGGAAAAAAAACATACCAAAATGAATTACACATTCATCCATGCATTAGTGCACCCCCCAGCAAGCCTATGCAGAGCAGTTTGAAAGAAAAAGAACAAGACACTTAGCTCTGGTTTTGAGTGCTGGCCTCCTGCCTGCGCACTCTCAGATCCGGTTACAGGAGCACTTCAATGCTGCAAAGAGAGCCACAGTTAATAATCTGTGCGTGCCCATAACACAAAAACACACCACCAAATATGCCCCATAGCAACAAACTACTCTACAAACAGACAATCTGGTGTAGATGCTTCGTACCCATATGTAACATTACCCCTGTGTTGGGTCATACACAGTCAATGCAGTAAGTCAGCCGCCGGTGGGTGCGTGGCAAATGGAACACCAATGTGTCACAATTCACACAACATGCAATGTTCCCTGGGTAAGCAGACAGACCCATAAAGCAAGGCATGACTTCAGAACAAGTCGTGTTCCACCATGACCAAAACAAAGTAGGCAGTGTATGTTTCAAAATGTACATGGAAATGCACTGTACCCGAGGATGACCCTTGCTGTATGTCTCTGTGAGCTGCTCCTTTCCATGTCTCCGAAGGCTACATGGTTGATACAAGTGCCTCAATGGACCTTGGTGTACCAGAGGGTATGTGCCACTGCCCCTGCAGGTGCCCCAGACAACCTTACAATCAACAGCCATCAGTCCACCAACACATCTGAGCTGTATTGTGTGCTTCAACACCAATATTCGTCCAAGCTCACCCTCAGTGCTGTTACTAAGCCTGCATGTGCAACTGGCCTGGTGGAAGCTTTGCTGTGTTGTGGCTCCCCTGTGCTGCTCACCTTGCCTGGAGTTCCTTGGAACACGTCAGTTCTAGGATGTAGGTCTGCAATCCCTGTGCCTCTGCTTGTGCACACATGTGCATGTGGGCACCAACAAACGTGTCCAGAATTCAGACGTCCAATGGGCCATGTCTGCTGGCAAAGGTGGTCTGGAGGCTCATCCCCCTGCAGAAAGGGCATGAAACACATGATTAATGCTTTAAAGTCATCTGTGTGTGTCTCTTCAGGCATCTCATTACTGGACCATGTCAGAGACTTACATCAGAAATCACACCATCAGTCCGTCTTTCACATCCAAAGTGTGGAACACACTATCTATGCATGAATTGCAACAAGCACGTGTACAGTAAAGGTAAGAAACATACTACACAATGCATAGCAATGAATGTACACATTAATCATGAAACCCCCCATCTAGCAAAAGCTGAACAGTGGTCAATAACACCACAATCATCCCCACTAGGGGTGTCAACACAAGTTACACAGCACCAGACATGCCACAGATATGACAGTCCAAAGCCCTTGTGTAATAGGCTGTCACACCGAACCATCCTTGCGAGCCCATGGATAAGGGAGGCAGGAGTGACATATGTGAGTCAAGGACCCCAAGCAGCAAACACATACACAAGACAAGCCTGAAGGGCCCAGCTGGAACACACAGTGGATGCCTTCAAAAGCCACAAAGCACCGCACCGTCACATGAAAGCACAATAGACAAGCATTTTTAAACTATATTAACTAATTACACTAACTATGAAAAACCTACATTACCTAATTAAACTAACTATCAAACAGAAACTTAATTAACTAAACTAAAAGAAAAATAAAAATGGCCACATACGACCCGGGGGAGGGGAGGCACCCAGGAGGGGGGAGGTACAGGGTGCTGCTCAACACCCACATGCGATGATGCTGAGCCAAAAAAAAAACCTCCATGGGCTCAGCGCCTGCACAGCCCGACCTAAGTGGGAGATAGATGGTCGTCCGAGTCTGGCTCATCCTGGAAAGGAGGACGTGGCACATTAGCCTGGCCACGCCTAGCCGCAGCTTGCCCCTCATCGGCAGCAAGTCTGCCGGACGGGTGAGCCTGGTTCTGTGTGGCGATGTGACGTAGGTCTGCATGCAGAACCTCACGTGATACACGTGCTTCCTCTTGCAAGGTAGCATGTGTAACACGGAGTTCCTCCTGCAAGGCCTGGCTGGACAACCGCTGCACCTCCCGGCAAGCCTGTAGCTCAGCCGAGATGGTACTCTCAAGCTGTGCAAACCTCTCTTCTGCCCGCTGCCTCTGGGACATCATAAGGACACCCAGAGTGGATTTGAGGGAAACATACTCCTCCCTCTGGGCATCCATGTGCGCCTCTGCGTGAGCAGCAATTGCTTTACGCAGAGACGACATTTCAGCCTGGCGTGCCCTGTCTGAGGCCGCCATGCCCAGCCTGAGCGAGCAGGCCGTGGACCGTGCCTCCTGCTGCTGGAGAAGCACCTGCCTAGCAGAGGGGAGCACAGATCGGGCCACACGCTCCATGCTCTCAGCGATGTTCTCCATTGCTGCACCCTGCCATTCTGAATTGGCTGTCATGTCTTGCTCCCACTTGCTTGCGCGCGGCGACCGCGTTGCTGGGCTTGACCCCTGCGGGACCCAAGGACCGGGTGTCCTCGCTGTTTTGGCACCGCCCGCGGCTGCACGACTACATGCCCCCGTCGACGTGATGTCCCAGGCACATCAGTGACTGGTGTGGAGGGTGACCCTGCGTCCCGATCCACCACGGGCGGAGGAACCAAGACTGTCTGATCCCTCAGTGCAGGTGTCGCGGACAGAGGAGTGTCCACATCAGAATCACTCACCCCTGACACATGGACTTGATGCTCATCCAACTCGACATGGACGTCAGAGTCGTCATCAAGGCTGGACTCATAGGCAGCCAGAGACAGGATGGACTGTAGCACTTGGGGTTTTCGTGGCCTACCACCCCACGACCCCCACTTGTGCCAGGTTGATGTAGTGGTAAAAACCCTGTGTCTGGCATGACAACACCATACTCCGCCTCCATTGCGTCATCACCTGAAAAATAGAGAGAAAAGAGGTCACTACACATGTCAGAAGCACACAACACATACACACACCGACAACAAACACATCAGGCAGACATGTGACACACAACATATAACCTGGCATGCATGCTGGGTCAACTTTGAATTTCTTCTGTGATCAGACCTGTTGAAAGGTGGCAGTTTCCATGGAAGTGGGTCTATGCAGTGCAGAAAATGTGTACGCCACTCACTACCTACATGTACAAGGACTCCATGGTGTGTGTCAGGAAATGTGAAGGCAGTGCAAGGTCAAATTCAGGCATCACGTGCACTGTGCATTCAATGTGTAGCATATCTACAAGCCAAGCACCCCTCCACCCAAGTACACAAGCAGGGATGCCTAGCATGGTATCAAAAGGCTGACTATACACCTGTGTATTGACAGGCAGTGTTGACTGGCATCAACAGCTTAATGTGATTTAAGTGACAACACTGAAAATTATGATGGGACAGTAAGCAGGACACATGATGAAAACTCTGGAGGCCGCCCACGTGTGAAGAAGACAATACAACAGTTGGACAGAGTCATTGGCCATTAAACAGGCTGAGGCCTGTGAGCCACACAGATTGTCAGACCCTAAACATGTGTGCAACGCAGTACTGAGCCACAGTTGACATGGGAAGGCTGATGAGATGCCATGCAATGTATATCACCCAGGACTTGTATTACAGTGATCATCCAGTCAAGGACACATAGGGGCATGCGTGCAATGCACATGGAGCTTGAATGGGCACTCATGTCCCTGCGGGATATCTGACCTATGCACAGTACAAGTGAGATACCCTGCATCAAGTACTAAGGCTGTACCACACGGCATATGTCTGGCCCATTGTACGCTGGAAGTTAGCATCTTCACAGGACGCATGAACAGGAAAGTACACATTGGCAAGATTGAAGCAGACCAGTGCAAAGGTGGAACTGGGGTGCAGAGTGGCGAAGGAGGGGCAAGGGAGCATGCCTACATGGAGTCCCCGCATGCAGGCAGAGGAGACATGCACGTCAGTCATGCAATGACATTGTGCCTGGGCTGAGAGGGAGGTCACCCCACGCCACATGCAGAAGGGCCAGTGACCTGGAACATGGACCAGAGGGGCATATTTGTAACCAGCATGTCAGTAGGGTGCAATAGTGGTGATGCGGACAATCCCCATCTGCTCCACATGTCCACCATCCAGCAGAGCAGACATGAATCACAGAAGCATTGCATTACTTACACATCAGAACCATGTACACGTCACATGTAGTGGCAATCATGCACAACACATCCCACAAGTGAAACACACACGTCCTCAACAAACACGCATCAACACTCACTGGACTGGGCATCAAAGTCCAGCATCTCTCCCACTCCTTCGACCAATTTGGGTGGTATGAACTCTGCGACGAGTGCCTCATGCAGAGTGAGCTCTTCCTCCTCTGGTGCAGGCCCACCGCCAGTCACCAGAGTCAAGTTGTAATTAGAGGCACGCTTAGCCTTAGCGCTGCGTTTGAGGTAATTCCAATGCTTTTTGCACTCTTGCGCCGTGCGCACCTCATGGCCGAATGAACTGACATGTTCCCCAGCATGCTTTCAGTGGGTGTCACAGTGGGCAGCCGTAGTCTGACTATTGGCACCCACTACGATGTCACGGCTGTGGCCCCGCACGTAGTCCACGAGGAAGTCCAGTTCCTGCTTGCAGAAAGGCTTCTTCCTCGACGTGCAGGAGGTCGTGGCTGTGTGTGGGGTCCCAGCCTGTGCTGCAGGTGCAACCTTCCTCCTCTTGGACTGTGGCGCAGACCCTGGCTGGCTAATGCCGTCCTGACCAGTATGGCCCGTGGGTTCGGTGGATTGAGCCAAGGGAGTGGCAGGTGGAGGGACGACCAAAGGCCTGACTTGTGTCAGTGGCATCTGGGTGCCCTCTAATGGACCCTGCACAGCAACATCCGCTGTGGCAGGGTCGTTGACCGCAATGGTCCTGGTTGGCAGACTCACAACCGTGGTGTTGTTGGGTGCATCTGCCCCTGCACTTGCCAACACCCGGCTGTTTGGGGCAGCAGATGACATAACTGCCCCAGGGACACATGTCTTGGTCAGAGCAGCCCTTCGTGCCCCTATGGTTTCCCTGCTGGCCTGTTGGAAATCTACCAAGGGCTCCTCAAGTGCCACACAGCCTGCGCTGGCAGACCCTGAGCCTGGGTGGCGGTGTCCACAGCTGCACCTGCAGCTACCACTACCCTTGGGCCCGCGGCAGTAGATGGAACGGACTGCCGGGTCACACGGGCGCCAGTGCCAGATGCAGAAGCTGCATCCCCCGGAGCCACAGGGGGTGGTGGCATGACTGCATCGACACATGGCACAACATTGTGCTCAAGTGGCGCACCCCTGCCTCTTCCCCCTCTGTGGCCGCCCTGGAAACCCTGGAGTCCCCCTACTCCCTGGTCACCACGGCCACGTCCCAGACCACGCCCGCCACGAGGAGTACGCCCAGCTGAGGCTCCCCTCACCTTTGGTGTCCTCCCAACCATGGCACAGATGTAGTAGTGTTGGCAGAGATGGAGTAGTGCTATTGGGAGGTGTACACCACAATTGACCTGGGCAATTGGGGTGAAGGGGGTGGGAAGCAAAATGTTAACAGCCCCCCTGCACCTGCAAGGCTGTATGTGACCCCGGTGATGTAGTGATTGGTCACGCAATGCTCAGGCACCCCAAAACTGCAGTAAAACCGTGCACGCAACCCTGCAGCCTACGTGCATGGAATCAACCTCCCGCAGTACGCGGTGGAACCCAGTAACACGAATAACGCATACGCGTGGGACACGCAGGCTACTATGACCTCGAAAATGGGTGCAATTCACAGGGGCACCCACAGTGGGAAAAATAGCGTGTGCGACTCACCGTCTGACTAGCGCGATGCAGAAAAACACGCGTAGCCAATACCCCCGCCAAAAGAAGAGATACGTCCTTGATAGCTGTGAAGTTGTGATGGCGCGCGAATCAACAGGAAGCAGCAACACACGTCGGTCTCCACGAAAGGCACGTACAGCGAACTGCTGACCCCGCTCACCTTTAACCCGTGCTGAGGGAAACGCTTGTGCGCGTCACGTCACTTACGCGCATGGGCCCTTTCCTCGGATTACACGCATTCCCACGCGGACGTGCAGTTTTTCACGTGTGCTGAAACGCCCGTGCACACCCGCGCGCGTCACGTCACAGAGGTGCTTGCGCTTGAAGGGCCTTCGGTCCAATGAAATCGTGTATGCGTGCAGACGCGCTTACGCGCTAAGTGCCTTTCCTCGAATTACACGCTGACATGCAGAATTTTCACGTGCCAAATCACTCCGTATCAAGCTGGCCATGTGTAAGCACACGGAAGACCACGCTCCTGCCCAAAAGGCTGAATTACTGCCCCCCAGAGCCCCGAGCAGCCTCCCACAAGCCATCTGCTGCTGCCTGCCTGCCTGCCTGCGGCCACCGTGCCCTGCCATTTGGTGCCTGCACATCAGCCATCTGCAGGGGTCCATTTGCTGTGTCCACCCCTGCTGGAACAGAAGACTCCCGACTGGGATACCATCGCTCCACAGCCCAGCCCCAGGACCCAGTTGCCCACCCACGCCTGCCTTGGGGGTCGCCATGTCGGGGCAAACACCATCCGAGACCACTGGCGACCCCCAGCCAGAGGGGCAGAGGGCCACCAGCTTCAGTCAGAAGGAAGTTAGTGTCCTGGTGGAGCATGTCCTGGGGCATTATGATGCCCTCTTTGGATCATCAGGCGCCGACAAGGAAGGACGGGACAGGATCTGGATGGACATCGTGACTGCCATCAACGCGGGGGGGTGGCAGTCCGACTATTCCATCATGTCAAGAAGTGCTGGGAGGACTTCAGGTCCAGGACCCTCAACAAGGCCCGGCGCCTCTTGAAGGCAGCGGATGCTAAGGGGCGCCGGGGCCACTTGTCGGAAGATCAGATGAGGGTCCTGGAACGCATATCCCCAGCGCTCCACGTCCAGGTCCTTGAGAGGCAGACCCGTCTGGAGTCGAGCAGTAAGTGGCCAAGCATTGCTGTGTGAGACACAGCATGTTGCAGTGTGCTGGTTGTCTGATACTTGCCTGTATGTGTGACATAGGCCATGTACGCGTGTGTGTGTGCAGGGACATCATGGTCATGCATGTGAAACCAGTAATGTGTGAAGCACACGGTTGGTGTATGTGTTTACATGCTACATGGGGAGCCCTATGCGGAATCGACACATGAGAGCATGCCAGTCTCTGTTCCTGGACATGGGGGGGTGAGGGATGGGTGATGATGCCATGTACATGTATGGTGTCCATGTCTGTGTGTCTGACCTGCGTGTCTGTGACTTGTGAATGCCATGGATGCATGACACATGTCTGTGTCAATGTTCAGATTCACTGATGCAGCCTAGCTATCCTTGCATCCACTGTGTCTGGGGTGTACGAGTCCAGATGAATGAAAGTAAGGTGAAGTGTGTGAATGTGATAGGCATGACCCATGATGCATGTGAGTTCAAAAACAACATTGTATGTTTCAAGAGTCCCTTGGACATGTTTGCTTATGTCCATAGCATCCGCCATGCCTGTTACTGCATGTGTTTTGCCTGCACTGACCCATGTGTTGTGGAGGGACATGATGGAAGTGATCTTTGACAATGCCACTCATCTGCTATTGCTTCCTGTCTAGGGGACCATTGTACAGTACCCTGATGCTTGTGTTCTATGTCTCCCTCTACACAGCGCAAAGTGAAGAAGAGGGCGGAGAAGGCGCTGTGGAACAAAGCGGCGGGGATGCCCCCATGGCTGCAGCGGAATGGGTGGGTGAGCCCCCACAGGGGCTTGCAACGCCGGAAGACGGTGTGTAGCCATCCAGGTTGGTGGTTTCCACAGAGGAGGAGGAGGCCGCTACTGAGCCGCACATGGGGCCTGGTGGGGGCATCCCTGCTGGTGCAAGTGGTGCAGTCCAGGGGCAGAGGCAGGAGGCAGCACAGGTCGCCGTGGAGGTGCCTGTGCATGTCACTGTCCCTGACACTGTGACTGCACCACCATGCACCAGCAGGGATGCCCCATCCCAGGCCCGTCCACAGGTAGGGGGGATGTCCATGTCATCTGACTCCCCTCAACCTGCGAACGAGGGGACCCCTGGCCGTATGGAGAAGGTCCTGATTGGTGTCGTGTTGCGCACGGGTGTCATTCGTGATGAGGTGCGTGCTTCCCGGGGGGAGCACGCACGTCATCACGAAGAGCACCGTGCCAACATGGCCCAGTTGGGAGCGGTCGTGGTCGGGGGTTTCGTACATGTGTTGGGCACTCTGGCGACCCTCTCCACCTCTGTGGAGGCTATGCACCAGTCGTTCTCCATGCCGTCTTCCGGCCCAGATGCCACCAGGGCCCCCTGTGGACCTGCCCCGATCAATGCAGCCAACTCGGTGGGGATCCCATCCCTGCCACAGTTGGGAGTCAGAGGTCCAGCAGGGGTGGACACACCAGCAACTGGACCCCAGCAGATGGAGGATGTGACAGCATCATCGGGCAGGGCACGTGCATGACGGCGTCGGTGGATTCCATCAGCCTGGATGCCGTCGTGCTGGCACAGGCAGTTGCGTCGGCGGCAGCGGCAGACTTGACATGGGAGGCATCATGGCTCGGGGCCATCAACATCATGGGTGCAGGCATCAGCCGGAGGGCAGGAGAACCCTGGAATGGGAGTGGCTTCCGTGTGGGAGTGGTTGGGCCAGCAGATAGGTGCGGAGCGGCAGCGGGCAGAGGATGAACGGCTCACAATGGTCAGGGCGGAGAACTCCATGCGGAGGGCGCTGAGGCGGGCTGAGTGCCTCGAGGGTATTCGCAAGGAGTTGGAGCTGGACACTGCATTATCCCTGCGAGACCTCGGGGCTAGGGAACATGCCCGCCTCCAAGCCATTGAACAGGAGTTCGATGATGTCCTGGCCCATGACAACATCCAGTGAGCCATTGGACTAGCCCGCTGCCATTGTAAATAGTTATGTAGTTAGTGTTAGGTTTCCTTTGCTTTTTTATTGATTTTGGACCTTTTGGACAATGGACCACATTTTTGTATATATTTTTTTTATCAGGTAGTATTTTTAGATAGGTTTCATTTCTTCAGTTGGGATCATGGACCCTGGTTTGTTTATCTGTATATAGTTGACTGTTGGATTATGTTTTTTTTTTTTTGGATTTACCCATGGAGCAATGGTTTTCGGTTTTGTTTTTCCTTTGGATGTACTTTTTTGAACTGTGACTTTGAACACCTTTCCTTTGGATTATGATTTGTGGTTTTTCATTATTTTACGGACATGCTGCTTTTTGTTTTTAATTCCCATTGTCGTTTGTTTATTTTTAATCCCATTTATGTTGCTTTTAATACATTTTTTTCATCAAACTTCAATGTGTAGTATCATCTCATTGGTTTCATGCATATCATGATATGGGTTTTGACATTCACTTACACCCATTGTGTGTATGTGAGGGACATGTGTTAATTTACATACTTGACATTGGGGTTGTATCATGTAATTGCCATTTCTGAGTGGGTGGATGCAATGCTTGGGTGGGTGTTTGGCATGTGGAGGCTGCCCATAAGGGCCAGGGATCTAGATTGTGATGACGTGTTGGCTGGGGGACATGTGTCAGGACCTGCTGGCAGGTGCCCCACAATGCTGGCGGGTGCGGGTGCAGGGGGACATGAGTGGGACATGAATGGGGGCCTGCTGGCAGGTGCCTCGCAATGCTGGGGGGTGGGGATGCAGGGGGACATGAGTGGGACATGAGTGGGGGCCTGCTGGCAGGTGCCTCGCAATGCTGGGGGGTGGGGGTGCATGGGGACTTGAGTGGGACATGAGTGGGGGCCTGCTGGCAGGTGCCCCGCAATGCTGGGGGGTGGGGGTGCAGGGGGACATGAGTGGGACATGAATGGGGGCCTGATGGCAGGTGCCTCGCAATGCTGGGGGGTGGGGGTGCAAGGGGACATGAGTTGGTGATCAGTAGTGCAAGGAGACATGTGCCTTTGCTGGGGGGCATGGCCATGTTGGGTGGGCTGCCTGCGGGACATGACCAGGGATCCAGGGTAGTCCCCTGTGGTGTGGGCTGCATGCAGGGGCCGTGGAGGGTGTACAGGGAACACCTGGGAGGACCCACACTGCCAAATCACGTGTGGGACTCCCCGGCACCCCCGAAATACACGTACCCTGCTGAAATCGCCTGTGAAACTTCCTGCGCACCCCAGTAATACACGTACCCTGCTGAAATCGCGTGTGAAACTTCCCTCGCACCCCAGTAATACATGTACCCCGCTCGCACAGGGCCAATCGCGTGTGAAACTTCCCGCGCACCCCAGTAATACACGTACCCTGCTGAAATCGCATGTGGAACTTCCCGCGCACCCCAGTAATACACGTACCCAGCTGAAATCGCGTGTGAAACTTCCTGCGCACCCCAGTAATACACGTACCCCGCTCACACAGGGCCAATCGCATGTGAAACTTCCCGCGCACCCCAGTAATACACGTACCAGCTGAAATCACGTGTGAAACTTCCCGCGGACCAGAGTAATACATGTACCCTGCTGAAATCGTGTGTGAAACTTCCCGCGCACCCCAGTAATACACGTACCCTGCTGAAATCGCGTGTGGAACTTCCTGTGCACCCCAGTAATACACATACCCAGCTGAAATCGCGTGTGAAACTTCCTGCGCACCCCAGTAATACACGTACCCCGCTCGCACAGGGCGAATCGCGTGTGAAACTTCCTGCGCACCCCAGTAATACACGTACCCAGCTGAAATCACGTGTGAAACTTCCAGCGCACCCCAGTAATACATGTACCCTGCTGAAATTGCGTGTGAAACTTCCCGCGCACCCCAGTAATACACGTACCCCGCTCGCACAGGGCCAATCGCGTGTGAAACTTCCCGCGCACCCCAGTAATACACATACCCTGCTGAAATCGCGTGTGAAACTTCTCGCGCACCCCAGTAATACAGGTACCCTGCTGAAATCGCGTTTGGAACTTCCCACGCACCCCAGTAATACACGTACCCAGCTGTAATCACATGTGAAACTTCCCGCGCACCCCAGTAATACACGTACCCCGCTCGCACAGGGCCAATCGCATGTGAAACTTCCCGCGCACCCCAGTAATACACATACCCAGCTGAAATCACGTGTGAAACTTCCCGCGCACCCCAGTAATACATGTACCCTGCTGAAATCGCGTGTGAAACTTCCCGCGCACCCCAGTAATACACGTACCCTGCTGAAATCGCGTGTGGAACTTCCCGTGCACCCCAGTAATACACATACCTAGCTGAAATCGCGTGTGAAACTTCCCACGCACCCCAGTAATACACGTACCACGCTCGCACAGGGTGAATCGCGTGTGAAACTTCCCGCGCAACCCAGTAATACACGTACCCAGCTGAAATCACATGTGAAACTTCCAGCGCACCCCAGTGATACATGTACCCTGCTGAAATCGCGTGTGAAACCTCCTGCGCACCCCAGTAATACACATACCCCGCTCGAACAGGGTCAATCGCGTGTGAAACTTCCCACGCACCCCAGTAATACACGTACCCTGCTGAAATCGCGTGTGAAACTTCCCGCGCACCCCAGTAATACACTACCCCGCTCGCACAGGGCCAATCGCGTGTGAAACTTCCCGCGCACCCCAGTAATAGACGTACCCTGCTGAAATCGCGTGTGAAACTTCCCACGCACCCCAGTAATACACATACCCTGCTGAAATCGCATGTGAAACTTCTTGCGCACCCCAGTAATACAAGTACCCTGCTGAAATCGCGTGTGGAACTTCCCGCGCACCCCAGTAATACACGTACCCAGCTGTAATCGCGTGTGAAACTTCCCGCGCACCCCAGTAATACACGTACCCAGCTGTAATTGCGTGTGAAACTTCCCGCGCACCCCAGTAATACACGTACCCTGCTGAAATCGCGTGTGAAACTCCTTGCGCACCCCAGTAATACACGTACCCCGCTTGCACAGGGCCAATCGCGTGTGTATCTCCACGCGCACCCCAGTAATACACGTACCCTGCTGAAATCGCGTGTGAAACTTCCTGCGCACCCCAGTAATACACGTACCCTGCTGAAATCGCGTGTGAAACTTCCCGCGCACCCCAGTAATACACGTACCCTGCTGAAATTGCGTGTGGAACTTCCTGCGCACCCCAGTAATACACGTACCCAGCTGAAATCGCGTGTAAAACTTCCCGTGCACCCCAGTAATACACGTACCAAGCTGAAATCGCGTGTGAAACTTCCCGCGCACCCCAGTAATACACGTACCCCACTCGCAGAGGGCCAATCGCGTGTGAAACTTCCCACGCACCCCAGTAATACATGTACCCTGCTGAAATCGCGTGTGAAACTTCTCGCGCACCCCAGTAATACACGTACCCTGCTGAAATCGCGTGTGAAACTTCCCGTGTACCCCAGTAATACACGTACCCTGCTGAAATCGCGTGTGGAACTTCCCGCGCACCCCAGTAATACACGTACCCAGGTGAAATCGCCTGTGAAACTTCCTGCGCACCCCAGTAATACACGTACCCTGCTGAAATCGCGTGTGGAACTTCCCACGCACCCCAGTAATACACGTACTCTGCTGCAATCGCGTGTGAAGCTTCCCACGCACCCCAGTAATACACGTACCCCGCTCGCCTAGGGTGAATCGCGTGTGAAACTTCCTGGGATCCCCAGTGATACGCGTTCCCCACTTACCGTGCTGGTACAGGGTTAGCGCAGCCCTTTGCGCTGGATTGGGGATTTTGATGGCTTTTCCCTGCGCAAGGGGCGTTCTTGGGGGCGTAACTGGCGCTGCTGCAGGGTCGCTGCGCCACTCTGTGCCACGGCTGGTTTTGGTGGCTGGAATCCATGAATACGCTGTGCGCGGAAATGTATTTTAGTGCACACGGCTGGCGCAGTTATTCGCACGCGCACACCGTGCACCAGCCGCGTGCGCCACTTGTGCGCTGAATTCTATGAATTACCCCCTTTATGTTTTATGTTTTATTTCCCTTTCTCTAGTTATTTTTGTATTATTTTTGTTATAGATGTGTCCTGATGAAGGATAGGGTTCTATTTGAAATGCGTTAGCCATGTTTTTCTCCATGTAATGATTGTGGTTATGTTTTGTATGCACTAATACAATAATTCTTGCATTCTATGATTGCTTCAGTCTCCTTACATTATTTTCCTACTTCTGAATGAGATTTATCATAATGCGGCTTTGGCCTTAATACTGTGAGCACACAGCATTGAGGCTTGTTGGCTTCAATCTTTCTGTGTTACAATATAAATATGACACATTATTGTCAATTGTTTATATTCTACCAAAGATAAATAAACCGATAAAGGATCCTTTCAGTCAACCCATTATTTCAGCTACAAAACATTTACTTGAACCACTTGCACAGTATAACAATTAAACATTAGAACCACTGATTCAACGCACTAGTATCTTTATAAAAGACACAGAGCCCTTTTTTAGGTTACTAGATGAAATTAATTGGAAGCACAAACAGATATACTTTCCATAATGGACATTACAAGCCTTTCAACATTAATCGCATATGAGGAGGGTTTAAAATCTGTCACATGGTTTGTCTTGTCACAGGATGATATAGAAGCTACGTTGTAATTAAACTTCTGAAATGGATTTTGAATAATAATTCCTTTAGAATTGAGGGTCGATTGTACTTAGAAGTATCTGTTACATCGATGGGAGCCAATGTGGCTCCTTTCCATGCTGAAGTGTTCATGTACAATTTTGAGACATATACAAAATATAATAAAACATATACTAAATCATCATCATTGGAACCAATACATATAACACACACAAGATACACTGATAACATGTGTGTGTCTGTCTCCACCAGAAAATGAGATACTGGTCTTTTGAGAAAGTATTCAGTTTTTACATTTGAAAATTCATCATCATTATCATCTAATCGTTTATTTTCAATGTACATCCAAAAACCCATCAAAACAAAATGTTGGCATAACTAAAAAGAATAACTACAATCAAATAGTAATTCAGCAGGGACTAAGTCCTTAGAACATAATTTACCTTTGAGAATAGTACATTATAAAGAAAGTTAATCATTTTAACTGCACTGTAGCAAATAAAATAAATACAAAAGTAGATAAAATACGCACATTTATTCTACCAACTATATATATTTCTTCCTCTTAGACTAAGCTCACCCTACAAAATAAGCAACAGAAACAATTGTGATGAAGCTTTCTGTTGATTTGCAACACATAAGATCTATATGTAAATGTCTCATAACAAAATCAGTGTATGTATCGGTTTAAGCCAAGAGCCCCTTAATCCTTCATGGGGTGGACACAATAATTAACGTGTACATTGCTTTCTTCTGACTCTTTAAAATATGGGAACTTATTAGAGACTGTTGAAATCAATGTTTGCATAGAAGAAGCTACGGTGTGTATGCCCAATCTAAAATTACATATACAATTTCTTAAAACCAAAAAGGCTCAATATACTGAAGATAAGATTCAGGGCCAAAATCTGACTTATATGTTAGATATCTTCTTTGAGCTTCTTTTTGCTCCATTCACCTCTTCTTTTAATACCAAATCTGAATAAGCCCCATTAACCTGGATGAAATCCTTAGAAGGAGTATGCTTAGAATTTATTCTAAGAATGACACATTCATATATATATATTCTATTAATGCCCATCTGTTAGGTTCTAACTCATCTATGAACCACAATTGAAGCCGAATCAATTCTGGTTTACCCTTTGGAAACACATGATTTGTTTTATGGAATTATTTTCTCTCTGACCTTGATATACATCAGGTCCTGGCATAAATACTCTATCCCCAAATCTCTTGCTAAAAGACAGAATTGCATGGGCTTTTCTTCATTACATCACATTTCTGAACGTTTTCCTTCCACTGTCTGTTTTTACTTATTCTAATTCACACATGGTCAAAATAGAGAACATTTAAAATAGAATGTTCTATAGCATCAATAAGAAGTTTGAATAAAACCCATCTCCCAGCATTATCTGATTCAGAGGATAATACTTTGCATTGAAGACGCTTATTGATAAGTGTAATAACTCCATTCCTCTTTCCATCTGCACACATAAAAAGTGCCCCACCCATAGGCATTTCAATTTGACAGCTTCTTCCTGTGAAAGGTGAGATTTTTGTTATCATGCAATTGATGGTTTGGCCCTACAGATGTGTGAAAGAATTTTCTGTCTTTTAACAGGATTATGACATTTGAAGTTCCATGTGGTTATGTAAAGTGCCATGGATACCAGCTTAGTGAGTATATACAAATTCAATAATATACTGGTAAGTTGAAACACGCACAGGAAAGAAATATGAGGGAGAGGGAGAGACAAACAAAAAGAATATGGAATTTTGAAATTTCCATACAAACCAACTAGTGTAGAAAAGAGTAGTGGCTAACGAGAAACAGCCACTCCAAACCATGTCCAAGAAAAGTCAATAAGTAGAAGGGGTGGAGAGCCAGTACCGGATGGTCCTATTCCACACCCCATTCCGGTAAGGATACCATATTATGAAGAAACCATATTGTGTATATAGTTCATTTCATATAGGCCGTGGTCTGGTGGTATCCATTTCATCCCTTCTGTGGCTCTGGATAAAATTGTGCAGGTCTATTGGATTTTGAAATGTGAACGTGTTCCCATTGAGAGTAACCTTTAGAGATGCTGGATGGATAATGCCATATCTGGAATTGAGCTGCCGTAACACTGGTCTGAACGCCAATAGCTCTTTTCTTCTTGCCGATGTGGCATTGGAAACATCTTGAGAAATAAAGATTTTGGTGCATTCCCATGTAAGTAACTTTTTCTGTTTTGCTTTGACCATTATGAGTAGGACATGAGTACAATCAAGTAAGGCAAACATTAGAGTTTGTGGAGCATTTCTAGGTCCCACACAATTAGCTCTCTGGATGTTAAGTTGTAATGGTGTAGGAAGATCCAGAAGTAGAGGGAGCATATAGTATAGAAATTGAATAGGATTGTCTTTTTCAATGCTCTCAGGAATACCAACAATTTGTATATTATTCCTCCTATTCCTGTTTTCTAAATTGTCTGCTGCTTTTCCAGAAATAAGACTGTATTTTCAAGAAACATCACCTTTCCTGCAACATCTTCAGTATCACTAATCCTTCTTTCAACTTCATTTATTCTTGATTCGAATGTGGACCACTTGTCATCAAGCATTTGCAATTTAGCTGTTGTGGCTTCCATAAAGGGTTTAAGAGATTCAATTTCAGTTAAAATAACCGGGTCTTGCATATTACCTTTAGGTGTTGGAGAGTCCCTTTTCTGCCTTTTGGGAGCATTACTGGTAGATGTTCATGGCATTTCTTTGGATTGTCCCTTATTTGAAGCCATACTCAGACAGTGTATATAATACTGGGTAAAACTAGGCTTCTGCTTTAATTTAAGATACTTTTCCTTCAGTGGCTGTGTTCGAGGCACAATTAGATGTTTTAATTGCAGAAAATCAGCTTTCTTTTGCAAGGTTTTATGTGAGATTTCAGCGTCAGCACAGCAGAATTGATATCACTCTTATGCAGGGGCCAAACACGACTAGCTAACGTTAGTACAAACCATATGGGCTTAGTTAACGTCAGGACTTCCCAACACCTGTTTTCAATTCTAGTTATAGGTGCAAAGCATGCTCTTATTAAAGTATTCTGACACCATATGCCAGGGATAAAGTCTGCAGCTCAGTATTGAAGGGTATATGCCACAATGCCTCACAACATCTGTTAAAGTTGTAGTTATAAATAAAACACGTTTTAATCTCAAAATGTCCTGACATCTATGTGCCATAAGGAGTCCTTCAGCATATATTTTGAATGATAAATGTCAGAAAAATGTATTTCTTTCAGCTTCTCATAATATCTATAATATGCTTAAATTCTTAATAACACATTTTTAAATTCCCATATCCTGGCAGCCGTGTGCCAAAAGTACCTTTCTTTATGAGGATTGCAGCGTGTGGGAGCTCAGCCTTTGTTATGTAGAAAACTGGCTTCCTTGACCATAGCGGCGCTTCCTTGCCACATCAGCCGAGCAGCTGACAGAATGTTACGGGCTGCATTCTATGCAACTCTGCCGTCAGCAGGCAGTGCCTCCGGACAATTTCGTAGTTCCACCTCTTCGTCTTCGAGAGGATGAATGCTCGCTGAAAGCTGCAAAACCCTTTTACCATGTAAGCAGAGTGAGCCAGTACGTTTATTTCGTAATAAATATTATTTGTGCCACATTTAAAAAACAAAGTTTGATGCCAGGCCGGGAGCTCGGAATTAGGCAGCCATCCGCTACGGCACTTGGCCACACCCGCCACTAATGACCTTATGATTAACATATTTGGCAACATACAGTTCATAGATCATTGAAACTTACAAACCATACTTTACGTCAACCAAAAATGTAGATACCTTCACCTAATTGGGCATATGTCACAGCATACTTAAACAGAGCTAAAACATTAAGGCCCTCATTCCGAGATTGGTGGTAGTCATGGTGCTACTTGCGCCATGACTACCACCAATAACGGTACCGTGTCCGGATTGGTGAAATGTGGGCTTACCGGTCCAGTCCGACCTTGGCGGGACCGGTAAGTCCCCATTCACCAAACCATTCCCCATTCCCATTGAGCCCCCTATAGGGCTCAACGGGAATGCCCCTATACGGCTCAATGGGAATGGGGAGGGTGCAAATAATGGACCAGCGTATGCCAAGCCCGTTATTTGCACCCAGGTCCCTTAACGGGTCCCGTCCATAACACCAGGTCAGACCTGGCGTTACGGAAGGGACCTGCTAAGAGACCTCGTAGTAGGGCGGTAAGGGATTACCGGCACTGGTCTCCTTACCGGTGCCCGGTATCCCTTACCGCCCTACTCGGAATGAGGGCCTAAAACCCTTATCCATAAACATTTGCAATTTTTCCTATATTTATAACCCTACAAATATAGTACGTTTTGATTTCTTTGTTTCTAAGTATTACTGGCTAAGATATATCACTGAAGGAAAAAAGAGGGAGCCAGACATGTGATGTCATCAGTGATGTGTTCAATGACATTTGTGACATAATCTTTGATGTCCTGGGTGTTAGTCTTAACAATGCACGGTGGTGGCGCGAGTTATGGTTGCTTAGCTTACCATAACTAGCGAATTTCAGGAGTTTTCCGGTTTTACTTGGAACCAAGACGTCCCTTTAACAAGGTTTTTTTTACTGAATTTCATAGGTTTTTAATTGCGCAACTTAACCATAACCTCTCTTTATCAATTTTTTTTTACTGAATATACATATTCATAATGTGAATTTCATAGATGTTTACTAGGATTCCCTTACTTTATATACTTTTAACATAGAATGTACTGAACCCCCTGCTAGTGATTATTTGATGTCCGCGGACTGTGCGTATGTCCGCGGACAGACGCGGACAACATCAACACTACGCAAAAACTCAGGGGGTATCTTAAATTGTTCTATCATGCCATATAAACACTGAACAAGTTCAAAAAGCAGCACATAAACACATTATATGTAATAATAAATAAGAAGTGGAACCTATATATGTAACCGTCCATTTAAATAGCATATGTACTAAAATGGAATATACCAAAACAAAAAAAGATATGCCTCCAACATAATTGCCTCACAGAAACTGCACATCAAGAAGCAACAGCAGACCTACACAACAGTAACAAC
Source organism: Ambystoma mexicanum (assembly GCF_040938575.1). NCBI lineage: Eukaryota > Metazoa > Chordata > Amphibia > Caudata > Ambystomatidae > Ambystoma > Ambystoma mexicanum. The sequence goes on from NC_090930.1 coordinate 1,009,315,842, forward strand.
AAAACTTTCCAGAAACTAGTAAGTAAACTTCATTTGTCTTATATATTTCTAAACTTTATGTATTAGGTGCACTAAAAGTAATATATATTTTTTTACACAGAAATGTCCAGTACTTTGGAATGGCATATGAGGAAATGACTGAAGACAGTGGTTCTAATGGTAGACACTTCTCTATATAAGCAAATTAATAATCATTACTTTATGTGTACTTAACATATATATATTTTTTTTAACAGACCATACAAACATTGAAAATAATATAGCAAAAGAGACGTTACAAAATACTCTGCAGCGCATGGAACAACAAATGGATATGCTTATGGAAAATTTCAATCTTTTAAAAGATTTTGTGGAGGATCACATAAAAGAAAAAAATAAATATCATTGTCTCACATGCACCTGTTCCCCCTCTCCATGTCTCAGTCAACTATCCCCAAACCCTCACCACCAAGAAAAATGTTATGATGAGACTTCCATCCCTTCATCCCCTCCTATCCATCATTTCCAAACTCCTAATTCCCCTGCATTTGTGTCAGTTTCTGCTTCCCCCTCTCTTTCATAAATCTTATATCTGTATATAATAAGAAGAAATATTATGTGTGTTTTAATTCAGTCCTTTGTGTCTTATTTTTTGTTAAAAGGTAGTTAGGTTGTCCGCGTACAGCGCAGGTGTCCGGGATGTCTGCAATTAACCAAAATGGGGGAGTCCTAAGGAGATTATACCTGTCCGTACTGTCCGCAAGCAAGATGGAACTGTTCTTAGAACACACTCGGTGTCCGGAATGTACGCAATTAACCAAAATGGAGGTGTCCTAAGGACACTATACCTGTCCATACTGTTCGTAGAACATCTACGCACATGCGCACCACACCCATAGGTCCTATGAACAATCATGCCTGTCCGTAACTGTCCGTCTCACGTGTGTCGCACTATTAATTAGTTTGAGGACCTGAATACTGTCCGTAGAACACCCGCGCGCATGCCCACAACCATTCCTACGCTTTTGGTATCCTGCGGACACCTGTCCCATTCGCAGACATGTTCATGACGTCATCATGTGACTGCACCCACGCTGAGCGTGTGTCCGGATTTGCGGACACTGTCCGGGTCCCCGAACATTTTAAAAGTACTTTTTTGGACAATCCAAAGTATGTTACAGTAAAAAATCACCATTGCACATGTCCCAAACCATGTCCCTGGCGTTCTACATACTTTTTGGAACTTTTTGAGCCTTTTTGGGGTGTTCGATCTGTCCGCGGACAGTACGGCTGTCCGCGAAGCGCGCACTGGCACCCCTATAAAAGGCCACACCCCAGAGCTCATCCTCATTCTGTCTTTCTACTACTGCAGATTGACTTGTTTTTTTGGTGCTTTTTGCTGGTCTTGCAGCTCTTGCTGCTTTCCCATCATCTAACCTGATGGCATCCATGGTTGCTGCTGCTACAGCTGGTGCTACTTCTGCCTCAGCACCACCCCCACCCCCTCCACCACCACCACCTCCCCAAGGGCCTGCTAAGGGGAACAGGTGATAGGATGTAGAGGAGGAGGATGAAGACGATGAAGAGGATGAGGTAGTGGAAGTCCCTACTACCAGCACTCGCCGTGAGACTTGAGTGTGGCGGTTGTTAACAATTCATGGTGGAGTGCCAAAAGCATGTGCCAATAAAGTCACCTGCAACCAGTGCAAAATGGTGTTGAGTCGTAGGAGGCCTGGTTCGTACAGCTTTGGTAAGACATCAATGAAGCGACACCTAAGGTCGTTCCACGGTGGAGCTATTCGCAAGGTTGTAGCTTGTGATAAACGTAGTAGGTTGATTTCCTCTACAACATCCTCCGTTTCCACTCTGTCACCACAAGAGACACTCCTGTGGGACAGCACATCCCTCCAGCTGCCTCACAGGCCATTCATGATGCTGTTGACCCTTACCTTTCGAGGGACACAATATTGTGTATGTACTACGATGCAGTACTCTGCAGGGGGGAGAATCTTTGGAGTGCTTTCGAGACTGCGGTCATGGAGCATGAGAAGGTCTGCTACCTACCTAAAGAAGGCCCTCCCTACATCTTCCTCTCTCCACCTGCCCTCTCTTATCCCTGTGGTTGGTGTCCCTTCCTTACCCTCCTTTCCCCTCCTTTCCTTGTGTGTCGTGTTTAGAAAACCTAAAGAAATATAAAACAACAAAACCCCCAAAAAGGCTCTTTTCAGAGCCGCCTTTCACAGTTTAAAAATAGAAGTGACAAATAAATAGTGCAGGGCCCTGTGCATTTTTTAGAAGTCCGCGGACAGTTCGCGCACATATACCATTTTGGGGTGCTGCCCTATCATAACCATTGCACTTTTCTATGGGAGGAAGTGGTGGCTCTGAAAAGATCCTTTTGGTGTTTTTTTTTGTGTTTCAAAAACTTAAAATGGTCCACACGTACTGCAAAATGGATGGCTGTAATTCCAAAAAAGGTTGCAATGCATTTTGTAAATTTCTCAGAAAAATCTGATTGCCAAAATTAGTAAGATGGACTCCATCTCTACGAAAAATGTATGTGCTACGAAACATAATATTTTCATTGTGAAAAGAGGACATGCCAACATCTCTTAAAAAGACTCAAACAGCCTTATTGATATTGCACCTCGGTTTTTCCAGTTGTGGACCAAATGAAGAAGAACGCAGCCACATTTGTCTCTGCGCAATACGAGAAAAAATTACTTGGGAATTTGGAAACATGTCCATGACCTTCCCAAGTCCTTCTTTCATTAGAAATTGCAAAGAAATTCCAGACACATGTCCTAAACTGTTCCCTTCACAATGAATTATAATTATATCGGGATGATGCTGTGTCTCCAAAGTAGCACAGAGAGGTAACAAGTCCAGCCACTTCATTCCACGCACTCCATGCCAGTGCACTTCCATATGAGGGAATCCAAGATTTGCAGCTACTCCACAGCGTTCTGCATGCACCTTCAACCAATGTATCCATGAGTCTCCCAAAATCCAGATAATCTGTTTTCTAAAACACACAGCCATAGTTATCTGTTTTTCTCTCAGGAAAAAGACCTTCTGACAAACTCTCTCCTTACACAACACACCCAGTAAACTTTATTGACCAATCCCTTGCTCTACTCTTTCTCAGTTACATGCCTCTCCATCCCAAAATCCCCGTATGTAATATGCAGTATCCGAAAAATCTGAGCGTGGTGAATTCAAATTTAAATAGTGTGCCCCATTTCCCCGTTGAGGTTGTCTCTGAAAAGATCCATTTTGTTTGTTTTTTTGCAGATGCTTGACAGAGACCTGTTATTTTGTATTTCTTTTCTTTTTTTTCTCACTTTACTCCTAAACTCTTCACATAACCTTCTCCAAAGCAACCCTTACATTCCAAAACAGCATGGCATTTCCCATTAAAGATAAAGAAATACCATCTTCTTTAAAATAAACAGCATTATTGGAATCAATATTCTCATTATTACAGAAGAACATACCAGCTCTAAGCATGAAAGCACACATGCCTTGGTTGATTGCACACCTAGCAATGTTTTTCTGAGGACAAAACACAGAACTATTGTCCCATATTGCTCTAGGTACTAATCCAGAAAAATAACTTTGGCATTTGGAAGGATGTTCATTACTGTTTGAACCAAGTGTTCAAAAATCTACCAACAAAGTAGGGACACTAACATAGCCCAAATTCAAAGCACCACAGTGCAGAACTACTACTTGGGGACTGTTCATCCTGCCCATATCTTCACACACTTGTACAATTCCCTGTACATTGCAAGCAGGCACAGTGCTCCACACCACCTCCACTCCTTTAACATCAGAATTGTTTGCCACATGCCTGCATTGAGCATACTGCTGTAAACCATGCACAGACATATCTCCAACCACCAACACCATGACTTGCTCCACCTCTGCCATCTTCACTACAACAAATCTTTCAACACAAATCCACAACCACAACACCTGATTGGCTAATCCCTATAGTCCCCTTTTGATGCTGGATTTGTTGGAAAACCCCAGATGTGGCATGCCCTGACCGCAGACAGCCATGGTGTCCGCGGAGCGCATAACTCTTGGACAGCCCTTCTACCCTTTCCACTTCACTCTCTGTGCCATTCCCTCATTGGATACAGCTAAGCAGTCACACAGCCATCCAGCAATCACATCCAAGACCTCTACATCTAACTCCATCATCAGAGTTCAGCACTTCAAATGTACAGTTAATCATTCTGAGTACAAGTCTCATATCATTGGAAAACACCTACTAAAAAACTACTGGTCAAGTCTCCAAGATTTCTATTTGCAGCTGCATGCAAATCCACATCCATGAATACAAACTACAGGTATGCATATTTTATGCAGAGTACATGTACAACTCTTATAAATGCATATAAATGCATATAAACAGATTAACTGCCACTTACATGAATACCTTATAAAATGAACTTACTATTATTTTTCCTATCTGCTATAATCAACTGTCACTTCCAAACCTGTTTGCTATCTAAATTCTTTTTATTATAAAATTACACACAGCCAGGATAAGTTCATGCATCTTTATACACTCACATAGATAGACACTATCATTGAAACGCTCCCAGCTGAAATGCTGAAATAACACCACTGCATGTACATCACATCCTTCTGCTTTATTACCCACACTTTCACAAATGCATACATTCTATGCTTTTCTATACAGTTTCTGCCATTTACCTTATACAAAATTGCAAAATAAGTATATCATTATTTCTTCTATCTATCTCCTAACATGCAATAACACAGCCTTAAGAAACCAAGTGAGTTTCATACACTTAGTATTCTACTAATTTGCAAAGCATGTTGAACTAACATATTGTAAGTAAAATTAAAGGCTTCATATAGTCAAAGGAAACTGCATGCACTCACTCTGGTCAGTTATCATACAACAATACTACTACAAAAACATAAAAAATCAATGTCTAAATTAACATCAGTGCTATAAACACACAAAATCACTAACTTCTTTCTTTTACAATTGCAGTGAAGACCACTCTCCAGAAAAGCAGCAGCATCTGAAGTACAAACAACAACTTAGAAGAAACCTGCTCATTCCAAAAAAAAAGTAAGTACAATACTACCAGAATATACTGTTACTCAAACACACTGTGGGGTTGATTCATGGAATGTGTGCGCCGGAAAACGGGGATGTGTACCATTCTGCCCACAAATCCCCATTTGTTAAACAGGGATTTGCAGGCAGAATGGCGCAGAAATCCCTATTTTTCGGCGCACAATTTCCATAAATCAGCCCCTAGAATGTTAGTATTGCAGAACAAAGAACTGTTTTAATTCTATAACATTAGATTTAGTATTAGTGCTTCTCCTCACAACTAGCTTACTTTCTACTGTCATTTGAACCCCAGTATAGTAACACACAAATACAAGAATAGCCTTCCCAACTAGTTGTAGCTGCCCAATGCACTATCACACAGCACACATACATCCTTACCATCATACTCAGATACTCATGCACACAGCACACATACATTGCAGAACAGCCCAACCAATACCCTCTTTTTTTTTCAACAGACCCCAAAGTATGCCTACCAAAAAGCAAGTCTGTAGAAAGGCAGAAGTAGAGCAAATGAAAATATAAGTGTCCAAAATAAGCATCCATCTCTAGCAGAATTTATACAAAAAGTTCAAACAAAAGATCTAATAGAGTCATTAAGCGAAACAAAACAAGCTTCCAGTACAAAAACCTTGCCTCCTCTTTCAAAATGTAAAACGAAACAGAAAGTGATTAACAAGAATTCAGCTACAACTACTGTTAACACTGCTCCTATAAAGTTTGATGTAATGGCAATTAACCATACCAAAAAAAGTATTTTAGAAAAAATGTTCCGCCACAGAGTCCTTCAGAATCTTATAAAAACAGGAGAGAAATCATGCACATACCATTAAAACCTGTCGTAGAAAATTAATCTTAGAAGCTCTCATAGACAGTACAATCCTTCTCAAAAGGAAGTTATTTATTTTAGTGTTAAACAGAATGAAACCACTAACACAACTAACTACTAAATTACAAAAAAGACTTCTCAATAAACGGAATGTCAGAAAAAATTACTTCTTAGATATCTGTGGAGGTGAATGGAATCACACCACCAGCACAGATCCATATTTCAATGAAGAAGCATAAAACAAAAGCAAACAAACACAATTGCCATAAATAGCAGTGGACGAGGGTATGAAAAACTTAATAATACCATAATGAAACAAGAAACGCTGCTTACAAAATATCCCCAGAAAACTCTGCATCAGACTGAAGAAAAACGTCCAATGTTCAAATGGCCGTGCACGTCAATGTGTAACATTGACAAAAAATCTTTTCAAATCTTTACACCAGTTCCTCAATCAATATGTAAAAGGCAAAGACAAATTCAAAAGGAAACTTCTACAAAATATGGATACCTGTCCAGTGCGCAAACACACAGGACTACAAGGGCATTCATTAGCCTGCATTTCAGGACCTAATTGCAAAAGCACCTTCCATCATATCAAAATGATGTCAACACATCATTCAACTATAAGAAATCTAGTCCATAAACTGTACTATGCTAAAAGTCCAGCTTTAGCATTAGACAATTTAAATAACAATTTTCTACACGGTATAGCCAAAGACCTACTCGAAGAAATAGAGCATATCCAGAGAAAAGTGAAAGCCACTTACAAAATGCAATAGCTTTACAACAGACAAGGAACAATTCTACGAATGGTAACCTTCTACTACACACATACAAAAAATAAATACTAACATTTAAAAGTACATCTGCTGAAGTACCAAACCATGTGTGTGTGTGTTGCTGCAGAACCTTTTATAAAAGTAGCACAAAAACTGTAGACATAACATACAAAATAGAACACAATGAAGATTCCAAATGATTTGAATTAGCTCTCTACCTTATGGCAGAAAACAAAAACGAAATAAATGACCCCTTAATACTTTGCAGTTACTGCACAACTTGATAACAACCAAACTCCTTCACGTGTTATCATAAATTATTCCCACTACCAAAACCCTTGCAACAACTCAATTTATATGAGAGCATCATAATTCAAACAGTGCATCCATTTCAAGCAATAATACGCCTTCAACCAAAAACAGCAAAATTACCTCCCTCAGAATTATTGAAAGGTATTTGTGGCAAAGTAGTTTATTTCCCATTAGATCTGAAAGAAAATGTACACATTCTAGGAGTGAAACATCCAATAGAGCAATCTTTAATTGTCTTAGTAAATGGTGTACCTACAAAAGACAAAAAAATGGCAACAACTCGTAGACGTACATAAAGTTAGACAAGCCTTGCAATATCTAAAAGACAATAATGAATATTGAAGAAAACCTGAGGGAAACGACTGAAATAATTCAAAAGTCACCAGAAACTGGTCAATTTGAACTTCTAGATCCTGCTACAGTATCCAATATTTTAGACCATTATACAATTCATACGTTACACTCTAAAGACACCATAGATGATGCACTAGAAACATACCAAATGCGACAAACCAAGGGATCACCAATCAGCATATGGGAAAAAAGTATAGAAGCACGTGCTTTTCCTATACTCTTTCCTACTGGGAAAGGAGGAAGGTACGATGATAGACCCACTCAGATAACAGCATCAGAATACCGCTCGTTACGATTGCATTCTGAAGATCCCAAATTTAGACAAAATGTGGAATACATATTCCACATACTCTTTGAAAGTGAACTAGCAACTCATTTTCAAAATATGTCAGCTACGCAATTACTACAAAAAGTGCAAGAAAAAGATGAGGTTTTACGATCAAGCATTACAAATCTTTTAGCAAACATGCGTGGTACTAAAGAGTACTGGTTCCGATGTCACAGAGATGTAAATTGTGCAGAATATGCATGGGAAGATTTACATGATTTCCTACGCATATCAAACGAAAACAAAACAAACATAGATATACTAACACCTCGAGAACTTTGCTCTCTAGATCCTGTTAATGTTTCAAGATATTTCCATCATCGCTTCATTGCTATGCTACACTTTATTTGTAATAAAACTGTTCCTCCCCTCAGAGAAGTGCAACACTTCTTTTGGAGAAAAGATTACCAAGCCAGAGGAGCACCACATATCCACATGCTTTATGGATTAAAGATGCTCCTAAATTTGGTCAAGACAGTGATGCCACTGTTTTACAGTTTATCAAAAAATATGTCACTTGTGAAATTCCTTCAGAAGCAACAAATAGTGATCTACGTGCACAAATGTTACAATTTCAAAGACACAAAAGTGGGAAATATTGTTGTCGCAAATACAAAAACAAAGGGATATACTACACCAAATGCTGCTTTGGTTTCCCTAGATCAGTTACAGCAACAGGTCAAGTAAACAACTTCATGTCTTCAATTAGACATAGGGCCTCATTACGACTTTGGTCCGGGTTCCCCGAATGGGGAATTACCGGGTCATTCTGAGTTCGGAGGGCCCGGTAATTCCTCCCTCCAGGAACCCGGGCCCAGACCTTCCCCATTCCCATTTGAGCCCCAATAGGGCTCAATGAGAATGGGAGAGGGAGCAAACAACGGGCCGATAACGAGCCGCCCGTTGTTTACCCCCTCTTCCCCCTGTGGGACCCGGTAAGGACACCTGGTTTGACCAGGTGTTACTTACCGGGTCCCGCGAGGGGAGCTTGTAATGAGGCGGAACGGGTTTAACGGGTCTGCTTCCTTTAGCGGAGCCCATTAACCCGTTCTGCCTCAGTCGTAAAGAGGCCCATAGCGTTAAAGGTAAATCACCTAAGAACACATATTACATAAAAAGAACAGAAGAAGCAAAATATATCAATGATTACAATGCAATCATTGCCCTATTGTGGAATGCAAACATAGATGTGCAGTACATTGCAGACAATTCCACTGCAGTTGCACAATATGTTACAGCCTACTTAACCAAAGCAGAAAAAACAGAGCTTCAAGACCTCTGGGATGACCTATCATCGGACAAAACACTGTCTCAGAAATTGTACATTAAGGTATAAAATGCTCTCTCATAGAGAATGTGGCTGCTATGAATCTGCAGATCGTTTAATCGGTACTGCTTTTTATGGAAAATCTGAAAATATAGTATGGCTAAGTCTTGGTCCTGCTAAATCTAGAAAAAGAGTTCTCAAATCATACGAAAACATAGAAACAATAGCCAAAAATGATCCCAACAGCCAAAACAATTTACTAGACACATACTACCCAAACAGGAGTACCACTTTGGAAACCATGTGTCTATACCACATAGTCCAAAAATTCACTTACAAAAATAATATAAAACCAGATGAAAATAAAGGTAGATACAGAGTGACTAATTGTGAATGCAGCTTAGTGAAACTTACTAAATGAAGCTTAATCATATCAAATTGTCATTGAAAACTCCTCAACATAAAGAACTATATTACATGTCACTGCTACAACTTTTTAAACCATGGAGAAAAGAAGAAGAGTTACTAGATATCTATGACTCCTATGAAGACGTTTCCAAAGCAAAGGAAAGCACTATAACTGATGTAAACTTTACACATTAGAAAACAATGTTGCACGGTGAACAGCAACACGAAGAAGAACTCCAGGCCCAACTAGATAGGGACACTCCCGACAGTGGTCAACTGTCTGTAACAGGAAGCCAAGAACCACTGGGACAGCCACTAATAGCAAATGAGGCAGAATTAGCTCTGACAGATTTTGAAAAAGATACAGAAGACTGAACTGTACTGCAATAAAACCTGAACAATGAGCAGCATAGCATTTTTCAAGAAGTAACAAAAGAAATTGCACATGGTGTACAACATGGAAATAAAGAATTTACCTGCCAAAATTACAAACCTATACTACTATACGTCAGTGGTCAAGCTGGTTCAGGCAAAACATTCTTAATCAAAATCATCAGCTAGTTCCTTCAACAATTGACAAACAACAAAATGTCAGCTGTTATAACTGCCCCCACAGGTTTAGCTGCCTACAACATAGGCAGTGTCACTTTACACCGATTACTACTCCTTCCAGTAGAACAACAAAACAAATTAGAATATTACAAACTTTCTACAGAAGCTGCAATGGAACTACGCAGAGTGATAAAACAAATGAAAACGCTACTAATAGATGAAGTGAGCATGGTCTCCAACCTAATGCTAGCTTTGATTCACCTCAGATTACAAGAAGTACTCAAAACAAACTACGAAGAGCTCTTTGGAGGAAAACACATTATTGTTTTCAGAGATCTTCTTCAATTGACACCAGTGAAAGGTGAACCTATTTTTAAAAAACAACTGCAAGCTGACTGGATTCACACATGGTCAAGTATCACTTGGTAAGAAAACCTTCACAACAATAGGTATAATCTACCACACAGGAGCCACAGGAGCCACAACCAATGCAGGTCACTACACTGCATATATAAAAAAGAATAGTGGATGGTTCGAATGTAATGATAGTACCATTACTCTAAAGCAGAGATTACCAGCAAATCTTTTAAACGCTTATTTAATATTCTTAAAACCAAAATTTAATAACTAATCTGTGCATAAACATTAATGAAACTTCAATTAGAAAACTATAAACAGTTAGAATACGCTAACAGGTATCTAACTGCCCCAAGATTCTGCAACAACCAAACAGATAAATCAATACCACTAAATTATAAGAAGAAATAAACAGTTAGAATACGCCAACAGGTATCTAACTGCCCCAAGATTTTGCAACAACCAAACAAATAAATCAATATCACTAAAATATAAGAAGAAATGAACAGTTAGAATACGCCAACAGGTATCTAACTACCACAAAAATCTCCAACAACCCAACAGATAGATGAGCAACTTGAAAATATAAATAAAAAAACTATAACCAGTTAGAATTCGCCAACAGGTATCTAACAATCTGCAACAAGCCAATAGATAGAACATTAGCCAGAAACAACAAATAAACACTGAAAACAAAGAAAGAAATGTATTGTACCATAACAAAAAACATTTTTTTAATCCAACATGGATTTTTTTCCCACAGACCCAAATGATTTAAGAAACAAACACAGAAACTGAGCAAATTGCACAGTACACTGGTTTGTAAACTACTAAATATGAGGGTTGAAATGTCTATTATGCAATGCAATAACTCTGTATAAACTACCTACACTAACATGATCTTTTCTTTTATCACATAAATTGAAAAAGAATATCAGTTGCAGTTATCCAAGTCATGAAAAAAATATATCCAATCACAAAAAATCAAACAGTAAGTATATTAGAATTCAACTCACAAATACTGCTCCATAACACAACCCTTGAAGCAAACATCTAACCATACACCACAATCCAAAATGTTTACTTCCATGGATATGTTATACCTCACAGACCACTTCAAAAACAAAATCAGCACCATCCATCATATCATACAAAGCAGACCAGGCAACCACAACATGCAACCCACCGAGCCACCCGAGGATCACCTGAGCAAACTCTAGAGCTTCCCCCAAATGTCAGCACAGACATTCATCAAGCTGGTAAACAATAGCACAAAGCAGGCTCCCCCATGGATCCATGCCCACAGGCATACACAAGTCAATCTTCACACAAGGAACACCCATCAATACTACAGAAACCTCTTTAACCAATAACTTTCAACTGGGAAAGTACCACGATCAATCAAATCGCCATACATTCAAACCGCTCCTAAAGGACACAGCAGGAAACGTGGGGGACCTCTCCAACTACATACACATCTCCAACATCCCCTACGCAGCGACAATACCCAAAACATACATCTATAGAATAACACAAGAATTCTTAGAAGAACACCAACTGCTGGGCCAAGCACAAGTAGGCTTCAGACTGATGAGAGGAACGGAATTGGTGCTGTTTTCAATCTGGGATGATTTAAAGGCTAATACAGACACTGATAAAAGCACAGCTCTAATACTCATGGATCACTCCGCAGCATTTGACACAGTCAACCATGAAATCCTCATCAGGAGATTGGAAGAAAAATGAATCACTGACCTAGATCTACTATGGAATAAATCCTTCTTAACAAACAGAACAGAAACCATATGGATCAAATATTTCAAATCCACTACAAGGGGATTCACCTGTGGAGTACCACAAGGATCCTGCTTCTCCCCACTCCTTCTCCCCACTGTTTTGCAACATATACTTGACGTCACTAATCAAGCTCATTAACAAACACGGCCTCACTTGCTAACACTTCGGTGATGACACACAAATCGTCTATAAAATACAAAATACACAGGAAGGAAACACACACTGGAAGACTGCCTACAAGAACTCATACAGCTGGATAAACACTAACAGCCTCAACCGAGACAAAAAAGAAATAATGATCATATCCAAAAGCATGGAAAACAATCACTACATATCATGGCCGACTTAACTGGGAACAGCACCGACTCCTTCAACAATAGTAAAGCACTTGGGAGTCTTAATGGTCAACAAACTGACACATGAGCCACAACTAAAAACTATAATCAAGAAAGGTTTCTTCCTCTTACACGCAGTAAAAGGGATCCTACCATTCATCTCTTTCACACACAAAACACTCACCTTCATCGCACTAGTCATGTCCAGGGTAGACTATGCCAACAGCCTATACCAAGGAATGCCAGAACGACTATTTAAAGAACTTCAGCGCATCCAAAATGCTGCAGCCAGACTCCTACTCAAAATACTGCAAAGCCAACACATTACCCCAGCACTGAAACTGCTGCACTGGCTACCAACAAAATAGTGAATACAGTTCAGAATGATGTGCATATAACTCAGAGCAATCCACGGGCAAGAAGCAGAGTTCCTAAAGGAGAAAATATCCATCTACCTGTTACACCTCGACCTTCGCCGCATCACACTCCCCGGGGTCTGCCCCGTGCCTCTTCAGTCTCCCGTGTTAATAAGGACAGTTGGGGAGCTCCATGCAAGGTCGGAAACAGGGACAAGAAAGTGGTTGCTCTTCATAAGGGGCTACGGCGCCGTCATGCACCTTTTTTCTCACGCTGGCAGCTGCCGTGGAGAATAGCTGCAACAAACTACATTTCCCAGAAAACCTGTCAAGGATTGTAGTTCCCGGGGTTAATACGGGAGCCTCATTCTCGAATATGTCACGCCTCCTTGTTGTATTTAAACCACAGTGGTTTTCAGAACGCTGCTTCTGTTTATAGTTACAACCGGCATTTTCTGAACTGCTCCTTCTGTACCTTAATTCCGGAAGTCTCCTGTTTTTTCCGTGTACCGACCTTGCCTGCACACGGACTGCTTCTTCTTGATTCTACTTTTGTTTTGTTTGCTGACCGTCTGTGTACCAGACCTCTTGCCTGCTGCCTGGACTCCTGGATTGTGATTTTGTTGTGTTTGCTGACCGCCCATGTACCAGACCTTTCGCCTGCTCCTGGACTCCTGGATTGTGATTTTGTTGTGTTTGCTGACCGCCCATGTACCAGACCTTTCGCCTGCTCCTGGACTCCTGGATTGTGATTACTTCCTGTTTGAATACCATAACTTTTGACCACAGACTCTTGAAATCCTTCATTAAAGTGCTTCCTTTCTCCTGGGGAATAACACTGGTAAGAACAATTCTATATTTGGAATCCTGTCTTCATCAAACTGTTACCTCATCTTTGGATAACATTGCTTCATTTCTAAAGTGCTTTTTGGAACACTTTGCTGTGGTGCACCATCCCGAAACCAGTGCGACCCTCGTTCCATCCGGGGATAGCTACCCTACTAACCTTCCTTTTTTTATTTTATACTTTCGTTGTTGCCCAGGATTCTTTACACTACTCTTACTTCCACCAGTGGTAAAGTATATTTCCTTGATTACCAATGTTGGGCAGTTTCACATTTAGCTAGTATAAGTTTCACATTTAGCTAGTATCTAAAGCCTCTTCTGCTTTATAGGTTGCTCCAGCTCCTTTTTTATGGCTTAAGGGGAACTCACTCAGGTACTCTATTTAAGGGTAATAGTCTTGGGGAAAGCCAGGGTTGAATCTGACAGAATATTCATCTCTTGTCTTTTCTTTACAGCTGGGTCCGTGGCTGTGTGTTCTCCCCGCTCTTTTGATTGATCGGTCCCCTTGTCTGTATAGTTCAGCAGGTGGGCATATCAGTTTAAAGAGTTCATTCCCTCACAGAGAGGAGGCTCGGGTGGAGGCTCCAACCCGAGCTCCTTCAAGCAACTCTCCAGCACAAGAGGTCCGGTCTGTTTTACACACTCCCCATTCCGGTGAGTAACAAAAACAGAAGCCATGGATGAAGTCGAAACACTTGTGTACAGGCACGTTATAAATGCCACATCATATTATATCATAACAGGACATCAAAACTCTCACTTTACTATTCGCACAGCACCCTACTAAACCCCCCAGTTCCCCTATCTTCACCCTCTCCTTTTCAGATCCGCCATAGTGCCTGGGGACCACTCCGGTGGTGACGGTGCGTGGTACATATACCTTTTACATTAACCTTAATCTTAAGAGCACATCACAAGTTAGTTAATAATACCCAGCCAATGCAAGGAGTTTCCACCATCAGTAAAATATAAAGTGCAGGACGACATTGGTGGATACCCGACTCCTAGGAATTATTCTTAGGGTGTTCCTTCTGATGGCAATGTATGCCTGGCAGATACATAAAAGGTGCAATAGGTCCTCATTTGTTGCATTGCATAATGGGCAGTTGGGCACTCCATCCTGACCATACCATACGACTGTGATGGCTTTTAGAGGGATGCAGTTTAATCTTGGTCTTGTGATAAAACACCTGTCTTTCTGATAATAGCTCCAAGTCAGGTAACCCTGGATGTAGTTAGTTGACAATATTGTGTATATGAGGTTAAAAGGCTTCAAATAGTTTGTTGGATTCTATCTGGGCATGATCAAAAAGCTTAAAGTGCAATTTTAATTTTGTAAAATGCAGTGCCACAGTCACATGGGCGTAGGACGCTGGGATGAAAAGTGAACATATCCTCTCTGCATTCCTGAGTGGGAGGATACATTAAGATGTTCCTTCCAGGACAAATGTTAGCTGTGCCTTGGAAGCAGATTGCCAGCATGGGGAACTGATGGGAGCTTTCACTTTTAAGTGCTTCCTAGATGGACAAGTTAAGTCAGCATGTCTTTCTCAGTCTTTAAAAAACAGGATATCCATCTGCTGTTCTGGCATTTGCATCAAACTATCTGTGTGAAAGGTAAGGAAAGGGATTCGGACTGGAAGTTCCTTAGCAGTGACATAAACTGTGCAGGTTGGCTGCAAAGGTTAGGTTGCTGTGTCCACATACAACACGGGACATTTTTCTCTCATTAATTAACTTTTCTGGATGTATAAGAAACATGTATACATTTGTAACTTAGCCCAAACAGAACACACAACTTTGTCTATATACTCTTCTGAAATATTTGATTTGTGTACTTTGTCTATTAATGGAATGGGTCTTTGGCATGTTCCTTTCAATGGAAACCACACTTTGCAATATGGTCACTAAATAAAATTCTATATTTTTTAATTTTACTTGGTGACATACAGTTGTATATGCAGAATGGATATTCTTTTATTATCTGATGAAGAAAAGATAAGTCTCATAGAAAATAGGTCTTGATAGAAAATAAGTGTTGTAATCTCGGACTTCAAAAAAGACTTTGGGCCAGATTCTCATATATTGGTGCAAGTAAAAACTAAAGGGGCTGAACATTTTTCCTTGCACCACTTAAGAAATTAATATGTCACCTTACTCTCAAAGGTGATACTGCGTGTTCCTTGAGGGCTGTACAACAGCGTTAATTGATCTGGGCAGCCTGCTTGTATACATTAGTCGCAAGCAAACACCCGACTCTAATGTATGACTGGTCCCCAGCAGCCTGGTGGGCACAGGGAGTAAATTTCACAGTGATAGGCCCCTAGACGATTACATGGCCAATTATTGTGAAATGTAAAAAGTAAAATCATCTTTGGTGGATAGAAATGCATGTGCAACAGCAACGTTTCATACCGCACTATCACACTAAAAAAATAAATGTATGACAGGATCAGAAATGACCCTTTCATGTGTTGTGCATCCCTCTCCACCTGTTCCAAGTAGGTGGGGGGGGGAATTTGTTAATTTTCCCATTTGTAAATTCAGATGTTATGTTACCTTGCATTTATATAGCACCTACTGTCTTAGGTTATGGTGTCAAAGTAATGCCTGTCAGAGAAGCAAAGGAGGAGCATAATGAACATTCAGTGGTAGTAGAGAGGAGTAAAGTAGGGTAGATATTTTGGATGATGGTGAAAGATAGATAAGATGCTCAGGAAGGCTTCGGAAGGAAAGGAGGAGGAGCTATGTGTACAATTGGGACACATTTTTTGTGGTACTCAACTTTATACTATGGGGTGTGGCCCTGAAAGTAGAGAGCTGGAGAAAGGTATTTGTCGTGCCAAGGTTATGTCTGGAACGTACACATCCTGTAAGTGATTTCAATCTGGCACTTCACCTAAGTCAATGCCTAGCGTTGGATGCACAACTAAAACCCTTAATTTTTTATTTGTCTATAAATTTTTTTATTCTGAACCATGTACCACTTATATCACGCCCCTCTCTTTTAAACCCCCCGCCTCCTCCCGGTCACACTAAACCAGGAATCAGGCTGGTTTGCAAAGTTAAAATATTTATTTATGGATTTCACAATATATATCACACTATTTTAATGGGTATACAATAATCACCAATGGGGTGATGTCAACCTAAACAATCTCTTTAATCATAAGGAGTAATGATGGGAAAAAATAATGCAGCACAGAAATAATACTTTTGTGTATGTTCAATCAAATGGCAATGTGAATACTATTTCCCCTGCACACTCTTCAATCCCCCAATATACAATATGAAGAAATAGAAGGAGAGAAAACAGGTTTCAGGAATGCAGACTTCAACAAATGTATCAATCCCAATTTCCCCCCCAGCAAACATAAGAGGGAAGCAGGAATGATTGGCAAACTGTCAAAAATGATTTCAATTTGGCTTTGAATGAATAGGTAAAACTCTGAAAATGGTTTAATTCACTGAAATTATTTAAATCCTAATGGGAGCCACTTTGTCTGGTATCACACAAACACTAGCAATGATTTGAGAGTAATAAGCAAGTTGAAAACTTAATTGTGAGCTCGGGTGCAATGAAAAGCTATTTTACATGTTATAGATTTTAGCCAAATGAAAAATTTGCGGCAAACCTTTACGCGCGCCGTAAACGCGAATACAGAAGAACTATGAGCAGTTGGGTTCTTTAGAAAGCTTAGGATGTTAGCTTCAAGAAGACATTTAAATTTCGTTTCTAGCATAAAGTATGAAGAAGTTATTACAGTTTTTGTGGAGGTTGTTTTTTTTCAGAAAGAGGCAAAGTGTAAAACAAAGATGCGCTTTTTAAAATTACAAACAGGGTTCCATACACTAGGGATGGACTATGAAGATACAAACTACACGACAGCACAGCCACCAGATCAGGACGTCACCGATCAGGTTTTTGCCCACCGAGACACTTGCCTTCTTCAGATAAAATATATCAGCGCAAAGATGATTTTAACAATATTATTACAGAAGAACTATAGATTAAGAGAGAGAGCTCAGGTAAGACAACAAGGATTTCTAGCACTACAGTTCTGGGTATGAGATAGATTTGATTTGGATAGGGATGACTATGGACAGTACATAGGCTAGTGACAATCCTATACTATGGATACTCACTACCAATGTTTTGAATGGAACCGTCAGGGATTCTGGTCAGGGATACTTTCTGGGACAGACTGCTGGGCACACCGGACTGGACGGGTCAGTGATCAGCAAGGCCCTCTGGACACCGCACGGCAGGACTGGACAGCAAGGGGCTCTGGTCTACTCTACACAGCACGACTGGGCTGGATCTGCAATGGTTCTCTGGTCTGCACAGCACAGCACCAGACTGGGATTTAATCTGCCCTTATGGTTATGAAGATAATTCTTTGGCAGGCAAGCAGTTACAGCACAGCCTGGCTGCTTCTTTGTTTTCCCCTTTAAGTTTAGGGATGGCTTCTGGAAATTAGGTCCAGCTGAAAGTGGTTCAGCTATGCTCTGAGCCTTTCTGCTTGCAAAGTTTCTGTAGTCTGGAAGAAGGAGCATGGATGGATCTCTGTCAGAGTGCTTCGCCAAATTCGGGGTGGTGGGTGGATCAGTCTGTTTTTCTAGGTCCTCAGCTGTCTCTATTTATTTATTTCATAAAGGAGTGGGTATGCTGAATTATCCTAGGCTCACCCCCTAGGTAGTCTATTGGCTAAAGTCTGCTCTCTACCTTGGTTGGAGGAGAAAACAGAGTGTCATTATGATGATGTCGTTTATGAGGCAAAACATCCTCCCCTTTGCCTTTTGCACATACAATCGATTTTTGATATAATACATCTTTACATGTGTACAATCTTTATATCAATGACATACATAGATCACATATTTTGTGGAGCACACTTTCTTCCAATCCTCGTTGCATTGGGTTCTTGGGTCTGGATTTGACAACTTTTCACACTTTTGTCAGGGACACATCTGATTTGTCCACAATTTTGTACATATGTGCTCATGATATCTGGGCATAATCGTATGAAGTTTCGTGCTTCTGACATGAATACAATTGCTACAAAACCAGGATTTTCACTGTGCCTTCTCAGAACATCGCACAGATTTCTGGCTCCTTTTAAAATGTGCAAAAAAAAATCACATTCACAATGCTGTTAGTTCTCTAATGTTTACAAATTCACACAGTCCTTCATCAGTCTTTTCCAATAATATGCCTTCTGTCCATTGAGAATCAACAAAAATGTCTATCCCCGCCTCCATGTTGTAGCTCAAGAGCAAACCCTGCCTTCTTCTTCTGACAGAGGCCACTGTTGACACTTACAATCTGCATATCCGTTCAGCCAAGGAAGGTTCACTGTCTCCTCCAGGAGCAGCAGCCCAAAATCTCCTCCCCTCTTAATAAACACCTGAATGTGAGTTCCTGGCCTTTGGTGGGAAGCAGGAGAGATGCCTTTTGTTGGGGAAAGCTGGGGAAAACTGGTTTGGTGACTCTGAGTTCAGCTAAATTCACTGTCACTTTATAACATTTTTCTTAATTTAAAATAAAACTTGCAATTTTTAATCAAGCAGCTGGAACTCTGATTCCAGTCTCTAAATCATGGATATTAAATTACTAATAATATTAGTTACAAGCTATGTTCCTCCTAATGACAGGTCACCTGATTTCAAACATTTGATTTCAATGGCACAAGTTTAAGCTTCTGATGCAAACTAATGACAGCTGTCATACAGGCGGCCGATGGTACTGTGCCCATATTTTCACAGGCAAGCACACTTTTTACTGTGGATATTTTGATGATGGAGTCTGCTTTTCCTGACATTGGGCCTCATTACGGGTCAGGCGGTCCGGATTTAACGGTGGCGGTAAACCCGCTGCCACTGTTAATTCTGGACTGCCCGATCCCGAGTCCTGCAGGCGGGAGGTGTTCAACCCGCCAGGTTTGACCTGGCGGGTTGAACACCTCCCGACTGCAGGCGGACGTGGAAACACCGGCACCATCACAAGATGGTGCCGGTGTTTCCACTTCCCCATTCCCATTGAGTCCTGTGGGATTCAATGGGAATGGGGATTAACACCATTCCGGCTCCGTGACTCCCGGGACACCGGGGCTGTAATGCCCTGGTAATTCCAGGAGTCACGGAGGCGGAATGGTAATACGAGTCTGGCGGTAACCAGGCGGTTTTACCTCCGCAGTTACCGCCAGACTCGTAATGAGGCCCATTGTGTGTTCATAATGATTCCTCAATAAAGTGGCGGGTAACACCCAGCAAAGATATTGGATGTTTTCTGATGTTTTGGACTGGCATTCTGTATTTTCAGCAACCAAGAAAAAGGAGTTCAAGAGCAATTTCTGTGTTTCTTGCAATAAAGCAATGCCTTTCCTGCAGTGTTCTATTTTATCTCGGTAGGCAGCCCAATGACAGATTTCAGCAGTGAGGTCTCCTTCCACCAATGACAACACGCAAAGTAAATTTGGCAGCCATCTTTTCTAGTTTCAAAGCATAATTTTTCATAGGTTTTGGTGCGCATAGGGCTTTTGCAGCCATTTGTGATGATTCTTTCACCATCAGCACACAGGGATGTCGTAGGGCAGAGCCTAGTGGTTTAAAACATCCCACAATCCATTGGTGAGCCAAGGAATGTTAAAGCCATGCACAAGAATACACAGACAGAAACACCCTTCTATTTCTTTCCTTCCCTAGGCCCCCAACAAACATTTGCAAGGGGTTGCGTGTAAGAAATCCGAATTTGCAGAGTTTAAAAAATGCTCCCTGGGCTTCCTGTTTGTGTCATTACTAAAACGATTTTTTTGGTACCAAAACCCGAGGCCTGTGCTTTTGTGCAAGGTGGTCAAGGACACAAAACCTGTCTATTGCTCTGCAGTGGTCCGGCTCTTATCCTTCCAAAGTGTCACGGTGAAACAAGGCCATGCCATGCACAATAAATTAGCAGAGATGCTCCCTTATTTGTCCAAACGGGATGAAAAGGGCGTAAAATGCACACATTTAAATGCTCTTTTTTAATAGAGTACATCTTTTTTGGTGCAAGAAATGCGATGTGCTATGTTTGACAGTCTCATTATGTAGATGCACAGGGGGTCATTGTGCATGCTCTGTGTATCAGGGGAACACGGTGTAGAGACAGGCGTTAAACATTAATGCCTGTCTTTACATCTTATTTCTAATTTAGGGGATTTTATTTTTGTTTTGGGGTGGAGCTTGCCCAATGAACAATGAACAGACTATCCGTACAAGTCATGCATCCCAGCTCTACCTCAAAGCAACACATAGTTTCGTATTAACATACATTGTGGTGCAGGCTTTAAGCCAATCCATTCCTATGAAATCTGCCAATTGTTTTTACACCTGGTAGAAGTTAGGAAATGTCATTGGACTTCAGTGTGAATACCTCGCTCAATTGTTAATTGTAGGCGACAGTTTGACTTTTTGGACCACGTAGATGTTAAGGCACTTTTGCCTGATTTACCACTTTGTTTTACCACTAAGTGTTAGAAATGAGTTTAAAGTTTTTCACAGATTTTTAAGGGGGTTAAGGCTAAATATACTGTCAAGAGGGGATGGAGAACCAGCTGGGGTGGAAGGCCTACCACAGGGGTTTCCAGAGCCAGTCATGCCCCAGAGGATGTGTGTGTGAGTTGGGACCCTTCTTGATGTGCCTGCATGCTTGACATACATATCACTGGTGACCATTCCATGCCTGCAGTGCCCAATTCTGGCCAATTTTTCTGTTTACACGTTACGACTTCCAGTACCAGTAGTCTTAGCGTTGGATGTGCCAGCAAAGAGCCGGACCATGAAAGAGACATCAGGGAGCTGAAAGGTTCCAGAGCAGCCTGCACGGCCAACAAATGGAACGAAAAAGCAGCACCCAAAAAGCACAGAACAAGGGACAATACGCCAGCCTCCCCAAGTATGCAGAGCAGGCCCCCCAGCAGTTCAGCGAGTTCTGTACCCCATTCAAAACAAAAATAGACAATCCTCTTACCTGCCAACATGCATGGATCCCCCCCCCCCCTCCCGCCCCATTACAAACCGGCATTAACAATGCCCCAAAAGGCACTGATACAGACTAGGACATTAACTTGGATTTCAGCAGACTGGCAATTGCCTCTGGATGGTGGACCCATGTACAAAAAAGGGAGGAGCTTAAGATCCCTGTTATGTGTTTGTCCACCTGTATCAACTTCCCTGGTGTAAAGAAGGACAACCTTTGGCCTGGGGATCCAGTTGAGACAGAGAGCCAATGACAAGTGAAGTGGGTGGGTAAAAGAAGGCATAAGAAACAGGAAGGTGTGGGTAATTTGGGTAAGGTCAAGGGAGGAGAAGGAGGAACACGTGGAGGACGGATGCTATTGGAGAGCGTAGGAGAGAATTGCTGGAGAACTAGGCACTGTGAGATGGTGATTTGAAAGTGTATGCAAGGTGTCTGACTGATAGAGGGAGAGAACGGTGAATGGGGAGGGGATTGGGTAAGTGAAAGGAGAGTCTATGAGATGGAAGTCTATGATGGCTTGCAGTCATGACCGTTGGCCACTGTGCCTAAAAATGTGTTTGAATGGTTAGCAGTTTTTGCAGTTGGTGAACACACTTTAAATTCAGCTGTGTTTGCAAAAGTGACATCATTTGGAATGTTTAAAGTTTATGGGAGCTGGCACCTGAAGGATGCAACACTCAGGACTGCAGCTTCTTTATGGTTTGAGTGGGTCTCTGCCTTGTCCACCCAGAATATGACTGCCTCATACACCCCTGCTCAGTAGGGTGTGTAAAATTATTGCGTGCATTTATTCTTGAAAACGAATTTCTTATGTACAGAATCCTTGGGATCTCCCTTTAACAGAGTTTTGCTGAAAGAGTGTTGATAAGAAAGTGGGTCAGATGTGCCTTGTCCTTCCCCCACAATCACTTCCAGTGATACACTGGTTCGAGGGAAAGCTTGCCGTCTAAAAAGGGTGTGTTTAATTCAGATTGTGCCACAAAATTCAATGTTGATTGTGGAACTCTTAACATTTTCTTTAGACTGTTTATTTGTTAATTTGGAGCAGGGTAAGAACTAAACTTCCCCATAAATTCAACCCAAATCTCTCAAACACAGGGATTTAGATGTATATACCTCCTGGGTCATGTTCACAGGTTGGGTTCTGCAAGTATTCAGCAATCGGAATATTCTGCCAATGGATTTTTGTATTTTGAAACATTGTTTTGACACATGGGCACTACCTGTCAGGCTTGAAGTTAAACGTTCACTAAGTCAAACAAATGCTGATACCCACAGAATTTTAGAGTTACTGGTGTAAATTGCGGGGCATTTAATAACTCTTTTACCTACTTGGCAAAGCAATAATGATGATTCTCTTGCATTAATCTTTAAATATAGAGAATTCAGAAATGTGATGCACGCCGTGATAATTTGTTGCAGGCACGAGGGGTTCCTGTCATGACCACAGTGTCTACACACACAAAGATAGGGACACTCATGTAACCTGCCATCTAGGTAAATGTCCCTCACAAAATACTCTAACTCATCTCATAGAGTGGCCAAACCTATCTCGTCTAAGACTCTCCATGACTGTTACCTCAATGTAAGTGCTCTACCCCATTGTCTTGTAAATACACCCAATTTTATTCATTTTTCTGCATTAAAATATTAAGTAGGGAGACTACCAGGGAGTCTGGTCAGACATCAAAGCCAGTAACTTTCCAGTGCGGTGAGCGTCTTAATATTTTTAGTTACTCAAACTTTGTTCCGTACGTCATGGAAGGAATAATGTTGGCCTTATAGACCTTAATGATTGCATTAATGGAGTAGCTCCTATGTTTTAATTCAAAGCTTCTAATGGCTCCCAACTGCCTATTAACCATCATTTCAGTTTTTGCCAGCTGGGCCTTCCAGTTTAATTTATTGTCGGTGGTCATGCCTAAATAAAAATAGGTTACTCTTTCTACAGGTCTCTGCGTCAGATTCCAGATGAATGTGTTTTTTCTCCTAGTCTCCTTTTGCCTGAATCAAAAACCATTTTGTTCTATGGGTTTTCATTTGTAAACTATTTAATTCACTGTTGTAAAATAAAAGTTTCAATTGGGACTGCAATCTAATATTAAATCATCCACGTTGGGTACGAATATTTCCCAATCTCTGTGGGTAAACATTGCCTGTTAGGGCAGAGGAAAGGCTGGCGAGAATATAGATTGAACATAGTAGGGCCTTAGATACAACCCTGTTTAAGTCCAATATAGGTAGGATGAGTTTGGTTACTTTCCCAGCCTGATTATGTGTTATTCCATCCATAGTTGGTGTGGAGTGCAACAGTCTTTTTTAGCAGACCAGCTGGAATATTCCAGCTGTCATTTTTGCCAGAGCTCTCTTCAGTATGAAATGCAAAGCTGAAATCAATGAAGGCCACAAGGTATTTGGCAAATCTTAGCTGCTGTGTCCATCATGGCCAATATTCTGTAGCCATCAGGGTTACTACGCAAACCTCTTCTATATACTGGCACAATGATACGGTCTCCAACTCTTTGGGAGCATACCACTTTTGCTGATGGTATGCAATCATCTGATTGATTTGCCCCCCTCCATGGATTCATGTTTTTAATGTTTTTAATTATACTTGCCAAGACTTCTTAATGCCCCCCTCTCCTCAAGCATGACGCCTCGGTCCTCTTTGGTAGATAGCCTTTCTAACCAGATGTCTGCGACTGAGCACAGGTCACTTCTAAGTATCTTTTTTGCATTCCATACCTTTATGGAATGTAAGGTGGTGGTTTCTATTTTTATATTATTGGCCATTCCTTTATGGGCCACCAGTTTGAGGCTGTTAGTAAATGTAGTAATTTTGAAGATCACTTGTTCATATTCTGCTTAGTATTCATACTGTGGTACATGTCAAGTTGCTTGATAGAGTGCCTAATTATCTGGTCATCCCTACCAACTCATGGCTCGTGAAAGTCAGTTGCCATGTTCTCCCCAATATGGGAGATTAACTAATTCCCCAGATTGGCTGCTTTACAATCAGCCTTGTCTTAATTGGGAGGCCTCCAATGTATTCTATTCACACCTGGATTTAAATACACAATCCCAGTCTTATAGAGCTGGGGTGGTTCTTCGACATCACGTGGCTATCAAGGCAACGTGATCACTTTCTTCTGAAAGATTTGCATGTCCTCCTCAGGGCAGTTTTTCAAGTCCAGTATTTAGGACCTAATAAAACTATCCCCTGGGCAATACAGAACTCTTGGTGTAGGCATGTACCACACAAGGTACTGGTAGTGTGGCAGAGCAGCCAGGCTTATCTTAGGAGGGAGATGGGGCTGTAGGAAGGTACAAAGATCTTGTAGCTTACATATGGTGCAAAGAAACACTTAAAAATACTGATAAAAGGGCAAAGAACAATTGTTCGATAAATATGCACATAGGCAAAGAGCAATCTTCAGAAAGATACGTGATATCAGTGCTATCAGTTGGAAAACACAATGTATAACCAATACAATACTTCTGGTAAGTAAACCACGGTGTGAAAAGACTTATAAAATGGCAGTATACAATTCAAGGTAAGTAAAAACCACTTTGTTAATAAACTTTGTAGTTACTTGTTTAGACTAGTAGACACAATTCAAAGGTAAGTAATGACTTGCCAATTACTTTTGAGAATGATGGTATGCAATTCAAAGGTATGAACTTTGTAATTCTTTGTTTCATAACCTTATGACAGAAACAACACCAATAAAAAGTTTATTATTTCATGCCCGCCTCCACCCCTGATTGAACCATCCATCGTGTGTTTGGGCCTACACGATCCATGCCGCAGCGTGCCCCCTCTTTGTGCTCCCCCAGGCCACTGGTGAGTGTTATTGCCCCTGACTCTGAATCCATCCAAAATTGCCTGATTTTTGGTGTAAAAGCCGCGCTTGCAGCCCACAGCTACCTTCATCTATCTTCCACTCCCTGAGCCCCATGCCCACCTCCCTGCCCTCCCTCCTGCCCTGATTGGACCATCCATTGTGTGTTTTGGACTGCACAATCCACGCCCCAGCGTGCCCCCTGTTTGTGCTCCCTCAGGCCACTGGTGAGTGTTGTTGCCCCTGACTCTGAATCCGTCCATAATTGCCTTATTTTTAGTGTAAAAGCCGCTCAGCCCGCAGCTACCTTCGTTCATCTTCCACTTCCTGAGCCCCATGCCTGCCTCCCTGCCCTCCCTCCTCCCCTGGTTGGACCATCCATCGTGTGTTTGGGACTACACGATCCACGCCGCAGCGTGCCCCCTCTTTGTACTCCCCGAGGCCACTGGTGAGTGTTGTTGCCACTGACCCTGAATCCATCCAAAATGGCCTCATTTTTTGTGGAAAAGCTGCGCTTGCAGCCCGCAGCTACCTTCGTCCATCTTCCACATCCTGGGCCCCATGCTCGCCTCCCTGCCCTACCTCCTCCCCTGATTGGACCATCCATCTTGTGGATGCTGCGGATGTTGCGGATGTTGCGGATGTTGCAGATGTTGCGGATGTCACGGATGTCGTGGATGTTGCAGATGTCGCAGATGTTGCAGTGTCGCAGATGTTACTGTTGTTACGGATGGTGTGGATGTCACGTATGCTGCAGATGTTACGGATGTTGCGGATGTCACAGATGTTGCAGATGTTACGGATTGTGCGGATGTTGCGGATGCTGCAGATAGAGGTAACACCTGTTCACCAAGACGTTACCAAATATCTTTATCTCCTATTTATGCTATGTACCTGTACCCATATTTATCTGTATACCATATATACCCTATCCATCATGTCGCTTTACATACATGTGTCACTATGTATGTCCCACTGTCTTGCTCATGTTCCTGGTCTCAGGCTTTGTTACTGATAACCAACACATCACACTACCACGCTTACTCTCTTCTATACACCATCATTCAACTAGAACACAGCTATACCCCTGATAATTAGGCCTAGCTGTTCACATACAAACATGACCCCACAAACACCTCATCACCCTAATAAAATCACAGCTAGCTGAAGGACATTCCGGCTAGCTTACGCGTTCCTCAGGCCTAACACAGCCAGAACACAGTCTGGGTGTCCACCCACCAGACTGAACACATCCAACTGATTTCCTCAGCACCACACATATCGCTAAGAAGCAGCTACCATCCAACAACTACACCAGCTGCACATATATCCGGTGCGCCAGCGCACCCTAAGACTCTCTCTCTCTCTCTCTCTCTCTTTCTCGCTCTCTCTCTCGCTCTCTCTCTCTCTCTCTCTCTACTGACTAGTTCCTGGGGGCGTTCAACCTACCAGCGCTTTGAGATCATACCAATGATACATAAGGCGCTATATAAATGCCAAGTAACATAACATAGCATAACATAACATCTACAGCCCAATCTATCCAAACATAAACATTATAATTCTAGCTAAAAAGGAAAAACCATGTAACAGAACAGTGGAATGACAACTATTGTCATGACACCCTCTAATTATTGAACTGATACTAAAGCCTTCATTTTTGCACTGTATACTAAAAAAGCACTGAAAGAGCAATTGTTTTGTCAGATGAGCACATCAATGTCCTGCTCATTCTCTTAAAATGTCAACCAGTTTCAGTGGCATTCTTCTTGTTGGACCACCTCCTTCAGGTCAGGGACACACAACTCTACAGCTATATATCTGGGCTAATTACCAGACCTTCATTGTGATCATCGTTTCACCATGTAGCCAGAATAGTCCGCACTAGTATGTGCTCTGGTTCGTGCACTTGCCACCTCTAGGGACAATCAAAAGGAACATTAGTCAGTGCTCCCATTCTAACAATTATTGTTGTGATAAATACCTTATGATCCAAACATTTCATGTTGCCATTCACTAAATAAAAACCCTTCCAACTAAGATGCAAAGATGTGCCAATTCATCTCCAAATGATATAAACAAAAAAACGGGTTATATTTTTAAATAGCTGTGCACCCACTCACCATTGTTTTCATTATGTGGGTAGTGCGCAACACCTCAATAGTCAGATGTCTGACCAGTAATGTCTGTGGCTGCGGATTTCCATGAAAAGCAGCAGATTGCTCTCCCATCAAGGGAACTATAATATAAAACAGGAACATATACTCTGTTTAGTCTCTCCTATTTGGCCCACCTTGGCCTCCCTGTTAAGGGGATTCTAACACAACCCCCTTGATTGTTCCTCTACCCCCTTTCCTTATAATTCCAACAGACAATGCACAGCACGGCAAACAAACCTATTGCCCCTTTATTTTGCATCTTTCCTTGCCTAAATGATGTGGTTGTTGCGTGCAGAGAAACGCTCCTCTGCAGCCGTGTATCCCGTTCGGTTAATTTCCTGGCTTTCTGCGTCACATCGTTATGACTTCATACGATTTCGAGGCTGCAGCAAGAGAAGACGGACTTGCTCAGCCCTAGACGGTATGCCACGAATATGGTGGCCATTTTCACTATACCGCATCCACATCCCAAAGTTCTTATATTGAGTCATGTAATTTCGTCTTTATCTCTACACCATGTTCTTATTTTGTTATATTATATTCTTTTTGAGTCTGTTTTGTTTTATATTATTCAATTCAACTTCAAGGTTCCAAGAAACTTTTTTTTTCTTTTTGTTATTCACCCCAACAGACAGCCTTATCATTTAATTGTTTTCTTCATTCCTCAACAGATCCATATACAACAACACAGCTGTTTTCTGTTTTGTGTTTATTCCAATCGAAGGGACCCCACTTCAAAAGTCCCAAAAGGCTAGGGAACAGGGCATGACTTTATACCAGCCGCTTCCCTTTACTTATTTTCTCTATGTGCATCCCAAGGGTTAAATGAAAGCCTCCTCCTATGTAGCTAATGTTGATAGATGTTGCCAGGGAATCGTATCATTCAAACCTTGGGTATCAGTTTTCAGCCTAAATACCCAATTTTGTTCCTGCCGCAGAAACATATTCACAATGTTCCCGCCTCTGATGGGGACCTTTACCTGTTCAATGATTGTCCACTGTAGATCATTCTCCGAATGGCCCTTTTCCACATAGTTTGCTACCATTGGTGCTATCAATCTCTTGCTCCATATGCACCATTTGAGCTCAGTTATTCTCTGTTGGATTTTCCGTGTAGTAATTCCCATATACCGGAGTCCGCATGGCCAAGTGATCACATAAATGACATTCTGGGTGTTACCGTTGGTAAATCCCCTCTGCTGACACTGGGTGTGGAGCCCAATGCTTATCTCATAGCTTCTAGTGGTTTGGGGACAGACCAAGTGTTAGGTAAGAATTGATGCAGTCCAACTGGTGAGGACTACACAAGACGTATCTGCTTGGAATTAGGTAACCCACCATTTAATATAGGCCTGTACTACACAAGTTGTTAGTGTGACTAAGCAGCCAGCTTTATCTAAAGAGGGGTAATGTGAACTGTAGAGCTGTATAATTGAAATCAGTAACTACAAGTAGCGAAGTAACACTTACACACTTAAAGTGATATATACATATTTATTTGTAATATACACAAGGTTTAAATAAGCATTCTTTAAAAAAAATTGTATCCACTAGCAATATTCAATCAAAGTTTGGAATCAGTTTGTAAAGGAAAATAACAGTTGGTAAGAACTTTATGCCAACACATATTTCAGCACACGGATGTGACTTCAGTTAAGGTCAGTATTACACTTATTTTCAGTTACCAATTCAGTCATTGAGTTTGTAAAGGAAGGAAAGGTTAGAATCAGATTTAGAACATACTTTCGACAATGTAAAGCAATTACAGTCTCAAAAAGGGAGGCAGATTACCTTCATCACAGCAATAATTGTATCCACAAGCATAACCTATGAGGGAACAAGTACAGCCAAAGCCAGTAGGGTTAGAAGGGTGCCTTTAGGGAGCCATGACAGCCAAAGTTAAGGGACAAAGTCAATAGTTCTGATGCACTTCTTCTTAGATAAAGTTTTAAAAAAGTTGGTAAGTTCAGCAGAAATCACAGTACCTCAAGTGAGCTACTTTGTAGAGAGCACAAGCTGTTCAGGCCAATGCAGGGGAGTTGTAGTCAACTCTAAAGTGGGACAACAGCACTTCACACGATAGGAAGCACAACTTAGGCTGAAAGGTGAACACCCCAAGCCCACAGTACCTGTGATTCGAAGAAAAATGCCCCAGCTGGATTCCTCCTTGCTACCGCTTGGCAGAGCCTTGTTCCTGAACCTTGGTCATGGTGATGAAAGGAAGGATGCCTGGCAGGCTCCTGTGGCAGTACTAACAGAGTAAAATTGCAGGGGAAACAAACAAACAGAAAATGGCAAAACAATAAGACATGGGCCATTGTGACTAAATGGACACCCATGGGTGCTGTACTGCAGCTGAGGGTTCAGCCTGCGGTAAAAATACACACTCATAGTGAAATTAAACCGCTGCCACCAGCCATTTAAAGTAGGTTAGTGTAACAAAAATGTTTTCATGAGAAGTGGGATAAGGAAATACTAGGTCACGCCCGCGGCACTCCACATAGGGTGGTGTGTGCTGGTCCCACAAAGAGAAAAGTATGACAGGGATCATCTTACTATTCTTGGGAACGGTAGTTCACCCAAGAAAATGAATTTAAACATTCAGAGATGTCCAATGGATTTCTCAGTGGCACTGCACCTAAGGTGCTGTGTGTCACTATACAAAACGCAGATGCCCATGGAGTTTGTCAGACTTCATAAAACAGTAAAACACAAAAATCCTAATCAGTAGTAAACACATAAGAGAGTGAGAAAAGGTCCCTCTCACTCAGGTGGAAAAAGTCACAAGCCGTGAGTCCAGCAAAAGAGCTGGGGACTCTAAGGTTGAAGGGAATTAGCACAGAAATGAAAATTCTCCCTAACATTGAGCAATTCCCATAGGGTCCCTTGCCTGGTCCCCTGGGCAATGTCACTGGTATGCATACTCTTAATCAGCATAGCCCTTACATTTCTGCGCCTCTTTACAGCAAACTTGGGTCACTCAATGTCCCCCCATTCCCACATTCAAAAGCGGCCACAGGCGATAGATTTCCTTTTTAATCTGATTTATCAGGAGGGAATTGCTTATTACTGCCACTATCTCAGTACCCCTGGTTATTCGTTTTGGGATGTTGTACTAGTGTGTCATAAGGTATTTATCTCAGAAGTAATTGAGAGAATGGGAGCACTGACTAGTGTTCCTTTTGATTGTCCCTACAGGTGGAAAGTGCATGACCCAGAACACATAATAATAGTGCAGACTGTTCTGGCTACATGGTGAAACGATAATCATAACAAAGGTCTGGTAATTATCCAATATCTATAGTTGTATAGATGTGTGTTCCTGTCCTGAAGAAGGTGATCCAACAAGATGAATGCCACTGAAACCGGTTGACGTTTTAAGGGAATGAGCAGCAAATAGATGTGCCTATCCGATCAAACAATTACTCTTTCAGTGCTTTATTAGTATAAAGTGCAGAAATGAAGGGTTTTTGTTACAGTTCTATAATTAGAGGGTGTCATGAAAATGGTTGCCATTCCACTGTTTTGTTACATATTTCTCCTTTTTAGCTAGAAATACGATTTTTAAGTTCGGATAGATTGGGCTGTAGATGAATAAAATTGGGTGTCCAAATTCTATTGTTTTTAAATGGTGTAGATGCAGTGGGGTAGAGCCCTTACATTGAGATAACAGTCAGGGAGAGACTTAGACGTGTTTTACCTAGATAGGTGGCCCAACAGCGCATACCAGGTTTAGTAACTCTATGAGCTGAGTTGTGATGGACAGTTACCTATCTGGCAGGTTACATAAGTTAGGAGTTTCCCTCTCTTTGTGTGTGTAGTATTGATATTGTAATTGGGCATCAGAGTGGGTTGTGGTTCACCCATTAGTCCTTATTGTGTTTAAATGATAACAGTGTCATTGGCATATATTAGGGTCAGTAAAAAATGATTGCCAATTTTAGGGGCATCGGCACCAGCTTCTAGTAAATCACTGAGAAGTCCATTTATGTAAAGTGAGAAACGGAGTGGGCCAGTAACATATCCTTGCCGTACTCCAAGACCCACAGGAAAATCATTAGTGCCCAGTTCTGATGCAGGCATGAGTGCCATGATGGATATTAATCAACACAGCTAGCAACCCCACTGGACATTTCATGCATTCCAGGATCTGCCATAAATTTGGATGATTGACTTCGTCGAAGGGGGTGCTGAGGTCCAGGCATTCCAAGAAAATGTGTTCTTGTTTAATATACAAGTTTGTAATAATCAGATATACATTGAGTGATTGCTCACTCTAGCAAAGTCCCTGGTGAAAAGCCAGTTGAATAGCTGTCAAGATGTTATTCTCTGAAGACCAAGCTTCTTATTTTGCCATGATAACACACCCAAACAATGTGAAATGAGAGTCCAGGAGTGATATGGGCCTACAAGCCCCTGGGGGGTTGTCTCCAATCCCCTTCTTGAATATTGGTTGTTTTATAGCCTTTTTCCATGAGTCTGGGAAGTTCAGATGACTAATCATGGCATTGTAACAAATGGTCAAGAAGGGAGTCCATGTAGGTGTGTCATAGCTAAATAAGTCTGCTGGGATGCTGTTGGGGTCTGGCATTTGCCCCAGTTTTTGCTTATTTATAGCTACTAGAACATCCAAGAAAAAGATTGTAATTGTATTGGGAAAATAATCACTCAATGTTGTCTGAGTAGTATCTACATAGACTAGCATGTGATGGTCATCCTTAGGTGTAAGGTGTTCAGAGTTATAAAGAGAAAATTCATGGTTTGCCCACTTGATGTCATCAAAGCCTGTTTCAAGGCCACCTGGTCCTTGAACGTAGCTTGGCCTTGAAGATACAGAATACTGTGATTTGACAGCTGGGACGGGGAATGTTTGCACTCAGGTGTAGTTAAGCCCCGCAACCAAACTTTCATCATTTGAATGGTGGAGTGGAAATGTGCAGAGAAAAAGACGGCTTGCACTTGTGTCCGCCATGCAAATGAGTAAACGCTGCCTTCCATGCTCACAATGCAGGCAGCATTTATAATTCCAACAATTACAATTAAAGACTGCCTGTGATGCTCTCATGACAGGCAGCATTTACAATAACAATTAAACACTGCCTGCCATGTGCCCATGAGATTCATCATTTACAATTACAATTAACCACTGAATGCTTTGCGTGCTTGTGAGGCAGAATTCATTTATACATGCTTTATGTGTGCTTTACGCTGGCACATAATGCCAGTAGGCTGCAGAGAGACCCCGAGCATTTGTGCCAGCACGAAAATGCATGGATGTGCAAATGCAGGAGATTTGTATGGTGGAGAAAGGTAGGCATCGAAACACAAAATGTGTTCTGCCCCTCCTCTCCACCATACAAATGGATGAACAAATGTGGTACAGTATGAATGAAAGGTATAAAAGCCTTCTGCAAGGCTCATACACTTTAAGTCACTTGATCCCACAGAGCAAAATTAGCTCATTTGAATACAATGAAACAATTCAAAGTGGAAAATATGTAGTGCAGATTGTAAAAGAGAATAAAAAAAGAATTTCTGCCAGTAGTCCTGATAAAATATCAGACTACAGTGCATATGTTTTTGAATTGGACAGAAGTACTGCTGAGTATGAATGAGAGGTGAGCATCGGAAATGCCTATGAAGAAACTTGAACAATTCACAACAGGAAGTGGAGACCAGTGCGACTCAAGTAATTAGTGTTATATTAGGTAGGGTGGCATGTCTCAATTTAAGGGTCCTGCCATAGGAAAATCTTGCTTGGAAATTACTCCAATTCACCTATGGGCTGGTCTGCTGCAGGGAGAACAGAGCGATAGGTGGGAGGCCTCCGTTTGCCTGGGACATAGTGAGAGAGCTTTGTTCTGTTGCTGAAATTGGTGGAGTGAATTTTGTAGGGAAATCCAAAGTCTTTCCAGCAGGTGGGATGTCTTTTGTAGGTCAATAGGGCTGGGATTGAGTCAGTTACATATCAGCCAGTGTAAGATGCTGCCAAAATGTCCACACCCAAATTACCTTTTTGGGAGAAATATCTTATTAGTAAATCTTACAAATAACAGGCCATGCCAGTCTGCCCCAGCAAGAAAGGTGTTAGAGATGCAAGATATTATGTGTGTACAGAATGTTAGAGAACACTTTATCTGCTTGTTTTGTGTGGTTGAGGGGAAAAGAATGGGAAGAATAGTAAAAGCCACACACTCTCCTTCTCCTGTGAAGTGGAAAGTAGGTGGGGAAAGTAGATGTGCATTCAGATTGGGTGGAATTGAGTGGCTGCCAATCAGGCATGGACCTTTTTAGAAGCTGTAGGTTTTGGGCCGCTTCAATCAAGTTAGGCAGTCCTTTGCATGATTTCTGTTTCTCCAGCCCTCTCAACCTCTTTCAGAAAGTGTTCTCCTATGTTGGGGGAGGGGTGGAAAGAGTATGGAGATGCAGGCCACTAACCTCACATGTACCCTCAAAGCTTGTCCTGCAAGAACAGACAGAAACCATGTGTACATTTCTCTGCACAGGAAAGAAGGATCAAAGCTCACTTTCACTTAAGCCACCTTGCCAAATTGCAATATCCACCGTGTTTATTGCAACCTAGCACTTTGCAATCATGAAGCTACCACTTTGAATAGCACTGGTTTTGTATATTCAACCTCCTGCCATACATTTCAGCTCTGCCTTTGTTACTCTGTTCTTTTCAGGCTCCTATGCTTTCAATAAGTACAGCATGTTCATTAAAATAGAGAGCAATAAATCAAGCACGGGAACCCATATTTGAAACAGAGCCTTATTTTATTTTTTTAAGTGTTCTTTTCAAGTTCGCAACAAAATTTGTTCATCAAAATATCTATTCACATATTCAGAGTCAGCTGTATACTTGACAAACAATTTGGTATTCGGTTGGATAATGAATATACTATTCAGCACACCCATAGTTCAGGCGTCTGATGGGTAAAGTAACAGACTAGACTGGCAACAGCCAGACCTGTGTTGAATTGTGCAATGTCCTCCAAAGCCTTGCGTTTGGGAACTCCTTTGGATGATATTTTCAGGGTGGCCGACTGGTCCAGGAACTTGAATTTCAAACAGTTCAGTTATAAACCCCTTGGGAGGAAGCTTGCTTAGTGTTGAGTAAACTATATGCATGCATAATACTCATTCCTGTGTCCTGTCATGGATCCACGATTCCCACTACTTATAAGGGAGTACTAATTATGTTGAAGACATGGAAAGCAAGTAGTGTACCTCTCTGAATGAACACATGTTCATTGATGATTATGGTTACGATGCTCTGTGATTCTCAAATGCCTGCTCTGGATTTGTTCCCTCCCATTATTCATGAGTTTAAAGTAGAAGGCTTCCAGCAGAGCTTGCCGAGTCCCCTGGTTTATGACGTGGAGATTGGCCTGAGTCATCTTAACTCGACCTGGGAGCTTCCTACTTGCTGTATGGTTCAACCACTTGCCACAGTCGTGGAGTGACTTGCGTTTGGATTGTACTTGACGTTTGCCACTGCTTTAACGGATCCGCTTCAAGACACAAAGCAGGCATGACACTTTGAATTATGAATAATGATCAAATGTGAAATCTTTCATGCAGGCAAATCTTGTGCACTCAAAATGTAGCATAATGCATGTATGAGGAATGCAGACATATATTATACATTTGTCCTCTTACTAACTACGGTTTTGAAACACAAGGTTTATTTGCAAAAGACATGTTGGACATTCAAGAACCACATGTGCTTGCTTTGCAACAGCACCATTTCGCAGTGAAGGAAAGGAGGAGCAAATGTTTTTTTTTTCTTTTTTTGTGAACCTTTGTTAATCAACAAACCGTTCGGGTGTGTGCGTTCTTTCATGTTTGTTTGTGTTTTTTTTTATTTGTATAAAGCTCTTCACCCAAAGGTATCTGGGCGCAAGTTTACAAGTTACAATTAAGGTAAAATATAAAACATTTAGAAAGGTACATAATTTAGCATTACAAGTAAGCAGCACATGTACAAGATTCACAGGCAAGGAAAAGAGTTGTGCAAGTGAAACTTACTTGAGTAGTAGATGGATGTTTGCAGTTTTTTGAGGGGCAAATCTGTTCTCTAGCAACATATCCCTTATGAATTTAGAGTAGTGTTTTCAGCCTGTCAATCATTTAACACTGTGCACACACTACAGGGTGTGTGTTGTGTGTGTGTACATGCATGTCTGTGTGTGTGTGTGTGTACGGCACGTGTGTGTGCGGGGTTTCGCATTGACTATGTTATTCTCTTCTATAACTGCTCAAATCAGCTCAGGTTTAAAAGTGCATAACTTTAAAAGTGAAACACTAAATTGAATGGCTTACGTAGTAAATACAATTGAGTTTTAATAGAATATCATCAGGCTTTTTTATGGAGGGCTTAATTGTCATCATTCTGTGTAGTACTGCTGCTTTAAAATAGGAACAGGTCTGCTTCGCTACATTTCAAGCACTTACTGGAACGTTTATCCACCCACTGTAGTCGAATACCAGTCATTAAACGAGGCATACTTCTTAATGTTCTTGCAACTGCCGGTTTCTTAATGGGGTGGAAAAGAATAAATGAACAAGAAAGGGAGAGGGAGGGTAAAATGTCTCTCCGAACCAGACAAGGGGGTGATGGGCAATGCAGCTAAATAGACAGGGAAGTTTAGCAAGAGTGAAACGTGTGATTTTTTTTTAAAGATGATATATCTAATTAGTGAAATGCCTGAAAGGCCTATTTGTTTATGAGGCGGGCAACTCTTTCTTTCTTTCTTTCTTTCTTTCTTTCTTTCTTTCTTTCTTTCTTTCTTTCTTTCTTTCTTTCTTTCTTTCTTTCTTTCTTTCTTTCTTTCTTTCTTTCTTTCTTCCTTCCCCCCTCTTTCTTTCTTTCTTTCTTTCTTTCTTTCTTTCTTTCTTCCTTCCTTCCCCCTTCTTTCTTTCTTTCTTTCTTTCTTTCTTTCTTTCTTTCTTTCTTTCTTTCTTTCTTTCTTTCTTTCTTTCTTTCTTTCTTTCTTTCTTTCTTTCTTTTTCATATCTAGTAATCTATCTATAGATCTATCACTCTATCTCACAAGGAGTTAAGTGGAATGCACAAATGTTGGAAAAGCCAATATTAAGTTACGAGAATTCAATTTAAATGAACTATTTCCCTAATGCAAAGTCCATCTGAATAAAAAAATAAACTTAACTTGAGCCACAGCACTACTTCAGAACACTCAATTTGAATGTAATTGTATTTTTGATATATGCTACCAAATACTAAAATTCTAGCATTCTATTGGCTCCATGTGTTTACATGTTTGCATTTACATATGTACAGATTTGCATAGATGCATTTGCATAGGTGCATTTGCATATTTTTATTTTTAAATAGGAGGCGAGCACCAAGTATTCCCTTTCTTTCCTATTGTTTCTATACCGTCTTACCCTTTGTACATCTGTTTTGATAGTTCCTTGAAATGTGTTAAAGTGATGTAAATGCACAGATGAAATTGTAACCATGCAAATGCATAAAGATGCAAATACATTTATGTAAAGATGTGCTTTTGCTCTATCATCTATCTATCTATTATCTATCTATGCATCTGTCTGCCTGTCTGATCCTCTGTCTATCTACCTAGCTGTCTATCTGTTACTTCATACATATATATTAGTTGTCTGTGTTTTGTTATGAGATAGGTTTACTACAATTAAAAAGTAAAGTCTAACAATGTCGGAGATGCCAATTCCAGGTTGCTACAAAAAGTCCACTTCAAGTGATCCATCATGATACAAATCAAAAATTAGCTCACAATACACCACTATTTCCCAATGCCCTGAAGCATTTTCTTGTGAATCCTCTTCTCAAGAAATCCACAGCTGATCCTCGTTGTCATGCCAATTGTTGCACAATCTCCATAACTCCTTTTCTGGGCAAAATCCTGGAAAAGCTAGCCATCTCTCAGCTTAACCATTCATACTGATACCGTTGGCTGTCTCCACAACCATCAATCTGGCTTTAGAGCAGCCAGACGCATGGAAACTGCTCTCTTGAACATCTGTGAGGATCTTCTCTCCAACCTTGATTCTAACATTCCCTCTGTCCTCATCCTACTTGATCTCTCTTCTGCCTTCAACACAGTCAACCATACCATTCTGCTCAACCATCTCTGAGACAACCTGGTCTGGCCTGGCTGGCCTCTTTCTTCTCTAATTGACCCTCCCACGTCCAACTTGGGTCCTACTTTTCATCTATCTCCCTTTCTACATCTGGTGTTCCCCAGGGGTCTAACCTCTCGCCCTGGTTTTTCAACCAGTACCTGGCAACCCTCAACCACGACATTGCCAT
The DNA here is from genome assembly GCF_040938575.1 of Ambystoma mexicanum. Classification (NCBI taxonomy): domain Eukaryota; kingdom Metazoa; phylum Chordata; class Amphibia; order Caudata; family Ambystomatidae; genus Ambystoma; species Ambystoma mexicanum. Next base: position 1,009,353,799 of record NC_090930.1, read on the forward strand.
TTTCTGCTCCAATTTCAGTGCTATGCTGATGGCACTCAACTCATTTTCAGGCTTCCCTCTGCCACCGCCTCTCCTTTTCTGATCTCTGATTGCCTAACTGCCATTCAGGGTTGGTGTGCCGCAAGCAATCTCTGCCTGAATGCCAGAAAGACAAAGATCCTCCTAATCGGCACACCCTCACCCTCCTTTCCCCTCACTCTCTGGCCGACCTCCCTTAGCCCTCCTCCTACCACCACCTTTGAGGCTAAGAACCTCAGGGTCATCTTTGATTCCTCGCTTTCCTTTTCTGCCCACATCCCTGATGTCTCTAAAAAGTCAAACTTCCTACTGCACCTCCTCAGAGGTACTCTTCCTTTCCTCTCCTTCCCCCAGAATCTCACTGTCTCCCGAGCCCTGGTTCTCTCCAGGATGGACTATTGTAACAGCCTCTTTCAAAATCTACTTGCCTCTACTCTTCACCCTTTAAAACTCATCCAGAACAGGACTGTGAGACTTGTCCTTGGGCACAAGCCCTGGAATCGTATCTCTCCAGCCCTGAAATCTCTCCACTGGCTCCACTGGTCAGTCATAATATCGAAAATAACATGTAGAATTAGATTAAATTCGGAAAAAAAGTCACAAAAAAAATTGAATTCTTTATTTTTTTATTTATATATTTTTTGGGAGTTCGGCATGTAAAAACAAAAGGTGAAAAAATAAAATAATAAAAAAACGTATTAAAAAAGAAATTCGATTTTTTTTTCAATTTTTTTTTCGACTTTTTTTTCTCGATTTTATGACTTTCGACATGTTTGGAGTCGATATTATGACATTAAACCGCTCCCAGTGGATGCAACGATTAACTTCAAGATCCTCTGTATTGTCCACAAGGCTTTCTGGGGCCTGGGTCCAAAATACCTTCAGCTATCCCTCCGTAAATACCTCTCCTCTCGAGCCCTTCGCTCCTCTCCCTCTAACTCTCTCTGGGTCTGTTATTTTTCAAAGAAACGAGCTGGGGCTAGATCTCGGTCTTCAGTTGGGGCCTCCCTCTGGAACTGCCTCCCTGCCACTCTGAAACTTGAGGAGAATCATCTCTAGTCCGGAAACACCTCAAGACCTTCCTCTTTGCTTCTGCCTTCGCCCCCCCTCTCCCCAGCTGCTCTTTTTCTCTCGGCCCCGTGAACCTGGCCTACCCTTTGTCTTCCGGGCCCAGGTACCTGCTCACCCTGCCACCCACCCGCACTGCCCCCGGGCAATACCTGCGCTAGGGCCTGTATCTGTAACCATACAGTCCCCCTACCTTTTTTTTCCTGCACTTATCAGACATACCCTGCCTGTTGCCTCTACCCAGAACTTGCCACTTGCTGGCTGCACTACTACTATTTATTTTATATTTATCTGTTTGCCTTTGCTCTGCACTTTTCAATTCTCCCCCCTTCCGTGCACTTTTCTCCTTTTCTACTCCCATGCACTTGCACGCTCTCAATGTCACTGGGCCTAGTAAGATCAATGTTTTTTATTCTCACTTGTTCTACTCCCTTGCCTTGTCGCGCTCTGAAACACATGTGTACGAGCGCGATACAAATAAAATATCATATCATATTATGCTCACTTTTCCACAGGGCAGCCCGTCCATAGTGTTGCTAGGACACCATCCTCCCTTAATTTATAATATAAACTTAAAACAAAAATATTGTTTTGTGTATTTCATAATGCAAATATATTCTTTGAATTTGCAACTAATGTAAAAAATGTTATTTTAATATTTGAAAATGCATGACGGGTGGTATACCTACTTCAATTGTCTTTCAGAGGGATGCATATGGCCAGGGCAGGAGTGCCCTGCTCTGTCTCACATGCAGCCATATTAAAGAAATTAGGGACACGTCAACTGATGTCACAGAAATTATTTCCTTGCATGGGCACTGGAAATCCAGCCCATACAGGGAAGCAAATGACACTTCGGCCCCACTACACATCTGTCTCAGGCTGTGGTAGAGCCAGAGGGATGAACCACTCCCGGCCAGATTCAGGTCAGGAGGAAGGGGGGTGAAGGCCGCTGACCCCTGACTGGCTGCTGCGCCCATGCATCCGAGTTCCCATCTTGTGGAGAGTATATCACCGCCTATGCCCGAAGATAAGTGAAATGTTCAATTTCTGTGTGTGTGTGTGTGTGTGTGAGAGAGAGAGAGGGAGAGAGAGAGAGAGAGAGAGAGAGAGAGAGAGAGAGAGAGAAGGTGTGAGGGACTCTGAATATGTAAGTATTGTAATGGAGTGTGAATGTATTTATGTGTGTGAGCAAGTGTGTGTGTGTGTTTGTCTGTATATGACTGCTCAAGTTGCATCTGAAGATTGAGTCAGTGTGTGTATGGGTGAGGGGGTTATGTTTGTGATAATGACTGATGAGGAAAGAGGTCCTGTTCCCTCATCAGTCATTACATAGTCAGGAGTTGTGGACAGGCCAGTACATAACACTAATGTTGTCTTTACCGATTAATATAGTAAAAATAAGGGTGCCTGGCGGAGTCCTTATATACCCAGGGGGGCACATATATAATAATCAAAAAAATCAGCATGTGAGATCCTATGTAAACTAATTGAACTATAACACTTGTAGTATTCTGAAATAAACTCTTCTGTTCAGAACCATAGCTCGCTGATTTGTAGGATCTCACATCCTGATTTGTTTGATTATTATTTACCGATTAATATTACTGGAATAATAGGCAAAGGCAAAATGAATGTTCTGATGTGGACAGGTGGGATTTCGTTAGTGCTCTGTTCAGCCAGTTTGGTCATATTTCCTTACAGTAGCATGGCATTTCTTACTCACATCAAGGGTAAAGCCAACTTAAGTGTCCTCGAGTGGCCACTATAACATTGGTCTGGCTTTGCCATGGCATGTTTTACTATTATGAAGGGTAAAGCCTACATGCAAAATGCTCTTACATGGCTGTACTGCCATACCTTGGAGCAGTCAGTCTGCACACATGTTCTTACTTTGGCATGGCTTTTTTTTAATGGCCTCAAGGGAAAAGCCAACATGAGAACTTCTACATGGCTATTCTCACCTATATTAGTGCAGCAAGTCTGGACATATGTTCTACTATGGAAACTATAATTATAATTATAATTATGTCGAGAATGACACGGCATGTTACACTGGCATCAATGGTAAAGCCGACATGTTAAATGTTCTCATATGGATGTACCGGGCTACATTGGTGCAGCCGGTCTGCTGCACATACATTCTTACAATGGCATGCTACCATTGTAAGAACATATGCCAAGACGGACTTTGTCAAGATATGTTTAACTGGCATCAAGGGTAAAGCCAACACATAAGAGTTCTTTCATGGTTGTACTGGCCTACATATGTGCAGCTAGTCTGAACATATGTTTTTACTATAGCATGACATTCTTTACAGGCATCATTGGTCGGATAAAGCCAACAAGATGAGGGTTCTTACTTGGCCATACTGGCCTATAGTGGTTCAGCCTGTCTGGATATATGTTATTGCCATGGGATCATGCTTATATCTGCCTTTGATATGTATCCTAGTCATAAGAGGAGGACATCTTGTATATAGAAGATTGGGATTGGTGTTGATTCCATCGTAAACATTTGTTCACAGTAGAAGAATTCAAGCAAATCTGTATACAAAGAGAGAGGTGAGGGTTTCTGCATCATTTGTTCTAGTTGATTGAAATTCAACAATAACACAGGATAGAATACCGGATTATTTTGCGATTTCTAGGCTGCCTGGGATGGTACGACAAGCACATGTGACACTTAGTCCCTTGAATAAAAATGTAGCCTATTTGGACCATGGAAATATTGAGGTACATGCCTGTATATATATATATATATATATATATATATATATATATATATATATATATATATATATATATATATATATACACACATATATATGTCTTCATCATATAGCCTTCATTCAACATTTTAATCATTTGCCTTAACACATGTTAATCAGGAAATTCTAAATAAGAACTAAATACATAAAAGCCAAAACTGCATCATTTAACAATGTGAATTTCTATAATATGTGACCACTCACAAAAGTGGTAGTTGGCCAAAAGTGTAGTATTAGTCCAATGGTGAATACATGTCGTTAACTATAAAATTAATCTATAATAGCTGCACAATATAATAAGTAATTGGCTAAGATAAGTGCCCAATATTCCAATTGCAAGCGATAAGCAATTCAACATCCTAAAATTGTGTGACCAAGTTTCACAATATACAAAGACAGGAATTACAAGTGTACACACATAGATCTTCTAGCACCATCAAGTGCAAATAGCAAAACAAGAGCATATGATTGATACAGTTTATAATGAGTTAGATAAAACATTTATGATTTTAAAAGTATTAATCGTTATAACCTCACTGTAGGTTTAAAGCCAAGGCCATCCTGTTTTCAATGCTTTTGCTTCGCCAAGCCTGGTGAATATAGCTTGCAACATAGAATACTACTTTTACCTCGTTGCAGCACCCAAACAATGAAGTGGCTTCACTCGTGCAGCGTATGCCATTAGCATTACAAATAGACTTTAAATATGTGTTCTTGGTCACCTGACATCCTGGGCAAAAGAACAAGAAATGGACCATAGATTCCTTTGCCATGCCGCAAACCAGACATATCCCACAGTCCCAATCATGTCCCACAGTGTAGTACGATAAGCCAAATTCAATTGGCCTCATCTAAAGTTCATATCAGAGTGCATGCCAGAGCAGGGGTTACCAAATCTAGGTATTTCTCCTACGCCAATGTATATAGATGCACGACTTGATCATTTATACTTTCACTCTAATTTCTGTTTGAGCCATGTTGAGAAAGGTATTGACTCAATGTAACTGTGGTCGATTATCCATGAGCCATGTTGAGATAGATATTGACCAAAAGTAATTTTTGATGACTTTGTAGGTGAATATTATTATTATAATTATTATTATTATTATTATTATTATTATTATTATTATTATTATTATTATTATTATTGATATCCATATAACACTATTTTCTCTTTGGCTATTTGTAGAAATAACATCTTACTAAGACCCCTGATGAAGAGATGATTTCTCAAAATACATTGTTCTTGGTAGAGTGTGCCCCAATCTCCCCTTGCTTGGTGCAGGCTCCCTCACTGAGTTTGGTTGCTTCTACGTATTGCCTGGAAACATGTATGCCCCTCCAATTAAACAATTCACTAGTCACCACTACTTTACCAATGCAGTGATGTAAGCTACCTGATATTTTAAGCAAGAGTTGTGAAGCAGTCTTATAGAATTAAATAAACTTTGATTTGCATGGTGATGGTTTACTTAAATTAAACTGAATATTTATAGTGACCTTATAGTTGTCCGTTCAATCGTTTGTCAACTCAACCTTTGTTTTTTAACCAATTCCCTCCTGTTTGTTATCATGTTTGTCCAAAGGCACCTTGTTAGTGACTATATGCATGAGAGAGAGAGAGAGAGAGGGAGAGAGAGAGAGAGGGAGAGACAGAGAGAGAGAGAGTGTGTGTGTGTGCGTCTGTTTGTGTGTGAGGTCTTTCCTTTTCTGTGGGCCTGTCTGACAACAACCATTAAAAATACCACTTGCTGTATTACAATTTAAACAACAAGTGAGCAGTCTACAAAAGCCACGTTTTTGGGGATTCATGGATGTATAGGTTGACCCAATATACATGGAAGGCTAGAATGCATATGAATGGGATCTTACAAGGGTTGGACATGGTGTGGTGTGGAACATGTAGAAGTATGTCATGACTGGCTTCGTAATTGTATATTTAACTGACATCAAGGGTGAGGCCAACATAATGAGAGTTTGTACATGGCTGTACTGGCCTACATATGTGCAGCCATTAGGAAAGAGGAAATAACATTAATTTGAACCTCAATCTATAGTAAGCACCAGTTATTTGGATGTATTGTGTAGAAGGCAGACATTCACTGCATCAGAAATCTACACCTATTTTGATGAATCACAGGATTTTGTTAGTTCTCTCCAGGGGGAAGCCTTTCCCTGGGAGGCTAGTGAAGTGAGCCCGCTACAGCATAGCCCTAGGGGCAGAGGCCTGCAGGACCTAACCGTGAGAATTCCCCCTCTGAGGACAAGGACTCCCATTCTGGTAAGCAACTCATAAAGCCACATCTTTTGAAAGCTTCATCAATGCCTTATTTTGAAGAAAAAGATGAAGTCAATCAACGTTTCTATGACCAATTCAACACAGTACTGACATCTAAAATAGAAACCCATATAGTGCTGGGTCAAAGAAATACAATGGAAGAATACATAGCATGAATCCGATATCAAAAACAGACTTTAGAGATCCACCGTGGAAGCCCTCTAACTATGTCATAAACTAAGAGGAGGAGACTCCAATGGGAGAACCCAGGAATTTCAAAAGAGCGGTTCAACCTCCTTAGTAGGGAGACTGGATGCACTGCATCCCAAAGGGAGAGGCGTGCAGCCTGGGAGTCATACGCCTACCATGAAGAAGAGTTGGAGATGTGTAAAACCAAAGAGAATTCTCAGCAGCCCGAAGCCAAGGAAGGTGGTGGCGTGTCTGCTCCTGACATGCGGTGAACCAGGAGGTCTGATCAAAGCACACATACCTCCTACACCGAAAAGCAGAATGAGATAACAGAAAAAGGAATAGAAATGCTGTTTGCAACAATGCTTAAGAAGAGAGAAGCCAACCTGGCAAGAGGAAAGCCCCATCCAGTTCGAAACCTGAGGAAACCATATCCAGTGCGAATCCTAGTGACATTCCCCCTGCATAAACAAGGTAAAGGGGAGAACGAGAGACCCAGGAAGGGGACCGGTAATCGTTATTGGGACTCTCATAATCATACCATTAAAAAGAAAGCAGTGCAAAAACTTAAAGAGAGAGAAGCCCGGGAGTTTCAACTCAGGTCTGGGAGAGAAGCTAAAGGAAACGGGGATGCATGGCTCCGATGCTGGGAGGACGCTGGAGTGCAAACCCTTGCGTGCGGCATTCAGGAAACCTTAAGGCGAGAGAGCCCAAAGTACAAGACAGTATCTGCAGTGTGACTGAGTAAGATGTGATGGCATCACCTAACCAAGGTGGATTCGGCAGTCCAAAGACAATGTTGACACCACTTGCCTAAAGGCACCGCTAAGTATGTCGAACAAAATAGAAGCCAAAAGCTAAGAAGCCAACCTGACATTCAACAAAGAGGGTCCCGTCCTGAATGAGGTCCCGGTGATGTTCTCCCCGAGAAACAAAGGTAACAGGGAGAGCAGGAGGCTTGGGTGGGGGACCGAAGATAACGACTGGCACGTTCATGCTTGTACCTGTAGAGAACAACTGCTGGAAGTGCATAAGAAGAGTGAGAATCATTATTGGAACTCTCATACTCGTTCTAGTAGAGACCAAGTGTTTGAAGCGCATATGGAGAATGAGAATAATTACTGGAACTCTTATACATGTCCTAGTAGAGACAAAGTGTTCAAAGTGCATCAAATCAGTGAGAATCATAACTGGAACACTCATACTCGTCCCAGTAGAGATAAAGTGTTGGAAGTGCATAGGAAGAGTGAGAATCATTATGTGGAAACAGAAAAATAATATGAGGCCGGGAAGCCCAGAAAGAAACACACCAACACAGGTTACAAAAAACATACAAGTGCTTTATTTAAAAGCTACAACAGTTACCAAAGTCAATTGACAAACGGATAGCTATTCGGCTCTCAGAGTAACATAACGAACTTCAACGAGAGTTCAATGCGTTAGTGAGAGAGACCGTGCATTGGAATACTTGGGTGTTTTATACTATTTGTCCAGCCCTTGGCCAACCCTCTCGTGGGTTAACCATTCTACGAGCCGGGCCTATGGGTTCCTTGCCAGGTCAATCCTATAATACATGCATTTTGATTAGTTTCGCTGATATAGTTGTACATTTACACATAGGTCAACAGTAGGACAAGGTCTCAGTTCGCGACCCCGACAAGTGGCCTGCAGGCATATTAATTATTCATGTGTACGGAGGTCACTACGGCCAGAATCTTACTCAGAATGTCATTCGGCCTCCATTTTGATGTTCAGGGTGACTTCCATATTACAAGAGAACCTAAAATGGTGGCTAAATCCAAGATGGCGACTTACATTACTTTTCTCTAAGGTCAAGACCTTGCCGTGGAGTTTGTTCGCATATGATGTTTAGACAACTTGGCGTAGGCCAATACACATACAATTGTTGCGATAGGAGGCATGATATTGTTTCAATTCCGACAATTACTGGAACGCTCTTACTCATCCCAGTCAAAGTAAACCATCTGAACTACAAGAAGAAAGGGAGACATACAATTGAAACACTCACACTTGTCCCTGGCAAGACAAAGTGACAAAAGTCAATAGAACAAAGGAGAATCATTATTGGAACAATCTCATTAGTTTCAGCCAAGAGAAGGATTAGACATTGAGTAAAGAGAAAGTCTTAAGTTTGGCTAACAAGGAAGGAACAGAAATATCCCAAGGAAAAAGGGGGATACAAATAAATAAGATTACAAGAATGAAAAGGAAAGTAAGAACCAGCAAGTAAAAGAAACAGTTGAAAAGTTGAAGGACCCAGTATCTAAACTATGCAACTTGATAAACGTAGTTACTAAGAACTACCTACAAATACTTTATGGAAGTGAAATTGGTGAGAAACCAGCTCACAGGAGAAGGTAGTCATGTTCGTGTGCCTTAGTTGTTCTTGTAGTGGTAGGGCCAGGTTGGATTAGTTTGGATAGTGGACTCATCTTTCTTTTGGACTCACTGACAAATGACGAGCAGTTTTTATTAGGTGACTTTCTAGGTGTGCAACGAGTTTCTATTTAATGTAAAGGCCCTTCAAGTTAAATTTGTATGACATTAGGATATTAGTATGACTTTTGAGAGCTTACATTTGCCTATTTCAAAATGTGCAATCTCTCTTATGAGTGTCTGTATCCTCATGTATTTCCCATGGTGATTAGAAATCAATGGAATAAAGAATAGGCTGAATGACAAGGGAGCTCCTAGGTGGCCATTTATAGGAAAGCAAGATCAGATCCCTCATTTTGTTGGTTTGGGCAACCCATAACTCATCCCTCACATTCTCACCTTTTCTCTCTTTTCCTCCATAATATCTCACACGTTTCCACAAGACACACACACACAAACACTTGTGGCCCAATTCAACTGTGACATTAAGCTACTGCACTTTATTACCTCCACAGCCACTGCTAACAGGATCGCACAGCCAAAAGATATGTGCCCTCCTCACCTTTTAATCCACCTACTCACCCTGGTCCTCAATCAGCTTAGCTTAGCTACTGTCCATGCTGCCTCTTATGTCTTCCTTGCCACACACCTTGTACAATATCCACCACCCCTCCCCACTTCTCCCCACCTCCTTCATGCTGACTGGCTATCCAGGCAGAACTGTCCCCTCTTCAAATCTTAAAACCTGTTGCCACACTTGTTCCCTCCTCCACCTGGTGACTCTTGCCATAAAACCCTACAGCCTATCACCCTCCTCAGTCTGTTTGCTTTCCGCCCAACCTAGGCCCCCTGTGGCTTCTTCTCCTTCTTCCTCCCTAACCTCCTCAACTGAAGCTCCTTTCAACCGGATAATAAAAGCACCTCCAACATTCACACATTTAAATCAGCTGTCAGCTTCTATACCTTGAAGGGGTACCCACCCGCACTCACAGCACAAACGCCTTGCACCTATCCTACCTACCACCAATGCTCATGATGTCATCTAGTTTCAATTGTTTTTCCCTTAACATCTGAGTCATTGCCCTACGCCCTGCCTGTCTCTGGTCTGCGCACTGCACCAAGACCTAATCACCGCCTGTGCACAAGCCAACTATGCAGGGCTTGTATATGCTTTTGTAAGAAACCTAACTCAGTGCTGCCCAGGCTAGTGTCCCATACTCTGTAAGTGTTCCTGTTGTTTGAACTCATGTCCTCTCTAATAAATATAAATACACACGCATGAGGAATGTGCACATCCTACAGAGGACAATCATTTCGGCATTGAAGACGGGATAGCATTTGAGTGTTATCTGGCATACTCTCTGGTAGTACCCCTAGTACCTCCATTGATATCACACATGTCACCCTAGTGAACCCTTGGTTGGAGTTCACTGGGGCAATTTCACACACACACAGCAATTATGGCCCTGTTAATGCCATGTTTACTACCGGCAAATCCCTGTCATTCACCCACACCCTGGACAGCACTCCATAGGCTGTTGAGAGGATAGCTGAGGCTAAAGTCGTGGAAAGTCTACATCCATGTAGTGCGAGAGGAAAGAGAAAGGGGTTAGCAGAAGGATAGCAACACTTTAACCAACACAGCTGATCCCAAGCTGTACCACACTGTGCCAGAGACTACACAATACACAGCTCCACAGGGCAAGCCTTTTCATACAAATGGGTTGAGGTTCCACCGCTTGGGTGTGGGGATAAGCTTCTCTCTCCACCACATGGAGCAAAATACAAATCATATGATATGTTTGCTTGTCAATAGCACTTTTCACTGCTTCTAAGAGCTAATTTTAAACCAGAGAATTGAAATTCTTGATGAATGTGCATGATTGTTTAGTTGGTTCTTACGTTTAGCTGCAGAATGTGTTGCATTTAATTGTGCACGCTGTATGTCAGCCAACTTCATTTATTCTGCCTCTGCAGTCATCTTTTGTCTTTTCTTTTACTTTGAATGAGAATATTATGAACGTTATATATTTATCATATTTTGAAAATACTTCTGTCATCATGTCAATTTTCATTTTATAGCCAAATTCATTGAAGAGAGTGGAGGTTGTATGTGGATTGCTACAGTAAGCATCTCGTTTACAGATATTCAGACTTGAGAAAAATATGCATTCACAGTACTCCTGCTAATTTTACAGTGTTTGGCTCTATTTGTCTTAATAGGGAAATACAGCAAATCTCATGGCATTGCAATATGTGAGTTGTATACGTCTCATACTTGCACAACAGAGTCAGTGACAAGGCACAACGAAGAGGAAAAAGAAAACGAAGCACTGCACAATTGTGCAAGAGCACATCAACATTCAAACGGGTGCAATGGCAGTTTGACTGTAATTAGGGTTGCACAGCAATCCCAGAGTATGCTCGCTATTTACGTAAGAATCCCCAGGAAATCAGTCATTATAGAAGTTAATGAGGGGTCTGTTAGTTAAGAGCCTGGGGTGATAACCAGACATTGTCACAACAACTGTGCATTTCTTTACAGTACATTCGTGACGAGAACTAATGTTCAGGAGAATCCCAAGTGTGTTCTGACTTCAATTAACGACACATTGGTATTGCCAATTGCAATTTAGTCTTAGAGAAATAGATGCCAGCATTGCAACAGTAAGCCCATTGGATAAATCAGTGTCAGTGGAATTTTCCTGCTGACTGACAGAGCAATGATGATCATTTTCGACAAAAAAGTGTGCACATTACGCATGCTTGCGGGTTTCGACTATTCTTTGGAAATAGCCAAGTTAGGAATGTCATTAAGTGTTCAGAAACACAGCGTTGCCAAAGTAGTTATAATATGTGAGCATGTTATGAAAACTCATTGAAATATTTGTAGAGACACTTCTCCAAAAAACAGCCTTAATTTGAGGTTTGTGTAAAAGTGGCAAAACAATGAGGATAACCAGTAAAGGCGGAAAAGCTGCCTCAACCGCAGAACTTCTGGAAACCAAGAGCCAACACAATCATAAAGCGAAAACATGCAGAGTTAAGAGATAAAATTCCATCACCTTTTGTGGTAACATGGGCTGAGGGAAGATTATACTCTCAAGAAGAGTGTGAATATGGTACAGTACTATAAAAATATATACTTTAATCAAACACACCATGTACAGCAATAGGTAACTAGAAAACACACAGAAATCCACCCTTGTACAAAGAACAGAGAATATGCAAATGTAGAAAAGATGCAGCACTGTGGGTAATGAGACTGGGAACGAGACAACAATAAAGAGCACAATGTTCAAAGAATATGTTCTTGCAGTTGCACAAAGGGTTAAACTACCTATCCAGTCTCTAGGGCCCAAAGATGGACAATGAAGGGGTGGGAGGGATTTTAGACAATAATATCTTTGCTGCGTTCTTGGTGATTCGACAATGACGAACCAGGCCTCTCAAGATCAATCTTGGGTTCTCTTCAGTTGAAGATGCAGTGGAGGTCCAACAGTAGGCATGGTTCGATTTGGTGTTGAATGGAAAGAGGTTTCTGTCTCGAATCGTCTACTCAAGCTGTGCAGATTATGTGGTCACTAGTTTCAGTTCAGAGGTTGAGGATCATTGGCGGTTGCACTGGTACCAGGATGTGCAGGCGAGTCAACGATTCTATGTGAGGGCTAGAAGGTCGCAGTTCGGGAGGCATCAGTGTTGGCTCAATCGATATATAGGAGAAGCAATGAAGAGGCTTGTACTTTGGATGGGGACTTGAGCAGGGCAAGGCAGCAGTGCTTCTTTGGTTTGAGCTGAGACAACAAAGCGCTTTAGCAGGCACTCTATGTGGAAGTGAACGGAGTGTAACAGGCAGCAGTGGTTTGAAGAGCAAAGAAGGTAAAATTCAGTGTCAGAGGGCTCTGATAGTTTGCTTGGTGTCAAACACGCTCGAATCATGGCTTGCAGCAGTTCACCATCAAACATAGGACTGTTTTCTGGCTTACAGGTGCTGTGAGCCCCACCAAGGGTCTCAAGGGCCAAGGTTAGCCGTTTCTCATGTTCCCAAACATGTTGGAGGCTGGCACACACCTTCAGGGGACATGCAACACAGTGAGGTCCCAGGCAACAGGGTGGCTGGCAGAGATGGCGTCTTGGTCCAGCAGAAGAGGTCACCTCCAATTGTCACTGGGGATGGTTACAGGACAGAGCTCGCCTCTACCTTGGAACACATGCCTTCACCTCACAACTGGAGGACTCTGGAATGGACTACACTCCCAGCAGGCTCCAATAAAATATTCTTTCAGGATTGAAGTGCAAATGATGATTCCAAAAAGTGGTGAAAGCCTGCAAGTGATTGCACTAAAGCTAGCCGGCTTTAAGGGTCCAATCACTGCTCTTGAATAGAGTGAACTTTGCTTTCTGAGATCACACCCAAAGTTCTCTGTGTTATAGGAAGTCAAGGGGACAGAAAGGAGCGAGAGAGGCAGAGAGAAACAAAATGGCAGAGTCTTCCCTTAACTGTACAGATGTCTCCCTGGCTACACTAACCCAGCCCCTCACCTTCTCAATAGAATCAAAAGTCTTTAGACATGCAGCACCAGTGTGTGAGGCTAGCCTTTTATGAATTGATGTACCCTTTGATTCTTGCCACCAGGCCAGCTTCCTGTGGAGTTGGTGTCTCTGGAGAAAGGGTGCTACCTGCCCTTACAAGGGAATAAAGAAAAGCAATCTCCTCAAGCCTGCAGTCCTGCCAGTGTGCAGAGGGAGCCTTTTCTGGAATCAATTTGGTCCCACAGATCTGACACATGTGTGATATCAATCTAATGTGGCTTGGAAAACTTGGAGAGATGCTGGCCACCACACTTTAACTCAGGTATGGTTTATATGTACAGTTTACCATGCCACCAGGTGATGATCCTCAGAGTTATGCAGTTTTTGGTACAGGAGTGCATATTGTGAATGCAGACACTGCACGGCAGAGGTTTGGCTGTCACTGCAGCTGTAAAAAGGGGTCCTGAGACCTCTGACCCTCCTCTGTACCACTGAAAGAGCAGGCACTGCAAATCAGGATACTGATGCAGCAGGGCACAAGTCAGGGTATGCTAATGGCATGGAGCATTCCAAAGGGGAATCTGATCAGCAGATTTCCCTTTCAGAGATGGAATTACACGCATAATTGTAATTGTTATTGTTATTTGGCATTTATATACTGTGCTATATATCATTCGTATGATCCAAAGGCGCTTGTGGGTTGAAGGCCTTTGGGGACCGTAGTCCAGGTCAGTCGAAAGAGTAGGGTAGAATACAGTGCTTGGGTGCACTCGATATGTGTGCAGCCAGTGTGATTTGCGTGATGGTGGCTGCATCCTAACACTAGGTGCTGTAAAAGCATGGAAATATCGAGGCTGAGTACCACAAAAGGAAATACACCAAACACGGGCTATAAAGATTCACAGATCTTTAATACTGTGCAGTTACAAAGAAACACAGATCTGAAACAGATAGCTATCTGGCTCTTGACACCCGCAATGAGTACCAGCCCGTCAGAGTGAGGAGGGAGAGTGCTGGATGTCTAAACATGCGCATTTATATACATTTCCTATAATATTGTCCAGCCCCTCTACAGGTTAATAATCTGCGGTCTAGAGTTTGTGCCGAGTTCACATATAGCTCATACAATAATATGCACATGGATTACATAGGTTAGTGTTTCCAACAAGTTACAATGGCAAAGTGTATTCCTGGATTTAGCAGTAAGCCTTAGTACATATCCCTTCACAATGTAGTTCAGCCAGTGTCCACGCTCGACATTTACATTGTATTGTCCTTGATGTGTATTCGTGGATGAGGCTTGTTAGTGCAGACAATCCTTGGACCACAAGTCATGCTCGGGGCAAGGTCTCATTACCTATTCTAAACAGTCGGCCCTCGGACAGTCTAACCATTAACAGGACTCAAAGGTCAGGAAGGCTCGGTTGAAAGTTAGAAACACAGTCTACCATTTTAGAACAGAGAATCACATACGAACAGAAATCAAAATGGCGGATGATTCTAAAATGGCAGCGAAGTCGATCTAAAATCAGAACTTTGCAACGCGGATTTCTTCGCAGAGCGACTAGGCTTAGGCCAATATATATCAGAAGGAAGCATGATATGATTTCCCGTTTAACAGTGTGGTGGTAATGAGAGATCAGTCGAATGTGTGCAGTCAGGTGGTTGGTCTCTGAGACTGCATTCTTGCGGCATTAGGCCTGTGTAGGACGTTTATGTATGCAGCTGGGCTGATTTTTTTTCGTGGGGTATAGCTGCATTCTAACAGGTTGTTGAGGTGTTCGTGGAGAATTGTTCGTATGTGTGCAATTAGGCCACAATTGATTCAGGGGTGTAGCTGTGCTCTATTGTTTGTTGGTGTGAATTGGAGAGTGAGCATAGTGGTAGGGGACATGAGTATCTGGAGTGTATGATTTACTCTTAGGAGACCAGTGTTCCTGGTTACTTTCTGGGTCTGGATGAGACCCATCGTCCTCATGTTTTGCGGTAGCGGTACTCTGAAGTAGATTCACAGGTTGGGATCAGTGTAAGCTATGATTTACACAACTAGAGGGTCATTATTCTTAGGCTCAGCACTATTTGTCAGGGAGCCCTTTTTCTGGCTCCCAGCTTATTTGGAGAAGCCAACACTACAGAATATCCCTATCAAGATTTTCGCCACCACATTGGCTTTAATGCTTCTGAAGGGTACTGCCTTTGGGTACCGGGTGACATGGTCTACCATGACCAAAATGTACCGGTTTCCTGAGGAAGTGTGCAGATTCAAAGCACCCACAATGTTCATGTTAATTCTCTCAAAGGTCTGCCTGACCAGTGGTAGTGGTATTAAGGGGGGCTGTGTTACCCTGACAGACTTACAGGATGCTTGACATGCCGAAAAAGACCTCACAAACTCCATTATTTTTACACCCATCTGGGGCCAGTACAAATGGAAGCCGTCTTGGCCACTCCTAAGTGACCTGCCAAAGGAATGTCATGAGCCACATCCAGCATTAACCTTGTGTGACATTGAGGCACCACCAACCTCCAGTTGGCCCCTGCCACATGATTCCTGGCTCAGAGTACAGCAGACCATCCTCACAGTACACTTTGAACACCCTAGCGCAGGGGTCTCCAAACTTTACGTTAGCTAGAGCTACTTGTAGTGGAGGCCAACAGTGGAGAGATACTAGCGGGCGATATCGGGGTGGGGATATTTATAAACCTTGGAATTTTTACCAATATTTTTTTGGCTTGATTATTTCCCCTCTATAAACAGATAGAATAACATATGCCTTCACGAATATATTAAGAACTTCAAAAACCTCTTTGTTGCATTATTTATTAGTAGCTGTCTCAAAAAGACAGATATTTGTTGGACTACCACACAAATATCCTGTAATTTTTGTGCCCCTTCCTTTGCGTTTTATGCAGGCTTTCTACATGCTAGGCACACTTTTGTTTTCCAAATGTGCATTTCACACTTACATAAAAAAACAAAAGTAATTTCCAAATTGAAAAATGTTGCTTGCGTTCACAAGTTTTCTTTGAAATGTTTTTTTTTGTCAGACACCACACATACTCTGTTATTTGCCAGTAAGATAGCTCAGCGGGTTGAGCGCTCGCTACTGCGATCTGAGCGTGATCTGCAGGTCGCATCCCAGCAAGGCCAACTCAGCCTTTCATCCTTCTGAGGTCGATACATGAGTACCAATTTCAGTTGGGTGATATTGCATGTAAATATGTGCTCTGTAAAGCGCTTTGGATTAAGGCGCTATATAAATAAGAAACATTATCATTATTTGTGTGCCCCTCTGTGTTTTAGCACAAGTTATATTTATAAAGATGTTATATGCTTGTCAAACTGGTTAATCACAAATAAATGCTTCTGTTATGCTGACAGCAGTTTTTAGGAAATTAAACTGTGGGTTCATGGGTGGCAACTTTTGATTTTCACAGGGGCAGAAATATCCCCACCTCAGCCCTGAATATAAGCAAGCAACCAGCCCAACCCATACCCTGGCCAAACACATTGCATAGCACTTTTTTTTATAATGCATTGCAAAAAGTCATACGATTAGCAACCTGTAGTTTTGAATATATAACATCTCAGCATCGGTCTTTCAACCTGCTGAACTACCATGGTAGGCTTCTACTGTACAGCGTGTCTATGGATTGCTTAATGTACTAAAAGTGGGTGTACGTGTCATGGAAGTGATTTAAAGTGGAAATGTAAGGTGTGGAATTTTCCGCTTCACCTCTTTTTCTGATTGCACATACAGATCTGACAGAGTTGGACAGTCTCATTGCACTGGAAAAAGTCAGCCTGACTGGGATATCCAGCTAAGAACAAGTCATTTAGCTCTAGTAGTCCCTCGAGGTCTGAGACTACTGTGTCCTCCACCATAAACAGTGGTTCTACTCCTGTAGGCAACCCTGGGGACACTGAATCTGGTGCCACAGTTGTAGGCACCTCTGTGGCCACTAGGTCCTCTCCAGTATGAGCAGGTCCCTCTGTGGACTCTGGATCTGGTTTAAGCAGCACTGGCTGTGCCTGTCTTTCACCGTCATCAGTGGGAAGTGCACTTGGATGCATGGCCTCAAGGGTTGCTAATCATGCTGCATCTTTGGCTCTAGATCTTGTAATTGTGGCAATTATTCTTGCATCAGGCTTGTCATTCACCAACAGACAGTTCTTGATATCGACGAGCAGCTGAGAGGTCTCACACCTCCTGCTAAACTCTATGATAGCCAGTTGGAATCTGGCAAGGCCATCAAATCCTGTTACTAACTTGGGAGGACCAGGAAGAATTTGGTCTTCCTGCACCCTCTGTCATTGAACAGCATGATACTTGCAGCAGGATCAAGTGCTGGTGTTTTTCTCCCGTTTATGAAAACATGGTCCTGTCAAGGGTTTTGACCCATGTTGAATTATTAGACGGGGTAGATGTGGGGATGAGCTGTCGCCGCCCATCATTCTATCCTAGAACAAAACTAAATCAATAGACTGGGTGGATGTGGGGATGAGCTGTCACTGCCCATCATTCCATCCCAGAACCAGGAAAACCACGCGGTTGTGCGCACACCAAAATGGTTGTCTAACCTGCCACCCACCAGTGCCAGCATGATGGACCGGAAGCGCCAGGGGTGAAAGGTGGTGTCAAAGGAAAAATAACAAGCCTGTTAGCCTAAAAGCGCTTTAAAATCACCTTTGTTTCCCTGAATGCAAGCTCAAAATGCCTATTTTAAACATCACAAGATATTCAAAAATCTCAATGAACACCAGCAGACATTTGGCAGAATGTATTCTTGTGTGCATACAAATTCTGGGAAGATGAAGAGCCCAAAACAATGTTTATAACAAAACTGGCTGAGCTGTGGATGTCAGCAGCTTAAGTGAAATTGGACTAAAACCACTAAAATCGAAATGTTTAAATTAAATGAGTGACCTACTTTTGAGTGTCACATAGTTTGCAACTGTTAAATGTCATGGTTTTGAACTTAAAATCAGCATTCTAGCTGCATGTGTAAAAATGGTAAGTTTAATTTAAACTGGGAACAAACAGGACATTTAGCTGAAGCTTGGCTTAAAGAAATTGAATTCTGCCTGACAACTACCCCCGACAGGAGTTGAACTGGCTCAACAACTCTTCCCAGGCCTGGCTGCATCCTGCTGCCCCCACCAAAAGGAGATCACACCTCTCTGATTGAATTAAAGGAGGGGTAGCTGCAGACTGCAGGAAGTTGAACAAAGCCCTGTCCTGGGCTCAGGCAAATGTTATATTGGGGGGGTCGTAAAATGGCTTCCTCTTGGGAGAAACTGGGAGGGGCAGTGCCTGTGAGAGCCAGCTGAGCTTGGGGGAAGTGGATAAACCAGTTATTCCACCATGTGATGTGGGAAGCCACACCCCTTTTTGACCAGGGCATAATTTTAAAAAGATAGATAACTCATAGTGCGGACTGGTCAAAATTATATAAATAATATCATTATTCTTGGGATTTTTCCATGCACATTTTAAGAGGTGTTAGGACCCTGTGGTGTATTCTGGGGGGTTGCTAGCGGAAAATAGGGTCTCACTCCAAATGTCTGCATGTTAAAAATCTGACACTTCATCAATTAATGTCCATACTCCTTGTGCACATTTGTGTAATTTTTGGTAAATGTTCGATATGGGTAAACCGACCCAAAAGCGCAAAATGTTGTCATTTCTGAATCCCAGCTCGCAGGAAAATGGGGCTTGAACAGAGACCTGTCTTAATTCATCTGTAATATGTACATGTAATGTCAACCACTTGTGTATCTGGGAAATATGTATTTGAATCAAATATAGATTTGTGGGCAAATTGACCAGGGGAGGATCCTCTGACCCATAAACAGACCTCATTGTGATGACAATCCATTTCCTTCCCCCAATCATGGGAGAGGGGAGAATTGGGCCAATGACAAGTAGAGAGGGGCAGGCTCAGTTATGCCACGCACACACCCACTTTCTAAACACATAAAAGCAGACAGTGCAGGACAGGTGGGAACATTCACTTTCCACTTTCTTGCGGGACACTTTGCCGGGAGACTTCAGACTTCACATCCAGAGATCCAGACTTCAAATCCATCAATCTCCAGAGACCAGAAATTAACTCCAGAATTTGTAGCAGAGAGGCCTGAATCCACAAGCTGAATCCTCTTCAGCAGGCCTCAAAACCAACCAAACCATTCAACAGCCGGGCGAGCTGTTTCAATTCTTTGCCAAGAACATTTGCAAGAAACTGTAGCAGTATCCAGAAAGCAGTGGTGTATCCGGAACCAGAGAGAACCAGAGACCAGACGCTGTGAGCAGAACCTCCAGAAGTCCCGTTCAACCTGTTGACCAGATCCGGGACGAGGCCCATTCCTGTCCAAAATCTAGTGTGAGTACCCAGCTAGCACTGTGCCAAAACCAATCTCTTAGTGTAAAATAATCTAATTAAAACTATTTTAACCTATTTAGAACTACCTCATAGGAATCGTGTGTGTCATTCTGTCCTTTTTAAAACTGAAAACTGTCATCTGCCATTTTGAACCTTTAAATTTCAAATCCGAAAAACTACCTTCACAAAATCGTCCGACTTCCTACTCCTTATAGTGCCTCCGTAATTACGCTCGACGCGCGCGACTTATTTGCCGCGATTTGACATTTGCAATCATTCCAGCCACGTGTGAAAATATTTGCCTTTGCTTCCATCCTTGAAATTCGTTTTTAACCTGCTAATTACTCATAGAGCATTGCTAAAGTAAGCCTGAACTAATACCAACTAGCTATCACTCACCCTGAACCTCCTACAGGGAATTAAAATCAATTTTAGCATCATTTCTCACTTCATTATCATCACATTCAAAGCATTTTGGGCCTGTGTTTCAAACTTCTACCTGTTTTCCTCTAATCTTGCTAGGGGGAACTGAATTATATTGTTTGCATTCCTGAGAACTGTATGCTCTCCTTTTCATCTCCTTACATTGCATAGGGGGAGAGTGAATTGTTCAAGAAAAAGTGATCATATTATCTTTTGGTTGAAATCATCTCAAGGTTATTTCTGTGTTGTATTCTGTCTCACCTTGCCTTTCCTTGAACCATATAAAGCATTCTCTGCCACCTTATTCTTCTTTTCCTATTCATAAGTAACCAAGAACTGTGATACTGTAGGATTACCTATCGCTGATTACTGCTCATATTCACAAGTGTGCTATCCATTATCAATTTATTTATAGAAGTGTGATATATATATATATATATATAAATATATATATATATATATATATATACATATATATATATATATATATATATATATATATATATATATATATATATATATAGTTTAATTTTTCAAATAAACCTTTTAAATTTGCAAAACAAATCTACTTCTTCTTAGGGGCGTGGCTTGGCGGCCATGCAAGCGTGAGCAGACTCCGAGAGGCTCCCACTAGATCCGACTAACGATCCTGAGAAAGGCGAAAATAAAGTGTAGAAAACCGAACAAACGCCAGGAAAAGGCATCGGAAGACCCAAGGCACACACGGGAGAAGACCCGAGAAAAAACGGAGGTCGGAAGAGTGAAAACGGGAAGAGGGAGAGACGCGCGGCACCACCAACAAAATGGCAGGCGCACAACGCTGAAATAGCGACCTGCGTCCCAACACACGAAGAAGGACCGAAGGAGAAGAGCGGTGCCGGGTGAGATAGCCGGCCAACATCCAGCCCAGGCAGGACCGGAGTACCACCAGAGCGGCGGAAACACGAGGCACCAACTGCAGCAGGTGGAGGAAGAACCCGAGACAACATTGCACGCAGCAGCGCGGTACCGAACCGGAGAAGGTAAAGACGGCGTGGCTCAAGAACAGGAGGCGGCCCACAGATCGGACCGAAGGAGAGCCCTTCCCTGCCGACGCGGAGGTGAGCAACAGCAACGGAGACCCAGCAGAGCAACGAGGGATCCCGAGAGGCGAGGCAGTGGAGAACGTGAGGCAGCCCACAGACCGGACCGAAGAAGAGCCCTTCCCTGCCGACGCGGAGGTGAGCCCGAGGGGCGAGGTAGTGAAGAACGGGAGGCGGCCCACAGACCGGACCGAAGAAGAGCCCTCCCCTGCCGACGCGGAGGTGTGCAGCAGCAGCGGAGACCCAGCAGAGCGGCGAGGGAACCCGAGAGGCGAGGCAGTGGAGAACGTAAGACGGCCCACAGACCGGACCGAAGAAGAGCCCTTCCCTGCAGATGTGGAGGTGAACTGCAGCAGCGGAGACCCAGCAGAGCAACGAGAGATCCCAATAGGTGAGGCAGCGGAGGACGAGAGGCGGTCTACAGACCAGACCGAAAAAGAGCCCTTCCCTGCCGGTACAGAGTGGAGCCGAGGGAGACAGCAGACCAACACCCGGCCCGAGCAGGACCGGAGCACCACCCCGAGCGGCGGAAGGTCAAGGTACCAACGGCAGCAGGCGAAGGAGGAGCCCGAGCACTGCAAGAAATCGCGTGGCACCGAACTGGAGAAGGTAAAAACGTCGCGACCCATGAATGGGAGGCGGCCCACAGATCGGACCGAAGAAGAGCCCTCCCCTGCCGGCGCGGAGGTGAGCAGCAGCAGCGGAGACCCGGCAGAGCAGCGAGAGATCCTGAGAGGTGAGGCAGCGCCGAGTCATCAGAACTAAGACCGGGGAAACAAGAGACAGACTGCGGAGCCTGCGAGGGGAACCGAGGCCCAACAGGGACAGCACAGAGGAGAGAGGTAGCCACCGACATAACGAGGTGTGCAAAAGAAATACACACAGACCCAGACCCCGGCCCAATCGGCTGCCCCAAAGACCACTAGTAAGCGGGTGAGAGAACATAACTCACGGGGCAGCACCTCAACAGTAACTACGAGCCACAAATCCACCCGACACGACGGACCCCCCGCCACAACACCAGAACAAAGGCAGAGACTAGGGGAAGAGCCGCCCCACGCTAAACACAGACTGCAAGTACCCACAGGCGTGCGGGAAGAGAACACTACAGAGAGACACGGCAAACGGACAACGGGGGAAAAGAAACAGAAGGAAGACGCTCACTAAAAGCCAACACATGCAGGAAAGTGCGAAAGTGAGTGCGAGGACCGTGTAAGAACTCACCGAAGCGCAAACAGACCCCGACCAAGCAGGACCCAACTGCAGGCCAAGAGTAGCAGGTACCAGCATGCCAGACAAGCCAAAAAGCGGCAGAGGAAGACAAACAGTCATGGAGACATTTGCCCGCAAAAGTGATGACCAGCAACCGGAGGCAGGGGAGAAAGCTACGCCGGAGCCATACGCCACGCAAGGAGAGATCAGGCAAGTGGAAGGCAGCATATTAGAAGCCATAGGGGCGTTAAAGACGTCGATAGAAGGCAAGCTGGACGCAGTGATGGTGGATGTAGGACTCCTCAGACAAGATACGAGGAACCTGGCGGAGAGGATGACAACAGTAGAACAACAAGTACAGAGCAACTCAGTGGAAGTAACCACCTCGCGAACACAAATGTCAGAGGCACTGGAGAGAATCAATATACTAGAACGCAGAGCTGAAGACGCAGAAGGCAGGGCCCGGCGCAACAATGTACGCATAGTGGGGCTGCCAGAGGGGGAGGAAGGTAGAGACCCCACGAACTACATAGAGAACCTCCTGATCCAAGAAGTGGGAGCTGAGACCCTGTCCCAAGGCTTCGTAGTAGAGAGGGCACACCGGGCGCTAACTAAGAAACCGCGCCCAGGAGCACCACCAAGACCAATGATCGCAAAAATCATGAACTTCAAGGACAGGGAAAAAATCCTGACTTTCTCAAGAGAAGGAGGGAACATAACAAGAAACGGGGCCAGGATAACGATATATCCAGACTATACGGTTCTCGTACAAATACAGAGAGCCCAGTTCTGGCAGACCAAAGAGCGCCTTCGAGCGGCAGGGGTGAAATTCATGCTGCTGTACCCAGCCAAACTAAAAATACTGCATGACGGAAAGACACAGATCTTCGAGACAACGACCGACGCCCAGGAGTGGATGGACCAACGAGGGATTCCGCAGTTGGCAGAGAGAAATGAGCGAAACAGAAACCCCCCCCGGCAAAACAGGGACTAGAACCGAGCACGACATGCGAATCCAACACTACGGGAACAAGGCGGTAGAGACATCCTACCTGGAAATAACGAAATGGGGCAACCGACAGTCTCCAAGTTGAAAAGCCTACAGTAAAGAGACTTACAAAGGGAGCACAAGACTCAGGGAAGTGGAACCGCCAAGACCCACAGAGAAACCCCAGTAAAAACAAAGTCTATAGTGTCAGTTTCAAGACACTACGCCGCGACAGGCATGCCCGAGGAGGAAGAAGCGGCACCTGGAGAGCGGTGGAGCCCGAGCAGATGGGGGGAGGCTGGGCGTTTGTTGATGTTATTTAGGTTAATAGTTATAATAGTTCGAAAGTTAAGGCTAAGCCCGCAAGGAAAGAAGAAGAGCAGAAAAGGAAACAACAGTTGTCACACACAAAGAATCGGCATGAAAAGCAAATTCAGGGAGCAGCACCCACAAACAAAGAGCTGGTGGAAAGCACAAGGTGAGACCGTCCACAACAGAGTGCAGCCAACAGCAAGAGAACCAGCCCGAGAAAGCGGACGAATAGACAATTCAAAACTCAACAGCCAGAGAAAGGGACACAAATCCCCGACAGGAGCAAACCAAGAGAATAAGACACTGAGCGGGCCCATGGGAAAAAACAGACCGCGAGCGCTAATCCCCACAAGGACCGAGATGACCTGAGGATTGTCACGTGGAACGTCAGAGGGATGAATGCATATGTCAAGAGGCTGAGAATTTATACCTGGTTGAACAAAACGAGGACCCATATTGCACTGTTGCAGGAAACGCACCTGACGGCCGAAAAACAAGCTAAAATAAAGAAAAAATGGGGAGGTCAGATGTATAGTGCAAAATATTCTAATTACGCAAGGGGAGTAATAACCTGGGTCGCCCCGGGCGTCCCATTCCAGCTCATCAACCAGGAAAAAGACGTGGAAGGCAGAATCCTGGTAGTCCACGGGATGCTAGAAAATCGGGAGATATGCCTGGTGAACACCTATGCTCCCAACCATGACGCCACGGCCTTCTTCAGGACGCTTCCGTCCCGGCTGGCCCCGTACAGGAATGCAACGGTGATCTGGGCAGGCGATCACAATTGTACATTGGACCCCCGGCTGGACAGGTCGGACAATAAGTACAAGAGAGCGGCGCCACCAGCGAGAGCACTACGACAGACACTAGACCAACTCGACCTCGAAGACATCTGGAGGAAGGTACATGGGGATGAGAGGGGATACACGCATTATAGTGCCCCACATGGGACATTCACACGGATAGACTACCTGTTTACGGGCAAGGAGACACTAGGGGAATTTACTTAGGCACACATACACGCGCAAACCCTATCTGACCACACCCCCCTGAGAATCACATGGGCGCACACACACAGGAGAGCCCCTATACCCACATGGAGATTAAGGGCAGAGGCATTATCGGACGTAGGCTTCCAGGAACACATCCAAAACGTAATAGAAGACTATTTCGAACATAATGTGGGTAGTGTGGAAAGCACAGGAATGGTCTGGGAGGCCTTTAAGGTGGTAGTCAGAGGTGAGGCGATGGGGAAAATGGGAGGTCTCAGGCGAGAAACCCTAGCACAACTAGATGAGCTAGAAAAGAAAATCGAGAAGGCCGAAGGACAAGCGGGGCAGAAAGGGGCGGAACGAGAGAACCTCACCACCCTGCGACAACAGTGTGTGGAGACCTGGGAAAGATTAGGGCGGCTCGACTATGGGAAATATATACAGAAACTACATGCTGAGGGGGACAAGCCTGGCAGGCTCCTGGCCTGGCTAACCAAACAGGAAACTAGGCGGGAGCCGATTAATGAAATTCAAAATAGACAGGGAGAGGTGATTAGATCCCAAGAGGGAATAAACAAGGTGTTCTCACAATTTTACGAGGACTTATACTCCAGGGTCCGGGAGGCGGAAGAAGAGGACCTAGAGGAAGCCCTCGCGGAAATCAGACTCCCACAATTGACGGAGGAACAGGCCCAAATGTTAGACGCCCCTCTCACTGTAGAGGAACTAACAGACGTGATCGCCCAGCTGCCGACAGGGAAATCTCCGGGGCCAGATGGGCTCCCGGGGGAATTTTATAAACAATACAAAAACGACATAGCCCCGAGACTGCTAGAAACACTAGAAGAAGCATATGAGAAAGGAAGACTCCCGAATAGCATGTCAGAATCTATAATAATCCCGATCCTTAAACCAGGTAAGCCGCCCCTCGAATGCGGCTCCTACAGACCGATCTCCCTAATAAACCAGGACTCCAAGATCCTGACGGCGGCATTAGCTAACCGCCTTAAAAGAGTGCTACCCACCCTGATCCACACAGACCAGACAGGGTACGTGCCAGAACGAAACACGTCCTGGAACCTACGCAGACTCCATTACGTTATAGAAAAAACGAACCAAGAGGGAGGGGAGTGTGCCGTAGCCTCACTAGATGCAATTAAAGCATTCGACTCAGTGGGATGGGACTGGCTCCTGGGAACGCTCACCCATTACGGGATCGGACGAGGGTTTACACGATGGATAGAACTACTATACAAGGACCCGAGAGCAAGAGTCAAGACGGGTAGACAAGTTTCTAGGGAATGGAGCATAGAGCGAGGCACAAAACAGGGATGCCCCCTGTCCCCAATGTTATATATTCTGGCCCTGGAGCCGTTCGCAGTATTCCTAAGAATGCACTACAAAGAAATGGGCATAGAGATAGATGGGGAAATACACCAGATATACATATACGCAGACGATATACTCCTCTACATACAGAATCCACGCACCCACCTGCAGGACTTGCTGGAGGCGCTGAGCGCGTTTGGTAGGCTGTCCGGAATAGTGGTCAACAGGGAAAAATCCTTACTGTTTCCCCTGGCAGGCCTACGCGCAATACCGACGGATCAATTGCCGCACTTGGGTATCACATGGGCCCCGAACACCTTCAAATACCTGGGAGTGGACATTTACCACGACACCATGGAAACACATGCAGGTAACACACAAGTAGCCCTAGACAAAATCGAAAACGCCATGAAATTCTGGCAGACGTTGCCGTTGGGCATGATAGGCCGGGCGGCACTGCTAAAAATGACGGTCCTACCCCGACTCTTATATTACTTTACAAACATCCAATATAACATACCAAGGTCCTTCTTCAAACACCTACACACCATGGCGAGAACCTTCCTGTGGGGAGGGGGGAGAAACAAGGTGGCACTAGACACACTACAAAGAAGCTACGAATGGGGGGGCATTAAACTCCCAGATTTTGAATACTACTACTTGGCAGCACAACTCCAATTTGTGGTGAGATGGCTGGGTGAAGAGACCTCGATAGACACAATACTTATGGGACCAACACTCCGGAGATACCACCTGAGAGAACTACTATGGATAAAAGCCGCCCAAGCCAAAGACCTACCCAATATAGCCCAACTAGGCCGGACACTATGGAAAAGAGCCTGGAAGACACAAGGCATACGAGACCCCTGCTCAAGACATATCCCACTGGCGGGGCTGGTAGACACCCGAGTGGCCAGCCTGGCCATGTATAGAGCACAATGGAAAGACAAAGGAGTAGCACAAGTAGGGTACCTGTGGCGTGACGGACAATGGGTTGAATTCCAGACCCTGACGGATGAACAAGATGTACACAGGGGCCAATTCATCCTGTACAATAGCCTAGTTCGGACAATAAAGGAGAGGTGGAACACCATGCCGGAGCCTGAGGACACCGAAGGAGAACTAGATGCATGGTATGATGTTTCCGAGGGAGGACACACTGTGTCCAGACTCTACGAGCAACTACTGGGATACACCAACAAAAAGACATTAAAAGCACGAACGAAATGGGAGGAAGAACTACAACAACCCTTCGAAGATGAGGAATGGAACAAAGTCCTCACGTACACAAAAAAGGTGTCCAGGAACGCCAGGTTTAGACAACTGCAAATCTACATAGTGCATAGAGCATACCTAACTCCCAAGAGAATGTCGAGGATGGGAGACGGACAGACCCGGTGCTGCCCGCGCTGCGGAGACGAACAAGCCGACATGGTGCACATGTTCTGGTCATGCCCGCAGATAACAGACTTCTGGAATATGGTGAAAGAAAAGGCGCTGACAGCAGATATACATATGCCAGCAAGATCGCCAGCAACATATTTATTGGGCCTGTTCCCAAGGGGGCACCAGCAGATGTCACATGTGGCAAAAATGAAAGACTTAATGACAATATTAGCGAAACGCCGCATAGCGATTGCATGGAACAAGAGCAAAGGCCCCTCGAGGGAGGGCTGGTGGGCCGACCTACAAAAATGGGCAATAGCAGAGACAGCAGTCTGGACGGGAGCCACGCAAAAGGGGGAGAGCAACAGTGGGACCAGACTACTAGCATGGAACTCTCTGGTGCAAGACCTGTTTGGCAGCAGAAGCAGGGATGACACGGACGACCCAAGCGACTCAGGAAATTAAGAAATTGGCCCGCCCACGCCGAAGGGGCACCACATAATTTAGAGAAAGGGAAGAATTGGGAAGAAGGAGACGGGATCGGGACCAACGCACACACTGAACAATGCAATCCTACCTGGAAAGGCCAGCGAATACACACATGGACGAAAGCAGAGGAAACTCCCAGGGAAAGAAGGGAGGTCGCCGAGAGACCGGCCCCCCCACTATAAACTCGACATCTGTTTGAGCCAGGCCCGAGGAGGCATCGGACCATAAACATACTGCGGATGCCTTTGTGGAGAGGTAGGGGGGAGGAAGAGGGACGAGGGAAGAAAGGGGGCTATGTTGTAAAACCAATAAAAAGAAGTTAAAAAAAAACAAATCTACTTCTTGTCTCAGTGGGGTCAGGGGGATTATAAGAGAGGGGTGTTATACAAGGGTTCATCATCCAGATTATAACTTGCCATAAAAATATATAAATAAGGGCTTCCCTTGGGCATCCCAGACAAGGCACTGACTTAGTGGGATTGCTTGATTGGAGTCACTTACAAAGTGGGGGCTCGGAGCCGGGATATTCTGGGATAGACTTACCACTTGTGCAGCTTAATACAGTGTGTCAACTGACCGGATACACATATTCGGTTAGATCACCACGCTGTTTTCACTGTGAAAGCACTCCTCAAAGGAACGCACTAAGGAAACGGTCTGTTTCGCAAAATAAAATACAAACTTCTGTAAGTCAGGAAGGAACTCAAATTCCAGAATGACGACCATGGTAGATATGAAGATAGCTAGGGAGCACCTCTTGCATAAACTGTTTGTGAGAGGTGAATGGTCTGAACAGGACCAAAATGTATGGTTGCAGGCGATCACACAACAGGTCACTACAACTGGGTCAGATACGTGGAGAGATCAGGGTCCCTTACATGTGGCCCTGAGTGAACTATATATGGCCCCTAAGGTCAAGGATGAGCACAAGATTGCCAGGGTAGCGGCATATTTATATTTATATATGGGAGCCATGCAGGACAAATGTGCTGAAGGCCAAGATCTGGCAAATAGGCAACAGATGACGTTAGAAAAGGCCCAATCTGACCTGGTGTCTTCTCAGAAGAGGCTGCACAGAAGCCAGGAGTCAGAAAACAAGAGTAGACAATACATCATTAAAATGAAGGAGGATATGGATATCCTGCAACAGGAAAAGGCTGACCAGGATACCAGATTTCTGTCTTTGCAGAAGGAGCACCAAGACAGTTTGGACTCCTTACTGCAGAGCCAGAAAAAGCTGGAGCAACAGATAGATTTCAACAGGGCATGCACGAAGCAGGTACCCACCCTGCAAAGCCAATTGGATAGAGAAAAAGAGGAGAGCAATAAACTGATTCTGAAAGACCTGGACACCCAGACAGAATTTCAGGAAGAGCGCCAGAAAGCTGGTGCCTTTCAAAGGCAGAGGGACGACCTGGCGGCACAGATGCAGACTCTTAGTCAGGAAAGGGACACCTTAGGCCAGGAAGTCTGCCAATTACAAGAAAAAATTGAAGAAAATCACCTGGCCCTCCAGGGGCTGGGTGACCTCCAAAAAGAGCATCACGACTTGCTAGAGCACACCAGGACGGTGGAGGAGACTCGGGCAAGAAAGGAGCAGGCCAGTAGGGATGGGATTCAGGAGGTAACCCTCCTGCAGCAGAGACTGGCCCAATACTCCAGGACCACTCAGGAGGCACAGAGAGAAAATGAGGCTCTCTGTCAGCACAATGATAGGCTCCAGCAACAGGTAGCCATGCAGGAGAGACTGATAGAGTCTAGTAAGGCCTTAACTGAGGAACTGAAAGCGCAGGCTCTTGCATTGCAACAGGGAGCATGGGCTGATAGATATGAGGTTCGCTGGGAAAGGGAAACGCCTGAGCATAACCGCAGGAGCCCTAGTACCAGAGGCCTTCATCTCTCCCAGTCCCTGGACTCTGCCACCCCCATGTCCCATGGCGCACATGAGCACAGGGCCATAGGGATGGCAGATTACTATCCAGCCAAAAGTTTGGGGCTCATAGGCCAGTACCACCCAGGAATGTATGGGCGGGCACCTGGGTATGGGCACCTAAGTACAGTGCAATTTAATGCGGAACCCCAGGAAATTAGGCCCCCTACGGGCATCCTAAAAACCTCTGTCCAGTTAGGTCACTGGGGGGGGGGGTACCCATCAAATCCTGGCAGCAAGGAGGGATCTGAAGACTCCTCTGAGCGTTACAGGACACAGGAGACCAGGTCCCCACATTCTGCCAGCCATTCCCAGGCTCGCAGAATCCGGGAAAATCTGGAAGATCAGACGGGCACCTCTGGGTGCAGTGTTTCGGAGTCAGAGGATGAATGGACCAGGGTGACCCGAACCACAAAGGCCAATAAGGCAAAAAGGGCCTTGCTTAAGGATCCATTGAAACAAATAAAGGCAATAAGGAATGTCATCACGCCTTATCATAAGAACGCCAAGTATTCTGTTTGGTAACACTTGGAGCTCTATGAGCAAATGATGGAGACTTTCCATTTGAAGGACAGCAGTAGCTGCATCCAGTATGCCAAATGGACATTCTCCCCAGAATACTCCAGTTTCTTTGCAGGGCTGGAGGACCAAAACCATTCAAGATGGTCCACATATAGGGCGGCCATCTTGAAACATTTTTCTGTTCATAGAAATCCTCAAGAGGCTCGCAAGGCAGCCAACAATTTGCAATGTGGGGAGGATCAGGCCCCACAAGAATTCGTGCAAGAATTGAAGCGTGCCTTTGCGCAGACCACCAGAAGGGTGCGCACGGACAGCAGAGAATTTGTCAATACTTTTTTCCATGCCTTGCCCAAATACATCATGACCCAGCTAGTGAGAGATTTTCAAGAGAAGAGGTCACTAGACTGGGTCATTGAACAGGCTACCCGGATCTATGAGGTGCAGAAGCCCATAGAAAATAAAAGTAATGCGCAGAAAAACCCCAAAACCAACAGCACCCCTGCTGCTGCCAAGGTGGCGGAAGTAAAGGTTGCCTCTGTTTTAGATTTGAAGATGGGGGGGCCTAAAAACCTGCCTGCACCAAATAATTCACAGCCCAGAAGGCCCTCGAACCAGTCACAGACAGGGAGTCGAGGAGGTAGTCCCACAAATGGGGTCCCCCGCTCCCCTGATTATGTAAGTCCCGCTACAAGGGAAACCGACCCATCCTGGGTTATGTGTGGACTCCTCCAGCCCAAGGGGGGATCCAGCCAAGCACCATACCCAGGGAACTTCCCTCCTAGCTTCCCCCTGGAGGGCAGAAATTCAACAAATCCTGGGCAGAACTTTTTTCCCAGGTATCCACCCAATTTCTAGCCCCAAAATCATCCATCCTGAGCCCAGACAACCTAATCCGGGAGAGGGGAGGCCAAGGGTGGAGGGGTACCCAAATCTTCCCAATTCGGGGTATTACCAGAGAAGGGATAGCTACCCTTCCCGGGATCAGCCCAGGGGAGAAAATAGAGCCCCGTATCAGCCTGAGCGGGTTTCACAACTTGAGCGCCCGGTCCAAAATATGGCACGGGATCTGGGTCACATACTGAGGGCTCAACAGAACCCTCAGATGAGCATGCCACCGCAGAATGCCCCAAACTCTGGGCCTGGTGCTCCAGAACAATGACGGGGGCAGCACCCCGATAACCCACCGGTTCCCAGGGAGGAGGCACAAGGGGAAGGGGGGTGTAAAGCCTAGGAGGAAGCTTCCTTCCCAACTTGTAAACAGCCCCTGGAAAACCAGGAACCGGAAACAAAATCTCCTACCCCTGAAAGTCTTCTACCCAAGCAGCAGAGAGGAGGTAGAAGAAACAAAGGACCCAAACAGACCCATTTTGTGGAGGAGGTACAGGTCTTCCAATTTGAGTGAGAGGGATCCTCAGAGGACGCTGGGAAAAGGATCTTCTCCTTCAGAGATGGGGGAACTCCTCCCAGGGAAAAATGGGTCCCAAGAGATTCCAATCCAGACTGGGTAGATGTGGGGATTGAGCTGTCGCCGCCCATCATCCTATACCAGAACCAACAAAACCAAAAACCCCTGGTTCAAACCAATCCTGGTGACTGCCTCCCAAAAGGCAGGGGCGGCTCAGAACCGGAACCAGGGGAACCTAAAACCGAATCAACAGACTGGGTAGATGTGGGGATTGAGCTGTCGCCGCCCATCATTCTATCCCAGAACCAACAATACCAAAATCCCATGGGTCAAACCCATCCTGATGACTGCCTCCAAAAAGGGGGGGCGGCCCAGAACCCGAAACCATTTCCAGTTGCCAACTTTTTCTTTCAGATTCCCCAGGCTCTTCACAGAATTCTGTCCAAATCTCTTCTCTCGCCATGTCCAAAACCAGAAAGTGTGCCCACCAGTTGTCCAAAAATGTGCATTATCTGTCCCCCCTTGAGGACAATTTTGGCACTGGTGGACACTGGATCCCAAGCTACCCTTCTGTCCAAAAGGGCCTTTGATAAACTAAATGCAGGAAGGGGGGAGAATTACCGCATTCCTCTCACCTCTCTTCCTGGACAACTGCAGAACATTGACGGGAAGGAAATTCCTGTCGAGTGGACTGCAGACTTGGACATTAAAATTGGGCGACGCAAGGTAAAACACCCGGTCATAGTAGTGACTCCAGAGGGCACCCCTTGTTTACTAGGGAACGACCTCCTGAGAAGGTTGTCACCCCTAATAGATTGTGTAAACAAGGTCCTCTGGACCCAGACTAACCGACCAATAAAATTAAAACAGAGTGTCAACCATGTTAGTTTAAATGGCACCTGCCACATGGTTGAACAAAAATCTGACCAAGTAGAATTTCACTTCCAGAACAACCTAATTCCAGACGTGACAGTAATAGCAGTAGGACAACAGACTGGTGATGGGGGGTCCTCTCTATTTCTGAAAATCAAGCTTCCTTCCAGTTTAAGGTGGTATTCCACACTGGAAGGAAACACTCTGAAATTCTTTACCAATCCACAATCAGACATTCCCACTCCTATAGTCCAGAAAAATGTGAAATCAGCTCAGAGCCTGGCTGATATTCAGCAAATTGGAGATAAAGTTGTTCATCCCTGCTCAGTTAAATGATGGGAAGGACTCCGTTCTCGCTCGAGTGTGTGTGAACATTGGTAAGAGCTTCATCAGCGAAGCCATGTTCAGCCAACTCGCAAAAGATCCAGCCATTCCCACATTCAAACTGATAGACAAATGGGAAATGGACCTGGAAACACCCAATTCGAAACATCTCCTGCCAAGCAGGTGTATGCTCAAAATCTCCATTGGCAACAATAGCATAGTCCATAATTGTTGGGTCGTGCGAGACGTCACTGCCGCCTTTTACTTAGGCAGTGACATTCTCAATCGCTTCACCATTAGTTTGGACCTAATAAACTTCAAAGCTTGGTCCCGATTAGCGGATAATCCCATGGGCTTTGATGATCCAGAAAAAGCATTTAGGTCAGCACAATTGCTGCCTTATGCAGTTGAAATTCAAATTAAAGAGGAAGTCACCATCCCAGAAATGACCCGACAATTCTCCCTGGAAGTGAAAGTTAAAAGAGGACAAAAATTGAAAAACCCTGATGCTTGCATACATCTAAACACCTCTCTCCAACAGCAAGGGTTGGGGGTAAACCCAACTCCATTAGTCAAAATAGAACATGACACCATTCCAATAGAGGTGGATAACAGCGACTTAAAGAGTATTACTCTAGCCGCAGGCACCATTATTGGAATGGCGGTTGATGACTGACATTTTTCCATTGATCTAGGAAATGAACTGTTCGGACCAATCCCCAAGGACTGTTTTGACAGTGACAGTGATGACAACACAACACCAGACAGGATCTTTACCCGGCATGGGGGAAACTTCCTGGTGTACACTTCCTGCCCTTATGGTAAGGAAGATGTGACTTGTGACTTGAGGGATGAGGTGATTTTCCAGGTCCACGAGGGCTGCCTTTCCCACCTGAAGCCTCCAGTCCAAATCAGCACTCTGACCAGGGACTTCTCCACCCAGCTGGAGGAGGCCGCTGAGATAGCCAAACCAGAAGTCTTTCCAGGATTCAGGCAGATGGGGGAAGAGAGAGTCAACCTAGCTGATGCATGTGTGACTCTGGAACAAAAGCAAAAGTTGAAACAAGTTTTCTTGGATTTCCAAGATCTCTTTGCAGTAGACTCATATGACTGTGGTCGCACCGACATCCTCACAACAACAATTCCCACGGACCCTGGCATGACTCCAGTGTTTGTGAAGCAATATTGTTTGCCTCTCGCATCCATGGAGTTCCTTACTGAAATAATTAAGAACCTTGAGTCCCGGGGAATAATCTGTCCAGTCCACAGCACTTTCAATAATCCGGTGCTGGGAATATTGAAGCCAAACGGCCAGTGGAGACTCTGCGCCGACCTCAGGGAGCTAAACAAACGGGTCCATACTTCCCGATGGCCTCTTCCCTACATTGACCAAGGGCTGGCCCAGATCCAGGGGTCACAAGTATTCACTGCAATAGACCTGACCAATAGATACTGGACCGTGTCTGTCAATAGGGAGGACCAATACAAACTGGCTTTTACCTTTGGGGGCCAGCAGTACACATGGACCCGGACTCCCTTCGGATACCTCAACTCCGGCAATGAATTCAACATTTTCTTACATAAGGCCATGCCCGACCTGGGTGCGAGGGGTAACCTGGTTTCTGTAGATGATATCCTCATCAAAAGTTCATCTGTGGAGGAACACATAGCGGAGATCCGTTATGTTCTGACGCAGTTGAGGGCCGCCGGAGAAAAACTTTCCTTTCAGAAAGCACAGTGGTGTTGAACCCGTGTTAATTTCTTGGGGCATGAGATTACGCCTCAGGGTCTCTGTCCCCAGGAAAAGAAAGTGGAAGCACTTCAGAAACTGAAAGACCCAACAACTCTGCGGGAACTAAGGAGCCTCCTTGGACTGACTAATTACAGCAGAAAGTTCATTTAGGGCTACGCAGAGATCACTAGACCCCTGATTCATCTCCTGAAGGGGGGGTCAAGTGGGAATGGGCTACAGAACAATCCGAGGCAGTAAGACAACTCAAAAGAAGCCTCTCACAAGTGCCATGCCTAGCTTACCCTGTCAGAAACAAGGAGTTCTTCCTGGAGACAGGGTTCTCTAATACGTGCTTGACGGCAGTATTATACCAAAAGCATGACAAGGTCAATAAAGTAATCTCCTATGCGAGCAAAACTTTATCCTCTGTGGAGGAAAAATTCAACGATTGTGAGAAGGCAATCCTGGCAACGGTGTGGGCATTGAAGAATTACCGCCAGTTCATCCAGGGGGAACACATCATAGTGGAGACTCCACACCAGCCTCTGCAATATCTCCAAAGTGACAGGATCCGGGCCGGAAATGTGAGTAATTCCCGAATTACTTCCTGGATTCTGTCAATGCAAGGCTTTCCTGTGGAGGTCAGATATGGCCAAAACAAGAAGAGTCCCCTCGCGCAAGGTCTGGCTGATTTGCATGATTGTGCCAGAGAAAACTGTCTCGAGGACGAAAGTCTAAAAATCAAGGACAACATGGAGGCATACCTTAATTCCCCACACAATGTCTTTGAAGAGGACAAGTGTGAAGGAATGCCCACTGTCTATGTGGATGGATGCTCTTACCATGTTGACAACAACGGGGAGAAAGAACTGGTGGCCGGCGTAGGGATGCATGGGTGAAGGAGTTTCCAGAACCCTCCACTGGATACAAAATTGGTCCCCGAAGTAGTCAGGTGGCAGAATTGATGGCTGTGCATCAGGCCATCCTCACTGCTGTCCAACATCAACTCCACAAACTGGTCATAATCACCGATTCGGATTATGTACGGAACGGGTTCGTGGCGCACCTGGTTAATTGGAAAACCAGAGGCATGTTATGTGCTAATAACAAACCCCTGAAACATGGGAAGCTAATCCAAAATATTGATGATCTGGTCACATCGAATGGGATGACCATCTACTGGAAAAAGATCAAGGGTCATTCCAAAGTAGAGGTACCAGACAACACTGGAAATGACTTAGCTGATCAACTGGCCAAAACCGGGGCCATCCAAGGGGATCTAATGGAAATAGAGTCCCTGTTGGGGGAAATCCAGGTCACTGCTATCACTAGGTCCTAGACAAATGCTCACAATGATCTTTCAACTGCACAATGGAGTAAGGAGACCCCTGATGCTGATTTGATTACAGCTCAGAAGTGGGATCCAATAATTGGTAAGTTTTACCAACACATTGAGGACCCTGAGAACTTCCCCCTGACGGATACCGATTACATTGGGAAAGAGGACCTAAGAGTGTTGATGAAATGTCCAAAAAGGTTCCGATTCCAAGACGGTTTGTTGGTAGGGAAATCGCAAGCTGGCCATGATCAGTGGGTGGTCCCTACCTCATTCCGAAGCCTGATGTTAAGTCACGCCCATGATGCGGCCACCGCCGGTCATAGGGGGTTTCACACAACTCTGGAAATCTTAAGAGACGTTGCATACTGGCCACACATGGGTCAGGACCTCGACCAATACTTGAATGGGTGTCTTGTATGTGCACAATTTCAGCCATCATCCCTCACACAACCTGCGCCTCTCCAAAAGAGGGGGATGACACTGCCATGGTCAGATTTGCAAATCGACTTTGTAGGCCCTATAATTCGCTCGTCTAGAGGAAACAAGTACATGTTGACCGTTACATGCTTGTTTACCAAGTGGGTGGAATGTCTCACGGCCCCAATCTGCAAGGTAGAAACAGCAGCTGCCCTGATGATTAACCACATCTTTTCCCGTTTTGGTCTATCTCAAAGGATTAAGTCAGACAGAGGTAGCCATTTCACCAGCGAGGTAATGACAAAGATGTGGGAGATACTGGGGGTCAAAAGGAAGTTACATATTGCTTACCGGCCAGCTTCTTCTGGGGCAGTAGAACACTACAACCGGACCATTGTGAGCATCTTAAATAAGTTTGTGGCAGATTCTGGGCCAAGTTGGGATATCCGACTACCTCTGGTCCTAATGGCCATCAGATCTACCCCTTCATCTGCAACTAAAATGTTACCATTTGAGTTGATGAACGGGCGCAAGATGGTGCTTCCCCAGCATTTGCTCTACAGGACCCAAGAGCAGACACTGATAAATGCCTCCACAACTCATGAGTATGTGGAGAATTTAAGGAAACACCTCCAACATGCTTTTGCCTATGCTCAGCGGAATCTAGAAAGATCAGCTGAGAGTATGAAAACGCACTATGATTTGAAAACCACCAGGAAGGAATATGATGTGGGAGACCGGGACTATCTATACAATTTCCAAAGGAACCAGGCCAAACAGTGAAAATGTTTGCCTACATGGAAAGAACCCTTTGAAATTATAGACAAGATCTCCCCTGTTGCCTACAAAATCTGCATCCCCAAAGGTAATTTGGCAGAAGGGGAAGATAAGTGGGTCCATATTAATCAGCTGAAGTGTTGCCATCCCAGGCACACTCTGCAACAACTGGAGGAATCCACTGGAATCCCAGAGGGGGCCGCTCCAGAGTAATTCAGTTCCAACCCTAAAATATTCCACATAGAGCATATAAAATTCTGTGATTCTTGAATATATATGTTCTTGTCTCCTAATTTTAAAAAAAAATGTATATGTTCATTTCTTCTGATTTATAAAATGTATATGTTCGCCACACCATTAATAGAAGTGGAAAAATGTCTAGGAATGTGTATTGCTGCTTTGCTTTATCATCCTAGGAGAGATGAAACCATGGAGACTGACCAAGGAGAACGACCCAGGGACCGGGAGCAAAGATCTGAGGGGCCCAGGGTACCGCCCAATATTCCCATCAGGACCGGTTGAGAACCGATCGATCCAACCGGATGGAGGAAAAGATGCAGAACTGTGCTATCTATGGAATTGGGAGAAGATGATGCAGACATACCAGCGTGTGGATCAAAACATTCTTTGCACCCGACTCCCCCTCGACTCAAATTCAAAGTGCAGTCGGGCGGAGGGGTTTGTCAAGGGTTTTGACCCATGTTGAATTATCAGACGGGGTAGATGTGGGGATGAGCTGTCGCCGCCCATCATTCTATCCCAGAAGAAAACTAAATCAATAGACTGGGTGGATGTGGGGATGAGCTGTCGCCACCCATCATTCCATCCCAGAACCAGGAAAACCACGCGGTTGTGCGCACACCAAAATGGTTGTCTAACCTGCCACCCACCAGTGCCAGTATGATGGACCGGAAGCGCCAGGGGTGAAAGGTGGTGTCAAAGGAAAAATAATAGGCCTGTTAGCTTAAAAGCGCTTTAAAATCACCTTTGTTTCCCTGAATGCAAGCTCAAAATGCCTATTTTAAACATCACAAGATATTCAAAAATCTCAATGAACACCAGCAGACATTTGGCAGAATGTATTCTTGTGTGCATACAAAATCTGGGAAGATGAAGAGCCCAAAACAATGTTTATAACAAAACTGGCTGAGCTGTGGATGTCAGCAGCTTAAGTGAAATTGGACTAAAACCACTAAAATCGAAATGTTTAAATTAAATGAGTGACCTACTTTTGAGTGTCACATAGTTTGCAACTGTTAAATGTCATGGTTTTGAACTTAGAATCAGCATTCTAGCTGCATGTGTAAAAATTGTAAGTTTGATTTAAACTGGGAACAAACAGGACATTTAGCTGAAGCTTGGCTTAAAGAAATTGAATTCTGCCTGACAACTACCCCCGACAGGAGTTGAACTGGCTCAACAACTCTTCCCAGGCCTGGTTGCATCCTGCTGCCCCACCAAAAGGAGATCACACCTCTCTGATTGAATTAAGGGAGGGGTAACTGCAGACTGCAGGAAGTTGAACAAAGCCCTGTCCTGGGCTCAGGCAAATGTTATATTGGGGGGGTCGTAAAATGGCTTCCTCTTGGGAGAAACTGGGAGGGGCAGTGCCTGTGAGAGCCAGCTGAGCTTGGGGGAAGTGGTTAAACCAGTTATTCCACCATGTGATGTGGGAAGCCACACCCCTTTTTGACCAGGGCAGGGCATAATTTTAAAAAGATAGATAACTCATAGTGCGGACTGGTCAAAATTCTATAAATAATATCATTATTCTTGGGATTTTTCCGTGCACATTTTAAGAGGTGTTAGGACCCTGTGGTGTATTCTGGGGGGTTGCTAGCAGAAAATAGGGTCTTACTCCAAATGTCTGCATGTTAAAAATCTGACACTTCATCAATTAATGTCCATACTCCTTGCGCACATTTGTGTAATTTTTGGTAAATGTCCGATATGGGTAAATCGACCAAAAAGCACAAAATGTTGTCATTTCTGAATCCCAGCTCGCAGGAACATGGGGCTTGAACAGAGACTTGTCTTAATTCATCTGTAATATGTACATGTAATGTCAACCACATGTGTATCTGGGAAATATGTATTTGAATCAAATATAGATTTGTGGGCAAATTGACCAGGGGAGGATCCTCTGACCCATAAACAGACCTCATTGTGATGACAATCCATTTCCTTCCCCCAATCATGGGAGAGGGGAGAATTGGGCCAATGACAAGTAGAGAGGGGCAGGCTCAGTTATGCCACGCACACACCCACTTTCTAAACACATAAAAGCAGACAGTGCAGGACAAGTGGGAACATTCACTTTCCACTTTCTTGCGGGACGCTTTGCCGGGAGACTTCAGACTTCACATCCAGAGATCCAGACTTCAAATCCATCAATCTCCAGAGACCAGAAATTAACTCCAGAATTTGTAGCAGAGAGGCCTGAATCCACAAGCTGAATCCTCTTCAGCAGGCCTCAAAACCAACCAAACTATTCAACAGCCGGGCAAGCTGTTTGAATTCTTTGCCAAGAACTTTTGCAAGAACCTGTAGCAGTATCCAGAAAGCAGTGCTGTATCCGGAACCAGAGAGAACCAGAGACCAGACACTGTGAGCAGAACCGCCAGAAGTCCCGTTCAACCTGTTGACCAGATCCAGGACGAGGCCCATTCCTGTCCAAAATCTAGTGTGAGTACCCAGCTAGCACTGTGCCAAACCAATCTCTTAGTGTAAAATAATCTAATTAAAACTATTTTAACCTATTTAGAACTACCTCATAGCGATTGTGTATGTCATTCTGTCCTTTTTAAAGCTGAAAACTGTCATCTGTCATTTTGAACTTTTAAATTTCAAATCCGAAAAACTACCTTCACAAAATCGTCCGACTTCCTACTCCTTATAGTGCCTCCGTAATTACGCTTGACGCGCGCAACTAATTTGCCGTGATTTGGCATTTGCAATCATTCCAGCCACGTGTGAAAATATTTGCCTTTGCTTCCATCCTTGAAATTCGTTTTTAACCTGCGAATTACTCATAGAGCATGGCTAAAGTAAGCCTGAACTAATACCAACTAGCTATCACTCACCCTGAACCTCCTACAGGGAATTAAAATCAATTTTAGCATCATTTCTCACTTCATTGTCATCACATTCAAAGCATTTTGGCTTGTGTTTCAAACTTCTACCTGGTTTCCTCTAAGCTTGCTAGGGGGAACTGAATTATATTGTTTGCATTCCTGAGAACTGTATGCTCTCCTTTTCATCTCCTTACATTGCATAGGGGGGGAGTGAATTGTTCAAGAAAAAGTGAACATATTATCTTTTGGTTGAAATCATCTCAAGGTTATTTCTGTGTTGTATTCTATCTCACCTTGCCTTTCCTTGAACCATATAAAGCATTCTCTGCCACCTTATTCTTCTTTTCCTATTCATAAGTAACCAAGAACTGTGATACTGTAGGATTACCTATCGCTGATTACTGCTCATATTCACAAGTGTGCTACCCATTATCAATTTATTTATAGAAGTGTGATATATATATATATTGTTTAATTTTTCAAATAAACCTTTTAAATTTGCTAAACAAATCTACTTCTTGGCTCAGTGGGGTCATGGGGATTCTAAGAGAGGGGTGTTATACAAGGGTTCATCATCCAGATTATAACTTGCCATAAAAATATATAAATAAGGGCTTCCCTTGGGCATCCCAGACAAGGCACTGACTTAGTGGGATTGCTTGATTGGAGTCACTTACAGTCCAAAAGTATTGCTGTGTTAGTGGGAACCAGGGTGTCGGTGGGAGATACAATATTTTTCCCATGTAGCGATATTAGAATGCATTCGACCAACCCATGGCACAGTGGAAATTCATCATCTACGATGCCCACACTGACTATTGCCCCTTCCTACATGAGGGTATCACTAACTGCAGCCTGATTGGGTCAACTCTTGCAAGCATACTCTCCTCACTTATGTGTCATGTCACCACATAGACAGCAGCCTCTTGGGGTTGTGGAGGTGGGTGTCCCAGTGCTATGGGCTCTATTACTTCTTCTTTTGGTCGGTGCTGACGGAGCATGTGTCAGGGATTTCCCTTCATACTTTTTGAGCCCTTTCTTGCAAGGGGCTGAGAGCCTCTGCTCTTGCCCTCATTATGTTTACTTTAATCATTTGCCTTGTTACCTGGTTAGATGTAGTTGCCTGATCATTCTTCTGGACTCAAGTACTCACATACCTTTCAGCAGCCTCTGCAAGCTCCCTTGGGTCTGTGATACTCTTGTCCATTGTGTAACTCCATTTCACAATTCTTAAGTATATTTTCACATGCAATCATATTTAACATTCCCTCAAATGTGCCAACGTTGTTACCTGTAACCCATCCATTCAGATATTTCAAAAATTAATGTGTAAGATGCCTCAAAGGTTTGTCCTCTTTTCTTGGTGAGCTTTCTTAAGCTGGTGAGGTACTGATTCGGGGGTCTTGCTAAATTCCCTGAAGACAGTGACATTCATTTTCAAATAAATGGGCCTCTCTTCAGAAAACAACTAAATTATATCAGTACCAGCTGTCCGTAGACAGCTCATAAGGGCTGCACCCCACAACACTTCTTTCACATCCTACATGCGGAAGGCAAGCTTCAGTCCCTCAAGCCATTCACGTATGTCCTTCCTCATTTCATAAGCAGAGTCTAAATCCTTGGTTTTGTGGCACCTAGGCTCTCCTTGGGTGTCACTGCTGGAGGTACTTCCTTCCTCCTTTCTTCCCTATGCTGCTCTATCTCCATATTTCACAGCAGCACAAAGCCCTGCTGTTTCTGTTCTTCTAGCACCACAGCAGCTCTCTGCTTTTGATCCTCTAGCGCAGCAGCTGCCCTCTGTTTTTGTCACTGCAGACCAGCAATGTCCCTCTGCTTTTGGATATCTAAGGCCCACTTATTTTCCTCAAGAAAGGGTTCCCTATCAGTTATATCTGCTGCAGGTTGGCTAAACCTGGACTTAACGGAAACCCTTGTCCTTACATAAGTTGGGAACTGGTGGAGGTCTCGGAAATGTGGAACCTCTAAGAGACTATGCTACCTGCTTTCGGGGAGGAATGGTGGAAGGTGTCATCACTGTCGACTCCCCCATCCACTTCCACCCCCTGCCCAGATAAATAAAATATCTGGGTCTCCGAGTGAACAAATCGTAAGTAGAAATACCCTGGACAAATCATTTAAGAGCTAAAACTTTGTCATTGGCAAGACAAGGCTTATTCCTACATAGAATATTTGGTCAATTTTCGCTAAAACCGATTGTCATTTTCTATTGACAAAAAGTGACTCCCATTTTAACCTATGGCAGTGAGACACTGATAAACCTTGACCAATCTATTTGGGACCGTCTGGAGGGTCTGTTCTGGCGTAAAATACTGGCTCTACCAAAATCCTTTCCAATCATCAGAATTAGACACAAGGTTGCTTTGCAATCCCTGCGCTCAATAGTTGAGTGGAAAAAAATTGAATTATACAGAAAGATGACTAATGAGGAAGACATCCCAGCATATCGAGTCTTTGAAGAAAGGAATATCACAGTGGCTAATACAGTCCTAGTAACATGGAAAAACTCACTGAGTCCCATAATGGCTATAAACACCATATCTCATGAGATGTTAATGAAGCGACCGCAATGCGCAAAAAAAAAGTATACAGAGAAATGATTGGATTCGTACTATGGCTGGAAAATCCCAATACCAGATGAATTTGTCATGCGAGATAGATATTCGTGCAATGAATGAACTGCCGTCTTATCTCAAACAATTTCCGGATAGGAAAATCAGGGACCAATTTTTAAGATTACGATTGAATCAATTACCCACACGAGAACTCATTGCAAAAAACAGACACATTTCGAAAGAAGCAGCTTTCTGTAGATTTTGTGAGAACAAACTGACGATGGAGAACCTACATCATATCATTATGATCTGCCCTGCGCTTACGGATAAGAGAAATTGGTTCCGAGAAATGATATCTACGAAGGGGCTTGAGCTAGATAGCAGTGATAGATGGAACCTCATCCTGTCAGGGAACAACAGGAGTCTGACAACAACCATCGTTCAATTTTGGAACCATATCGTCTCCATACAAACTTTGGGGGCAGAGGGCAATCTGATCTTATAGCAGGAAGGTACATTGCATTAATGAAGAATGAACATGAACAGATAAAGGGAAGAATTAACTTAAATAGATTATACTATGCAAATGAAGGAAAGAATATTTGTTCTTATGTATAAATGAAAAGTTTTTTTTTTCTCTGTGAAAAAAACTATATAATTTTAAATAAAAAAATAAAAATAAATAAATGGGATCTTGAGCTAGAGGCTCAGCACTGCTTCTGGCCTCAAGAGAATCTTCCAATCCCCAAGCTTCCTGAAAAACTGGCAACCTCTTCAGCAGTTCAGTTTTCTTTTCCTTACTTCCACAGGGGAAACCCTTAGCTTAACAAAGCTCTTGCAGTTCACCTACTGACAAGGTGGCTGCGCCTCATTTCAATATCCATTGTGCAATTAGATGATAGGCCTTAGCAGTAAAACTAATGTTAAATGTACAGTCTTATTTTGGCTGACTTGGTTGTAAGCACAGTCTGTTCCAAATCCCACTGCTGCCCAACATTGTGATGAATTTACTTCTGCCCTGCAGGAGTACAAGGATTAGTAAAGGCTAAAATGCACAATCAGCCCTCACTCTTTTACAAACCAAGAGCCAACACAATCATAAAGGTAAAACAGGCACAGTTAAGAGATATAATACCTCAGCCGTTTGTGCTAACGTGGGCTAAGGGAAGGCTATAATCTCAAGACGAATGTGAATGTGGTTCAGTAGCAACACAAAAAGTGAAGTATAACAGTCCCAAAAAAAATTAACGTTCAATCAAGGTTCTTTACAAATATATACTTTAATCAAACACACTGTGTACAATAATAATGAACTTGAAAGAACTGTAAAAATCCACCCCTGCAGAAAGGGCGCATAATCTCCAAGATAGAAAAGATTCAGCACTCTGTGTAGTGAGAAAGGGGGAGAAAATGCACTAA
Organism: Ambystoma mexicanum; assembly: GCF_040938575.1. NCBI lineage: Eukaryota > Metazoa > Chordata > Amphibia > Caudata > Ambystomatidae > Ambystoma > Ambystoma mexicanum. The sequence continues at coordinate 1,009,398,035 of NC_090930.1, forward strand.
AGACCGCTATGTTAAAAGGATATGTTCTTGAGGTTGCAAAAGGGGTTACAATTACCTATCCTGTTGCAAGGGCCCAAAGATGGGTCTGGGGGCAGATATTAGTCAATAATACCTTTGCAAAGGTCTTGATGGTTCAACAGCATTGAACCAGGCTTCTCAGCATCAATTCCGAGTTTGTTTCAGTCTGTGACCTCTGAACATGCTCTGTGCCAATGGTGGACAGATGTTGCCAATCAGGATGCTTCTGCAGCATGGCACATGGACACAAATGTTTTGGCATGGAGTTTTTGAATGGGGGAATCTGAACAGCAGAATTCCCTTTCGAGAGGGATTAACCTGCATCATTTTATTCATTGTTATGTTATGTTATGTTACTTTGCATTTATATAGCGCCTTATGTACCATTGGTATGGTCTCAAGGAGCTGGTAGGTTGAATGCCCTCGGGAACTGAAGTTCAAGTCAGCAGAGAGAATACAGAGGGTCAAAAGGTGCGTGTGAGCACCGGATATGTGTGGAGCTGGTGTGGCATTCGTGTGATAGCTGCTTCTTAGAGGTAGGTGTGGTGGTTGAGAGCTCAAGAGTATGTGTTCGTTCTGGCAGGTTGTTATCCAGACTGATTCTGGCTACTTTAGGCCTGAGGAGAACGCCTAGGCTGGATGGTGTGTAACCAGCAGTGTTTAGTTAGGGTGACGGGGAGTATGAGGCAAATGATGGTATGAGAACAGCTATACCGAATGGTGTCACAGTATTGCTGTGTTCTAGTTGAGTAGTGGTGTAAAGAAGAGAGTAAGCGTGGAGATGTGATATGGTGGTTTTCCTTAGGTGCTTGAGATCGAGCCCACTCCAATAGTTCCATGTACTCCATCCGTTCCATGTACTCTGACTGTTCCATGCATACGGCTGTTTCAAGCACTCAAAACCATTCCTTTCAATGCTCTTTCCAACGTTCCATGCACTCCAATCCCTTCCATGCACTCCAGTCCCTTCCATGCACTCCAATCCCTTCCATGCACTCCAAGCCATTTTATGCACTCCAGCCATTTTATGCACTCCAACCATTTTATGCACTGCGCCTTTCATTCGTTCTACCCACGTTATCCTTTCTCCATCTACATATGTCATCTTCACATGTTCCATCCACTTCATTGGTTGCACCCATTTCACACGTTCCATCCACTTCACCCGTTCCACCCACTTCACCGGTTCCACCCACTTCGCCGGTTCCACCCACTTCACCGGTTCCAAACACATCACCCGTTCATCCACCTACTTCATCCGTTCTACCATTTCACTCGTTCCACCCACTTCACCCATTCTACACCAGTTCATCTGTTCCATACACAAACTTCACCCGTTCCATCCACATACTTCACCCGTTCCTTCCACATATTTCACCCGTTCCTTCCACATATTTCACACTGGGAAAGGCTGCTTCCCAAGCTAGGAGGAGGCTCTACAGAACAGGTGCCTGAGCCACCCAGTTCAACGATCAAGCTAAACTGAGCCTGCAAAGTTGAATCCTGTCCCCGAAGGGACGCATAAGGAGAGAAGGGTGGACCGAGAAGGAGAGAGGTGGACCGAGAAGAGAGGTGGACCGAGAAGAAGGAGAGAGGTGGACAGAGAAGAAGGAGAGAAGTGGACCGAGAAGAAAGAGAGAAGTGGACCGAGAAGAAAGAGAAAGGTTGACCGAGAAGAAAGAGAGAGGTGGACCAAGAAGAAAGAGAGAGGTGGATCGAGAAGAGAGAGGTGGACCGAGAAGAGAGAGGTGGACCGAGAAGAGAGGTGGACCAAGAAGAGAGGTGAACAGAGAAGAGAGAGGTAATAAACATTAATAAAAGTTGTTAAAAGCCAGGGATCCTACACCTTTGACAGATAGCAATTCCTAGCAGTTGGCAAAAGCACATGGATTGTCCATAATATTCCACTGTCTGTTTCAGGTTGTATTCTCTAACAGATCTTCTAAGCAGAAACACGGCACATGGAAATAATGGTGCATGAGGAAAGCATGCCCCACACCAGAAACACCCCCGAACATTAGCACCCACTCAAACTAGGTTTAAATGAGTGCTGGGGGAATAAATCAGTTTGGCAACAACGAAAAAAAGATGAAATTGCTCATTACATATGCAACACCTGAAAAGTATTTGCAATATAAATCTGCAAAAAGGCCACATTAAATACCACAGAGAGACTTAGATCGAGCCAAAGCCAACTTCATTGCTCTGAACCAATCCCACTTATGCAACCTGTGCACACTTCCTGGCATTTATAACGCGCCTATACACAAGTGTTTCAAGGCGCGACAACGCAAGGGAGGGGGAACAAAGGGAAGACAATGACAAACTATCTTACGAGGCCAGGTGACATTGAGATTGTGCAAGTGCAGAGGAGGTGGAAAAGGGTAAGGGTAAGTGGGGGGGACGGCAGGGGCAGTGCAATACACAGGATCAACAGTAAAGAATAAATAAAATAATAAAGCAATAGGTAAAAATGCGGCCAGCTAGTGGCAAGTGCAGGAGTAAATGCAGACATCTAGTGTCAAGAGCTGGTGGGACTGTTGGGATACAGAAACAGCCCCCAAGTGCAGGGGTTGCAGGGAGGCAGTGCAGGTGTGCAGCTGGTGGGGGAGGGGACCTGGGCCTGAGATCAGAGGGTAGCCAGGTGACCAGTGCAGTTTCAGTCAGGATTTCAGCAGGGAAGAGGAGGAGAGAAAGCAGTAGCAAACAGGAAGGTCTTGAGGTGCTCCCGGAAACCGGAGATGGTTCTCCTCAAGTTTCAGGGAGGCAGGGATGCTATTCCAGAGGGAGGCCCCAGCTGAAGAAAGAGATCTACCACCGACTCGTTGCTTGGAGAAGCGACTGACCCTGAGGGAGTTGGAGGTGGATGTGCGAAGAGCTCGAGAGGGAAGATATTTAGGAAGAGAGAGTTAGAATTATTGTGGACAATGCAGAGGGTTTTGAACTGAATATATTAATGCAGAGAGGTTACTTACCCCCATAAACCTCTCAAACAGTGTTATACATGCATTAAATATACTGACATAAACTGTTAGATATAGATCACACCAACAAGAAGGATTCTAAACATTTGGAATGTGCAACCACTTTTTGCAAATTCAGTGAAGCAACACAATTCACGAATCTTGTAAATTGGCGACTTTTCAGTGCCCTTGATGCTTCGATTGAAAAAACGCTCTTTGGGTTTAAGAAAGGCAAAAGTTTAAAACAAAAGCTGGTCAAAGGATCTAGGACGGTTTTGAAATCAACATCCACCAATTCAAGCCTGTGGAAAGCCTCCCCAAAGGCCACTTTCCATGCCGAAGCTGCACATCCTTTACATTTTCTCAATGCCTAGGTTATTTTTGACAAGATTTCCAAACATGGGAACTGAGAACGTTTCCTACATGCAAAAGTACAAATGTAATTTACATTCCTGCCAAAATATGTATCTAGTCAAAACAAAATGGCCAGCTCACATTCGGATAAATAAACAGTGCTCCAAAATCTGCACTAAAATCCATAATGCACCCCTTGTTGCCCACTAAGTTAAACAGTGTGGATGTTTTCACATGGTTTGTCATTGAAAAGGTTACATCCTTGAATGCCCAAGCATTGTCTAACAAGCTATCCTACAAAGAACAACTTTGGATATATAATTTGAAATCCATTGAGCATGGTTTAAATCAACTGAAGGAATGGCAATCCATTGCATCTATTTGAGAAGGCTATATCTATCATGCCACACACGGTTACCGGCTTATAGACACACAAACAGGAGCAAACACACAGGAGACTTTGGACACTTCTTTTGTTCTTGTAGTGGTGGCCCGTAACCAACTCTGCCTTCCCTTAACTCCTCCCATTCCCCACCCCTCTCTCTGCGCCTTTGGGCTCCCTTCCAAAACATGTGACGCCTCCATGCTGGCTTTACGACATTACAACCTCCCCCCTTTTTAAACTAGATGTCAATCCTTTGTCCATCTCCTCAATAAGTCTATGTGGTCTGTTTCTCGCTCGCCGAGGTCTGTCACTCACCTAGCCCAACTGAGGGGATCAGTCCACCCAGAGAATCTGCCAACTCATCACCCAAGGCCTCCCCATCCCCTTCATACGGGGCATACCAAGACTCAGGATCCGTCTCCTCTCCTCCTCCGTGATCTTCTTAGGACAACAGCAGGCATCTTCTTGAAGTGTAAAGAGTTGCGGGTCACAATCCTCCTCTCACCCTCTGCTGTGACGAGGGACCCTTTCACTTTGGAGACTGTCAGTGGGGTGCTACTGAAAGCTGTTGTGTGCTTGTATGTTTGGAGTTGCAGTACCATCACTGTGTCCACAGGCATTAGGTTGCTCTGGTGGGCGTTCTGTGTTGCATCAGCGCTCCGCTTCATGTTCTTGCTGGCCAGAGAATCATGCTCATGATGTCCCGATCACTTGCATCGGCTTCCTCAAGCAGCATGACATGTGGTAGGCGGGTTTGAATATTGCGGCCGCACATGACCTCCGATGTTGCTTTCCCTTTCGTGCTGTGGGAGTGTTCCGGTAATCTCGAAGTAATTGATACAACCAGCCCTCCAGCGAGGTGGGCAATCTGAAAATTCCACCGTCCCATTAGCCTGTGCCACAAAGGCGTGGCCACAAAGATGTGACCCCCCTATTTCTGAACCCCATGTATTCAGCAAACGTTTTGAAGTCCTGTCCTGTGAAAGGCAGTCCATTGCCCAATTTGACTACTCTCAGAAGTCCATGTCCAGTGCCGGGATGGTGTGGTAGCCGGCTGTCAACCTCACCAATTGGATCTGTGGAAAACGGGAGTATTCGCTCATGGCTACTAAGATGTATTGGACTAAAAAAATTCAATACTGATCTCATCCCACGCTTTCTCTGGCAGTTTGGGCATGCAAATGGGTTCAGACTTGGCGTGGGGGTTAATGGTGGAACAAGTGGGGCAGTCCTTGAGAAGATCTTTGACTTGCTTGTCTAAGTGGGGGAACCACACCTTCTGTCTGAGTAATCTCTGTGTTGACACTATCCCCCTGTGGCCCTCCTGAGCCAGCTCTAGTATCTGTCCTTGTAGCGTCCAGTGAATGGCAATCTTAGTTCCTTTCAGCAGTATGCTGTCCTCAGACCTGTCAGTTCCTCCTTAACCAGAACCACACTTCCAATGTCTTGTTGTACCTCGGGCCTGGCACCCACTCCCACCTGTTTAGCCTGTTTCCAATGGCCCGACTCAAGACACCTCATGATAGTCTGGATTGCTTTGTCATTCTCTGTCTCCTGCACAATGTGTGGGTTGTCAACGCCCTTCGAGGTTGCTGCCTGCACAATGTAGTGTATTTATTGGTGAGCAAGGCTTTGAGATGGCTGATGCACTAGAATGATGGGACGAAAGTCTGCCAGGTTTTTTCTTTTCCCGGTCAATGAATGATCTGAAAACTATAGTCTTGAAGTCGCAGGCCTCATCCTGCAATCATAGGGGGCATTTTTGTTTGCGGGTTTCCATAAATGAATACTAGTGCCTGGTGGTTAGTTACCACCATGAAAGGTTTGCCATACAGGAACAAGTGAACATTTTAGCAGACCCATACTATGGCCAGGCCTTCTTTCTCAGCCTGCGAGTATGCCTGGTACATTTTGGAAAGACTTCAGCTGGCGTTAGTGATGATGTGTCATTTTCCCTCCATCATTTGGTCTTTCTGTGTTAGGATTGCTCCTAACCCTGCAGGACTGGTGTCAATAATGATCTCTGTCTCCCTTGTGGTATTGAAATATGCCATGTCCTCTGCAGATGGAATGCGTTGTCAAATGGTCTCAATTGCCTGCTGACAGAACTCAGACCATACAAACATGACTTGCTTCTTCATGAGACCCTCACTGATGCAAAAGTCTTGAATCGAACAAGTGCAGTAACTGTCAAGCCTCAAGAAGGACTGCAGGTCCGAAACATCTGATGGGAGTTTTGTGTTGTTGAGCGCAGATACCTTCTTGGGGCCCAGTGTCATGCCCTGTGTCAAGAACACGTTCCCAAAGAATCAGAGGGTGCCTTTCCAGGAGTCGCATTTCTCCCTCTTTATTATGAGATGAGCCACTTCCAGCGACATGCATACCCTCGCCAATGGGTTGTCAGGCTGTCTTGGTCTTTCCCAAACACCAGTATATCGTTGCTATAGTTGAGACAGTTAAGGATATGCTTGATGACATCATGAATTTTGGCAGGGAAAATGTCTGCAGCTGAGGACATCCCGAAACTGAGGCACTTGTATCTATAGAGAACCAGGTGAGTAACAAATGTTTTATTTACCTCAACCCTTCCTTGATTTCTAGTTGGTGGTAGCTTTGGTTTAAGTCCAGCTTGGAGAATAAGGTGGCCTCATTGAGCAGATGGACCATATCTGTAGTCTTAGGGGCTTGGTGTCATTCTCTCTTGATGGCCTTGTTTGGGGGGCGCATAGCCTGATGGCATCTGAGTTATTCTTGGGGACTGGGACTATTGGTGAGACCCATGGGCTGGGCCCTACTGCTGGCTCAATAATGTCCTGCCCAAGCAGCTTGTGTAACTCCTCTTCTTCCTGTCTCAGTATATTTACAGGGATTTTGCTGTAGTGTTGGTCCACAAGAGGTACCTTTTGGTTTATATGTAGGGTGATTTGTCAGTCAGTTAGCTTTCCTAGCCCTTTAAAGAGTGTGGGGAACAGTTGCTCAGTTTGTGCTCAGTGCTGAAATACTTATGGGCCATAAGGCAGTATAGCACATGTATCAGACCCATGCCCAACGTGCACATGAATGGGTATCCTCTTGTATTGCATCTTGTATTTACATTATGCAATTAAGTATGCTATACAGGGTAGAGGGGTCTTCGACCCGTAGGGATAAATGTTCACCTCAGATGGTTTGAGTTTTGGGGCATGTGGAATATTTCCATAAACCTGCTCACTTATAAGATTTACTGTATCCCCCATGTCAACTAGTAACTCAGCGGGCAGATCATTCACCTTGAACAACAGAATGGGGCTCTGTTTCTTCACAATGGGATTCCCTAGTGCGTAGAGATATCCCTTCTTTCTTTTCTCTTTTGCCAACGATCCGCTGGAACCACTGTCTGATTGAGATGTCCACCAGGTAGTGGACAAATCTCTTTGGCCCTCTCTTGGTCTGTGACACCCATGATCATTGTGACCTCCATTCTGGTGGTGCTTTTTCATATGCTCTCCCTTCTTCCCTCCGCTCCATGTGTCTTCGGGAAGTTGGCTCGGTGATGGACCAATCCCTGCTTGAGATCCCTGTGGCTTCGCCGTACACTATTGGCCAATTGTGGGGCAGGTACTATCATGGGGCAACTCATACCCACATCAATAGCAAAAGGGTTCTTGTTTATCACCTCCGACTGCCCACCCGAGACATTCACATTGGTCCTGGCTTCTACATACAGTGCTAGTGCCACATCTGACCTTGCCAACCAAATATTTCTTCCAGCGAGTGTGGCTTCTGGAGAAGCCTCTTCCTAAAGTCGGCACACTCGCATTCTGCTACAATGTGGAACAGCAGGGCTTCCTCATGAGAGTAATTATTAAAGTCACAGTGTTTGAGGCAAATTCGGAGGTGCATCACAAAGGCGTCCATGGTTTCACCTTTGATTTGTTTGGTTGTGTGAAACACATGGGGCTCATAGTCCACATTGGTGTGGGGCATGACATACTCCTTGAGAGTGGCACTTAATCCTGCATAGGATTCGGTTGAATCTGCAGGGAACACATCCACAAAGTCAGGCACATTTGGCCCTATGGTCAGTATTAGTAGGCTTTGTTTTGACTGATGTACACATCAAAGTCCCTCTCCCACCGTGTCTATATGGGCTCCAGGGTGCTGGTTTCAGAGACATCAAAATTAGAGGGTGATTGCATGGTTAGACTGTCCTGTAGTCTCGAGTGTAAAACCCCTCATGGAGTGGCAGGCACAGTGAGGTTCTCTGTGTCAGACATGGCCCAATGTCTGTGGGCCACCATATCTCAATGAAGCTGTGGCATATTTTGTATGTTTATGTTGTCTCTGAGCTCAACAATCTTGTGCACTGTTACTGTGCCTGTCAATGGCCATGCCCCTCTTCCTGCATATGCATGTGAGTCACTGAATTACCCCTTAGCGTGTGTAAGAATGGAGCTATTGTACTTCTCTAATAATGGTCATGTGCTGGAGCTTCCTCCCCTCTCCCAATGCACTCACGTCTGCTCGTGGCTCTTGTGAGCTGGCCACTGATGCTGCCGGCATCTTGTGCGTGCCTACGTGAGCTTTGTGTTGGGTGCTCCCTGTGCGATTGCTCACCTTGCTAGCTAAAGCGATCCTCCAGTGAGAGCAGAAATGGCCCAGAGTGCGGACAGCAGCACCTGCTTGCGTCCTGCGTCAACTGCACACTGCGTTACAGGTCCTTCGTGGTGGTCGCTCCATATTGAGCTACTGGCGAAGTCCCTCTCACCTCTGGTTCTGCACCACTGTGCTCCCCATGACAGTACTTTCATGCGGCGCTGGTCGGGCACGAGCGGGTCGACGGCATCATTGACAATATCATGTCCCACACGGCACTGGCTAGCACATACTCAAACAAGAGCGGACACTTCTTTATTCTTGTAGTGCCATCCCGTTACTAACTCAACCTTCCCTTGACTCCTCCCTTTCCCAACACCACACCACGTGCCTTCTGGCTCCCTCCCATAACACTTAATGCCTCCATGCTGGCTTTACGACATTACAATATCCACGCTCCATTCAAAGATGGCCACCACGCATATGATGTTCGCACACTGTTGCATTGCCTGCTTTAATTTCTACACTCTTTTGAATATCAGCACAGAGATAAATGCGGACTGGTTTCCATCCACAGCCTTGGCATGTGGTACAATGTTTTCATGCAAGCACATTGTTGCTCTCACCGGGACTGCCAATTCAGTTTCTGGCAATGTTATCCGAAACGTGGATTACTTTGTGTGCCGTGTGTGGAGGCTGCATCGCTGCCACACATAAGCTGCACATACACTTTGGTTATTAGCCAGTGCCTCAATTGATTTTTCTGGCATCTATTCCTCTAGAGGCACAAATAGGATTAGTACCTTGGCTGAAAACACTTAGGAATACATGTGGAATGATTTAACAAATTGAGTAAGTCTTCATACGACCATGGCGGTTTCATATGAAATGCACATAGCTTTAAAGGTATGCCACCCAAACTGTACAATACATACACTTAGATAGGAACCTTTGAAGTTTTGAATCAGAAACAAGGTTTTCATCTGTTATTATGCAGCTTTTGCCAATCTATTGATCACGTTATTGTGAATATTTGGGTGTGTGGGCACACAAGAGGTGTTGGCTGCCATTTGGGGTGTAGGTCGCTTAATTCATTTATGTTACCCTATACCTTCTTTACAGGCCAAGTTTAGTTATGGTCCTGTATTTAAATGAGTACCAATTTAAATTGTCCGAAATTCTTCAAAAACTCACCAACAGAAAGTTGGGAATACATATGTCTATGTTCTCCTGTAGTAGTATCACCCTGAAGAAGATATGGTCAATTTGGCCTATTGCGTTGAAACCAGTTTGTGATTCTGATGAGGACCTAGAGGTTGATTAAAGGCCCTGTAGATTGGGGTAACTTTGCCTCCTCTTTTTGGCTTTCAAAGAAAAGGATTATAAAGGCTGTGTCATATAGTAGCTTTAATCCACATTTATTGGACTATGATTAGCTCCATCTTTTATGTATGTGTGAATTAATGTATGTGTTATCTTCTTTGGTGAAGTTCATTCATTTGTAAGCATCTTTGTCTTATGTCTTGAGGGTCATTCATTTGTAAACCTTTTTGTAAAAATTCGACATTGGTTGTTCATCCACTTTTTTACACGTATTTTGTGCATTCATTTGTTTTTGTTAAATATATGTTTCCTCTTCCTGCTTTTTATCGTAATTGTTTTCATTTGTTTGATATGCTGAACAATTTCTTTGAATTAAGTGGAATATTTATCCTATGCAAAGAGTTCTGCATATGAATAGTTAGTTACGATTTTATATGGGTTATGGGAAATGTGGCAAACCAGAAGAGGAGGGCAGACTTGAGGACTTCATTCAAGGTTGTTTTTTTTTTTAAAATTAAATGGAAAAATGCATATCTGTCCCTATCACTAAGAGAGATTTCCCTGTCTATAAACTACACTAATGGTGCTTGTGGTATGTCAAAACAAAAATGAGTCTTCAGTTCAAAAAGGTAAGACAGTCTTTCTTCTTTTTCTGTCTCGGCAGTAACTCCTTTTAGATGCCGGTCTCCCGGCTTTATCTTGTGTTTGCTTCCTCTCTTCTGCCTGTCACAGAACACTCACTGGTCCATGCCCTAAGAGCAGAGGATTTGTTCCTCCATTGTTTGCTGGTCTCAGCACCTGTTCACAGGGCCCAGGCCCACCACAACTGCAACGTGATCATGCCACCAGGTAAGAATGGCTTCCTTCTTTCTTGCTAGTATCACACTTTCCAATGCCGGCCTCCTGGGGTCTCTCTCTCTAGTCTCTTGGTTCCTCCATGCAACCACTAGCTTCACGGTTTAGCACAGCTCTGACCATTCAGGGTGTTCTCATTTCAGTGGATCGCCTCTGCGTAACATTCTTCTCCCTTAATTCAAGGTTCCTCATCTCTTTATTCTCGCCACCATACTTAAAAGGGGTGTGTTGCTCTCCATCAGCAGCTGAGTTCACAAAGATTCGAGCAATATTTTGAGCCAACGTTAGGGAAGTCATGATTATGTTTTTTAAATATGGTTCAACTGAAGGAACACCAGTTGTTTCTATTCCTGTATAGGCAGACAGGGTATTCTTTATAGGATGTTCTGGAAATGAATCTAGTCCCCTAGAGCGGAGTCACTCTGAATGAGGTCCTGCTTTCCCAAACCCCTACGGAGGGTTTTGCTGAGCGGGCTCACATCCCTAGCGTCAAAGAGAGTAGCTACCCCCTTGGAAGAATTCCTTAGATTCATCACAGAAACCTGCTCTTCTGTACTAACTTTATGGGAGCACACCAGATGTAGCATCACACCAGGATCTGGCTGGCATGACCTTACCCAAACATCATCACAAGCAACATGCAACCATCTATTATATACCATTTGGGTCCCTTGGTAAGGTAACAATACGTGTGACAGAATGGGAGGATTCACTTAGTCCAGCCGACAAAGATACAATTATGACAGTATTGAAAGAAGTGAGATTGTTGGCTCATTCTAAGAATATTGCCATCCAGAGTCAGACAGTTGCGCGGGTGATAGCACACAAAGAAACATGTATTTGCCTAAGTCTCATAGGTGACCAGGGATTACTTGCTACCCTCATGAAACACAGAACTTCATGGTTTCAGCCCTACCCACACTGTAGCAGTATGGAGATTCAAGATGGCGGCCTTTCATCAACAAGGCTTGGTTCACATGGCAAGCATGGAGCAGCGAGTCAAATATCAGCAAGAAGCTGAATTCAAATATGGCAGGCCTAATCCCAATACTGTCCAGAACATTATGAACATGACACTGGTTAATAGATGGTTTTCCACAAGGACAGGGACATCATGCTTTACAACTGGGAGGTCTCTGGTAGTAGGATGGTTATTTGAAGGCATGGAAGGAGTGATGGAAGAAGCTGGAGAAACAAGAAGAAAGTGGTAGTAGCATAGTATGTAGAATTGTTTGGATAGAAGTTTCTACAGTGTAGGAGATTAGGTTGGAGGGGTTGTGGAAGAAGAAGGTGATGAGTAGAAATATTTGGCGGAGTGAGGAGGTGGAAAGGAATACTAGGAGGAGTGAAGATGAGGTTGACAGGAACAATGAGGTTATGAGCAGGGACATAATGGAAAAATTGTAGGTAATACCACAGGAGGAGAAGGTGAGGATGTTCAAGGAAAGATGAGAAAGATTATAAGAGTTGAGGAGTAGAGAGGAGGAGGAGACTAAAAGTGATGACCTTCAGGTGGGAGGGAGGAGGAAATGCACTTTAGCATTGAGACCAGTGTGAGAAGGAGGGGTAGAGATGTGAGCACATGGTAAGTCATTGTGCAGGAGGAAGAAAAAACAAAGTGGAGTAGATAAGCCAGGAGCAGAGGAAACACCCCCTTTGGCATGATACTGTTGTGATTCAAAAAGGGTGTAAATGAAAATGGTGTGGTGGGGAATAGAGGTAGGTCTGCCAGAGAGGGAGGTGAAGGGGTCACACTGACCAAAACTGTGGAGAAGCTCAGTTGGCCAAACCCTTAGTGGAAGCTCTGATGCTCACTTCTATCCCACCCAGCCCTAGCCTCTGGCGATGTCAAGGCTTAACATGCAAGCACATGCAGGGCTGAGATTCAGAAAACAGATCCCCCAGGAGCTGAGGACAAGGAGCAGGGACCTAGAAAGAAGTGTGCTGTCACTGAAAACCCTAAGACTGTGAGTGACTGAAAATCGAGAATATATTTTGGGAAGAGATCTCTGAGTAAAGGATTTTGAAATTGATAGACTTTGGTTGAAACCAGAGCTTTTGTTGTTTGAGCCCCAAGTGACGAAAGTGTAATATTGAGCCACATTTCTCTTAAATTGATCCATCTGTGTAATGATCGCTAATAAATCAGTATCTTTCAAATGATAACTTCTATGTTTGTGTTATATTGACCACCACAACCCCATTCGGATGTCAGACAGTGTATAACAATGCTGAGGTACCCTACTGGATATGTGTCTAAAGCAGCACTTACACAGAAATGAACGTGAGTTCTTACCTTAAAGCACCCCTTGCACATATCGTAGTGGGTAAAACTGAGGTGATTGGACATGGCCTGCACACCAAATGTCAAGATAATTAATTGCCTATGACAAATTACACAATATTCGCTCACGTTCTAATGACCGCATATGTTTATTAGAGTGCACCCCTTATCTATGAATGACATTAAAATAACCCTTAGTGATCTTGCCAAAACTTCAATGCAAGGTATCACACCTAGCTTTCTTATACCAATCCCTGCCCTGTGAATGACACATTGGTTTAACTTGTTTCTACAGCGCTCACAAGTAGAGTTAACCATCCAACGTCTTTGCCATGCCCCTTAAAAAGTAAAATATGCATGAATCTCACAAAATACAGGGTTGTGCACTGCTTATGCACCAAGACAAGCAATTACTCCTAAATACCTTGCAGTAGTTGCTGGATACCCGCTATGCACATGGCTCATGCCAACACCATCACAACAATTAACACAATAGTAGCATGACTACAGTGAGGCACACATCTGCATCTAGAAAACAACAATGAGCAGGCATTTGGGGTGCTTAAGAACCATTTCAGTTGTCTGCATCGGATGGGGCAAGGCCACATTGCACCTAGATGACAATGTTTTCCTGATCATGGCAATGTGCTTTCGGATGCAGGATATTGCCATCAGGTGATATGTGCCAGCAGGTGCAATCTGCACATGCACATGCTTTGGTTGGATGGAGGTGAAGACAACCCTGATGAATGGGTATAAGGACATGGGCAGATGGCCATACGATAGATAAACCTAAGGAGCATGGTGACATTCGTGATAAGGGGCCCGATTCATGGAACGACAAACAGAAATTGCGCAATGGCCGTGTGCCGACAAGGCCACTGCTCGAGCCAGCGCGATTAAGAAAATCTGCGCGCACCACGTACTCATGGATTTGTGCACACAAAGTCACCGTATTCGCAAGTCCCGACTGGAACGTCCCAAAAACGCCACACACGCAAAGCAGGAAAGTGCCAGATCAGCTACCTTTGCGCAGTCCCCCACGCGTGAATAAATGCACCCTTCAAGCAGTGCGTGGGGTCTATCAAAGCAGGTCTGTGACTCAGGGGGCATGCGTGGGGTTCCCCGTAACTGATTCCAGCACACCGACAAAATGTGCATGAAAAATCGTAACTCGTCACAAAATCAGGAAAAGGGCATGCAAACCCATGTAAAACATTTCTGCACCCTGCGACACCGCATAGGTGCATCCCACAACACAACGTACGTGCACCCCTACGTGACATCGGAACCCCAATTGAGTATACGCATCCCAAAATACGACATGCAATTCCACCTGTGTGCTGAAAATCCTACACCCATAAAAATTCTACACGCAAGTGTACTTATGCCAACCTTCGGGTGGCGGATCCTATGAAGGACTTCCGTGGGCATTTCCCAACAGAGATGTTGTGAGATAGATTCCATGAATATATCTCTTGCCGCACAATAGTGGGCGTGCAAGCGATTGCCTGCATGCCGTCCGTCAGCACACCCACCCACTTCTTTGCAATTTCGTCACCATTTGTGGTGTTCAGCTCTCTTGCCAGCCCTCTGAGCAAGCCACGCCCACCCACTACTCAGAGTCTTGCGCAAAGCCCTGGACAGCTCTCACAGATGTGCCCAGTGGTAAGTATTTCAATCAGGCGATACTCCCTGGTCTCAACCTAGTATGTAGCGCACAACTGAAATGCTTACTTTGTTAAGTATAGTTTTAATATTTGAGAGATATACCACTCATATCACACCCCTTTTCAAATACCCCGGGTCAGGAATCAAGCTGGTTGGCACAGGTAATATTTATTTATTTATTTAAAGTTCAAATCAAACATATACTTTTTAATAGGCAGCAGCAATCACCAATGTGGTGACAATAACAAAGAAGAAGGTATGTTCCAATGAGTTTACAAATATCTCCATCTTCTGGAAAACTGTTACATTAGGCGATGGTCCTCCGGTCTTTGGGAGCCTAGGTTTGATGTGTAGTTGTTTACAATGTGGTGTTGTGTTGTTTTTCCTTTGTTTGTTCTATATTCCTATTCTGTTTTTTATGTAATTTAGTTTTGCTTTGATCTTGGCTTCGTTTCTATTTTATTTAATTTCTATGGTGCTGCTTTGAGTTTTTAACATCCATTGATTGTATCCATAGTTATTTTTCTTCCTTCTGTGAAAAGATATTTTTCTAATCATGTATATAATATTGTAAAAATGTTCATGTTTTTATTTTTCACTATTTGTATTAATACATGATGTAATGAAATACATTTGAAAGGTTGATTTGTTTCAACCAATACAATAAAAAAAAGAAGGTATGTAATGCACTTTAATTCACTTTTGGCTTGTTTGGAAAGATGGCACTTAAGTTAGGATTTCCCCTTGCAATATTCCTCAACCCACAAATAATCAATTCTAAAGGGATATAAGGAAGCAGCAGGTAATCAGGAATGAGGAATAAGAACCCACATTCAAATCCAACCTTCCCTCCCCAAACAAGAGAAAAAATACACAAAGGTTAAATGGACACTCAAAAATGGCTGAATAAAACAATTAATGTGTGTGAAAATCCTTAAATAAGTACAATTCTCTACGGGAGTAACACTGGAAAGTTACAAGCAATCCTAAGCAATAGTTTGAGCAAAAGTAAACAATTCGAATTTGAATGGAATTTTGAAAATAATTTAGAATAAAAACAACACGAGTAAAACTTTGCAAAAATGTTGATTCCTGCCTAAAATTAACCAAACGGTTTTCAATAAAAACAGGTTAAATTCACTGATTTTGAGTGCAGTTTGGGGTGTAGCTATAGGTCTTAGGTATAATTAAGAGTTGAAATGAGGTCTCTAGCTATTAAACTGAGTGAGATATGCAATGTAGAATAAGAGGTATTTTTAGAAAATCGGGTAGTGAAAACAGAAAAGAAATTCAATTGGGACATGAACAATTTTACTCTAAGTTTTACTCTATACTAGAGCATTCAGGTTAGAATACCAAAGAGGGACACAGTAAACTCTAGAGTTGATTCATGACTTCAACCCCAGATCCCCAACGCCCGCCCTGGTGGAACCAGTCCGATCACTCGAAATAGGATTGATAGTTTAGGATTTGAACAAGATAAAAATGACTAAAGAAATGGCACTTAGCAAGATAAATCAAGGACAGGATTGCAATAAGGATTCTGACAATGTTACACATTATTTTGGTAAGGATAGGATGGTTTAGAGATTGGGATAGGACAAGGCAAGGCAAGGTATGGTATAGTTTTCTATGACTCCTATTAATACTTACAGTACACTTTAATTTAGGATTTTGGACTGTCAAGGCTTCTGGTCACCACACAGATCTGGTCTAACAAAGGACATCTAGGCAAATCTGGCGTGACAGGATCAGCTGGGTCGTTCTGGTCACCGGATTACACTGGACTGGCACTTCTGGTTACTGGATGCTACAGATCAGCGGGGTGGCGAGTTGCAGCAGGCATGGATCTAGTAGCAGCAAACCAGGCTGGATCAGGATGCTTCCCTTAGCTGAAAATGGGGTTAGCAATGTATAGGCCTTGGCTTTGCAATGAAAATCTGGAATCAGGATCAAACAGGATGAAGAAATCAGGAACAGGACACCACGCAGGAATTCACAAAGAAAGTGAGGAATCAGTGTGTACCCTGTGTGCTGTCAGGGGCCCTTATTTATCATACCAGACGACATCACTACAGTATATGGCAGGGGCAGGCTTACTACCCACACCCCTAATCCTAGGATTGGGCAAGAGCATAGTTTCCACCTTGCCCACATCTGATTGGATCACAGAAAAAGGATGTCATGTTTATGGGGTGATTTTTACAGTGTTTAGAAACCTCTCCTTCTACTGGAACCAAAATCCAATTTTGCCACAAACACATATTTATGCATTTGCAACTTCTGAGAAAATCAGATACACAGGTTACATATTTTGTGCGTCATATTTCAATCCAAACCCCAAGTCTGTGAGACCTGGTTTTGCCTTGGTGACACATTTTGGTAATTTTAAACATGAAAGATTTGACCTAAAATTCCCCAACTTCGTACACAGATGCACATTTACCCCAGGGATGTATGTACAAAATGTTAGATTACTTTCCCCGTAATCTGTCATTTTTTATAACTCCTGTTCCTTATGCAGTAATGAGTTCTACCACGTTTTTTAAAAAAGGGCATAAAATTAGATTTAGAACTACAAACTTTTCATATTTTTCCTAATTCTTGCTGCAAAGTTAAACGTCTTTAAAGTTCAGTTACAAAATAGCCTTTCCCCCAACTGCTGTCAATTGTCACTTCCTTTGAAGCAGGATGAGGGGCCTGTCTCTTGATTGAAGGTTTTATTGCCCCTCACACTTGACAGGTGTGAGTCTCAGGACTGCTATTGTCCTAGCCTGGAGCAAAGACGAATGTCTGATGTGCATGTGAAGTCCCTTTGTCCTGCTGCATTCAAAATCTTTCAAGCTGGCAATTAGCGCTTTCCTGTGCCAGAAGTTTATAATGTGTCACCCTTCCTGAAGAAAGTTAGAGGGCTAGCAACTGGAAAACAGTTTTTCTTTTTTTTTAGCTTGCCAACTTAGCGTATGCGTTTTAGCCTTCATTCTCTCATTTTAAATCTTGACAGATTGGGTGCAAGTAGCCTATTTTCTGCATGAAAAATTCCATGAATTGGCCCCAAGGTGTGCAGAGACATGATAAGCAATCATTTCTTCAGAGGAATGTACTTTTTCCAAAACAAATGTGTTTCCTCTCAAAAATACACTATGCTGCACAACAACCAGCATACCAAAAAATGATAGTTATGTTGCTCTTGAACACATTTTCCTTCTCAGAAGAAGGGCTGAAATTGAGACAAATTAGTGCATGAAAGTAGGTGTGGTGCGGTTTTCATAAAAATGAAGCATTTGAAAAGAAGACATTAAGCATTGTGTGCAGCATACATGATGGAGGTGCAATATGCATAATCTTACCATGTTGAATAGTGAAATGATAAATGCTTTTTTATTACAGTTTTCTGTACTGTGCAACATGTAATAAGTAGCTAATAAAACTACTTACTACATAATTTCATTATTACATACAAAACACAAAGACACAACAACACATACAAATATGAGTATATATAGAGAAAGTGAAGTTTGCAAAAAAACAGCAGTAGAAGCAGAAAGTGTTCACAACTTGATTATCTTTATGCACAGAAAGGTTTGCTCTGCTTCAAACCTACTACTTCTCTATGTACAAATATCACATGATGTGACTGCACCCTAAAGAAACTAATGCAAATACTAATATGAGCACATCCAGAGAAAGTACAGTAAATAAAAAAACAGAAAAACCATATGAAAGTTTTGATAACCTTACTGATTGTGTATTTTTCCTATGTATATGTTTTATGTGCTATGAGTGGACCCTAATAGAATTATTGTAAGAACATATTTAAAGTTTAAGTCTACAAGTATAGTGCTTTTTGACTTTTTTGTTCCTAGCTACTACTGTCTAAGATATATCACTAAAGGAAAAAACAGCGAGTCAGACATGTGATGTTATCAGTGATGTCATCAATGACATTTGTGATGTCATCTTTGATGTCCTTTGTGTTAGTCTTAGCAGTGCACGGTGGTGGCGCGAGTTATGGTTGCTTAGCTTACCATAACTGGCAAATTTCATGGGGTTTTCGGTTTTACTTGGAACCATAACGTCCCTTTAACAAAGTTTCTTTACTGAATTTCATAGGTTTTTAGCAGCGCAACTTAACTGTAACGTCCCTTTAACATAGTTATTTTACTGAATTTCATAGGTTGTTAGCAGCGCAACTTAACCATAATGTCCTTTTAACAAAGTTTTTTTACTGAATATACATTTTCATAGTTTGAATTTGATAGATGTTTACTAGGATTCCCTTAATCTATATACATGTAACATAGAACATACTGAACCCCCGCCAATGATTTTGATGTCCGCGGACTGTGCGTATGCCCGTGGACGGTCGCGGATGACATCAACACTACCCAAACACTCAAGGGGTATTTTAAATTGTTCTATCATACCATATAAACACTGCACAAGTTCAAAAAGCAGCACATAAACACATTATATGTAATAATAAATAATCTGTGGAACCTACATATCTAACACATCAACCATCCATTTAAATGCCATATGTAATAAAATGGAATATACCAAAACAAAACAGATATGCCTCCAACATAATTACCTCACAGAAACTGCAGAGCTAGAAGCAAAAGTAGACCTACACAACACTACGAATACAATTTACCAGAAACTAGTAAGTAAACTTCATTTTTCTTATATATTTCTAAACTTTTTGTATTAGGTACACTACAATTAATATGTTTTTTGTTTTTCACACAGAAATGTGCAGTACTTTGGAGTGGCATGAGGAACATCTTCCACATGAGGAAATGTCTGAAGACAGTGATAATAATGGTAGACACTTCTCTATACAAGCAAATTAATAATCATTACTTTATGTGTACTTAACATATATATATTTATTTTTAACAGACCATACAAACATTGAACATAATACACCAAAAGACACATGGGAAAAGACTCTGCAACGCATGGAACAGTTTGTGGAGGACCACATAAAAGAAAAAATTAAATACCATTGTCCCACATGTACCTGTTCACCCTCTCCATGCCCCAGTGAACTATCCCCAAACCCTCAACACCAAGAAAAACGTTTTGATGAGACTTCCATCCCTTCATCCCCTCCCATCCATCCTCTCCAAACCCCTAAATACCCTGTATTTGTATCAGTTTCTGCTTCCCCTATCTTTTATAAATTGTGTATATGTATATGATAAAAAAAATATTATGTTTCTTTTAATTAAATTCTTTGTGTCTTATTTTTTTTCAAAAAGCAGCTAGAATGTCCGCGGATAGCGTGCCTGTCCGGGCTGTCCGTAATTAACAAAATGGGGATGTCCTAAGGACACTACACCTGTCCGTACCATTCGCAACCAAGATGGAACTCTTCGAAAAACACACCCGGTGTCCGGGATGTCCGTAAATTAACAAAATGGGGTGTCCTAAGGACACTATACCTGTCCGTACCATTCGCCACCAAGATGGAACTGTTCTTAGAACACACCTAGTGTCCAAGATATCCGTAAGTGAACAATATAGAGGAATCTTAAGGACACTATACCTGTCCGTACCGTCTGCAGCCAAGTTGAAACTGTCCTAAGAACATGCATGGTGTCCGGGATGTCCGTAGTGAAACAAAATGGAGGTGTCCTAAGGACACTGTACCTGGCCGTACAGTCTGCAGAACATCTACGCACATGCGCACCACACCCGTAAGTCCTGCGAACATTGCGCCTATCCGTAACTGTCCATCTCACTCTTGTTGCACTTTTAATTAGCTTCAGGACCCGAACACTGTCCGTAGAACACCTGCACGCATGCACACGACCGTTCCCGTGCATTTGGTGTCCTGCGGACACCCGATCCCTTCACGGACGTGTTCCTGATGTCATCATGTGACCGTACCCACGCTGAGCGTGTGTCCAAATTTGCGGACACTGTCCGGTTCCCCAACATTTTAAAATAACTTATTCAGGCAATCCAAATTATTGTACAGTAAAAATTCACCATTGCACATGTCCCAAACAATAGCCCTGGCTTTCCACATACTTTTTGTAACTTTTTGAAACTTTTTGGGTGTTTGATCTGTTTGAGAAGCGCACCCCTCCAACCCTATAAAAGGCCACACCCCAGAGCTGATCTTCATTGTACTTCTGGCTATTGCAGATTGACTTTTGCTGCCTTTGCTGCTCTTGCTGAGATTATCTCATCAACCCTGATGGCATCCATGGCTGCTGTTGCTACATCTGCCTCAGCACCACCCCCAAACCCTACACCAACACCACCTCCCCAAGGGCCTGCAGAGGGGAACATGCGTGAGGATGTAGAGAACGAGGATGAAGAGGATGAAGAGAATGAGGTTGAGGAACTCCCTACTACCAGCACTCGCCGGGAGTCTTGGGTATGGTAGTTGTTTACCGTTCATGGTAACATACCAAAATCATGTGCGAACAAGGTCACCTGTAACCAGTGCAAAATGGTGCTGAGTCGTGGGAGACATGGTTCGTACAGTTTTGGTATGACATCCATGAAGTGACACCTACGTCGTTCCACAGTGCGGACATTCGCAAGGTTGAACCTTGTGATAAACGTAGTAGGTTGAGTTCCTCTACAGCATCCTCCGTTTCCGCTCCTCTCACCACAAGAGACACTCCTGTGGGAGAATGCATCCCTCCAGCTGCTTCACAGGCCATTTGCGATGCTGTTGACCGTTACCTTTTGAGGTTCACAATATTGTGTATGTACTGCGACGCAGTACTCTGCAGGGGGGAGAGTCTTTGAAGTGCTTTCGAGACTACGGTCACGGAGCACCAGAAGACCTGCTACCTTCCTAAGTAAGGCCCACCCTACATCTTCCTCTCTCCACCTGCCCTTTCTTATCCGCATGGTTGGTGGCCCTTCCTTACCCCACTTTCCCCTGCTCTCCTAGTGTGTTGTGTGTAAAAACAAAAAAAAAGGCTCTTTTGAAAGCCGTCTTTCACAGTTTAAAAATAAACAGTGCAGGGCCCTGTACATTTTTTCGAAGTCCACGGACAGTCCTAGGACATATACAGTTTTAGGGTGCTGCCCTAGCAAAACCAATGCACTTTTCTCTGGGAGCAAGTGGTGGCTCTGAAAATAGCCTTTTGATGGTGTTTTTTTGTGTTTGAAAAACTTGAAATTGTCAACATCTACTGCAAAATAGGGGACTCTAATTCCAAAAAAGGTTGCAATGTATTTTGTACATTTCTCAGAAAAATCTGATTGCCAGCATAAGTAAGATGGACTCCATCTCTGAGAAAAATGTATGTGCTACGAAACATAATATTTTCATTGTGAAAAGAAGAAATGCCAACATCTCTTAGAAAGGCACAAACAGCCTTATTGACATTGCGCCTCGCTTTCTCCATTTGTGGACCAAATAAAGAAGAACACAGCCACGTTTGTCTTTGCGCAATACGACAAAAAATGTCTTGGGAATTTGGAAACATGTCCATTACCTTC
Source organism: Ambystoma mexicanum (assembly GCF_040938575.1). Lineage (NCBI taxonomy): Eukaryota > Metazoa > Chordata > Amphibia > Caudata > Ambystomatidae > Ambystoma > Ambystoma mexicanum. The sequence continues at coordinate 1,009,419,939 of NC_090930.1, forward strand.
TCAAGTCCTTCTTTCTTTGCAAATTGCAAAGAAATTCCAGACACGTGTCCTAAACTGTTCCCTCCACAATGAATTATAATTATGTCTGGATGATGCTCTGTCTCTAAAGTAGCACAGAGAGGTACTAAGTCCAGCCACTTCATTCCACGCACTCCATGCCAGTGCACTTCCACATGAGGGAATCCAAGACATGCAGCTACTCCACAACGTTCTGCATGCACCTCCAACCAATGTATCCATGAGTCTCCCAAAATCCAGATAATCTGTTTTCTAAAACACACAGCCATAGCTATCTGTTCTTCTCTCAGGAAAAAGAAGTTCTGACAAAATCTCTCCTTACACAACACACACAGTAAACCTTACTGACCAATCCCTAGCTCCGCTCATTCTCATTTGCATGCCTCTCCACCCCAGAATCCCTGTATGTAATACGCGCTGTCCACAGACTACCGCCATGTCCGCGGACATATCGAAAATCTGAGCATGGTGAATGTACATTTAAATAGTGTTCCCCATTTCCCCTTTGAGGTGGGCTCTGAAAAGAGCTGTTTTTTTGTTTCTTTGCAGATGCTTGACAGACACCTGTTATTTTGTATTTTTTGGGGGTTTTCTTCTTCTTACTTTACAACTAAAATCTTCACATAACCTTCTCCAAAGCAACCGTTACATTCCAAAACAGCATGGCATTTCCCAAAAAAGATAAAGAAATGCCATCTTCTTCAAAATAAACAGCATTACTCGAATCAATATTCTCATTATTACAAAAAACATACCAGCTCTAAGCATGGAAGCACACATGCCTCGATTGATTGCACACCTAGCAATGTTTTGCTGAGGACAAAAAACAGAACTATTGTCCCATATTGCCCTAGGTAGTAATCCAGAAAAAATTACTTTCGCATTTGGAAGGATGTTCATTACTGCTTGAACCAACTGTTCCAAATCTGCCAACAAAGTAGGGTTACTGACGTAGCCCAAATGGAAAGCACCATTGTGCAAAACTACCAGATGGGGACTGTTCATCCTACGCATATCTTCACAAACTTGTAGAATTCCCTCTACATTGCAATCAGGCACAGCGCTCCACACCACCTCCACTCCTTTAACATCGAAATTGTTTGCCACATGCCTGCATTGAGCATACTGCTGAAAACCATGGACAAACATATCTCCGAGCACCAACACCCAGACTTTCTCCACCTCTGCGATCTTCACTACACATACTCTCTTTCTACACAAATCCACAATGTCAACATCGGATTGGCTGATTCCTACAGTCCCCTTTCCATACTGGATTTGCTGGAAAACCCCGGATGTGGCACGCTCTATCCGCGGACAGCCGCGGTGTCCGCGCGGCACGTAACTCTTAGCCAGCCCTTCTACCCTTTCCACATCACTCTCGGTGCCATTCCCTCTTTGGATACAGCTAAGCAGTCACACAACCATCCACCAATCACATCCAAGACCTCTACATCTAACTTCATCATCAGAGTTCCGCACTTCAAATGTACTGTTGATCAATCTGTGTACAAGTCTCATATCATTGGAAAACACCTACTACAAAACTACTGTACAAGTCTCCAAGATTTCTACTTACAGCCTCATGCATATCCACATGCATGAATGCAAACTACAGGTATGCATATTTTATTCAGAGTACATGTACAACTCTTATGAATGCATATAAACAGAGTAATGCCACAAAACCTGTATAGCCTATACATACATGCCAACCCTCCCGATTTAAGCGCGAGACTCTCGATTTTTCATTGAAAAATTGCACTATTTTTTACTGTCTCCCACCTAAATTTATGCTAATCCCAATGCAATCCTATGGGAAGAATAAATGTTCCCGATTTCTGTGGTGAAATCTCCCTCTCAGGGGCTCCCGATTGTTGGCCTGTCTACCTATAAAATGAACTTATTGAAATTTTTCCCATCTACTATAATCAACTGTCACTTCCAAACCTGTCTGCTATCTACAACACACCTTTAAAAAACCAAGTGAATTTCACGCACTTAAAATTCTACTTATTTGCAAAGCATGTTGAACTAACATATTGTAAATAAAATATAAAGGCTTCACATAGTCAAATGAAATACATGCATACACTATGTTCAGATATCAAACAAAAATGCTACCACAAAAACATAAAAATCAACGTCTACATTAACATCAGTGCTATAAACACACACAAATACTAACTTCTTTCTTTTACAATTGCAGTGAAGACCACTCTCCTGAAAATCAGCAGCATCTGAACTACAAACAACATATCCGAAGAAACCTGCTCATTCCACAAAAAAAGAGTAAGTATGATACTACCTTAATATTCTTACTGTTCCTCAAACACACTGTGTGGTTCATTCATGTAATTATCACACCAAAAAAAAACAGCGATTTCTGAACCATTCTGCCCACAAATCCCCATTTATTAAACAGAGATTAGCAGGCGGAATGGCACACAAATCCCCTTTTTTTTGGAACACAAATAACATACTCAACCCTCAGAATGTTAGTACTACAAAACAAAGAACTGTTTTAATTTTATACCATTACATTTACAATTAATGCTTCTCCTCACCACTAGCTCACTTTCTACTCTCATCTGAACCGCAGTTTAGTAAGACACAAATAGAAGAATTGCCTTCCCAACTAATTGTAACTGTCCAATGCACAATCATACACCACCACATACATCTTTTCCATCATACTCAGACACCCATGCACACAGCACACATACATTGCAGAACGGCCCAACCTATACCTTCTTTTTTTTTCAACAGACCCCAAAGAATGCCTACCAAAAAGCAAGTCCATTGAAAGCAACGCAGAAATAGAGCAAATGAAAATAAAAGTGTCATGAACCACCGTGCTTGCCCCATTTGGACTCATGGTCCATGATGCGCCGCAGTGTCTACTCCGCGGTCCTACCAACATGGCCGACGCTTCCAAAGCACGCTGCGCCATTCCTCTCTTACTACGTTCAGCTTCCTAGAAAAAGGCCACACCCAGGTCTCAACGGTACTGCTTGGTGTAGCTAGACGTGCGTACCGAAGTACGCTTCGCTCTCCCAGTTATTCCGTTTTCCTCTTCCCTTCCTGGTATCCAATTCACCCTGCCCCTACTCTATTTCGTGGACTATTTCTGGAATTTACCCATTCCTTTGGGTCCTTTCGTCTGCATACTGGTTCCTCGCTTGGAGGCTGTACTCTTCCATCGGAAGGCAGCAACTTCACGCTGGACTCCAAAAACCTGCGTCCAGGCTTATACAAGTCCCGGACAATAAGGAAGAAAGAACCTACCTCCAAGAGCATAACAAGAAAGGAAAGACAGGTGAGAAGGGGAGAAACTTGTAACAAAAAGTGTCCAAAATAAACATACATCGCTACTAGTGGTTGTACAAAATGTTCAAACTAAATAGGTAATACTGTGATTTAGTGAAACAAAACAAGATTCCAGTACAGAAACTTTGCCTCCCCTATTAAAATGTAAAATGAAACAAAAAATGCTTAACATGAATTCGGCTACCACTACTGCTAAAACTGCTCCTATAAATCTTGATATATAGCAAGTAACCATACCAAAAAAAGTATTTTAGCAAAAATGTTCCGCCACAAATTCTGTCAGAATCTTATAAAAACTGGAGAAAAATCATGCACAACCCTTCAAACGTACCATAGAAAATTAATCTTAGAAGCTTTAATAGACAGTGCAATCCTTCTCAAAAGAAGGTTATTCATTTTAGTGTTAAACAGAATGAAATCACTAACAAAACGAACTACTAAATTACAAAAAAATCTTCTCAATAAACGGAATGTCAATGAAAATAACTTCTTAAATATCTGTGGAGGTGAATGGAGTCACACCACGAGCACAGAACCATATTTTAATGAAGAAGCATATAAACAAAACCAAACAAACACAATTGCCATCCATTGCAGTGGACGAGGTTATGAAAAAAATGATAATACCATAATGTAACAAGAAATACTGCGTACAAAAATATCCCCAGGAAACTCAGAATGACCTCTCCATTCGACTGAACCAGAACGTCCAGTATACAAATGGCCATGCACGTCAATGTGTAACATTCCCAAAAAATCTTTCAAATCTTTACGCCAGTTCATCAATCAGTATGTAAAATGCACAAAATCAAAATGAAAGTGCTGCAAAATATGGATACCTGTCCAGAGCACAAATACACAGGACTACAAGGACATTCATTAGCCTGCATTTCAGGACCTATTTGTAAAAGCACCATCCATCATATCAAAATGATATCAACACATCATTCAACTATAGGAAATCTAGTCTATAAACTGTACTATGCTAAAAGTCCTGCTTTAGCACTAGCCAATTTAAATAACACTCTTCTACATGGTACACCCAAAGACCTACTAGAAGAAATCGACCATATCCAGAGAAAATATTTTAGAGGTGAAAGCCACTTACAAAATGCAATAGCTTTACAACAGACTAGCAACAATTCTGCACATGGCAACATTCTACTACACACATACAAAAAAGAAATACTAAAATTAAAAGTACATCCGCTGAAGTACCAAACCATGTGTGTGTGTGTTGCCACATAACTTTTTATAAGAGTAACACAAAAACTATAGACATAACATACAAAATAGAAGACAATGAAGATTCCAAATGGTTTGAATTAGCTCTCTACCTTGTAGCAGAAAACAAATACGAAATAACTGACCCCTTAATACTTTGCAGTTACTGCACCACAAAACTTGAAAACAACCAAACTCCTTCACGGGCTATCACAAATAACTTGGAATTATTCCCACTACCAAAACCCCTGCAACAACTCAATGTATATGAGAGCATCATAATTCAAACAGTGCACCCATTTCAAGCAATAATACGCATTCAACCAAAAACAGCAAAATTACCTCCCTCTGAATTGGTGAAAGGCATTTGTGGCAAAGTAGTTTATTTACCATTAGATCTGAAAGAAAATGTGCACACTCTGGGAGTGCAACGTCCAATACAGCAATCTTTAATTGTCTTAGTAAATGGTGACCAACAAAAGACAAAAAAAAAAATTGGCAACAACTCGTGGACTTACATAAAGTTAGACAAGCCTTGCAATATCTAAAAGACAATAATGAATACTACAAAGAAATAAATATTGAAGAAAACTTAAGGGAAACAACTAAAATAATTCAAGAGTCACTAGAAACTGGTCAATTTGAACTTCTATATCCTGCTACAGTATCCAATATTTTAGACCATGATACAATTCATCCATTACACTCTAATGACACCATAGATGATGCACTAGAAACGTACCAAATGCGACAAACCAAAGGATCACCAATCAGCATATGGGAAAAAAGTATAGAAGCACATGCTTTTCCTCTACTCTTTCCTACTGGCAAAGGAGGAAGGTACGATGATAGACCTACTTAGATAACATCATCAGAATACCGCTCATTACGAATGTATTCTGAAGATCCCAGATTTAGGCAAAATGTGGAATACATATTCCACCTACTCTTTGAAAGTGAACTAGCAACTCTATGTTACGGAGTTGCACACATATTGAAATCAGGAACCCACTTTCAAAATATGTCAGCTACGCAATTAATACAAAAAGTGCAAGAAAAAGATGAGGTTTTACAATCAAGCATTACAAATCTGTTTGCAAACATACGTGGTACGAAAGAGTACTGGTTCCGACGTCACGGAGATGTACGTTGTATGATAAGAAACCTTGGCCCACCCACTTGGTTTGTTACATTAAGTTGTGCAGAATATGCATGGGAAGATTTACATGATTTCCTACGCATATCAAACAAAAACAAACCAAACATAGATATACTAACACCTGGAAACCTTGCTCTCTAGATCCTGTTAATGTTTCAAGATATTTCTATCATCGTTTCATTGCTATGCTACACTTTATTTGTAATAAAACTTCTCGTCCCCTCGGAGAAGTGCAACACTTCCTTTGGAGAAAAGAAAACCAAGCCAGAGGAGCACCACATATCCACATGCTTTTATGGATTAAAGGTGTTCCTAAATGTGGTCAAGACAGTGATTCCACTGTTTTACAGTTTATTGAAAAATATGTCACTTGTGAAATTCCACAGAAAGCAACAAATAGTGATCTTCATGCACAAATTGTACAATTTCAAAGACACAAATGTGGCAAATATTGTCGTTGCAAAAACAAAAAACAAAGGGAAATACTACACCAAATGCCGCTTTGGTTTCTCTAGACCAGTTACAGAAACAGGTGAACTGAACAACTTCATGTCTTCAGTTAGACATAGTGTTAAAGTTAAATCACCTAAGAACATGTATTACATAAAATATTATGTAAAAAGAACAGAAGACTCAAAATATATCAATGATTACAATACAATCATTGCCCTCTTATGGAATGCAAATATAGATGTGCAGTACATTGCAGACAATTCCACTGCAGTTGCACAATATGTTACAGCCTACTTAACAAAAACAGAAAAAACAGAGTTTCAAGACCTCTGGAATGACCTATCATCAGACAAAACACTATCTCAGAAATTGTACAGCTTAGGCATAAAAATGCTCTCTCATAGAGAATGTGGCTCCTAGGAAGCTGCAGATCGTTTAACTGGTACTGCTTTGTAGGGAAAATCTGAAAATATAGCATGGCTAAGTCTTGGTCCTGCTAAATCTAGAAAAAGAGTTCTCAAATCATATGAGGACATAGAAACAATAGCCAAAAATGATCCCAACAGCCAAGACATTTTGAAAAAAACAATTTACATGACAAATGCTACCCGAACAGGAGTACCACTTTGGAAACCATCAAGCCGATTCATGGAATTAATGTGCACCGAAAAAACAGCGCACGCGTGCGAAAACGTGCGATTCGCAGTGAAATAGCGAAAATCGCAGTGCAAGTGCGATTATCGCACAGAAAACATCGCACATCTATTCATGGAAGTCCGTGCACGAGCAAAATGTGGGATGTGCGCTGAAAAAGTGCGCAGCACACGCTGGCGCACGCTGGCGCACAGGTCATCGAACGCCGTGCGATAAGGCCACAGCGAATTCGCACATAGCGCGGCGCACATAACAAAAGTAGGCGTAACACGGGGCATCACACGCAGAATGGGGAACAACTCGTGAAAATGTGGGCGTCACGGGGGAAGTACAGGAGGCAAGTGCGCAGAACGCCCACACGCTCGCCTACAACACGTATTCATGGAATCGAATAGGGAAAAACAGAGCACGGCCAAAGACACGCACAGGCCCATACATGTCCGCCAAACGAAAGCAGGCGGTAGTGCCCCTGCGCAGGAAAAAAATGTGCGCCAAAGTTCTACATGCGCGAGAAGGCCCACACGCGATCGGGCCTGGGGGAGCATGTGCGTGTATCTCAGAGGTGCGCGAGAAGTTTCACACGCGATCGGGCCTGGGGGAGTGTGTGCGTGTATTTCAGAGGTGCGCGAGAAGTTTCACACGCGATCGGGCCTGGGGGAGCGTGTGCGTGTATTTCAGAGGTGCGCGAGAAGTTTCACACGCGATCGGGCCTGGGGGAGCGTGAGCCTGTGCGTGTATTTCAGAGGTGCGCGAGAAGTTCCACACGTGATTGGCGTGGGCGCGTGTATTTCAGAGGTGCGCGAGAAGTTCCACACGCGATTGGCCTGGGCGCGTGTATTTCAGGGGTGCGCGAGAATTTCCACACGCGATTGGCCTGGGCGCGTGTATTTCAGAGTTGCGCAATAAGTTCCACACGCGATCAGGCCTGGGGGAGCGTGTGCGTGTATTTCAGAGGTGCGCGAGACGATCGGGCCTGGGGGAGCGTGTGCGTGTATTTCAGAGGTGCGCGAGAAGTTCCACACGCGATTGGCATGGGTGCGTGTATTTCAGAGGTGCGCGAGAAGTTTCACACGCGATTGGCCTGGGCGCGTGTATTTCAGGGGTGCGCGAGAATTTCCACACGCGATTGGCCTGGGCGCGTGTATTTCAGAGGTGCGCAATAAGTTCCACACGCGATCGGGCCTGGGGGAGGGTGTGCGTGTATTTCAGAGGTGCGCAAGACGATCGGGCCTGGGGGAGCGTGTGCGTGTATTTCAGAGGTGCGTGAGAAGTTTCACACGCGATTGGCCTTGGCACGTGTATTTCAGGGGTGCGTGAGAAGTTGCACACGCGATTGGCCTGGGCGCGTGTATTTCAGAGGTGCGCGAGAAGTTTCACACGCGATTGGCCTGGGCGCGTGTATTTCAGGGGCTCGCGGGTGTTTTCACATGCGATCGGGCCTGGGGGAGCGGGGTACGTGTATTTCAGGGGCTCACGGGTGTTTTTACACGCGATCGGGCCTGGGGGAGCGGGGTACGTGTATTTCAGGGGCTCGCGGGTGTTTTTACACGCGATTGGGCCTGGGGGAGCAGGGTACCACTCACCGTCTGCCTTGCGTGTAGAAGAACGCGTAGCCAACACCCACCTGCTGTGAAGTAATAGCGTGTGAACCCCAACGCCTGCAAAACAAACGCACCGCACCCCACGAAAAGCAATGTCCGTGCGCGATACGTCACAGACACGCATACGCGCTAAGGGCCTTTGGTCCAATGGAATCGCGTATGCATGCTGACGCGCTTACGCGCTAAGGGCCTTTCCTCGATTCACACGCTGACATGCAGAATTTTCACGTGCCAAATCACTCCGTATCAAGCTGGCCACGCGTAAGCACATGGAAGACCACGCTCCTGCCCAAAAGGCCAAATTACTGCCCCCCAGAACCCCGAGCAGCCTCCCACGAGCCATCTGCTGCTGCCTGCCTGCTGCCACCGTGCCCTGCCATTTGGTGCCTGCACATCAGCCATCTGCAGGGGTCCAGTTGCTGTGTCCACCCCTGCTGGAACAGAACACTCCCGACTGGGATACCATCGCTCCACAGCCCAGCCCCAGGACCCAGTTGCCCACCCACGCCTGCCTCGGGGGTCGCCATGTCGGGGCAAACACCATCCGAGACCACTGGCGACCCCCAGCCAGAGGGGCAGAGGGCCACCAGCTTCAGTCAGAAGGAAGTTGGTGTCCTGGTGGAGCTTGTCCTGGGGCATTATGATGCCCTCTTCGGATCACCAAGCGCCGACAAGGAAGGACGGGACAGGATCTGGGACAACTTTGTGGTTGCCATCAACGCGGAGGGGGTGGCAACCCGCAACATCAAGCAAGTCAAGAAGCGCTGGGAGGACTTCAGGTCCAGGACCCTCATAAAGGCCCGGCGCCTCGTGGAGGGGGGCAGGGGCAGCATGAGTACCATCCAGCTGAGGGTCCTGGAACGCGTACGCCCAGCGCTCCATGCCCAGATCCTTGAGAGGCAGACCCGTCTGGAGTCGAGCGGTAAGTGGCCAAGCATTGCTGTGTGAGACAGGGCATGTTGCAGCGTGCTGGTTGTCTGATACTTGCCTGTATGTGTGACATAGGCCATGTACGCGTGTGTGTGTACAGGGACATCATGGTCATGCATGTGAGACCAGTAATGTGTGAAGCACACGGTTGGTGTATGTGTTTAAATGTAACATGGGGAGCCCTATGCGGAATGGACACATGAGAGCATGCCAGTCTCTGTTCCTGGACATAGGTGTGGGTGAGGGTTGGGTGCTGATGCCATGTACATGTATGGTGTCCATGTCTGTGTTTCTGACCTGCGTGTCTGTGACTTGTGGATGCCATGGATGCATGACACATGTCTGTGACAATGTTCAGATTCACTGATGCAGCCTAGTTATCCTTGCATCCACTGTGTCTGGGGTGTACGAGTCAAGATGGATGAAAGTACGTTGAAGTGTGTGCATGTGATAGGCATGACCCATGATGCATGTGAGTCCAAAAATAACATTGTATGCTTCAAGAGTCCCTTGGACATGTTTGCTTATGTCCATAGCATGCACCATGCCTGTTACTGCATGTGTTTTGCCTGCACTGACCCATGTGTTGTGGAGGGACATGATGGAAGTGATCTTTGACAGTGCCACTCATCTGCTATTGCTTCCTGTCTAGAGGACCATTGTACAGTACCCTGATGCTTGTGTTCTATGTCTCCCTCTACACAGCGCAAAGTGAAGAAGAGGGAGGAGACGGCGCTGTGGAGCTAAGCGACGGGGATGCCCCCACGGCTGCAGTGGAAGGGGTGGGTGAGCCCCCACAGGGGCTTGCAATGGCGGAAGACGGTGTGGAGCCATCCAGGTTGGTGGTTTCCACAGAGGAGGAGGAGGCCGCTACTGAGCCGCACATGGGGCCTGGTGGCGGCATCCCTGCTGGTGCAAGTCGTGCAGTCCAGGGGCAGGGGCAGGAGGCAGCACAGGTCGCCGTGGAGGTGCCTGTGCATGTCACTGTCCCTGACACTGTGACTGCACCACCATGCACCAGCAGGGATGCCCCATCCCAGGCCCGTCCGCAGGTAGGGGGATGTCCATGTCATCTGACTCCCCTCCACCTGCGGACGAGGGGACCCCTGGCCGTATGGAGAAGGTCCTGATTGGTGTTGCGTTGCGCACGGCTGTCATTCGTGATGAGGTGCGTGCTTCCCGGGGGGAGCACGCACGTCATCACGAAGAGCACCGTGCCAACGTGGCCCAGTTGGGAGCGGTCATGGTCGGGGGTCTCGTACATGTGTCGGGCACACTGGCGACCCTCTCCTCCTCTGTGGAGGCTATGCGCCAGTCGTACTCCATGCCGTCTTCCGGCCCAGATGCCACCAGGGCCCCCTGTGGACCTGCCCCGACCAATGCAGCCACCTGGTGGGGATCCCATCCCTGCCACAGTCGGGAGTCGGAGGTCCAGCAGGGGTGGACACACCAGCAACTGGACCCCAGCAGATGGAGGATGTGACAGCATCATTGGGCATGCCACGTGCACGACGGCGTCGGTGGTTTCCATCAGCCTGGATGCCGTTGTGCTGACACAGGCAGTTGCGTCGGAGGCAGCGGCAGGCTCGACGTGGGAGGCATCATGGCTCGGGGCCATCAACATCAGGGGTGCAGGCATCGGCCGGAGGTCAGGAGAACCCTGGAATGGGAGTGGCTTCCGTGTGGGAGCGGTTGGGCCAGCAGATAGGTGCGGAGCGGCAGCAGGCAGAGGAGGAACGGCTCACAATGGTCAGGGCGCAGAACTCCATGCGGAGGGCGCTGAGGCGGGCTGAGTGCCTCGAGGGTCTTCGCAGGGAGTTGGAGCTGGACACTGCATTATCCCTGTGGGACCTCGGGGCAAGGGAACATGCCCGCCTCCAAGCCATTGAACAGGAGTTCGATGATGCCCTGGCCGATGACAACAACCAGTGAGCCGTCGGACTAGCCCGCTGCCCTTGTAAATAATTATGTAGTTAGTGTTAGGTTTCCTTTGCTTTTTTATTTATTTCGGACCTTTTGGACAATGGGCCACATTTTTGTATATAGTTTTATTTTATTAGGTAGTATTTTTATGTAGGTTTCATTTCTTCAGTTGGGATCATGGACCCTGGTTTGTTTATCTGTATATAGTTGACTGTTGTATTTTTTTATTTTTTTTTGGATTTACCCATGGAGCAATGGTTTTCGGTTTTGTTTTTACCTTGGATTTACTTTCTTGAACTGTGACTTTGGACACCTTTCCTTTGGATTATGATTTGTCGTTTTTCATTATTTTACGGACATGCTGCTTTTGGTTTTTGATTCCCATTGTCATTTGTTTATTTTTAATTCCATTTATGCTGTCTTTAATACATTTTTTTCATCAAACTTCAATGTGTAGTATCATCTCATTGGTATCATGCATATCATGATATGGGTTTTGAGATTCACTGACACCCATTGGGTGTATGTGAGGGCCATGTGTTCATTTCCAAACTTGCTATTGGGGTTCTATCATGTCATTGCCATTTCTAAGTGGGTGGATGCAATACTCGAGTGGGTGTTTTGCATTTGGAGGCTGACCATAAAGGCCAGGGATCTAGATTGTGATGACATGTTGGCTGGGGGACATGTGTGGGGGCCTGCTGGCAGGTGCCCCGCAATGCTGGGGGGTGGGGGTGCAGGGGGACATGAGTGGGACATGAGTGGGGGCCTGCTGGCAGGTGCCCCGCAATGCTGTGGGGTGGGAGTGCAGGGGGACATGAGTGGGACATGAGTGGGGGCCTGCTGGCAGGTGCCCCGCAATGCTGGGGGGTGGGGGTGCAGGGGGACATGAGTGGGACATGAGTGGGGGCCTGCTGGCAGGTGCCCCGCAATGCTGGGGGGTGGGTGTGCAGGTGGACATGAGTTGGACATGAGTGGGGGCTTGCTGGCAGGTGCCCCGCAATGCTGGGGCGTGGGGGTGCAGGGGGACATGAGTGGGACATGAGTGGGGACCTGCTGGCAGGTGCCCCGCAATGCTGGGGGTGGGGGTGCAAGGGGACATGAGTTGGTGATCAGTAGTGCAAGGAGACATGTGCCTTTGCTTGGGGGCATGCCCATGTTGGGTGGGCTGCCTGCGGGACTTGACCAGGGATGCAGGGTAGTCCCCTGTGGTGTGGGCTGCATGCAGGGGCCATGGAGGGTGTACAGAGGACACCTGGGAGGACCCACACTGCCAAATCACATGTAGGACTCCCCGGCACCCCTGAAATACACGTACCCTGCTGAAATCGCGTGTGAAAATTCTCGCGCACCCCTGAAATACACGTACCCTGCTGAAATCGCGTGTGGAACTTCTCGCGCACTCCTGAAATACACGCGCACAGGCCAATCGCGTGTGAAACTTCTCGCGCACCTCTGGAATACACGCGCCCAGGACAGTCGCGTGTGGAACTTCTCGCGCACCTCTGGAATACACGCGCCCAGGCCAATCGCGTGTGGAACTTCTCGCGCACCCCTGAAATACACGCGCCCAGACCAATCGTGTGTGGAACTTCTCACGCACCTCTGAAATACACGCGCCCAGGCCAATCGCGTGTGGAACTTCTCGCGCACCCCTGAAATACACGCACACGCTCCCCCAGGCCCGATCGCATGTGGAACTTCTCGCGCACCTCTGAAATACACGTGCCCAGGCCAATCGCGTGTGGAACTTCTCGCGCACCCCTGAAATACACGCACAACACGCTCCCTCAGGCCCGATCGTGTGTGGAACTTCTCGCGCACCTCTGAAATACACGCGCCCAGGCCAATCGCGTGTGGAACTTCTCGCGCACCTCTGGAATACACGCGCCCAGGCCAATCGCGTGTTGAACTTCTCGCGCACCCCTGAAATACATGCACACGCTCCCCCAGGCCCGATCGCGTGTGGAACTTCTCACGCACCTCTGAAATACACGCGCCCAGGCCAATCGCGTGTGGAACTTCTCGCGCACCCCTGAAATACACGCACACGCTACCCCAGGCCCGATCACGTGTGGAACTTCTCGCGCACCTCTGGAATACACGCGCTGAGGCCAATCGCGTGTGGAACTTCTCACGCAACCCTGAAATACACGCACACGCTCCCCCAGGCCCGATCGCGTGTGGAACTTCTCGCGCACCTCTGGAATACACGCACCCAGGCCAATCGCGTGTGGAACTTCTCGCTCACCCCTGAAATACACACACCCAGCCCGTTCACGTGTGAAACTTCTCGCGCACCTCTGAAATACACGCACACGCTCCCCCAGGCCAGATCGCGTGTGAGACTTCTCGCGCACGTGTGTTCCCGAAACCCGTAATACACGTTCCCCGCTTTGCTGTTTGCCAGTCCGGTAAACTGGTACAGGGTTGGCGCAGCCCTTTGCAATGGTTTTGCGATCTTGATGGCTTTTCCTTGCGCGAGGGCGTTCTTGGGGGCGTAACTGGCGCTGCTGCAGGGTCGCTGCACCACTCTGCGCCACGTCTGCATTTGGAGGCGAGAATCAATGAATACGCTGTGCGCGGGAATTGATTTTATCGAACGCGGCTGGCGCAGACATTCGCACGGGCACGCTGTGCGCCAGCCGCGTGCGACACTTTTGTGAGGAATTCCATGAATCGGCCTGCATGTGTCTATACCACATAGCCCAAAACTTCACATACAAAAAATATAAAACCCGATGAAAAAAAAGGTAGATATAGATTTACAGATTGTGAAGGCAGCTTAGTGAAACTTACCAAACGAAGCTTAATTAATCATATCAAATTGTCATTAAGAACTATATTACATGTCCCTGCTACAACTTTTTAAACCATGAAGAAAAGAAGAAGAGATACTAGAAAACTATGACTCCTATGAAGACGCTTTCAAAACAAATGAAAGCATTATCACTATATAAACTTTACGCAATACAAAACAATGTTGCACAATGAACAGCAACACGAAGAAGAACTCCAGGCCCAACTATATAAGGACACTCCCGACAGTAGTCAACCTTCTGTAGCAGGAAGTCAAGAACCACTGGGACTGCCACTAATAGCAAATGAGCAGCATTAGCTATGACAGAAGTAGAGAACACCATGTGTCACTATGAAGAAGATACAGAAGACTTAACTGTACTACAATCAAAACTGAACAAAGAGCAGCGCCCCATTTTTCAAGAAGTAACAGAGAAATTGCACATGATTTACAACATGCAAATAAAGTATGTAACTGCCAAAATTACAGACCTATACTACAATACGTCAGTGGTGAAGTTTGTTCAGGCAAAACAATCTTAATCAAAATCATCAGCAAGTTCCTTCAACAATTGACAAACAACAAACTGACAGCTGTTGTAGCTGCCCCACAGGTTTAGCTGCCTACAACATAGGCGGTGTCACTTTACACTGATTACTACTCCTTCCAGTAGAACACCAAAACAAATTAGAATATTACAAACTTTCTACAGAAGCTGCAATGGAACTATGCAGAGTGTTAAAACAAATGAAAATGCTACTAATAGATGAAGTGAGCATGGTCTCCAACCTAATGTTGGCTTTGATTCACCTCAGATTGCAAGAAGTACTTAAAGCAAATTACGAAGAGCTCTTTGGAGGAAAACATATTATTGTTTTCAGAGATCTTCTTTAATTGACACCAGTGAAAGGTGAACTTATTTTTAAAACCTTAGGACACAAACTCTGCCGTGAAACTGTTGGCAGCATAGGAAATGTCAAACTTTGGCAACATTTCCAATATAGAGAATTAACAGAAAACATGCACCAATCTGCAGACCTCACTTACGCCAACATTTTAAAAAGTATTAGAGTTGGTGTGCTATCTCAAGAAGCACAAGCAATATTAAAAACCCGGCACATCCATGCACTTTTTGTCCATAACTCATGTGCTACTGATGTTATGGAACTATTAGCGCACAAAAATGTCAATTGTATGTCCAAATTCAATGAAACAATGTTGAAAAAAGAAATGCAACCAATAATTGAAATTTGCTCCACAGACAAACTGGACGTACATGGCATGACACCACCCATGTGTCAACAAGCCACAACAAGACTAAATACCTTAGAAAATTCTATCTCCAACACAGCTGGTTTGGAGAAAATATTAAAATTATCCTTAAACTGTAGAGTATTGCTTAAACGTAACCTTGATGTGGAGCAAGGACTAGTTAATGGAGCACTGGGTACAGTTGTTGGCTTTCAAACATACCCACGTGACAACAACATTCAGTTTGTCAATATTCTCTTTGACAAACTTTCAGAAGTAAAAAGGATAGGGCGCTCAACAGCTTGATTCCTTCTCTTCAAAGACATGTATGTACGCAGAGAACAATTTCTCTAATTCTAGCATATGCAGTCACCATTCATAAATCACAAGGTCTTACCCTAGACAAAGCATTGATAGATATTGGTAACACCGTCTTTAAAGAAGGCATGAGCTATGTAGCACTATCACGCTTACGTACACTTGACAGTCTATTTCTAATCAACTTTGATGCAAGTAAAGTAAACACTAATATTCCTTGCATTTTAGAATACAATAGACTACGTTCACTATACACCCCCCCATCTAAAAACAAATCCTGTTCCACAAAAAGGAAAACATTGTAAAAGAAAACTAATTCAAACAGAAATGCAACAAGATCTGACTGCAAATCCTCCAAAGAGAGTAAAAGAAGCTAATACTTCATCAATAACACAACCAAAGAAGAACCTATTACTCAAAGTAACTCAGGTACTTCTTCAAAGAAGCAACACACACTCTGAAAAAATGACTTGGACACAGAACTATCTGGTCCATTCAAATTGTCAAATATAACTGGTGTAAGTTGCTAAGCAAATGTAGCAATGAATATTCTATTTCAATTGCCACCAATTGTTGACAACATTTACTTACGCAGTACAGGCCAATTGTGTTTGCAAATGTTAGTATTGCATAGAAACGCAACAAATAATCCTGACAACACGCATAGTGTTCATGGAATAAGACAAGAATTGGACTACTGTGCTGGAATGGTGAAATTCACCATAAACTCACAAGAAGATCCACAAGAATGTCTAATGTACTTACTACAAGTACTGGAAAACAAAATCATACCTATAAATGAAATATTCCTGATTTCATACATGTGGAAACATACATGCACTCTCTGCAACAATGTGACACAGGAACAAATCCCTAATGAGCGCTTTCTGCATGTATCCATACCTAATTGTGAATCTGTTCCATTTCAGCAACTTGTACAAAATGCAAACCATGGTAGATTATATACTACCTGCAATTCAGCTAATCGCTCCACCTTACTAATACAAACACATAGTAAATACATAATACTAATGCTTCTATGTTACAATGCAGATGGTACCAAAAACAACTGCAAGCTGACTGGATTCGCACATGGTCAAGTATCACTTGGTAAGAAAACCTTCACAACAATAGGTAGAATCTACCACGCAGGAGCCACAACCAATGCAGGTCACTATACTGCATATATAAAAAAGAAATGTGGATGGTTCGAATGCATTGATAGTACCATTACTCTAAAGCAGAGATTACCAGAAAATCTTACAAACACTTATTTAATCTTCTTAAAACCAAAATTTAATAACTAATCTGTACTTAAACATTAACAAAACTTCAATTAAAAAACTATAAACTGTTAGAATACGCCAACAGGTATCTAACTGCCCCAAGATTCTATAACAACCAAACAGATAAATGAATACCACTAAATTATAACAAAAAATAGACAGTTAGAATACACCAACAGGTATCTAACTGCTCCAAAAATCTGCAACAAGCCAACAGATAGAACATTAGCCAGAAACAACAAGTGAACACTGAAAACAAACAAACAAATAGACTGTAGCATAACAATAAAAGGCTTTTTTAATTCGACATGGATTTTTTTTCCCACAGACCCAATGATTTGAAAAACAAACACAGAAACTGAGCAAATTGCACAGTACACTGGTTTGTAAACTACTAATTATGAGAGTAGAAAAAAAGCTGAAATGTCTATTTTGCAATGTAATAAGTCTTTATAAAATACCTACACTAACATGATCTTTTCTTTTATCACGGAAATTGAAAAAGAACATCTGCTCCAGTTACCCAACTCATGAAAAAAATATATCCAATCACAAAAAATCAAACAGAAAGGATATTCTAATAGAACGAAGGATATTCTAATAGAACGCATAAATACTGCTGCATAACATCTAACCATACACCACAATACAAAATGTTCACTTCCATTGATATGCTATACTACAGTGCTTGTTACCAAACTCTACAATCTTAATGACATGACGTAGCCAAAACTTCACATACAAACTATACAAATGAAACAGTACAGCAACTGTAGATTTGCAAACATTTGATAGACATTCGATTCTATGGGTGTGATCTATGGGTGTGATATGCTGTGGTGGTTGTGGCCCTGGCCTAGAGTCTTGGGTGTATGGCCTACAGCCTACAGCCTGCGGCCATGGTTTTTTTTTTTTGGGATCTAGGTTTTTAGTAGCGCAACTTAACCATAACGTCCCTTTAACAAAGTTTTTTCACTGAATTTCATAGTTTTTTAGTAGCACAACTTAACAATAATGACTTTGACTTTATATACATGTCATATGGAACTGACTAGATCTCTTCTTATGAACTTGATGTCCGTGAACTTATTTAATGTTCGCGGACATGTTCGGAGAACAGTACCACCACCTAAAAACTCTGGGGAGGTATGATGTGTAATAGTTATATCATAACATAGGAACATTTAACAAATTCACAAAGCAGCACACATACAAAGTATATGTAGTAATACTTAAAAAATGTTACCCATATATGTAACACACTAACCATTCATGTAAATACAATATGTTTTAAAATGGAATATACCAAAAGAAGATAAAGTGGCTTCCACCATAATTACCTCACAGACGCTCCACAACCAACAGCAAGACCAGACGTATACACTGCTGATTACATATCTCACCAGACATAGTAAGTGCACTTCTTTTTACTCATATATTTATAAACTTTCTATATTAGAAAAAAAAAAAAACATATTACTTCTTTGTTTTCTCACAGAAATGTGTAGTACTCTGGACTGGCTAGAGGACCATTTCCCACTAGACGAAATGTTAGAAGATAGTCCACCTAATGGTACACACTTTACTGTATAAACCAATTGATGAATATTATTTTGTATACATTCAACATATACATTTTTTTTTACAGACCATACAAAAATTGCAACTTCCAAAGAAAAAGAAGTGGTGGATAACACTCTTGAACACATTACCCACAGAATGGACCAACTTATGGCAAATTTTATGGATTTAAAGAACTTTGTGGAAGATCACCTAAAACCACCAACAACATACCATTGTCCCACCTGTACTTGTCCCCCCTCACCATATCCCATTCATTTATCCCCAAACTCTCTCCATGGACCACAACGTTTTGATGAGATTTCCATCCCTTCTTCACCTGATCCCACTAATATTGAAAACCCTAATTCTCCTGTTTTTGTTTCCGTTTCTGCCCCACCTTCTCAGTCATAAATTGTTTATATATGTTAAATAAAGTTACTTTTTTATATTGTGTTGTAATTACTTTCAGTTCCTTGTAATAAAACCAATTTAGGTGTCCACGGACACTGCGGTTGTTCGGAAATGTTCGTAAAGAAACGAAAATGTAACTGTCCTGATGACACTACATCTGTCTGTAATGTTCTCATGCAAGTTCAAAATGTTCTAAGAACACTCGTAGTGTCCTGAAATGTTCGTAAAGAAACAAAAATTAAAGTGTTCTAAAGAACACTATATCTGTCCGTAAAGTTCGCTATCAACTTAAAACTGTCCTAAGAACACAATTGGTGTCCTGAAATGTTCGTAAATAAACAAAATGATGTGTCCTGAACAACAGTACAACTGTTCGTAGTGTTCGCTATCCAACTGAAAGTGTTCTAAGAACACAATTGGTGTCCTGAAATGTTCGTACATAAACTAAATTACACGTGTCCTGAAGAACACTATATCTGTCCTTACTGTTCGCTACCAAGTTTAAACTGTTCTAAGAACACACGCGGTGTCCTGAAATATTCGTTTCACGTGTGACGCACTTTTAATTACTTCAGAACCCGAACAGTGTCCGTAGGACATCAATGCGCATGCGCTAACCAATCTCCGTGCACTTGGTGTCCTGCGGACAGGCGCTTCCTTCACAGACTAGTTTGCAAACAGATCATATGACCGTGCCCACGCTCATCGTGTGTCCTCAAATGCGGACACTGTTCGTGTCCCCGAACAATTTAAAAGTACATTTTCAGTTAATCCATAATATTTTTCAATAAAATCTCACCATGCCACAAGTCCCACATAGCAATCTTGAGTTTCTATATACCTTTTGAAACTTTCCGATCCTTTTTTTGTGTTCGATCTGTCCACGCACAGTGCGCATGTCCGCGGACCGCGCACAAGCACCCCTATAAAAGACCACACCCAAGAGCTTATTCCCATTGTGTTTCTGGCTATTCTTCAGAACACAGTGATTTTTGCTGCCACCTGCATACTACACCATCATCGACATGGCATCCTTGGCTGCTGAACTGCCACTTGGTGCTGCACCTGCTTCAGCACCACCACCACCCCCTCCACCACCACCACCTCCCCAAGGGCCTGAAGAGGGGAACAGGACTGAGGATGCGGAGGAGGAAGAAGAGGATAATGAGAATGAGGTAGAGGAAATCCCTACTACCCGCACTAGGCGTGAGTCTTGGGTGTGGCGGTTATTTACCATTCATGGGAATGGTCCTAAGGCTCGTGCGAACCATGTTACCTGCAATGAGTGCAAAATGATACTCAGTCGCGGGAAGCACGGTAACTACAGCTTTGGGACCACTACTATGAAGCGACACCTGAGGTCATTTCACTCTGGGGCTATTCGCAGGGTTGAACCTTGCGAAGAACGTAGCAGGTTGATTTCCTCTACTTCATCCTCTGTTTCTGATCCTTTCACCACAAGGACCACCTCTGTGGGACAGCGTCTTTCTCAAGCTGCCTCACAGGCCATACAGAATGCTGATGACCCTTACCTTTCGAGGGTCACAGTTGTATGTATGTACTGTGACACAGTACTCTGCAGGGGGGAGCGACTTCGGAGTGCTTTTGAGACTATCGTCTCAGAGCACGAGAAGACCTGCTCACTACCCAAATAAAACTCACTCTACATCTTCCTCTCTCAGCTCGCCCTTTCTTATCCCTGTGGTTGGTGTCCCCCCCTTTACCCTCCTTTACCCTCCTCTCCTAGTGTGTCGTGTCTGAAAAACCCAAAAAAATACAAAATTACAAAAATCAAAAAAAAATAAGGCTCTTTTCAGAGCCGCCTTTCCCAGTTAAAAAATAGAAGTGAAAATAAATGAAGCAGGGCTCTTTGTATTTTTTAGAAGTCCGCGGACAGTTTGCGAACATTAAAAAAATCGGGTTACTACTCCATCACAAACATTGTAATTTTCTCTGGAAAGAAGTGGTGGCTCTGAAAAGAGCCTTTGGGTGGTGTTTGTAAGTCAAAAATTGTAAATGCTTAACATCTACTTCAATATTGTTGTTGTAATTCCAAAAAAGGTCGCAATGCATTTTGTACATTTCTCAGAAAAATCTGATTGCCACCATAAGTAAGATGGACTCCATCTCTGCGAAAAATGTATGTACTACAAAACATAATATTTTCATTGTGAAAAGAAGACATGACAAAATCTCTTAGAAAGCCACAAACAGCCTTATTAACATTGCGCCTTGCTTTTTCCATTTGTGGACCAAATGAAGAAGAACGAAGCCACATTTGTCTCTGCGCAATCCGTGAAAATATCACTTGAGAATTAAGAAACATGTCCATAACTTTCCTCAGTCCTTCTTTCATAGCAAATTGCAAATAAATTCCAGTCACATGCCCTAAACTGTTCCCTCAACAATGAATTACAATTATGTCTGGATGTTGCTCTGTCTCCAAAGTAGCACAGAGAGGTAGCAAATCCAACCACTTCATTCCACGTACTCCATGCCAGTGTACTTCCACATGTGGGAATCCAAGATCTACAGCTACTCCACAGCTTTCTGCATGCACCTTCAACCAATGTATCCACGAATCTCCTAAAATCCAAACAATCTGTGTTCTGAAACACACAGCCATAGCTATCTTTTATTCTCTCAGCAAAAAGAGTATCTCAGAAAATCTCTCCTGGCACAACACACCCACCAAACTTTCCTGACCAATCCCTTTCAGTGCTTATTCTCATTTGCATGACTTCTGAACCCAAAAATCTCCGGATGTAACTCCCGATGTCCGGGAACTACCGCCATGTCCGCGGACATATCGTAACATGAACAGCCCTTCTACCATTTCCACTACACTCTCTCTGCCATTCCCTCATTGGATGTACCTCAAAAATCACATGACCATGCACCAATCACATTCAAGACCTCTACATCTAACTGCATCATCATAGATCAGCACTGCAAATGTACTCTGAATCTCTGAGTACAAGTGTCATATCATTGGCAAGCAGCATCTACCACAAATACTGTTCAAGTCTTCAAGATTTCTACTTGCAGCTCCATGCATATCCATATGCATGAACACAAACTTCAGGTATGCATATTTTCTGTATAGTAGATGACATAGCTCTCAACCATTTTTGTTTTACAGGCGGGTGAAATCACCCGATTTTGTTTTTGGCGGGTGAGACGCCCATTGGAATGAATGAGCGTGCAGGAGGCTTGGCGGGTGAGTCTGCCCTTTACAAGGCGTGTGACACCCGCCAAAAGCGTGTGAGTTGAGAGCTATGGTAGATGAACACATTTTCAAACAGACTTTTACCTTGTAAAATCTGTAAAATGAATTTACTGTACTTTTTTCAATTTCCTAAAATCAACTATCACTTATACACCTTTATACTTTTTACTTTCTTTATACACACACACTCAAATCATGTTAAACTAACATTTTTTAAATGAAATATATAGACTACATATATTCAAACAAAATTGCATGCAAACACAATCTATGTTTAAACCTTTATAAAAATACTTATACAATTTCATATTTTTTGTTTTTATTTATTTATTTACTTAATTACTTTAAATTAGACATGACATTGAGGCACTATTACCTAGAACAGTTTACTTACAGAAATAGTGGTATTCACTAATATATTATAAATTTCACAAGACATAGTAAAGATATTTTATTTTTGCTACAGTTAGTCATTCAATACAATTTGTTCATTAAGAACATATCATATGTACTGAACTGATCCAATGTATCTTATGTAAATAAATTAGTTTAATGGTTTTACAGAAGGCACTGAGGATTTCAATTTAAAAAATCAATATCTAAATTAAAAACAGTGCTATATACAAACAAAGTTACTAATTTGAAGCTTTTACAGTTGCAGTGAAGACCAGTTTCCTGAAAAGAAGCAGCCGAATTCGAAGAAGAAAGAAAAACTAAGAAGTTACCTGTTAATTTTAAAAAAAAAGTAAGTAAAATATCACCATAATATTTACATTATTAATCAAATATACTATAACATTAATACCAGCTATTTTGGTTTCTTAAAATAGAGATTTTGTACCATTTTGTCCAAAAATTTCCATGTCGTAAACAGCGATTTACAACCAGAATGGCCCACAAATGTCTATTTTTGGACACACAAATTAGCCAACTGAACCACTACAATTTTGATATTATAGAACAAACAACTGTTTTAATTGTATACATTAGATTTACTATTTGTACTTTTCCACACCACTAGCATACTTTTTTTTGTCATCTGAACCCCAGTTTAGTGACACATAAATTCAAGAATACCTATCCCTACTAGTTTTAGTTCCCAATGCACAATCACACACCATTACATACATCTTTATTATCTTACTCAAACACTCATGCACACAGCACACATACATTCCAGAACACCCCAACCCATATCTTCTTTATTTTTTTCAACAGACCCTAAAGAATGCCTACCAAAAGACAACTCCGTAGAAAGCAACGCAAAATTAGAGCAAATGAAAATAAAGGTGTCCAACATAAGCATCCATCTCTAGCAGAATTTGTAAAAAAAGTTGAAACAAAACAGCTAATACAATCATTTAGGGAAACACAAGAAGTTTCAAGTACAACAACTTCGCTTCCTCTATCAAAATGTAAAACAAACCAAAAAACAATTAACAGAAAATCAGCTATCAGTACAGATAAAACTACTTCTTCAAATTTTAATATAGTGCAAAGTAAGCATACCAAGAAAAGTATTTTAGCCAAAATATACCGTCACAAAGTCCTTCAAAATCTTATAAAAACAGGAGAGAAATCAGGTTCAAAGCTTAAAACCTATCGTAGGAAATTAATCTTAGAAGCATTGATGGACAGTGCAATTCTTCTCAAAAGAAATTTATTTATTTTACTGTTAAACAAAATGAAACCACTAACAAAACTAATAACTAAATTACAAAAAAGACTTCTCAATAAGCGAAATGTCAACAGAAAGAACTTTTTAAGTATCTGCGGAGGTGAATGGAATCACACTACGAGCACAGAACCATATTTTAATGAAGAAGCGTACAAACAAAAGCAAATGAATACAATTGCCATAAATAGCAGTGGTCGAGGTTATGAAAAAGTGAATAATACCATAATGGAACAAGAAGTACTCCTTACAAAAATATGCCCTGAAAACTTAGAATTACCCCTCCATTCAACTGAATCAGAACGTCTAGTGTACAAATGGCCATGCGCGTCAATGTGTAACATTCCCAAACAATGTTTCAAATCTTTACACCAATTCCTCAATAAATATGTAAAAAGCAAAGACAAAATCAAAATTAAATTACTGCAAAATATAGATACCTGTCCAGTGCGCAAGTACACAGGACTACAAGGACATTCATTGGCCTGCATTACAGGACCTACTTGTAAAACCACTTTCCATGATATCAAAAGGATATCAACACATCATTCAACTATAAGAAATCTAGTCTATAAACTGTACTATGCTAAAAGTCCTGCTTTAGCAATAGCAAAGTTAAATAACATCCTTCTACATGGTACAGCAAAAGACCTACTTGAAGAAATTCACTATATCCAGAAAAAATATTTTGGAAGTGAAAGCCATTTACAGAATGAAATAGCTTTAAACCAATTAAGCAACAATTCTACACATGGCAACCTTTTGCTAAACACATACAAAAAAGAAATACTAAAATTTAAAAGTACATCAGCTGAAGTACCAAACCATGTATGTGTATGTTGCCGTAGAATTTTTTATAAAAGTAACACAAAAACTGTGGACCTATCATACAAAATAGAAGACAATGAAGATTCTAAATGGTTTGAATTAGCTCTCTACCTTCTAGCAGAAAACAAATATGAAATAACTGAGCCCTAAATACTTTGCAGTTATTGCACTACAAATATTTACAACAACCAAACTCCTTCACGTTCTATCGCAAAGAATTTGGAATTATACCCAGTACCAAAACCTCTACAACAACTTAATTTATATGAGAGCATCATGATTCAAACAGTACACCCATTTCAAGCAATAATACGCCTTCAACCAAAAACAGCAAAATTACCTCCCTCTGAATTGGTAAAAGGCATTCGTGGAAAAGTAGTTTATTTACCATTAAATCTAAAAGAAAATGTGCATACTCTAGGAGTGCAACGTCCAATGCAGCAATCTTTAATTATATTAGTAAATGGAGTACATACAAAAGACACAAAAATATGGCAACAGCTGGTAGATTTATATAAAGTTAGACAAGCCTTCCAATATCTTAAAGAGAATAATGAATATTACAAAGAAATTAATATTGAAGAAAACTTGAAAGATACAACTGAAATAATTCAAGAAACACAAGAAGCTGGTCAATTTGAGCTATTAGATCCTGCTACAATATCAAATACTTTAGACCATTATACAATTCATCCTTTGCACTGTAATGACACCGTACAAGATGGACTAGAAATTTACCAAATGCGTCAAACAAAAGGATCGCCAATCAGTATATGGGAAAAAAGTATAGAAGCACGTGCTTTTCCTCTACTCTTTCCTACTGGCAAAGGAGGAAGGTATGATGATAGACCTATTCAAATATCAGCTTGAGAATACCGCTCATTATGGATGTATTCTGAAGATCCCAGATTTAGACAAAATGTGGAATACATATTCCACCTACTCTTTGAAAGTGAACTAGCAACTTTATGTTACGGAGTTGCACACATATTAACATCAGGATCACACTTTCAAAATATGACAGCTACACAATTATTAGAGAAAGTGCAACAAAAGGATGAGGTTTTACAATCAAATATTACAAATCTATTAGCAAATATGCGTGGTACTAAAGAGTACTGGTTTCGACGTCATGGAGATGTACGTTGTATGATCAGAAACCTTGGCCCACCCACTTGGTTTGTTACATTAAGTTGTGCAGAATATGCATGGGAAGATTTACATGATTTCCTACGCATATCAAATAAAAACAAAACAAACATAGACATTCTAACACCTGGAGAACTTTGTTCTTTGGATCCTGTTAATGTTTCAAGATATTTTCACCATCGCTTCATTGCTATGCTACATTTTATTTGTAATAAAACTGTTCCTCCCCTTGGAGAAGTGCAACACTTCTTTTGGAGAAAAGAATACCAAGCCAGAGGAGCACCACATATCCACATGCTTTTATGGATTAAAGATGCTCCTAAATTTGGTCAAGACAGTGATGCCACTGTTTTACAGTTTATTGAAAAATATGTCACTTGTGAAATTCCATCAGAAGCCACAAATAGCGATCTTCGTGCACAAATGTTACAATTTCAAAGACACAAATGTGGAAAATATTGTCGTCGCAAATACAAAAACAAAGCCAAATACTACACCAAATGCCGATTTGGTTTCCCTAGACCAGTTACAACTACAGGTCAAGTAAACAACCTCGTGTCTTCAGTTAGACATGCTGTTAAAGGAAAGTCACCTAAAAATACATATTACATAAAAAGAAAAGAAGAAGAAAAATATATCAATGATTATAATGCAATCATTGCCCACTTATGGAATGCAAACATAGATGTGCAGTACATTGCAGACAATTCTACTGCAGTTGCACGATATGTCACAGCATACTTAACTAAAGCAGAAAAGACAGAGCTCCAAGACCTCTTGAATGACCTGTCATCAGATAAAACAGTATCTCAGAAGTTATACAGCTTGGGCATAAAAATGCTCACCCAATAGAGAATGTGGATCTTATGAAGCAGCTGATCGTTTAACTGGTACTTCATTGTATGGTAAATCTGAAAATATAGTATGGCTAAGTCTTGGTCCAGCTAAATCTAGAAAAAGAGTTCTAAAATCATATGAAGATATAGAAACAATAGCCAAACATGATCCCAACAGCCAAGACATTTTAAAAAACAATTTATTGGACACATACTACCCAAACAGAAGTAATACTTTGGAAAACATGTGTCTATACCAAATAGCCCAAAACTACACATACAAAAATAATATGAAACCCGATGAAAAAAAAGGTAGAGTGACAGACTGTGAAGGCAGCTTAGTTAAACTCACTAAACCAAATTTAATTAATCATATCAAATTGTCATTGAAGACTCCTCAACATAAAGAAGTATATTACATGTCCCTGCTACAACTCTTCAAACCATGGAGAAAAGAAGAACAATTACTAGATAACTATGACTCATATGAGGATGCTTTCAAAGCAAATGAAAGCACTATAACTGATGTAAACTTTACACAGTACAAAACAATGTTGCACAATGAACAGCAACATGAAGAAGAACTCCAAGCCCAACTAGATAAGGATACTCCTGACAGTACTCAACCTTCTGTAACAGGAAGCCAAGAACCACTGGGAGAACCTCTAATAACAAATGAGGCAGAATTAGCTATGATAGAAGTAGAAAACACCATGTGTCAGTATGAAGATAAGGAAGACTTAACTATACTACAATCAAAACTAAACAATGCGCAAAGTAGCATTTTTCAAGAAGTAACAAAACAAATTGCACATGGTGTAAAACATGAAAATAAATAATGTTCCTGCCATAATTATAAACCTATACTACTGTACGTCAGTGGTGAAACTGGTTCTGGCAAAACATTCCTAATCAAAATCATTAGTAAGTTCCTTCAACAATTGACAAACAACAAACTGTCAGCTGTTGTCACTGCCCCCACAGGTTTAGCTGCCTACAACATAGCTGGTGTTACATTACACCGGTTACTACTATTACCAGTAGAACACCAGAACAAATTAGACTATTACAAACTTTCTGCAGAAGCTGCAATGGAATTACGCAAAATATTGAAACAAATGAAAATGCTACTAATAGATGAAGTGAGCATGGTCTCCAACCTGATGTTAGCTTTGATTCACCTCAGATTACAAGAAGTACTCAAAACAGACTATGAAGAGCTCTTTGCAGGAAAACACATTATTGTTTTTGGAGATCTGCTTCAATTAACACCAGTAAAAGGTGAACCTATTTTTAAAACATTAGGGCACAAACTCTGCCGTAAAACTGTTGGCAGCATTGGAAATGTCAACCTTTGGCAACATTTCCAATACAGAGAATTAACAGAAAACATGCGCCAATCTGCAGATCTAACTTATGCCAACATTTTAAAAAGTTTGAGGGTTGGTATACTTTCTAAAGAAGCAGAAGCAACATGGAAAACCCGGCACATTAATGCACTTTATGGCGATAATGCATGTGCTACAGATGTTATGGAACAATTAGCCCACAAAAATGTCAATTGTATGGCCTTAATGCCAACTCTTGCAAGCTGTTTCAAATTCAATGAAATCATGCTAAGTAAAGAAATGCAACCAATAATGGAAATTAGCGCCACAGACAAACTAGATGTACATGGTATGACACTACCCATGTGTGACCAAGCCACAACAAGACTAAATAATTTAGAAAAATCAATCTCAAACACAGCAGGCTTAGAAAAGATGTTAAAATTATCCTTAAATTGCAGAGTAATGCTTAAACGTAACCTTGACGTGGACCAAGGACTAGTTAATGGAGCACTGGGTACAGTTGTTGGCTTTCAAACATACCCACGTGACAACAAAATTCAGTTTGTCAATATACTCTTTGACAAACTTTCAGAAGTAAAATGGATAAGACGCTCAACAGCTAGATTCCTTCTCTTCAAAGATATGTATGTACGCAGAGAACAATTTTCTCTAACTCTTGCATACGCAGTCACAATTGATAAATCACAAGGTCTTACCCTAGACAAAGCAATGATAGATATTGGTAACACAGTCTTTAAAGAAGGCATGAGCTACGTAGCAGTATCACGCTTACGTACACTTGACGGTCTATTTCTAATCAACTTTGATGCAAGTAAAGTAAACGCTGATATTCCTTGCATTTTAGAATATAATAGACTTCGCTCACTATACACTCCCCGTCTAAACACATATTCTGTTCCACAAAAACTAAAAAGTTGTAAAAGAAAACTAAATCAAACAGAAATGCAACAGGACGTCACTGCAAATCCTCCAAAGAGAGTAAAAGAAACTAATACTTCATCAAGTACTACAAACAAAAAAGAATCAATTAGAGAAAGTAAACCAGGTACTTCTTTAAAGAAGGAAGACAAACTCCAAAAAAAGCAGTTAGATACAGAACTACCTGGACCATTTAAATTCTCAAATATAGTTGGTGTAAGTTGCTATGCAAATGTAGCAATGAATATTCTATTTCAATTACCACCAATTGTTGACAACATTTACTCACACAGTACAGACCCATTGTGTTTGCAAATGTTAGTACTTCACAGAAATGCAGCAAACAATCCTGACAACACATATAGGGCCTCATTACGACCCTGGCGGAGTGGGTTTACGCCAGCGGTATTCGCGGCGGACCCGTCCGCCCCACTACGAGTTCCCATAGCGCCATGGAGCGTTTTCCGCCTGGTTTTTCCGGGCGGAGAAATCCATGGCGCTACGGGACCTTGTTGTTAATTACGCCACCGTATTTTACGGTGGCGTAATTAACGCCTTCCCCACTCCCATTATACCCTATGGGGCAAAAATGGGAATGGGGAAGGGTAAAATGGGGAATGGGGATTTACCGCCCCGCCAACCTCGGAATGGGGCGGTAAATCCGCCAACCCCCATGGCGCTATCGGCAGCTTTCCGCCGTGCTCCATGGTGCATTTGGCGCTACGATTTCCGCCAGGGTCGTAATGAGGCCCATAGTGTTTTTGGAAAAAGACGACAATTGGACTACTGTGCTGGAATGGTGAAATTCACTATAAACTCACAGGAAGATCCACAAGAATTTCTAATGTACTTACTACAAGTACTGGAAAACAAAAACCTACCTATAAATGAAATCTTTTAGATTTCATACATGTGGAAACATACATGCACTCTCTGCAACAATGTGACACAAGAAGAAATCCCCAATGAACGCTTCATATATATATATCAATACCAAATTGTGAATCCATTCCATTTCAGCAACTTGTACAAAATGCAAACCATGGTAGATTATGCTCTATCTGCAATTCAGATAATCGCTCCACGTTAGTAATACAAACACATAGTAAATACGTAATACTAATGCTTCTACGTTACAATGCAGATGGTACCAAAAACAACTGCAAGCTGACTGGATTCACACATGGTCAAATATCACTTGGTAAGAAAACCTTCACAACAATAGGTATAATCTACCACGCAGGAGCCACAACCAATTCAGGGCACTACACTGCATACATAAAAAAGAAATGTGGATGGGTTGAATGTAATGATAGTACCATTACTCTAAAGCAGAGATTACCAGCAAATCTTACAAACGCTTATTTGATGTTCTTAAAACCAAAATTTGATAAATAAACTGTATTTGAACCTTTAAGTAAATTTGTGTTACAAAAATATAAACTGTTAGAATACTCCAAAAGCTATCTAACTGCTCAAATATTCTACAACAACTAATCAGATAAATGAATACCACTAAATTAGACCAAAAAATACACAGTTAGAATACGCCAATTGGTATCTAACTGTCCCAAAATTTAACAATATCCAAATAGATAAATCAAAACCACTAAAATATATTAAAAAAATAGACAGTTAGAATACGCCAATTGGTATCTAACTGCTCCAAAATTTTATAATATCAAAACAAATGAAGAATCTGTTACTGCTCCAAAAAAAATACAACAAAGAAAAGTATAAAGCATTAGCCAGAAACAACAAGTGAACACTGAAAACAAACAAACAAATAAACTGTAGCATAACAGAAAAAGTTTTTTTTTTTAATCCAACATGGATTTTTTTTTCTCCCACAGACCCAATGATTTTAGCAACAAATACAGAAACTGAGCAAATTGCACAGTACTCTGATTTGTACTCTACTAAATATGAGGGTAAAAAAAAAATAAAAGTATATTGCTTATACAATGTAATAAGTCATTACAAAATACTAATACTAACATGCTATTTTCTTTTATCACAGAAATGAAGAAGAAAAACATGGACTCCCATTACTAGACCAAACAGTAAGTATACAATAATAAGGACAACCATAGCAGCATATCACATCCATAGTATCTAATACCTTTGTTCCTTATACATTTGTTTTTCACCCAAAGTTATAAGCCAAATGGCCATGCACCCAAGACTCTATGCTCTGGCAACAACCACCGCAGCATATCACATCCATAGAGTCAAACATTTCAACTATGATCTATGGGAAACTTTTAATGTCCACGAACAATGTGAGTGTTCTTAGAACACTTTGAACTTGCCAGCGAACAATACGGACACCGTTTTCAGGACACCCCCTACGAACATTTCAGAACAACGCGATAGTTCTTACAACACTTTCAACTTAACAATGAACAATACGGACAGCGTCCTAAGGACACCCCCTACGAACATTCCAGGACACCAGGAGTGTTCTTAGAAGCGTCTTCAGAACACCACCATCTTGTTTATTTGCTAACATTTCAGGACACCGCGATTGTTCTTAGGACACATTCAACTTGACAGAGAACAATACGGACAGCGTCCTCAGGACACCCCCTACGAACACTCCCCGGACACCGCGAGTGTTCTTAGAAGCGTCTTCAGAACACCCCCATTTTGTTTATTTGCGAACATTTCAGGACACCGCGAGTGTTCTTAGGACACATTCAACTTGACAGAGAACAATACGGACAGCGTCCTCAGGACACCCCCTACGAACACTCCCCGGACACCGCGAGTGTTCTTAGAAGCGTCTTCAGAACACCCCCATTTTGTTTATTTGCGAACATTTCAGGACACCGCGAGTGTTCTTAGAACACATTCAACTTGACAGAGAACAATACGGACAGCGTCCTCAGAACAACCCCTACAAACATTTCAGGACACCGGGAGTGTTCTCAAAAACGTCTTCAGAACACCCCCATTTTGTTCATTTGCGAACTTTTCAGGACACCGTGTGTGTTCTTAGAACACATTCAACTTGACAGAGAACAATACGGACAGCGTCCTCAGGACACCACCTACGAACACTCCCCGGACACCGCGAGTGTTCTTAGAACAGTTTCACTTTGCTTGCGAACAAAACGGACACATATTGACTCCTTAGAACACCCCGTAGTCAGTTTATTTAGAACATTTCAGAACACCTGTGATGGCCGCAAACAAATCGAACACAAAAAGAACGTCTAACACATAAAAAACACAACTTTCATCCTATCTCATACACTCCCACCCTCCCCAAACACTCCTACACACCAACACACTCTACAAAATACACATTTTGAACAAAGTTTCACCGCGCTGTCCGGGGACGTCCGCGAATCCAATATGGCGGGCGCTACCGAAAAATCTGACGCGCTTCACGCTCCACGCCATCCAATCAGCGAACACTTTGCATGTCCGCGAACATCACGCAAGACGATTGGCCAATCAGGACACTTTCCGCGGAGCGAACAGGGAAGTGTATCCGCAAACCGAACACAGATATCACTAATTTTTTTTTACCTACTTTTTGGTCTTTTTAAAAAAAACTACTGGACGGATTTTCACCAAATTTGCAAAAGCACGCTTTCGGGACCAAGCTGCTGCTCCTGGTCCAAATTTGGTGGAAATCCGTCCAGCGGTTTGGGCTGTATGCGCGAGCAACATTTTTTTCCCATTCACTCTATGGAGAGTGAGTATAATGTATACAAATATGAGCATATAGAGGGAAGGTAGAGTAATAAAAATAAAACTATGAGAAAGTGCTGATAACCATAATGATTATCTTCATGCACAGAAAGGATTGCTCTCTTTCAAGCCTGTATCTTCCGCTATGTAGATGTTTCATATGATGTGACAGGACCCCAAGTCTACAAATATAGTACCTTTTCAATTTTTACTTCCTGACTGTTACTGAAGAAAACTATGTGGCTTCGATATGTCAGTAAAGGATAAAAAGGGAGAGCCAGCCATGTGATGTCATCAGTTATGTCATCAATGACATTTGTGATGTCATCTTTGATGTCCTGGGTGTTAGTGTTAGCAGTGCACGGTGGCGCGAGTTATGGTTGCTTATGTTACCATAACTGGCGAATTTCAGTAGTTTTTCGGTTTTACTTTGAGCCATAACGTCCCTTTAACAAAGTTTTTTCACTGAATTTCATAGGTTTTTAATAGCGCAACTTAACCATAACGTCCCTTTAACAAAGTTTTTTTAATATCATGGAAACAATATACAAACATGGCGTGCAAAAACCAACTTCTACAGATGGATTTACACAGAATGTTGCAAAGTAAGAATTTATGCTCGTTCACAGTGAAGGTCACCTGCTTCCACAACTTCTACAGATGGCTTTACACAGAATGTTGCAAAGTAAGAATTTATGCTCGTTCACAGTGAAGGTCAGCTGCTTCCATTTTTTTCTCGGGCCCCGGAGAGGCTCACGAAGCGGACTATAAGGTTGTATTGTGTTTTGACCTTGACAGACAGAGATTGTGATGAAAGACTTCTCTTGAAGGAGTGTTGCTAAAACGTAAGAGAAGATAAAGATGAAATTTCTGAAACGAAACCACTTTTACATATTATATCACTATACGAAAGATCGTTGGCACACGCAGAGTCGTATTTTGGGACTGCACCACTCGTAGACAATGGAAATTGCAATTGTACTGTAAGTAACCCTTTAGATTACTTTATACCAAATATAATTACAATAGCGTAGCATTAAAGACCGCTCAAGTTGAACTTGTTCGTTGAAAGTGGCATAATGTTTTCTACCGCGCACTATCACCGCCGAATTGATCCCCTGTCGTTTAGAGGGCTCTGAAAAAGGCAGACGACACAGGGTGGGTTAATAGAAATAATTTAACCGGTCTATAGGCGGTCAAGCGCTCTACTCGCTGTGCCACTTCACTGTAGCCTGTCAAGTGGCACAGCGAGTACAGCGCTCGCTTTGACATCGTGCACAGCTTTCTAACGCAAGTTTGAAACCCGGAAAGGCGAAACTCAGCCTTTCATCCTTCCGTGGTCGATAAATGAGCACCACACACCGTGGTTAATAATAAGCACCGCTTACATACCTCACGGTTCTTAGCGCTATATGAATGGGAAAATATTATTATTTTATTATTAACATACTCTGTTACACTATCTTCGATAGCAAATAGTTTCACGCCCTAATAAATAAAATGATGATTTTTAATGAAGATCGGCTGGTGAGACTAATTTTTGTTTTTTAAAACAGGTACGTGGCCCCATTTTGTCTATGTCACGATTTACAGACTCCAGCGGATGGGGTCTTCAACTGCCAGGTGCAAGTCCAAATATGCAACTTCATGACCCTCACCATTTTATGGGACAATCACCAAGGACCAATATGCCCTTACGCAGTACTAGCGGCTACAAACAACATACCAACCAATAGGGTGGTCTAATGGCTCGTTGTTGGAGCAACCTTCCGATTATCAGAGCGACCATTTACTGCTTTTATCATAAACCAACAGCCTATCTACCGCAAAGGATCAACGCGTGGCTCCAAATAAACTTTTGCTGATTGACAGCAGAGACAATAGCAAATCGCTGAATATTCACTAAACATTTCATGTGAAATAAATGTACTTTACCAAATGTACAATCCTGCTGTTTACTTTTAAACCACAGTTTCATATTCCGAATTGTGGCGCACTGAGTTGTAAGCTGATCTAACACTCTCTGTACCGCAAAGGAACATCGCGTGTCTCAACATGAACTTTTGCGGATAGACAACAAAGACAAATGCAAATTGCTGAATATTCTCTAAACATTTGATGTCAAATAAATGTACTTTACAACATTTACAATCTTGCTCTTTGCTTTTAAATCACAGTTTCATATTCCGAATTGTGGCGCGCTGTGTTGTGACATAATGTGTGTTGTCTTCCGGGTTCTGTGTAAAGTCGCGTAGTACTGGAGACGACTGGGCACGTTTCATTACGCACCCTGTAACGTCACGGAGAAAGGTGGGGAATATGAATGCTTTGATAATATCAGGCTTAGGGGTGGGAGATATGATTTAGTGTCGCAAAAGCAAGTCAGCCAGGTCAATAGCGCCAGTCATAGGATTATCACATAATGTCGGCGCACACCAGCCGGATTTATCGTTTCTTTAGTGGACAAAAAGTCGGTTGACGCCCCTAGGAAATTGTACTATTAGCGAACAAAAGGAGTGCTTTTAAAACACTTTCACCCTGACAACGAACAATACAAACAACGTTCTCAGAACACCCCCATTTTGTGTAATTGCAACCATTTCGGGACACTGCGAGTGTTCTTAGAACACATTCAACTAGACAGATTACAATACGGACAGCGTCATCAGGACACCCTCAGTTTGTGTATTTACGAACAATTAAGTACACCGCGAGTGTTCATAGCTCATTTTTACCTTCCTTGCGAACAAAAATGACACATACTCCGTCCTCTAAACACCCCACCATTTAGTTTATTTACAAAATGTCAGAACAGCCGTGTTCTCCGCGGACAAATCGAACGCAACAAAAAGGTCTAGCACATAAAAAAACAAAACATTGAACCTATCTCATACTCCCCCACCCTCCCCAAACACTCTTACACACCAACACACGGCACTAAATACAATTTTTTATCCACGTTTCACTGCGCTGTACGCGGTCGACTGCGAATACAAGATGGCGGGCGCCACAGAAAATCTGACGCCCCTCGCCTTCCAATCAGCGAACACGTCGCATGTCCGCGGACATGACGCAAGCCCATGGGCCAATCGGGGTGCTGTCCGTGGAGCGAACAGGGAAGTCCGTCCGCGAAGCGAACGCAGATATCACTAATTTTTTTTGCCTTACATTTTGGTCATTTTTAAAAAAACTACTGGACAGATTTACACCAAATTTACAAAAGCACGCTTTTGGGACCAGGCTGCCGCTCCTGCCGCAAATTTGGTGTAAATCCGTCCAGCGGTTCGGGGTGTAGCCGTGCGCAAAGTTTTTTCCCATTCAGTATTTGGGAAAAAAAAAAGTTTTGGGACCCCCCCTATAACTTTTCCCCCCCTGGACGAATCCTCACCAAGCTTTGCAAACAAATTCAGAGTGACCCAACTACTTTTTTTGCAAAGTTTGGTGAGGATCCGTCCAGGGAGAGCGAAGTTATAAGCCGCCCAAAAAGTGTTCTTCCTATGGAAACAGCAACTTAACCATAACTACATGGCCACTACCGTGGCCATGTAATATATATATATATATATATATATATATATATATATATATATATATATATATATATATATATATATATATATATATATATATATATATATGTATATGTATATGTATATATATACACACACACACACACACACACACATATGTGTGTGCAAAGTTTTAAACTGCAACACATTAATAAATAAATACATACCATCTGTGGAACATTTCTCTTTGAGACCCCTATGGGGAGTGGGGAGGTGGGGGGGCTAGCATGGCAACACCAGATTGTTATCCCTTACTCCACTCTGAATTTGGACTCCCTCTCCCCTCCTCTCTATCCTTGATCCCACCCCCCTCAATCCTCTCCCCTCCTCTCTATCCTTGATTCCTACCTCCTTTCCCCTCTCCCCTCCTCCCCCACACACTCCTCCGGCTCCACCCTTGACCTCATCTTTAATTCTTCCTACCCTTCTTCGCCTGTCTCTACCCTTCCTGTCTATCTCTCTGACCATGCACCACTCTCATTTTCCCTTTCTCCTCTCCCTCACTCCTCCTCACCTTACCCTTCCGCTCCAGTCTACTCACGACGCGACTTCCGCAACTTTGACCCCTCTCTCTTCGCCGACACCTGCACTTCTCTTCTCCCACCTATCCATAACTACTCCTTATTATCAGCGAATGATGCAATATTAATGCTAAAAAGAACACCCTATCTGATCTTCCCCTGAACTCACCACTGCCTAACCTCCCAGTCCCTACATGCCCTCCCAAACCTTTTAGCTTCTCTCCGCTATCCATTGAGGAAGTGGAAAATATCACCAAAAAGCTTAAACCCTCAAATTGTCAAGGCGACTCATATCCTGCACCTATTATCAAGGAAGCTGCCCATGATCTTGCACCATTCATCATTACTTTTATAAATGCCTCCTTCAGATCGGGTATTGTCCCAAAGAACCTCAAGGATGCTTGGGTTATCCCACTAATCAAAAAACCTTCCCTTGACCCAAGCAACCCTGCCAATTACAGGCCTATTACTACGGTACCTTACCTACTATAAATTCTAGACCGCGCCGCTTACTTGCAAATACAGAACTATCTTGAATCAAACCAACTACTTGGTCTTCGTCAATCTGGCTTCCGCCCTAGACATGGCACAGAGACTGCCTTGATTGATTTAAAAACGCAAATTGATGACCTTAAAGATAAGAGCAAGCTGGCACTCCTCCTCTTGCTCGATCTGTCAGCAGCATTCGACATGGTCGACCATGAGATCCTTTGCCACCATCTCAAAATTGCTGCGCATGTTTCCGACTCAGCATCGTCATGGATCAGTTCCTTTTTAGCAAATAGAACCATGAGGGTTTTCTCTCCTCTTGCCTCAGCAGAACCTGCACCTGTCCCCTGTGGAGTCCCCCAATGATCCTGCGTCTCCCCCACACTAAACAACGTGTTTACTAAGTCCCTCTTTGACATACTCGATTATCTGGGTGTCTCATATACCAACTATGCTGATGACACCCAGATACTCATCCCTATCTCAGGCGACTTTGCTCTCGTCGCAAAGGCACTTAATGACATCTACCTAATCATCCAGGCGTGGATGGCTCATCATGGCCTCTGCCTCAATGATGAGAAAACGGAGCTACTCATCCTTGGAACACACTCCAAACTGGCCAAACTTGACCCAGCATAAAAATCATTCACCATAGACGGTAACATCATCAAAGTGTCAAACGTAGCTAAAACTCTAGGCATTTATCTTGACGCAACCTTGTCACTAACCAGACAAACCAGTGCCGTAGCCTCCGCATCGGCCTATACGTGCAAACTCATCACAGCCTGAAGACCCTTCCTGAACACTGAGAACTGCATCATTTTAGCTAGAACACTAATCTTGTCAAAAATAGACTACTGCAACGCCCTTTACTTGGGAACTAGCAAACAAAACCTGGACAAGCTACAAGTCACACAAAACAATGCCATCAGAGCAGCCCTCAACATCCCGAGAAGATCTCACATTTCTGACATTAGACGCAACTTTCACTGGCTCCCTGTCGTGCAGCAAATATCGTTTAAAACATTAGCATTAACTTACAGGGGCCAGAACAACTTGGCACCAGCTTATCTGACCAGCCGGTTCTCACAGCATGTTGCGCTCAGACCACTGAGATCAGCCTATATCAACACTCTCTCTATTCCTAGATTTAAGTTACAATCTGCGGGGGATCAAGCTTCCCAGTCCTTGCAGCTAAACTTTGGAACACCACCCCCGTCACACTCAGATCAGAACCCACGATCCACGCCTTCAAAACCAAAACCAAATCTTGGCTTCACAAGCTTGATGAGCCTACTTCGTTCCCACTTTAGGTGCTCTCCGTAGTACACCAGCATCTCTTTCCCCGGTCCAACCCTTGCTCTCTCTTACTCTCTCTCCCCCTGCAGACCCTACTTTAGCTTCAAGTACCTTTTATACATTCCTGGAGTAACTATGTGTAACCGGCTCTGCTATTTCACTACCTGTATCTTTATAAGCTTTATTGTATATTGTTTCCTATATTGTTTCTTGTAAGACTGTTCCACTAAGGGATCAAGTTATGCTTGCCTGTAACCACCTTCTTGTAACTAGGTGCCCATATGCCTCAGGGCAAGGCGGCGCACTACAAATAAATAAAAACAAATAATTACAAATATAAATGCTCTTTCCTCCCTTTCATCTGTTAGTTCATCCTCCTTTGATTATCTCTATCCTCTTTCGTCCTTCTGCCCAACCCGGAAACCCTCTCAACCTTGGCTCACCCCTCACCTCCTCTCTATGAGACACCTTCTCAGACGTCTCAAGAGACTCTGGCTCAAAACCCCCTCGCTGTCTAACCAAACCTCTTACTTCTCTTATCACTCCATCTACGACTCTTGTCTGGCCTCAGCTAAATCCTCTTATTTCTCTATCCTACTCCAATCTCAAGCGACTCACCCTCGCTGCATCTTCCAAACTCTCTCTCGACTCCTCTCTCCCCCCACTCCTGATCCCTCCTCTAATTCCTCACTCTCTCCTTCTGACTTTGCTAACTTCTTCTCTTCTAAGATTGTCTCCCTACAGCAAAAAATTCTCACCTCCACCTCTGACTTCCCTGCTTCTTCGCCGCCCCCTTCCTGTATGTCCTCCTTCTCACCTGTCTCCCCCTCTGAAGTCTCCGCCCTCCTATCCAAAGCCCATCCCACGTCTGCCCCTACTGACCCTCTCCCTTCCCTTCTAATCCCTAAGATTTACCCTCTTCTTGTCCCCTACCTCACCTCCTCCTTCAACATTTGTCTCTCCCCCGCTACCTTTCCCTCTGCCTTTAAACATGCCACGGTCATCCCCATACTAAAGAAACCTTCTGCTGACCCATGCCTCACCTCGAATTTCAGACCTATCTCTCTTCTCCCGTTCCTTTCCAAGCTTCTCGAACGCCTTGCATACTCTCAACTTTCATCCTTCACCACTAATTTCTCTATCCTACCACCCTCCCAATCAGGCTTTCGTCCTAAACACTCCACTGAAACTGCTCTCACCTCTATTCTGAACTCCCTTCTTACTGCCC
This sequence comes from Ambystoma mexicanum, assembly GCF_040938575.1. NCBI lineage: Eukaryota > Metazoa > Chordata > Amphibia > Caudata > Ambystomatidae > Ambystoma > Ambystoma mexicanum. Next base: position 1,009,459,655 of record NC_090930.1, read on the forward strand.
GTCATGCTAAACAATCCTCTATCCTTATTCTCCTTGATCTCTCTGCAGCCTTCGACACTGTTGATCACCCCCTCCTACTTCCCACTCTCTCCTCCTTTGGCTTCAAAGGCTCCGTCCTCAACTGGTTATCCTCTTACCTCTCATTGCGCTCCTTTACAGTCTCCTGGGGTGGTCGGTCCTCTCCTAACTACCCTCTTGAGTATGGCATACCCCAGGGCTCTGTTCTTGGCCCTTTTCTCTTCTCTCTATACACCTCCCTCATTGCCCCTGTTATCTCCTCGTTTGGCATCTCTCACCACTTCTATGCCGACGACACTCAACTCTTCCTCTCCTTCTCCTCCTTCTCAACTGACCTCCACCTACAGCTCTTGTCCTGCCTCACTGCCATCAAGAACTGGATGTCTTCCTGATTTCTCTCTCTTAACACCGACAAAACAGAAGACTTATTCTTTCCCTCTAACTCTCTTCCCCCTCCTTGTCCTCCCCCTTTCATTCACTTCCCTCCCTCCAATCTCCCTATCTCTTCTCAGGCTCGCAACCTAGGCGTTCTCTTCGACTCCTCTCTTTCCTTCTCCCAACACATCTCCCTCACTTCTCGCTCCTGTCGCTTCCACCTCTTCAATATTCGCAAAATCCGCCCCTCTCTCACTTTCCACGCTACTAAACTCTTAATCTCCTCCCTTATCTTTCCCGCCTCTGCTACGGCTCTTCCTTACTCTTTGGACTCCCTAATTCTCACCTTGCCCCTCTTAAATCTATCTACCACTCTGCTGTACGCACCCTTTGTTTCCTTACCTCCCGCGATTCCATCTCTTCCTCTCTCTCCTACCTTGGCTGGCTTCCTTTTCACTCACAACTTAAATTTCAATTTCTCTGGGCCTCATTACGACCCTGGCGGAGTGGGTTTACGCCAGCGTTATTCGCGGCGGACCCGTCCGCCCTACTACGAGATTCCGTAGCGCCATGGAGCGTTTTCCGCCTGGTTTTTCCGGGCGGAGAAATCCATGGCGCTACGGGACCTTGTCGTTAATTACGCCACCGTATTTTGAGGTGGCGTAATTAACGCCTTCCCCACTCCCATTATACCCTATGGGGCAAAAATGGGAATGGGGAAGGGTAAAATGGGGGATGGGGATTTACCGCCCCGCCAAGGTCGGAATGGGGCGGAAAATCCGCCAACCCCCATGGCGCTATCGGCAGCTTTCCGCCGTGCTCCAAGGTGCATTTTGCACCGCGATTTCCGCCAGGGTCGTAATGAGGGCCTCTGTCTTCATGGTCTTGCCCCCCTATCTCTACTCCCTCCTCTGCTTCTACTCTCCCTCCCGTTCCCTCGATCAGCTGACCATTTCCTTCTCACTTCATCTCCTCCTCCCTGTGCCTCCTCCCGTTTTCACTCCTTCCAGCTTTTAGCTCCTTTACACTGGAACTCCCTTCCTCTTGCCATCCATTCTTCCCCCACCTTCCCTTCATTCCGCACTTCCCTGAAATCTCTTCTTCTCCATCCTCCTCCTTGAATCCCCAACCCCCTTCTACTTTCCCCCTTCTTCTCTCTTTCCCTGACTCTCTCCCTCCCCTCCTCTACCCCCCTTTTCCTCCCTCCCTTTCCCCCTCTTGCCCTCCTCCCCCTTCACTCCACCCCCAACCTGTCCCTTCTCCCTTCGCCCCCTCCCCTTTCAGTTAATTGCTCTTTCCATTGTTTTGTTGTTTGATTGATTCATATTGTTATGCTTCCACAGTTTATCGTTTATGTTTTTATGTTCATGTTGTTCTTTGTACAGCGCTTTGGCGTAAGGCGCTTCATAAATCAATAAAATACAAATACAAATACAATTGACTGATACTCGGGACATGTGTTTAACTTTTCTGGCAAACATTGACAAAGTGTGGTTCACATGTGACTTTTGGTTGCTGGTACAATCATATGTCATTCTAATTCTCATGTAGGCACGCTGCTGCTATCAAGCTAAGCAGCTTAGGCACAGGTTTCTATCCTGGATTCTCACACCATGTGGTTCAGCTTCTAGAATTTATGCAGGTGCCAACAGAGAGGCAGGAATGACCAGTTGAGTTTATAGTAATGCATTATACTGACAAAACCAATCACACATATCCTTTTTGTACATATGTGTGTTTGGCAAAATAGCATGTAATTCACTGGGAATAATTGGGAAGTTTTCATGGGGAGAGATGTTTTATAGCTAAACAAAGAAAGGCTGTGTTTACAAATGATATGTGTATCTGAATTACGAAAGGTGATAGAGGAGTTCTAAATGGTTTGGTTTTGAAGAAAGAGCAAGTGAGAAGAGGAATACATTAGAATCACTGATTCCTGAGATGCTATTATCCTTAAAGTTATCCCCAATGCTGAAAACACCATAATAGACATTGGTGCTTAGATGTATAGTCTGTTTTAATTCATGTAACACATCTGTGAATGCATCCAGAGGTCACAGATTCCAAGAGACCTTTGCTACTGAAACACACCAGGGAAATAACATTATTCATTTTACTGGAAGAGGCAAATACCTCATCCACTGTTGAAATTCTAACGGATATAACCTGTAAATACATAAAAGGGGCATTAGCTCACTCAGGTTACTTGAGTAGAAACTGTTTGCATAAGGGATGAATTGTTCTGAACTCAACGGATGGTGCTTTCAACCTCTGTTCCAGAAAGTGCAGCAAATGCTCCTTCTGGAACTCGGGTTTCCCTTTTTTTCCGCTCTTGGTGGTACTTTGCAAGGTATCCCAAGATCTATCCCCTTTTGGCATTTCTGTATTAATCAACCTATGATCAGGTGTACCTCAGCTTCCTGTTTTGAAAATTGGCATGACTTTCTTCTGTCAAATGATGTGGATTCTCAGCTTTCAAGAATAAAATTGTCTCTCCCCTTGGGTTTTGTTTTTATATATCTATCTCGCCCCTCCCACATCAGAGTATCCTGATGCAGAAATCTCCTATTGTATGAACCCTGTGACTGGCCTGATGTCATTATTGAATATGAGCTGAGTCAACCTCCAAACAAAAAAATGTTCTCTAAAGGGTTGGGAAAGCTGAGCGAAGACAGTTTCCAACTTCTCTTTCAGCACCCTGTTGTAAGAGACTGATAGCTGCTTTTATTTTCTAGATAGCATCATGTGCGTAAAAGTAAAATTGTAATAAATAATGTTATAATATTCTATTCCTAAGCATGTGCTGATTCCAACACAGCATCTCTAAATCGCATAAACCACGGAGAACTGATGTTGCGAATATGTGTTAATTATCTAAAGAAACATGTACATTTTTAGAATATTCAATTACATTTTCCAATCATCCATTTTATGAAAAGAATTAACATATGCTACACAATGCATATAATAACAGAAGTACACTTTCTAATGGCATTTTTGTCTCTTTGAATTTAGCTGCACTTTATTTTGAAAGTATGCGTTTGTGGAGTGGATTCTTGAAGATCAGTGGTGGCTGTGGTAAAAGTAAACAACAAGAAAATAATTAATGTTGTTCTGTAATGGATACTAACATTAGATAGCTAACATGTGCTTCAATTTGGAATAGCACTATCCTGGGATACCCATTAGTAAATACCAGACGCCTGCTGTTAGATGACTTTAATAGTTTTGGCATGAAGTTAAAGGGGATGTTTGGTCAGCAGGATCAAACCTACATATCCCAGGAGGCTCTGTTAGTGTGCAACCAAGGAATGACACATATCTTGGCCAATGTCACCAATTTTTAAGTTACTCGCCACAGAGACAGCCTGGACCGAAGAAGTGTAGTATTTTCTCTTCTATGAAGGATTATCTGAGTAACTTAAGAATGAACAAACATGTCCTAAAATGAATATCTGTTAAGACACCCTACCCTGAAGGAATTGGTTAACCTTGCCCTGCAATTGGAATAAAGACTTAACAAATGAAGAATTGAAAGAAAGAAGGATCACCAAAGGACACCCATGGGATTCGCCATGGGCAGTGAAGCAAAGAAGGCTACACCAGAACCGTTTTCGTCTGATCCAATGCAGATTGGGGTGGCATGTGGCAGAGCGGGTTTCTCTGATGGGACCTGTACATCCTATGATGGTTCAAGTTGGTGTTACTGATAATCGCCTTTTGGTATTTTTGCTTGAAATCTCCTTGCCTTGGACAACAGAGAGTTGGAAGATATCCACGCTAGTCGATTCAGAAATAGCAGGAATATTTCAGAGTCAAGCTTGGGCACAAACACACCATCTATCTGATGGAGAAAGGGTCTCTGCCATTCCCGTCAAAGGAATGGATGGTCGTCCCCTTCTTTCAGGTCCTGTTACCCATCAAACTGCACCCAGGGTTATGACTGTGGCTGCTCACCAAGAGGCCCTAACCTTCGATTAGATCACCACAGTCCATTTCCCAGTGATATTAGGCATCCCCTGGCTGAAACATCACAATTGTACGTTAATAGGGCAGCTGAAACTCTTTTACTTGGATCAGAGAGATGCATCTAGGATTGCACCATAACTGGGACGGACACTCAAATCATCTGGAATTATTCAGAGAGCTGGCTGGGGTATATTCCCTTACTGCAGTACCTGCCAAATACATGGAGTATAGGGAGTCTTTTGAAGAGGAAGCTGACAGAATGTTACCCCCTCATAGGGGTTATGATTGTTTTATTGATTTATTGACCTCCTCACCTCTGTCAAACCAAACCTAGATTTCATCAATGAAACCTGGTTCTCTGACGACTTCGCCCCAATCGCTAATGAAGCCTTTCCCCCTGACTACTCCCTCATCCCACTGAACCGGCCCTCCAGAGGAGGGGGAGTAGCATTTGTCTTCAACTCTCTCTTCAGTGCCTCAATCATTGACAACCAACCCTCCATTCCCTCCTGCGAATCTCTCCTCGTAAAATCATCCCTCTCACAGTCGCTCTCACACAGCTTCCTAATAATCTACAGACCCCCTGGCTATGATAGATAATTCGCAAACAACCTCTGCAACTCTATTGCCACCCTTCAACCAAACCATCCCAACCTCACCCTTCTTGGAGACTTCAACATATGGCTCGACTCTCCCACCAACCCTATGATCCTCTCCCTGGTTGACGGTTTAGATGCAATTAATCTTCAACCCCACATAAAGGGCGCGACTCACTATAAAGGACACACTCTTGATGCCATCTTTAGCTCCAACACCCTGATTCATTTAAAGCCCCCACCCCCATCATCTGGTCCGATCATTTCATTCTCTCGTTCACCATTCGCTCATCCGACCCCCTACCCGTATTCGAATTGGAACCTCTGAATCTACGCAAATGCTGGAAAAAACTAATAATCGCCCCAGACCTAGCCGAGGCACTCCTCCAGTTTCCACTCCTACCTGCCATCTCAACAAACAACTAACCCCCGAGGCCTTTGACTCGTGGCTCAACGCAGCTCTGATGCACCTCACACCCCCTTGCAAACCATCAACCCGACGTGGCCTTTTCCCCAAATGGTTCACTCCAGAGTTGAAGACCACTAAACAACTTTACAAATATCTAGAACGCAAATGGCAGAAAGACAAAACCCAGGAGAGCAGGGCCACCTTGGCCCGACACCTCTACCAATACGAAGCCGAAATCCAGAAAGCAAAAAAAGCCCACAACAACACACGAATCCTAAACTGCAAAAACCCAAGCAAAGAACTCCACAAAATCATCTCCGAATTCACCATTCCGGCCTGCACCACGACTGTCCCGACCCCGTCACAATCTCTGTGCGACTCACTCTCCCTTCACTTTTACACCACGGCTATCGAAAGGACAAAAACGCTAAACACCAAACTAGCGCTCCTACATCCACCAGGCAACTCTCTGCCCATACCCGCCAGCCCATCAGCTGCAACCTCTACACAACCAACGTTCGAATCCTTTAGTTCAATATCACCACAGCAATTTCTAAAACTCCTTTCCGCCCGCAAACCATCTGGATCCCCACTGGATCCTTGCCCAGTGACAACCCTCAAAGAAATTTTCGCTTCCACCTGCGCAGGAGAACTCGCGAGATCTATCATAAATGCCTCCCTTTCCTCTGGTATCTTTCCCGATGCATTCAAAACGGTTCACGTCAAACCTCTAATTAAAAAACCTTCGCTCGACCCTCTCGAGCCCAAAAACTACAGCCCCATCTCAAAAAACAGGTTCCTTGCCAAACTCATTGACCGAACCGCCTACTCCCAACTAAATGCCTTTGTCGAAGCCAACAATCTGCTAGAACCCGCCCAATCAGGTTTCAGAGCCCGTCACGGAACTGAAACCACCCTAACCTCAATCTGGGATGAGCTTACAATGACGGCTGACTCTGCGGGATGCGCCGCACTAATCCTTCTCGACCTATCCGCCGCATTTGACACGATCAATCACTCAATCCTCCTAGACCACCTCCACTCCCTAGGAATTCGTGGAACCGCTCTTAAATGGATAGCTTCATTCCTCAAAGATAGATACCAAATAACGATACTCTCCAGCTATACCTCCCAAGCCCGACCAGTCGACACAGGAGTCTCACAAGGAGCATGCCTATCTGCCCTCCTGTTCAATCTTTACCTGATCACCCTCCCACCAATAATTCGCTCACACAACATCCTGTGCTACAACTACGCCGATGACCCCCAACTAATTCTAAAACTCCTGGACTCATAACCCAACTCCCAACCTGACCTGGCCTCATGCCTCCTTGACATAGAACTCTGGATGACCCAAAGCCACCTCCTGTTAAACCCCTCTAAAACCGAAATCATGGTATGTGGCAACTCAGAACTTCTTCCGCACCCACTATCATGGCCATCCGCCATGGGCAACTCACCGACCGCCTCCAAATCAGTGAAAAATCTTGGATGCACCCTGGACTCTGACTTAACACTCTCTCGCCAAGTCAACAATGTCTCAAAGTCCTGCCACTACCACCTTAAAACCCTTAGGTGCATCTTTCCGTATCTCTCCTTGCCCAACACACTCTCCGTGGTCCAATCAATCGTTTTATCAAGACTTGACTACGCAAACCCCCTATACCTCGGAGTCCATTCATACAAACTGAACAAACTGCAAAGGGCACAAAATGCAGCAGCCAAATTGCTACTTGCACTTGGCCCAAGATACCACGTCTCCCCAGCCCTTAAGACGCTGCACTGGCTTCCAGTAGCCCGAAGGGTGACCTTCAAAACCTTATGTATCTCCCATCGAGCACTGCATAAAACCGGACCTCAATACCTTCAAGACAAACTAAAACCCTATCATCCCCCATGCAACCTAAGATCGAGCTCAGCCGGCTTCCTAGTCATAACGAAGAGAAACTCAGTCAGATTAGGCAGACCATCATTCTCAGCCTTGTCACCCACACTGTGGAATTCACTCCCACCTCACATCCGCCTAACTGAGGACTTAACGTCGTTTCGCAAACTGCTAAATACCTGGCTCTTCCCATAAAACCAACCCGTACCATACTAACCCAAACAGTCTAACAGCAACTCAATGACATCAATCCAACAAACTACCTGATGCAAGAAATCGATAGCTAATAACCCCTAATAAAAACTAGAAGGACAAACAGAATTAAACGCATAAAGTAGATCAAAGCAGTAAAAGGGTCAACAAGAATAAACCATACGGAAACAGTAAAGTGAGTTAAACTGCTGAAATGGACGGAATGCATGAAAGAATAAACAAAATGAGTGGCATGGATGAGATAGTTAGAATCAATAAAGCAGATGGAACACATGAATGCGCTGAATGGAAGAATGCACGAATGGAAGAATTGATAACTTCATAGGTCAAATGAGTGTGGAAATCGAATGAATAAGTAAACTGGGTGAGTATTTAGAATGGATGAACCTCTTGAACAGATGAGTGTGTAGAGCGGATGGGTATGCTGAGCGGTCGAACGTGTAGTGCGGATGAGTGCGCAAATATAGTGAAACATATAAGAACTCGGAAGTGCGTAAAACAGACGAATGTGCAGAACGGAGGAGTGTATTCCGGATGAGTGTCTAGTACAGATGAGTATCTAGAGCGGGCGAGTATGTAGAGCACGTGACATATCCAGGTGGTATCTGCAGGTCTCCGCAGGAGAAGCAAATAAAGAGCGGATGAATGATTAGAGCGGATGAGTCTATAGAGCAGATGTGTGTATAGAGCGCCTGCGTAGAGGGTGCGAGTGCATGCGTAGAGGGTGCGAGTGCAAAGTGGGTGTGAGTGCATAGAGGGTGCGAATGCGTAGAGGGGGTGAGTGCGTGGAGGGGGCAAGTGCGCAGAGCGGGCAAGTGCGTAGAGGGGGCGAGTGCGTAGAGGGGGCGAGTGTGTATAAGGGTGAGTATGGAGTGAGTATGTATAAGGGTGATTATATGTAAGGGGTGAGTGCCTAGAGGGGGTGAGTGATAGGAGGAGGTGAGTGCCTTGAGGGGGTGTGTGCGTAGGGGGGGTGTGTGCATAGAGGGGGGGTGTGCATAGAGAGGGTGTGTGAGTAGAGGGTGTGTGTGCATAGAGGGGGCGAGTGCGAAGAGGGGGTGAGTAGTGTATAAGAGTGAGTATGGAGTAAGTATGTATAAGGGTGAGTGCCTAGAGGGGGTGAGTGCGTAGAGGGGGTGAGTGTGGAGAGGGGTGATTGCGTAGAGGGGGTGAGTGCATAGAGGGGGTGAGTGCGTACAGGAGGTGAGTGCGTAGAGGTGGTAAATGCGTAGAGGGTGCGAGTGCCTAGAGGGTGTGAGTGTGTAGACGGTGCGAGTGCTAAGTGGGGTGAGTGCTAAGTGGGGTGAGTGCGTAGAGGGGGTGAGTGCGTAGAGGGGGTGAGTGCGTAGAGGGGGTGAGTACGTAGATGGGGTGTGTGTGTAGAGGGGGTGTGTGCATGGAGGGGTGTGTGCATAGAGAGGGTGTGTGCGTAGAGGGGGTGTATGTGTAGAGGGGGTGGGTGCGTAGAGGGTGCGAGTGCGTAGAGAGTGCGAACGCGTAGAGGGTGCGAGTGCCTAGAGGGTGCGTGTGCGTAGAGGGTGCAAACACGTAGAGGGGGCGAGTGCGTACAGGGGGCGAGTGCATAGAGAGGGCGAGTGCGTATAAGGGTGAGTATGGAGTGAGTATGTATAAGGGTGATTATATTTAAGGGGTGAGTGCCTAGAGGGGGTGAGTGCCTAGAGGAGGTGAGTGCCTTGAGGGTGTGTGTGTGTAGAGGGGGTGTGTGCGTAGAGGGGGTGTGTGCGTAGAGGTGGTGTGTGAGTAGAGGGGGTGTGTGCGTAGAGGGGGCGAGTGCGAAGAGGGGGCGAGTATGTTTAAGGGTGAGAATGGAGTAAGTATGTATAAGGGTGAGTATGTATAATGGTGAGTGCCTAGAGCGGGTGAGTGCCTTGAGGGAGTGAGTGCGTAGAGGGGGTGAGTGCATAGAGGGGGTGAGTGCGAAGAGGGGTGAGTGCGTAGAGGGTGCGAGTGCGTAGAGGGTGCGAGTGCTAAGTGGGGTGAGTGCTAAGTGGGGTGAGTGCATAGAGGGGGTGAGTGCGTAGAGGGGGTGAGTACATAGAGGGGGTGTGTGCATAGAGGGGGGTGTGCATAGAGGGGTGTGTGCATAGAGAGGGTGTGTGCATAGAGGGGGTGTATGCATAGAGGGGGTGAGTGCGTAGAGGGGTTGAGTGCATAGAGGGGTTGAGTGCGTAGAGGGGGTCAGTGCGTAAAGGGGGTGAGTGCATAGAAGGGGTGAGTGCGTAGAAGGGGTGAGTGTGTAGAGGGGGTGTGTACGTAGAGGAGGTGAGTGCGTAGAGGGGGTGAGTGCGTAGAGGGGATGAGTGTGTAGAGGGGGTGAGTACATAGAGGGTGTGTGTGCGTAGAGGGGTTGTCTGTGTAGAGTGGTGTGTGCATAGAGAGGGTGTGTGCATAGAGGGGGTGTATGCGTAGAGGGGGTGGGTGCGTAGAGGGGTTGAGTGCATAGAGGGGTTGAGTGCATAGAGGGGGTGAGTGTGTAGAGGGGGTCAGTGCGTAAAGGGGGTGAGTGCATAGAAGGGGTGAGTGCGTAGAAGGGGTGAGTGTGTAGAGGTGGTGTGTATGTAGAGGAGGTGAGTGTGTAGAGGGGGTGAGTGCTTAAAGGGGGTGAGTGCATAGAAGGGGTGAGTGTGTAGAGGGGTGTGTACATAGAAAGGGTGGGTGCATAGTGGGGGCGTATGCGTAGAGGGGGGGTGCATAAGAGTGATGAGTGTGTAGAGCAGGTGAGTGCGTAGAGGGGTTGAGTGCGTAGAGAGGGTGAGTGCGTAGAGGGGGTGAGTGCATAGAGGGGGTGAGTGCATAGAGGGGATGAGTGCGAAGAAGGTGTGAGTGTGTAGAGGGGTGAATGCATAGAGGGGGTGAGTGCATAGTGGGGGTATGTACGTAGAGTAGAATTGCATATATAGACGTATATAATATGGTCTAGAATGCAAAAGAACGTTTCGAAAGAACATATAACCCATCATATCTCACCACCACGCTTACTCTCTCCTTTACATCACCACTCAACTAGAACACAGAGATACTATGACACCATTCGGTATATCTGTTCTCATACCTACATCCGCCGCTCACTCGACATCACTCTAAGTAAACACTACTGGCTGGACACCCCTGCCAGGGGTTTCTCCACCGGCCTAACGCAGCCACATCCGGTCTGGATAAACCCTGCCGGAACGAACACATACTCCTGATCTCTCAACCACCGCACCTACAGCTAAGAAGCAGCTATTACACGAATACCACATGACCTGCACACATAGCCGGTGCTCACATGCACCTTTTGACTCCCTCTACTCTCTCTACTGATCAGAATTTCGGTTCCCAAGGGCGTTCAACCTACCAGCGCCTTCAGACCATACCAATGGTACATAAGGTGCTATATAAATGCAAAATAACATAACATAACATAGCATTACAAGAAGTGTAAGCCTTTGGACATATGTATGCCTTATCTGAAAATGAGAAGGAATCCCTCTGGAAGTATTTGGATGGGATGGTCTAATGGCCGAATTCAAAATGCCAGAGGGTGCCTGCTTACTTTTTGTGCCAAAACAGGATACAGTCGAGCTGTTACTTTAGGGGACTCAAAAAAGTCACTGTGAAGGATAAGTACACCATGCACCTAATACAAAATATACTCACCACAGTTAAGGGGGCCACTGTTTTTACCAAGTTCGACCTGAGAGGGGCTTAGTATCTGATCAGGATTTGCCAGGGTGATGAATGGAAGACATCCTTTAGAACACAGTATGGTCATTTGGAATATCGTGTTATGCCCTTCGGCTGTCTAATGCACCTGTGGTGTTCCAGCAATTTATGGATCATCTATTTACCGATCCTTTATGGCATAATACCATTGACAACTTGGATGATATCCTGAGCTATTCTAAAGAACCCCTCTTGAACACTGAACATGTCCAAGAGGTTCTCAATAGACTGCAAGACAATCAACTAATAGTCAAGCCGGAAAAGTGTGAATTTGAGGTTGACTCCATACTCTACCTAGGTTATCACCTGCCGGAGGATGGCTTATCTATGGATCTGAGAAAGGTGGATGCGGTGCTACAGTGGCCAGAACCTGCATCCTTGAAAGCACTTCAATGCTTTGTAGGTCTGGCCAACTGCTATACGAAATGTATTCCCCATTTTTTCCTGGATAATTCTGCCACTGGCACAGCTTCTGAAGCCATCCAAACCATTTGCATGGACACCGCAGGCAACAAAGGCATTTTTGGACTTGAAGATCTCTTTCACCAATTCCTCAATTCTTTGCCAGCTGGATTCGCTTAAACCATACATTGTGGAAGATGATACCTTTAACTATTCAATCGGAGCCTTTCTGAAGCAGATTCATGAGGATGGTACAGAACAACATCCTCTTGCTTTCTACTTCAGGAAACTGACTGATCCAAAGCAGCACTATTCAGTGGTTGAAAATAGCTGTTAGCTATCAAAATTGATGGTAAGGAGTAGAGCCAGTTATTGCTTGGTGCACGCCATACTGTGAAAAAACATTCTGACCACCGTTATTACTAAAGCAATGTGAGCATTCCATGAGCAGACAGAACTCCTGGCCCTACTTCTTTGCCGAATATTATTTCTTTGTTTCCTACATCCCTGGTTTTTCCAATGAAGTGGTGGATGCATTGTGATGCAGTAGCACAGACCCTCAGAAGTCATCTTTCCCCAGAAGGTTTTGGAAGGGAAGAGTCTTATTATGTTTATATACCTGATTTTGGATCAAATCAAGAAAGAACAAACCAGCTCACTCACATGTAAAAGATGAATTACATATCTTTCGAGGACTCTGGTACTATTACTGATGCCTTAACCTACCTACATATGAGTTGCAACAGGTGGAACAGTTGGCAAGGCTGGTGAGCCATGCCACTCCTGTGGCAGGCCATAAAGGCCATAAAGGAATCCAAGGCACTTGTGAGCTGCTTAGGAGGTACTTCTGGTGGCCCACATGGCGAGCTGACGTTCAGCGCTATGTTTCCTCCTGTTCCAAATGCTCACAGCAGAAACTGCCTCATTGTTTACGTGTAGGAAAACTATGTACTCCAGAGCTACCAACGATGCCTTGAGACAGTTATGCACCAATTTCATAGTTGATTTTCCCCTGTCGGAAGGGCATGACGTCATCATGGTGACACTTAATTGTTATAATAAGTTGTCACACTTTTCTGTCTTTCCTTGGATTCCGACTGCCAACACCATGGTATGTGACCTCCCTAAAGATGCATACCAGCTCCATGGACTTCCTGATGGCAACATATTTGATCATGGCTCACAGTATATTTCACACTTCTGGGCAGCACTTTGTAATCTCCCGGGCATCCAATTACGGTTGTCTTTGGGGTTGCATACACAAACTAACAGGTCGAAGGAAATACTGAACCAGAGTCTTAAAATGTGCCTGTGTTGCTTTGTCTCTGCCATGCAGGACAACTGGTACCCTCTACTCCCCTTGCTGAGTTTGCCTACAACATCGGATTTAATTCAGCTATCCAGACCAGCCCATTCCATTGTACCTTTGGCTGCCATCCTCTGATTTTTCCAACAGCCACTCTTCCTTCAGATCAGATACCTTCTCTGGAAGAACATGTCTGGATCATTCAAAACGGTCACCAGATGGCCTTACTCTGTCTGGAACATGCTCGGCAGAGGTTTAAGACTGCAGCTGGAGCATATCCCAGGTACCCTTATTCTCAGTAGTAGGAAAAAGTATGGTTGGCAGCAAAGCTTTTACAGAAAGAAATTACGGTTGTCTTTGGGGTTGCATACACAAACTAACAGGTCGAAGGAAATACTGAACCAGAGTCTTAAAACGTGCCTGTGTTGCTTTGTCTCTGCCATGCAGGACAACTGGTACCCTCTACTCCCCTTGTTGAGTTTGCCTACAACATCGGATTTAATTCAGCTATCCAGACCAGCCCATTCCATTGTACCTTTGGCTGCCATCCTCTGATTTTTCCAACAGCCACTCTTCCTTCAGATCAGATACCTTCTGTGGAAGAACATGTCTGGATCATTCAAAACGGTCACCAGATGGCCTTACTCTGTCTGGAACATGCTCGGCAGATGTTTAAGACTGCAGCTGGAGCATATCCCAGGTACCCTTATTCTCAGTAGTAGGAAAAAGTATGGTTGGCAGCAAAGCTTTTACAGAAAGATCTCACCCGACACGACTGGCTCCAATTGTGGAGCTGAACAGTCCTGGAAGAGAATCACTGTGCAATAGAAAACTCTGAGCCCTACTGTCTTCACTTTGATCAGCTGGAATATGATGTGTGAGCGATTTGTGATTTTTGCCACCTATCACTAATTGCTCCTCTATTTGCTCCTTCTAGCTTGCCTCTTCCCGTGAATTGGCACCCATCCCTCAGATATCCAACCTGTTGCTCTTGTAACCCTTTCACCTGTTTGCTCCAAAGATGGTAAAGGACTGCACCCTTCACCTGCTCTTATCCATCACCCCTCTTCAACTTTTCTATTTCAGTTGGAGGATTTAGATGCTGCCTTAATGTGGCAACTGTCCTACCCAACCTTAAGAAGCCTTCAACTGAACCCAAAAATTCTGCTAACCTTTCACTGTCTCTCTCCTCCTCCACTATTTTACAATCTTTGAAAATCTTTTTTTCAACAGGATTTTCGCCTACTAGGACATGAATAACCTTTGTGAATCTCACCAACCTGGATTTCACTGCCTTCAGTCTACCAAGTCTGCCTTAATGACCTTTCAAACTTTCTGACCTCTCAAACTTGCCTATATCCTAAATATACTCTGCCGATCAGCCGCTTTTGACATTGCTTACCACTCCTCATTTCTTGTTACTCTCACTGACCATGGAATTCAACAGTGTGCCCTTGCCTGGATTGCCTCATACCGTTTTTACAGGCCCATTTCCATTTCTTGTAGCACAGCCTTCTATCATTCAACCACCTCCCTGTTGTGAATTTCGAAGAATCTGTTCTTACAACCATACTATTCACCCTATGCATATCATTCCTTGATCATCTAATCTCCTCCTTCGAGTTACCCTACCAGGTGTGGTAGGTCAGAAGAAGGACACAGACTCTGATTAGACATTTCACTGGCAGGGTTATTGAAGAAAATGTATCAAGCATATCGTTTCCCTATTCTACAAAACATTCCTACCTAACGAAACTAGTTAAGGTGCTTGTCAGTCGACAGTGAATGTCTACAAATGAAACCGTTCACAGCCCGACTCTAATTTATCTGACCCTACCACTTCTTCTAACAACTTAAAGTCAGGAGAATGTCTTGCTTCTCCAGTGGTTGATTGATTTATTTCTCAGCCACTTTTCAATATATATTCCTTAGATAGTCTCTACTGATCACTTATCAGATCGTACATTTGATTTATTATTGTCTTTGAATTTTTGTTCTTCTCTTTTATTCTTATATAATGAGTGATCCTTAGTTTAGTACGCCCATAGGCCTCAGTGTGCTGACAGAACAAACAATAATACAATAATAACATGAAAATACATAGCAACATAATCAATCAATATAAGGAGCAGCGGGAAAAAGAAAATTGTACAAAGACTATAGAGTCATGTAGAAAATCAGTTCACAATAATTCTTAACTTAGTATGGATGGACATATTCTGCAAGTTAATATTTTTGTTCAGAAACAAGGGCAAATTGCTTAGTCCACATCCAATTATAATACAATCTGTATTGTCTAAGGAGCACCAGTTACCAACCTGCACCCTCCAAAGGACTCTCAAATCTTGGGTTCTGACACAATTATGGCCCACTCTTTGATGTAGCCAGGCTAAGATTTCGTTTTTAAGCACCTCGTTGGACTCATATTCCCTGGGCTTTTCAACATTGGTAAGTATAATGTTTCTAGAGTCCATGGCAAAACTACGTAAAGTAGGGTCAGCTATTCTTGCCATACAGGACTTGTTTAAACACATATCCTTCTAAGGGGAAACATCACATAAAGTAGCTGACTTAGTAAGTGTAGAAGTACCACCAAGAAAGATTTCTCCCACTGAACCAGGGGCAGGCTGGGCTTCAATTTCCTGAAGATTCAATCCTTTACTAGGAGACTCTTCTGAGCTTGTTTGGCAACCTTGATCAACCCGATTCTGGGTGTAAGAGGTTTGACAAGACTTTTCCTCACTGGTAGGCTCAGATTGACAAGATGTATCCATGCTCAGCAGGTGTATCAAAGGAGTTTTTAAATCCAGGGAATCAGCCAATGCACAAAAATCCTCAACATTAATGCCTACATCAAGATCCTGCATGATGCACTCCTTGAAAAGCAAACAATTTCCTGTTTTCTTTAGGTCACCATGCACCTTCTTAGGAATGTTAGAGGTAACCTCCCCTGTGCCCACCAGACTGCCAGTTCCCTTACCCTCTGACAAGTCCCTGTTAGCACTCACGTGAACAACATGAGAAGGTGTTGCCATATTCAGTGGCTGCATATACGTAGAAGAGAGAACCCCAACAGGGTCAGCATCTCCTCTAACACGATAATTGGTGGGATAAAGAGAATTTTTCTGGAGTGTTTGTCTCCTTATTGAACTTAATGCCAGGACTTCAGACAATCGACTACAACTCCCGCAAGAGAACGGGGATTCAAGCGGGGAAGAAGATGTTCCTTGTGATAATTCCATCCTACCCAAAGAAACAGGGGAATTAGGTTGAAACAACATGTCAGTGACATCCTTAGGTAGCAAATCCATATTTATTTGCCCTTGTAACTGGTATTATTCTGAAACGGTCAGGAAAGGGAAGAAAGGAGCACCCGGACCAAAAAAAAGCAACAAAGGCCTACCAGTAGGGCATAAACACAGCAAAAAAGTTTACCCGGGTTTACCGCTTACACAGAAAGGCAGGCAGTGGCTGGCAACTGGCTACTCAAAGGTCGACCAATGGCCCGCTAAGCAGTCACGGTAAACACGGTAAACTGCAGTAAAACCATGGGGTGACCACTACGGGCTCTCACAGACATGAAGGGTTGTAAAGGGTCTCCAATGGTCTCCAACGGCCTCCAATTCCTTCCCTGATAGCTGTCGTTTGAGGAATGGAGACACCCAAAGTCCCCAGGCATACTCTGTGTTCTCCATCTTCTCTAAGCCTCTGATCGTCCAAATAGAGGAAAGGACCCTGCATCTGGTCACAGACACCCTTGTCTCCTAACCTGGAAAACCTATTGAACAAACATCTGTTCATTCTGGGCTATTCTGATTTTCGTGAATGGTTCATAGTCCCGGATTTCCCTTAACTATTTGTCTGGATATATTTTTACTAAGTCCAGCTGTTCTCAGGTAATTCTTTCATAACCTGTTTTTCTATTTCATTTAGGCCGTCTTGGTATGAATTATTATGAATTAGGTAATTCCCAGAATATGTATTTTTCCCTTCTCTTAGTACTGACTGTACAACACTTTGCTCATGAGTGAGACGGGTATGAGCATACCAAATAATGATTCCAAATCACTCTAGTATTTTTTCTCTCTCAAGACTGTAACGAGCATGGGTATTCTAATAATGATTCCCAGTCACTCTTGTTATGTTTTCTCTCTCTTGACTCTGACGAGTATAAGTATTCCAATAATAATTCTCTTTCACTCTTGTTATTTCTTCTCTCACATGAATTTGATGAGTATGAGTATTCAAATAATGATTCTCATTCACTCTCATTATCTTTTCTCTCTCATAACTGTGACAAGGATGAATATTCCAATAATGATTCTCATTCACTCTCGTTATCTTCTCTCTCTCTTGTCTGCAACAAGTATGAGTACTCCAATAATGATTCTCATTCACTCTCGTTATCTTCTCTCTCTCTTTTGACTGTAACGAGTATGAGTATTCCAATAATGATTTCCATTCACTCCCGAGTCTCCCATTATCCTTATGACCTTTTGTTCTTAGGGTTAACATCACTGGGTTTTTCGTTTGTTGAGGATTGTCTTCCATTCCTCCTAATCTGGCGTCTCGTGTCCTTTCGCAGATTTCTCCTTCCTCTGTTCATCTTGGATCGCAATCCAATATCTTAGGTACCGGCTTGTCTCGAGTCTGCTGTGGCAGAATGGTTTCGGCCTCATTACTAGGACCCATTGTCCACCACTAACCTCGTGTGGTCACACCACCAGTCTCGACTTCTTTCTATTTCTCGGCTTCAGGATGCCACTCATCCAGTTTCAGTTCATCTGGCTTCCTTGCTACCGACAGTAGCATGCCCATCACCTCTCAGTCCCTCACCACTGCAGCACACTGCACCTCTTGCCTCTTCTGCTACTCTCCAAAGTCAGTCAGTTTCTCTGTTTGAAACTCATGGGCTCGTTTTTCATTTTCCCAGGCCCCTCCATTTTTTGGATTGACATAGCCGTGGGGCTTCCCCAGTGCAAATCTTGGTTTCTTTTTCTCTTTCTCTTGAGGGTTCTCTTCTCCTCCATAGGTCCTCTTCTTCACCTCAGTGGAAGGGAAACTTCAAAGAACATTTTACATTTTATGTTGGCAATAACACATATTGGTCTTCTCTTTAGAGATATTGTCATCAGAAAGGTTTAAATATGTTATCTTGGAAGGTCCTCTAAGGATTTCCTCCTGGGAATGGGAGTCCTTGTCCCGAAAGGGAGAGTCTCTCCCGATGACGTCCCACTTGCCTCTACCCCTAGGGGGGGTATTCTGTAGCATGCTCACCTCCCTAGCCTCACAGGTGTGGGCTTGCCCTTGTGGGGAAGGGACACATTTCCACGATTCCTCACACACCTCTTAGCTGATGGTATGCAAATCTTCTTCTCCTTGCCTATGTCTACTTCTGACCTTGCTGCCCACATAGCTGCCTGTATCTCTGCTGTTTGCCTCTGAATAGGGCTTGTGTGTCTCTGCTCAACTCCTCCAAAACTGATGTAATCCATATTCCCTCTCCATTGCCCTACTCATTTATTGTCTCCATTCTGGACTCAACCAGATCAACTTACCTCCTCCCTCAAATCACACAACATCCTAATCTACAACCACAGTAAACCCCTCATTCTGACCTCTTTTCTCTGTAACCTTGACTACTGTGTCAGCCTCCTCCTGGGCGTATCCCTGCTTTCCCACTCCCTGCTCAGAAAAAGCCTCAACATCACAAATAGTATCTTTAGCAATCTTCCCAGCTGTTTACCCACTTCCAAGCACTTCCTCATGCCAATTGGCTTTCCGTAAAAAACTGTTTCCTCTTTAAATTCAAAATGCGTATTTACAAATCCCACCATGGTCTTTCACCCTCTATGTGTCAAACACTATCTCTTGCTACTCTCCTCTCACTTACTTTGCTTCTCCCACCTGGTCCGTTATCACTGGAACTCCCTTCCTACCCATGTGAAAATTGCCTCTACTAATGATACCTTCAAATCTTCTCTAAAACCTGACCTCCGTAATCCAGCTTTTGCATTACTCCCTCCCTGACCTACCTAACCCTAAACTCACAGTGCAGTGAAAACTATATGTTGTCATTATCCCTGCATTTCTGTGTTATTGCCTATTTTACCCCTGGCATATGTATCATGTATCCCCCACCATGCCTTGTAAGTGTTTCTGGGTGAAGCAAGAAAATGTGTAGCTTTCTGACAGTTGGGTTTCCATAAACTATATTAACTTGCACACATATATGTTTGTTTTGCAGTGTAACTTACATTTGATTTCTTCACAAAACTCTTCCTTTACACCATGTTTATGCTGTGCACAGCTATCTCTGCATTGAAGTGTACCTTTCTTATGTTTGACTTGGACACAGCTATGTTTCTCTATGATATGCCCGGCTTTCCCCACAAGGCAGTTCACCTCTCTTATGTTTAGCTTATACACAGCTATGTCTATTCCTCAAAGGTTCACCTAGCCCATACTACTTTGATGAATAGCATACTCTTTTATTGTGATGTACTCATCACCTCTATTTAAATCCTGACCTACTCACCGCTTGTACTGTGTTGGTGTATAGTGTCTACAGTTTTGATTTTGTTATTCATTCATCTTTCTGTGTTTTCTAATAGCATCACAACTGTTTTGGGATATGCTCCTCATGTCATTAGCTACCCTTGATTATACCTTACTGTCTGGTTGTCTATCTGCTTCCCATCTCTGTGGATAGCAGCCATATGTTGGTGGAATCTGCACCCCATGTTGTGAATATTGGCACCTTAATTGTCCATACTTCCAAGCCTCCACCACTGTATAACCTACTCTCTCACATGGGCGGCAGGCATCCTATCATTTTCTTTAAACATAGTGCCCTGTCAGTGACATTGCTGTCTTTCGATTACTGTACTGCTTATGCTTAGTTTCAATGCTATCTTGTTGTCATTATTTTGTTCTCAATGGTTCAGAGAAGGGTTGTTTTTCTGTCTCCATCATCTGGGTGTCATGGGCCTACATTCATTGACACTAAGGTGGAACCATGTTCTGGTCTTGTGATTGGTATGTTGATCCATGGAGGATCCCAGTTCTTCATCTGCCAAACCCAAACCACTCCAAATTGTCTTTGTGTGTAAAGCAAGTCACTCTTGTGCACAAGTGTTTGAGTGGGCATTCCTGGCACAGTGTGAACGGTGGGGGATGCGAGTGAGCAGTTGTGATGGGATGCACGTGCCCTGTTTCAAGTCTTTTTTTATTTGGATTTGTAAAGCGTGCTACAGCCCAAAGGCATTGAGGTGTTGTTGCATGCGATTGTCTTGGTTACAAGTAAGAAGGCTTCGCTCAAGGTTACATTGAACATGCAGCCCAACAATTGGAATTTCTTAGGTTACATGAACAGTGGTTCAAGAGGAAAGCATAGCTCATAGTTACAATGTACGTTTAACCTAACAGTGAATAAGGTAGAATACATGCATTGGTGGTTACATATTTAGAGTATCATACGGTCACAGTGAGGGTTTCATCATAGATAGTAATAACGTAAGCCTAAATGGGTGCCAGAGGTTAGGATACCACACAAGTAGTACTATGTTATGTAAATAGCATCGTTTTTATCGCTTTGCGGAAGGCTATGTGCGAATCAATCCTCCTAATGTGGGGGGGAAGAGTGTTCCAATGGGTCGTGGCCAAGATAGGGAAGCTAGTCCCTCCTGCGCAAATTCTCCAGGTCTTAGGAGTGGCGATTCAGTTGGTGTAGGCCGATCTGATGGGTCTGGCTGAGATTGGCTTGGCTATTCTTTGAAACATGTAGGGAGGTGCCAGGTTATGGACCCATTTATGCGTAAGGACGAGGGTTTTAAAGCGATCCGCTCTTTAACGAGGAGCCAGTTAACCTGCTTCCTCGTCTCAGAGATACGGTCCCTCTTAGAATTACCAGTGCCAGCCCTGAGGACATTGGGCCTCATTACACGGATGGCGGAGATGTCGGTAAAATACCGGCACCGCCTTGGCGGAAAGGGGAATTACCGCCCCATTCCAAGGTTGGCAGGGCGGTAATTCCCCCTTCCACCATTGCCCTTCCCCATTCCCATTTTTGCCCCATAGGGCATAATGGGGAAGGTGCTAATTACGGTACCGCAAATTGCGGTACCGTAATTAGCTCCCTGGGTCCCTTTGCGGGTTGGTTTTTAATGCCTGCAAAAAGCAGGCGTTACATTCCCCAACCCGCAAAGGGACCTCGTAGTAAGGCTGTAAGGATTTACCGGTACCGGTAAAATACCGGTACCGGTAAACCCTTACCGCCTAACGTGTAATGAGGCCCATTGTTTTGTACCATTTGGAGTTTGGAGATATTTTTGCCAGAAGTCCTTGCAAAGAGGGCATTGCAGTAGTCCAATCGAGATCCAATTATTGCTCTTGCAAAGGTGAGGCAGTTCTGTTCAGACAGAAAGGGTCTGTCTGCATTGAGCAGTTTAGAATGGTATGCTGAGGTGGAAGCAATGGCATTGACCTGTCTGTTCATAGTGAGGTTAGAGTCCAAAAAAACACCAAAGTTCTTTACAGCCTGGGATACAGTGATCAGTATATTGTCAATCATGAAGGAGCTGTATTGTTTGTGCAATTTTCTAAGGGTGGCAGGGGATCCAATTAGCAGAAGTTTGGTTTTCTCACCATTGAGGCACAACCAGTTTTCTGCCATACATGTTTGGATAGTTGAGTATATGGAATTGAGGGTGTTCATGTCAGACTTGTAATCACCAGTAAGGGGGATAACCAGTAAGGGGGACAACCCGCCTTCTGTCAGTTAACAGTAGTCCTGTAGCCTTGTGCTTAGGATTTGCTCATTTTCAAGGTGTAAAAAAGAAAAATGTGCCTCGTTACCCCCTTCATGTGTCATGTGAGTATGGTTGGCCCGTTATCCTTTTCATGTGACATGTCAGTATCGTTGGTTGAAGCTGATGCATGACTGCCTGTGTGATTTCATGTGGAATGCTGCATGGGTGAAATCTGGGTGAATGTTCAGTCGAACTCAGTTTGACTTGGAGCTTCTAAGGCAGGAATGTCCAACTCAAGGCCTCTGGTTTTCAGGAGACCCCTCATTAATATTCATGACATATATTTTCATGGAATGATACAAATGTATGCACATTTTTCCTCATGCATGCTAATGAGGGATATTCTGAAAACCCATCAGGATCCTGGCCCTCGAAGCCAGGATTTGGACAACCCAGTTGTTGCATTACTTTTGATAAGTGATCTTCCAGGAATCCTTCAGAAGACCCCTCACTAGAAGAATGTATGTTAGAGTTTGATTCTTCTAAACTTTTGGATATCTAAGCAAATGGTTTTCTTTGATCCTCAGCATTACCCAGGATTAAAAGGGTAATCCAGATGTGGAACCCTTGCTCACTGTTCTTAGAGAGGCACAGCTCCACCTCACTGACGAGGCACAACCAGCCCAAACACGTGTCTGGGGTTGCTATTGCTACTCTTGTTCAGAAGAGAATTGACAGGCATTTTGGTGTTGGACTGCCCTTGCGCAGGACAAAGACTGATATGCAGTGAAAATGTCTCTTCTGTGAAAGGATGCTGAGCTAAAGACTCTGGTTGATTATATAGGCCGGTAGTAGGGAAACTCCTAGAACCCCCTTGTTTGTGCATATTAGGTAGCTTTATGTTTTCACCCTAAATTACAGGGGTAATCCAGATGTGGAACCCTTGCTCACTGTTCTTAGAGAGGAACAGCTCCACCTCACTGACGAGGCCCAACCAGGCCAAAACACGTGTCTGGGGTTGCTGTTGGTACTCTTGTTCAGAAGAGAATTGCCAGGCATTTTGGTGCTGGACTGCCCTCGGCAGGACAAAGACTGATATTTAATGGAAATTTATCTTCTGTGAAAGGATGGTGAGCTAAAGACTCTGGTTGAGACTCTAACCCGGGATATAGGCCGGTAATAGCGAAGCTCCCAGAACCCCCTTGTTTGTGCATATTAAGTAGCTTTGGGTTTTCAACCTGTTACAAGGGTAATCCAGACATGGAACCCTTGCTCACTGTTCTTAGAGAGGCACAGCTCCACCTCACTGATGAGGCCCAATGAGTCCAAAACACATGTCTGGGGTTGCTGTTGGTACTCTTGTTCAGATGAGAATTGCCAGGCATTTCGGTGCTGGACTGCCCCTGGGCAGGACGAAGCCTGATATGTAGTGGACATTTCTCTTCTGTGAAAGGATTGTGAGCTAAAGACTCTGGTTAAGACTCTAACCCGGGTTATAGGCCGGTAGTAGAGAAGCTCCCGGAAACCCTTTGTTTGTGAATCACCTACTGTGACATCCAATTACGTCACAGGAGTGTTTTTATCTTATCAGACAATTTTTGTCATGGAGTGGCAATCCCTAAAATGTTGGAGACCTTGAAAGACCACAGTAGTTCTCAGCCCATCCACCTATCTTTTGCTCAGGTAATATCTGGGCTCGAGTCCAACAAATTGAATTCTACTAGAAAGGAGAAAGAAGTGGAGTTTGGGATGAGGTGCTATGTCTTGGTGGCAGGATTTTCATGAACTTGGTGAATTATCCGCATCACGTGTGCATGTACTCATTTTCGCATGTCTGCATTTAGAAAGAATGATGTCCACACACAGGAAAGGTCTATGGGATGTGGTTTAACTGGCAGCTGTTGTGGCTGCTGGTCCCCACCCTCCTGCCTCCTGCTCTTTTGTTTGGCCCTGGCCACGAAAGCATTGATGGCTCGACTGTCAGCCTCCACTCAACTGTCACTCAGCAGACATGATATTCATCTGCTCCCTTTCTGCACAACCACATCAGTGTCCAAGAAGAGCAGCTGCCTGCCCAGGCCCGCTACCTATCTCCATTACCAATTTCAAATGATATGCAATGTGCCCTCATGGAAGCCCACAGCTCCTTTCTCCTGCATATGTGGCCTGACATTTTCCACCTTACACCTTACACCTTACAGGTCCCACCGTGTGTTCCTGCAAGGCTGATTTGCAGACTTCAAACTTGCATATTTGGGCATTGTGGATAATGTGCCTTTGTGGGACATCTATTTGCAGTGGAAGCTAGACCATTAAATGATTGCATGGCCTCCAGCCTGCTGTCTTTTGCTTGACCAATCAAGCTTCCTTAAATTCTTGTTAAGAATGTGTTTTAATGCCTTTAGGTACAGAAACATACAATTTAGTGAAATCGAAAGGAAGAGAAGCTTGGAAACTCACAAACCACAAGCCTTCCTCAGTGATTTGCATATTTAGGACATCTCTCCATATGTTTTCTATTGATACATTTGAACAATGCACAATAAACCAAAATGGACGCAAGGAATCGCATTTGTAATCAATAGGCCATTTCTATATTGGTGTCTATTTTTTCCAAACGCCACCAGTTTAAAACTGTCCCAGACAGACACAGATCAGTTTTTTAATTGCATTCCCCCTCCCCTAAGGCCACGCCCGGTGCATTGATTTCTGCATCCCTAGGTGGAGTACATTTTGGGCACCCTTCTTCCCATACAATCATACCAGGTTTGGACTAGATCCCCTGCGATCGACCCCTTCTGGGGCGTCTGAGCACACTGCTTAGGATTTCGTTTTTGCAGCATGGTACTTTCAGCATGGTGCCTGGCTAAAACAATGTAAAATATTGCATAAAGTGTGCACAAAAGGAACAAGCTAATGCTTCTACCACAGTACTTTGATGTATAGCTGGAAACAGACGGATACCATCCAACGCTTTTTATCTTGTCCTACGTGCTTATTTTTTACGTATACAACTGAGATTCCTCTTGAGTTGAGAGTTATTTTTATTCCACTGTTAAACATGGTGCTTTATCACTCCCAATTATGCAGTCATTCAAGGCACATTTTTCTTGTATTGCTTGTTTTAACTTTCAGTAGTTTCCCTATAAATCTAACACACTTTTCAACCGCAGAAGGGCAGATTTCATAAACCTCTGGAGTTTTATTACGGATGAAAGCGTGCATACACGCCACATACTTTTATTTAATTTGGCTTTTTCGCTAATTATCCCATCAGTCTGCAAAACGTGGTGAATCTTAAGTAAATATCTATTTCTCCAAATCGAGATGTATCTTAAATGCACATTATGATCCGTGTCCTTTTGCTATTTTAGTGTTTTTTTAAAACATCTTTTTTTTTACAAGATACGAGAAATTGTAATGAGAAAAGCAAGGCCCTGAAAATATATAAAAAGAAAATATACCAAAATAAACAATTTTAATATTTTGACATGACAAGTGTTGATGATTTGCCAGGGTACCAACACTCGCGTAGGCTTTAATGATTCTTAGTCAAGAGGGCGTCTCAGTGGGTCCGTGGGAAGGGATCTCTCACTAGGGTCTCTCACTCTGGCTGCTCTATGGAGAGGAATCGAGCAGCTCAGGAAAGAGATGTTGGTTAACCTTGTGTTAGATGGAGAGGAGAAAAGTAATGCTTCTAACGTGTGTTTTCTGTGGATGATGCAGGGATGGACCATAGAGAACCAAATCAATTTTTATTGTAGACTGACCTTTGTTGTCTTCATGGTGGGTCTCACTGCTGGCAAAATCAAGTAGCACAGAAGTGCCAGAAAAAAGACTGTTACAGGAAACATTATGAGGGCCAATTTCACTTGGGCCTAGCATGTGGTTCACAAAGAGGAATGGGGCACAGAATGGCATTTGCCTGAATGGCTTCCATGCCAGCACCACAAAGTTAGTATTGCCCCAAGTGCTGCGATGATGGAGGGGAAGGCAAATGGCGAAGCTGCAGCAGAGCTGAGGGGTATACAGAAAAGACCACAGCTGAGGGATTCAGAACCTTGTTCAAACCCAGGAGTTCAAGTAAAGAGAGGGCAAAGAGAGATCAAGGATCAAATACGTGGACAGAGGACAATCATGGTAGGGGCAGGGATTGTGTCTGTGTCCCTGCAGAGACAGTAGAATAGAAGCTATCTGTGCAGATCCTGAGGTCATCTCCTGAACTGAGCAGAGACATCCCTACATCACTTGCCCTTATTGGTCTGTGAGAAGCCTTTTCTCCTATCGTTAAAGAGTTTCCATAATCCCAAAGCACTTAGACATACCATTGAATCTGCAGAATACTCTGTGATTAGATCCATAAAGGGGTTAAAAGGAGAAG
The DNA here is from genome assembly GCF_040938575.1 of Ambystoma mexicanum. Lineage (NCBI taxonomy): Eukaryota > Metazoa > Chordata > Amphibia > Caudata > Ambystomatidae > Ambystoma > Ambystoma mexicanum. Next base: position 1,009,485,685 of record NC_090930.1, read on the forward strand.
AGGCACACAGCATCACCCACCAAACCTAAATCTTGCAGTCATTTTAATAGTCTTCAAATTAGGCCCCTGCAGCCTCAGAAGGAACAGATCTCTCGGGGCAATAGGAGGGCAAGAGGAGCAGATGAGTGCAAGAGCCAGAAGTCTCTGTACTCAGTTGCCCACACTCAGTCTCATGGATGGTTGCCAGACAGCAGGGGTTTTTGGTTTACTAGTACCTCCACTTCCAGTTACTGGAATACAAACCATGCAATCAATCGAACAGGTACAGTCAACAAGGCCTCCAACGATAACAATGGCTCATTACATCGTTTAATTCCCCACTCAGACTGATGGATGGGGGTGCTTCTCCCTCAGAATGACCTAAAGATACTGGATGCACTAAGATAGCATCCATTGTGTTGAGCAGAACAGAGCAGCAGCACACCAACCTAAGCTTTGAGGGAACCCTATGGAACAGATAATGCAAACAACGTTAGTATCTGCCCAGCAACAGATGGAGTGTCAGGCTCATCTTCTGCAGCAAGCTGCACACATATCCATCATGAATAAACAACGTATATTGATTGTAATGACTTTCCCCCAAAAAGAGTTGGCCACAGTGGGTGCAGGAATGCCAGAGTCCATGCCAACAGGAACTGAGAAAGTTGATTAACGGTTAGCAGGGAAGCTGGAGAATCAACCGCTGAGTTAGGACTCAGCAACCTATTAAAATGAGCGCTGCAGGTAATACAAATCAGGCATCATAGGTTGCTAGAATTAGCTTAAGTGTGTATTTACCTATAATCTTCAGGAATAAGTAGTGCAAACAAAGAAGAGGGAAAGATCTCAGTAACACCCCAATGAGATGGTTAGAAACCCTGCCAAATGTCTTAGGACACCCCAAGGAAAAAGATGGATGCAAATCCAATACTTAACCTCTATAAATGGGTGGAATTACTGAATTGGTGGAATTACTGCAGTAGAGTTTCTGTTCATGGTAATGTAAAGGAGCAGATGGACACACCATCCCCAGCTCCCGCCTCCTCACCTCCATCATATGGGAACAGCAAGAAAAGAGGCATAGGTATATATATACATATGAAGAAACTAAAGGTAATTGAGACATATAGAGGCTTGCTGCAGAAGACGGTATAACATGACTGAAGTAGCCATGGGAAAAAGATGGATGACAGACTTGTGTTGAAACCAATCAAGTTACATCAGATATAGACCAAGACTGCAGAGTCAGGAGTCACTGGGATACCAGCTCCGAGTGAGGAATGAAGAGCAGTCTATTGGCCCAAGATCAAGGATGCCACATCAAGGAATAATTGCAAGGCACAAAGGTACTGAAGAGGATAATCCATGTACATAAGACATATTTCTCTTAGATTAAACAAAGAAGAAAACATCTGTAATTGCCAAGTATTGGACAGCCAACGATGCAACCAGTGTGATCAAGTCTCCACAGGCTAAAAGGAGTAATAACACCCAGTACAATTGAATAAAATAGCAGTAAATAAAATGTCAAAATGGACAAAATTGTGGTCTCCTCACATGTGACTCAGAAGTTGAAAACAAGGGCTATTCATGAAGCTCTAGACAAAGATAATGGTGCACCTACACTCCCTTCAAAGTGCCAGCACAGAGAACAGGATGCAAAGTAAATTATAAAGAAGTCATCTTGGCTTGGGTCCTGATCGAAGAGAGATGATGAACTACTTGGGCAAGTGGGCAGTAGTCTGATGTTGTTTTCTGCACCTGGGTTTCGTTTTGCTCACATGCTGCTAACGAGCCGAAAGTCCAAGTTTTGGGAGAGAATGACAACTGAATAAAGGGGCTATGTATCAACATGTGATACAATGTTGCACAGGCCAACCCGCTGCTGTAATTTTGCTATAATCTGTATTGTACATATTTAGAGGTGATTCAAGGCATGCCGACTAGATAAGTGGAATCAAGTGATATTACTAGCACGTATATGATATATAGGTATACATGTTCCCTTAACCAATTCCTCCCTTCAATAGGTTTTACAATTTGCCATGTAGGATGATGTCATAGATGACGCATATTGAGGTATAAAGCCTCTGTATAATCAAAACCTAAGCGTGAGTGCGTGGACCACTGTTTGTTGTTTGCCAGATTGCCCTACTTTATTTTAGCTAACAATAAACGTTGCCATCTTCTTTGAGTTTGTCTGGTTAATTGGGTCTGAGATCATTATTGGGAATTCCATCGAGCACATGAGATGCTCCAAGGTGCTAGAGCACAGTAATTCCACCAAAATCTCCATGGAGTCCTACAGAAAATGGGGATTTGCTCTGCTTTGCCCTTAATTGTAATACTGTGATAAGCCAATGGGACTAAGTGGAGGTGACAATGCATAATTTTGGTGGCAATTCAGCTGATTTATGACTGAATGATTCCCAAAGTCAGAGTTTGGTGGTGTGCTAAAAAAGTGGTGGTGTAGTGAAAAAGTGGTGGAAAATAAATGACTGTCACTTTTTTTAAAGCTACTTTTTTACCATTGCTGTCACTTTTTTACCGAACATCAGATTTCCAAGCAAAAAGGCAGAGGTTAATCTTCTACTTTACCTCTGAAAATCAGTGCAATTACTGGGATGCCACCAAAATCCCCATGTTGTCCTTAGAACTAAAATAAATTAATGGAAATGATCTACCACTGTGCCACCACTCATATTCTCACGGTAAGCACTGTGGGTTGGGTTGTAATTCAGCAGATTTAACACAAAATTACCACCAAACTCATAATGAGATCCATTGAGTCTCTGGAGCCACAGTTGGAATGAACATGATACTCTATGAGCCAGAACTAATAGAAGGAGAACTTGAGAACTTACATGAGTTAATGTCCCACTTACTAAGCAGTACTCTGTTAGACTCCCAATTGTCCACCAACTCGCAGCAGGAAATTTAGCAGGCCTATGGAAAGCTGGGGCATTGAGAAAAGGCAAGGGTAGCTGTCTGTGTAATTTTGGTGAATTTCGTAACTTATCAACCTGCTGAAATTCTCTTGAATTTAGCAACTGAGAAAAACAGAGAGGAATTATATTCATACCTCAATTAAAGTCACATGGTAGCCGGGCAATGTTGCTCTGTGAGAAAATCCCATGGGAATATTAGAACATTCAGTGTTGCGGTCACTCCCTTAAAATCAAATGCTGTAGGGTTAGAGGGAACAATTAAATCTGTTCTGCCTCCAGGGAAATGAACTGCTAATATTTAGGGGGAAGGCCAAATCACGGAGAACCACACTTTCATTGACAAGGCTTAGAGGCATCTGGCAACACAATGGCACTGAGAAGCCCATGTACATTGTATCAGCGAAGGAGAAGGTAAAGTGCTGAGAACTCAATGTTCATTTTCATGGCAGCCGGGGACTGCCATAGCCATGAGAACCCCATGGTTATGTATTGAAGGCAAGTGTGAATTAAAGTAACATATGTGACTATTGTGACACACATCAATGGTGTACAGGATGGGGAAAGAGTCATGGGGAGAATTTATCTGTTGGGCATTTCGACCGTGCTACAGAAGCAGCTGTTTGTGTCGGAGAAACCTATATATTACAAGGTGTTCTGTGCTGGCCACAGAAGGTCAGTAGATGTAGATCACTACCTGTGCAAAGAACAGAGGTATCTTTCTCAAAATAAGTGGGTATAGTGGGAAGAAATTTAACTATGCATGTAGAACCTTTCAACATGTAGCCATGCCAGAGGAAGGAGATCATTATAAGGAGGAAGTTGAGTCTCCATCATCTAAGGCGCATGAGTGAAAAGGTATAACATCATCTCACCAACAAAGAGCAATCCAAGGATGAGGAAGAAGGGGTGATATCTCAAAATTCCCCGCCTCTAATTTGCTTGGAAACAAATAACAATAAAGACCATCACAACAGTTATTCTCCATCCCCTTATTCAAGAGCAAGACTCAGACACCTGTACTTTGACAATACCACAGAAAGCGTGTGAGACCAAGAGAAACAATAAGAAGGTGCATGCATTGACAATCCCAAGCAATTGTCAAATGCAATCACTCTACACAGGAGGGATACTTCAGGCACTTCACATGTTCCAGTGTAGGAACTTTTCAATATCGGGTCCAAAACACATCATAGATCAGCTTTGCAGTCAGTGATATCATTAGCAACCTCTCCTTAGGCAAGAGCACCCACACAGCATCTACTGCAAAGAACACTGAGAAAACCACAAGAAGAAGGAGAGAGAACGGCATGTCTCAGCCCTCCCAACAAATCAGGGGTGTGGAGTCTTTTTACATTGGGAAAGTAACAACTCATCTTGCCACCTGCCATATGTAAGGAACAAGAAAGGGATTTCCAACAAACTACCTTTATATATCCTCACCAGAGGTCAACATAACTAGCTCTCACACCAAAGTCATGTACTCAGAGACCATCAATCTTTTAACAAATATAAAGAAATGGTAGGCTCAATATTAGCAAAAATACTTCATCAGTTTATTATATTTTCTAATAAAACAGACCGTTAGGTCACGTTTGTACAACTCATTATACATAAAAAACACAAATAAAAAAGAGACATATAATTTACATCTTATGATGTGTTCACATAGTATTTGATAGTCAGACAATAGTGATGTTAGTAGCACAGTGGGTGACTTCACAATAGCCTGATCTTCTATTGCTAGAGCGTCCCCACTTCCTTTGTGTCGATGTGCACAAATACGTTTCCAGCCTTAGTACTTTCACACCGACTTCTCCTTATTTTTGTCAATTAGTCGTGCATGTAAGGCTTTCTTCAGGACACAATATTAACAAGTACAACTTGTCACACAATCAAGTGTGCAATGTCTCGATGTATCTAAAAACACAGAAAACACAAAATCAATTACTAAAAAGAGCCTATTATTATTTTTTACATGTATTTATAGCAGAGAACCTATGTTTTAACCTCTCTATCTGTTTTGGGGGGTATGTTTATATTTAAAAGAACACACACAAGAGCCATGCAGTCGCATTAGCGGCTTGGTATGTATCAGCCCTGTAATTTGGCTTATCATATCACAAATGGGTGATTATATTTATTTTGGCTTGCTTTATTCGGCCTATCATTTCTTACTATCGAAAAAAGAGGAAAAGACATAGGTTCCATATACCTATTCTCACTCATTTATTTTCAACTAACAAAAGCACTCTTGCTCGGCTATTGAGAGACTTGCATTTAACAAGAGAGGAGGAAAATGAAGCAATCTTATTTTCACAGACTCGTGATATTCTTTCAACACAGGTAACTATATTTTGCCACTGTCATATAGCGAATTCTAATCCAAACATAACTTTGCGGCAGTCATTCAGAATGCCGATCCTCTACATTTTTGTGGCCATCGTTCTCTGTGTGGGCACTTGTTCCCACTTCGAAAAATGACGTTATGGCTTACTCCTATCTAAATGGAAAAGGAACACGAAAATAGAACAGTCAATGTGATGTGTTTTTTCTAACGGACTGTAGATTAACTACAATTACCATAAATGTGTCTCAGACTTGGGCATGATTTAAGGCACAAGCACATACCAGCAGGAATTCACTCTGCCGTGCTCTGCGATGCTGCAGACTCGTTTTTCATCCAACCACGGGGTGCAGGCATTTGTTGCCGCTCGACTCGCACGTTTTCTAATAAAGAGAAAACACGTGCACGAACACGGTTGCTAAACCGAAAGTGATTGAACATAAGGAACTTGCTCTCTACTTATATCTGATGTAAAGATACCTTGTAGTCATAAATTTATGACTCGCATCGCCTTGCCTCAACGATTTTCACCGACATCCCAAACAAAACTGTTGTTTCCTGATGTCATCATCACGGTTTTCACGTTTCTAGCAAATCACGTGACTTGAGATGCGTGAGGAAAGCTAGAAGTATCTGTTCTTAGGCGGACATATTTGAAAGGGCAATTTAAGTCTGATTACGCTAGAGACAGATTGAATAGCGCATTTTAACCAGTAAAAAAGATGAAAAGAAAGAAAAAGAAAACTCAGCGTAACTTATTTTCATATTAGTCTCATTTGTATGAGCGCACTCGGAACATTCTGAAAATTATTTTTTCAAAAATAGTCCCCATTCAATGTATAGATTTAGACCATGTTTAACCGAGTCTAAATTGAATATCCACTTTTCTTCTAGTTTGTGTAGTTTCCTGTCACGGTCACCTCTCCGTGAGTGATAGTTCATTTTTTGCAACACACACCAGAAGATGTCATTATGTGTGTGTTTCATCTTTTTATAATGTTCTACCAGTGGATTATCCGCCATGTTGTTTTTAATGCATCCACGGTGTTCCCCAATTCTTGTGCGCACCGGACGTTTGATCTTACCGATGTATATAAGTCCACATGGGCATATAATGCAATATATCACCCATTTGGTGGCACAGTTGTTAAAGAAATCCAATTTCCAGCTTCTGCTTTTCAAATCTATGGTTTTAGTGTTCTTTGTAAATTGACATATGTTGCACTTACCACATTTAAAGTGTCCTATTACAGGGGGTAATTGCCACAATGTGGATTGAGCATTAGAACTGGATTTAGGCACTGGATAAATATGGACTAATTTATCTTTGATATTGGTAAGGCGTTTAAATGCAAACCGAGGGGGAGGAATACTAAAGTCCTCTGTGTTAATCATTTTCCAGTTGGCTAAAATAGTTTTCCTTAAATCATTGCTAATTGGTGTGAAAGAGGACACACAAGTAATTTTATCTAAAGTAGTTGTGGTATGTTTCGATAAGCAGTCTGTCCTTGCTATATTGGCGGCCTTTTTATAGGCTCTTCTGATAATGTAGGACAGATATCCTCTTTCTTTCAAAGTCCCTTTCAAAACCTGGCTGTGGTGCTTAAAGTCATTTTTATCAGAGCAGTCCCAACTGATACGGAGAAACTGGCCAAATGGTAGGTTTTCTCTTAGTGATTGTGGATGGTAGCTGTTGAATTCTAGTAAGGTGTTTTTTTGGGTAGGTTTTTTATATGAACTTGTGCCAACCTTATTATCTGCCATTCTCCGAATGGATAGATCTAGAAAAGGAATTTCATTTTTGTTAGACTCTCATGTGAATTTTATAGACGCCTCTCTTGTATTCAAACAACTGCTTAATACTACCAATTCTTCTTGGGTGCCTTCCAAATCAGAAAAATGTTGTCTATATATTGGTACCAGGCCTTTATCTTATCATTATGTGGATTGTCCGTAACATAGATGTGTGTGATCTCAAAATTGTTCATATACAGATTTGCTAAGTCAGGGGCGAAGGTCACCCCCATACTTGTGCCGTGGAGCTGTTGATAAAAAACTCCCTGACATATGAAAAAATTCTTAGTCAGTGCCAGATGGATACACTCAGCAAGGAAAGCTGACGGTGGGCATTTGTCCACACGCGTTTCTAGTATGTTATTCATTACCTCCACAGATTTAATCTGAGGTATATTAGTGTAAAGGGACGTCACGTCTAATGTGACCAACAGATCATGTGCTTCAATTTTTAACTTATCCAGAATTTTTGCCATCGACGTAGAATCTTGAACAAAAGATTTCATTTTATTGACAAAGGGTCTGAGAAACATGTCAACGTAGACCGACAAAGGTTCTAATACTGAACCGATGGCCGAAACAATCGGGGGCCCCGGAGGAGAAGTCAGATTTATATGAACATTTGGTAGGCAGTAGAATGCTGGTATCACTGATTGTTTATTGATGAGGAACATCTTTTCATCGTCATTTATCCAGCCTTGTGTTTGAGCATGTGTCATCAGGCTCGTTATTTCCTCCAGGATAACAGGAGTTGGATCACTTGGTATCCTTTTATAAACCGATGTATCACCAAGTTGCTTTTCCACCTCTAGGTTATATAGGATACTGTCCCACAACACAATACCCCCTCCCTTGTTGGCAGGCTTAATGACAAATACAGGGTTATTTTCAAGACTTTTCAAAGCAGCCCGTTCTGGTTTTAATAAATTGTCTTTAAACCAATTTTTTTGTTCACAAAGGAGTTTCGTTTCTCGAAGGATTTTATTTTCGAATGCCAGAATTTCTGGTGATACCATAGATGCTAATGGTATAAAAGTAGAGGGTGGCTTTTTGCCTGAGTGATTATCATCGGCATCTCTAATAGGAGCTTTGTCATGGAAGAAGTATTTGAGCCTGATGATACGGAAAAAATTCCTCATTTCGATTTCGGTCTGAAAGGCATTCGCCTTGCAGACCGGAACAAAAGATAAACCCCTACTTAGAACTGATTGTTCTGCAGGTGTTAGGACATGTGTACTCAAATTAAAAATTGGGTTCACCAGGTTTGTGGCGGTATCCACTGTCGAGTTCGCATTGGATGTTGGTTCCACGGTCGGTTTCTTCCGCGCTTCCCCCGTTGTTGAAAAAATTGATTCTGTGGGCCCCTATGTGGTGTCGGTGCTCCACTTGTGTTTTGGCCACTCTGAGCCGAGTCAGAGTCACTACTGTTGGACGAGTTAGAAAAGGTTACCAGTTTTTTGTTTTGTTGGAATCTATTTTGGCCCTTTCAATTAGTTTGACTATTGCTATATTGTAAAAAGAATCCCGGAACTAAGTATGGATATGTTGTTTCTTCTTTGTAGTTAGCAATGTCTTTCTTGAGTTTCCACACTTTTTTGTCCAATGTTAGAGTTTTAAATTTAGCCATTTCATCATTCATTTTTTCCAAACTAGATTTAATATCAGGAATGACTGATTCTTCTTTTATTTTCGCTTCGAGGGAATCAAGTTCTTGTTTCTGTTTCTTCCCTTCTTCTTCTGCTGTCTCGATTATTAAGATCACCCAGTCGCGGGAACATTTATTTCCAACACCACTAAATCCTTTCCTTTCCAACACCTGCCATATGTGCAAGAAATGAGTCTTGAGAGGGAAGCTAGGCTATATTTGGGCACCTCTTTCATGTGGGCTCACATGAGATGCCATCATCCACATGCATGTTGTTAAGGTGGAGTTTGAACAGACATCTGGTGTGGGTTGCACAACGACTTACCTTAGGGTGGAGCAGAGTGCCCAGCCCAAATTGGAAGCCAAACCTCTCTTAAAATGGTAACATGCCAGAACAGTCAGGTTTAAATCTAGGAAGTGGATATAGGCTGACACAAAAGTACAATTAGTCCACAGATTTATCCATAGGAAGCACACCACACTGGTATATTAAAAAGTATACACATGTATTATGCTACACATTTATTATGCTACACATACATAGACCACTTTTAGATAATTAAGTATTATAGCAAAAAACACAGTATGCAATAACCTAATTAATTATACAAATAGAAAAATAGTATTATTATTATTATTATTATTATTAGTAGTAGTAGTAGTAGTAGTAATACTAATATATTCATACAAATACAACACACCACTATTATTATATAAAAGGTCCACTACCTAATAAATGGAACATTATATACAAAGACAAGTCATTTGTAGAGAAGGGAATCAGACATTCAATCACAGCTAACATAGGCAAAAAGCATCCTATGTAATCAGTAACAATGTCACAGAATGTCTAGACATCGAAGACAGTGCCTACTCAAAACCTATACAGTGACAAATGTTGGCCAGTATTTGTTCTTTGTTGTAGCCATTTGATGAGTCCTCCCCATCAGTCAACTGTACACTTAGCAATCAGAGAGGTGCTCCCAATGGCGTACATGTTTAAATTGAAACTGTACATCATAATGCATGCAAACTAACTGTCTAGTAATGAAGAAGAATTGTAACTGGCTTTTAATCTCCTCACAATCTTCCAACAGGGTCCACACATTGATGGCATGAAGGGAAATTTGGAGTAGACATTATTTATTTTATTTATGCATATATATATATATATATATATATATATATATATATATATATATATATATATATATATATATATATATATATGGAGGAACAATGCTCTTTTACTCTCAAAAGAACTTACAATAGATAATAAATCATATTTGATGAAACGCAGTCCCTCAATGGGGTGAGTGTGAGGGACATTAACAGTCACTGACTTGTTGTGTATTAGTGAGGGACATTCTGACCAGGTTGTGGAGTGGAGCAAATGGAGCAGTCACCAGGGACAATAAATAAGTGGACATACATAGATTAAGGACAAGTAACATTGGACATTTTTAAGTGCAAGTAGGTGGTACATTCAGCTGTGCTCGGGATGTGACCATGATGCGTAAAGTGCTAGAGTGGAGGCAGAGAAAGTGAATGACAGAGGCCGGTTAGAGGCGAGGGAAGAAATGTTAGCTTTAAGGCTCGGAGGAGAGGAGGTAGTCTTTTAGATTGGTATCTCCCTCTGACCCATGGTATAAACAGCCTGTGCGTGAGGATGAGAAAAATGCAGGGGGCAGTCATCCATAAAAGGACATGATATCAATGTGTAAGGGTGAACTAAAGATATGTTTAAAAGCCTGGGTGATAGACAAAGAGAGAGCCAAAGGTCAGAGACCAACAATACAGTGCAGGATTCCAATGATTCCAATGAAGTTTATTTAACAGTTCACACTCTTTATCCACAAATAATTACACTAGTTCAGGTGGCCGCTAGTGAACTTTAGGACAGTGTAAAAACCCAAGAGGCTGTGGGACAGACGTGATTACCTGTCTGTTTTACTAGATGAATTATGGTCCCACTAGAATTCACTTGGGCCCACTGCACACCAGATATTAAACCTATGTTCTCGACCAATGCCAACTGGGTAGTGATGAACATGTGCTATAATTCTGGCTGGGCAAGTAGTTAGAGTAGCGATCTGCACATTTTCCATTAGATGTGGCAAGCCTAACTTTTTCCCTAGCTAACATGCAGTGTGGGCAATTGTCCAAAACCACCTGATGTACTTCAATGATAGACATGTGAGGGTGTTTACATTTATACAAATCGACATCTTTACTATTGTTGAATAATACAGCAGGAGGAAAGACCATGGCCATTGTTCGGAAGAAAACACAACAGATTTCTCAGATGATTTGTGAGCAAACCAGATATTCATGTGCATAGAACAGCACGAGGAACAGTAGTGGAGACGTTGACTCTCACTGTAGTGGTTGTATGCCTTGCAAAGGTAAATCTTTAGTTTCTCCTTCATCCTCAAGGTAATTGGCTCTGACAACCAGCACAGCCATTCTCACACCCCTAGTAGTATCCTGCTCACAAACTGGAGGTTCTAAGAAACTGTATTTGGATCTAGCAAGTGGTGGAGCCACACAGCATCCTCAACAGAATGTTACATTCTTGATGTATTCATTCCAGTTGACACCAACATTGGATTCAGTGGTGGCTGTGACTCATTTTATTTAGGCCTACCAACTGAGCAACACCCTGAGTTTTGAGGATATTGCTCACACATTGGAGGTTCAGAGGTAATTGCTGTAAAACCCAGTGGGGAAACTAATGCCTTTTTCTGCACAATCCCAGTGCCACATGTCTGCCTTTTTGCTAGCCACTTGCCCAATATTCTAGAATAGGGTACGGTGGTACAGTAGCACATTCTTCTGCATCTCATCCACTATCTGCTCATCATCCAGTTCAGACCAGCCGATAAACATCATGAAATTCACACTGAATGAGCCTGCATTCTTCATTGCTTTGTCTCACTTATTCTACCCTAATGTCACAACAACATGACACGTCATGCTGTGTAGACAGTATCTACCTGTATTCCTCATCATTATGTCTTGCCTGTTCTCCCCAAAATGGCATCAGACCCTAAATTGTACCACCACCAACAGAGGGCAGTGCTGTAAGTGGTGATCAAGTGACCCTGCTAGCTGATAGTGCAACTAGATCCCCCAAGAGATTGCATTGACAGTTGGGCTCGCTTAGTGTCAAGGAGATGGAAATCACTTGCTAGAGCTTGAACAGTGATGAGATGGAGTGTCACCCAGTACTCCCTTGATCCCACCATCATTGATGCAGGAGGGGGCTTCAGCAGCCAAGTCTGTGGGGCATGATGAGCGCTCCTTGAACACATAATTTTGCCACAGCCTAAGGTACTTGTATATCAAAAAAGTGCCCAAAGCACTCTTACTTGAGTTACCCTAAACTCTGCAGGTTGCACATTGCACTGCTGGCCTGCACCTTGACACTTATAACTTCCGGAAAGCTGAAGTAGTCCTTCATCCACAAGCATATGGACATTGTTGGCATGGGTGGGGATGTTTACTGCACCCTGTTGAGGAAAGCATAAGTCTTCATTCTCACTCTCCATGTGGGCAGGCAATGCTTCACTGGACCAAGTCTCCTTTTCCTGGACTATCTAGTGGAGGACCATATTTGCCCCCCGGCCCCCAATGATAACCAGTCTCCTGCAGCAACATCACCTCCTTTCAACTCTGCCTCTTTTTTCCCTGCTGTTATTGGAGTACCTCTTCACGTCCAACTCCAAGGTCAAGGTACTCAACGACCTTTTACAAGTAGTCCTCGAGTGACACTATGTCTACAACAAACTCCTCTTGATTAGCAGCAACAGCTTCCTCCACCTCAACCACTTTCTCCCCTTCCTCAACCGCCATCTCCGCCTCCTCAATAACTATCTTCCCCATTTTAACCACAGTCTCCTCTACATCAATCTTTATCTCAACCTCTGTCTGCCCTACCTCCTCGAGCTATGTCTCCTCTAGTTGGCTCATCCCCTCAACCTCTGACAAACACGTTGCGAAAAAGATCTGTTCCTCAGCTTTTCTAACTGTCACTCTCTCCAAATAATAGGACATGTTGCCTAAGGTGGCTATCTGCAAAACACAAATGTTCCTAAAGTGCCTATTGTGTCTTATGTAGCAAAGTAGAGAACACAAAATAAATGAAAAAGTCAAACAAAGGGATCCTGGCAAGACCCACTTGATGGGAAAGGGTTCACAAAAGACATAAACAGTAAGGAAGGTGACTTAACACATCACTGGAAGTCTTGAATCTACACACAAAGGATTCCCTAGAACCATGAAAAGAAAGGTGTTCAGAAACGTTTTTCCTTGTTTTTATTTTTTAAAAGGAGTAAGTGTAAAAAGGGAAAATTGCAGTATTGGAGAGTAACCCTAAACAACACACCCAAAGAGATAAAAGTGAATAATCAGTGCTCACGAAACAGCCAACACACTAGAAACAACTAACACACTCCTCCAAAACAAACCTTAACACTGCTAAACTCCCCAAAGGCACTACAAAGCACCTCCAACACCATCGATGTGTGAGCCTGTTCTGTCCACTGCCAACTAGACAGCCACACACAAGCCACGATGGAAGCAGGAATCAAGATGAGTATATTAAAGTCCTGCAAGACTGTTTTAGAACGGCTCATGGCCTCTGATTGATTGGTCAAACTCCACTCTCAAGTCGTGAGACCATGGGCAGATTTTGAGGCTCAGGAAATCAAGCAAGAATTCCACAAGGAGGCTGAACCTGCCCAGGAAAAAAGTCAACATTCCGGGGGTACATTTAGCAAAGTTAAGGCACACATACTCTCAAAGAATTTCAAAAGCACTAGGGCATCCTGTCCTGCGTTCATGGAATTGTTTCATGTATAAGGATTACCCCATGAAAGGCACAATTTTGAAACATGCCAGGACATTAACTGTAAATTGGGATACACGGTGCACTGGTTCAAAGTCTACATTCCGATTATTGGACTTAATAAGAGCCAATATTTGTTTGTGCTGTGAAAGACAAAGCCTGGGAATAAGGCATAGTGAAAAAGTTGAATGTTGCATTTAAAATGCACGTCAATGGGGATGTGTAATTTACACGTGATAATACATATTAACGTGAACAAAGCAAATCATTAAACTCATTAGACATAAACTACGTCAATCTTATCTGAGAATTAGGCAAACACACGTGTTATTAAATGTGCTTTGCCCCCAGTTATTGTTGATGTTGGTCACTTCAAAGTAAAGATGTCCTATGTTTGAACGTTTGATTTCCACATGGAAGAAGGGCTATTTCCATCATTAATGTTTGTGTTCCTCTTTACAACCACATTAGAAACATCATGATTTTATGAGTTGTCCCTGCCAGGGACAAGGATTCTTTAGCCTTGGGAAACTTGTCCTTAATTATGTTATATTTTCTTGCATTTGTATAGCGCCTCCTGTCATACTTTATGGCATTTTAGCATTTTTGCCTGTGAGAGGCAAATTAGGAGTATGACAGAACATTCAGTAGAGGTAGGGAGGAGCAGAGTTGGGAAGGTAGTTGGGATGAGGGCGAGGGTAAATAAGATGCTCAGGAAGACATGAGAATGTAAGGTGGATAAGCTACGTGTACAATTGGACCAAATGCATCATGGGACTCAACCGTATTCTATGCGGCACACGCCAAAAGGAGATATAGCTGGAGAAGAGGTGTTCGCTGCGCCAGGAAATATGTTTGAAATGTGCTCACTGCATGTTGTGCCAGGGCATGTAGAAGCCATGCCTAAGAAAACACAGTTGTGAAAGCCCTAATGTATGCAAGAAATCCAAATTTGCCAAGTTTGCAAAAGCTGCCTATGAAGCCTGCAAAAAGACATTTGTTTGTTTCCTCATTTATGTCATGGTTGCCAAAACACTTGGTTTGTGCTTGAGTGCAAAGTGCGTAGGGACACAGAGTGTTTCTATGGCTAGCCTTGGTCAGACTTTTGAGCCTTCCCCAATGTCCTTGTGAGCCAAGGCATGTATAAACAATGCCCAAGAAAACACAGCATGCAAAGCCCCTTTACCTACTCCCCTAAGCCGTGAACGGCCATGAACAGGCAGGTTCTATGGATGGGAATGCTGGATGGAAATATGGACACATTTGACAGAGGGTGGGGTTTCGACCACATCTTCCTTTGGACACAAAAGCTCCAGTCTGGCTTTCATGGAGGTTCCTAAATCCTGCTAGGGTCTATAAGGGAATGTATATATTGGTGGTGTGTGAGGCTGGAATCCCATTAGGCTGAGGCTGGGCATTTAAGGGAATTCATTTACATAATCCAGCCTTTTCACCCTAGGCTGCAGCTACGATGTGTTATTAATAGAGGGCAATGTCAGGTCTAAACAAGGGTGTATAATCTGGCGGGGGTGGCCGGTCCCACTCAAGATAGTAGTTTGAGCTGAATCCCCTGGGCCTGAAGCCTAATTAGTACCTGGCGAGGGTGCAATCAGAATGAAAGAGCCATTCTGATTGGCCCTTGCCGAGTCGGGATTCCACGGCCTTTGTCCCCGGTGGGGGCGTGGCAGCCCCTCAGCCAATGAGGAGGCTCGAAGCAGGGCCATCCCCGCTTCAAGCCTCCCCAAGGCTGAGAGGCTACTTTCGCCCCCCGCCGGGGACAGCGGTAAGGCTTTTTTTTTTCCTTCCCTCCCTCCTCCCACCTCACCGCCCTCCCCACCCCACTTACCTTCTATGCCTTGGTCCCCGGCGGGGGACGATGAAAGCCTCCAGCCGTGTGAAGACTTGGACTGGGGCCATCCCCGCTCCGAGCCTCCACACGGCTGGAGACTTCCATCATCCCCTGCCGGGGACCCAGGTACGTTTTTTCTTTCTTTCCTTTTTTTTTTCCTTTCCCCTCCCTTCCGTCCTCCCAACCCCACTTACCTTCTTTTCTTTCGGGAGCGGACGCACTGGAAACGCTTCTGTTTCCAGCGCGTCCGCTCCCGATGGCCGCCATAGAAAGGGAAAATGGACTCCGTTTTCCCTTTCCATGGCAGCCATTTTCTTTGACGTCTTTTTTTTCCGCAAAACGCAGCGTTTCGGGCAAAAAATTAGGCTTTTAGTGCCCCGGTCATGCAGTTTTTGCGGGCCGGGGTACTAATAGCTATATGCCCCTCACGGCGAAGGCATTGCCGACTCTGGTAATGCCCCGGGGCCTTCGCTCAGGGCCTATAACTATGGACCCCGGGGCATTACCTGAGCCGGTAATGCCCCCGCCGCTCGGGGCACATTGATTAAATATCAAAATAAAAATACGTTTTAGATCTCTCATACTCGCACCAATGCACTGCATCCGAGCGGCAGAATGAGGAGATAGTAAACCAGGCAGAGAGGGGAGAGGTGTATCAAGGAGGATGTCATAGGAAGGAGACTTCGGAGGAGCATAGAGGCCCTGAGGTGAAGCGCATGTGGTGTGCAGAGGCCTTCACTGTACATCTGCAGAGGCGATGAGCCCTGGTGGACCAAATGGCATGCTAAAGGAGAGGCCGACAGAGTGAGTCTCAGTGCTGCGAGGAGCCTTTGACCCCAACGCAAACAAAGAGAAACTACAAGCCATGTGACACATGGCGTTGTAGAAGGAGTGGTTGCGCGCTCTGGGACTGAAACAAATTCAGCTACCTACAGAGACATCGTGGCAATAGGAGCCGGCCAGCCGGAAAGGACTAAGCAAACATTTTAAGTTTAATTAAGCCAATTCAGCTGGGAAGCAGAAGCATAGACTGCAAGAATATAACACTACCCTTGGCACACTTTTTGGCCATATTGGGAGTAGCAAATCATATATAAAATGCAGTACCTTCCCTGGAAAGAGGCAAATCACATTCCCCAGAATAGCGACAAGCAGCACCACCATTCGATGGCCGAAGGAATTGCACCCAAAATGAAATAAAATAATGACAATACACAAATATCTGTTTGCTGGCAAGAAAAAAGGGGGAACAATGCTGGGCAAATGCAACAAGCATCAATATGACCACGGGAGGTACCTCCCCCCCAGAACTCCCCTCCGAGAGTTGAACTTTCAACATAACATTATCAACCAATACCTATAACTTCTTGCCCACCGCATCGCAGCTCTATGCCCCAACTTTCAGTGCTATGCGGATGACACCCAGCTAACTTTCAGGCTCCCTTTAGCCACCTCTTCTCCTTCTCTCATCTCTGACTGTCTGTCTGCTATCCATGAGTGGTGGGCCGCTAATGATCTCTGCCTAAATGCCAGCAAGAGTGAGACTCTCCTCCTTGGCACACCCACTCTCTCCTTTCCTGTTACTCTCTGGCCGGCCTCTCTTGGCACTCTTCCTACTCCCACCTGTGAGGCCAAAAACCTTGGGGTAATCTTCGACTCCACACTCTCTTTCTCTCTTCACATCTCTGACATCTCTAAGAAGTGACACTACCAGCTGAACCTCCTCAGAGGTATTCTTCTTTTCCTCTCCTTCCCCCAGAAGCTCACTGTCTCCAGATATCTGGTTCTCACTAGGCTGGGCTACTGCAACAGCCTCTTTCTAAATCTGCCTCTCTCTACTCTCCGCCCTCTGCAACTCATCCAAAACAGGACTGCGAGACTTGTCCTTGGCTTCAAGCCTAGGGATAGTATCTCTCCAGGACTGAAATCTCTGCACTGACTCCCAGTGGCTGCAAGGATTAAGTTCAAAACCCTCTGCATTGTCCACAAGGCCATCTGGGGCCTGGGCCTCAAAACCTTCAACTCTCTCTTCCTAAATATCTTCCTTCTCGAGCTCTTCGCTCATCCGCCTCCAACTCCCTCAGGGTCAGTCGCTTCTCAAAGCAACAAGTTGGTGGTTGATTTCTTTCTTTGGCTGGGGCCTCCCTCTGGAACAGCTGCCCTGCCTCTTTGAAACTTGAGGAGAACAACCTCTGGTTTCCGGAAGCACCTCAAGACCTTCCTGTTTGCTTCTGCTTTCTCTCCTCCTCTCCCCCACTGAACTCCTGGCTGAAACTGCACTGGTCACCTGGCTACCCTCTGTTCTCGGGGGGGGCAGGTCCCCTCCCTCCAGTTGCATACCTGCACTGCCCCCCTGGCAATCCTTGTACTCCGAGGCTGTCTCTGTATCCCTACAGCCCCCTACCAGCACTTGACACCTGATCCTGCACTTACCTTTGCTCCTGCCACCAGCTGGCTGCACTTCTTATTTATTGTTCTTATTTATTGTTTTTTATTTTTATTTATTTTACTGTTTATCCTATCTACTGGACTTCTGCCCCACGGTGCCCTCACACCTTTCCCACCTGCCCTCCCCGGCCCTTGCGCAATCTCAATGTCACCTAGCCTAGTAGGCTCCTTGTCTGTCTTCCCTCTGTTCCCCTCCTTTGCCTTGTCGCGCCTTGAAACACTTGTGTATAGACGCATTATAAATGCCATAGCATATCATATCATTATGAAAGTGCTAGAGGACCTAGCAGAACATTAAACAATCTAATGTTGCAGTGAACCAGCATATGACATATATGCAAGGTGAAATAAAAGGTATAAGGGAGGAAATGAGATCACTGGGTGGCAGAATAACGGACACAGAAGAATGCATAGCACAGGTGGAAGACTGCATAGAAGGACTGGAACAACTCCAAATAAGACTCTGGGAATTAGAAATAGCCTTCACACATACAGAAGCAGAAGTACAATGGATACTGTTTGCTTCTTTGTCCTCCCCAAAAAAAAGAGGGAAATAATGCAGTCAAAATCATGGAAGAATTGATACCAGTTGCCCTCCAACTGAAATGTTATCCACCTCTCGAGATCCAATGGGCACATAAGATACGTCGAAGACAAGCAACACGTAAATATGATCCCAAACCCCAAAAATGTGCTTTCTGAGACACCAACAAATGTGACTTATTCTACAAAGTGCAAAGAAGCTTTAGCCAATACTGTAATAAGGTAACAAAATATACATCTCGGCAAACTACTACAGGGAAACCATGAATAAAGATAACCAGTTCTTGGAATTCATCTGGAGCTCCTCTGCAGGCAGATGCATTATGAACTAAAGAAGGTGGAAGAAAAGAATGTTTCAAACCGGAACATGTGCACAGATATTTGCAGCTCAGCTCAGAGGACCCCATAGAGATAAAAGGGTCACAGCTAATCTCGGGAACCACAAGGATGTACCCCAAAATATAGAAGACCACTGGAACAGACACTGTTATCACAAGAGCTCCCCATACACCTAGAGAGAAGACATCCTGCCACAAGAACATCTGAACACCATACACAAAGATGCTGTGGTAGGTCAGAAGGAGGAGACAGACTAGGGTTTGCCATTTCAATAAGTATTTATTTAAAATAAATAATATAATACCTGACTTTCTCAACTTAAATGGTTTCTCTACCCAACAAAACTAAACTAGAGGGCTCATCGTCTGTTCTATAGTCCAAAGTACCTCCGTCCAAATCTAGGTTATGCTGACCCTACCGTTTATACTAAACAACTAAAGTCCAGGAAAATGACCCCCTTCTCCTGGGGCTTGCTTTCGAGCAATGTCCTTTTCAGTATAGGACTTTTCCACATCCCTTTCTTTATCTTTCCTTGCTTTCTTATAGTACTCTCTGTAGGTAGCCTGGTGCTTGTATACTCTTTTACTCCATCCTTTTACTAACTAACCTTCAAAAAGCAGGTTGACCACGTCTAGAGATCAATTCTTAGCGTGCGCACCTATTAGTGAGCTTTGCTTTCCGCGGGGGACGAGCGGCTGCTTGAAGTCCCTGCTGCACCTTTACTCGCTAATAGCCATGCATGCTAAGAATTGATGTCTAGACATGGTCCACCAGCTTTGTGAATTACCACGTCAAGCCCATTTTCTTCCAAACATCTGGTATAGAGGCTTATTACGGATATGACCCATTCTGCAAATTTAATTTCTTGCATCTGACGATTTGGACCTTCAGATGGTTGGACCTTTGCCACTTATTATGATCACATAGGATTCATTGCATATCATTTCCCCATCCTGATGAAGGCTGTCCAATTGATAGCTACAAAAGGATAGCTTTGAGGCCGATACACAGTTGTGTTGACTCTCTTGTCTCAACTGCACCATCATTGCACCATCGTTGCTCATGTTGTCCACCACAGAGGACCATAGAGAATGTAACTGCTGTTAAATCTGACCCATAGAACTCATTTGGGATGAATATGCATGTACTATGTTGATGTATGTTTTATGTATTTTATTGAGTATCCTATTTTTGGGCCAATGTATACGTAACACATGCTTCTAATGTATTAAATCTTGATCTAAAGTAGCAGTCAGCATCACCATTTATTTGCAGACTGATAGTCAGGAGGTAGTGTTTTTTTCATTTGGTTCCATAATCTTGCTCAATTGTGTTTTGATTACAATTAATTATCACAACTACTAATTTGCTGATGTGAATCCTTAGATTATGTATGCTGATGTGACTGGTCAAACAGTCTTGTGCTTGTGATCTCTGAAGGGCCATTTCGGTACAATTGAGTAGCAGAATGTCATCTGCAAAGATTAGAACTCCAAAAGGGGCATGCCAATTTGTCTGTGGAAAATATGGCACTTTTCTAACTCTTCAGGGAGATCTGATATATATAAATTAAACAGTAATGGCGCTAGGACGCACCCCTGTCGCAAGCCTACACCAATTTTAATTTCTCTTGAGAGTGCTCCTTGGAGTTCAAGTATGTTGTGATGGTGGTGTCCACATGTTCAGTTTAATTACAACCTTAAGGAGTCGCTTCGATATACTCACATTATTCAGTTTGTTCCATAATTTGTATCAGTCCACTCGATTAAATGCAACACCTAGATCAACAGATGTTGCATAAAGGGGGGAGGTCCTCCTTTTCTTCATGCCTGCTCATATAGAAGGGATAGGGTGATTCCATTTAACATTGTCCCTATCTCTCTTCTAAAGCTTGTTTGGGAGGGAGAAAGACTACCTATCCTATTGCTCCACTCCTCCAAATCAGTCAATACATGGGAGGCAAAATCTTTACTAGTGGTAGAGTGCAGGAGGGCTATTGGTCGATAGTCGGGTCTGAATGACTTTATTTCTTGTAAATTGGCATCAGAAAGATGGTAAACCATGGGCTAGGGAGTCTGCCCATTCTCATGATCTCCAGTAACAGCGGTAGAAGTTGTTTGGCCTAGAAAGAGGGATTTTCCTTCAAGATGAGGTTGAATAGACCATCTGGGCCAACCTCACCAGAGTTCTTGGATTTCCTGGCTATCGCTTCGATTTTTATATCCTCCATATTTCTATCCCAATAGATTATTTCTGGCCAAAATCCACATAGCCAACAAACCAATGATCATTGTTTCATTATACGCCCAATGGTGGACAAAACAGCCTTCCTAAATGACCTAAACAGAATAATAACTGTTACAGCTAACAACCAGATGATATTAGGAGGAGACTGCATCTTAACGGTGGACCCTTTCCTAGATAGGACAGGCAAACCTGATTCAACCACAACAGGGAAAGGTACCATTCTAAAATATGTT
Organism: Ambystoma mexicanum; assembly: GCF_040938575.1. Taxonomy (NCBI): domain Eukaryota; kingdom Metazoa; phylum Chordata; class Amphibia; order Caudata; family Ambystomatidae; genus Ambystoma; species Ambystoma mexicanum. Next base: position 1,009,506,903 of record NC_090930.1, read on the forward strand.
ATGCACAATAATGGTCTAATAGAACCATGGAGACTGCTACCCCGTCAGTAGAGACTTCACATTCACCTCCTGTATTCATGGAACACTTGCATGAATAGACAACTTCATCACGTCACAAACACTGTTTTCAAACACAGAATCTTCTGACATATTAGCAGCAGGAATAACAGACCACTCACCTTTGTTATTACAAATGGGTCTAGAAACCCCAATGCTAGCATGGAATAAATGGAATATGAACATCAGCCAATACAACAACTAAGGGAAAAAGAATCTCTGCAGCCCAGTGTGGAAGACTTTCTTGAAATGAACACAGGAACTGTGGACCCACTGACAATTTATGAGCGACCAGCATGCATTTATAAAGGAAGATATGATCCAACAAGCCTCAGCACACAAGAAACTGGACATGAAAAGGCAAACAGAAATAGGAAAGGCGATAAAAGTACTTACCCAAACATATATCTCAAAACCATCGGACAAACTTGTGAGGAAAATAATGAAAGAAAAGTAGGCCTTAAATACCTCATGCTCCAAAAAGGAAGAAGTTGCACTTTTTGTCAGACTTAAACAAAAGCACTACGATCAGGGCTAGAATGCTGCAATACTACTACAATTTCTACTATGTCACAGAGACCACTCATTGGGAATCCCACTCATCAAAAGTGACAATGAAGATACCATCACCAATCCAGAATTTATAAATAAAGAATTTGGGAAGTTCTATAGAAACATGTACACTTCCGAATCCACCCCAACATCGATATCCAACATGGAAATCTTTCTACAATGCATGAACCTAACAACTCTCTCAGAAGCAGAAATAGCCTACTTAGGATTCCCAATAACAGAAGATGAAATATGTGCTACAATATTATCCCTATCCACCAACAAAGCGCCTGATCTGGATGGCCTACCAAGTGACTTCTACAAAATGTGAAGTGCCCAAACTGTGCAAGTACAGAGAACTCTCTTCCAGAAGCCAACCCTCGACCAATATATTGAACCAGAAATTAACAAAGTGTTGATAACACTAATTCCAAAACCAGGCAGAGATCACGCCAAATGACAAGATTAGAGGCTAATCTCACTCCTGAACATCGACATGAAAACCATAGGCAACATTTTAGCAACAAGGATACGTAAATACATACCACACATAATTCAAGAAACTCAATCAGAATTTGTGCAGCTTAAATATCCACTAATGGCCACATCTCTGACCCTTTTGAAATCAAGAGAGGAATTTGACAAGGATGCCCATTGTCCCCACTGTTATTTCTAATGGCGCTAGAACCTCTAGCATGTGCAATCATAGAGCATCAAGAAATATCCGGCATAGTCACTCCGGCGGTGCCACACCAAAATGCTCTTATATGCAGATTCACAAAAAAAAAACTTTGTTAACGGGACGTTATGGTTCGAGGTAAAACCGAAAAACCCTTGAAATTCGTCAGTTATGGTAAGCTAAGCAACCATAACTCGCACCACCACTGTGCACTGCTAACACTAACAACCAGGACATCAAAGACATTTCTGATGTCATCTTTGATGTCCTGGGTGTTAGTGTTAGCAGTGCACAGTGGGGGTGCGAGTTATGGTTGCTTAGCTTACCATAACTGGCGAATTTGAAGGATTTTTTTGGTTTTACTTCGAACCATAACGTTCCCTTAACAAAGTTTTTTTGTGTGAATTCCATAGGTTTTTAGCAGCGCAACTTAACCATAACGTCCCTTTAACAACGTTTTTTTTACTGAATGTCACAGGTTTTTAGTAGGGCAACTTAACCATAACGTCCCTTTAACAAAGTATTTTTACTGAATTTCATAGTTTTTTAGTAATGCAACTTAATCATAACATACCTTTAACAAAGTTTTTTTGCGAAAGTTGATCGTTTGTAGTAGTAGCACGTAACCATAATGTAAAGTAACATCTGACTTCATTGCACACCTTCTGGAGAATGCCACTTGACCATATGCTGGCGCACAGAATGGTGGCGTGTCCGTGAATCCGTACACACTTAACAATAAGATGTATGCCTCATGGACAGTGTGGAAATACATTTTTTACTTACTTAGAAACTTCCACCTTCAACATTTCCCTTGCACAGCTCGAACACTTATTCGAACACTTATTCGTAGTCAGCCATTTACAATGTAGTACACAGTACATACTTTTAGCAAAAGTACTAGTTATCTGAAAACGACATGAGCTACGGGCATCCATCCTACCCAAGAAACAGCACCACAGCTGTAATGAAGGAGCATGAGAAACACTGCCCCTACCTTACAAATAACACACGCACAACATTTTCCCCGTCCACCAACCCACCCATATTACTGTTTCGTGCCTCTTTGCTCATTTCCGTCCGCAACTTTCCTTCTTAGCTGTCCTTCTAAAAATAACACACGCACAACATTTTCCCCGTCCACCAACCCCCCCCCATATTACTGTTTTGTGTCTCTTTGCTCATTTCCGTCCGCAACTTTCCTTCTTAGCTGTCCTTCTAAAAAATAACACAGAAGGACAGCTAAGAAGGAAAGTTGCGGACGGAAATGAGCAAAGAGGCACGAAACAGTAATATGGGGGGGGTTGGTGGACGGGGAAAATGTTGTGCGTGTGTTATTTTTGAAACTTCCACCTTCAACATTTCCCTTGCACAGCTCGCACACTTATTCAAACACTTATTTGTAGTCAGCCATTAACAATGTAGTACACAGTACATACTTTTAGCAAAAGTACTAGTTATCTGAAAACGACATGAGCTACGGGCATCCCTCCTACCCAAGAAACAGCACCACAGCTGTAATGAAGGAGCATGAGAAACACTGCCCCTACCTTACAATAACACACGCACAACATTTTCCCCGTCCACCAACCCCCCCATATTACTGTTTCATGCCTCTTTGCTCATTCCCGTCCGCAACTTTCCTTCTTAGCTGTCCTTCTAAAAAAAAAGCCATCCGTAAACAAAGTAAATGTTCCTTTAAGAACCACCTTTCACAGTTTAAATATATATATTTTTTAAATCGCATACACTCCATCTACTTTATATTTCTCAGTAAAGGACATAGACGCAATAACATTTGCCATTAACAATCTAGAGTTGCAAAGCAGTAACGTGTGCTACTTAAAAAGAGAATTTGTCATTCTAACACGAGATGCCTGTGGCGCCCCGGATTAGAAAACAAAATCCTTTTCCAAGATGGCCACCATAGAAAGGGAAGGCGGTTGTTCCATAGATGGCCCCTCTTCGCTTTTCATGTCAGCCTGCAAATAGAAAAAGGAAACGCTGTTAACATATTACCACCAGCTCTTTTTTCCTCCCTTTCAAATGTATCGTAATGTCGAACAACTTTACCACAAAGTCAGTCCCAGGTGGACATGGCCACTGTAATCCTATCTTTTCTCCCTTATGGTCATGGCTAGTAGCCGCATTGTGCGGATCATGACCTTATACCATGACCCCGACATTCTGCCCACTCCCCATGGCTGCAGCCTACCCCTCCGTCAATAAAAGTATACTGCTACGTTTTTTAACTACATTACGACACTTGTGTAATTCGAAACACTCCCACATCTTGTCACATAACCAACCCTAATGATATTGTACACTTTTTTGGATGACGTTCCTCTCCAGCGTAGCCAAATGCGCCCATAAGCACCTTCGTGCCGTGACGCAGAACCTGCAAATGAACACACAGCGACGTACAACGTAGCATGTTACATTTTGAAATAATAAACAGTTTTTTAAAGGAAAACATTACCAATTTTAGAATCAGTAAAGTACTTTAATTTCACAATAAACTGTACGAGACCATCAGACTATTCCTATTTTCAATCAAATAGTAACTTTGTTTGTTCGGTCGTCATGAAAAATTTTAATTGTGAGGCACACGTTGATCTTTTTGCATACACAAATTATTCGCTTTCGATAAAGCAACTGCTTCGGTCGCACAGTGATTTCCAAGACGTCGGCATGAACTTTGGCCTACACCATCATAAAAGATGTTATGTTACTCCTAATGGCCACTCCAGCGTATGGACAAATGGGGCCGGGCCGGTCGTCCCACAATACAGTGGCAGTTAGGCAGCCGGTCACAAGTACGTGCATCTGGCGTCCAAAGAATCTATCACTTGGCATCTGGAATCCATGGCAATCACACTACGGCAGAATGTAGCTGTTTGAAAAAGGTAACAGAAAATACGTATCGATACCAAACCTTTACCAAACAATTTAAAAAAAGTCAAAAAGAACATGGAAACTGATACACAAATCGATGTGGTCATACATGACATTTTAAAGAAATAATAGCATTGAACATGGGTGAACTTAATGATAGCCTACAAACGGTGAGAATCTGCACTCTCTATAAGTTTAAAGTTTGGTGAAAATCCATCCAGCCGTTTGGGCTGTAAATGTGCGCAAAGTTTTTCCCCATTCAGTCTATGGGAAAAAAAGACATTTTGGGACCCCCCCCTATAACTTTCCCCCCCCCTGGACCAAACATCACCAAAATTTGCAAAAATCACAATGGCCCATACACTGTTTGTGCAAAGTTTGGTTTTGGATTCGTCCGGGGGGTCGGAGTTATAAGCCGCCCAAAAAGTGCTCTTCCTATGGAAACAGCAATTTAACCATAACTACATGGCCACTACCGTGTAATATCATCCTACTTACCTGTAATAATCCAAACACCTCTTTCAAAAACATTGTTGAAATAATAAATAACTTTTCGTCCTTCTCAGGCTACAAAATAAATTTGGAAAAATGTGAACCACTACCATTGTCCTCGCACCAATTGAGAATGAAGTTACACAGTTTGGGTTGAAATGGACACCGATTAAGCTAAAATATCTGGGCATTAAGATCAACGCGGGTCTTGTTTATTTTTTTATTTTATTTGTAAGGCGCTTATACATCAAAGAATTGTGCAAGCATCAAACGCTTCAACAAATGGTAGAGGACAACCACCACCAGACATGGGAACATATTGAAATTGACTTAGAAAAATGGTCTGCCCTTAACCTCTTGATATGGGGCAGGGTCCAATCCTTACAAATTATGGTAATACTGAGGCTACTCTACATTTTCAACATGGTGCCTCTAACTAAAGGTACTTGCTGGGCAACATTAGAGAGAGATATGATGATGCCCGTTTTGTGCCAACAAAAAACGAGAATAAGCATGAAAAAATGCAATCTGACAGCAGTTCAGGAGGCCTATTCCTGTCTGGCCCTAAATTATACTTCTTGACCACACAACTCCACCAGGTGTTACACTTGTATACTAAACACAGTGAATCCCCCCACCCCCTATGGTTTGAAATAGGAAGGCATTTATTAAAGGAAGGACATGGTAAAGAATAACTATTCAGTATCAGGACTTCACACCATACACACCCCATCTTGAAAACCAATGCACACCCCTGGGAAAGAATCCATAAACTGGGCAGCATTCCAGCTATTATACACAAAAAGGCCCCCTATGTCTCAACACACCAGTAAGGATAAATGAAAATCCAGTGCGTTGGGTAGCGTGGCTAGAACTGGGCATACATGAGCTATGCGTTATAACTGAACCATCCGGAAGTATGACAGCCTTTTGCAAACCGCAAGAAATATACTGGCTCCCAAATTCGGAGTACTGAAGGTACCACCAACTGTGTTACACTGCATACATACCCGGTGGGCATCAGGAATGTAATACCCTATCTCTTCTCCTTTCACCTCTCTACTGAAGAAAATCACAAGAGTCTACCATGGCTCATCTCTACTCCTCAGTGACAGAGAGCATAACATCTGTAGTGACGTCACCCACATCATCTGGAAATACAGCAAGCTGGACACATACTGGTCTACGATTTGGAACAGTCTATGTACCTGCCTAGAGACTCACATACCAAAGACAGCTGAAGCAACAATACTGCACTGATCTCCCCCATGCAAGCACTAGACAAGCATGAAACAGGATGGGCCACAATTCAGATAATGGCAGCCAAAATAGGAATCATGTGCAAGTGGAAAAGGAAAGATAGACCCTCATAGTTGGTGTGTATGCCCAGCATGGCAACAGTCGAAACCTATGAAAGAGTGCCATGTAGGCTAAACAATCAAGAAGATGTATTCTTTGAAGTATGGAACCCTTTTGTACAATTCTTATTGCTGGAGCTTTAAGGCAGTCGGTATGCATAAAGCATTATCCTTGCCCAAATAGCCTTCATGTTTTCTACCTGCCATTCCATGCTACAATGACAAACATCGTAGGACCCAACACCCAAATAAAGGGAAATAACACACTCTATCTGCTTAATAAGAAACAGAGACTTGATCAGGACACATCCACACCACTCAGACTAGTTACACTGTTTGCTGTGTTTTTCGTTATGTATTGCCCCCACGCCCCCAAAATAGCGAAGCAGGCATCCGAGCCTGTAGAAGATATGGTTCTGGAAAGACTAAGAAAAAGGGGGAATGTTTGTTTGTTTGTTTACATGTTGGAGGAGTATTCCATATATTCATGCATTACATGTAAGTTTATGCTTATGCAATTTACTACAATAGAAATCCTAATAGCAACAAATAAAAGAGTGTATTGTCTAGTTAACAGATAAGATTTCAAAGTTTAGCCTTCTGTTTTTTATTTTTGTTTGCCTGCATTTAGTGGGTGGCACCTTCTGTCTTTTGGTTGCTTCAAAGATGCTTGAAAATTAGACATTTTAAAGCAAAATATTATATTGAAATCTCAGCATAATATAACTGTCCTAATTGAAAAAATAATTAAAAAAAAAGATCTTTTCACTAAAAAGTTGATTCAGAAAGACCTCTGTGTGACCGCACGGAGCAGTCTTTCTAAATTGAACTTTCATGCGCCTGCCACCCACGATTGCACGCAGGGGCTGATAGGAACGTCAGGATCCAGAAGTGCAGGTCGAGCAGAAAGGGTAAGTGTGCAGGTGAGTGTGTGTCGGTGTGTGTGTTGTGTTTATGTATGTGTGTTTGTATGGGTGGGGGAGATGGTGGGGGCAGGAGTCTGTGGCTGAAATCAAAAGAGGGCAGGGTATAAATAATATTTGCTCAGTGCAGGTACATAGCAAAACATGCCATCATCAGCATCCAAAACAAATAATGATGAAATCCAGCAGAAAACGCAATGCAAAAGTTGTATGTCTCTCTCACACACACACTCACCTGTTTCTGGGTTTCAAGTCTTCTGCTGCTCTCGAGGTTGACTGATTTCAAGATGTAAATGGCTTCTCTTCTGTAGGCCAGGGCACTGGGTCTTCAAAAGCAAGGGACTATACCCCCCTGCCCTTTCTTCACTCTGCTCTGGCGCACACTACTGTTTCCTTTCATTAAGAGGTGACATTCCTCTATTAACTTTCCTTTCCTGCAGCAAGTGATATGGGGTTTATGCTGTGCAAGTGGCCTGAGTCATTGTAAACATGGGCTCAGTTAGGTTCCTTGTCACCCCATCCAATTAGCAATTGATTTAGAGACCATTACTTTTTTCCAATATTGATAATTTGCCCAACATTTAGAACACACATAGAAGCACCACTGATGTAGTAAATATGAGTCCATTGCAGCCATTGATGTGTATCCATGCAATCAAAAGCTACTACTGTGAATAATAATATTTTGAACATTGCATTGTATTGAAGACTTATTCTGAACAAACACTCACCTATTGATACGTGCTAAGTATAAGGGAAGCCTGCCAAACATTGGAAGTTGAAACATTTGTTTTTTATGAAAATGTGGTGATTCTTTATCTATTTAAGGACGTCTAATATTAATCATACATCCTCTTTTGCAATATTGGGTGGATGAGTGATTAAAATAATCTTAATACATTGTGATGTTTTCTAATATAAAGGCGTGGCAACTACTGAGTTGTTTTATATTAAGTATTAATTGATTTGTGATTCAGGTTTGCTGCCTTGCAACTGGAGTAGAGTAAAAACTCTCAATATTGAATTGCTTGAAATAGTATTATAAAAACAATTGTTATTGCAAACCAGCTTTCTTAGTGTGCCGGAGTATTGGAGTGGGATTGTTGTGCTGTCAGATGAGTATTTTCAATGGCTGTTACAAAACCAAAAAATGAATCAAATTTTGTTTAGGGCAGGTTGGAGAAGTGATCTGAAGTAGGTGCTGCTTAATTAAATTAAATCTATATTGGATGGATAGAATATTATAAAAGAAAGATCAATCACCTTATCCTGGAGGCTGTCAGTTTTATAAAGAAAGACATGGACCCTTTCCTAAAATAGTCCTATCATTGAAAAACACTGCTAAATGCAGAAAGTCATAAATTGACAATGGGCCTTGCACGTAGATTAGATCCAGTCCTCACAAAGAAAGTCACAAAGGATCAGCATAAGTCTAAAGGACACCACTAACCACACAAACAGAAAAGTGTCGCAAGCGGCTGGCGCAGAGTGTCCGCGTGCGATTGTGTGCGCCAGGCACGTGCGCTAAAACCGATTTCCGCGCACAGCGTATTCATGGATTCCATGCTCCCAAACCAGCCGTGGCGCAGAGAATCGCAGCGACCCTGCAGCAGCGCCAGTAACGCCCCCAAGAACGCCCTCGCGCAAGGAAAAGCCATCAACATTGCTAAATCATCGCAAAGGGCTGCGCTAACCCTGGACCAGTTTACAGGGCTGCCAAACAAGGAACGCAAAGGGGGCAACCTTCATATCAGGAGTACGCGGGAAGTTTTACACGCGATTAGCCAGGGTACGTGTATTACAGGGGTACGCGGGAAGTTCAACACGCGATTGTCCAGGGAACGTGTATTACAGGGGTACGCGGGAAGTTCAACACGCGATTGTCCAGGGAACGTGTATTACAGGGGTACGCGGGAAGTCTTACATGCGATTAGCCAGGGCACGTGTAATACAGGGGTACGCGGGAATTATCACACGCGATTTGGCAGGGTACGTGAATTACAGGGGTGCGTGGGAATTATCACACGCCATTTTGCTGGGTACGTGTATTACAGGGGTGCGTGGGAATTATTACACGCGATTAGGCTGGGTGGGTCCTCACAGGTGTTCCCTGTACACCCTCCACGGCCCCTGCAGGCAGCCCACAAAACAGGGGACTACCCTGCACACCTGCTCATGTCCCCCTGCACCCCCACCCCCCAGCCACCAGGGGCACCCACCACCAGGCCCCCACCCATGTCTCCTACCACCCCCACCCCCCAGCAGTACAGGGGCAGCCTCCACCAGGCCCCCACTCATGTCTCCCACCACCCCCACCCCCCAGCACTGTGGGGCACCTGCCAGCAGGCCCCCACCCATGTCACCCACCACCCCCACCCCCCAGCAGTGCAGGGGCATCCTCCACCAGGCCCACACTCATGTCCCCTATCACCCCCACCCCCCCGCCACCAGGGGCACCCTCCACCAGGCCCCCACTCATGCCCGACTCATGTCTCCCACCACCCCCACCCCCCAGCCACCAGGGGCATCCTCCACCAGGCCCCCACCCATGTCTCCCACCACCCCCACCCCCCAGCCACCAGGGGCACCCTCCACCAGGCCCCCACCCATGTCTCCCACCACCCCCACCCCCCAGCCACCAGGGGCACCCTCCACCAGGCCCCCACCCATGTCTCCCACCACCCCCACCCCCCAGCCACCAGGGGCAGCCTCCACCAGGCCCCCACCCATGTCTCCCACCACCCCCACCCCCCAGCAGTGCAGGGGCATCCTCCACCAGGCCCCCACCCATGTCTCCCACCACCCCCACCCCCCAGCCACCAGGGGCACCCTCCACCAGGCCCCCACCCATGTCTCCCACCACCCCCACCCCCCAGCCACCAGGGGCAGCCTCCAGCAGGCCCCCACCCATGTCTCCCACCACCCCCACCCCCCAGCAGTGCAGGGGCATCCTCCACCAGGCCCCCACCCATGTCTCCCACAACCCCCACCCCCCAGCAGTGCAGGGGCAGCCTCCACCAGGCCCCCACCCATGTCACCCACCACCCCCACCCCCCAGCAGTGCAGGGGCAGCCTCCAGCAGGCCCACACTCATGTCCCCTATCACCCCCACCCCGCCCGCCACCAGGGGCACCCTCCACCAGGCCCCCACTCATGTCTCCCAGCGTGCTACGTGTATTTCAGGGGTGTGCGGGAAGTTCCACACGCGAATAGCCTGGGCGCGTGTATTTCAGGGGTGCGCGGGAAGTTCCACACGCGAATAGCCTGGGCGCATGCATTTCAGGGGTGCGCGGGAAGTTTTACACGCGATTTCAGCAGGGTACGTGTATTTCAGGGGTGCGCGGGAATTCTCACACGCGATTTGGCTTGGTACGTGTATTACAGGGGTGCGTGGGAAGTTACACACGCGATTAGGCTGGGTGGGTCCTCACAGGTGTTCCCTGTACACCCTCCATGGCCCCTGCAGGCAGCCCAAAAAACAGGGGACTACCCTGCACACCTGCTCATGTCCCCCTGCACCCCCACCCCCCAGCAGTGCAGGGGCAGCCTCCACCAGGCCCCCACCCACGTCTCCCACCACCCCCACCCCCCAGCAGTGCAGGGGCAGCCTCCACCAGGCCCCCACCCATGTCTCCCACCACCCCCACCCCCCAGCGTTGCAGGGGCAGCCTCCACCAGGCCCCCACTCATGTCTCCCACCACCCCCACCCCCCAGCAGTGCAGGGGCATCCTCCACCAGACCCATACCCATGTCTCCCACCACCCCCACCCCCCAGCCACCAGGGGCATCCTCCACCAGGCCCCCACTCATGCCCGACTCATGTCTCCCACCACCCCCACCCCCCAGCCACCAGGGGCATCCTCCACCAGGCCCCCACCCATGTCTCCCACCACCCCCACCCCCCAGCCACCAGGGGCACCCTCCACCAGGCCCCCACCCATGTCTCCCACCACCCCCACCCCCCAGCCACCAGGGGCAGCCTCCACCAGGCCCCCACCCATGTCTCCCACCACCCCCACCCCTCAGCAGTGCAGGGGCATCCTCCACCAGGCCCCCACCCATGTCTCCCACAACCCCCACCCCCCAGCAGTGCAGGGGCAGCCTCCACCAGGCCCCCACCCATGTCTCCCACCACCCCCACCCCCCAGCAGTGCAGGGGCAGCCTCCACCAGGCCCCCACACATGTCTACACAAGGACCTCTAGTCTGGAGATGGGGTCCATGTTGGCAGCAGTGCACCTACAACTCTACATGGCGCCAACACTGCACAGTTGGTGGTGGTGGGAGTGCAGGCATTTCCAGGTGGTGAGACTACTAATATGTAAAATTTGTGATGTCATGTTAATGGTAGTACGTGCTCAAGTATGTTGTTGGTCCGGCATTGCTGTGAGCATTTCAGGTGTTGCAGGTTTCTAATAGGGACACTGTACATAGTGACACTAGTGTCATGTTGTGGGGATTACTTTGTTTACCTGCAAATAGCATGACATGGCACGGTGTGTCGTGTGGCGGTGCTGGGGTTGGGTTGGCTGACATGGCACTGTCCTCTTGTTGCATTTTGCAAGTGGGTATTCTTTTTAGCTGCTTGAATGTGTAACTCCACAAAACTGCATTGGTGGTGTCGGTGTGGGTAGGGATGCACACATTGTGACACTTCCAGGTGAACAATCTCAGGCTGATATGGTATTCACGGTTCATTCTCCAGACATTCAGGATCAGTGTCAGGTTGAGTCATCATTGATTGTCAGATGGAATGTGCCAGGGCAGTGTGCACTCCACAGGGGTGTGATTTCTATGTGAAGTAATTAGCCACTAGCTGTGTACGGGCTGCCTCCCCACGTGCCCTTTCCCCTCCCATGCGCAGCGGCTGTGCATGTGGTTGGGGATGTGGGGCCACCACCATGTCCACGGCCAGGCCCCGGCGTGTTGCAACGTTGTGCAGTACACATGCTGCCACTATGATCCTGCACACTACTGGGGGAGCGTATAACAGCTGCCCGCCAGAACGGTCAAGGGAGCGAAAGCGTAACTTTAGCACTCCGAATGTGCGCTCCACTATGCCCCGGGTTGTAATGTGGGCTGTGTTATATCTTACCTCGGGTGGCGTGGTGGGGTTCCGAATTGGTGTCATCATGTGGGGGCTGAGAGCGTAGGCACTGTCCCCTGTGGAGGTGGTGATTGGTATCATTGGTGGGGTTGTGACCTTGCTCAGTATCCAACATGCATGCATGTGCAGTGGCATACATACTCACCAAGCAGCCATGTATCGCCATGCCGCCCAGCATCTAGGTCCCGGCATAGGGTGGACATTCGGTAAATGAAGCTGTCGTGGGTGGAGCCGGGATAGTTGGCATATACTGAGGTGATGATTCCCTTGGCTTTACATACTACCTGCACGTTGATGGAATGCCAGTGCTTGCGGTTCCTATAGATGTGCTCAGATGCCCTGGGGGGACATAGAGCCACATGGGTGCAGTCGATGGCACCTAGCACTTTGGGGAATCGTGCCACACCGTAAAAATCCAGGGCGGCAGCATGCCTTTCTGCAGGTGTTCTGGGCAGGTATATGTGCCTGCGGACTGATGGGCGTGCAGTGATGATGTTCAAGACCTGGTGTAGGCAGCGTGACTGGGTGGCCTGTGACACCCCACCCACTATGGCACTTGTCCGCTGAAATGATCCAGTGGCTAAGAAGTGCAGTACATTGAGGACCTTCTCCAGGGGGCTGAGTGCTTGGGAGCACAGGGTGGGTGATGTGAGGTCATCCTCCCACTCACTCACCAGGTCCAGTATTATGTGTGGTGGAAACCTGTACCTTCCATACACCTGGTCATCAGGCATCCCGAAAAGGCTGGTTCTGGTTGTGAATATTCTGGCCCTGACTATCCTCCTCCTCCTCCTTTAGTAGCCCACTGCCACTGCTGCTAGGAACGGTATGTTCATCCTGGCGTCTGGCTTGTTATTGTTAAAGTGCGCAAATTCATGCTTTGCGCGTGTTCTAGGCGAGCGTGTGACCCGCGCACCCCTGGAATCTAGTTCCCAGTCCAATAGCGTGTGGAAATTCACACGCACAACGGGATACAGGTGGGCTGACGTACTTGCGTGTGTAAGTGCCCGCGCACCCCTGAAATACACGTACATAGGCCAATCGCGTGTACGCGCACTTTTGTCCAATTACACGCGATGACACTCTGATGTGCAGTATTTACACGTGTGCTCCGTCATCAGGTGCTGGGTGGGGAACACCCGTGCGGGTCACGTCACATACGCGCTTACGCGCTGAGGGACTCTGGACCAATAGAATCGCGTATGCGTGCTTACGCGCTAAGGGCCTTTCCTCGGATTTCACGCTGACGTGCCGAATTTTCACGTGTCAAATAACTCCGTATCAAGCTGGCCACGCGAAAACACACGGAAGACCACGCTCCTGCCCAGAAGGCCGAGTTACTGCCCCCCGTGCCCCAAGCAGCCTCCCACGTGCCATCTGCTGCTGCCTGCCTGCCTGCTGCCACCGTGTCCTGCCATTTGGTGCCTGCACATCAGCCATCTGCAGGGGTCCAGTTGCTGTGTCCACCCCTGCTGGAACTGAAGACTCCCGACTGGGATTACATCGCTCCACAGCCCAGCCCCAGGACCCAGTTGCCCACCCACACCTGCCTCTGGGGTTGCCATGTCGGGCACTTCCACATCTGGCACCAGTGGCAACCCCAGGCCAGAGGGGCAGAAGGGCACCAGCTTCACTGCCACCGAAGTTGGTGTCCTGGTGGAGCATGTCCTGGGGCAGTATGATGCCCTCTTTGGATCGTCCCGCGCCAGCAAGGATGGACGGGAGAGGATCTGGGCCGACTGTGTGGTTGCCATCAACGCGGAGGGGGTGGCAACCCGCAACGTCCAGAAGATCAAGAAGCGCTGGGAGGACTTGAGGTCCAGGACCCTTGTGAAGGCCCGGCGCCTCGTGGAGGGGGGCCGGGGCCGCATGAGTTCCATCCAGATGAGGGTCCTGGAACGCGTACGCCCAGCGCTCCACGCCCAGATCCTTGAGAGGGAGGCCCGTCTGGAGTTGAGCGGTAAGTGTCCAAGCATTACTGTGTGACACAGGGCATGTTGCTGTGTGCTGGGTCTATGATACTTGCCTGTATGTGTGCCATAGGCCATGTATGCATGTATGTGTGCATGGACATCATGGTAATGCATGTGCAACCAGTGATGTGTGACCCACATGGTTGTTGCATGTGTTCAAATGCCGCATGGGGACCCCTATGCAGATTTTGAACATGAGAGCATGCCAGTCTCTGTACCGGGACATGGGTGGGGGTGAGGGATGGGTGCCGATGCCAGGTACATATGTGGTAGCCATGTCTGTGTGGCTGACCTGCGTGTCTGTAACTTGTGCATGCCATGGATGCATGACACATGTGTGTGACAATGCACAGATTCAGTGAAGCAGCCAAATTGCCCTTGTATCCGCTGTGTTTCTTGTGTTTGGGGCCAGATGGATGTGACTGAGGTGAAGTGTGTGCATGTGAAATGCATGAGCCATGATGCATGTGAGTTACATATCATTGAATGTTTCAAGAGTCCAATGGACATGCATGGAAATGTCCATGGCATGCAGCATGCCTGTTAGTGTGTGTGTTTTGCCTGGACTGACCCATGTGTTGTGGAGGGACATGATGGAAGTGTACTTTGACAGTGGTGGTCATCTGCTATTGCTTCCTGTCTAGGGGACCATTGTACAGTACCCTGATGCTTGTGTTCTTTGTCTCCCTCTACGCAGCGGCTAGTGAAGAAGAGGGTGGAGACGGCGCTGTGGAGCAAGGCGGCGGGGATGCCCCCACGGCTGCAGCGGAAGGGGTGGGTGAGCCCCCACAGGAGCCTGCTACGGTGGGAGACTGTGAGGAGCCATCCAGGTTGGTGGTTTGCACAGAGGAGGAGGAGGCCGCCACTGGGGCACACATGGGGCCTGGTGGGGGCATCCCTGCTGGTGCAAGTGGTGCAGTCCAGGGCCAGGGGCAGGAGGCAGCACAGGTCACCATGGAGGGGCCTGTGCATGTCGCTGTCCCTGACCCTGTGAGTGCACCACCATGCACCAGCAGGGATGCCCCGTCCCAGGCCCGTCCGCAGGTAGAGGGGATGTCCATGTCACCTGACTCCCCTCCACCTGCGGACGTGGGAACCCCTGGCCGTGCGGAGAAGGTCCTGATTGGGGTCGCGATGCGCACGGCTGTGATTCGTGATGCTGTGCGTGCTTCCCGGGAGGAGCACGCACGTCATCACGAAGTGCACCGTGCCGACGTGGCCCAATTGGGATCGGCCATGTTCGGGGGTTTCCTGCATGTGTTGGCCAATGTGGCGGCCCTCTCCTCCTCTGTGCAGGCTATACACCAGTCGTTCTCCTTGCCGTCTTCCAGCCCAGATGCCACCAGGGCCCCCTGTGGACCTGCCCCGACCAATGCAGCCAGCTCGGTGGGGATCCCATCCCTGCCACAGTTGGGAGTCGGAGGTCCAGCAGGGGTGGACAACACAGCAACTGGACCCCAGCAGATGGAAGATGTGACAGCATCATCAGGCAGGGCACGTGCACGACGGCGTCGGTGGTTTCCATCAGCCTGGATGCCGTCGTGCTGGCAGAGGCAGTGGCGTCGGAGGCAGCAGCGGGCTCGATGTGGGAGGCATCATGGCTCGGGGCCATCAATATCAGAGGGGCAGGCATCGGCCGGAGGGCAGGGCAACCCTGGGATGGTGGTGTCTTCCGTGTGGGAGCAGTTGGTCCAGCGGATAGGTGCGGAGCGGCAGCGGGCGCAAGAGGAGCGGCTCACCATGGTCAGGGCGGAGTTCTCCATGCGTCGGGCGTTGAGGCGGGCTGAGTGCCTCGAGGAAGCTCGCAGGGAGTTTGAGCTGGACATGGGGTTATCCCTGCGAGACCTCGGGGCCAGGACAGAGTCCCGCCTCCAGGACATCGACATGGAGTTCGATGATGCCCTGGCCAGCAACATCACCGAGTGAGCCGCAGGACTTGCCCGCTGCCTTTGTATATAGTTATTTAGTTAGTTAGTGTTAGGTTTCCTTTATTCTTTTTTATTTATTTGGACCGCTCGGACAATGGCCACTTTTTTGTATATATTTTTTCATTAGGTAGTAGTAGGTTTCATTTATGGTGTTGGGCTCATGGACCCTTGAATTTTCGTGTATATAGTTTGCTTTTTGAATGGACATTTCTTTTATTAATTATTGTGTTCACCATGAGGAATTGGTTTTTCATTATTTTCCTTCCACATGATTTTGCTTTGGACTACATTTGTTTTTGGATTCCTGATTTTTTTGATTTTTTTACATTTGTTCTCGACATGGACCTTTTATTTTGTTATCCCCATTGTTGTGTGTTTGATTTGTTTACTTATTTCACATCTTTAATACAATTTTTGTTTACTTTCACTTGTGGTATTTTCTCATTGGTTTCATACATGTCATGATATGGGTTTTGACATTCACTTGCACCCATTGTGTATGTGTGTGTGACGGACATGTGTTCATTTACATACTTGCCATTGGGGTTGTATCATGTAATTGCATTCACTATGTGGGTGGATGCAATCCTTGCCTGGGTGTTTGTGCTGGGTATGCTGCCCATTACTGCCATGATTGAGTATCGTCAGGACCTGGGGGCAGGGGGACATGTGTGGGTGCCTGGTGGAGGGTGCCCCTGGATGGTAGGGGGTGGGGGTGGTGGGAGACATGAGTGGGGGCCTGGTGGAGGCTGCCCCTGGTGACTGGGGGGTGGGGGTGGTGGGAGACATGAGTGGGGGCCTGGTGGAGGGTGCCCCTGGTGACGGGGGGGTGGGGGTGGTGGGAGACATGAGTGGGGGCCTGGTGGAGGGTGCCCCTGCACTGCTGGGGGGTGGGGGTGATAGGGGACATGGGTGGGGGCCTGGTGGAGGGTGCCCCTGCACTGCTGGTGGTTGGGGGTGGTGGGAGACATGGGTGGGGGCCTGGTGGAGGGTGCCCCTGGTGACTGGGGGGGTGGGGGTGGTGGGAGACATGAGTGGGGGCCTGGTGGAGGGTGCCCCTGGTGACTGGGGGTTGGGGGTGGTGGGAGACATGAGTGGGGGCCTGGTGGAGGGTGCCCCTGGTGGCAGGGGGGTGGGGGTGGTGGGAGACATGAGTGGGGGCCTGGTGGAGGCTGCCCCTGGTGACTAGGGGGGTGGGGGTGGTGGGAGACATGACTGGGGGCCTGGTGGAGGGTGCCCCTGGATGCTGGGGGGTGGGGGAGGTGGGAGACATGGGTGGGGGCCTGGTGGAGGGTGCCCCTGGATGCTGGGGGGTGGGGGTGGTGGGAGACATGAGTGGGGGCCTGGTGGAGGCTGCCCCTGGTGACTGGGGGGGTGGGGGTGGTGGGAGACATGAGTGGGGGCCTAGTGGAGGCTGCCCCTGCACTGCTGGGGGTTGGGGGTGGTGGGAGACATGGGTGGGGGCCTGGTGGAGGGTGCCCCTGGTGACTGGGGGGGTGGTGGGAGACATGAGTGGGGGCCTGGTGAGGCTGCCCCTGGTGACTGGGGGGGTGGGGGTGGTGGGAGACATGAGTGGGGGCCTGGTGGAGGGTGCCCCTGGTGACTGGGGGGGTGGGGGTGGTGGGAGACATGAGTGGGGGCCTGGTGGAGGGTGCCCCTGCACTGCTGGTGGTTGGGGGTGGTGGGAGACATGGGTGGGGGCCTGGTGGAGGCTGCCCCTGGTGACTGGGGGGGGTGGGGGTGGTGGGAGACATGAGTGGGGGCCTGGTGGAGGGTGCCCCTGGTGACTGGGGGGGTGGGGGTGGTGGGAGACATGAGTGGGGGCCTGGTGGAGGCTGCCCCTGCACTGCTGGGGGTTGGGGGTGGTGGGAGACATGGGTGGGGGCCTGGTGGAGGGTGCCCCTGGTGACTGGGGGGGTGGTGGGAGACATGAGTGGGGGCCTGGTGGAGGCTGCCCCTGGTGACTGGGGCGGTGGGGGTGGTGGGAGACATGAGTGGGGGCCTGGTGGAGGGTGCCCCTGGTGACTGGGGGGGTGGGGGTGGTGGGAGACATGAGTGGGGGCCTGGTGGAGGGTGCCCCTGCACTGCTGGTGGTTGGGGGTGGTGGGAGACATGGGTGGGGGCCTGGTGGAGGCTGCCCCTGGTGACTGAGGGGGGTGGGGGTGGTGGGAGACATGAGTGGGGGCCTGGTGGAGGGTGCCCCTGGTGACTGGGGGGGTGGGGGTGGTGGCAGACATGGGTGGGGGCCTGGTGGAGGGTGCCCCTGCACTGCTGGGGGTGGGGGTGATAGGGGACATGGGTGGGGGCCTGGTGGAGGGTGCCCCTGCACTGCTGGGGGTTGGGGGTGGTGGGAGACATGGGTGGGGGCCTGGTGGAGGGTGCCCCTGCACTGCTGGGGGTTGGGGGTGGTGGGAGACATGAGTGGGGGCCTGGTGGAGGCTGCCCCTGGTGACTGGGGGGGTGGGGGTGGTGGGGGACATGAGTGGGGGCCTGGTGGAGGGTGCCCCTGGTGACTGGGGGGGTGGGGGTGGTGGGAGACATGAGTGGGGGCCTGGTGGAGGCTGCCCCTGGTGACTGGGGGGGTGGGGGTGGTGGGAGACATGAGTGGGGGCCTGGTGGAGGGTGCCCCTGGTGACTGGGGGGGTGGGGGTGGTGGGAGACATCAGTGGGGGCCTGGTGGAGGGTGCCCCTGCACTGCTGGGGGGTAGGGGTGATAGGGGACATGGGTGGGGGCCTGGTGGAGGGTGCCCCTGCACTGCTGGGGGTTGGGGGTGGTGGGAGACATGGGTGGGGGCCTGGTGGAGGGTGCCCCTGCACTGCTGGGGGTTGGGGGTGGTGGGAGACATGAGTGGGGGCCTGGTGGAGGCTGCCCCTGGTGACTGGGGGGGTGGGGGTGGTGGGAGACATGAGTGGGGGCCTGGTGGAGGGTGCCCCTGGTGGTGGGGGGGTGGGGGTGGTGGGAGACATGAGTGGGGGCCTGGTGGAGGGTGCCCCTGGTGACTGGGGGGGTGGGGGTGGTGG
Source organism: Ambystoma mexicanum (assembly GCF_040938575.1). Lineage (NCBI taxonomy): Eukaryota > Metazoa > Chordata > Amphibia > Caudata > Ambystomatidae > Ambystoma > Ambystoma mexicanum. The sequence continues at coordinate 1,009,525,888 of NC_090930.1, forward strand.
GAGACATGAGTGGGGGCCTGGTGGAGGGTGCCCCTGCACTGCTGGGGGTTGGGGGTGGTGGGAGACATGGGTGGGGGCCTGGTGGAGGCTGCCCCTGGTGACTGGGGGGTGGGGGTGGTGGGAGACATGAGTGGGGGCCTGGTGGAGGGTGCCCCTGGTGACTGGGGGGGTGGGGGTGGTGGGAGACATGAGTGGGGGCCTGGTGGAGGCTGCCCCTGGTGACTGGGGGGGTGGGGGTGGTGGGAGACATGAGTGGGGGCCTGGTGGAGGGTGCCCCTGGTGACTGGGGGGGTGGGGGTGGTGGTAGACATGAGTGGGGGCCTGGTGAAGGGTGCCCCTGGTGGCGGGGGGGTGGGAGACATGAGTGGGGGCCTGGTGGAGGGTGCCCCTGGTGACTGGGGGGGTGGGGATGGTGGGAGACATGACTGGGGGCCTGGTGGACTGTGCCCCTGGTGGCGGGGGGGTGGGGGTGGTGGGAGACATGAGTGGGGGCCTGGTGGAGGCTGCCCCTGGTGACTGGGGGGTGGGGGTGGTGGGAGACATGACTGGGGGCCTGGTGGAGGCTGCCCCTGGTGACTGGGGGGGTGGGGGTGGTGGGAGACATGACTGGGGGCCTGGTGGAGGGTGCCCCTGGATGCTGGGGGGTGGGGGAGGTGGGAGACATGGGTGGGGGCCTGGTGGAGGGTGCCCCTGGATGCTGGGGGGTGGGGGTGGTGGGAGACATGAGTGGGGGCCTGGTGGAGGCTGCCCCTGGTGACTGGGGGGGTGGGGGTGGTGGGAGACATGAGTGGGGGCCTGGTGGAGGCTGCCCCTGCACTGCTGGGGGTTGGGGGTGGTGGGAGACATGGGTGGGGGCCTGGTGGAGGGTGCCCCTGGTGACTGGGGGGGTGGTGGGAGACATGAGTGGGGGCCTGGTGGAGGGTGCCCCTGGATGCTGGGGGGTGGGGGTGGTGGGAGACATGAGTGGGGGCCTGGTGGAGGCTGCCCCTGGTGACTGGGGGGGGTGGGGGTGGTGGGAGACATGAGTGGGGGTCTGGTGGAGGCTGCCCCTGCACTGCTGGGGGTTGGGGGTGGTGGGAGACATGGGTGGGGGCCTGGTGGAGGGTGCCCCTGGTGACTGGGGGGGTGGGGGTGGTGGGAGACATGAGTGGGGGCCTGGTGGAGGCTGCCCCTGGTGACTGGGGGGGTGGGGGTGGTGGGAGACATGAGGGGGGCCTGGTGGAGGGTGCCCCTGGTGACTGGGGGGGTGGGGGTGGTTGGAGACATGAGTGGGGGCCGGTTGGAGGGTGCCCCTGGTGGCGGGGGGGTGGGGGTGGTGGGAGACATGAGTGGGGGCCTGGTGGAGGGTGCCCCTGGTGACTGGGGGGGGTGGGGGTGGTGGGAGACATGAGTGGGGGCCTGGTGGAGGGTGCCCCTGGTGACTGGGGGGGTGGGGGTGGTGGGAGACATGAGTGGGGGCCTGCTGGAGGGTGCCCCTGCACTGCTGGGGGGTGGGGGTGATAGGGGACATGGGTGGGGGCCTGGTGGAGGGTGCCCCTGGATGCTGGGGGGTGGGGGTGGTGTGAGACATGGGTGGGGGCCTGGTGGAGGGTGCCCCTGCACTGCTGGGGGGTGGGGGTGGTGGGAGACATGAGTGGGGGCCTGGTGGAGGGTGCCCCTGGTGGCAGGGGGGTGGGGGTGGTGGGAGACATGGTGGGGGCCTGGTGGAGGCTGCCCCTGGTGACTGGGGGGGTGGGGGTGGTGGGAGACATGAGCAGGTGTGCAGGGTAGTCCCCTGTTTTGTGGGCTGCCTGCAGGGGCCATCGAGGGTGTACAGGGAACACCTGTGAGGACCCACCCAGCCTAATCGCGTGTGTGACTTCCCACGCCCCTGTGATACACGTACCAAGCCAAATCGCGTGTGATAATTCCCGCGCACCCCTGAAATACACGCACCCAGGCTATTCGCGTGTGGAAATTCCCGCGCACCCCTGAAATACACGTACCCTGCTGTAATCGCATGTGGGACTTCCCGCGCACCCCTGAAATACACGCGCCCAGGCTATTCGCGTGTGGAAATTCCCGCGCACCCCTGAAATACACGTACCCTGCTGTAATCGCATGTGGAACTTCCCGCGCACCCCTGAAATACACGCGCCCAGGCTATTCGCATGTGGAACTTCCCGCGCACCCCTGAAATACACGCGCCCAGGCTATTCGCGTGTGGAATTTCCCGCGCACCCCTGAAATACACGTACCCTGCTGTTATCGCGTGTGGGACTTCCCGCGCACCCCTGAAATACACGCGCCCAGGCTATTCGCGTGTGGAAATTCCCGCGCACCCCTGAAATACACGTACCCTGCTGTAATTGCGTGTGGAACTTCCTGCGCACCCCTGAAATCCACGTACCCGGTCAAATCGCGTTTGAGACTTCCCGCGCACCCCGGTATACACATACACGTATTTTTTGTCAGCGTGTCCGTGTTTGTGGGTACCCCTTTGCACGTCATTTGTCCTGGAGGGCCACAGTATAGGACATTCATCACGGCAGTACATGGGTGCTATTTGTTGGCGCACCTTTTGGCGCACATTTCTTACAGCCGCAGAGACGCTACCGCCTGCTTTCTTGTGGCGGTCGTGTTTGTGCCTGTGCGCTGGTTTGAGCGTGCGCTTTTTTGCCCTATTCTATTCCATGAATACGTGTTGTAGGCGAGCGTGTGGGCGTTCCGCGCACTTGTGCCCTGTACTTCCCCCGTGACGCCCACGTTTTTGCAAGTTGTTCCCCATTCCGAGTGTTACACCCGTGTTCCGCCTACTTTTGTTGCGTGCGCCGCACTATGTGCGATTTTCGCTGTGGCCTGTGCGATTTTCGCTGTGACCTGGCGCACGCTGTTAGATGGCCTGTGCGCCAACGTGCGCGGCGCACTTTTTATCGCACATCCGCTGGTTTTCTCGCGCACGGACTTCCATGAATCGACGTGCGCTGCTTTTCGTGCGATTTTCGCACTTGCACTGCGATTTTCGCTATTCCACTGCGATTCGCACGTTTTTGCCCACTTGCGCCGCGCTAATTATTCCATGAATCGGCCTGTGAGTTTCGTTTATTACAGAGCAGGTCATGATTTCCTTTTTTAGATGCAAAGAATGCTTTTGATCGGGCAAGGCAAGAATTTCTATTTAGCACTATCTAAAGCAAAAGTATTCTGAGGAGCACCTTAGGATTGTGCTAGGTCTATAAGTGCATATTATTCACAGAGTGGTTATTTTTGGTGATATCTATTCAAAATTCCAGAATCTGATACACCCAATGTCACCAATGAGGGATGTCTCATAATATATATATGATATATGATTGGTTATTTATAACACGCTTAATACCCAGAGGTTTCTAAGCACAGACCCGGGGATCAAACCTATGTGCTCAGTGTTGACTTGCTTCCAAGGTGAGCACGTTGCCCCTGAGCTATCCTCCCTCCATTGTAGGCAGTCCCTTGACTGATATCTGGAACTAGTGGCTGTCAACATTGTTTCAAAGTCAGAGAATACCCCTATCATTACTGGTGCCAGAGATAAGCATTAAGCTAGTCGAAACTTCCATAAAAGAGAGTTTACAAATCTTGTGGGAACTACCAGTGACTAGTGAATAAACTCACTTTGAATTTCTCCTCATAATGTACTATATGGGCAATTGTATAATTTGTTGTTATCCAGCTGCTCAGGTGGGTGCCACTTCGTGTACATCAAGTGCAGGCAAAAGCATTCTGGTGAACTCCAAACCTCACCAAACTGTCTTTGCGGTTCTGTCAAGAAGACTCAGGGGAGTCTTGCCTTGCAAACCAAATAAGAGGTGTGCAGGGTCACTGTATTGCTGCAGAGATGTCTTGAACGTGTCCTCCTGTTGTATTGAATACAAAGCTCAATGGATTCCTTATGGTGTTGATATGTTTCAGCTATTATTGTTTTTTTACTGTGTATGACTTGAAATAAAATCAATAAAATGCATAGGTACAAATGGGCTAATAAATAAGAAAAAGCTTTAAAACATGTTTTAATCCATTTCTATTTCTTTGATACAAACATGTTATTCGGTGCTATTACTGTGGAGGTCATGATCATAGAATTAATGATAAAGAGGAATCTAGAACCCAAACAAAAAGGGGCAAAAGTCACAAAGCGGAGAACTTTAAATTAGAGAATTTGTATGTAGTCTCGAACGTTTAGCAATTGCTACATAGAGAGAAGTTTTGAAAGATAACACAGTAAACACCAAAACACATGGGAGTAGGACTTGGTGACTGTGCCCATATTAGCATGAGAGTGCATAGCTTAAAAGGTGACTAATGTATACCATACAAATACAGCACTTATTGACATCAACACAATTGCAAAACACATGAAGCCAAAAACTAGGGATGGGGCGAGCATTACATTGATTGACTCAAATGCCAGTTCAAACAATGCAAAAGAGGGTCTGACTCAACCCAAAGTATGCAAGCCTCCATAGCGATGGCATATGAGTTGAATCGAGCTAAGTCAGTAAATGCGAGTTCGACTCGTTCATGGCTCAAATCAGATCAATTCACTTCGACCCAATAGATTACTATCATTCAAATTGCATTACAGCTTTTTCAAACAATAAACATACATTGATTTGAATCAGCTTAACCTTTTTTTAAACCATAGCGAACTGTTGATTTAAAACTTGCCGTCAGCTCGACCTAGAAAGAGAAACTGAAAGTGATTAGCACACTTCCTGTTTCCTATTGTTGCCTTTGGTTAGAGACTGGCAGAGAGCGAGAGGCCGATATAGAGAGAGGGAAGGAGCTGGCTGCGTGTGTCGTGTGTTGGTTTTCGTTTCGCAAAATGGAGACACTGGAAGGAACTGGAGGAGCATCAGTGGAAGGGGGAAGAGAAAATGTAAGCTGCAGAGGAGGGTGCTTCGTCCGCTGCCCCAACCAAGGAGACCCCAGGTCAGGATCACCAGCAGTCACCGCTTCAGATATTTAAAGAGCTGCAACAGGAACAGCGGCCTCCACCAGCCACACCTGTGATGAAACAGGGGGACCCAAGAAGACCCCAAACATCAAGCGATGCAGATCTCAAAGGTGGTATAGTGGCATGGTGATATTTCTGTCACACATTAAAAGGAAATGTAGAGATTTGGGGGCACATACTGCACACCCTAATCAGGAACATAAGTATGATGGGACAACTACCAGAAAGTTGGAGAAATAGCGTGATTGACCCTGTAGATAAGAAGGGTGGAGCTAACGTATCCCAAAAGCTACCGCCTACTAACTATGCTAGATGTCCCTGGCAAAATCTTACAGTAAGGTATTATTATTAGAACTAAATATATTGGCAGAAAACTGTAACATCATGCCATATAACCAAACAGGATTCCAACCAGTTTTGTGCTGGAGTTCTATTAAAATACCCTATGCTAGGCAGTTATTATGGGGACAGCACAATGAGTTAAAGTCTGAAGGTGATTGGTATGTAAAACCTTCATGTATTTGATACATATAAAGATAAAGTAGTTATGTACTAGGCATATAGGAAGCAGTACCAAGTGTGCAATTATTGTGGAGGTGCACACACCCCAATTTAATTAATCTCCCTAAATGCTAGCGATGCTGGCGCACAACAGCTTTGAAGTAGTTCACCAGGTGGCGAAACAAGTAAATCTATTATGTTGATTTTATGAGCAAAGCACTAGGACAGAGGCTTGTAATGTGTTTGTTATGCAGGCAAATACACACAAATCAAATCTGCCTGTGTGTGTGCTAAGTGTTCAGGCATTGATATGAAGTGCTTAACAGTTGTTATGAACACTTGTACAGGTAAAATTGAGTTGAATACAGCTATGTGCTACGTAGGAGGCAACACAGTGAGTCAACCATCCAGTTGTTAAGGTTGAATATACACAGGCAATAAAGTGAATCTATCCATGTGCGAGGTATGCAGGTAACAGTGAGTCAATTCAGTTATATTCTATCTATGCAGGTTGGGGTATAAAATGCTATAAAGAGTGAGGCTAACACAATGAATCAATCTATCTCTGTGTTGTGTGTATTTGCACATCAACTGAGTCTATGTGGCTATGTGATTAGTTTGCAAGCACATACACGAAGTGAATTTAGCTATGTGGTTGGTATTCAGTGTGCAGTATGAGATGCAGTTATTGTGATGACTAACTCAATGCTTAACATGTATGTGTTAGCTATGCATGTGTGAGCAAGGGATCTTGATTCCTAGTGAAAGAGTTTGTGCTCATGGACATGCCCACCGACTACCCTGACGTTCGATCACCTAACTAATCGCAGGGGTAGTGGTTCACCTCGGGAGTAGATGGGTTGAAAGCGGACATCTAGGAAAGCTATGTGAATCTCCCTCCACTCAATGTTTGGAATAAAGCTAGGTGAATCTCCCTCCACTCAATGTTTGGAATGAAGCATTGTGGGATAATGTGAGATGGCAACTCTGCAATTAACCTACCACAGACTGCTTAGGAAAACATACTGGCAGAGGTTTACAAATGGCCCCTCCTTTGCTAGTATCAAGTGTGCATGCAAGTGATGAAATATTCTGTTGGGAGGCGGGGGCTAGGGGTGGTGATATTGGCAACAAATGAACTGCATGAATAAAAGGCTTTGCACTGGCATTTTCATGTCACCTGAAGAGTTTCAGACGCCTGACGGTTTCCTGATTCATAATCGGTTATGTTTCAGGATGTGCCTGTCCCTAAAGCAGTTTTCTATGCTCCTGGTCTTCTCAATCACAGGCTAGGTGTAAGAAAATGTAGGCATTCGTCTGTACACATGCATGCCTGTATAGTTCAGCCCCAGAGGGAAATGAGCATGATAAGTATGGAAATGTGCATTTAATTTAACTTTCCCACAACTGAGAATGGGTAGAAATGTAAAAAAATAAACACTCTGAGCCCCAGCACTGCCATGCATACTCAGTGGGGGTATTAGTCTGGGCAGAAAACACTATGCGGAACATTTAAACATTAGTATAAATTCCACATAAAAGGACTGCAGCCATAAACTTGTGTGTTCATTGCCCTCCTTGTGGAATTGTGCTTCTTTTGCTGTAGAGTTGTGGCATGAGGTTGAACCAGATGCCTATCCCTTTTTACACTGCTACCATAAAGGAAGCAGTAGTGTGGTGTAAAATATAGCCCTTGAATCTCAGAAATAAAGAGGACATTCCAGACCAGTATTTAAGAGTGAAGCTGGCTGGTGCTAGCCATTGGAAAATGCAGGCCAGTCCAAAACACCTATATTTCCAACTTACTGCCTAGTGACACGGAAAGAAATGGGCTTAGTTAAATTCTACTGCAATGCAAAAGTGCACAAGTGCACAAGTGGAGAAAGAAACTTATTTCTCACAAATAAACTGACATTGAAATGCATTACACATGGACAGATTTAAAAGCTGCAGCAGTACACATGAGATGGAAAGAAATATTTTTGCATTTGGAAGCTAAAAAGGAGGAACAATGCCTTTGCAATTCAGAAATAAAGTAAAGGACTGATTACAATCATCAGGAGGAAAGAGACTTAATTTCACTGTATAAAATGACAGCATGGGCAAAGAAGGGCCTATTTTGTTTGGTGTATATTTGAATACTGCTTCCTTATGTAACCATGGCCTATCTGGGTGATATGATATGATATGATATGATATAGTATTTATAACGCGCCTATACAAAAGTATGGATAGAGTGAACTTATTTCTGTTTATGCAAGATGTAAAGAAAAGATGATACTGTGCCTTTCAAATGTAAATATGCTGAATGTAATATGCTAGCCTTTCAGAATGGTAAACTGCCCCTTGTTCTACCCTCTAAGCTGAAATACCACACTGAACTGTGAACTGAATAAGTGTGTCTGGTTTCCCACCTTGCAGCCCTTTGGTTTGATGAATACCATAAAAACAGGTCTGGTCGTCAATGTAAAATGCTAAGATACACAAAGAAGTAGACTGGATTTATTGGAGTTGCTGATAACATGTCCTGCATAAGTGACCTTAAGTTCAAACCTCATATAAACTGCAGATTAAGCACTGAGCAAGGCTTTGAAGCAAAGGGAATGAAAAGGCTAAGATAAACGAGATGGCTGCTCACATGTCATAAGAGAAATGAAACTTACTGACACATGTAATGCATTGCCCTTGACTAAACATTGAATACAGTTTTACCTAAATAAAAGGTGCAGTTTGTGTCCTACTGAGCGAACCCCATGTTCATATTAAACAGAAGAATAAGCCCTTTGGGACCCTCTCAAAAATGTTTGTGATGTACATAATTTAAGTTATGGCAAAAATTATGATTCTGCCATTTTCATACACCTGAAAAATGGGAAAGTTGGCAAAGGGATAGATCATGAAAACATGTTTTGAATTGGAAATGGTCCCATTTTTAGCTATTTCGGCACATCAGAAATTCTCGAAAAATAATAGCTCCGCTCAGGAAGGGTGTGCCAACACTAGTATGGTCTGACTTGCCATAAAATATAGAACTCAAAATTATCTATATCCATGTGGTTATCTAAAAGATCAAGGGGGTTGTCACCTTATGAGATTTTTCAGAACACAAAGTGTAAAAATCCCTGTCATTTTGAAATGATATATCTTTTCTCCTCCCTCAGCCTACATCATACACTCCTCTCAATTCCTGGTCCTATCAGCAGCCCGGGGGTGTGGTGGGGGGAGGGGAAGGGAGAGAGTTATCCAATCCTAACCTTGGGAATTATGACCATGTTGCAGTTTCGCTAGCCCTATAAAAGGGTATGTTTGCAGCAGAACAAGGCTTTTGGCTGGCTTTTTGGATTTTATTCCCGGGGATAGCCTCCTGCTGGACTACAGCGAGGAACCACAAGCAGAAAGGCAAGGAGAGCTACCGAGGAACCACAAGCAGAAAGGCAAGGAGAGCTACCAAGACCATCAGTGAAACCTTGCCTGAAAACCTGGGAACCCTATCTGAGAGAGGCCTGGTGTGAGCTGCCTACCAAAAGAGGGTCCTGAAAATCTGGATGGCTTCCTGAGCATAGAGCTCCCATGTAAGTAGATATCCCAAAGCCATCAATTGCGTGGGGAGCCACTTTCCTTTATCCCTTTCCATTAGGGAGTAATAAGTGGAGGGTTAAACTGAATAGCCCATTATCACAACTTATTAAATCTCATTCACCTTATTTCCACAGAGAAAATCACTCCCTCTGTTGGAATCGCATTGTGTTGGGAACTGCCTGCCTTAATCCTTTCCATTAAATTGTGGGGGTTGGGGAGACATTGTGTGGATTCTTAGCACATTTGCTTAAAGTAAATCAATTAATTCAAATATAGAAAATCACAGGGAGTGTGTTGTTAGAATTTGGAACTAACAAAGCTCATGCCTACTATTTTAGAGCCGGTATAGCCCAAAATGACTCGGTAGACTGGTTTCTGAATCCCTTGACTTCCAGTCCCAAAGGCGGGTGTCCATAATCCCAAAATAAGTAATCCTAAACACCACCTTTCAGTCAGTTTAAATCAGAATTATAGATCATTGCATCTCATTTGTATGTGTGTTGCAAAAGAAATGTCACCTGTGTTCCCATTTTTCTTTGACCCAAATTGCAAAACATTGGGGGTCATTACGACCCTAGCAGTAGATGTGCTTGTAAAAATGGCATGGATGCCGCCAGAATCATTTTTTTTCCGATGCCTGGCAATGGGTAATTCCCCATTGCCAGGCGCCAGGAAAAATTACTCCCCATTCCCATTGAGTCCCACAGGACTCAATGGGAATGGGGAGGATGGTAGTACTGGCACCATTCATGATGATAGCGGTGCTATCGTCAAAGTCGGCGAGCGGGTGCCTTTCCGCCCGCCAGGTCAGACCTGGCGGTCGGAAAGGCACCCGCTCGACACAACTCGGAGTATGCCGGTCCGGTAACAACGGTGCCGGTAGTTTAGCGGCACCATTGTTACCGGACCATCATACTCATAATGAGGCCCACTGCTTTCATTTCAGGTGTGTTGAAAAATGATTTCCCTTTAAGTTCTTTTTCTCAACTGTGCCTTTCCCATTGATGCCCTTTTTTTCCCAAACCAGAATTACCAAGCATTGCTTTCATTTTCATGTGTGTAGCAAAAACGATTTTTCCCACTGTATTCCTTTCCATAATATAGCATTTCTAGTAAAAAGTCCAAAACGATTTTCCCATCAAGCTTCTTTCCCAAATCTTTTTTCCCATCCTCTGTACATTGCCTTCCAATCAGAGGGGTCATATATAATGGATGCCTAGAAGGTGGGGGTTGCTGGGAGAAAGAGTCTTGCAACTAAATAAAAGTGTCACTGTGTGTTATATGTGTATGAATTCAATTGCTTGAAATCTGATGTAAATTGTGACTGCATATCTCAAAATTCTACCTGTGTTGTAATCACGGAGCGCCATTGTGATTTGTGATATTGTATAGTGCCATGACGTTGGTGGTTGATGTTTGCGATTATCCTCCTATTTTGGTAAATATGTATTCTTACTATATAACGGCCTGGTTCCCAGTCCATTGGTGACACAGGGTAATTGTTGGGGTGGGTGCGAGACGGGTTGGAGGCCTTACCAAAGTTGAATCATTAAAGTGCTTTATTGTGCACACCTTGCTTGGGGGGGGGGACTCCCTGAGTTGAGTGTGACTGCCTAATAAACTGCAACATTGCTATTTAGTAGGTAGGTAGGTAGAAATGTTATAGAGCAATGCAAAATGCTCCAAAAGAGGTATCCGTTTACTAATACCAGATCTCAGGACTGACCATCAAAAATAAATAAATTATCAGGGGAACAGCAAGGTCTTTAAATGTTTCCTGAAGATCTGATAATCCGACAGGTCCCAAATTCTAAATAGGAGAGAATTCCAGATAATCGATGAATGAACAGTGAAGGTATGACCGCCCCATTTATGTTGCTCACATTTAGGAGTGGCCAAAAATGTGGCAGAGGCCGATTGATGAGGTCTGCCTGTAAGGTTACCAGTCATTTGGTCGAAGAAAAATGGTCGAATGACCATTTGATCGATGTAAAATGGTCGGAAAAAAAAGGTCGAATTTTTTTTTAATTCTTTTTTTTATTTATGGAGGGATTCCCCCCCAACGCCCCTTTTTCTTTATTAAAAAATATTTTTTAAGCAACCAAACTAAAAAAAAAAATATTAATAAATAAATAAATAAATTCGACCTTTTTTTTTTTCGACCATATTGATTCGATCAAATGGTCATTCGACCATTTATTTTCGACCAAATGACCGGACACCACCTGTAACATAGTGAAAAATATTATTACTGATTAATATGGGGCGGATTTTATAATAGCCCTTATGTGTAAGGCATACGGCTTTGAATTCAACTTTTTTTTACCACTGCTAATCAGTGCAGAGAGCAAGAAGTATAGAAATGATCACATCTCTTTAGATGGAAAATATGCCTGACAGTCACATTTTGAATGTGCTGCAATTTCGTTGAAGAGTTTTAGGGTGCTCTGGATAAAAGGCATTGCAGTAATCAAGATGACGGGATAAAAAAACATTTATTATCTGCACCTTCTCATAGACAGAAAAATAACTGAGAAAACATGTCAACATTTTCAATTGAAGGAAGTATCTAATTAACACCTTGCTAATTTGACCATCTAAGTATTAGATCAGAGTCCAACCACACTCCAAGTTTACCTTGTATTTATTGTAGAGGAGCAGCCAAATGGCTCTGTCCCGGATGTCCCGCCCCCTCCAACCTATGTGCTGGAATACAGAAATCACCCAATGCACGACACCAGTGATTATGACTATTCCACAGTGAGCCTTCGAGAAATGATATCCACTAAGAAAACCCTATCTGATGTGTCCTCATAGAGATGACAGTCTCTTGGAAGAGGTCCCGAAGGAATATGACCATTAAAGAAAGAGAAGTTGATGACATCACAAGAAGCAACCGTGATGCACTGAGAAGACTGGCTGATGAAGACAACGTATGGACCTTATAGAGCCTGATGATGGAGTAAAGAATCGAGTGACCTTTCGTATAAGAGACAAGGATCGCACATGTGAAAAGCACTGCAGAAAATGTGAATCGTTCAATATCTGTACAGATGCCATAACGCAAGTAGATCAAGTAATCATAGAGGCTAGCTATACGTAGTGAATAGACTGCAGGCAGTTCCGCCATTATATAGAAGCTGGACATCAGTGTCACAATTTAGTACGTTGAAACCCATGGATAAAAGACTGAAGCTGTGTTGCAGCAAAGAAACAGCTAAGATCGAGGAAAGGCCTGGATGAATTGCCTTGCTTGGTGTCAAGACTGAAGTAGCCAAGAACTGGTTATCTATCCTTGAAGAACAGTGAGCATGAGACACTGAAGCATCCATTGTTAAGGTGCAAAGAAAGAACACCATGAGTTCCAGGTTTATTCATTTAATACAATGAAATGCTAGAAAAGATGCCGAATTGCGGTCTTCTGTCACGTGAGCTAAGGATGGAAATCGAAGTTGGGCATGAAGTCCAGAACCAAGATTGCGTGTGCTCACACTCCCATATATTCTCAGGAACAGGGATACTTTGCAAGGCCAAATTCAAAGGCAACCTCCATGGCAGAAGGCACCTGTACCCCTTACCCCTTCCCCAGCCAACCATCCCCACAAATTCCCTGTAAAGAGAGACGTAACGATGAGACCTCAATCCCTTCCTCTCCTCATGCCCAACCTGTGCAAAACCCCAATTCCCCTGTATATGTCTCAATTTCTGCTACCCCTTCCCTTTCCTAATTGTGTCTATTTATATGTCTAAATAAAGTTGTATATGTATACTGTTGCTGTGTGTGTGTGTGTGTATGTGTGTGTGTTTTCTTTTTATTAAATCCTGTTATAAGTCTGCGGAGCACGGTACTGTCCGGGATGCCCGCAATTAAGCAAAATGGAGGTGTCCTACGGACACCACGCCTGTCCGGCCTGTCTGCAATCATAATACAAGTGTCCATATGATGCCACACCTGTCTGCATGTCTGCAGACTTGTGACGCACCTATAATTAGTGTGGGAACCCAAGCCTGTCTGCCGGACAACTACATGCATGCATATCTCATCGTCTGTGTCCTGGTAACACCGCCCCGTCCGCATGTCTGAAAAAAGTTGTGATGCACTTTGATTAGTTGGAGACACCACCCCATGTCCGACGAACACCTGGGCACATGTGCATCCCACCTCCTGGGTTCTACAAACACTGCACCTCTTCAGAAATAACCGCTGCATGTGTGTCACACTTTTAATTAGTTCAGGGAGCCCAACCGTGTCCTTAGGACACCTATGCACATGCGCACAATGTATAAAGTGCAATAGGTGTCCTGCGGGCAGCCGTCCCATTCGAGAACGTTTGCGATGTCAACATGTGAATGCACCCACGCTGAGCGTCTGCTCTTATTTGCGGACATGATCCGGGCACCCGGACATTGAAAAAGTGCTTTTTGTGCAATCCAAGGTGTTTTACTGTGAGACTACACCCTTAGACAGGTCCCTGGTGATTTGACCACTTTTGGGAACTTTTTAGGCTTTCTTTTGGATTCGAAGAGCTCCGTAGGACCCCTATAAAAGACCACACTCAAGAGTTGCTCCTCATTCTGTTTTTCGCTGTCCAGAACAGAGCAGTGGTCCAGATTGCTCCTTTCTGCTGCAATTGCTTTCTGCCGAAATCTGCTCTGCTGTGCTACTTTTGCTGCTGTGCCAGAACATTGTTCCAGATTGCTCCTTGCTAGAATTGCTTTCTGCTCAATCCTGCTGTGCTGTACTACCTTTCAAGCTAATGGCAATCATGGCTGCTGCTAATACCTCTGCCTCAGCAGCACCCGCACCCTCACCACCACCACCTTTCCAAGGAACAGGAGTCTGGAACAGGCGTGGTGATAGGGATCAAGAAGAGGGCGCGGATGAGGTAGAGGAAGTCCCCATTGCCTGAAGCCAGCATGAGTGTTGGGTGTGGAGGCTATTTACTACCATTGTAAACGTGTCCAAAAGCTTGTGCAACCAAGGTAAAATGCACTGAGTGCAAGATCGTACTCAGTCGCGGCAAACTAGGCTTGTACAGCTACCGTACCACTTTCATGAGGCAACACCTGAGGTCGAACCACAAGGCGGCAGTTCGGAGGATCATCCCCTTCGAACAAGGCAGTAGATTGAGTTCCTCTGCAGCATCCTCTGTATCTGCTCCTGCCACCACAAGGGACACACCTGTGGGGCAGCAGATCCCTGAACCAGCATTGCAGGCCAAACGCACCTTAGCAGACCCTTACCTTTCAAAGGTCATTGTATTGTGCATGTACTGCGATGTGGTACTCTCCAGGGGTGAGCAACTTCGAAGTGCTTTCGAGGCTTTGGTCTGGGAGCATGAGAAACACTGCCCCCTACTTAAGTAAGGCCCACCCAACATCTTCCTCTCTCCACCTGCCCTTTCTTAGCCCTGTAGTTGGTGCCCCTTCCCTGCCCTCCGTCCCTTCCTTTCCTTGTGTCTTGTGTGTACAAAACCCAAAAGAAATACAAAACAATAAAAATCAAACATTTAAAAAGGCTCTTTTCAGAGCCACCTTTCACAGTTTAAAAACAGAATTGCCAAAGAAATGATGCAGGTCGTCGCACAGCCTGTGAAGTCTGTGGACAACTCAGTGGTCCGCGGATATGTAAAATAATGCGAGGGGTGGCTCCATCAAAAACATAGCACTCTTTTCCAGCAGAAAGTGGTTGCTCTGCAAAGAGCCTTTTTGTGGTGTTAGTTTGTTTTTGGAAGGGTTGAAGTGGCCAACACCTACCAGAAAAATGCTTCCTATTCTTGCAAAAAGGAATATAACGCATTTTGGATATTTTGCAGGAAAAGCTGTTTTCCAGCATCAGTCAGATGGACTCCCATCACTGCAGAAAATGTTTGTGCTACGAAACATAATATTTTCATTGTTGAACAAGGACATACCAACATCTTTCAAAAAGGCACAAACAGCCTTGTTGACATTGTGCCTCACTTTCTCCATTTGCGGACCAAATGAAGAAGAATGCAGCCATATCTGTCTATGGGCAATGCGAGAAAAAATTACTCGGGAGTTTGGAAACATGTCCATGACTTGCCCAAGTGCCCCCTTCATCGCAAACTGCAGATGGTAACATGTCCTAAACTGTTCCCTCCACAATGAATAATAATAACATCTGGATGATCGAACGCCACCAAAGTGGCACATAGAGGAACCAAATTCAGCCACTTCATTCCACGCACTCAATACCAGTGGACATCCACATGATGGAATCCAAGATGTGCAGCCACTCCACAGTGTTCTGCATGCAATTGCAACCAATGTATCCAGGAGTCCCCAAAATCCATACACTGCCTCCTTAATGACACAGCCATAACCATAGCCATCTGCACTCCTCTCTGCAAACAGACCTTCTGCCACAGTCTCTCCTTACACACCACACCCAGAAAACCTTATTGACCAATCCCCTGGCCTCCACAGTCCCATTTCCATGCCTGCCATCCTCAAAAGCTCCAGATGTGGCACATGTGATGCTCGAACTACTGCAGTGTCCGTGGACATACAGTGCTTTGCGCAGGGGTGTGGGAACATATTTTAACCAAGATAGGGGATTTCCTCTTTAGTGGTGGCTCTGAAAAGAACCTTTTTTTGGTGCTACTGAAGAAACACCTTTTATTTTCTTATTCTTTTTGGGGGATTTTCTCTTCTCTTTCTCTTCGTTTCCTCCTTGCTGCCTGACATAAACTTCTGCAAAGCATCCCTTAGATTTCCAAAAAATGAGCATTTCCAAGGAAGGACAATGAAATGCCATTTCCAGTAAAGTAGTGTGCACTAAGGGAATCAATGTTCTCAGTGGAGGAAACAAACATCTCAGCACTTCCCAAAACCACATCCATGCCGCTATTAACAAGGCACCTTGCAACATTTTGCTGGGGATTGAAGACATTGGAATAATTCCATAGTGCTCTTGGTATTATTTGAGAAAATGCCACCTTTGCATTAGGGAAAAGCACAGTTAGCTTTTCCACAAACAACTTCAATACAGGAACCAAACTTGGGGCACTGATGTAGCTCAAATGCGCTCCTCCACAGTGCACCACCAACACATCAGGGCGACCAAAAGTAGCCATGTTTCTACAAACAGCAAGCAGTGCCTGCAAATTGTGGCCAGGCACATTGCAACATAAAGCCTCCATGCCTGGAAAACCAAGATCTTCAGAAAACCCTCTTGCCTTTGCATAGCTCTCCAGATCACATACAAAATAATATCCCACTATCCATACAGTAACTCCTGCCATCTTCACTACACAACCAACACAGCAATGAAACAAAGTATTGCCATCCTTTCCTGTTAAGCACACTCTGAACACCTGATTGGATAATCCCCATAGTACACTCCCATTTGCATGCCAATCATGCTAACAAGCCCCGGATACAGCACGTGCGATCTGTGGACTACCGCATTGTCTTCGGATCTGGCATGACAGGGGCAGCCCTTCTTCCTTTTCCACTTACACTTTACACCACTATCTCATTGGCTACTGGTAAGCAGTCACACAACCATCCACCAATCACATCCATGATTTCTACATAACTCTATCATCTCCATCCAACACTCCAGATTTACTGTTAAACACTCGTACAGGTCTCCTGTGATTGCAAAGCACCTCCAGCTAAAATTACTGTAAAACTATCCAAGATTTATGCTCCCAGATTCATCCACCAACACAAACTACAGGTAGGAATATGTTTTGTGCAGTACATTTGCAACTCTTTTATAAGTGCCTGTGAACAGGGTACCTGCCACTTATCCACCATACCTACTCAAAAAACGTACTATCATTTGTCCCATCACCTATCATCAAGTGGCACTTACAATGCTACAATGCTATATTCTTTGAAAGTTTTAATTTACCCATATCACCCATTCTAATGTTCAAACTGTTATTCTCTTATTTCCTTCTGTCATTTTGTCAACCTCTTCCCCCACTAACACACCTCCTATAAAATTCCTAGAATGCACACAGAAAAGGAAAACAGAATGTATCTTACCAAAGCATACCAATCACATACATTGCATGCATGTCAACAGGGTGCCTGCCACTTACCTTGCACAGTTCACAGAATGCACCTTTACTTAAAAAGCAAAATAATGTATGTGTGCATTGAGAACAGTACCATTTATAAATGCGGATAAATAAATCAAACAACTGAAATGATTGCTCCACTCATGTAGCAAGGATATATCTGCAGAAAGGTTAATGCAATTGCACACATGAAAACATTCTCCTTTCCAATCTGTACATCTTTCCAATCCTTTTTCTCACCCTACTACAACTTACACTAATCCATTTCCAAACTAAATAGTCCTACAGCAACACACACACTTGCTAAAGTAAAAATAATCAAAATGTGGGTTTGATCGCACTCATGTGCGCTTTTGACCACTCTCACGTTAATGTGTATCAATTAACTCAAAAGGTTTCGGTGGCAGCGAGCACACTAATCCCCACAAACCTCCCACAAGGTTTGCAAAATGTAAACAATGAATTATGGATTGGGGAAGGTAACTCGCGCTCAAACACCAACAAGTGTAGGTTTGAAGAATGCTACAAAAATATATATATCTGACAAGGATCTGCTACACTTTCTGTCAGATAAACCGAAATTCACTTTAATCAGAGCTCAGACGATCAAGCAGAAATTGAGCCATTGAGCCCTTCCTTTTTGAGTAATCATGAACAGAATACTAATAAGAATCGGCACAACAAAAGTAATGGTTTTTTTAAATGTGGTAATTGCAATTTCTGTAAATATGCTCATGACAATTGTCAAATCTTTTTAGATGCTTCTGGTACAAAAATAAGGATTCATGATTTCATAAACTGCAAAACATGCTATGTTGTTCACGCTATTATATGTGTTTGTGGTAAATTGTATTTTGGAAGCACTATCAGACAGTTGAGAGTTTGCATAAGGGAACACCTGATGAGTCTGAGAAGTGTTGACCCTAAATCTCCATTGGCCATACATTGGCAGGAACAACATCAGTTGAGTAATAAAGAGGATCTGCGTTTCACTGGGCTGATAAAAGCAAAGAGGGGGAAAAGAGGTGGAAATATTAGGCTCAAACTAAGACAATTCGAATGTAAACTAATTTGTTTTCTCAGGTGTTCCATTGATGGCTACAACTGTGACCATGAGATGCACATCTTTTTGTAATTACTCACTGGAGGCCTAAACTGATATCTAAATGTCGGTATCTAAGAAAGAGCATTGTAAAATACTATTATTATGATACATATTGTTTAAGATGTGATGCCATTCTGCATTCCTATTTAATTAATGTTTATTCACATTAATTGAGACTTCCTTTATACATATACGACTTCGGTTGACACTAATAAGGGGATAGGTCTATCCTCCCAACATTCGCATTTTCAATGGAATACTTTACCTAATATTTTGCTTTCATATACTTTAGGTAGATTAATATCGTGTTCAGGAGGATCAGGATTCCGATCAGGCAGGTTAGTAACCCAATAATTAATTGTAATTAGTCCACACTAGTATTTTAGTTTTCAACAATATTAGGCATTTAATCTTGTATTTTCCATTTCAAACCCAGCAGGTGCTTACAGCTATAGTTAGTAAATTACGTGTAACTTGTCATTTACTAACTCTATTTCTTTATATTTCTGACTACGGTACTTTTAACCAGGCAAGTTAGATTTAACGGAACAACATCACTTTAAACATGACGTTACCTTGTTTACATCTGACATCATGCGTTGCTGTACGCATGACATCATCACGTATGAACGCATTTGCGGAAACATATACGCGTTCTCTTCAAACTGGCCCAATGCAAGAAATACATATTGCGGGCAGCTGCCGAGCGAAATTGTTCGCAGGATTTATCCATAGTCTTTATTCCCTATACTATTAAGGTAACCAGATCTGCCATGTTGTCAGTTTGCTATCAGAGAGGCATGTGTAACTCTTTCTTCAGGTTCATATTGATTTAGCAACTAACGAGGCTGCTCTATCATAGCAGACACACTACAATGTAGTGAAGACTATGAATATTTAACAAGCAAATCATTATTTAAAGAGGAAACTAATGTGTTTGATCTTCCCTGGCCGTACAATTTATATTTGATACTTGGCTCAATCCCAAATCTCATTCATCATATAGTCATCCTTATCTTTTTAGGTTCTACTTAATTTTATGGACATGCATACTATCTAGCGTTCGAGAATCATCGATAGTATCCGAAGCTCTTCCGTATTATCTACATTCCATTAATGGACACATCATTTGTATCACACTAGGGAAACCAGAATACAGGTAGGAGCTATTTAGAAGTTGCCTAATGATTAATGTCAATGACATACTTCAAAGTCAAAGAAGAATGCAATTGATGCTTATATTGCAAATAAAAAGCACTTTTTCATGTGAATGGCACTACATTTCCGTGATATTTGGCCTGAATTAAACTGGCTGTTTACAAGAACACTCAATCCTACAAGAATATGAATTATTGTCTGATCAGTGGGGTAAGCGTGTAGATTCATCCCTTATCATGCCTCACCTTTTAATACATGATTTTACAGTATGCACCAAAATTTGTCACACCGAACTAGAATTGAATTTTATTTAGAACCCCATACTAATAGCACAATGCATCTTCCTTACAGGATGTGGTGCTTACACTTTAGTGGACAATACTAGTCGCTTGATTGAATCATAATTATTGGGATGTATCATGCTAATTGTAAATGGGCAAGCAGGATGGCCTCACATCTGATAGTGTTCACTTTTATTCAAGAATGTGGGGCATGACGCAGTTTATCACAGTAACATGATAACACTTATTTTCAGTGTCACCAATCTCTAATTTATCCACTATTTGTGTGGTTATGCATTCTAATGTATGATTTCTCCTTGCATTTGTTCCCATTTGACTTCACCCTCCATCTCTGAGCTGAATTGTGACATGTTTTGGTATGTTTCACAATTTTATTTTGTAATATTATGTCGACTTTTTTATGGTTTATGATTTGCATCTATGCCATTTCCAATGAACATAACCTGCACCAAAAACCTAGATTTTGTATATGTTATGTTTCATGTCTGTTGACAACCTTTAACAGGCTTGTAAACGACCAGGTGGTCGAAACACGTGTCGGCTGTTCATTACTGAAAATTAATATTCATCAATTCCTTATAATCTGATTTGTCACAGTGATATATTTTTGTAGCATTGTTCAATCCTACACTTGTTGGTGTTTGAGCGCGAGTTACCTACCCCAATCCATAATTCACTTGCTAAAGTACACCTCATACAGCACACTTAAAAATAAACCACTGTCCCCCTTACCAGAAATGCTAATGGTCCCAAGTCCCCATTCATATACTCAGTGAGAAACGAGTCGGGGAACTGTTCCATCTTCCAGTCGTTGAACAAAAACTCTAAATCGGGGCATTTATTTTTTACTCCAGCACTGCTAAATCCAATGTCAATAAACTCCTGTGGCTCAAGAACATTAGCTTTCTCACTCCTTGCTATAGCAATTACAAAGATTGTCTCAGAGGAGCCACAGCCCAAATGGAAACTCTCATCTGTCTACTGGACAGTCTTTGTGTCATTGTTCCTCATTATTGATTGAGTCTGCACATGCTGAACTTCTTCTCCTTGGCTTCCGAATGGGTTGGGGGTATGTCAGCCTCTCCAGTGTAGTTTTTCACATCTCCTAGGTATATCCAAGCTTGTCTCCCTAGGACCTTGACTGCTGACAGAGTAATGTCCTCCACAATGAAAGGGGCGTTAAATCTGGGCTTGTGCCACTTTCTTGTGAATAATTTAAGTACACATAGTCTCTCAGGTCCGGTTGTGGTATGGTCTTCATATGTGTTCTTAGACCGACACCCGTACGCTTGATTTGATCTGAAATAACAGATATACTAGAGGTCATACATATTAAGTACTCACGTAACTCATTTCTTAACAATTCTGCAGTTGTGTGGGCATCACTCCTTGTCCTCGATGGAGGAGTCAGAGGCGTTCTCATTTGCCTCCCTGAGACTAGTTTGTGGGGTGTGAGGTGGTGGTCAGAGCCGGGATGATTTCTTAATGCATATAATGCAAGGAGCAGGCAATGCAGTCACCCCTTCTTCATGGTCAGTTTCAACTTTGCTGTTCTCTGCTTGAGCAGACGGCTGAGTTTCTCACATACCCTGTTCGCTTGCAGGTGATAATGCTAAATTTTAAATGTTTAATGCTAAGCAATAAGCTAATCTGTTCAAATATACCTCATTCACAAAATGGGGGCCATTTTCTGATCTCAACACCTCACATACTCCCCCTCTAGGAAATACTTCTCGGACTTAGAACTTCACAACGCAAGTGGCATCAGGATGTGTGCATGGGCCAGCCTCAATCCATCTCAACAACGGGCACACTACCGCTATCATATACCTCTAGCCATTACAAATTTGCAGCATATCAACATAATCGATATGTAAATGCTGAAAAGGACCATTTGGTCGGGGAATTAGGCCTCTGACTGTTCGCAGCGTTTGCCCAGCAGTAAACCTTTGACATATGATGCAATTTAGTACATAAAAAGTAACATGTTTTGACAGGTTTGGTACAAACCAGTCCTCTGCAATGGTTGCTGCGAGGCTCTCCATAGTGACATGTGCAGGGTAGTGTAGCGGTTCTAATGCCACGCTTAATAAGGGTACAGACATCACCGGTTTACAAGTGCTGTCTTTTTGCCACAGGGCTTCGGAAGTGGATAAAGAAAACCCCCTCCACATCTAGAGGCCTTTCTCTTCCTGTGGAGCGCCACCTTGAACCTCCATTAACTGCGTTCATGACAAATGATAAAAGCTTTGATTCACAACCATTATTACAACCATATTCTCTTTCACATCAGGAGTATCGGAACTAAAAATATCAGAAGAATATGCCACTCTTTTGGCCTCTTCATCTGCGGCTTGGTTTCTGCATGAAATAAAATCAGTTCTCTTAGTGTATGCTGCGTACTTAACTATTGCAATGGCTACTGCGAGTAATAATGCTTTAATAAGCCTGTCCAATAATGCAGCGTGTTGCACTGGAGTGCTGTCTACTCGAAGGTTGTCCCTCCTTTTTCAACATGCTAAACCTGCATGCACGGTTGACGTCACATAGGTGGAGTCACTGTAAACCGTCACTTCCTGCCCTGCATGATTCTCAGGTGTGACAATACGCGCCACCAATTCTGAAGACTGTTCTGAAAAATGATACGCTAGTCTCGGACTTGCTACCACTTCAAATTCCCCATTGGCTCTGTATCTTACCACAGCTGAGCCTGAATGCCTTTCTCCATCAGTTTAATCGATCTTCGAAGAACCATCAATAAAGAGAACCTCGTCATAGAATTCCTCATAGTTTGAGCAATCATGCCCTTGCTCATCTACTGCCAGTGGTTCAGCTACAAAGGTGGCAGGATTCACCATTTTACACCTGACTATTTTGATCACAGGATTCAATATAACCACCTCATAAGCAGAAGCTCTTTGAGACGTCAGTGTACCCTTAGGTTTCTTCAAAACAGCAAACAGAGCATGCTCAACAAATAATGACATGGAACACCCCATCACTATGCTTGCAGATTTATCGATAGCGAACACAGCTGCTGCCAATGATTGTTCACAAGGGAAGTGATCCCTCATAACTGGGTCCAGAATCCCACTGTAATATGCTAAGGGTCTGTACCCCAATGTAGTTCTCTGTTTGAGTACTGCTGTCATGATTTTCCCATTCGTGTGCAACAATGAAAATAACTCCTTAGAAAAATTGGGAATTTCTAAAACTGGAGCCTCAGTCCATTCAATTTTTTCCTTATTCACCTGTGCCTTTTTCAGGGCCTGCAACAAAGGTCTTGTGTAAGAACTATAATCAAATACCCAGGATCTAAAAAACTGTTGCATTTGCTTTATCGTGTGTGGTTTTGATGTTTTCAAGATCAACTCAGCTTTTTCAGGCGTAACTTTCTTTCCTTCATTCAAGATTAACTGTCCTATGTATAACACCTCTTCCTGACAGTACTGCACTTTCTCTTTATTTACTTTATGTCCTTTTTCTGCTAAAATAATCATTAGCTAAATCGAGTCTCGTCTGCACTCTTCTGTTGTGCTTCAGACCAAAACACTTGGCAAATCAATATTGCTTATGTCCATCTGCAGGACCCTATTAAAGATCGATGGAGACTCACAGCACCCGTGGGGAAAATGTGTACTTTCAGCTTAGTCTGACAGAACGTAAATAATGTAAGATCTTGGGAATCTTCATGCAACGGGATTGAGAAAAATGCATTTTTCAAGTCAATTACAGTAAAATATTGCGCTTCTGGTTGAAAGCTGCACACAATCGTCGCAGGGTCCGGAACTAGAGTTAACTCTGCCTCTACAATCAGGTTATTCAGTCTCATATCCTGAATTAAATGTCATGGCCCACCCTTTTATTTTTTGATAGGATACACTGCGGTATTATATGGTGACTCTGATGTCATTAAGATATATTGTTCCATCATAGCTGATATAGTCTTGAAAATACCCTCAACTGCCTCTCGAGACATGGGATACTGCTTTGCTTGAGGTAAATTTGCTCCTGGTTTCAACTTAATTTTAACTTCTCCCAACCCTTTTAACAGGCCTACGTCATAAGAGCCCATAGTCCATAAGGAAATTGGTACTTTCTCCATATCCTCATAAAAAAATGTGGGACGCTGCCGCACTATCATCATCTTCTGTGCAATCTCTCGTCTTTCTGTCCTGATCCAATACGTAATGCTCATTTTGCACACTACTTCGTCATCTGACGGGTCGTCTCTAAACATATCCTTGTCAGTGATGTCAGTCAATCTGTAACCTTCCCCAATAGCAATCACTGTTCTCCATGGCCTGCCCTCATCATCAAATCCTTTGAGCATTGCCAACTTCCCTCGCACTATGGTTGCGTGTATTTGCAAGTGACAAACCTGTGCCCCTCTTCGTCCATAGGTATCTGTGGCTTGAACAGAAATTCATCAGGTATTCTCATAATTTTGCCCACTAAACCGGGTAACCATGTTAACAAAATGTGTACGCCATATTGAAAAACTTCGGGCTCTAACGGCGTTCCTCACAGAGCTATTTGCCCAGTAAATGCCATGATAAATTCGCCCACGTTTAAATAATGTATTCCTGGCTTTGAACACACTATGCCTTCATCAGTGAAGGAAATCGTCATATTTAGTTTCGTCATTAAATCTCGGCACAGTATATTAACTGGTGTCTGCCTTGAATACAACAACGGGACAGACATATCACACTCTCCTATAGAGACTGGCAATTTCTCAGTAAAAGGAACTCTACTTCTAGCTCCAGAAAACCCTTGAGCATTCATGGCATTTCCTGATAGCAAAAATGTTCCCTCTCGTATAAATGAGCGAGTTGCCCCAGTGTCTACTAAAAAAGAAAATCATTTGCCTCTTATGGTAACGTCAACCCTTTGTTCCTCTTGATGATTTGGCGTCACCAATAGTACTGAACACTGTCCTATTGTGGGTACATACGTATTTCTGTGCCTGTAAAAGGTTTCCCACCCTCAATAGTGACAACCCCTACTCTAGGAGTCATTAACTGTCCTGTGTTTGCGCGCTGATGTATCTACATGGGTGCATGTTGTGACTGCCCTTGTGGGTGATTCAATGGTGCTTTCTATGGTTGCAAAGCCTGTTGTGTTTGTGGCACTTGCGCTTGATACACTTTCCGATCTTGGGCGAACACGTCCCTGCTTTGTGGGCTATATGCTGAAGTATAAGCTGTCCCCCCTCTTGAGAATTGCCAATTCTGTACATACCCTTGGCTCCCACATGATCGTGCAATGTGTCCTGTTATTTCACATGTCCAACACACATGAGGCGGTCTTCTAACTTGCCCTCGCTGCATGCCTTGATTATCATTCTGCTCATTCTGAAAAACGCCTTGGTTATTCTGAAAGTTTCCCTGATTATTTTGAAAGCCTCCTCTTCCGCTGAAGCCTCCTCTGTCTCTCGGCATAAATATGCTCCCTCCTTGCTCCAACTGCTGTGGGTTATTCACCTGCGACATACCCGCTGTATGCTGAGGGCCTAGCCCCTCTCCGCTAGTCAACATTGCCCCTTGTATAGAATATTTTGACAGCTGTTTCTGTACTAGTTTGGCTTCCTCAAGCTTTCTAGCATCTTCTCTCTTTCGATTTTTCTCTTGCACCAATCGGCAATGGAGTGCAATGATCAGCTGTATTTCTGGCCATGGCTTTGCTTCCATACCCTCCAGCTTCTTAAGCTGTCTCAGCACCTGATCTGGCAATCCCAGACACAAAATATCATAGAATACAGGTATCGATTTCCCCCAAGGCTCTTGAGTTTCCAAAGACCACTGTTCCTGAAAATTCTGAATGTAAGCAACAGATCTTTACCTTCCTGCACCTTACATGCCATAATTGTGCCCATATCTGACATATCAGGATATTGTACTCTAATCGCTTTTCAGGCTGCCAATCTGCAATTATTAAATGGTGCTCCATCATGCACTGTGTTCTGTACTGTGTCCTGCTCTCGTCCAAATGTGTTCAGCCCTTTCCCCAAGGATAGCTGCTAGAAAACCCTTGATGTGCCCTATAGCTAACGTGTTTCCTCCTGTCATTTTCTCTAATTCATAGATCTATTTCCCCGCCCACAGCATTAAACTGGTAGGGACAATGGTTCCTGATAGGCTTCTTCCTGGTAATGACCTCAGCCTGCTCACATAGGGTGGCGAGTCCCCGCTCTCACTAAGAGCTTGCCTTTTAGGTTGCTCTGGCCGAGCCATAGGCTCTGGCGTTCTTTCTTTATGTAGGTCTGAATCCGACCACCTCACTTTATCATTCTGAAAACACCCCTCGGGACCGCACGCACCAATACCCTCCTCCCCTCGGAAGGTTTCTCTGTCTTCATCTGACATATCTTGTCCCCAAATAGAATGACTGTCATCCTTCTCATCTCTGTTTAAAGTCAGCCTGTCTCCAATGCTTCCTATCTCAAGATTCTCCCATAGATTTACTCTAGAGGGTCCTGGCATTGTTTTTTGCGATGGCAGGAACTCTTATGTCCTCCCATAATACTACTGGACTCGGTTCCATTAGCTCTTTCTCAATGCCATCAATGTTGCGTGTCCCCTGTCTTCTTTTTCATTCCTTTTCCTCATCAAATTCTCTTCTTTCCTTTGCTTCCTCCCTAACCCTTTCTTCTTCCTCCGTTTTCACTTCTCTTCTCTCAATTGCCCTACACACCTCTTCATCTCTGCGTCTTTGCATTCTTTTATCTCTTAGTTTCAGTTATTCAACTTCTTCTCTTTTCTTGCCTATCTCATTCTTCGATTGCTCTCTGCCTATTGTCATATTTTCTTTGCCCTTCTGCTCTCTCTTCCTTCCTTAACTGTTCTTCCTGATACATGTGTTCCCATCTTTGTGTACTCTTTCTTTTAGACGCATCTTCTCTCAATCGTTTCTCTCGTTCCCTGTGTTTTTATCTTGCTCATTTTGATCTTCCCGTTGCCGTATTTTCTCAATACTCTTCCCATCAAGTTTGAGCAATATATGACCACCCATCCATTCATTCTGTATGAGCGCTATCTCGTTAGCTTTATCTTTTCCTCCTTTCCATCTATTAATTTCTCATTCTATGTCTAGGGTCACACTTGGTTGTTCACTTTTCTCTTTGTCCCGTGGGACTTTAGAGATCACATCCTTTTCTAGAGTTCTCTCTGGACTCTCGTCACTGCTATACACAGGCGGCTGATGTATCGGATTATTGTATCCTGCCACTGATATAAGCTCTCTTAATGGGTACAATCCTTCATCTTTTGTACTATCGCCATTTACTTCAGGCGTGGAAGGGGGAGCAGAAGGCTCGACACCCCCCTCTTTACAGTGGTTAAGCATCCAGTCTTCAGGAAGTGGGTCTTCCCATTCCTACTGATACACCTTCCAAAGCTCTAGGCTAGTTAACCTTTTCTCCAATTTTTTTCCCGCATACGCAGCATGCAAGTATGTGGTCATGTGTTGCATAAACTGCTTTGACAGTGATCCCCCTTGTGGCCATGGCAGGAACATTTTATCTGTCGTGCCCTTAACCCATTATGCACTATACTGCTTAAGCTTGGGTGCGTGTTTTGGCAGCTGTTTGCACAGGTGCATGAGCGGATTAACATCCTCCATTATGACAGGTAACAATCTACAGTTAATACTTACCGTTATTTTACACAAAAAATGCTTTTCAGAAAAACAATATAATATGAGCGAGCACCAATCATCGCCGTTCCAAACCTCTATGTCTCACTTTACTTTAATCTACCTATTCAAGCTACACCATTAACAACTAATTAAATAAATAATCTACTCTCAGCCTACCACAATCTATTACTTGTCGCTCTTTAACATTTCATCATTTCCTTAATAAATACATTACATACAATTTACGAACAGACAAACTGGCCGGCCCCAACATATTTCTCTTCTCAGCGCTCCTTGCTATTTATTCTCACCCCTAAAATCGGATCGGAGTGTACGTTTTTTTTCCCTTAGTGGACCTTGTTCGCTCGTAGCCTAGGTATATCCACTTGGATTTTGAAATAACTTCTTCTAGACGTCCCTGGATGTAGGATTTAAGGGCTTAATCTATGATGCTCCCCATCCTTCATATACTTCTACTTGGCGCTCTTCGTCATCCACTAAATAACCCACCAACCCTCCGTTACTTTATTCCCATTATCACTTTCCCCACTTAATATGCATATATCGTTTTTTGCCACCTTTCTCAATATATTCACCATTTGCTTTTCAGCTCCTGATCCTCGGGATCGTCTCCTCCTCAACCGGCCGCCGTAGCCTTGGGTCCGCTCAGCTGCCTGTAGAAATCGGGAGGGGAATTCTGTGAAAGAGGGACCCGTCCCACCTATCTTGTTGTATCTTGCAAGATCTTTTTCTACTGCTATCCACAGGAAGACTCACTGTACTCCAGCTAAGTGGTGGAGGACGTCTGATATTCCGAGACCCTTAAAAGCCTACTGGGTTGACAGATCTTAAACCATCCTCTGCTACCACCTGAACCCATGGACCTGGGTCCTTTTAGAAGAGGTAGTAATTCTTAGAGATGGATGGGGATGCAGAACTTACGAATATATCAATAATCAAACTGACTCAGGAAGTTGGCAAAACTTAGTACTGTTTATTTGCAATTATCTAAAACAGGGAGTTATAACGGACATCAAAGGATGTCACAAAGCACAATCTCGATGTATTTCATAAAAAACACAACTTTTACACTCAAAATTCATCATTAGTGACGTCACACTACCTGGCAAACTACAAAAACCTACTTGAGAATGTGATAGGCTTACAGGGAACATCTAGGTATATGTTCCATACTGACAGGGAATTTGATTGGGTCTCTAACATCAGGTGACAACTAAGCCCTTCTCTAGTGCAAGTCATCTTCATTGCCACAAAATACACGGCAGTTCATTGGTTACACAAACTATACGGCCCTCTGTTACATGGCCTTCTATAATTGGTTGGCACGCTTGTACCCTTCTGGAATATTCCACACGCTAGCAGCAGGCAGGCTGGTACCCCAGTTGCTTGTGGGCTGCTGTTGACCAAAGCTTCCCACCTAATTAGCCTGACATCTATCACCACTCTTGCGGTCTTCCATTCAATTAAGGCTTTGAATTTGGCCTTGCAGAATTTCTCTGTGCCTGCGAATAAAAGGGAGTGTGGCATGGTTTTATCTTCTCGTTTCTGTGTAGCTCGACCCAATAGTCTATTTTCATCTGGCCATGTGACTGGAGACCACGTTTTTGAGCTCTTTGCTTCATATAATACTAGTAAATGATGAACTCTTGACAACTTCAGTGTTTTTTCATTCCGCCTCAAACAGAAGTTTGTTTCTTTCTGACGTTCATGTAGCTACTTGACAGGCAACCAGGGTCATGGTGGCCTTGTCTCTTGGTGCTGGGCCAGCCAGCTTTTCTTGGATTCTCCTTCGCCATTCACCTTTTTCCAACTGCGCCACACTGAAACCCTTTCCATTCATGGGGTTCAAGCTTTGCTAAAGTGCATCGTGGAACATCCATGTTCTATACATTCCTATGTATATACATTGGTGCATTGCTGCAATCTATTCACTCCATAGCCAGCCTCAAGATTACTTTGTCTACTTGTGTTACAGCATCTGTACAATTGTAAAATGACTTTGCATTTTCTTCAGCATTTCTTTGCATGAGCATCTTAATTTCAAGCCCGAAATGTTGCTCATCTTTTGAGACCTCCTCTTCAGATCTTATAATAAGTCTATGTTCTTTTGTTATTTGTCTTTTCTGGGTGTGTCAGAGCTGCTTTTGACATCACCAGTCCTCTTTCTCCATCCATTTTCACACTTCTTCCGGGACTCTGTCCAGAAGACCATCATATCTTTGTGAATGCATATAGGGTTTTCTCAGTAGATACCTTGTTTCTAGAATTCTTTGCGGTACAGGCATCCTCACTGGTACTGCACGTGTCGCAATTTCCGGTTGCCAACATGTAGGCAACTTGAGAAGCTTCTGGTAGGGGCTTTTGACTCTTCCTCTGCATTTCATCTTTGTCTTTTATTTCTTTAAGCAGTTGGGTAGCGGCTATGTTTAAAAGGTTAGAGCCTGTTTTTTTTAATGTGTGTGCACTCCATAGCATTGAGTTGCTAATTCACTTTCAAAGAGGAGGTGGAAAATGTATTCGACATTTTGCCTGAATCTGAAGTCTTCAGAATACATTCATAAAGAGCGATATTCGGATGAACTGATTTGTGTGCACCTTTTAGCATACGGTATACTGGTCTAAAATGCTGACTGCTGTAACAGGATTTACATGTTCAAATTGGCCAGTTTCTGGTGACTCTTGAATAATGTGGTTGGTTTTGTTTATATATCTTTGTAGTATTCATTGTTTTCTTTTAGATATTGGAGGCCTTGTCTAACTTTGTTTAAGTTGACTAGTTGTTGCCAATTTGTTGTGTCTTTTGATGGCACACCATTAACTAGTACAATCAAAGATTGATCTATTGGCTGTTGCAGTCCTAGAGCTTGAACATAAATACACTACTTTGGCACGGATGCCCTTTAGTAGCTCGGGTGGAGGTAATTTGGCTGATTTTGGCTGAAGGCAGGTGCACTGTTTATTAGTGATAGCACGTGATGGCATTTGGTTATTGTCAAGCTTTGTGTTGCAGTACATGCACGCTCTTGAGGGGGTTAGTTATTTTGTATTTACCTTCTGATGTTAGATATTAAGCTAATTGGAACCATTGGGATTCTTCATTGTCTTCTATTTTATGAGCTAGATCTACTATTTGTGTGTTCTTTTTATAAAACTTTCGGCAGCAACAGACACATATTTGGTCAGGTATTTCAGCAGATGAGTTTCGAAACAAAGCTATTTCTTTTTTGTATGTCTTTATTAGGATGTTGTTCTTTATGAGGTTTTCGGTAATGTTTTCTGAAGGTACATAATTGTCTAAGTCACCTGCACTGAATAGAGTGCTGTCTGATTGTAAGGTGGTATATTATACATATACCTGGTACATTAATGTACTTACTTTGTCGGATTTTAAGGGTGTTCGTTTTTTGATTGTTGATTGCAATGATGTGCTTCTTTCCTGTATTTGTAAAAGAAAGTTATTGGGGATATGTGGTAATGAAGTACTCTTAGGAAAGGTTATATTTCTAAAGGAAGGAGGTGTGGAGTGAAAACGTTAATACAATTGGTGGATGGTTAAAAATGGTTGCTTTTAGGAGCATTTTCATGAAATTTAAGAAATGTGTATTTGCATTTGCAGAAGCTCTGTAACATTTTGTAAATAGAAGAAAAGTTGAAGGAAAAGATTTGTAGCACACTTTTAAATGGCAGTTGGTGTGTATACGTTCAATGTGTTAGGAGCATATGCATACTTCCCAACATGATGCATTGTAATCTGTAGGTGGTTATGTAGTCATAGAGTTTTTGTTTGCATTATGGAACTTCTAGTTCCACTTTTAACTTTGTGAAAGTTGGAGTACAAGTCACAGAATGTAGGGGAAAAAGTAGGATGGCATAAGCAGCTGAAGATTGGAATGGGTTATGTTAGGAAGTATACATTTACTGTTAATATATTAAACTGGCACACACTGAGTGCCAATTACAAATGGTGTACAAATCTATTTTTTCTGTTTTTACTTACTTTTATGGGAAAGTGACACAGTGCTGCTGGGAATACAGATATGCATTGTTTCTACTTTCTTAAAAAGGCTTTCCAAAAATATTTTGAAAAGCACAGCATTTCATATGTTTATTTGATATGCATGTCACAGTTTCAAATTGTAGGACTTGTAGTTTCAGTTTTATAATGGCTGAAGTCAATTGGAAGTGACAGAACGCAAATGAAAAAAGAAAGATTTAAGAAGCACCTATATATTGGAATGGGTGATGCTGGGATATATGCATGTGCTGCCAACATATTAAACTGTGAGATACAAGTGTCACTTCAAAATGGTCTACAGGTCGATTTTGTTGGGTGTTCCCTTGTTTTATGGAAAAGTGACGCAGTGCTGTTGTACATGCACATATATATTTTTTAACTTTCATCAAAATGCTTGTAAAAATAAACATTTTGAAATGCAGAGCATTGTAATTGTTTGCTGTTTCATGTGAGCAGGTGATGAGTGCTGCACTGCATGGAATTTGCTAGAGTGGTTAAAAAAGAGAACATGCTTATTGAGAAGCTTATTACAGAGTGAGTAGCAGAAACCCTCTCTATACATATATATTTGTGAAAGAGTTCAAGAAACCTTTAAAATAATATATAAAAATACTTGTACTATGTTCTGTTAGATGCAGATCTTGCTGAATCTGGAAATAGACATTTTGGCCAGTTGCACAGTAGTTTTTGATGATGTCTTTCATTAACGGGAGATATGTACTCTGAGAAGTCAAGTGTACATCTGAAGTGTTGAAGTGAGATGACAGGTTAGGTATAGAGGTTTTGGATGTGATTGGTGGATGGATGTCTGACTCTTTGAATGCAGCCAATGAGGGAGCGTTGATAACATCAAAGTGGAAATGGTAGAAGAACTGCCCCTGTGTTGCAGGGTCAGAGGACACTGCGGTGGTCCGTGAACAGCACGTGCCACATCCCGGTCTTTTGAGGATGCCTGGCATGGAAAGGGGACTGAGGGGATTAGTCAATCAGGTTTGCTGGGTGTGGTGCACAGGAAGAGAGGGTAGTAGGAGGTTTGTTTGCAATAGTTGTGAGAGCAGTGATAATGGTTATGGCTATGTATTTGAGAAGGCAGACTGTGTGGATTCTGGGGAACTCCTCAATTCAGGTATTGAAGGTATATATTGATAATCATGGCACCCTTGGAAATATTGGATTGGCAGAAGTGGAAGTTTCCTGGCATGCAGTGTGTGGCTCAAACTGGGCAAGCTTGCTTTCATTCTGTGAGAGGATAGCTCACTTTAAATTTCCAGATATTCTGAAAGTCAATTGTGGAGGGGACAGTTTGGGGTATGTGACTCCACTGTCTTTGCAAGTTGCACTGAAACATGTTTTAATGAGCCTAATGCAACTGTTTCCTGCTGCTCAGGTTATTTTTTTGGAAATGAATCAGAGACGCACATAGACATGTCCAACAAACCTTTTCAGTCCTCAAATTGAACAATCAAGGCAGATTGTCAATAAAGATGTATCTTCTTTTTTATATGCAGTAGGAATGTCATCATTTAAGAATGATAATTTCAATTCTCACAGTGTGGATTTTTTTGGCCAGATGGATGGAGTTCACTTCACAAATGTCAGAAATGCAATTTTCCTTTACAATCTTAGAAAAGCATTGTAGAGGTTCCTGTGAGGACAAGAAAAAAACAACAAAGCAAAAAAAAAAGGAAAAGAGGGTGTTTGTTAACAACCCCCCCAAAAAGGTTCTTTTCAGAGCCACCACTAGAGATTAAATAACACATTGTGTTTAATTTCTCCCCCTTCCTTTTGATTGGCTGCGGCATCCACAAACACTGCGATAGTCTGTGGATGATACGTGCCACATCCAGGTCTTTTAGGTTGCCTCGCATGGAAAGGGGACTGAAGAGGCCGAGGACAGTCGAGGTGTCCGCGTACATCGGAGGATCAGCGAATCAGGTTTCATGGGTGTGGTGTACAGGAAGAGAGGATAGCAGGAGTTTTGTTAGTAGGAGTTGTGAGAGGATTGAAAATGGCCATGGCAATGTCTTTCAGCAAGCAGAGTGTTTGGATTTTGGGGGACTCTTGGTTCCACTGGGTGAAAGTGTATGCTGAGCTTTGTGGAATAGCCAAAAATCTTGGATTCCCTAAATTGGAAGTTTTCTGGTACAGAGTGAGTGGCATGAAGTGGGTGAACTTGCTCCCATTGTGTGCAAATATGGTTCAATTGAAGCATCCAGACATTATTATCATTCATTTTGGTGTGAAAGGTTTGGGGAACGTGACTGGACTATCATTGCAGTTTGAAATGAAGAAGACATTGGGAAAGTTGAAGGAAGTGTTCCCTAATTCCAAAATAAGTTGTTCATGCATTGCAGAGAAAGACAGATGTGGATGCATTCCAGTTCATTTGGTCCGCAAATGGAAAAATCAAGATGCAACATTAATAAAGCTGTGTGTGCTTTTGTTTGCGATGTTGCCATGACATGGTTTCACAATGAGAACATTACATTGGATAGGAGCAACATTTTTCGGCGAGATGGAGTCCATCTAACTGATGTAGGTAATCAGATTTTTGTTGAAAACATTCAAAATGCTTTGAAGCAGTTTTTCTGAAATGAGAATAAATCATTAAATTCAGTGAAATATTTTCTAAGTTCAGTTTGTAAAACCAAACATTTGAAAAATATATAAAAGCCAAAAACACAAAAAAGGTTCTTTTAAGAGCCACAATTTTTTAACGCAAAACAATTAAAATGATTTCAATTGTACCATGCCTGGAATTTTTTAGATGTCCGCGTACTACTAAGCTGTCCTCGGACTATGCAGTTTGCACAGGGGCCTGCAACTTTTTCTCTCACTTCTATTTTTTAACTGTGAAAGGTGGCTCCTAAAGGAACCCTTTTTTTGTATTTTTTAAATTTTGTATTTTTTTGGGGCATTTCTTCTCAGGAGAGGCAAGGTAGGGGAGGGAAGAAAGGGAAAGGGCACCATCCACAGGGATGAAGGGGCAGGGGGAAAGAGGAATATGTTGGGTGGGCCTTAATCATGTAGGTAGCAGTGTCTTGCATGCTCCTTGAGCGCAAAGCACTCTGAAACGGCTCCCCCTACATATCGGTGCTTCACAGTACATGCATAGAACTGTGACCCTCGAAATGTAAGAGTCTTCTGTATGGCCTGTGATGCCACAGCTGGGATCCTCTGCCCCAAAGGGGGTATCTTTTGTGGTGACAGGAGCAGATGAAGATGATAAGGTGGAGGAAGTCAACCTGCTCTTACCTGAGAAAGGTATGACCTTTCTCAGAGCAGCCAGTTGGGTCAGTTTGGTGTGGCGCCTCATGGATTAAAAATCCTCTGAAGCAGTTTTTGTGAAAGTGAGAAGAAATAATGAAAATTAGTGAAATGTTTTCTTAGTTCAGTTTGTAAAACCAAACATTAAAAAATATAAAAGTGAAAAACACAAAAAAACAGTTATCTTAAGAGGAACCTTTTTTTAATACAAAACTATTCAAATGATTTCAACTGTCCCACGCCTTGTATTTTTTAGATGTCTGCAGACAACAGCGCTGTACGTGGACTATGCAGGCTGCACAAGGGCCTGTGACTTTTATTCTCACTACTATTTTTTTACTGTGAAAGGTGGCTCCTAAAGGAACGATTCTTTATGTTTTTTCTTGTTTTGTTTTTTTGTGGCTTTTTCAGGTTTTTTTTGCAGGTGAGGGAAGTTAAGGTGGTGAAGGGAGGGAAAGGGGCACCAACCACAGAGAGGGAGGGGCAGGTGGACAGGGGAAGATGTTGGGTAACCCTTAAATTTAAGGTAGTGGCACTGTTTCTCATGCTCTTTGACAACTGCCTCAAAAGCACTGAGAAACTGCCCCCCCCTGCAGAGCGGTGTGTCACAGTACATGCACCACACTGTAACACTCAAAGTTTAAGGATCTACTGCATCCATTATGGCCTGCGAGGCGGCCAGTGAAATCCTCTGCCCCACAGGAGTACCCTGTGTGGTGGCAGGAGTGGGAGAAGAAGATGGCACAGAGGAAGATAGCCTGCTTCTCCCTGAGAAAATAACAACCTTTCTCAGTGCAACCGGCTGGTTAGAATGGACTTGGCAGTGAATTGATGTGGTGCCGAAGGAGTAGTGCCCCTGTTGTCCACGACTGAGTTTCACATCACACTCAAAGGATTCCACACAGTCAGCTTCACATTCGGGACCCCATCTGCGATATTAAAGAACCGTTACACCCAGGACTCACTCTGAGTGCTGCAGGTAGGCATTTTCACTACCTCATCTTCATCTTCCTCTTGATCCTCCTCTTCATCATTGTGCCTTTTCCCCTGTACAGGCCCTCCAGATGGTGGTGGTAGTGGGTGTGGTTGGGGAGCAGAAGTTGGTATAGCAGTTTAGAGGAACTGTTCACGAACAGTTGTACTGTCCACGGACAAAAAAGACCTTGAAAAGCTGTGAAGATTTGCCAGATCAATGTAGAATGGGTTTGGGAGATGTGCAAGGCTAACGTTTCTGCTTGCAACATACTAGATCACAGCACATGGGCACGGTCAAATAATGACGTCCCATGACATCCGCGTCCCCAACATCCGTCCGCAGACATCCTCCAGGTGGGGATTGCAAGGCGCATGCGCCGAATGTCCATAGGACATGCGCGGTATCCACTAACTAATTAACTGTAAGAGAAATTGAAATAATTATTTGAGTAAGGTGTGTACAAAGTACATTATTTGTTGACAGTAAAATATCTATTGTATACCATTGGAGAAATTGTCATCGCTCATTTCTTCTTTTGGGAAGTTCTCCTCTAACCATTCAAGTGTGCTTATAACACATGTTTCTGTAATGAAAGCTAATAAAAGAGAAATAAATACAGTGCACTTATTATTTAGTGAGAATGTCTTGTCCAGTAAGCACCTGCTGTTTATTAATCTGTATCCAGAGTTGTACTGAGGAGATTGTATGAAGTGTATAGTTATTGCTGCATTCCATTGCAATGTGTCTTACATTAAAAAAATCATTTTTAAATGTATTTGCACAAGAAGGTATACTTGCATGTTCTAAACAATAGTTTTGATTTTTCGTACATCTGTTTGTTGGTTGATGGGTACATCTTTTTTGGGTCTTCCCTATGATTTTGAGCCTTGTAAATGCAGCCTGATGTCCACGGTCCACCTTGCTGTCCGTGGACTCCATAGCTGCCACATTGGGGGGGGGGGGTTTACAATAAAAGGGACTTGTAGTAGAGTATAGGTGCACTGGTAAAAACACATGAAATTCACTGAAAAAACTTTGTTAAAGGGATGTTATGGTTAATTTACACTTATAGAAACCCATGAAATTCACAGAAAAGAACGTGGTTAATGGGACATTATAGTTACAAGTAAAACCGGAAACCTTAGAAATTTGTCGGTTATGGTAAGCTAAGCAACCATAACTCATGCCACCACCGTGAACTGCTAAGATTAAGACCCATATATATACACAACATGGTTGTTCAGGGAGAAGAAATATAGGCCCTGATTTACAAAAATGTTTTCAATGAGACTTTCCCATGTTAAAACATGTTTGTAAATCAGACCCCAATAGTCGAAAAATAATCAGCCTTTTTGATGACGATTGCTGCATTGTATTATGACATATAACTATGAATTATGATATCAAAAATTCTGCTAATAGTCTGCACGGATTGGCTGAGAAATATCGATTTTTATATTTGACGTGACTATTATTTTATTGATTTGCATTTATGTGTATGCATTGTGCTTATATTTAAGTCGAATAAAGCTACCTGAGTGAATGAATAATAACCAGAGAGAGATGAGAACAAAGGTATCCAATCCTGGATGTGCTTCAATCATGTTGCTTGGAATATATGCTACAACCACTGGCATAGCTTTGCAATTTCAAAGCATCCTGACTGCTTTGCACACCATTTGTAAGTTGACCACGGATTATATCTGAGTTGCCTGAGCCAGATGTGGTGTGTATTTGCATAACACTCCAAGTACCTTTCTTCTGTGTCAAATTCAATCTGCTCCTCTGGGCTGCCCAAACTGAGTAGACTCACTTATCTACACATTTTAGACATAGAAAGAGGGTTAACTTTACCCTTCAGCACACCTATTTTTCATGGTGGACATCTTACTATGCACTCTGTTTGAATCCGCAAAATATATCATACCTCCTACGACATTACCATTAAATAATAAATATATTTCCCAGACTCTTACTGCAATGTTAATTGGCATTTAGCACCCATTTTCAAAGGGTGAGTGTGATCTGGTACATCAGGAAGGCAGAATGTATGGAACTAATTAAGCGTTAAGATCCTCTCTGGTGGACCGGATCAGGTGCTATTGGCCCAAGTTCCGAGTGAAGCGAGGATGTTTAACAAGAGTTCCCTGCCAATACCACCC
Source organism: Ambystoma mexicanum (assembly GCF_040938575.1). Lineage (NCBI taxonomy): Eukaryota > Metazoa > Chordata > Amphibia > Caudata > Ambystomatidae > Ambystoma > Ambystoma mexicanum. The sequence goes on from NC_090930.1 coordinate 1,009,563,644, forward strand.
AATCAGGCCTGCGGGAGAGAGTCTTAACGCTATTAGCACATTGTGTTGCCAATCCTGTATCCCGGGGTGCTGAGAGCATTGTATTTTCATTCAGTGAATGGCGCGCTTCATGGCATCCTGTTCATTGAATGAAAACACTTCAGTAAGATGGCTGCCATTGAACTGGAAGGCGGGGCTCCATACGGAGCCCTTCTTCCATTTATATGGTGGCCACAACAGATGCGGAGCGGAAGCTGCAACACTTGCTGCAGTAGTGGCAACTGCCGCTGCCGCGTTCAGGTAAGTGGGGATGGGGAGGAAAAGAAAAAATTGAAGGGACAGTGGGGGAAGATGGCGGGTGCTGGAAGCAGCCATTAGGCAGCTTGGAACATGGGCTTACATCGGGAGATTCAGCTCGCGTTCCTTGCCTGCTGATTGGCTTCCTTCACCGTGCCATGTGCTAATTCCCGATAGTGCCTGGAATTCCACCCTCCCTGTAGCAGGCGTCACAGAACATTTGCCTCGTCCTTTCCCCTTCCGGTCTCCCCCAAGCCGCACTCACCTTGGACACTGCTTTTCTAACCCTGGCTTCCACACTCACTCGTGAAAGGTCTTTGCTCTCTTGCCTGCATTTCTGGCTCGACAAGTTCACTCTCCCAAGCATGTCTTCCCCTCAGCTTTGCCTCTCCTGCCTTTGGCACATGGTTATTTCCAGTACAATGTGGCTTTTCTGCAAACACAGGAAAACCCAGGAGACATAGAGGGGAAACGTGTATGTCTCCCTGAGCCTAGTCCCACTAATGGAAGGCTCTCCAATTGTCCAAAAGCGCAATTGGTGTAAATGTAAACTTAGTAAGGAGCAGTGGAAACAAAACTGTGGAGCAGACGTTTTAACGGTTACCAGAGTTAAAGCTGCGGCCATTTTATGATGCGCTACTCTACATTTATTTGCAGTACTCACATGCAGTATTTAAAGGTAATTCATTTCCGGAAGGCTCATGTTTGCTGTGTTTTACATTCAAAGATGATATACGTTTACACACCAATTGACTTCTCGTGCTCTGTTCAGACTTCTCCCCGTATTTGCTCGACGATAGCAGGCTGTTTGTTTTGGAACGACTGCACGGCGTACGTACCATGGTTCTACTTAAGAACATGTTCCACAAATTAATCGATTGCCATGACACAAGGATGTGAAAATGAAGTAAAATGTCATTAATTACTCCAACATTTGTCGAATAAAATCCCGCACGCCTGCTTAATAGTGGATGTATACGTTGCTTATGCAGATACGGCAGCCTCTGCATTTTCTTCTGATCTCCAAACTCCAAAAGTGAATAAATCAAAAGTAATTATGTAAATATGTTAAACCTTATTGACAGGAGCGTGAAGGCACTGCTGAGGCAGAACAGGAACGCTGATGCTAGCATTTATATTCCATTCATGATTAGATGCTGGTTTATTTGACATTTCCAATCCTCTGTATGGAGATTTACAGCAAAAATGCAGGATTTGGTGAATGGAATGCATCAATGCACATCACGACTAAACATTTATAAGCAACATCACTCTATACATCAGAATTGAGGAGAAGCTTAAGAAGTATATTTTGGCTAACGGGTCGTTAGTGGGCCACGTTACTGTACAGCACGCTGCAAATGAGCCTCCATGCACACTGCGTATCTGCTTTGAGCTTATTGAAAATGTAGCCAACGCAAGACACAAATGCTTCAAACCTGCAGAACTGCTTTGAAATATTTTCGTATTGATTTTAATTTTGTTCCTGACAGATATAGATATTTTGTTTTCATGTAAAACGCTTACACCTACAAATGTATGATAGTTCTGGCCTTCAGGAATTTTTTCATGGGGGAAAGCAGCCTCTTTCATAATTGGAACAGCCTGTCTTTCCTTTTTGTCTCTCATCCGCGTCAGGAAAAAAAATCAAATAACTACGCAGCTGTCAAAAGAAGCTGAGCGCGGCTTTCTTGAACCGGACCTGTGTTAACAGATGCGTGTTTGCCAGAATATGCATCTGAGCGGCAGCCCGATGTCAGGTAAATGCTGACCCAGTGCTGTTCGAGCCTTTCCAAAGCGCGGCTATGCTATGCTTGACATGGTTAGAGGAGACACACAAAAGACGCATAGGGCCTGATTCACACAGCGTTTTTCAATGGGATTTAGGAGTTCAAAAACGCGTTGTCAATAAGGCCCGCCAACCTCAGCTATGCTGTGTGGGCATTTACAGATCTGGGGTGGGCCTGGCCCGCTCAGGCCCTATATTGTCTACGCCTCTCTGTCTATGTGGCAATATGTGGGCAGATGTTCTGGTTTGAGAGACTGAAAAGTGAGCAGGCTGTTCCTTTACCCTCAGACGTGTCTGCGCGGGGGAAATACACATTTTCACGCAGCACGACTTGTGACTGGTCATAGAGCTTTTGACAATTATGTGGTTTTGCAGCTGAAACAAAATGTTTCAGTGCCTCTCTTCCTGCCTTAATTTTACGTTGCCACTTGCTAGTCATCTCGATAGAATGCGCTATTACCCATGTCCTAGTTTTCTTTATAAATTGTATCGAAAATCAGTGAAAACATGGTTTGTGTCCTACTCGAGCACTGGCAGGTGTTCATGGTGCCTTTATCAGATACAACAACGAGTTGTGGGCGTGGTGACAATGTTCAGTCAAGTTTTACCTTTCTCTGCCCTCCCTCTAACCCGAACTCGGTTGAGCATGTGAAGGTATATTGTTTCACAATTCTAAATTAGCCTTTGTACTTCACTCTGAAACACCGTCCCCCTAAAGAGTGGCTGGATTTTTGACTAACCATTTAGACGTAATTATGACTATTCATTTGAAACGCCTTTTTCTTAACTATTCAAAGGAATTTGCAACTGATCCCTGAACTCAAGCTCAGAGGTGGTGGGGGAGAGACACATTGAACACATTGGCCTCAATGAGATCTTCTTATTTTGTTCATAGCCCAAGACATTATGATGGCCGTACACTAAGCTGATTTCCCCATTCCATGTATCCGTTTCTATGTATTTTTTAATTCCCAATGTAGTGTGATTCTTGTTACTTTTGATGGGAAACCAACCCTTCTGCATCCGAGTAAGCAATGGTTTTACCTAACAGGCAGATGAAGCTCATGATAATTGAAGAAGCTTTGAAGGCACACTTGCACGACTTTGTCAAATGTACAATGCTTAAAACTCTGCCTGAATTACAATGCCTTGCTATTGGGAAACATTGCTAGTAGCATTTTAGCTTGGTAAGGTCCCCCTAAAGGAACTATCAACATTCAGATGTTGAAATGGAAACTTGAACTGAAAGAGCACTGTTTGCGGGAAACAAGGCTAAATGTGGACTATGTCTTCTCAAGGAATTACCAACATGATTATTAATTGTTGGTTTTCTTTGTGAAGAAATTGCATGTTGACCTGAGGATCAACTACACAACAATTACCATGCATATCTGTTCAAGCTTATGTTAAGCCCCTGGGATTCATACCACACTTTACTGCCATATGCTTGGTCCCTAGTAGCCTGAGCAGATCTGAAGGCGAGGTTGGTGGGGACGGTTATTGGGGGACAGGACACATTCAAGACAGATTTTCTACCTATTTCCTTGAGACACATCACCCGACACACGGTGCTGACTTTGCCCAAAACTAACCCACCCCAGGAAAAATATTGGGCCTTGAGTACATTTCACCTAAAGACTGGGTTTTAATAAATTAAAACTGGATACAGGAAATGTTGAAAGTTACAGTTTAAAATGGATCTCACTGTATTCAGAACCCAACCGGTGGCCCCAGTGCGCTAAGCCAGGTGCATTACCAGAAGACACAAATAAGAAATGTCGATGAAGTACAGAGTTGCATTGCATTTCATAAAATAAAAATAACATTTCTCCTTATTAATCGTGCAACTCCAACTCTAAAAGTCTGAACATGCCACAGAGTATCAGAACTATTCTGATGTAAAGAGTGTATTCAATTTTTCAACATCAAATGAAACATTGGTTTATTCTTTTAATAATATATATTTAAAAGATAGGAATTACATCTTTATAAATGTATGTAAAACCCTATGATGATTACAGAAAGATTTGTATGTGCAATATTTTAAAATTGGTAATATACTACTGTGTAAATGGTTGAAACATCATTGGTCTTCTAACATGGCTTTGGCAAGACTTATTTTATTGTTTCTCTTACGAACTTGACCATGAGCTAAAACCCCATTTAACCCTGGTTACATGTCCAAAGAGGGGGGTTTGTTTATTTTTTCCACGAGATTTAGGTGGGCCAGCTGGATGGAATCATTTTGTTTGTCTTCCATGAAAACCCATTGAGGTGGTCCGACTAATGGAAGGAAAAAAAAAGGACATCTGTTCCAGGATCCTGAAGAATGAGCAGCCCCCACGTTAGAAAGGTCCTTGGAAGAGGAGAATGTTAGAAAAATATTCTACAGATTTTAACATTTAATCAAATCTATGGTACTCCAGGAGATTACCATCTGAACATGACCGGATCGTTGAAGTTTGTTATTGTTTTATTACCAAGACTCAATGGAAAATCCTTGCACTTAGCAGGTCACCTTTCAAGCCTGCATGCAATAAAGTAAACAAGGTGGTCCACCTGAAGGATGTTCAAACAATGGACGCCAACAAATCCTGGCTAATAATCAGCTGAGGAAAAGCTTGCTTGTGCAATTTGCTTATTTAAGGTACATCATTTCTTGTAGTTTGACATATTGAAACACAGAAAACTATTCCCCTTATAAAAATACAAATATACCAGTGACAAACAAACCGAAAAGTATGCTTGAATGACGAGAACCCCCACTTCAACCTGACATGACAGAGGCCTTAGACATGAACATGACAATTGTCTTTTCTTTTTAGTAAAAGTGTTATTATTAACATTAATAATTTTGGAATACATATCTGACATAATTGTGCTGCATATCCAGGTGAGTTTTGGGGCAATAGGATTACAGGAATCAGTGTTTTATCAATGTGGAATGTTCCTTTGGAAAAATATTCAGAAGAAATTACAGAAAACTGATTTAGAACTAATGGGCCACCAACCTTTATCTTTTCACATGCAGAAATGACAATCAACCATGTGTATTCTATAGGCATGTCTGACTCTGAAGCAAGCCAATAGAAATAATTGACCAATCAATCAATATCAATCAATCTCTTTATTTTGAATGTGAAATTCATAAAACATAACAATACAATCATACATAACAAATACAAAGAACATTTAAATCCCTACTCTATGCAGTCAAATTCCTCATTAGCATAACATTTATCAGAAAGCGTTCCAACATTTCACAGGGCCTGCGGTCAGTTGCTTGCATAAGGTACAAATAAACAAATCAACATTGCCTAAAGTTCAGTAATTTTAAAAGGGAAAATAGTAAATCTGTATGAGGTATTTCATAGTGGAAACAGAAAAGCAACATCTGCAAATTGCACTCAGCCAATAAATTATCACGCGTAATATTATCATTCTTCCATACATGAGTATAACAAGCTTGAGACAATAGGTGAAATCTTTGTGATTAGCTTTCTGCCACAACTGTTAGATACCAAGGATACATAGTTCCCCCTATTGTATGCTGGGCTATATTGATGTGATAAATACGCTTTAACTGACAATTTACCATTATCAAACAGATCAAAAATACAATTCTGCTTGAATTTAAAAGTCTTCTTTAACATCAAAATGGAGTCCTTATTAATCAACTCGGATGGGTAAATAAATGGGTCAATGCTTGGTCCATGTTTAAAACATTTTGAGGATAAGCTTGTTCAAATGTTTCACCTTATTTGTTCAAATAGATAACCAGAACCTGGCTCAGGCATATTGCAGTTTGAATACCATAGGAGTTAGGCTAGTTTCCAAGTACAAAAACTCTTCAGCCGTTGCTGGAGAGACCCCTAATATTGACTTGAGGAACTTTCTTTCTATAAGCGCTAATTGGCCAAAATGATTTAGGGCCCATACCCCAGCCTTATATAAGGAAGTTCTAGTAAAGTTAGACTCATAGACCTTTAGTGCTGGGGTAACTGTTTGATCACTAAACAATGTAAAAAACATAGAATGCCATGTTACACTGTGTCTTTCTTCCTGCTTCATACTCAAGCTGAGTTTCCCATGACCTAGGGCCTCATTACGACTCAGGCGGTAAGGATTTTACGGCGGCGTAAACAGCGCCGACCCTTACCGCCTGAGTACGAGGTCCCTTAGCGCCATGGCGGATTTAACACCTGCTTTTAGCAGGTGTTAAAATCCATGGCGCTAAGGGACCATGGAGTTAATTACGCCACCGTAATTTACGGTGGCGTAATTAACGCCTTCCCCACTCCCATTATGCCCTATGGGGCAAAAATGGGAATGGGGAAGGGTAAATGGGGATTGGGGACTTACCGCCCCGCCAACCTCGGAATGGGGCGGTAAGTCCGCCAACCACCATGGCGTAAACGTATTTTACGCCATGGTGGTAAAGTCACGGCCCAGGCGGTAACTTACCGCCTGGGTCGTAATGAGGCCCCTAGTGTCTGAAAATCGTATGCCCAAAAATGTAAAATGTGAGACTCTAGACAGTTCATCCAAGGCCACATAACACCTAGGAGACTTATTAAAAACGTTCTTCCTTTGAAAGGCCAACACCTGGGATTTTATTTTATTGACCTCCATACATTTGGCCTTCATAAAATTATAGTATGTGTCTAGTCATTTCTGTAAGGCTAAAGGGGTTCTACCAAGATGCACCACATCATCAGTGCATGCTACACAGGGAATACATTGGTGCTTCAGCCATGGAACACCTGTAACATAAAGCTTCAACTTTGAATTCAACTCATTAATGTATATGTTAAACAAGAGTGGGGTGATTAAACATTCCTGCCATACTCCTTGTCTTATAGCAAAAGTTGAAGTACATCCACTTTGTGAATGCTGATGACCCCCAGGGGAGATGATTCAGGCTGTAAATGTAGCCATAAAGGCAAAAAGATGACTGTGATCATAAAGAAGACTGGTAGTGTTATTTCAAATGATATATGTACCCAAGTGTTTGGAATTTTTCTTGATTTATTATAGCAGACAATGGCTAGGGAAATCAACACTATTTGGCATTAGGTAACACCTTCCATGAGAGCTCGATAAAAGGGACATGCACAGAAAGACTGCTGAAACAGCGATTTGGAAGACTTTCGAATGCAGTGGGTGAAGGCTACTTGGGCCTCCATCTTGGATTACGCTGGTTTAAAGCATCTCGGACAATGGGACCTTATTCTTGATGGGAAACACATCAGGGGGCATTGACCCCACACCCCTCACCTGAGGAGGACCATGCTGGATATTGTCAGACTAGAGCGACTGAACCGAAAACAGGGGATCACGTGATGACGGGAAATGAACAGAAGACGGACTATGGATGTATACAAAGAACCTTATTGTTGTACCTTGAGGGGCAGAGAAGGCCAAACAGATATGACATGTATTATGAGGGACAAAACCATGAGGGAATATAACGAGAAGGCGACTTGGAGGTGGGATGGGAAAGTTTGCGCAGTGGACGGATAGTGTGCTATTTGTGTGCTACAACATTGCTTTATCAAAAATTATCACTGCACCATGTATATGGTATGACCATTTTCTAGTCTCAAGTCAAATAATACTTCCACCCTACATAAACACAAACATGAGCCCCTGCGCAAAAATTATGCATAGGAATTACAAGGCACTTACCACAGATAAACTATCAGAATGCTTGTCCTCTCTTATGCTTACCATGAGCGACTCAGACCACCCAGATCTACTTGTGGAGAAATATAATACCCAAATGGCCATCTTATTGGACAATGTGGCCCCTATGAAGCCAAAAGCCACAAGGAAATCTAACCGCCAACAAAAATGGTTTTCACCACAGCTGACTATATTAAAGGCCACGAAACGAAGCGCAGACCGTGCTTGGCTTAAAGACCAAAACTCGACGAATAGAGCCACCTGGAAAGTCCATGCGAAAATATACAAAGAAACTATCATAGAAGCCACGCGGACCTATTATAACAACCAAATTGATTCAGCCAATAATGACACCAAGGAACTTTTTTATCTCTTCAGGTCCTGGGAGAAACCAGAAGTTTTAAATCATTCAATTACCCCTACTAAAGAGGACTGTGTTAGAATGCAGGAGGCCTTTTCCGACAAACTTACATGCGCTCAAGATAAAATTCGGAGACAACTACACAACCAAACCCTCGAGACTAATTCCTCTATAGCACAAGAGGTAAAACCGAATCATTTTATTAATCATATTGAATCACAAAAGGAGGAGCTAAAATCTATCCATACTGGTTTCAAATTTCCTGAAATCACAGTCACTGAGGTTGAAAATACCATGAGAGCCATGAACCCCACCAGCTGCCCGGGGGACCTCATCCCGTCCAAAATTATACTAGACCATCAGAGCATTTTTGCACCTTTTCTGTGCAGATTTGTAAACGCCTCCTTCAGGAATTGCACAGTTCCACAAGCCATTAAAGCAGTGGCAGTTACCCCTTTTCTAAAAAAAGCCGGCCTGGGCCCAAAGGATGCCACCAACTATCGACCGATTACCAACACCGTCTTTTTCTTGAAACTGGTAGACAAGGTCGCCACTACACAACTTCAATCACACATTGAAAATACTGGCAGGCTGCATGAGAGGCAAATGGGTTTTCGCTGCTTCCATGGCACAGAGAGCGCCTTGGTTGATCTTCAAACCCACATGCTGTCTCTAATTGAGAAATTTAGATCAGGCCTGTTAATATTACTAGATCTCAGTGCTGTGTTTGATCTCTTGGATCATAAGATCTTACTCCACAGACTGCTCGATACCGGCGGCTTGGCCACCGAGACCGTAAACTGGGTTAGATCCTTTTTGGAGAGTAGAAGATCCAGGGTACATTGGGGTGAGGCTTTCTCAGAAGTAGAAACCATCCTATGTGGCGTCCCGCAGGGAGCATGTTTGTCGCCCCTACTTTTTAATATCTATATCGTCCCTCTCTGCAGAGAACTGGAGAAGCTGGGCTATTTCTTCACAAACTATGCAGACGACTTCCAGTCAATGGAACTATCAGGAGACCATCAAGCAGACCAACTCAAACGAAATGAGGTATATAGTGTGATAAAAGATTGGATGACCACAAACTGGCTATGCTTGAATGCAGGAAAGACGGAACTCATGATTTATGGGTCCAAAAAATCTAGAGAGGCATTAGCCTCAGTTTTCTCTGGCTTCCTGGTTGACGACAGTCTCATTAAAGCCGTTGACAAGGTGAAGACACTAGGTGCATACATGGAGGCTCCCCTGGATGCAGGTGCACATGTAGATGCCATCGAAGAAAAATACTCAATATCATCTGCGAGTATTGAGGCAGGTCGCCCCTCTCATTTCTAAAAAAAAACCGAGCCAAGTTAGTCAGAGCTGTGATTTTACCACGCCTGGACTACTGTAATGCTCTGTTGGGGGGGCTAGTAGAGAAGACATCCACAGACTGCAGAAAAGTCAAAATGCCTCTGTGCGTATAATCTACGGTATGAAAAGGCATGACCCCTCCTCCGATGCCAGAAGGGAGTTACACTGGCTTCCAATATCAGCCAGGATTTCCTTCAAAATGCTAACCCTGGGTCACAAATGCATCTATGGGACAGCCCCAAACTATTTAAAGGACAAAATCTCGGCTTACCAACCTGCAAGAAACCTTTGCTCCACATATACTCTATGTATGCAGGTGACAAGGACAAAGAGAGCCCGTGGAAATGGACGCTCTTTCCCGGTGCTCATGGCTAAGGCCTGGAACAACCTACCAGTGGGGCTCCGAGCAGAAAGCAATCATCTGGCATTTCGGAAGCTCCTAAAGACAGAACTTTTCATCTAACTCTATCTTCGGTTATCCTCACTGACCTTTCCTGCTTGTGATGGAGCGCTTAGACGCCTTAGGGCTTTAGCGCTATAGAAATGTTATAACATAACATAACATAACATTTGTTTGGGTGGTTTGCAAACCCGTAATAAACGTTGTCTTGCTTTGTCCATTTCCAATACGATTTATGAGTCCTTTGACTGATTTACGTTCACAGATGGTGCTTGCGATTTGGACCTGTCATACAACTCGACAGACTGCCGGACCCTGTGAGCCTCGATCGGACACCCTCACGAGCACTCAAAACAACAAGGTTGGAGACCTACTTGAATATCTCCTTGGGGGGTTTGCAGAGGAGGAGATAGGGCCCATGAGAGTGCATGCAAAGCTGCACAGGGAACTGAGGGTCCCGTTTGGGACCAGGGAATGGAAAATGCAGGAAGGGATGTGTTTAGGGAATATGCTGAAATTAGAACGAGGTTTTGGCCTGGATATGTAGTATTGGTAGTAATGCTTGTCTGTGTTATTACTGGGATTTGTGTAGTCCTGTCTCTCTTTTATCCAGAGATTAACCTAGCAAAATATCATGGCTATGGACTGAGCCTGGTACAGTGCACAGGAACTGGTTATATCAATGGGTTAGGGGGAAGGGCTAGAACCTGCAAGTAATTTTGGACATGTGGACGAGTGTATGATGAGAGTTCTTATCCTTCTCAGGGCCACTCTGTGGCCTCTTTGGTTTTTCAGAACCTTTTTTTCCCTCTCTGTACCTCAAAGGAGTGGAGTCAAAAGAACGTATGGAGTAGGGGTACCTGTGTAATGGGGCACGTGCCGAGTGAACGCAGAGTTAAATAAGGAATGGAAAATGGGCAAACAGCAATCAACACAGGCAGAGGAACCCCCAAACTAGTCACCCACCCACCACTCTATGTTTAGGCAGTCTAGTAGTTCGTATTGTGGTTATTTTGATTCATGGCACTATCTGACACCACAAAACTGACTCTTCCTGATTGAAGATACATTTAATATGGACAAACTGGGTAACCTTAGAAAGGTGCTGGAGAAGGAAGGGACTAATATACGATTAGTACAGGGGGATCGCTCGACATGTGGCTGGAAGAGGCTACAGCTACGATCTGTGATGGATAATTAGAGGACTGAAGGCCATTTTTAAAGGGTAGGCGAGATAGAGCAGGGGCTTGGTTTTGCCCCACATACTGGTGAAGAAAGTGCAGGTGGAGCTAAGAAAGGCAGAGAAGGATTAGGAGGACCAGCAAGATCAGGATAGTGAGAAGCCCAAAGATATACTTGATTTTTTTCACTAGTATGCAACAGTGTGTAGGCGCTGGGGCAGACTATAAATAACAAATGTATCTATGCACATATATAGTTGCCTCAGACTGATTAGCAAATCTTTATCAATACCTAGTTTTGATAAATAGATACATTGCAGATCTCTGGTCACTTGATCAAAACCATGGACAAGTCCATAAAGGCCAGCTAAGGGTTATGTTTTAACACCATGATATTGATTGATGAGGAGAGATAGTTTTAGTCAATGATGAACAGTGCCTAAACCAGGTCTAAAACCCAACTATGTGCTTGGGAGGAGGTTGACAACCATTACCCAGTCAAGCAGTTTATCGTAGATCAGTGTGCCCATGATATTCAGGGAGATATCATTAGGTTCAATAGGACAACATCATGATGGACTGTCCCTTGCACCTTTCTTAACAAGCATTGGCAATGGCAATTGTTTGGGCATTTACTGAAGTACTTTGTATTTTGAATTTATAAGCACCAGGTTTCAAGGTGGAGAGTGCAAAGTTTCAAAGGAGGATGCAATAAGGGGTGCAGGTGTGCAATAGAAGGAGAAGGGGATAGAGCAAGGAAGGAAGCTATTGACACAGGGTGCCATCGATGATGAGCAAGAGTAAGAAGGAGCGAGAAAGGGTGAGAGGTTAAGAAATAAAGTGAGAGTGTGAAAGGAATAATGAGAGGAGCAGGGGGTAAGGTGGCTGGTTCGGTGAATAGAGGGAGCAGGGTCTGGTAAGGTGGGGTAGGGTGTCTGACCTCTGGAATAAAGGGTAACAAGTGAGGGGCTAGACAGAGAGAGGTAGGGTTGAGTAGAGAAAGATGGGTAGGATGGGTGGTGGCAGAAAGAGGGGGTAGGGTGGGTGGAAATAGAGAGAGGTGGTGGGGCAGATGCATGGGGGTAGAGAGAGCGGGGTTAGGGCTTATGGGGGTAGAGAGTGTGGTGGTAGGGTTGGTGGGGTGGGCATAGAGTGGGGTTAGTGTGGGTGGTTGGGTTTATAGAGAATGGGGGTAGGGTGGATGGGGTTAGAATGAGTAGGGGTAGGCTGGGTGGGTAGAGAGAGCAGGGGTATGGTGAGTGGGGCAGAGAGAGAGTAGGGTTAGGGTGTGTGGGTGGGGTTAGAGAGAGTGTGGGTAGGGTGGGCCAGTTGACGTAGAGGGAGTGTCGGGTGTAGAGAGATGGTTAAGGTGGGTGGGGGTTGAGAGAGTGGGGTTAAGGTGTGTGGGGTAGAGAGAGTGGGGGTAGGGTGGGTGGTTGGTGATAGGGTGGGGGTTGGGTGGGTGGGGGTAGAGAGAACGGGGTAGGCTGATTGGGATATAAAGATAGTGGGGGTAGGGTGGCGGTAGAGAGAGTAGGAGTAGGGTGGGTGGTCAGGGGTAAAGAGAATGTAAGGTAGGACTGGTGGGTAGGGATAGATAGAGTGTGGGTAGGGTAGGTGGACGTAGAAAGAGTGGGAGTAGGGTGGGTGGTTGTGGGTAGAGAGAGTGGAAGTAGGGTGGGTAGGAGGTGGGGTTGAGAAAGTGGTGGTAGAGTGAGTATGAGGATGGGAGTTGAGAGATTGGGCTAGGGTGGGTGGGTGAAGGTAGAGAGAGCAGGGGTAAGGTGGGTGGGTGTAGACAGAGTAGGGGTAGGCTGGGCGGGGTTGAGAGCGGGGAGAAGGTTGGGTCAGGCTAGAGAGAGTGGGGATGGTGTGGCTCAGTGGGTGGGGTGGAGAAAATCGGGTGGTGTGGTAGTTGGTTGGGGCAGATAACATGAATAACAAAACAGCTTTTGGAGGACCTTTGCTGGCCTAAAATACCCTAAATATAACCCAAATAGCACATGTAATGGGAGGGGGGATTGGTGAGTATAGAGAGAGTGGTAGTGGGGTGGTTGAGGGTAGAGAGAGTGGGGTAGAGAGAGTGGGCATGGGATGGGTGGGTGATAGTTGAAAGGCAGCCTCTGGAGGAATAAAAAAAAGAGTGCTGCCAAAAGTGGCCCAAAATAGCCCAAAGGTACACTAAACAGCCAAAATTGGCCCAATAAGCCAAATCACTACGCAGCTGGGAAATAGCCGGCCGACTTGCTTCTTACAAAGCTGCTGACTGGATCAAATCGTGTTAGGGGGCTCCTCATTTGGAGTACAGAGGAGGAGTTTGGAAAAAGGCATTTTAGTGAGTTGGCCATTTAATGCTCTTTCATTGCTGGTTGCTATGCCAACCAGATACTCTCAGTTCAGAACTCTATTTCTCTCTCTCTCCCTCTTTTTTACCAATGGTTTCAGCAATGTTGTGGCTTGCACCACAAAAATTTGCCAAATCCAAAAATGGGGAATAAGGGGTTGAGGTGCCAGGTATCGGGCAGGGTCTCTGTAATCAGAACTGCTCTGAACATATTCTTGATAAGGGAGCCCAATCAAATAGTGTGACATGATGAAATAAGAATGAGAATATTGCATATCTAGTTTTCATTGTACTTGATGTTGACAGTGATAACATTTAATTAGTACACAGCGACGGTCAATGAGCTTGTAAAAAGCAAGCACGTTCGTCCTTGCCCTGGCCTCACCTGCCCGACAAGGCTCCTAGCACTGCCACATCCTGGAGTTCTTTCCGCGAGTAGCCCCCATTGAAAGGGAGAAGGGTAATCCCCTTCCCCCTTTCCTGGTGGCCATTTTGTTTGTTTACTTTTTTTTACATTCATTTTAATGACAGCAATGGAAGGGGAGAAGGGATTATGTGTAGTCCCTTCTCCCCGATCCCTTGTGGCCATTTGTTTTTGCTTTTTTTCTCAAGTCGAGAAATGGTTGCAGCGCCATTTTTCAACTAGAAAAAAAACTGGTATTAGTTCCCTGGTGTGACTAGCCAGGACACTAATAGCAATATAACCCTGGGGTTGGGGGCATTACTGAAACAGTAATGTCCCGAGGGCTACGTTAAAGCCCTCACTTCAGTCAGGCCTCTAACTATGGCCTAGAGAGCATTGACCTGATGGGAATGTCCCCCTCCTTGGGTTATATTGCGTAAATAAATACAAAAATGTGTTTTCAGTGTAGTGTGTGCAGTGTAAAATAGGGAATGCTTCCGAGCACTGCAAATGTAGCATTTTGTAAGTATTAGTTACATTGATCCAGCAGTATTCACAGCTGTAGTCTGATACCAGATTTGTGGAAGTGTGCACATGTTCACGGCTCCAGGATTGATTGATAACCAGCTAAATTTGAAGGGCCATGGTTATTAAGAAGTGAATGGGTAGTGGAAATTAAGTTAGCCAACCTAAATATAAAATAACCTCTCCTCACTCTTGATGGTGCCCTAGTGATATCGTATTTTTAAAGGGAAATGGGAGGGGTACTCATCCCTGTATTAGAAAGGCAAATCTCCTATCTTGGGTGGGTGAACCAAAATGCTGTGCAGTCTGAATCGATAACACTGCACCAATCAACCAAAACCACACGAATTCTGGTGCAACTCAATTAAACCATACTTTGAAATTGCACAAACATGCTAGCAATCAACAGAGCCATATTTACACGGGAAATGTGAGGTATGCACACATTCTCTGATTCCAGTACTTGGTAGTATTGAGGAAAACACAACTTTTGAATGGTTTGTCATATAACTTTATGTCTAATCTTGAAATGTCTTGAAGTAAAGAGAGCTCTGATACAGTGGCCCACAAGCAGCAGAATTGCTAATCAGAATTAAACATGTATATATTTGATTATGTAATATGATTCATGTGTGTGAGAAATAGCGAGATATACGTAGGCAGGTTATTTTCATTTTCGTACACAAGCTGCCTGTGATTGTGAAATATTGTAGTGACTTAACATGCATACAGATTGGAGACCACCTTTGGATTCATTTCAATAAAACAAAATATGGGTTCCAACAACACCCTGTTTCTTGTTCCGCAGAATTGTGGGTTGGGATTGTATGTCAGGGGGCATTATATCTGCAATAATCCACTTACTGAAAAGACCAACATATCAACTAGTAAATCTCACAGTAGCACCAGCATTGGAAAGATTTGGAGTTTTTCCTACATTTCACTTTCAGTGTTAATGCATTGGTGTTTCTGGATAGGGTTCCATTTATATAAAAGCATGGATGTAGCCAAGGCGAGAAGGCACTTTACCAAGTTACCTCACTTGTGTTTGGGATTATCCCTTACACCACTTATCACATAGCATGTAACTTCACCACTCACATCATCAAAGATATTGACATGATTGCACTTCAAGAATCCTTTGCAAGCTTCTCCAGAAACAATTCCCACAGTTCTCGCCAGGGGTGGCGTCTGGCCGTCCTCTGTTAGTACATTTTTCTGGGCTTGGTAAATAAGTCTGTCTGGGGATTGCTCAAAGGGCATAACCAATAGCCATTTTCTGTACAAGTCTTCCTCTCGTCCATTGTCCACCAATCATTACACTATGAAAATAGCATGATTCCATGCCACATATGTATGGCACATGGAGAATGACCTGCATACATGCCAGAGATTCAGTACTCAGAGGACATGGACTGCAGTCATCCATAATGGGCAGTGTATCTGGCTTTTGAAATTGTCCATCCATCCAAAGGGCCTACCCTTCAGCCATGCTATGTAAGTACTATAAACAGTCTCATTACAAGTTTGGTGGTATCCCGCCGGTAAATGCAGCGTTATATCACTAAACAGAATTAGCACTACCGGCACTTGGTTGCCGGAATTACCATCAGATTACAAGTGCCATTAAGGGCTGTAAATCCCCATTCTATGGAGTCCCATACGACTCCATGGTGGGATTCGCTGGTATTACCAGCACTGATATTACCGGATATATTTGCTGTTGGTGTGGCGGAATTACCGCCAGCTGTTGGCTGGAGGTAATTCCAGTCACCCCACCGGTAAAGTTTGAGTTTGCCAGTAGAGGAACATGATGGTAAACGTTCTTACCGGCACGTTAATTCCACACCAGCAAACTCTTAATGAGGCCCGTCCATAGCAAGATATACTTCCTGCTCCATGCACTGTACTCATACCCTCATAATCCCACATAGTATGCCCATATTGCTGATGTCATCATTGAAGTCATTAATAGTGCCATCTGTGATGCCATCTGAGAGGTAATGAGTGATGTAATGAGCAGTGCCTGGCTGGGGGGAGAGAGGAAGTTATGGTTGTATTCGTAGCCATCACTGCTTTATTTCAGTGTTTGTTGGGTTTTGAATTGTACACAAGACAGCCATCAGCCTTATTTTCTGATGGGAATCAGTAAGGTTTTCTAAGATATTATATTCTATTACCATTTCATGCAACCATACCTACTCTCATTAGTTTGCTTATTTTTTATTCATTATTTACTTTAACCATTCAGGTCCCCCTCCTGCAGTTCACTGCCAGTATTTTACTGGGGGCATAGCCTTCAGCAGTACCGGCCGTGCGATGTTAGCATGGAGTGTGACCTGAAGGGGACTGTTCAAAGAATGTACTGTGGCAGGCCCAAGGTTAGTGGCCAGGCCCCAGGAACAGTGTTTGTAGCTGTTCTGTGTGCAAGGAATTGCCTTTACGCTGTTTGAAAGCCCGACAGAAATATATCTCTATTTTGAGGTCTACTTTTTTGTTTTTCAAAAACATCTACTGGACAGATTTTGACCAAATCAAGCAAAGTATCTGAGGTGGTCAGGCTGCCAACCTCTCATTCAAGTTAAGTGCCAATCAATTCAGGCCGTATTGCACTACATTTTGCAAAAAAAAGGAATTTGAATGGAAAATGTATTATTCACATTACTATCCATCGCGACATCTTTTTCCTCAATGACTGAAATTGCTGAAACCCTGTAGAATGTCCATTACATCTATTATGGAACAATCCCATGTGACAACCCACAATCAATGGGAATTATTTTATGAGAGCCCCCTTTCCCTTAGACTACTTAGCCCACCCTCCAAGGAACCTTATGAAACCTTTCCGAAATGTTCAAAGTTGGCTGTATATTCTTTTTGAAATGTTATATGCCATTCTGACCCAAACTTGTGAGCTTTCGAAAATTATATTTAATTCTAATTTCATTAGGGTGTGCACACATATTCATAGCTCTTCTCAGAATCTTGCAGGGCCAACTGCTAAGTTCACAAACTTGGCAACACTTTCTTTTAGTGTGAATATTCCATCCCTTTGGGGCATGCTTTCCCCACCCAGGGTCTGGATATGTTTCAGGGGGCTTCTATACGATCACCCTTTAAAAAGTATATGAAGCACAGCGTTTTCAAACTCAGATGAGAGTTGCCAGACTCAACATTTTAAGATTAGCACCGATGAGTCAGGCCCCCGGAATTTTATTTTTTCCAGAGCTTCTTGTGAAATAATCAACTATGAAGTAGTTTATAAGTGATTACCCGCAGAATAGTAGAGAGAGAATGAAGATTGTCCAGGCTAAACAACTCAGGCAGTCTTGATTCTATTAAAGACAAGGAGGCGAGCATTATGCTTTACTTCTTTAATTACTGCTCCCACAGCAATTCAACAAAATAACATTTTTTTTTTCAAAACTTGATAACACTGTTTTACACTTCCAGGTTCTCTGGAAGCTTCCCATAAACATAGGGGTATCATAGTTGGAAAAAACAAACTAAAGTCCCGCTGAACTACCAATACCCACAATCCTGTGTGTCCATGTAGTCCTGTAAGCATCCCTGTGCCCAATCAGGGCTGACCCCTGGTCATAAGAGGGACTCTGCCTGCCCCCAAATCCTCTTTCTTTGGCTGGCGGACAGTTTTTTAGTCCAAATCCAACAGTCAACGTGAACCAAACAACAGTGAGACTGCAGTCCTTCCTTTCGCCATACCTCTGGCGTAGAGACAATGCTGCAAAACCTTTACCCACAAACTCTACTATTCTTGATCCCCAATCTGTATTCATGACTTCTTCTGGTCTTCTCCTGCAATCAATAGGAGACAAGATCATAAGGGCGGATTCTTACTCAACACAAGATTATCGAACAGTTCATGCTCAGTCATGACCCACGGGGTGGGATATAATGCTCGTCTCCTTGTCTTTAATAGAATCAAGACTTCCTCAGCTGTTAAGCCTGGACAATGTTCATTCTATGACAAGATGGAGACGAGCATTATGCTTGTTGAAAGTAATTCTTTACTCTATTAGCAATTTGTGAGACAGGCTTAAAATGGAAAGTTTTAAAGGTACTTTCATTAGACCAATCGGCTGACTTCATAATGTCCTGCAAGGACACGCCTGCTGCAAATGCACTGGATTCCATCGCGCCTCTCGCTGAATGCGCGCCAAACTGAGACAAATCTATTCCAGCCCACTGCATAACTTCTCTAACCCATCTTGCAATGGTGGCTGTTGCTACTGTGTGGAAAGGCTTTCTACGCGCAATCAGTAACTGTGTCACTCCCTTAGGCCTCAAAGCCGTTGTAGCTGCCTCATAGTCTTTGATGCACTGCTCTACGCAAAGCTTAGCATTATCAGGAAAATAGGGATATGAAATAACGCAAGAGTCTGACTTTGTTCTATTCACTATTCTGAAGGCTACTCCGTCTGGGTAGAAAATCTTCCTGTCTATCTCTAAGGCTTTCACATCTGAGACTCGTCTACACGCTATGAGACATAGAAGCATGGCTAACTTCCCTGACAATTGCGAACGAGAAAGATCCTTATTATCTGGCCAGGACATAAACAATCAAAATACAGAACGTACATCCCATAGGGTGAGTACTTAGGTGCTGGTGGCTTCTTTAGCTTCACTCCCTTCAGAAGCCTAATCACTGCGGGGTGCTCTCTTATCGGGTGCCCCTTGTCATGGCCTGCTGATATGGCGGACCTGTACACCCCTAACGTTCTGTAAGCACAGCCCTCGCTGAACTTCTGAGCTAGAAAGTTTAGCATGTGTACTAAAGGGGCTGAAATGGGATCAAAACCAATGGTTGCGCAGTACGACGACCATCGATCCCAAGCGGAACAATAGATCCTAATGGAGGAAGGCACCCATGAACTCCTGATACAATCTGCAGCGCACTGCGAAATGCCTGGCAACTCCCAACATTGCCTGAAACTCTGCACACCAGCAGCGTCAGCGTGCCCTCTGCTATGAGCGGGTGAAACTGCCCGTCGGGGCTCTGTAGGAGGTTCGCTCTGTGCGGAATCACTCTCTGAAAATCTGTAGAAAGTTCCATCTCTATTGGAAACCACGGCTGTGATTTCCACATCGGGATGACGAGAACCAGGCTCTGCCTGATCCCTCCTCACCTTCGCTAACACTCTCGTCAGCATGATAAACGGGGGAAATGCATAAAGAACTCCTCCCGTCCACTGCTGGAGGAAGGCGTCCGTTCCTACTGCTTCCGGGTCTACCCTCCAGCTGTAGAACTTGGCAGTTGTGTGTTGAGCCTGGATGCAAACAGGTCTAGGCTCAGGGGGCCCCACAGATGCTGGAGCCTGTCGAAGAAGGATGGGAGTAACCTCCAATCACTGGAGTCTACCAGATATTGTGAATTCCAGTCCGCTACAATGTTCTGAGCCCCCGGTAAGTATTCTGCTGATACTGATATCTGCTGGTGTAAGCAGTGATGCCAGAAATCCTTCGCAAACTCCGCTAACATTCTGGAGGAGGTTCCACCCAGCTTGTATATATAACGAACCGCTGAAATGTTGTCCATCTTGAGAAGGACACAGCAGTTGACTCGGCCCCTGGTAAATGCTTTTACTGCAAAGGAACATGCTAAAAGCTCCAGACAGTTGATGTGGAGCTTCAGCTCCTCTTGAGACCATTTCCCTCCCGTCTGGAGGTCTCCACAGCGGGCTCCCCAGCCTGCTCTGCTGTCGTCCGATTCTACCACTAAATCTGGGGGGTCTCTGAAAATTGCTCTGACGTTCCAGGCTTCCATGTTTTGCAAAGGCCACTAGAGTTCTGTCATGGCTTCTTGGTCTAGGGACACTAGCTGATGATAGCCGAGCCACCCACGAAGGTGTCTGGTTTTTAGTCGTTCAAGGGCCCTGTAGTGCAAAGGACCCGGAAATATCGCCCGATTGAGGCTGCTAGCAGACCCACTATGCGAGCTAAATTGCAAAGCGAAATAATTTTCTTCGCTATAACCACTTTCAGTCCCTTCCAGATTGCTTGCACTTTTTGTGCTGGTAATTCTAGGACTGCCTTCTTGGTGTCTATCACGAATCCCAAGAATTCTATTCTCTGTGCGGGACGGAGATCTGACTTCTCGGAATTGATGATGAAGCCGACGGATATTACTAGGGTGCATACCCACTCTGCTTGGACTAGTAGCTGCGCAGCGCTCTGACCCAGAATCAGTATATCGTCTAGGTAAATAATAATTCTTATGCCTCTTTCGCGGATGGCCGCTGCTACTGGGCACATGAGCTTGGTAAAGGCCCACAGGGTGGACGCTAGTCCGAATGGTAGGCAGGTCAACCTCCACACTTCGCCCCCCCCCCCGGAAGCGTAGATAGCTCCGATGGTCTTCTGCAATCGGCACTGTCAGGTAGGCATCTTTGAGATCTAGCCGAACGAGCCAGTCTCCTGTCCTGAGAAGATCTCGAAGGAGATGAATTCCCTCCATCTTGAAATACCTTTATACTACCCATTCGTTTAGGCTTTTCAAATTTATCTCGGGCCTGACTTTTTCCCCTCTGTGCACAAGAAACATGGTGCAGACAAAGCCTGGCCCCTCCTGTAGCTCTCTTTCTATAGCTCCTTTGGCAGCTAGGATGTGTAATTCGCTGAAGAGCTGAGCCTTTTTGCCCTGAGACTTGAACATAGGAATTGGTGCTTGTACTTGAGAGGGAGAGCCTACAAACTCTAGGTGCATACCCAAGACAGTCTGGAGAACCCACGCATCGCTGGATAGCACGTGCCACACTTACCAAAACTCGGCTGTCCTGCCCCCTATTCTGACTGGAACTGGTGTAGTGCTCACCACTTGGGGCTCCTTGCTGCCTATAAACTCCTCTCCCTCTTCTGTTTCTTGGGAAACGGCTCCTCGCTGGGAAAAAGTTGTCTTGCTGATGCGTTTCCCAGTACTGTGATCTTTGGTTCTGAGGTCTTCTATTGGAGGCGAAGCGACCGGACGCTCGACCTCTCTGGCGTCTGGTCCCGGAAAAAACACAACCGGGAAAAAAACTTTTGGGCCTTTTCCAGGGCTGAGTATGTTCCTACGAATTGGTTCATTTCTTTTGCGAACGCGTCCCCAAACAACATACCCTTTGCCCCTTTGCCTGCTTCATAAGAAGACAGGTCGCTTAACTTACTGTCTATCTTTAATATAACTCTGTGCCTTCTCTCCGAAGAGAGAGTACAGTTTGCGTTTCCTAGCAAACAGACAGCACGTTGAGCCCAGTTGGCTAGGACCTGGGGATCCACGGGCGTACCTGTGTCAATGGCCCTCTCGGCCAAGTCCATAATCTTTGTGAGGGGTCCGGAGAGGTCCAGTAACTTATCCTGGCAAACTTGCCATGCTCTGCCTACTCCTTTTCTTACATCCTTGGATGATCTGGTTACGAAGGTGACCATTTTAGGGTCAAGATCTAGCATGTCAGTGACTTTTCCTGGGAACTCTGGTCTGGGACACTCTGCTCTCATTTTAGACCTTATCTCTTGGTCGAGAAGCTTCCTGATGTGGAGAGTCATATACTGGGCGACTGTGGGTGATGGCACCCAGTCAGTTGATCTAGGATGCCTTATCCCCTACAGATCGAACATATCCCCCAAGGTTTCCTCGTCTGGGAGCAGATCCTGCGATATGGCTGACGAGGGGCGATCTCCTCATCTCCGCTCTCGTCATCTGGAGTGTACCCAGCATCCTCCTTATCCCCTAAATTGTACAGCCCTGGGGCAGGGGATCGAGAGCCTGGCACTGTTGCCCTTTTTAGAAAAGCTTCTTTTAGGCTGCTGACTGGGTCAACCGGCTCTTGAGGAATCAAGCCTACCTCTTCTGATCTGCTTGGGGGTCTCATAGAGTCTCTGCTCTGCCGAGCCTTTTTACAGCCCTTCTGATCAACCCCAGGGCTGGAGTGTCTTCCTGAAGTTCCCTCGCCGGGGCTAAGCGCCCTTCTCTTCCTGGACTGGTCTTGTTAAGCTCTCTGCTTGTTTAGCATAGCCTCCAATTGATCAAGTCTGTGGGTAAGAGGGAGAACCGCTTCTGAGACTGCATGGGATAATGATTCCCCTAGGACCTTTTTAAAACTTAAACTAAGGTCCTGGTCCTCTTGATTGGTCTCCTCTACCCATTCATCTGAGGTCCACTCTGGTGAGGTAGATCTAGATCTGGGCTCCTTAAAGTGTGCCATGATATTTCAATGCGACCTCAGAGATCTCTATACTTCCTTGTATAGATTTTTGAATAATATTTCTTTTTTTTTATTATGCCCAGAAAAAATGCAGCACTTAAATCTGCCCACACGACTCCCACAGAATGTGCCGTTTCAGTTTGCACTCTGTTAATGAGTTCTGGAATGCCGTGATTATGCGTGTTCAGCTCTCTGATTCCTCACTGTAATCCAACCGTTGAGAAATACGCTGCTCTGAGCCACGCGCAGTGGCTGCTGGGGTGTGCCTGCATGCTTGCTGTATCCCGCTGGTTCCTAGAGACCGCGGGGAGGGCCGCTCTACGAGCGCCCGTGAACGAAGATATGAGGAGGCGGGGCCGGGGGCCTTGTGCGAGCCCCAGCTCCTCTAAGCACTCGCAAGGGAAGAGAAACGAAACGTGCCCGTAGGCCGCGGCGGTGATGAAGAGAGGAAAAAACGTGTTACTCCCACAAAATTACATTGTGACCACAATTTCTCCCGCTACCTGGTAGACATTACGCTGGCGCTGTAATTTACACAAGTAAGGAAGCTAAAGCACGTTACGCTTGCCGTAATAAACTAATTACAAACTCTCTATAGATACAAACAAACATTCCCTTAAGACTGAGGTGCACTTATCTCTTGGGAGCAGCAACAAAGAAAGAGGATTTGGGGGCAGGCAAAGTCCCTCTTATGACCAGAGGTCGGCCCTGATTGGGCAAAGGGATGCTTACAGGACTACATGGACACACAGGATTGTGGGTATTGGTAGTTCAGAGGGACTTTAGTTTGTTTTTTCCAACTATGATATCAAGTTTTGAAAAAAAATAAAATGTTATTTTGTTGAATTTCTGTGGGAGCAGTAATTAAAGAAGTAATTAAAGAAGTAACGCATAATGCTCGCCTCTGTCTTGTCATGAAATGTGATTTAGTGTAGTTCAAATCTGGTTATGCTTCACAGTAGCAAAATTCAACAAGGCAAAATTCAGGACTGCCATGTTCCAAGTGGTGAAACCACACAGTAGCAGAAATTCAAATATGGGAGAGCTCACATTCGCAAGACTCAAATGGGATGAACCTCACAGCGGCGAAACTCAGATGTGGCGAAACTCCACAGTGGCAAAACTCAAATTTGGTGAAACCTTACAGCAGCAAAACTCAAATGTGAGGAAGTGCAGCAACAGCAACATCCATACCTGGGGAAACCCTACAACAGCAAAATTCAGATGTGATGAAACCCCAGCAGTAGCAAAATTCAAGTGTGATGAGACCCCACGCTGGTAGGATTCAAAGTGAACAAGTTTAATAAAAAGAGCATATGTGTGGCGAAACCTCATAGTGGCAAAATGTGAATGTCTGGAAACCCCACAGTAGTGAAATTCAAGTGTGATGAAGCCTCACAGTAACAAAATAAGTGTGATGAAACCTCATAGTGCAAATATTTAAATATGGTGAAACCTCACAGTAGCAAGGTTCAAATGTGTGAAACCTCACAGTAGCAACATTTAAATGTGGTCAAGCCTCACAGTACCAACAGTCAAATGTGGTGAAACCTCACAGTAGCAAGATTTTAATGTGGTGAAACCTCACAAAAGCAACTATCAAAATGGCGAAGTTTAAAAACTGCAAAAGTTCCAGTTTGCGATACCTCTCAATGGCATGATTCAAACAGTGGATTTCCATATAGTGATTGAAATTATAGATTCAAGCTTTTGTGAGTATATTGGGTCATCCCTTACCTTTTGTCTGTTTCCTCTGCGTTTGCGGGTGGGGCTGCAGTGCTGTGATGGGCGCCAGGCTAACAGGTATATGTGGTATCCTGCATGTGTATGAATGAGGTCTGAGTCAGTGTAAGAGGTGAGTGGAATGTTAGGGGAGCTTGGAGTGTTCAGGCTCTTGGAGATTCCAAGGGAGACGGTTAGGGACTAGGAGCTGGGCAGGGAACCAGGGAAGAAGCTACTAATGATCTCTCTCTCCTATATTCTATACTGAACCTGTAACCAAGAGAATAAAGCGTGTTTCCTATTTTCTACATACCTGAGTAAGCCTGGTTCCTGCTCCTTGTTATTACTGGCTCAGGATAGATCCTGCAGGAGGCAGGATACATCATTTGGTGACGAGGATTACTTGAGCCCGGAAGAAATGAAAGTAGGAGAAAAGGAGATATGAAGGAGAAGAAGAAGAAGTACCAGTCTGGAGAAATGTTTTCTGGAGGTCTGGTGTTGGAGACACATGGGAGATTAGGTCTGTTGCAGAAGCCTTGGAGAAATTACCAGAATCAAAAGGCGTTTTTTTGGAGAACGAACTATGCAGCTGATGCCTACTAAGGAGATGGTATCGGTTACAGGCATCAGGCAACCGTGGAGGCCCATCCATGGGACTGCACGACAAGAGGGCCCCTTCGTGAAAGTTGGGGGCCGTGTGGCAGTAGAAGTGTGCCACAGTATAAACCAGGCAGCAGGAATCAGTGTGCACATTGTCGTGCACATGCTGGACGATATAGCGCAACTGTCATGTAATACGAGATGCAGCGCCGGCGAATTGGAATATTCAGAGACTCACATATCAAGGTACTGTGGGAAATCGTGGGCGGATGAAAATTGGGCTAAATTTAAGGGTCCCTTGATGCTATGGGTGGCGCGCGCACCTTGCAGGCCGTCCGATGCTTGCGTTCCATCCTGCCCGTTGGGCTGGAACGCAAAAGAAAGGGCCCGGCGCCATTACCCTGCTTTCCGCATTCGGAGACACTATCAGAAGCATTAGAGGAAAGGCCTTTCAAACGTGAGTGAACGTGATGACGTTTGCCTTATTGACGAGCGCTTTTGTTTACAAAACGGATATTAGAGGAGCTCTCCTGTTACGGCCTGGAACGTTGAAGTGAATAATTTAAACATTGCAGCATTGCAGAGCGGAGAACATCGTATTCAATGGCGGCTTGGTTCATGGTTTACTGGGACAGTGTTCTACTTGGAATGCAGAAATTATCGTACTGACAATCAGTAAGCACATTATTACGGGATGCAGGCATCTCGGATTGGAATGATGATAATGTGCGACGCGTTTGTCTTCTTGAGTGGTTGACATTTCAAAAAAAAAAAATTTAGTGAACAGGGCACCACAGGAAGAATTGGAAAAGTAAATTGTAATTATTGAAATATGTGATACGGAACAAACATTTACACATTTGTTTTGATTCTGTGAAAGCATAGTGTCGGAGTTTGCATAAACGTTTTTACTGAAAATCAACATTTATTTAGCTGTCGCTAAGGAAGTTGTGAGAGGACAACTATGCTTTTCTGAACTTTATTGTTTTGTAGCGTGTGCAGTTCGTGAGGGCATAACGAAGCTTTATTAAAGTGTATGCAATCGTGTGTGTATGAAGTATATGTCTGCAGTGAGTGGTAGGAGCGCTTCTAATTGAGAGAAATGATTTTGCACACCTAATCCTGTTTTACGTTTTGCCGTGCACACGATGATATATAAGGGTGCCTATGAAATTATTTCAGGGATTTTATTTTATCATTATGAAGAATGTGCAGAGAGCTTTCAAAGTATGTAAAGCATATGTAATTAATGCTGTTACATATTCAATTGTCTATTCAAATGTAGTTCACGGGGTTGTGAAGTTTTAATGCAATAATGCCAATTGTTCTGTTTGGGGAAAATGTACAGAATGCGAATTCTTTTTGAGAATCATTACCATTTAATGCTTAATGGGTTGTGCATTTTGGCAAATGGGCATTTTGGGATAATGCACATTTAAAAAAAAAAAAAAAACACAATTTTTGTGAATTGCAAATTTGGAAAATTCAAATTTTGTGTTGTGTGCTTGCATGTGTTAAGTTTCTGTGTGATTGTTGGATTAAGT
The DNA here is from genome assembly GCF_040938575.1 of Ambystoma mexicanum. Lineage (NCBI taxonomy): Eukaryota > Metazoa > Chordata > Amphibia > Caudata > Ambystomatidae > Ambystoma > Ambystoma mexicanum. The sequence goes on from NC_090930.1 coordinate 1,009,590,028, forward strand.
TTGCGTTTGTGGACGCAAGTAGAGTTTGGGTCTGTGATGCAAGGGTGCACACTGTAATTTGGAGTTGTGTAGTTGTAGTGCGTGTGTGAGAAGCAGCACATGTCTTGAAGTGAGGTGCGTGTAGGTGTTTCACGCTTGTACATGCTTGTAGATGTGACGTGTGGGAGAGTGCACGTTTATTGCGGAGTATGTTGCGCAAAATGGGAGTATATAAATGGGAGTTGCATGCATGCAATGGGGTTTAGGCTTATACACCCTGGCCAGGTGTATTGGCAGTAGTATAAAACCTTCAGGAGGAACCCCAAGTTTTGTTTTGAGAAGGTTGGACACAGTAGGGTGTTCCAGTGAAGTTGACCTTAGGGCATGGGCCCTCTTCGGAGTTGTTTTGTGGATTTACAACGCAGTTGTGCGTTTGGTAAAGGAAGGGAATATAGATTTTAGTTTCTCACAGTTGCGTATGTTTTCTATATCAGGGCTACACTATATTGTCTGCGTTGTAGGTAACCGCACGGCAAGATGTTTCCTTTTGTTGAGTTTAGGGTTTGCCCTAGTTAGTTCTGTGATGCCAGGCGGTGCAAGTGGGAGGAGGATATTTGTTGTTTTTGCACGCCAGTTTGCAAGTGGTATTTAATAGTAGTGGAGGGCACACAGTGTTTAGCCAGTGTTATTTAGTATGTAAATTGTGGACTGTACACTGGCAGGGGTTACTGGATTTAATTTCAGTTTGAATTACACTTTTTCAATATATTTTCAGAGTTTTCAGGTCACACCATTTGATTTTTCATCCCAGTGGTGTGTCGGAGCTTTTGGGTTTTGCAAAATTTTGAAATTGCACTACAATACTGGTTTCTTTTCGTCTGGTAGTGTTAAAATGTTTACATCTGAATTTTGGTTTTTGCAAAGGTGAATGTGCAATGCACTACTAATTTTGTCATCTGGTAGTAATTGCATGTTAACATTTTTTCATAGCTTTTGCTATGCAATTTTTAAGCCACAAATTTTCCTTTTTTGTGGTTGTGTTTTCTGTGATCTTTGTATCGTGTGTCATTTTTCCTAGATATTTTCAATTTTTTTCATGTTCTTTTTAGGGGAGAGGGGATGAAGCATTGTTATATTTTGTTTGGCATGTTTAGGACTATTGTGATGGCCTTGTGTAAGTTTGCAAGATTCGTGGCTACACAGTTTTGGCAAGGTAGTTAGCCTATTTTGGGGCGTTTTGGTTTGTGCTCAGGTGTGGCAGACTTGAGGCCAAGAGTGGCAGTCTTAGTGGAAGGTGTTTTGTCTAGGAGGGTTGTTGTTTGTAGTTTTGGGTTTTGTTTGTCCTTTGAGGCAAGGTTGTGCTTGGTGGCGGCGGCACCAAGACCCTGGTGTGGCAGGCCAGGGTGGAAGGAGCACTAGTAAAATATTGTGGTTGTTAGTCCTTACATGGTTGTGAGTTTGGGTGTTTTCTTTTGATTGTAAAAGGGGGGGATATGTGGTATCCTGCATGTGTATGAATGAGGTCTGAGTCAGTGTAAGAGGTGAGTGGAATGTTAGGGGAGCTTGGAGTGTTCAGGCTCTTGGAGATTCCAAGGGAGACGGTTAGGGACTAGGAGCTGGGCAGGGAACCAGGGAAGAAGCTACTAATGATCTTTCTCTCCTATATTCTATACTGAACCTGTAACCAAGAGAATAAAGCGTGTTTCCTATTTTCTACATACCTGAGTCAGCCTGGTTCCTGCTCCTTGTTATTACTGGCTCAGGGTAGATCCTGCAGGAGGCAGGATACATCAGTAAACAAGAAAATTGCCCTTATCCTCTGCCCTTCGCCAGCTGCCCAAGCAAGCCTGCCCTGAGCGATGCATAGAGGAGACTGCCTACAACTCCTGTTCCATTGAAATCCAGTTTGGGATCTCTGTAACACAAACTGAGTGCCACTAGAAGACTAGGAATGGCAGTCTGAATGCACTCTTGATGTCAGGACAGCCAGAATCCATCTATTAACTAGCAGTTTCAGAGTCCCTAGAGAAATAAGAGGCATTTTATGCCCATAGTAAAGATTCTCACATTGATGGAGTTGAAATGTTCATAGATTTTGTGGCCGCATGTATTTGGCAGGCTTTAGAAACATATAGAAACATAGGCAGGATCACTATTTTAATCACATTATTTACATTAATGTGTCCTAAAGAACCAGCTTCTGTTTGTCCCAACCAATGATATATGCAGAGACCTTTCAAATGGGAATAGAAACCATTGCCACAACCATGTTATTGGTGTTAGTTTCAAAAACTACTCTGCTATTTTGCAGATTTGATCTACACTTGATCTTTTAACTAATTTATTTTTTATTCACTCCAACTCATTTTACACCCAGCAAAAGAATTGGAAATAAGAACTAGATCCAGCAGTGGAGAGCTGGAGGACAGAGGCTTGAACAGCGTTGAACAGATGCCATCTGCTAAAAGCATAATTTTATTGCACACCCTTCCTTCTGAAATGTCACTAATCGAGCAATTGCAATTGAAAGTTGTTCTAAAGCCAGGTTAAATATTAGGGGTAGTAAGGGTCATGCTTATTTGGTAATACTCTGGATCAGAATGGGAGATTAGGTGGGGCCATTTGTGCAGAGTTATTTGAGTGACCTTCTAGAGATAGGTTCCTTTTTTTCCAAAATCTTATCAAAGATACCATGTGGTACTACTCAGTTGTGTCAAAAATGATATTTTTGTTTAGCGCACAAAAAAGTCTAGTTTATCTCAAAACGTATTAAGTTGCAGGATGGTCAAAAGAGCCCTTAAACTTCATCACCCGATGTTTGCAAAACATTTAGATGAACTGGCCCTAGTGAATCACAGTAGGAAATAAAGTACTTGTCCTCGTGGCCATTATATTGGTGATGAATATGTTTTGTAGTTGTTCATCAATAAAACGAGACGATACATGATGCATTTCAAAGGGCCTTTGTTCTGTTTATGAAGAACCATTACACCCAAAGAATTGAATTTCATGAGTGAAGGTGCTGCTTTGAATATTCGTGTCAAACTTGAGCCAGTAGGGGCCGTACTTTGACAGCAAATTATTTCTCGAATTTTTTAGTTCACATGTCATAGCTAGGTGATTTGCCCTGTGCTAGTGTTTTTAATTATGTAAACCACTTTAGCGGAGGTGATTTGGTTATCAAAAACAGATTACTGTTCCTAGGATTTTTGGAATGGGTCAGCGAAATGTGTTAATGGATGTCAGTGGTCAGTTGGAGGATCAATAAATGAATTGAAAGAAATCTTGAAACATGTTATAAATCAATGAATCCTGGATAGTGATCTTACCAATATAATCATTCATCCTGTGCATGGACTTGATATTTGCTAGCTTTTTGAGCCTGTAAACGAGTTTCTTTCAGCTTTGAAAATTCTATTTTCTGTTTGAAATAGTTCTTTATTTTATATTTCACTTCTTCCATCTCACGATGCACTGCCTCATAATTAAACTCCACATTGTGAATATTTGTGTCCAAATAACTTATCTTCGTTTTTGAAGACATCATGTCACAGTTTCTATTTTGTTCCCATTTAGGATCTTTATCAAATAATGATTCCACTTAGAAATGTTTTCAAGATTCGCCAAACTGAATTAACATCCTCTTCGCTGCCCAAGCGAGTTATCAGAGTCTTCAGTGTTATTTCTGAGCCTCTGTGTAAAGTCGTTGGATCTCATTACCTGTTTGCTGGTATTAGCTGCAGTAATACACCGAGAGGAATTACCACTAGTTCCACTGGTAATAGTGATATGTATAACTATTCAAGAGTTCCCACAATGACCTCAAATGCCATTTCCCATTGGAATATATTTGGGGAATGGAGATAGTACCTCTCGGTGAAATATAATCAGCACCATCACTGCCATTGTTTTGGAACTAACGCCACCACGAGAATGCAGACAGTTTACAGCTCATCAATGCACAAACCTAGGAGGCAGGCAGAAAAAAGACATTTGTTAGTACTGTTACCTGCTTTGGTTTTCCGTTACCAGCATAGTCATAATACGGCCTCTTGCGTGTTAAAATAATGCAGTGTATCCTCCATTCCCTCATTTGGTGGCAGTTCTTGGATAAAAAAAAAAAGACTGACGAGTGTGTGCTTCCTATCGCTGGTGCAAAGGATAGCTGTGTCATTACTTTGCAATTAAGATGATAGTTGATTCTGGAATCTGATCCATGATTCTGGAATTTTACCCATGCACCTTTGATTTGCATGCCTAGTCTCTTGGTGTGCTGTCATGTAACAGTCAAACACCACCAAGCCCAAATCAACCTTAAATCTTGGCAGACTATGCCTGTCATTTTGATACTGTATTCTGGATTTCATATCTTTAATCAAAGTATTATCAGAAACCACATTGAAATAGCTCCTGTCGCTCTAATTTCTTTCTCAAACTCTGCTAGCCTGGCCATTAACTTAGCAAACCCACTCCCCTGGTGCTGGTTTGGAAGGTACACATTGACCAGTATCAAGGGTTCAGTCTGGATTAGCACTTGTGCGACTTGCAGGTTTCCCTAACTCGTCCAATATCTATCTAATTCTTGTGTGTGCTCATTTTTGTGCAGACGTGTGATCATTCCCCTGGGTGTAGAATAAAATCCCTTTTGGGATTTCACACCCACTCAGTCTCTTCTAAGGTTCTGGTGGGCCTTTGGCTCTGTGAAGCAGATATCTAGTTTTAAGCAGGATATGTGTCAATATGTTTTTTCTTTCAGATGTTTAAAACATGTTTCCTCTATATGCTCATTTAGACCATGTAATGTATGTTCCAAGCGTTTAGCGTGACCATTGCTGACATCCTGTTTCCACAGGACCACTTGGCTTTCTCTGTGTACACAATGGTTGAACTACAATGCATAAAGGGGTATATTATACTGATCAAGGTAGTAAAAGCAATGATAACTTTATAAATAGTGTTAAAACTTGGGATACTGAAACAGGAAAAGAATAAGGTTTGATATAATCATGAAACAATAGAAAAACCTCTGCAAAAATCTAAAAGCTAGTGTACTATATGGGAATGTGAGCAGAATCTGCTACCAGGCAGGACGCCGTGGATATGAAACCTCCAATCAGTCTCAATAACAGACGCTGACCTGTCCTTCCAACCTCTAACCGGTACAATAGCTAGAACAAGTAACATGTTACAGTTACCCACCACCTGTGGTGTCTTAATGCTGGTAGTGTGCGCAGTAACAATTCAGAATATTATGGTAAGTGGTGAGAAAAGGCATAACAGGGATCAATCCCAGGTAAGGCAAGGTTGACCACATATGCATAAACACTGGGCAGTCTTTAAACAAACTTGGTCATGTTTACATGACTTGAGTAACTGCAAAAGCCTCAGATGCACAAGCGATCAGGGTGGATAGAGAGGTCCCAAGTGTCATATATTTATCAGTGACAGAAGAACATACCAGGGCAATTACAGGTGCAACTCTGGTGGCAAGAGATCATCTTCTGCTAATGCACAACCAATCCAAGGAAAATATTGAAAAACACAAAATACCTAGGATGGTTATTTGGGCTCCTGGTCCATGACACCTCCAGGCTCTGAAACACAGTTTCATAGTCCACTATGGCCGGGTTTCCCCAGTCACTCTGCAGATGTTTGACCGGTTACAACAGCTAATACTTCCTTTTAATGTAACAAAGGTTTCAGACAGGTATTCCACTGTAGGAAGGAGATGTCAATGTCAAAGACTCAAATGTAGTTATGATTATAAGGAGATGTATGAGGCGTTTGGGACTATAAAAGTGTACCCTAACAGAAATACTCTAGAAACGGAATTAGATATTGCCCAGCGCACCATGCACACATGAGTACAAGACCAGCTCTATTGGGTCACTCTGCCATCCTTTAGCCCCCTCCCACTGCTAAAACCAGAGTTATCACTAAATTGAAAATGCTGCCAAATAAAATAAGAAAGCACAGTAAACATTACAGCGATAGTAAATCCCTCAATCCACCTAGACTACATTTTACTGTAACATCATGTGGCTTGAATTAACACCTTGATTAAGCATTATTAACGTGATAAGCTTTTTGAATGGCCAAGGGAATGTATTTTGATGAGATTGGTGTTCTGTTGAGTGAATCCTTACGTTCGTTCTTCTGCTCTAAGGACCACAGGTTTCCAGTATATATCACAGCTCTTCGTGTTCCCTTGTAAAGTCTGACAATTAGTATGGTGTCTTAGATAGTTCCTCAGCTCCTAAATGCAGACTTTTTTTGGACTCTAAAGCTTTCACCTTCAACTGTCAAGGCATTCCCGGATTACTCTATGTGAACATAAGCACTTTTAGTGTGTCTATTGGTAATAGTTCACTTGTCTGAACATGATTAAATGATATTCTTAAATTAATTTGTATTCAGAATTTCACTCAATGGATGGTGCTATATAACCTCACAATAGGCCAGTACATTTGTAATGGATTAGATTTATATGAACCCCCACTGATATGAGTTCTTTTTAATAATCTTGTTCCTCAGGGGTCGTCCTAGCAATCTGTTCTTGGTCCTGAGGAAGGAAAGCGAAATAACTTGGTCATCGACGCCAAAACGTATTATCCCTGCATGGAAAGTAGAGACACACAGTTAACAGGCTACTCAATTCTAACATATAGAACTTGATATTTATGTAGACCCCTAAGCCCATCAATTGCCTTGAGAGCATGTTTTTCTAATCATAGTACTTAGTAAATAGCCAGAAAGAGAGGTACCCGACTTCTAACTAAACTGGGTTGAGGTTCAGATTTCTCTTAAAGTGTGGGCTATTTTCAATCAGTTTATAAGTGCTATGTATTTGTTTTGACTAACATTGTTGAACGTAAATATAAGGCTGAGTGGAATCTATTCAATCTACATTGAATATGTTGCGTATTAACTGTTTGTTTTTTGCACTTCTCTTTCTTTTATGTTAAAATTGATTTCCAATATATATATTCATACAAAAAATGTGTGCCTAACCAAATGTTTAATACGTTTGTTATATGGCAAATAATGAAAAATGCTTCCATATAGCTGCTTATGTCTGTGACATGTCTTGGATACAGGCACCCATCAGATAGGCGTCAAATTCAGAGTATGTCCCAAACTTCCACACCTTTGAAATAGTCGAAAAGTTGTTTCTGATTTAAATAACTTTCCTGTCAGGAAACCTTCTTGTGTTATTATTTAAGGTGTTTTCCCAGCCCCCATCAGAGTAGGGGATGGCCCTTAAGTACTAAATCTATCGAATAATCTGCAGTAATCCTTACAATTCTATCAAAAGATCCTTTATAACCTTCCATCAGTAATGTATGGTACCAAGTAGAGCAAAAACCACTGGGAAGAGTAACTGCAAAATGCCTTCGAATTTGGTGCCTGGACCAAAGTAAAGGCTTTGCCTGGTTTTCAAAAATTAAATACAAGTTCGTCTAAAAACAGGGATCTTTCCTCAGGTTTGCAAACTGACTGCAAACTCACATTCAATTACAACCCATTAGCATGATTGGTGGATGGTAGAGAGAATGTTAGATGTCAAATTTGAACGCAGATTCGTGGATTCCATGCAGAAAGAAACTTTTAAAGGGAAAAAAACAGAAGTCCTAACATGAATTTAAGGAGGGTAAAGCTATGCGCATCGGTGGATATTTTGTATTTACCTTTTCAGTTATGGTGACTTTAATGCCCTCCTACCCGCCTTTTTGAGTCTAGGGGCACCACATCCCAACAATTGCAACCCTGTGTGGATAAATTGCCAAATTGTGGACCCCAGTGTACTAACTGGCAAATAGTGGCTGCTGCTGAGAGCGCAACAAGTTACACAGAAGTTCTATTGCTACAGGCCATGACCATCAATCACTGTATGTAAGGTCACGGACTCCGATGTGTGGCACAGGGCCATGATGCAGGTGCAGTGTCTTGATTAGATGGACGAAGGACCTACCCTGACTCCAGCAGTCAGGTTCGCCATTCCTGCGGCATGGCCAAGTCTATGCCTAAGCGTAAGGCTATGGCAGTAGGGCCCAGAAGAGACTTTAAGAGTTCTTGGCAAATGTCCAAATAATCATTATTCCAAAGCACAGCTCCTGAACACATGTTTAGTGACCAGGTGGTGCTCATTAGAGCAAGCTACCAGTAGCAGACCTTGCATTCCTAAAGAGGAACTATTTGTGTTTTTGGAGAGCAAGGGATTGAGTTTAATAAAATAAAGTCTCAATAGTGAAGAATCTAGACTAAAAGTGGGTTAAAGAAGTCAAATATCAGAAGTGAAATTGGTAGAGAATTATTTACCTGAGGTGCTCTAAGATAGAGAAGGAAGTCTTAACCAGGTTAAGCACAGAATAAGACTTAACGAGAACGCAGAACCACTGCCACATACATATTCAAAAATGTAGGGAACACTCAAGCAAGGCCATTGGCGAAGACATTAGAACACAGATGGATGGCAGAGGCATGCATCTGCCTCCATTGTGATGCCACAGATGCCAAAATTAAATTATGCACAGACTTGAGCAGCCTCACCAGAGGTGGCTTTCAGTAGATGTGCAACATTCTACTAACATCAGCCAAATGGTAATGAGCTTAGACAAAGCTAATGTATTGACCAAATCAGATCTAAGATAAGCTTATTAGCAAGACTGACGTCAGGAATTTCAAATATATACAGCTCTTACAAACATTGCTGTTGTGCAGGACAATCAGATTGCTTTCGGCAGATGCTGTATTCATAAGAGCCCCCCAGAAGGCACATGGAGAAGTGGAAACTATGTTTCTTTCACAATGTCAATAAGATAATTAAAGTCAATCATTGGACGGAAGATCAAAGGCCGGTAATGTTTTGGAGATCCCCGAGAAGAGTGAATTTACTCTCAATACATAAAAGGGTACATTTCTAAGATGCAGGAGTTCAGGTGCAGAGTAAATGGTCTGTCCAAATATTGTGTAGGTGAAGCTATTAATATGCCTCTGAGCATTTTAATAAAGAACAGCTTTTGATATGCTTGATTGTGGGGTTTAAAGATGCATTTTCTTTTTTAAAAGGGGGTGACAATTCAATTAAATTGTATTTGTGCCACAGAACACAGGATGTTCTCGTCTATATATCAATCTGAAATGAAGGTGAAGTTTGGTGGGTGCTATCGTTTGTTGAATTGAGGAGAACAGCCATTGTCACCTCAGCTAACATGTTTATTAATCTTACCAGCAGTAAATCCCTGGCTGTTAGTGAATGAGTAGAATATGCCTCCACTTTCCAAAATGGTGGCTGGAAGGAGCTCTGGAAAGAAATCAACACAATTAACACAGCTGTCACCCTTACATTTTTTTTTAAAGATGACAGTAAGGATATGAACAAACACTACACCACAGGCCAGATAACACTTTACTCTGTGTGTCAGTCAATTAATTTATAAAACTGCATGCATAATAAAGTAATTAGTAATGGCACAACTATAAACATTAGAATCCATAATTTCATGAAGTCTCATGAATTCATCTGAGTATTTAATCAAGAAATATCTGCACAGCCCTCTCCAGCCAGGCGTCTGTGGGAGTCTGCTCAAATGCCCAGAGAGGGTAAACTGGTGAAACAAACGAAAGAGCAACACTTTAATTCACCACAGCAAGAACTTGGCAGTCACTGAGAATTGCACAAGCGCCATCCCACAAGAATGGCACAAGAAGGCACGTGTCTGTGCTAAGCAAGGGCCACACAAAGCTGCCCCCAAACTGCAGTGTCGGTTTGTGCACTACATCAGGTCGTACCACAATAGTGTTGACTGTAGACTATCTGCCTACAATCATGACGATGTCAGGAATCTGTGAGGCACCTCAGAGTGGCTGTGAGTGCTCACTACCCCAGCACATGTTCGATCCATAATACGACAAGGAACTCACCAGGTACTGAAACTGAAAAGAACACCTCCAAAGAACTTCCCTGGTTGCTAAGGGTACAGATGACCCTTCTTTCTCCGAAATTTGACTGAACCAATACATAAATAAATAATCACATTCTGGGGAGTTAGAAGTCTGTAATACTCTCACCAGCAATGACCTTAACATGAGTGAATGCTTTGGGGGCTATGGAACCTTCAATCTCAAAACCTAAAATTAACGGGAATGCCTTAACATGCTTCAGGATACTATGGGCTAACATAAACCTGCACCCTCTTAGCTAAACCCATTGTGTTCTCTGTGTCCTACTGCCATTCATTAAGTCTGATTACAACACACAGCAAACAGTTCACAAGTCCTACCCTGTTCACTGTAGGCACTAAGACACACACAGTACAGACATGTCTACAATGGTTCATTCCAAGAAGGAAACACCAGGTGCTTTCACAAAGAAAAAGTTCCTAATCTAGGACAAGCTCCCTTCCTTATTTACCAGAGGATAGCTCAGGGGCAACACCGCTTATTCTGGATGGGTAGCTCAGGGACAACGCGTCTTTCTTCAAAGCCAGACAATGCCAAGTAACATAGGTCCGAATCCCGGTCGTTGATTAGAAAGTGGTCTCTGGTAAAGAGCGTGTTATAAATGATGACTTGATTAATTACCATTACTCTTTTCAAAGCCCAGGCACCTTCCCTACCAACCAGAAACTAGCTGTGATTCCCATGTGTCAAACCTACCAGTTTCACCACTGTATTTATTTATAAGGCGCACTATACAGCAAAATGGTGTTTCCAGGTGCCACTTTCCATCGTTCTGCCCTCCTGCTTCCAATAGTCTCCTATACATATGTCTTTCCCTGTTATCCTAGACAGGGCTGCCTATAACAAAATACAACATTACCTGCAAACCAACCACATCCTAGGACTGCACCAGTCTGGTTTCCGACCAGGACATGGACATGGAACAGAATCAGCCTTGTTGGATTTAAAAAAAACAACTGGACGCCATTAGGGATGAAGGCAAGCTGGCCCTGCTCCTCCTACTAGACCATTCTACTGCCTGTGACCTGGTGGACCACAACATACTTTGCCACCACCTGATATCAGCTGTCAATTTCTCACCCGAAGCCACCTCAAGGGTATCATCCTTTCTGGCTGATAGGTCAATCAGAGTCTTTTCGGATATTACTTGCACCCCTCCCTCCTGTATCTCATGTGTCTCCTACGCTCTACAATATATACAGCTAACCTCTCTGTCACCTCCTTGACTCCATCAGCATCTCCTACACAAACTATGCTGATGTTACACAAATTCTGTTACCCCTCACCAACAACTGCACAGAAGACTTTCCCTCCCTCAATGCAATCTACTTACCTATCCAAGCTTGGATGGCAGTGAACCGCCTCAGTCTAAATGATGAAAAGACAGAAATCTTGTTGGTTGGATCTCCTTCTGTTACAAAAAAATTGGATCTCCAATATGAAAACTTCAGCATTGATGGGCTCCAGATTCCAGTCGATGCATCAGTAAAGACACTAGGGGTTTACCTCGACTCCTCACTCTCGCTGACATGACAGGTCAACGCCATCGCCACCTCAGCTGTTTACACTACAAAGCTAATTAACGCTGCCAGACCATTCCTAGCCCCAAACAACTGCCTGGCCATTGATAGAGCCATCATTGGAGCCAGGCTAGACTATTGCAAAGCTCTCTCTGCAGGCACCTTTACGCAGAACATCCACAAGCTACAAGTGATCCAGAACAATGCTATCCGAGTGGCTCTTATCATTCCAAAAAGAGAGCACATAACGGAGGCAAGAAGAAACATTCACTGCTCCCGATCAAGGGTTGGATCATCTTTAAAACGTTATTTTTCACCCACAAATGTTTGTCTAACTCGGCCCACTCTACCTCTCCCAAAGATTCTCGAAGTTCCAGTCTTCCAGACCTGTAAGATGGGCTTATACCCACAGACTTATCCAACCCAAATCGAAACGGGTAAAAAGTGGTGGTGCAAGTTTTCCATCGGGGACAGCACACTTGTGGCATTCACTCCCAACACATCTAAGAGTTAATCAATTGTACTTGTCCTTTAGAAAAGCATTCAATACCTGGCTTTTCCCCTAAAACACCTGACAGTTCACAGACCTACGGACATTTTCCTTGAACCCGTATTTCCCTCTTCTGGTTGTAAAAGTGCCTTGATGCATGAGGGTTTTGTGTGCTTAACAAATGTAAATTAATAAATAAATAAAATCAATATAATCTCTTGACAACACACAGCTTCTCAAGGGGAGACAGATTGTCCAGAAATCCCTGTGATACAATGCACATATCCAGGAAGTCAGAAAAATTAACCACTGTCACCAAGCACATAATTTTCCAAAATTAAAACAGAAAACATGCAGACTGCACCTGGCCCCAAAATGGCATGAAAGAGGCCCTCAATTCAGCCACTACCATGGCAAGTTATGTAATGCGTACACATTTTCCCATATTCATTGATGCCAGCAAACTGGGATCAGCGCTGCAGTTATTTTGAAAAAATGAGACAATATAATAATGTACTTGAAATTGACATTTTGACAAATCGCTGTTTTTAATCACCAGAAATGGCTGTTTTATGGCCAAAATATGCCCAATGCATGGCTGATATAGCCATGTGAGATGCTGCGCATTGATTGCCCACCTGGTGTTGCCTTGTCTTTCAGCAGGTGGTGAAGCAGCTGCATATGAATTTCCTGTCCACAGTGTATAAGGGTACACTATTCATAGGTACATAAATATTTTGGTGTGCATGATAGCCTGTGTATTGGTAGTGTAAAGGCAGAAAACATAACTGGAGGCATGTGAACAGCCACAAGTACTTGGTTCGAGTCTCATCACCTATGTGCTCCTTTACATTTCTTTATTCCCCCCGCACTTTTCCCCATCCCCCCTCCCCTGCACTTGCGCAATCTCAATGTCACCTGGCCTAGCAAGATTGTTGTCTCTGTCTTCCCTCTGTTCCCCTTCCCTTGCCTCATCGTGCCTTGAAACACTTCTGTATAGGCACGTTATAAATGCCATATCATATCATATCATATCATATTTCAGCCATTTAACAAATTTTAAACACTCAGATTTGTTTTACTGCACTCATTCACTATAATGAATACATCTTAATAGGGAAGAAGGGGTTTGAAATGTTATTGTTCAATATCACACATTATATCATTGAAGCGCTTCATTAAAAATGGTCTCTGCCTGGTTCAGCCTGCACTGGCTGACATCTTTCCTAAGGGACCGCATGTCACAAGTCATCCTGGGCACCTTCTCCTCTCCTACTTCCTTCTCCACCTTTGGTGTCCACCAGGGTTCTATCCTCTCCCCTTGGCTCTTTAACACCTACCATACTCAGCTGGCATTCCTCATCTCCTCCTTTTCCCCCAACTTCCAGTGTTATGCAGATGACACACAACTCTTTTTCAAACTTCCTGCTGACCATCTTGCAACTTCCATGATCCCTGACTGCCTTTCTGCCATCCAGCCTTGGTGCACTTCCAATGATCTCTGCCTTAACGCCTGTAAAACTGAGATCCTTCCTGTTGGGACCCGGCTCCCTCCTTCTTCCCTTCAGTCTGGCCTTCCTCCATGGGCTCTCCCCCTGCTCCTTCCTCTAAAGCCAGAAACCTTGGAGTCATCTTCGACTACTCTCTCTCCTTCCACCCTCACACTCAGGACATTGTCAAGAAGTCCCACTTTCAGCTCTTCCTTCTCAAAGGATTTCTCCCTTTTCTCACTTTCCCCCAGAGGCTTAATGTTACCCAAGCCCTTGTTCTCTCTAGGGTTGACTATTGCAATAGCCTCCTCCTGAATCTGCGCTCTTTCACTCTGCGACCCCTCCAGTTCATCCAGAATAGGGCAGCTTGACTTATCTTTGGCCTTAAGCCCAGGGAACACATCTCTCCTGCCCTAAAAAGTCTTAACTGGCTCTCAGTTGCTGCACGGATTAAAATAAAATCCCTCTGCATCATCGACAAGGCTGTTTGGGCCCGGGGACCATACCACCTTTAACGTTATCTCACTAAACACTCTTCCTCTAGACTTCTACTTTCCTATGGCACCAACTCTTTGTGTGTAAAGCGGTTTGCTAAACAGAGAGTAGGAGGTCTATCACTTTTCCCAGCAGGCTCCGTCCTATGGAACAGCCTCCCCCTCCCTCTGCACCTTGAGAATAACTTTCTTAAATTACGGAAGCTCCTCAAGACTTTCCTCTTTACCTCCTCATTCCCTTCTTCTCTACCCTGCTAATTATCACAGTTGCTGTGATTGGTGGCCTGGGTCCGTATGCATCCTCGGGGCCCCTGACCTCCCACACCCAATCACCCCAGCTCCTGTCTACCCTCAGCACTTGCCTGGCAAACTGTCCACCTTGGAGGCTCACACTTACACCGAACGTGGCTCCATGTCATGTAGCACTCACCACACAATGCACCTCAACCATACACTTCATCTGTGGCTCACCCACGAGCATGGACACTACAGCAATTATCCGCTCTGCCCTCTTACTTGCTTCACTTGCACATTCTGAATACTCACAAGGCATAGTAGGCTTGTCCTTTTTTCCTTTTCCCTCCACTGTTTTTAATATTTCTTATGCCTTTTATGTGTTTACTCCCTTGTCCCCTCCCTTTGCCCTGTGGGCGCTTTGAAACAGTATTTACTTGTTGTATAAGCATTTAAGCGTTTAACAAGTGAACCCGTGAATAAATAAATAATGTCATGACATCATGAAAAAACATGTCTGCGGCACTCGACATTTGGCATACATATTTGAGTTGACCCAGGTGAAATAGTTGAGCCCCAAAAAGGTCATCATTAGTTTAAATTCAAAGATTTCAACTATGCCCCTAGTTTGATGTTTCCTAAACAACCAGGATTTTGAGGAAGTGAACAGACCAAAACAACACCATAAATAGCAACCAGGTGTTTCTGTCTGTACTATTTTATGTTCTGGCTTGCACAACTCTAACAATTTGATTGAGTATAAACACTTTTTTTAAATGTGTCGTTAGCTACTGCTCCCTCCCCCACAGTGCTCCCCTTAATTTCCATAGGAAATGGTGGAAAGTGCAGAACAGAAGCCTCTAAACCCTCAGTAAATGTCACCTCTCACCTGCCACAAACCAGGTTTCTTTGCATTGCAGGTGGGGTTGGGAGCAGTGGCGACCCTAACACAAGTGTCTGAATTGCTACAGTGTTGTTCTACCAGGAATTAGGACCCTCAACTGGGAAACAAATAGCTTCAAGTGCTGTTTGTTTGATCCTCACCAACAATGATCTCAAATTGTTAATTTGCCTCTCCATTAATTATAATATTTCTTGGTGCATTATAAAGAGCTGTTTATTTGTGTATGCCATACCATTTTCAGAAACGTATTGTCCATGAAATCACATTGGTGAACTGGCACATTCATGCCCAACAATCCTGCCATGTGTCAAAATTCAGCAATGAAATGTCCAATACCCCACATGGCCTTTGCCATTGTCCTTTTATTCTTTTTTTCCCTCTCCGCCCATTATTCATAGTGATCACTCTTTGTGTACGGGGAAGGTAGTTTATAATGGCTCCTGTTGAGCAACTTTTCCAATGTCCATATTTAATTTCCCTGTTTAACCCACGATCTGCTGTCCACGTGCCACCTAGAAGTAACCAACTGGGGTGTTGTGTTTTCTTCTAAATAGACCAGAATGGCTGCTCTGGAAGGTGTTCATATAAACTTTTGGAGGGAGCTCCCATAGTTTGCTGCTGCTGGATGTGCATCTTGTATACTAACAGCAAATTCAGGAAAGGTTGGTGCAAACCTTCAGTTGCCATCCCTCCTCCTTTACACCAAAGGTCATCTATCCACACTTAATTCAAGGGGTAAGGTCATTGCTATAGCAACGTATTGGTACTGTAACGGTTCAATAAACGCAGTGCGTATCCACCATCACTTGTGCCGACTTGAAATCTGGTCACCTTATCTTAAAAAAAGTACTGAAGGATTAAAAAGATGAAATGAAAATGTTTCAATCGGGTGATGCTATTTCACGGTTTAGAGCATCCCAATGCCTCGTTGAGACAAGTAGAGCAAAAGAGCAGTGATTGTGGGGGGTGCTTTGAATGAATATAAAACATGGGAGGAAGCAAAAGGAGACACTGGAAGGCAGGCTAGAGGCCAATGGAGTAACAGGTGTTGCTGCATTGTACAACAGAGTTGTTTCCATTTTAGGTTGTGAGGGGCAGTAAAACCATAACTGCCATTTATGCTTGATTGCCGCAAAGCGATGGTAAAATTGAAGTGAACAGTAAAACCAGGAAATACATAATAAAAAACCAAGGCCTGGAAGTACAAGGTGTATTTTGATGAAATAATGCAAAGGAGTATAAGACGTTGGTGTAGGTTGGGGGCAGGTGATCTCATCAGAACATACAAAGGTGTAGGAATGCGGCAAACAGGTGGTTTGCATGGAACATGACATACTTGCACCACGAACATGTGAATGTAGAATCCTTTAGAATATCAGCAAATAATCCAATAGAAAACCAGGCAGCAAAGGTAGAGTCAAGGTACGTTTCCAGACAGCTGTGCAGAAATGGGCAGAGACACCTTTCTAGAAACCCCATCACAAAATGTGGCTCCAAGCACATACCCTCTGAGTTTTTATAGGAGCTCATTTTCTTATCATCGAAACTTGCCAGAAGGGGACTGCTTCTGTTTACCCTTACGTCCCCAACCTGTTTTTAAATAGGAAATCATTGGTTTTAAGCCAGCATGAAATTCTCATGTAGGCTAAAGCCAAGCTGTTTTTAAAGGCAGAGGGGTAAAAGTGAGGGGAAAACATAACTCCTATCCCACCCCCGCCCTCCGTATTAAAACAACTAAAGAAAATTCCCTGCAGCGTGAATGGAGGCCTTAAGACAGACGTAACACTGTTACAGCTCAATTCAAGAACTCTACCATTGTGCTCAGCCGTCCCACCTGATACTGCCTTAAACTCTGGAGGGCATTTTTCATTATATCCAATAAAGCCTGATATGGGACATAGCGATCACATGGCTATTGTTCAAGCTCTCATTGACTGCCTTCAATGATGACACTGACCCGGAACTTCTCATACTTACAGCCTAATTGGAACTATTGTGTGTGCACTATTGTGTGTTCCTCTCCTCATCACTTCCCTAAA
This sequence comes from Ambystoma mexicanum, assembly GCF_040938575.1. Classification (NCBI taxonomy): domain Eukaryota; kingdom Metazoa; phylum Chordata; class Amphibia; order Caudata; family Ambystomatidae; genus Ambystoma; species Ambystoma mexicanum. The sequence continues at coordinate 1,009,607,141 of NC_090930.1, forward strand.
TATGGTTGTGTATGCCAAGACATGTCATATCCTGGCTGTGTCTTTGCTCTGTCCTGTCCATGGCTCAAGTATGTCAACCGATCATACTATGGCCTTAAACTGCTGTCGGCTTTAACGCGGTTGTGATCTTGGCTGTGGCTTTGCTCTGTCCATGGCTCAAGTATGTCAACCGATCATACTATGGCCTTAAACTGCTGTCAGCTTTAACGCGGTTGTGATCTTGGCTGTGGCTTTGCTCTGTCCTGTCCATGGCTCAAGTATGTCAACCGATCATACTATGGCCTTAAACTGCTGTCAGCTTTAACGCGGTTGTGATCTTGGCTGTGGCTTTGCTCTGTTCTGTCCATGGCTCAAGTATGTCAACCGATCATACTATGGCCTTAAACTGCTGTCAGCTTTAACGCGGTTGTGATCTTGGCTGTGGCTTTGCTCTGTCCTGTCCATGGCTCAAGTATGTCAACCGATCATACTATGGCCTTAAACTGCTGTCAGCTTTAACGCGGTTGTGATCTTGGCTGTGGCTTTGCTCTGTCCTGTCCATGGCTCAAGTATGTCAACCGATCATACTATGGCCTTAAACTGCTGTCGGCTTTAACGCGGTTGTGATCTTGGCTGTGGCTTTGCTCTGTCCATGGCTCATGTATGTCAACCGATCATACTCTGGACCTGAACTGCTTTCGGCTTCCACCTGGTTATTTGCAAGGGCACGTCAAGATGGGGAAAGGGGTTAGTTCTAAGACTTTTTTGTCCAGAGGAAAGGAGGCACATCATCAGACAGAGAAGATGCTTTAATAGCATGCATTTTAGAGTGTGTGTGCATGTGTGCGTGTGTCATGCTCTGCGAATTAAGAGTGCATGCAGGGTTTGGTTTAGTCTGTGTTCCAGGGATAAAACAGAGCTCTTAGGATATGTAAATGTGGGGCTTGAACTGGCCGGTGAGAACTGACCCTGGGCTTGAGCCTTTGCATTTTGAATGAGTTTCGGGGCAATCACTGATCGTCATAATAAGGCTGTTCTTCGCTGCTGCTAGATTACTGCTTCGGGTATCCCACCTAATGCATTCCAAAAAGACTGCTTTTCAGATGGCATCCTTCAAAACGCATCTTCTTGCATGTTGAATATATGTATTGATACATGTTCCTATTGAATGAATTATGGAGAAAGGCTTTCTTTCGGCATATCAGCATCTACCATCGAGAACGCATCTTTCACCCTGATGATGCTGGCTACAGAATTCGGCCACGGGTCACAGTCTGTGCATGTGTTTTTCTGCAGCGTTTAGAAATGCAAGATATATGTGCCATGGAAAAATATCAATTTTTGTGTGAAATTGCACTGTAAAGCACTGATCCTTTCCCGGTTGTAATAAAAAGGGCATTAATACAGCATACACTTAAAAAATTTAACATTTCAAAACATAAATTGTACAAAGTATTAAAAAAAAAGAAAAAATCGAGCACTATAATCATTACAAAGCAACTTGCTATTACTCTCCTCTGAATCAGGACGTTTTCACACTTGCAGCACAAATACCAAAACCACTTCTTTTATCATATAACTTCTAAAGATTGCATTACAATGAAAATCCATTACACGTTGGCGAGCAGCAAAGCTACACTACCAGAATGGCAATTTATTTCCTATCATACTTGAAGAAGCAAATAACGAGTTAAAATGGAGGATGTTGGGGGTGATTTTCATTTCTGCTGTGCATGTCGCGATTTTTATTGTGTGATAAACACTCATGTAAGATTAATATTTGCCATCAAAATATTGCAAATAGAATCGCTCAATATAGACACAATAGCACTATGTTTTGAAATCAAATCATAAAATGCCATTTCATGACGCACAGTGTAAATCATATAATACTGTACAGTTGGAGCAGAGTTAAGGCCACAATGCAAAGTTATTACATCTGTGTCGGGTTCACACACCGACGCACTTCCATGTGGTTATAGGTTATAGTATCGACTCAAAAGGGTCGAATGACAAAAGGGTCGAGTCAATTCGACCGAAAAAAAGGATCAATTTTTTTTTTTTGGGGGTTGGGTTTCAGGGGCCCCCCCCCAAACCCCTGTTTTTGGTGTAAACACACCGTTTTTAAGCTAAACTAGAGCAAACAATATATATATACATTTACATTTTTTTCGATCCTTTTGTTTTCGGTCGAATGCACTCTCACCTTTGGCATTCGATCCTTTTGTTTCCGAAACTTTAACTGGACACTCTTCCATGTGTCCTCACTGCCACCCACAACTAAACAAACTGCTAGACAATGATTCGAGCACTGATTTCTGGCCTGGGTTTGAGGTCAAATAATTCCAAGAAATTACATGGTGCATTATGAGGGTTTCTGCTGCTGAAAATTATAATAGCTTTTGTGTTATGGATGTGGCGTTTCAGAGGTTTATTGAGAACTCAATCAGTGCCATTGACCTGCTTACTTGTAAGACAGAATCTCCGAGGACCTGGGGAGATATATACGATAGAAGTTTTTTTGCAACCAAGAGCAGCAGCTCATTGGCGGCTCTTCATTGATATTGGCAATTGTTGGGAAGCGTAACCCATGTCCATTCCATCCTGTAAGATACACTGTAAACAACATACAACATATTCTAGTACAATATCAGAACGGGCCAAGGAGACAATGATAACGAAGTCTTAAATTCAGAAGGATTGCTTAAATCTGGGCACCGCCAGGAAAAATGAAGCCTGACTCCGGGAGCACCTGGTGCCTCATGAAACTAGGAAATGATCAGCCATGTAATAATGGAATTTGGCATGACTGACAAAGAGTCATCCTTAGTAGACCACCAGGAGGTGCAGACCAACGTGATTGTTCCTTGAGGAGCTCTGCTACCCTACCTTCCGCATGGCGGCCTGAGAGTACATGGCAGCACTAGAGGAGACCCCAAGAACAGTGACACAGAGAAGGCGAGCCCCACAGCAGGTGGTGCATGATGTCCAGAATGGGTTGGCACTGCTCCGGACCCGTGTTGGTGTGGAAGGCAGTGAGGAAGCCCTGTCTGAAGGGTGACAGAGAGACCAGCCCCATCGAGTTTTCAGCAGGGGGGAGTCCACGGACGACTCCCAGTGCAGGAGGGATCTGGGGTCCGGGATACGTAGTGGCATGAAAGAGTGGCAGTAGCTGGTGGAGTGAGCCAGTGACCAGCGGGACTCACAGCTCAGTGAACGCGGCTGATTGGGAGCCTCGACTCAGATGCAAAAGTTGGCCCGGGCGGTGAAGGGGGCCTGCCCCATTGGAGTGTTAAGGAGGCAGCGTCCAGGGATTGTGGAGGCCCGGCATTTGGGCCGGCACAACAGGACGTTGGCAGCAGGGACCCTGGGCCACATGGAATCCCCCATAGTGGAGACGGGGCCAGAGGGCAGCAAAGGTGAAGGGTCTCATCCCGTTTGTGGCTGCTGCTGGTGATATAGAGAAGGGAGAGTCTCACAGAGGTTTTTGGGGAGGTGTAGAATCTGCCCCCTGGGCCCGCTCATGATAGGAGGGGAGGAGGCCTGACCGCTGATAAGGCAGGTGAAAGACGGGCATGGAGGCAGCAGATTGATGGCCACGAGACAGACGGTGGGCCCATCAGTATAGCAGGAGGCCAGTCAGAGAGGCTAGGCCTGTGGTAGAACAGGCACATGGAGAGAGTGCCAGCCGGTTGACTCAGGCCCCACGGGGTCCTTGGCGGCAGCCGCAGAAGGTGAGCCAGGAATGGACTGAGGGCTCCTCAGCCACAAAGGGTGTTCACACAGGAGAGGAGGATCTGGCCCAGCGTACGGTGACGGTGCAACTGTGTGTCACAGGAAGCTGTGAGAGATCCCAGGTGCCCCCTGGGTCCCAGTGGGGGCTCGCGAGGAAATCCCCATAGTGGTGTCCCATGCTGGCTGTAGGGTTGGGTCACTGGGGGTGTCAGACTGGGTTGGAAGTGCCTTGTTCGCAGGACATTGAGAGATTGGATACAGGCACTGGGAGGAGGCCCCTGCTGCCTGGTGGAGCATTTGAAGGTGCCTCGAGCTGGCGACAAAGGTTCGGGGTGGCATACATGCAGCAGTTTCGGATGGAGGCCCTGATGGAGGGAGGGGGTGCGGAGGAACTGCCGCCACGAGCGATGGCTGGGGACATTAAATTCCTGCAATAGAGGAAGGCATAAAATACATTCTGCAGGAGGTTAAGATGATGCATGAAGAGCTCCAGGCCTCGATTTTGGACTTGAGGGGCACGGTCGAGAAGCTGGAGAATAAGGTGGAAGGGAGTGAAAATAATTGCCTGAATGTAGACCTGCTCAAAATGAAGTTCAAGAGCCATCTGACAGATCTCGAAATTTGGGAAGTAGATTACCAACTGAAGTTGGACCACCTAGAGAATAGGGAGGGACGGAATATCCTTCGAGTGTTTGTCCTCCAGCAGAAGAAGGGGGAGACGGTCAAGTAAGCTGAAAGGAAGGTTAAGGGGATAGTGAGCGTCCTGTTCACTGAAGAAGTTGGAATAGATGTTGAAATGGAACTGGCCAATAGAGGAGGGTTTGCTAGGGAAAAGGGCCGGAGATCAGTGGTGGTGAAATTCCTAAGATACACAGAGAAGATAGCGGTCCTAGACAGAGCCAAACAATTGCATTCCATCTAGTACGATGGGGACAATATACAAAAGTATCAGGACCTTTCAAGTTTTACATTGGCAAGGCGCAGGGATTGTCGACCCCTTATGACCTGGCTGTCAGAGATAAATATATGGTATAGGTGGACCTTTCCAAATGTGCTGGTGTTCAAGATAAAGAAAGTGGATTGCCGTATTACGAGGGGCTCAGAAGTGGAGCAGGTTCTTTGACACCGCGCAGAAGAGGAGAAGAGCGGAAGGGGGAGTGCGACTGGGTTTGAGGGGCCGGTGATTGGCCAGTAAGATTTCAGAGGCCTGACCCAATGGAAAAGGGCCCCCAGGGTTAGGACATTTCAAAAGCATAACAATCCCCCCGCCGGTGAAGTGACCTCTCGGGGCTCGGCGGCTGCTGAATTTGCCAAAGGAGTATGTTGACCTCTGTTGAGATGGTTTGGATTCTGCTATTTTGTTCACATTGAGAGATGTTAGGGGGGGCTGGGGCGGGGGAGTGTTGTTCCACCTATGGTGGTCCAGCATTGGATGGGCATCTCAGGGGTTTGAGGGGGGGTTGTGCTAGGGGGGTATGGTTTCTGGGGGGAGAGGGGTTGTGCAGCATTGGAGTGGGTCTGGGAACTAGGGATAGTGACGGCATGGTGTGCTACGGCAAGCTTGAGTGGAAAGGGATGAAGCAATGGCAACGGCAGGGGGTGATAAGGGAGAAAAGGCAGATCACTTAGCGGTGGGGACCCTTCTATGTGAAAGGGTTGAACTGCCTGACTAAGCACTCATTGGTGACCATGGAATTTCGGAGAGCAGGGCTTGATATAGTGATGCTACAAGAAACTAGGTTCCTTGGTGGGGAAGAGAGGCATATTCCATCGGGATTGGTCGGCAGAGGGTACTGGACATCGGGGGGTACAAAAAAGGGGGCAGTGGAGATCTTACTGCATAAGAGAGTGAGACTGTCTGAGATCAAGGTTTGAAGGGGGAAAGAGAGAGGGCCTTGCTGGTTGTTGGTAAAAGTATGGGGCTTGGGTGTCGTTCGCAACTGTATACTCCCCAAACCAGGGCCAGAAAGTCTTTTTGATACACATGCTGGCCCATTAGAGGAAGGAGGGGGGAGACCCTAGCCTTGATAGAAGGGCCCTGGTCTCTGGCAGGGAGGAATTAGGGGGATCTGATGGACAGCTTAGTTATTTATGGGCTTGAAGATGTCCTGAGATGGCTTCACTCACAGGAGTTGGGTTACACCTTTTCTCCGTGCCTCATGGCATGTACACCCCCATATAGATTATAATTGCTTGATTCGGGAAATGTTGAACCGGGTGGTGGAATGGGTAGATGTCCCTATCAGCTGGTCAGATCATTATATGGTCCATATGGGGTTTTCAATGGTTTGGTTGCACTCACAGGACTCCATTTAGAGGTGCAATGACACACTCTGAAAGGACGTGAGGTTATGGGAGGACGTTGAGATGGCAATCAAGGAATATTTCAGCATCAATGACGCAGGGGAGGTGGACTAGTATATGATGTGGGATGCAGCCAAGGTAACCTGGAAAGGTCTGCTAATTAGAGAAGGAGCCATCAAGAAGTGGGAGAGAACCGCGGCAGAGGTAGGCCTGAGGAAGTAAATCAGTCTCCTTAAACATGTGATATGGGTGGGGGTTGAGGGCAGGAGGGCGCTCCAGCAAGCGGTAAGGATTAAAAGGGAGGAACTGAAATCCCTGGAGGTTGGGAAAGTGGTCAGTCAGTTACAGTTCCTGAAACAGAAATATAACGAGAGTGGGGACAGAGCCGATAAGCTTTTGGTGGCCAGGCTGCATGGACAGCAGGCGGAAAGGTGGGTCGTAGCGATTACTGGGGCAGAGGGGCAGATAGAAACATCCCACCAGAGATAGAAAGCCACTTCGCTTACTTTTATGAAGACCTTTATGGTGCCGAAACACAGGCCGAGGAAATAGAGTTTAGTGCATACTTGGGAATGATTTAACCCTCGACCTTGACAGAGGAGGAAAGACAGATGGTGGGTGATGAGGTCGTATTGGCAATTCAGAGGATCCAGGTGGGGAAGGCACCCAGGGAAGTTAGTTTCACTATACGCTTTTATAAATCTTTTTCGGCGGCGGCTCGCACCCCATTTGGGTAAGTTGTTTAACCATATTTCGGAGATGGGTCAAGCCCTGGAGTCCTTTGGCTGGGCTCTGATTACAGTGATTCCCAAGGAGGGGAGGGATGCTATGTAGTGCAGGTCCTCTGGGCACGTATCGCTTTTGAATGTTGACGCAAAGATTTTCGCTACGGTTTTGGCATCACAGTTTGAGACGTTAATGCCCCAGCTGGTTCATGAGGACCAGGTGGGATTCATCAACGGGAGGCAGGGAGCGGACACATTGAGCAAGACATTGCATGTGATGGACGTGGCATGGGGGTAATCCAATCCTGCTAGCCTTGGATGCGGAAAAGGCCTTTGATATGGTGGACTGGGTCTTCCTATATGCAGTGTTGCGGAAATACGGATTTGGGAAGAGCACCCTGGCCTGCATTCGCCTGTGTACTGGGGCCCCACAGTAAGGGTGGCTTTTAATGGGCAGTCCTCAAGAGCCTTCTGACTGCATAGAGGTACAAGGCATGGGTGCCCACTTTCTCCCCTGTTGTTCGTGCTCTCCATGGAACCCGTTGCCGAGAGACTTGCGGGGCACCCAAGGTGGAGGGCATTTGGGCTGGGGGAACAGAGTATAGACTAGGGCTGTACGCAGACACTGTTCTGCTGCATTTATGAAACCCACACAACTCGGTCCCAGCCGCATTAAGGGAGATACAGTGGGATGCCAGGTTCTCTGGGTTTAAGATCAATAAGGCTAGGTCTATTATTTTTCCCTTTGACGATGACCTGCAAAGGGACATAGGGATTCTTGCACCTCTGGGGATGGAAGTAAACTTGGAGATGATCTGATATCTAGGGGTGAATGTTACACATAGTCTGTCAGATCTCTGCAAGACAAATTACCTGCCACTGCTTCACAGGTTATATGGGGATATGTCATGGTGGGAGAAGCTCACAATATCCTGGAGGGGACAGCGTAATGTTCCTTAAGATGATTTTTTGGCATAGGATACTGTACCTTTTTCAAATGATCCGGATGTTGGTCCCAGAGGGATTATTTAGGGAGGCCAAGTGGCATATGCTGAGATTTCTATGGCAAGCAAAAAAGTCTTGGGCTGCGTATCGAAACCTTGATCCTGGCAAAGGAGATGGGGGGTGGGACTCCTTGATCTTTGGGGCTTTTTCAGATGGGCTCAGTTGAGGGTTTTGGTCTCTCACCTTCAGGAGGCTGTTGGGAAACAGTAGGTGCGCCTGGAGAAATTACACTGCCAGCCAGCTACAGTGGGGGAATGGTTGTGGGCTCCTCGACCATCGATCCCATGTAGGATTCATGAGCACCCTATCTTGGTGGTGATATGGCACCTGTGGTGCCCCGGAGTGGAGATGCAGGGGGTCATAACATGGCCATTGCCTATGAGCCACCTTTGGAGCCGGGTTTGTGAGAGGTGACCCCGGAAGTGGGGAGATATCAGGCAGGGATTGAGGCTAGCTTGGCAAGCGTTGGTCAGCTGTGGAGTGGACGAGGGATTATCTCAATCCACGAGTTGGAGGGAGCCTGCATATTGGGAAATTGACAGTGTTTTTATACCTCCATAACAAAGGTGTGCTCATGGTGGAAAGTTGGAGGGAGCTGATATAGAGGGTGCTCACCCCCGTGGAACGCATTTTGGACTCCCACTTGGGGTTGAAGGGACTGATCTCAAAACTGTATGGAACATTTCTCAAGACGGGAGGGTCTGGCACAGAAGGTTTGAGAACTAACTGGGAGAGAGATATGGGTAGAGAGATCGGGAAGGATCTGTGGCGCAAGATGTGTGATAGAACTTTTAAGACCGCCATCTCCTGCCAGTTTAAAATGCATGGGATTATATTGGCATTGTTGACCTAATGCCAACTTGACCTACTCAGACTTGATTGCATCGTTTTGGTCGAATTTGGTAGGTCAAATGGTATATTTTAATTAAAAAATAGTTGTGGAGTGGGGTAAGGGAATAGGTTGAGGTTGGGGGAAGTCAGGGGGTGCGAGGGATCTCCCTACATTAGGGGTGGTTGCGGCAGTTCTCCCTCTGCAGTAGGTAAAACAGAATTCGACCAAAATAATTCAGTCAAATCGGCAGTAGGTCAAGTTATTTAGGTCAAACAACCCATATCCCATGGGATAAAGCTGCTGCATAGGTGGCAATACAATCCGCCTCGATTGGCCAGGATGTTTGCAGGGTGAGCCCTTTGTGGTGGTGGGAGTGTGGGTAGAGTGCCTCATATTGACATATGTGGTGGGACTGTAAAGTAGTGCAGGGATATTGGGCGGAGATGTTGGGGTGGATCAAGTAGGTGGAGGGAATCACTCTCCCTCTGGCCCCCTTACTAGGCTCCATACCGGGGGGGGAGGATGGGTGGGGAAAGCAAAGGTTATCTTTCTGATGGAAAAAATCCTGGCCGCCCTCCATGATGGGAGTTGTGTGATACAGACATGTTGGCTGGGATTCGCTGTAAAATATCTGAGATTGGGTTAGCCTGCTGGGCCACAATGGAGTGTGGGTACTGGAGCTCAGGCGTGGTAAGAGCCGTATCTGATGTGGTGTAAGAGTTGCCTCACGGAAAGAACACGAGCAATCCGTGCATACCTAAACTGTTCTGTTTATTGCTTTTATTACCGGGAGTATTACCTTGTTTTGGTTGCTTATGAGAACACCGCAGGGCGGCGGGGGGATTTGTGGGGAGGGATGTGGAACTGTTGAATATTGATGATGGGATGTTTTTGAAGTTCCTTATCCAACACTTATTTATTTTTATTTTTTGCAATTTACCTAATATTTTTTTTTATTTTGTTTTTGGTAGAAAAAAATAATTTACACCTTTACAAAAATTCATCAACAAAATTCATAACATAACATAATAAAATGTTCTTTGTATAGAACCCATTGTAGAACATAATAAAAACCACTTATGCATCAAAACGTAAAATACACAAAGCTAAAATTCATTAAACACACGATTAGGTGTTTTACAATGTGAAAGAAATTTCAATTTCAACTCAATCTAATGACAACAATTCTCATATATATTCCAACACCTATCAACCCATAGGCAACAATAAGGCAAAGAAATAAAGCTCCCTAAGTGAACTAAACTCCCTGATGCCAGATGTATGCCGATTTTTGGTATAGTGCTATTTAGGTACCAATGGGCCATCTAAGGCCTTCCCGACAAGCATAGAATTATTTAGGAGTGAAAGATGATCCTCAATCAATGTCACGAGTCTCACAGTTGCTAACATGATAGTATTTCAATGGCCCCACATGCAGCGCAACCAAACTAGATGACACTCAAAGGTTGAGTTCAAAACCAGAAAGGATCCCATACAACTTCGCCTTTGTTGGGCAAAGAAAGTGCAATGCATAAACAAATGTTCCAAAGTTTCAAGCTCGCCAGGGGTCAAACAAAACCGGCAGCAATCCCACTGCCCCAGTTCCTTATAACCAGACCAGTTCCTGATACGAGATCCCGTGTGGATAAGATCCAGACGGAATCACGATTATGTCCTTCTTGCATTTTTGTCAGGAAAACATAGGACATAGGGCAAGCGAGGAGAAACAGCATGCCTGAATTTTGCATCAGTACTAAATGAAGAATAGCCAGAAATCAAGTCAGAATTGTGGGCCCATGTATTCCTGAAAAACCTAGTTTTGGCTTTCCCTGGAGAGTCAATTATGTCCTGCTGCGACATATTCAAATATCTTAAAATGGCAAATATTTGTGTTTTAAATGCGATAATAGAAGCCGGGCGGTCTTCTATAAGCATTGACCTAAAATCCTCATAAAGAGAGTTGGCTGGGGGCGAAATCATTTTAACAAATGAATTTATCATACGCCACTCATATTTGTCTGCCAAGGGATATAATCCCAATTCATGTAAGATAATTGCATTAGGTAAATAACCAGGTAGGCCTAAAACCCTTTTCCCCAATTTGCCTTGCAAAAGATTTAATGTTGGCCCCATTTTCAACAAACATGCATCCAAGGAGTAAAGTAGGATAGGCTCTACTTTCAAGGTAGAGTAGTGAAGCAAAGGCATCAGCAAATATCTACAATACCTAGAAAAAGAAATTTGCATCTGGACGGACAGATGGTTCAGCTTGGTATTCAACACTGTACGCCACTCGCCGACAGACATACCATTTGAAATATGGTAACCCAGATAGGTAGTCTCTTCCCTTATCAAGATCGGATGAGAATTAACAACATAATTGAACCTTGGCATTTTCTTCTTAGTTGTAAAGACTATGATGTGGGATTTAGCTGGATTGATTGTCATATTATTCAAAACACAGTAATCATGAAAGATGTTTAATTTGTTTTGAAGCCCAAAGGGTACCTTATCAAATAGTATGACATCCTCAGCGAATGCCAACCAGTTGAGACGCAGCTTGCCCAAGGTTACCGGAAAGGTGTTAGATCCCTGCCATATTTGCTCGATGTTGGCCAGGTAGAGATTAAATAATACCGCGGGCAAGTTACAGCCCTGCATCACACCGATTCTCGTTGGGATTTTATCAGATAACAGACCCTCTGAGTTAATCCGGACCCTATATGAGGTATTTTGGTGCAGAGCCGCTATTATCGCCACCAGCTCCGTAGGGATACCATAGCACAACATTTTCTGCCAGAGACGATTGTGCAAAACATTGTCAAATGCAGCTAATAGATCTAAAGATGCCATATAGATCGTACCATTTGACTTTGTGCGCGCTGCTGATAGAAGGTGGGCAAGAATCGACACATTTAACTGCGTGCCCATTGCCCGACGAAAGCCAACCTGCGCTTTTGAAAGAATGCTATAGGCTCTAACATGGGCTTCCAAATCACACAAAACAAGCCGTGCAATTTTTTTAGCTCCTGTATCTATTAAGGCAATTGGCCTAAAATTTACAGAGTCGCTTAAAGCGCCCGTTTTTGTGAATTGGAATTACAATTGCCATCAGCCGTGACTCAGGAATTTTGCCAGATTGAAATATTAACTGGTAGCGAGAGAGCAAGTACCTGGCCCAAAAATGGGGGTCATCCTTGAAAACACAAGGTGGTAATCCATCAGGCCCAGCCGCTTTTGAGAATTTCAGCTGGGAAATTGCCCATATAATATCTTTAATTTCCCAAGGACAGACGCAGGGAAACTTCAACTGCAAGTTAACAGACTCCAACTTTCTATGGAATAACGGCAGATCATATTTTTGCAGGAAGAAATTCTTCCATTCATAACCAGATAGGGTTGCCACCATATGTTTATCTACCTTGCCTGTGGGATTTCTTAGGATAGACCGTAGCTCCCTAGTTTTTTTTTGCAAAGCAAATAATCATGTGTTGATTGGCAAGGTTGTGGATAGTCTGGCGAAGCATTTTCAACTGCAACTTAAAACGAGCAACAATGACATTTTTTTCTCTGGAATAATTTGGCAAGCTAATAAACATATGTTTTATCTTGCCTGTCGGTTACCACCATAACGGGAGAAACCGAGGCTTCATATGCTTCAATCCCCAAATGGAGGCGAGTAAGCAGCATACGATGGTCACTCACTCCCAAATCCAAAACAGAAACGGGGTTGAGCAAACCAGAAACATACCCTTGATGTAAAGAAGTAATCAATGAGTGACGATGCAGTCCCGCGCTGCCAAGAGGTTATGATAGAATGAGTCGCAAGTTGAATCGGATAGGTGCCCCAGGCTTCAAAAAAGTTTACCCCTCGATTTCCTCTCTGGAAAGTTTGTTGAACATAGGGTGGGGAGTAGAGGGAGGGCCGAGCGGTACCATTCAGCTCTCTATACGAGTTCAAGACGCCTCCAATCACATTTTCATGATTAGGGCAAACAAGAGAAGCATGGCCTAAGATTCGATTTAGTTCATCTAAAACCGAGTCCAGGGACACAGCGCTCGGATTCCAATAAATAGACAACAAAAGCAGTGAGTGGACTTTACAGTGATTAAAGATCAATTCCACCAATATACAAGAGTCAGATTTGTCTATAAGGCGTGGCACCACCTTCAGTCGATTATTAATGAGGATAGCAATACTACCAGATGGACGGCCAGATTGAGCACGTTGAGCCAGAACACTAAAACCTGTGTATCCGTCTGGCACAATGTTATCTAACACCATCGTTTCCTGCAACAATAAAATGTCGGGTTTGTGATGACTCCTCACCCTGCCATGCCATGCCCTGAGATTGCTCACACCACAACAATTCCATGAGGCAACAATAATACCGGACAGTTATGATTCCAAATGAGCAGTCTTCATGGATACTGCCTCTTTAATCAAGGGCTCCAACCAAGATAGGCCACTTAAGGCTTGTGTAAGCGAGGCCAATTGTAGAGATAATTGATTGGCATGAGTCTCGAGAGGGGCCAATACTGGACCTTCAAAACGTTCTATAGGAGGTGTTGGTACGAAGTCCAGAAATGCCCAAACACTCTCCATGTCCGCAAACAGATGTGGAGCAAGGCCCAGGGAATCAAAATCATCAGTAAAGTCCAATATCATTTTAGTTATTATCTGAGATTGGACTCTACACAACACTCTATGGTTATTATGGGTGGCTAGTTTTACCCAATCTAAGTCCTTTGATGATAGATTTCTTAGTGCAGAAACCTGAAAAAATAGATTAATCAAAAAGGACCTACTGATCCGTGCAGGGCCGTTAATGTCCGGGTTACTGACCCAACCGAGTATTAGTTTCATGTCTTTAGGAGTTTCCGCAAACAGCAGCTTGTCAACAAAAGACTCCACTAGGTGAGACTTTTGAGCTGAAACTTCCTCAGTAGGGACAGTCCGCGGCGGGGCTGGTAGTGCCCGTACATCCGCTGGACTAGAGTCAGTCACCTCCTGCTTGTGGCTTTCCAGTGAGCCGGGTGCCTGAGCTACAGGCTCGACAACCTGGCCCGCAGGGGTCTGGGCTGAGTGCTGAGGCACACTCGCCTTTTGTGGAGAAGTTACCCCTTAAGGATCTACAGTGGCTCGAATAACCGCGTTTTTAGTTTCAATGTTGGGAAAGAAGCAGTGAAGTTGAGGTTGTGACTTGACAGCTCGTGCCTCAAAAGACGTGTGGGTAGAAAACTGCAAATTGCCACTTTTCAAAGCTTTAATCTGGAGGTGTTTTTTGCTTTCCTCGTTAAGATCACAAAGATCCAATGCCAGATCATCCTGATTTGCCCCTATTTTGGTACTCAATGAAAAGGTGGATTCTGTTGGTACCTGGGGACAAGTGTCTGAGGATGCTTTTTTGCCACTTTCTTCTGCATGGCCTTGGGGAGATTTAAGCATTTTTGTGCTCTAAGGAAGGACATCCGCGCTTTGGGAGAGATAAAGTGCCTACCCTCTTGCACTACTTGTCCCTCCTCTAACTCGCATGGCAATGGGGGCGCCACCGCTTGAGGTGTGGACTGACCATCGATGATATCCGTCAACAATGTGGGACTATCTGGTGTATGGTCAATTCCAGTGGCATACACCGGTCCTGCGCATGGATAAGCTGTAGGATCCAAAGATTGGTGATTCGCAGCCATCTTGAAAAGTAGATGTTCAACCTGCAGGAGACGATCGTGGTGGAGTTTAGCTACTTCCAGCAGATCGATGGGCTCGGAGTCGCAGAGCTCTAAGCCAACCCTATTATCCCCTTGCAATGCTTGCGAGTACGATCTTTGTGGCAAATAGGCGTTCAAATTCCCATTTTCTGTTTGAGAGCCTTGTGATCGTGAGGGACTACTGGGTGGAGCAGATGTTAAAGTAGAAGCAACACTAGCCAGCATTTTTTCAAATTGGGAAAAGTAGTAGGCTTTTGATTGTTCTTCCGCCAGAATAAAGCCTTCCAATCTAGCCATTTTGTCTTTCATAAAGGCAAGAGAACCCTGCATTTCCCTTGGTGAACAATGGGTTAGCTCATGGCCCTTGTCCAATAGGTTAAGTATACGCAAAATTACTGGGAAATTAAAGGGATCATTTTGAAGGGGACCAGGGAACAAATCCTCCGGAGTTGAGGATGACCGCTCTTCTCCTTTAGGGCGATATGATCAACGTCATCATTCCCCAAAGAAAAGGCATCCAAGCCTTCAGGAAGAAAAGTCCAAACTGGATGAGCATCGTCAACATGGAAGTTGTTATAACCAGATGACGTTCCCCCTGCCATGCCTCTCACCGGAGTGGCTCGGAGGTCCCTTCCGCGGTCACAAAGCTTTTTACAGCTTTTTTCTTCAGAAAGATGGAAATGAAATTGTTCCCAAAAGGAAAACAACCTAGAAGCAGGTGAAGAGGGGCCCAATGAGAGCCGCACTTGTTTGCCTAATTCGCTCATGATTGTCGGCGCCAGCATCGACGTATATGAGACGTGGGGGAAGCCTTCGTGTTCATGCATTGGGGTACAGTTTATGCCAGGAATATGGGAAGCCTCACAAACCACCTCCCCATCATGTTCGTTGGCTTCTTGGACAGAAAAGGTTGGCAGGTTTAAGTCCCGTAGAGGGACAGTGGTAGGAACCTCCTTGTGTGGACTGACTGACTCTTCCACTTTAAAACCCTCAGATGCCGCTTCTTGGTCTGGCACAGCAGCTAGCACATCAGACGATATTGACATAGACAATAACGACTTTTTGATAGATGGAAACAAGGGTAGGGTGTTGTTATGTGATTTGATCCCTGCATGCTTCACTGAGGCCTTAGGGGGAATACCTCACTTAGTGCCACTTCTCAAGGTGCGACTCATGATCGACACCTGGGGCAGACTCTAATAAATGGAAGTGAGAATATGCCCTTGGTGTTTTAGAAAAAAGAAGGTCGCTGCCTTCCACTACTAACACGGGATACCACTTAGACAAGAAGACCACCACCCCTCACTCTCGCCCCTGTTAACGAGTCCTATATATGATTGCAGAATATAAGTGAAGGGGGAGCAAAACAAGGAAGAGTACCACAAACTCAGTAGTGAAAAGAAGTAACTGTATACAACACACAAGGTAAGAGTGTCAAATAAAAGCGCAATAATAACAAATGCTCATACCACACGACCTACAGGTAATTGGAGAGAATTGGTTCCCAATGGTAGCTGACCCAAGGAGACAATCCTAAACACCTCAGGACTCTAACTGTAGATAACTGAAACTTTCGCTACACCGTTAGTGTTAAACCCAGAACCCCTAGGATCAAAGGCAAAGAGCACACAGTCTCCTGAGGGGAAAAATAAAGTGCACAATAGTCCCTCCAGCATCAAAACTTGACGGTGCCCCACACCGTGCTTGCCCGGTTTTGCTATATGCCTTTGTCAAATTACACAATAATTACACTTTCATTCCATTTGTAGAACTCCGCCACTCAGTGGAAGGAAAAATAGCGGAACTCAAAGAGGCGATATTCGCAACCTCTCAATGCTGGGCTACCTAATTACAAACCTCTACGGGCATGGACCTATCCTAGTAGCCCAGGCATGTCCAAGGCTTACTACCAAAGCAAGCTTATTCCACCCGACAGACTGTCAGCAGAGAGCCCGGTTGCCCGCCCAGCGCACCGCGAACAGCAAACAGTACTTAGCTGGTACTTCGCGGTGCGCGGCACGGGTGCGCCGAGGTGCAGGTATTTGTAGAGAGGGGAGGGACTTCACACAACAAAAGGGGCAGAACCAGACTCCGCAAGTAACACACTAAAGGAAACAAAAAAGCGTTTTTAAATATATAGCTTTGTGTGTTTCCACTATTGAGCTACAGTAGGGATAACACAGTTTTCAATAGGGATCAATATGCACAACAGTAACTGCCTCCAGTTTTCAATGGGGCTCCATTGTGAAGAAAGTGAACAAGCACACAGTCACCTCCTACTTCCACTATGAAAGGTCAGGCACGCCAAGTGTTCGCAGAAAAGACGTCCTCCAGAGCTGTGTTGGTCACACGGCACCTAGGCTGGTCCGGGCTCCGAGAGGCTGCTGTGCAAAAGGCGATCCACGGCGTTCAATCAGGAGATTGACTTCAGCCAGCAAACAGAAGTTAGCCGGTACTTCGCGGTGCGCGGTGCGTGGCGCGGATGCGCCGAGGTGCAGGTATTTGTAGAGAGGGGAGGGACTTCACGCAACAAAAAGGGCAGAACCAGACTCCGCAAGGAACACACTAAAGGAAACAAAAAAGCGGTTTTAAATATATAGCTTGAGCTACACTAGGGATAACACAGTTTTCAATAGGGATCAATATGCACAACAGTAACTGCCTCCAGTTTTCAATGGGGCTCCAATGTGAATGAAGTGAACAAGCACACAGTCACCTCCTACTTCCACTGCGAAAGGTCAGGCACGCCGAGTGTTAGCAGAAAAGACGTCCTCCAGAGCTATGTTGGTCACACGGCACCTAGGCTGGTCCGGGCTCCGAGAGGCTGCTGTGCAAAAGCCGATCCACAGCGTTCAATCAGGAGATTGACTTCAGCCAGCAAACAGTACTTAGCTGGTACTTCGCGGTGCACGGCGTGGGTGCGCCGAGGTGCAGGTATTTGTAGATAGGGGAGGGACTTCACGCAACAAGAGGGGCGGAACCAGACTCCGCAAGGAACACCCTCCTACTTCCACTACGAAAGGTCAGGCACGCCGAGTGTTCGCAGAAAAGACGTCCTCCAGAGCTGTGTTGGTCACACGGCACCTGGGCTGGTCCGGGCTCCGAGAGGCTGCTGTGCAAAAGGCGATCCACGGCGTTCAATCAGGAGATTGACTTCAGCCAGCAAACAGTACTTAGCTGGTACTTCTGTGTGCAACACTGCAACACTTAAAAGCCATAAAACTGCAAATGTTAAAAAAAGAGTTTACCTTAAAGTAAATTTTGGTTTTCGGGGTGGCGGGGGTAAGTGCAGCTGTTCAAGTACAGGAGTAATGTGCTTACATTTTCTTGCACCAGCAACCAATCTGGCCACAGCAGAGAGCACTTCCTATGAGGTAACCAGGGTGGATGTGGGTGAACCAGAAAGAAGAGAATGTCCTGCATCAAATATTGAAAAAACAAGTGCCTGAGAAGAAAATCAATTAACAGGTGCTTCAAATGCAAAAGATCACGTCTCAATTTCACCTCTCCAAACCCATTTGATGGCAAAGAATAAATGGAGTAAGCTGCACTACCACCACTGCTTCCAGGATTTTCACAGAAATGTGGGCGCTGTAGAAAACATTAGTTACTGTATAGTTTTGATCGAAGGAGTCATTCAGCAGAAAAGAGGAAACGTCTCATTTTCAAGAATTTGGGGAACATATTTTTAAGTGTGCAGTTGTTCACTAGGGTTACCACAAAGAGAAAAAGAAAGAAAACACATGTCTCAGCTTGTCAATTTGGGAAGGCGTTACGGAAATAAGCTGCTTGGGGTATCAGTGTTCCTCACAAATTATCTCAATGGCTGTTACAACTGAGCATAGCAAAACTCAATGAGGAATGACCTACAAAGCATGTTTTATTTTATTAGTTATTACATGTTCCTGAGTGAACTAGTGTGTGAGTGATTCATTGAACAAATGCAATTGTTAAGATATCGCTCACTGCTGAGTTAACCACCATTAAACAGCAGTTGTCAGGCTGCATTGAGATGGACAAAGCATAAAGTAATTCTCAAACTGTCAAACACCTTTTGGCTGTATAGGCGCATTACAAATAACCAATAAATAAATAAACAAATAAATAAATAAATAAACAAATAAATAAATAAATAAAGGCAAAGGTTTGAGGTGCCTCCTGAAATTTTAGACAATCACAGTCAACCGAAAGGTGTTGCGGGGAGAAGTGTGTTGTGTGCCGCTCATGAACCACATCATGTGGACTGAAATGTACTTTGATTGTGTCCTTGCACAGAACATATAGTAAAGCTGTCTGCAATTCTGGCTATAGGTTTTAGGGAAAGGGTATTGGGAGGAATCACAGTCATTGTCCTTGGCAACAAAAAGGATCATATATGAAGACTTTGGATCATCCAGATGCACACCATAAACAGTGAAACCCAGAACCATGGGAGAGAGTCCTCCGGAATCTGATATAAACATCTCAGAGGCCTCCCGGAATGTCTGGGGTTTTGAGCAGGCTTTTCATAACAGAAATTCAGCCACTATACATACTTGGCATCAGTTTTAACATCCAGATATGAATAACATGCTCACCTTGAATGTGAGCATCCAGTATCAATTCCATCCGTACTCACATCCTTTGCAACTTAACATAATGATGTCACAGGAGGAGTAGGCATTGTTAGAAGCTTCTTCCCCACATCCGTTGGTGAGGGTGATCCCCATACTGGTGATACAACAACAGAGATCCTGGAGAGTAAGCGGTGGACATGGAATGTCAGCAGCAGAGCTACCAACGCTGCCAAAAATGCATCCATCATTCATACTTCTGATTTCCCTCCACACATAAACATAAAGTGACTGGTAACATGATGTACGCCACCCCCGAGGAGAACGCAGAGCCAGGTTATTCTTGTGGTGGTAATGGCAATCACACTTTTGGCAGGAGAAGAGGAATTCCCCAACTGCAATATGGGAAGCAGGCCAGATGCGATATTGAAGTTATGGAGAGAGATAATGGGGGAGCTGTGATGTCTATGTATATGTATGCCTTTCACACTTTTCCAGCCTTGTCCCCCCAATCACCTGTTAGGCAGAGGCATGGATTGATATGCGTCCGACCTTCTTCGCCAGTGACAATGCAAGTGACATCAATATAGTCCTTCTATGACTATGGCCCTCATTACGACCCTGGCGGAAAGTAACTGACATGACCGCCATAGCGTAAATAGCGTTTCCGCCATTGCACGATGGAGTAAAGTGCGGCTAATTATGACCCATCGGGCACGAGCATTACGCCATGGAGGAAGTGCAAAGTCCGCGATGGCGGAAATGACCCCAAAACGCCCCTTACCGCCGTCGTACGCCGCCCTAGGTGCAATTCCGCCACCCATTTTAGCGGTCACCGTAATGAGCGGTCAGCGCAAATTACGGTCACCGTAAATATACGGAAACGGAAGTAAAAACATGGGGCCGGAACGGGAAACCGCACGCCGTACACCTATAAAACAGAATCCCCACACAACCATTAAAAATCCGACCCTGAGACACATCCCAACCCGTCAGCCACCCCAGTCAAAAAAATAAATATGGGAAAAGTTGCTAAAAAAGCGTGCGATCGCAAGCGGCAGGTCCACTTCTCCCATGAGGAACTCACCGTGCTCACAGAGACCCTCCAGGACAATGCTGCCGTCGTCTTCTCGACGCAAATGACCAGGACGGCACTTGCGAACAAGAAGGCCATATGGGCCCTGGTGGCAAAGCGGGTAAGTGCGGTGGGGACCGCACCCCGCAACCCACAGCAATGCAGAAAGCGATGGGACGACTTGCGGATACGCGTCCGGAGCATACTTTCTGCCAACCGAAACATTGCCACAGCTAGCGGGGGAGGATCGGAATCACCCATCAAGTTGACCCCCTGGGAAGAAATCTGTGCCTCCACCATTGGAATGGAGAGCATAGAGGGAGTCGGAGGGATGGAGAAAGGAGTGCAGACATCCGAAGAATCAGGTAGGTGGCCCAAATAAAACAATGCTAAATCCACAATGTCCAATCATGTGAAGTACCATGTGTCCCCATAGTGCAATAGAAACACATGTCCAGGAGAACGTCCACATACATTGCCATGATAGCGCCCTTTAAAACTCAGATTAAATACATAAATAAGTAGAAATCCTAAAAACACCCTCCACATGTGCAGCATGCACACCCTAACTGCAGGCTGCAAAACAACTGCATCCTCAATCCACACAAAAATGAGACCACCTCCAAGGCCCTGACCCAAATCACCCTCAGGTACCACCCCAATGCATGTGATACATTGCCATTCCAATTTCCACAGACCCATAAATAACGCTCGCCCTCCTTTACTCCACCACAGGGTCCGATTCAAACGACGAGCTTCAGGACACCCCTACCAGCACACCTGCAAAGAGGGCCAAGACCAACGGCCAAAGACCCTCCACCTCAGCTGCACGGATCAAGACACGGCAGCAGCACAAATCAAGTGGCAGCACACTGGAGGGGACTTCAACAGGCACCCGAGCAGCCAGCATGTCCACAACAGCAGCACCACAGGTCCCCCCAATGGATGCCACAGAAGGCACTGCTTCTGGTGGCAGCAGCACCATAGGTGACACTGCTTACATGGCAGCATGCTCCGACACAGAAAACGGTGCTGTCGACGTAGGACCCATCCAAGACCTGTCTCAATCCCCTTGTTTGTTTCATCCCGTACACCATGAGGAAACCACGCAGGGGCACCCACAAGACGACGACTGGCCAACCCCCACAAGACCTGTGGCAAGGCAACATGAAGTGATCAGCCCCTCTGTGACACCACCGCAAATGGGCATGGCCCAGCAGAGGCAACAGTCCCTCGAGCAGATGATTGTGCAACAGCAGCAACTGGCCACGCTCCTCAAGGAGCATGCTGCTGAATGTGGGGGTTCTAAGGCAGCCATTGAAACATCTACTGAGACACTTAGGGCAGAAATGGAGCGAAGTACCGACACTAAGGGCACAAATGGAGAGAAGCACCGAGAGCCTGAGGGGACAAATGGAGAGAAGCACCGAGAGCCTGAGGGGGGAACTGCATGCGACGTCCAAAGACGTATGTGGTGAACTTGCCGCTGTGCGCCGTGTGCTCACTGAGCTCACACAAACCCTTAGGGACATGCATGGACGTGAGCAGGCAGAGACATCATCCGTTGCAAGTTCCGTCCAGGGCAGCCCCCAACGTAGATCTGGGAGGAACCTGCGCTCCACAGGCAGGGGTGCCCCTGATACCCGGAGAGGGGGCTTGCAATAGCGTCTGCCCACTGACAATGAGCATCTTTGGACACTGGTGTTCGGGGGGGAGGTAGGAGGGGGAGGGGGTGTGTTGGGCTTTTTTGGGTGGCGGGTCGATTGGGTGTGTAATATCATTTCACATTTGCTATACAATTATTCAAAATCATCCAATGAGATGTGTGGACATTGATCTTTGTGTACGAGGCCATTCTTGGCGTACAGTCCACATTGTGCATGTTCCAGACACACACAGTGCCACAAGTCCTGTGTCCATGTAACAGCCACCAGGCGTGAGTGCTAGAAGCATGCATCTATGATATTCTGACGAATTTCACGGGCCTCCTGTGCCTCGCGGACTCCTTGAGGTGCTGCCACATCCCCACCCTCATCATGACCATCTTCAGGTGCTTGCAGTTCTGCGTCAGGGGGCATGGGCACATTTCTACGTACGCACATGTTGTGTAGCATGACACATGCCATGACCATCTTTGCAACCTTCTCATGGCGGTACAGGAGTGCCCCGCCAGACCTGCTGAGGCAGCGGAAACGAGCCTTCAGTAGGCCGAATGCCTGTTCTATGACTACACGGGTACGTGAGTGGGCATGGTTGTAGTCCTCCTCTTGCTGGTTCTGTGGGTTCCGGATTGGTGTAAGGAGCCATCTCTTCAGTGGATACCCGGCATCACCTGTATGTGGACAAGAAAGGATGTTTGTGGAATGACATTGCTACGTACGCATCCCCCCCCCTCCCTGCCAGGTCATTGACGCATCACCTACCCCACATTCTCATGCATTAAATGAGACTCACCGAGTAGCCAGGATCGGTGCCCTGCGTGTCGCTCCATGTAGCGTGGTATTGTAGAGTTCCTCAAGACCATAGAATCATGGGTTGATCCTGGAAATCGGGCACAACAATGTGTAAAGATCCTGTTGGAGTCACACACCATTTGTACATTGATAGAATGATATTGTATCCGGTTGCGGTACTGGACCTCCATGGCATGTGGGACAACCAATTCCACATGGGTGCAGTCGATGGCACCAATGCAACCCCGTATGCCGCCAAGTGCATGGAATCCCACTTTTGTGTTTGTAATCTCCTGCTCCGAGCGTGGTAAAGAGATGTGGTTGTCTGTGTGCTTCAGGAGGGCATCAAGCACTTGGAATAGTGTCCGTGACAATAGTGGCTGTGAAATGCCATGCAACTGTCCGACTGTGTGCTGGTAGGTGCCTGTGGCCAGGAAGTGGAGTACAGACACCACCTTCAGTAGGGGTGGGATGGCGGTTGGGCTATCTATCATGCTGACAAGGTCAGCGTGTGTCATGTTGACAATGGCGGTTATGGTGTCCCGTTCCAAACGGTAGAGGGTGTGGATCTGCTCAGCAGTGAGGTTGAACGGATTAGCTCGGAGGCGTGGGATTGCAGGCTGCCTGCGTGGTGGTAGTGGCTAGGCTGGTGGGCCCTGCTGCCCCTGCCTTGTCCTCCTCCTCCTCCTCCTGCGTCTCCTCTGTGCGGCCGGTTGTTGTAGTTGTTGGTGTTCGTCTTCTTCTTGAAGTTGGAGTACTTGCAGTGCTATCAGGTCCCCCAGGCCCAACATCGCTAGTCCTGCCGGTAGCATTTTGGAGTGGGTGTGGTTGTGGGAGGGGGTTGGGTGTGCAATTTATGTGTTTTGAGGCTGTATAGCCTCCACCTGTGGTGATTCATTCCACCTGTGCCAGCTGCAATTACTTTTGTGCGAGCACGTCCCGCACACAACGCTGCAATTTGACGCATGGCATCTTGCAATTGCAATCATGTATTTAATCCCGATGGCAGTGAAATGTTGGTTTATCTGTTAATTCTGCTATGGTCCCATTGTTTCACATACTATATTTGCAGTCGCGAGCAAACTTGTGAAGGGTCAGTGGAATGTAGTACTCGATCAACGGTGGACCCTCATGCAGCACTGTGCCGACGTTCAGCGACGGGCGGGGAGTCCCATTAGTGATTGAAGCCAGTTACCATTTTCACACACAGCCGCACTACATAGATGTATTAGTGAATTCAAGCGTTCACAGATGCCTTTTCGACGTGATGTTGCAAATGAGGAATTCGAAGGACAGCGCTTTTGGTTTTGAACTGGCGGCGAGGAGACGCCCACAGGTCTGACTGGAAATATAACGTTCTATTGTTGAATGTCCTTGGGACAGGGCCCATGACGAGAATGTAATGATTGATATGAATTGAATGGGATGCGCAATAGCGTAGTGGACGATAAGGCAGGACGTTCCCAAATACATGTTACTTCACTACACTAGAAATCCGGGCAGGAGCACAGTGGATTTTGCAGACTGCATTACGCACAGACTCAATGGAAATTTCAAATGTCATTTGAGTGAATATTCAGCCGTTTTTATACCGGGATGAGGGAATGATGAATGGATGCATGGACAGATGATTTAATTGAGAGTTTGCCATGTACATGGCTTTTTGGAATCTATCCCCTTCCCCTGCGCTATGTGAAGCAAAGCTGCCATAGTGGGACCATCGTCTATCTGCCCTTGTTGAACCCTCCCTGTCTCGACGCGCCTTCAGACACTTGTGTCTATACACGTAACTAATCCCATCTGATGGATTCAGTTTTAACAGACGCATGCACACAAAACACTCGTTGTAATAGTGTATTCACCTCGATTTATATCGTTATGATTCGCTAGTGCTTTTTGGGTGAAATTAATCCTTTTGAGTGGGCTAGCATGCATATGGTTGTAGATTTAGTGTGTTGAATGAAGTGAGTAATACATATGAAGTTCGGATGCCCATACTATTATATTTTTTTCATTTGGGTGACAGGTATCTCCTCCCCTTTTGCCGCTGCCATCTGTACGCCACTCCTGCAGATGGGTTTTACCGTCGACACCTGCAGCTTCGAGTTAATCAGTGGAGCACCATTACGATCTTATGGGACGATCGCCAATGGGCCACATGCCCTTACGCAGTACTAGTGGCTAGGAGCAACATATCAAGCTTTCAGCTGGACTAGTGCCTACTTCATGGGACGGCCCTGCGGTTATAGGCGCTTCCATGTTGCCTTTTTGAACGTAAATGTAGCCCCTGTGTACCATGAAGGAACAGGGCGTCACACAAGAAGAAGCTGGTCATTTATTGCGGATGCAGCCCACAGTAATGAAAATTATTTGGGAGTTTATGAGCAAATAGCTGTATGGGCTTGGTGATTTTGATGTGCATTAAATTTATGTTCAGATATTAACCGTGTAGCGTTATTCTTTGCTAGTAATGTAGCATATTCAGATTTGTGGCGCGATGTATTGTGAGATAATCTGCATTGGGTTCCGGCTTCTGAGTAGAGTTGTGTGGTACTGTACTGGCCGCGTTTGCCTACGAAGCCCAGTAAGGTCAGGGATAGGGGCTGCCATTATGACTGTTTTTATGCTGTCATGCTCAGGGGCGGGGGATTAGCTTTTGTGCAACAGATGCCGGTCAGCCAGGTGGATTGGTGGAATGATGGGATTATCAGTAAATGGCTGGTCACAGGTGCCTGTGTTTGCGTGCGTTTCTTGGAGGGTGACTGAGGTCAGGTCCATTGGTGTTGCTTCTGTATTCATTCCATCTGTGCCCTACAGCTCCCATTGGCCCCTCTTGAGATGAGCCTGGCTGCTCAGTCACTCTGCCAACTTGTGTGGTACATGCTTATGCTGATGGTTGGTTTGTCTACTGGCAAGTGTACAGGGCTAGTGCAGTCTCCCTCTGGATACTGCTTTGAATGTTGATTTACACTGGTGGCAAGCAATGGGGGACTATTGTTGTTTTGTCTCATGGAATATTTCAGTTCATTTTGTTGTACTTGGACCTTCAAATGCCTGTGCTGCATCAGTACGGCAATGGTGACATGCCATATATGGATGGCCACTCACAAGGCACTTGGAGCCCCTGCATGCATTTGTTCGTTGGCATGCATGGGTGACTTGTACATTTAACTGGTTGCATAGTGTGACT
The DNA here is from genome assembly GCF_040938575.1 of Ambystoma mexicanum. Lineage (NCBI taxonomy): Eukaryota > Metazoa > Chordata > Amphibia > Caudata > Ambystomatidae > Ambystoma > Ambystoma mexicanum. The sequence goes on from NC_090930.1 coordinate 1,009,632,701, forward strand.
ACATTGCGCCTACGGGGAGTTGTGCAATGTGGGCAGGGAGTGGAGTACAGGCACTCAGTAGGGCCATTTACGGTTGGTTCGCGATGCCGTAATTCTCACCATGGCGGAATGGTACTTTCCGCCATGCTTGATGGCGTTAAGTAAATGTCCGCTAGGGTCAGAATTCGCGTACCGTTGCGCCATGGCGGAATTTACGGTTTTGCAAGGCGCGCATGCGCGTACTTGGTGCAGTTAGCGTTGGCGTTCACTACGGTGTCGCTAATGGCATCGTACTTTACTGTGACGGGTCATAATCGCAACGGGCGGTATTCGATGGCGGTATTACGTTTCCGCCATCGTTTTTCGAATTCCGCCAGGGTCGTAATGAGGGCCTATGTGTTTTCAAAGACTTTCTATTTGAAAGTCTGCAGTTTGCTGTGCAGTTTTGGTCGACCTGAAATCCACATCTTTTGTTGTGGGGTTGCTTCCCTCTATGACCCCCACCATTCCAAGCACCCTCATCCCTGCTATCGTGTACGCCCACCTCCCCCATACCCCACATTCACATGTATATATATATATATATGAATCAGATCGAATCAACGAAAAGTATACGCCCAAACTGCAGACTTCAAAGGAATGCCTTTCTGACAGTGGGATACCGAAAATGGATGCATGTCGAGAAACCTTTGCTCCATCAAAACACAAGGCTGGCAAGCACGCTGGGCACCACATCCACCAGCAATGGCAGGTCAGTGCTACCGGTGCCCCAATTCCCCAATCTATACTAGCCATCCTAAACGGCACTGTGATTCTGAGGGACTCCCAGAGGGTGAACACTTATCAATCGATACTGGCCAGAAATAATACAACCACTGCTACAAGGCCAGAGGCGGCAGACATCTT